>NC_044976.1:59787286-61267286 GCF_008728515.1 Papio anubis
GATAGTATGTCACACCATCCTGTCACTGATTTTTTCACTTGCAGAAATACCTGATTCTGCATATCTGAGCCAGAACAGGCAGCTTTGACTAATGTCTGGTGATGTGTTAGCAGATACATTTCTGTCTAGACAACAAATCAATATGGTGCCTCTTTTCTTTTTGCTTGTATATTCATTTGCTTGGCTTATTCTAAAGCATTCACTTATGGACTCTCAGCACACTCAGAAATAACGCAAAGGCAAGGTTGCTGGCAAGAAAGCACAGCGTTCTGATCATCAGACGAGGTAGTCTTTGAGGAGCAATACTAAATGTATAAGTAAATGTTGATGGGGGAGTGAGACTGCCTCTGTAGAATTATTAAGCTTAAATGTAAAAGCCTGGGACAGCAGAATCTCCTTCAACCGAATTTTGATTGGGGACTAAATGTGAACTGTTGTTGTTGGTTGAATAGAGGCCTCTTGGGAAACAGTGAAAAAACTGAACTGATCACCAGCATCAAGCATCCGACTTCTAAATTTTTAACCATTTTTTTTAATAGTCCTGACACCCTATATAACTGTCAAATGCCCAGTTTAGCATTTTGATCAAAATTTTATAGGACTTAAGGCAGGTCTCTTCATGAAACTATTTTGAAAAAATTGAAAATAAAATGAGTTTTATTGCTCTCTTTAGAGGGGAATTTTTTTGTTAAAGAGCTGTTATTTGGTTGTTTTAACATCAGGCAGCAAAATAAATATGACTCTTACGACATATGCTTATATAATTTAAATCAAAATTAGAAGTGATATTTTTCCCTAGCAGACTTCTGACAGCTGAATTCTAAAGTTTGTGTGCCTGATGTTATACAATATGTGAACAAAATTTTCTATGTTCACTTAACACGTTTATTAAATGTTATATAATATCAACTTTAAAGAGTGAAAATAAAATATTTTTTTTCTCAAGTGCATATTTAGGAAACTTTGCTATATCTGTGTAAAGAAATATAGTGGAATAATAGCACAGTCCATAAAACACTTAGATATTAAATATTTAATAATCATGAGGAAGATAATGAAGGTAGCAGTTAATAACAGAAAAATATAAAACATTCCAAGCAAAAGTTGGTTACTCAGGTGACAAATGCAGAGTGATGACTGGCAGGTGGTTTTATGAAATCAGATGCAAAGAAGGACAATGTAGTTAAAGAAATAAGTTTAGGATGCATGGAGCGCATGCGGCTAAGAGTACTTTTGTGAAATGCCTGAAGAACAGAACCCAACAATGGACATTTCTATACGGACTTATGGAAGAATTCAAGCAGCTAGATACTTAGTAATTTACATTAAAGGTGCCTGATGAATATTTTGTTTTCAGAAGCAGCTAATGGTTGCTGTCTCTTTCTTCTTTTTCTTGTATGTGTGTTTTCTGCCCCCACCCTCACAGCCCAATGGGAGCAGCCAAGGCAAGGTGCACAACCCATTCCTTCCCACCCCAATGTTGCCACCGCCACCACCACCACCGATGGCCAGGCCTGTGCCTCTGCCGGTGCCAGACACGAAGCCTCCGACCACGTCAACAGAAGGAGGTGCAGCCTCCCCCACGTCACCAAGTAAGTATGGCTGTGACAAGGCGCCGGTCACTTATAAAGCTGTATGCACTGGAATCCACACTTAGGCTTTGTCCCTCACTGTATAGATTCTAGAAAGAGGCACAGATCCCCAGTGATGTTGTAGCATGAGTTTACCAGAGTAAGAATCAAAGTGAACACGACTCTTGGGTACTCTACCAGATGAGGAAAACACTGGGTGTTGGGTGGATGAGATGGTGTAGCTACATACCTAGGACTGAAATCAAGTTACGAGCTATTACATTTTGTATATTGTTTGAGGGACTTCAAATGCTCTTCCCATCATCAAGCAGCAGCTACTTGCATGGATTCTGCTTAGAAAAAGTTCCTCATTCTTACGGATAGCCCTGCCTTCCAGGAACTTGTAGTCTAAGAGAAATGCACTTGAAAGTTATATACCTCATACATCAATAGGAGAAAATGTCTAGATCAAAGCATCAACTCAAAGGTGTGTACACTGACCATTCGCTAAGAGTAAGAGCCTGGCAGAAGATCAGTGCTAGTAGCCCTGGCTGTTGCATGGTGAGGTTTGGCAGAGGTTGGGGTGGGGGATGGGGGATGGAGATAGAGGGGAGAGTAGGATGGAAGGAGGAGAGAACTCTTGGCTCTTCTCTGAACAGTCTGAGAACATTTAATCAAAGAATATAAGATTTCACAACCCTTTTAGGTGATGGGAATGATTACTTGAACTAGAGAGAGAATAATTCTCCAGATATTCCCGGATGTTTTAGAGGTGGCAAGGGGATGGAAATAGTTTGAATGCACAAATGTGGCTTTTATTAATGCCTGGAATAATGACAAAAAGACTGATGACTGGAGTTGCTAAGGGATGGATGCCCTAGTCTTGATAGATGGTGTGATGAGCACCTTCCCTAAAGCTGTAAAGAGGTAGCAAAGTATAAGAGAAGGATAGGAACTGTGACAGTGTGACCCTAAGGGAAGCTTTCAAGGGGGTTGTCAAAAGAGGTGAGACTGAGGCAAGGAATCTATAGAGGAAAGGATGTAAGAGTAGTGTAGGAAATGAGTGTTAAGGCCAAGAACTTGAACCACAGTGATAGATGTAGAATGGAACAGGACATGGTGGGGAGTGTTTTGTAGACATAAGCGTTGGGATTGGGCCGTCCTCTGGGTGAATACAGTGAATGAAGATTCTGGGCCTCTCAGCTTCCTTACCTTCAGTATTGGAATAATAATGATATTGAATACAGGAAGAAAGAAAGAGGAAAACTGAGCCCCTGTTTATGCCATGTTCATAGAATTTGATTCTGGAGGCACGGAACCCAAATGGCTAGAGGCCCTCATGGACACATCAGAGAGTGAGCTTTGGATTATCCAGTATTTATGCATTTTGATAATATACGCAGAAATGAGCAGCACTGTGCATGGATTCTGTATCAATAGCCAAAAGATTGAAGGTCCACGGGCAATCTAGGGGAGACCTACTTCTCTTGGTAAGATGTGATACAACACTTGTCAACAAAGGAGAAAACCCTGAGTGTCCAGTGTCAGAGAAGCAAGCTGGGCTTGGCCCATGGATCTTAGAAGCTCAGCTTAGAAAGAAAGCCTCTGCTTCTCAGAGGATTGAGGCTTCTTCAAAGATGTCACATAAGTACACAATAAGTGCCCTGCTTGTTGTGTATTTATGTAACATCTTTAAACAACTCAGAGAAATAACTGCCCCAGACTTTACTTATATCTGTTCCATGAGGATGTTGGCTTACAGATTATGCCTATTGTGCCCTGTCCATGCCTCCGCATACCATTTGCTGCTCGTCTTCTCCCTGTCTGTGCAGGACATTGCCAGTCTTTTAAAAGCTGCATAGTAATATGCCATCAATTCCGTGGAAACAGATCCTCACCTCCACTCTCAATGGCTCATGTGTCATGAGTTTTTCAGTAATGGGAATGAGGCTCTGCTGAGGCACGGCAGAAGAGTGGAAATAGCAATGTGTGGCTGTTCAAGTCTGAAGGATGGGGGCTCAAATGCCCACCTTTCAAATTACTAACTGGGTTTCTCTTTGAATCAATTTTCTCTTCTGTAAAATGTAGATGATAATATCTACCTGGCAGTAGATATTTGTATGAGATCAGTTCTGATCATTGAAGTATTTTATTATCTGCCTAAACTCTTACATAGTGGAAGGCTGTAGGACTTGGAGAAGCTACTCAACCCCTAAATTGAGTTGATGTCTTTGGGTCCATAGTTCTGGACTCCACTCCATGGATTGAACCAAGCACTATGTATAAGATAATACCTATCATTCTCTTGTGCCCAGCCTCAGGCATCTGGTCAGCACTAAGGGGAGAAGGGCAGAGGGAGTCTTGGCAGATCCAACTCATACGGTTGCATGTTAGAGCAGCACTTAAGATTTGGGGTAGGGTGGGGGTGAGAGAATATCAGCAGAAAGAGTCCCAGAGCTTGATACAGATTTGATACTTTTTGAATCATGGGATTCTAGAAATATAGACAAAACAAAATGTTCTACTGATGACACAGAAAGGTTTTTATCATCATTCATTTTAGCCCTTGTTCAGCTAAAGGCTTTTCTAGGGTATGATGAATTCATAGTAATATGTAGTTTCACAGCATACTATTGCTTACCATTTTCTGCTTTCTTAACAAGATGGTGTTAGGCTGGGAGAGCTGTAATTTATAGCGTAGGAGAAGCCTTTCAAATTAAAAATCTTCAATCTCACTCATCCTTATTTGGAGGGGATTTAAGGGCCCTCAATTTAAAGAGTCCTCTCCCATGCCCTGATTTCTAAACCAATTGATAAATAAAATACTTTTTAAAAATCAGAAGACAAAATATCACCTTTATTGTGAGAGAATTTAGTTTAGAACTGTGGCCAGGGCACTTCCTAACACTGAACCCCCAATTACACCATCATAGCTACCTGGTCACTGGCAGGGCTAGACCACAGCAGCCCTTCTTACATGTGATAATAAAGCTGATGGCATGAAGGTGTGGGTGGCAGTGTGCTTCCCACCAGCACCTGTCCCCGAAGAGGAAGAGACAGGGTGGGGTGGTGGGGACTAGTCATGTCCAGTTTTTCCTTCGAAGCTCTACAACCTAGAGAGTAATAGGTGAGAGGGTGGAGAGAAGACAAGAGTAGATGGAAGGGAATAAATATCAGGAGTGAAGTAGCTTCCCCCTCCCTTAGCATTCATCTTTGACGACTGCTTTTTTTCATTTATTTATTCAGCCTGCACCTATCAGGCACCTATGATGCATCACGGCTGTATTAGCGCATGGGATTCAGAGATGATGGATCCCTACTCTCAAGAAATGGCATCTGTTGAGGGACACGTAAACAGGCAGTTTATACAGGATGACACTGGCATAAAGTTGTGTATAGGTGCCACAAGAAGACATGGGAGGGAGTTTGGTCCAGTGTGGGCCTCCAGGTAAACATATTTTAGAGGAGTTGACTTCTAAGCTGTTTAGTAGGGATAACATCCTGGTATCTTAAGAGAATATAGAATTTTTCTTCTGAAACCAGCTTGGTGGCCTAAAATTGGATTACCACTAGATAAAAATGTAGGGCAAAACTATAGTTTCAGAAATCAGGTACTTTCTTAGAAATTAAAAACACAGGTTGAGCGGATTCTGTTTATCTTGTCAGTTTATCAGAGCTCAACTTTAGCAAGAAGGAACATCATGACAGGGTATTCAGTACATGTGCTCAGCATCCCAACAGTTTGATGTCTGAAGTGGAGGCTGTTCTCAAAAATGTATACTGTGTGACGTAAGACAGCCTTTCCTATTTAGGAGTTTGAGATGACTTGCCATACAATACAATTCTAAAAGTAAATATAGGGACCGGGCTTGGTGGCTCATGCCTGCAGACCCAACACTTTGGGAAGCCTAGGAGGGGCAGATTGCTGGAGCTCAGGCGTTCGAGACCAGCCTGGACAACATGGTGAAACCCCATCTCTACAAAAAATACAAAAATTAGTTGGGCGTGGTGGCGTGCACCTGTAGTTTCAGCTACTTGGGAGGCTGAGGCAGGAAAATTGCTTGAGCCCGGGAGGTCGAGGCTGCAGTGAACCAAGATCACGCCACTGCACTCAAGCCTGGGTGACAGAGTGAGACCCTGTTTCAAAAAATATATATATAATAAAAATAAAAGTAGGAAAACATGCCAAGTGCCTTCTGTATTATCAACTTTTCTAGGTCTCAACTCCCTTATGTGTTAATGAAAATAACACTAACTGCTCTACTCACTCTCGTAGTCAGATTATCAGAACAAATGGGGTAACAGATGTGCTGTGCTGTAGACAGTTAAAAGTCCAAGGCATCATTTTTAATATCCTCTTATAATGAAATACAAATGGATGACAGCCTGGAGCAGAGTATGTATTTTTTCACTAATCAGTTGCCTCTGGCACTAATACTAAACTTTGCAGCTGTGGCCAGAAAAACAGGGGGAAGGCAGATCTAGGGGAAAAAAATTCCTATGAAATAAATACATTTTAATGGGAATAATCCTTACAAGTGCCCTAAGAAACAGGGAAATGGGAGTGGGGCAAGAAGAATTTTTATACTGTTGATTTGTTTGGAGAAAGATTGATAGACTATGCCAGGTCTCTTTAGGATACTATGACAAATGGAAACATGACCTTTGTAAGAGCATTTCACAACCAACGTGCTCCATTCCCACAGATTAACGACCTGTGTGGGTTTTGATACCTACTGAAAAAAGACCACTTCTTTTATTTATTCAATAAATGTTTATTGAGCATCAGCTATGTGCCAAGCATTCTTCTAGGTGGTAGGGTTCAGCAGGGAATCCCTGGCCTTATGGAACTTTGATTCTAGAGAGGGAAGAAAGACAGTGAACGAAACAGTGAGTATGAAAGGTAGGTAGGATATAAGACAGTTATATGTAAGTGCTACATAGGGAAATCAAGCCGAGAGAGGAGGGATGCAGCTCTAAGCAGGGTGATCAGAGGAGGGCTATTTGAGAAGGGCAAATTTGAACAAAGCCTGGACAAAGATGAGAGCATGAGCCAGGATGCTGTAGGAGGAGAGGTTTCCAAGCAGAAGGACCAGCCGGTAGAAAGGCAGACCAATGTGGTGAGATCAGGGAATGAAAGCAGGGGGTGAGGTCAGAGTGCAGTGAGGATGCATTTGGGGCCTCGGGGATGTAAATCACACCAGTTCTTACAGGCTCTTGTAAGGACTTCAGCATTTACCCTGAGTGAGATGGGGCAGAGAGGTAATACCACCTAGATTTTAATAGATACATCCCGAAGGTTTTGTTGAAAATAGATTGCCAGGAGCAAGAATTAAAGAATTAAAACAGGGAGTTAAAAAACTGGGTTTTTCCAATAAATAAAATGAGCATCTTCTACATGCCAGCCAGTATTCTAGGTACAAGGGATATAAAAGTGAACAAAACAGGCAAAAATCCCCTGCCCTGGTGGAGCTTACATTTTAGTGGAAGGGGATAAACAATAATTAAAGTATAAGTAAATTAGTGAGTTAAGGACCAGTAAGTACAATGGAGAAAACTAAAACAGGCAGGGTTGATGGGGAGGGGCACTATTGCAATCATCCAGGCAAGAGTTGCTAATGACCCGCACCAACGTAGGAGCAATAGGGGTGATGAGAAGTAAGTGGGTTCCGGGTATATTTGAAAGGTAGAGCTGACAAGACTTACTGACACATTAGATATGGGTTGAGAAGAATTGGTGATGATGCCTAGGTTTATGACCTGAGCAACTGGGATAGAGTTGCCAGCAGCTGAGATTGGGAAGACCACAGGAGGGGCATCTCTGGGTGAAGGGTGGAGATCAGAAGTTCGGTTTGACCAAATTATGTTTGAGATGCCTATTAGACATCTTATTGCTGGACTAGTCATAATAACCTGCTGCCTATTGCAGCTGTTTGCAGGTGACTGGGTTTTTCTGTGTGCATCATCTCATTAAATTGAGAAGGGACTCCTTTTTGAACATGTAATACAATTAATGAATAGACTAAGAGTCCTGAGAACAGCTCAGGCATGGAGGAAGTCTTTCATTATGTCTGGGTCTGTTTGTGCTGTGGTAATTCAAAATATACAATTCTTTCTGTTAATTGTACTTTTAAGTTCCAATTTTTATATTGTAGATTGGAATCAACATACTATAAAAATGAACTTTTCCAGAAAAAAATGAAGATTGGCATCATAATCTAGAAATATAATAGAAAGAGAAGAAACACTTTTGAATTATGATGGAAGATAAAACATGCATATTTTCTTTTTTTAATTAATTAGGAACACAAAAACTCAATTTAAAAATGCATAAAAGACCTATCAACATGTTTCTCCATGCTTTCTTCACTATGAACTTTGGATTTTTTTCAACTAGAATTCTATTAAAATAGAAGCATATAATAAGTTACCTTTATTATTTATTTTTATATCTTTGATGAATCTTGTATATATTTATTATACAAATGGATATGAATTCATTAGCCAAGAACATAACAATAATCTGTGACTGGGATTTAAAATTTCTCATATAATAATTAACATGTGTTGAATGCTTTTTGGTTAGCAAAGCTCTTTTTACATATATATTATCTCATCCCATCTTCTCAACCCTCCTATGAGGTCAGGATTTCATAGGCAAAGAAACTGAGATTGGAAGATGGAGGTTACATTCCCAGGTTAGTTTGGTAGGGACTCCTGCTCTTTCTACTACCTCATACTGTCACAGAACAAATTACAAACAATGTGACTAGATTTCTGGTTCTGGGGGAACCACAGCTGTCTGCTACTGTCTGAAATTAATAACAACAAAGTATTTTGCCTTTTTTTTTTTTTTTTATTGAGACGGAGTCTCACTTTGTCACCCAGGCTGGAGTGCAGTGGCACTGTCTCAACTCACTGTAACCTCTACCTCGCGGATTCAAGCGATTCTCCTGCCTCAGCCTCCCGAGTAGATGGGACTACAGGTGCCCGCCACCATACCTGTCTAATTTATATATTTTTTAGTAGAGACAGAGTTTCACCATATTGGCCAGGCTGGTCTCGAACTCCTGACCTTATGATCCTCCCACCTCAGCCTCCCAAAGTGCTGGGATTACAGGAATGAGCTACTGCACCCAGCCCAAGTATTTTGCTTTTACGGATGTGTCAGGCACTTTACAAATTGTTTGTTTGTTTGTTTGTTTGTTTGTTTGTTTTTCTGCAACAGAGTCTCTGTCACCCAGGCTGGAGTGCAGTGGTGCAATCTCAGCTCACTGCAACCTCCATCTTTCTGGTTCAAGTGATTCTCATGCCTCAGCCTCCTGAGTATCTGGGATGACAGGTGCCCACCACCACACCCAGCTAATCTTTGTATTTTTAGTAAAGACAGGGTTTCGTCATGTTGGCCAGGCTAGTCTCAAACTCCTGGCTTCAAGCAGTCCACCTTCCTCAGCCTCCCAAAGTGCTGGGATTACAGGTGTTAGCCACTGTGCCCGGCCCACTTTACAAAATGTTTTTATATATGTATTATCTCACTTCATCCTCAGAATAATCCTATGAAATAAATTCTCTTGTTACCCAGATTGAGAAAGACAAAGCATGGAGAGATAAGGTAACTTTCTCAAGGTCACTTAACCAGGGTGCCAGAGTCATGATTTCCATCCAATTCACCTTCAACCTAGAGCTCATAGGCTTGGCTGTAACATGAGGATCTTTGCTTCAGCCCAAAGCTCCTTTTTTTTTTTTTTTTTTTTTTTTCCCAGTGAAAACCCAATGACAGAAATATAGAGGAAGATGTTAGTAGTTGTTTGTACTTCAGTACGAATTGGTTTCTGTTCCAGAGAGTGCGTCTTATTAGCAGGTAAAGGAAGAGAGCAGAAAGTTTGAGGGGAGACATAAGGACTGTGTTTCCTCTGTCAGAGAAGCAGCAGTAGATTTTAAGAAGGAATGAGAAAAAGGAGTTAGTGACTTCCATTCACGGAACTTTTTTTTTTCATTAGTGATGCCTGGACTATGTTACTGTTCTTTTTCTTAATTTTAAAATTTTACATTCAATAAAATTCACTCTTTAATGTGCAGCTCTGTGAATGTTAATAACATTCTTGTAACCAACACCACAGACAGGATACAGAACAATACCCAAACTCTCTCATTGTTCTCACCTACTCTTAGTTTAATGTCTGATGTCACTTAGTGCCAGGGAGCTTATTTTACTTTGCTCGATTTCCACATTGATTTTAATTCCCCTATCAGTGCTGCTGCTATCCCATCATGTTTCAAAAATTGAGAGATTATGAAAGAGACCCAAATACGTACAGTATTTTAATCTATGGTAACAGTGGCATTTTATATTAGAGGAGCAAAAAGGGTTAGTCAGTCAAGTATATTGGGAGAGTCTGGAAAAAATATTTCTTGCATCAAGATAAATTTCAGCTGGAACCAAAAATATGATGTTAAGCCATAAAATAGCACAAGAAAATACAGGATAAATTTTTATAATGTTGGAGTAAAGAAGGGCTTTCTAAATAATGCCCAAAAACCAGCAGCCATGAAAGGAAAGTATCCAAAATTTATGCATGGAAAAAACACCATGAGTAAAGTCAAAAGACAAAAGATAGAAGAAAAAGTGTAAACATACGTGACGGGGCTAAATTATCTAACATATAAATTATTTTTAAAAGTGAGTAAGAGAAAGACCAACAATCCAATAGAAAGATGAGGAAAGGATATAAACAGAGAGAAAAGGAAAACATTTAAAAGACATCTCATTCATGTAGCATGAGAGCAATACTGATTAAAACTTGAATGATATTTTCATCTATTATATTAACAGATCAAAAGATGTCTTAACACAATATTGGTAAGTATGTGGAAAACAGACATTCTCTTATGCTGTTAAAGGACTGTAAATTGGTTCAACCTCTTCAGAGGACATTTTAGTTTTATATATATATAAAATTTAAATGTGTGTAATAAACTTTATAACACAAAAACATTAATGTTTAAATTTTGTCCCTATATTAGTACATATATAAATTTTACTTGTAAGCTGTGCATACTTGGTTTGGACATACGAACAAAACTGTACATAAAGTATTGATTGCAACATTGATTACAATAAGAGACTGGTAATAACTGAAACACCCACCAAGTGAGTAGTGTACCCTAGGAACCCTTTAAAAATAAAACGATAGGTCTATCTCCGTGAATTCATGGACTAATCGTTGAGTTATATTGTTATATTAATTCAGCAAAGGAGAGTGCTAAGAAATGTGTATGGAATGCTGCATCGGAGAGGGGATGCATGTACAAATTGGATTGTATGTGGAAGGATAGAAACTAATAGTGGTTTACTCCAGGGAAAGGGACAAGGTTGTTGGCGGACAACTTTTTGGTGCCTTATCCAGTGAGAAAGATATTGCTAAGTTTTCAATCCTCCTTTTATATCAAATATTATGATTTCTTTATTCTTAAAAATATTTGTCTAGTGATCTAATAATAATCTTGTTTATACTAAAATGATGACAGTGATCAAAACCACATACTCACACATGGGGGAGTTCATAAAATCCTTGGCAATTTTTATACATCTAGCTTTTAGCTGTACTAACCTGAACTTTTGGAGTGATTCCAAAAATGTGTGATTTTTCTAGTAATGAATAATACTCTTTTCCCCCTCACAGAGCGCATGGGGTTCAGTGTAAGGTGAGCATTTTCATTCACAGTAGCTATTAGTTGGTTACAGGTTCTGCCTTACGAACCCATTAAATATAAATGTACTTGTACTATCTTATAACATAATTTGTTATAAATGCTTTTTAGAGCATTTTAATTTTGTGTAGTCTAATATTTTAGTGTTTGAATTTTTTAAATGGAAAGAAAGAGAATTATTAAAAATCAAGCATTTTGATAGGTATTTTCATATGCATTACCTTAGTTGCATTTGTTATTATAAATCTGCACCACTGGAATTGTTAGCTCTTTTAAAGAAGATGAAACTGAGCAAAAGTTCAGATCCCAGTCTGTTGGACTCCAAAGCCCAGTATTTTCTACTCTACCAGGACACGTGTTATGTTTAGAGATGTCATATCATGCAGCTTTCCCTTGAAAATCATAAAACGCCCCATTAAAAATGTTTTACATTGCATCAAGAATAACACCATCCTGGGTACGTTGAAATAGATGAAAAAACGGAAACCAAAGCAGGAAAAAGATTAAGAGATAAGCATTGCAAAAAAAGAATAGGAAAAAGAACAGAACTTTGGACGATTCCATTCATTTGGGTTGTCATAACCCAGTCAACTCTTGTGTTCACCTTAGTTTTTTATTGTTTCAGATGACAGATGAGTTTAAGTCTCTATTTATGAAGATAATATATGGCATTTTAAGAAATTTGCAAAATACAGAAAAGCATAAAAAAGAAAATTATATTCTCCCATTATCAACTATTAACATTTTTGTCTTGTTTCCTTATCTTTTGTGTGTGTGTGTGTGTGTGTGTTTATACACATATAAGATGATTGCGACCATACTGAATATAATATTTAGTATGCCATTAATTCAAATTTTATGCCTTTCTTACTCAAAAAAAAGTTAAGAAATGGGATTTTAAATAATTTTTACCTATATTTCCACTATAGAACATTAACTTTTCTTCCAACCTATGAAGTATGCTGCAGCATATCCTTAGACATATTTTTGTCCCCAACTCTAACAATTTTTTTAGGATATAGTTCTAGAATTGGAATTGCTAATACAAACAGTATGAACATTCCTCTTGATACACATTACTGCATTGCTTTCAGAAAGGTTGTGCCAATTTGTGTGTTTTCAGATTGCATACGAGTATGATCATAACGTTAACCCTTGAGAAGTTTGGGTGTTACCATTTTTAGTTGTTGGAAGGCAGATGTGTTGGGGATATAATGTCCCTTATCAGATATTAGAATCAGTAGTCCCTGATGAAATGATTTTAGTGTTTTTCTTTACTCGTATTAATTATATTAAAATTGGAATTCTAGGGATTTCCCATCCTATTTGCAAAGCCTCTCCATAGGGATCACCCTTTGGACTGTTCCTGTGAAGAGAGTGACCTGTTGGACATCACAGAGGGGTAAAGCCTTAGTTGAAGGGCTGGGAGATTGGAGTAAATAATGTCCATTATACTGGACTCTATATAGAGAAGTTCAGAGAGGTTCAGACTTGCCAAGATCACATTTCTAGTAAGAGATCTAATGAATTCAATCCAGGATTTGCTGGTTTTTAAAATTTATTTTCTATTGACTGTGTTGCACTGTCTCCAAAAAAAAGTATTATTTGAGATTTTTAGGTTCCATTTGTGTTTAAGATTAAAAATTACTAGAAGTTATTTAAAAATCATCCATAATCTGGCTGGGTACGATGGCACACATCTGTAATCCCAGCACGTTGGGAAGCTGAGACAGGAAGATCACTTGAGCCCAGGAGTTCAAGACCAGCCTGGGCAATATAATGAGACAGTGCCTCTACAAAAAATAAAATTTTCCAGGCGTGTGGCACACATCTGTGGTCCCAGCTACTCGGGAGGCCAAGGCAGGAGGAGGATCACTTGAGCCCAGCAGGTCAAGGCTGCAGTGAGCCATGTTAAAGCCACTGCACTCTGGCCTGGGCAACAGAGCAAGACCCATTTCAAAAAAGAAAAAAAAATCATCCATAATCCCAGACTTCAAAGATAATCACCCTCTGTGCATATTTTCCAGTCATTTTCTGTGCATATTTTAATCATAATTGATCATGATATATGTGTGTATGTGTGTATTATACAGTTTTGTAAATGATTCTTATTTCATCTTATAAACACATTACAATGTCATTAACTATTATTTTAAGATACTATTAATGACTGCAAAATATTCCAATGTATGGATGAAGCATTAACTTATAAGTTGGTTCCAATTTGTTGCTCTTATAAGTAGTGATGTAATGAACATCTTGTAGCATAAACCTTTATCTGTATTGTTAGTATTTGTGGAGGATAAATTCCCGAAGTAGATTTCCAGAGTTGCACTGCCTTTTGAGAGGCTGCAGAAGTCTTTCAAGAGGGAGCAATCCAATATATTGATCAAAGTTTCTTTTTTTAGCAAACCCCAGCCAAATCCAGGGTTTATTCCCTGTGGCTATTTAATATAACTTTCCCCTGTCCCTACCCATATACATGGTTGCTTCTGATCAATAAATATTTTCTTTCAATTGAGCAACACACAGCATACACATAAAAATAAATGACAGTCATAGAATTTGGATTCGCCATCAGAAATAAATTTAAATGAACTGAAACAAAGTTGTATTCTTAACCTTTAAAAACTATTATGAGAAAGAATGTTACAGGCAGTTCAAACAGACAGACTGTGGGCCAGGTGCAGTTGCTTGCCCCTGTAATCCCAGCACTTTGGGAGGCCATCACAGGAAGATTGCTTGAAACCAGGAGTTCCAAACCAGCCTGAGCAACATAGCGAGACCGCTACCTCTGCAAAAAATAAAAGTAAAAAAATTAGCTGGGCACCATGGCACGTGCTTGTAGTCCTAACTACTGGAAAAGCTGAGGTGGGAAGATCACTGGAGCCCCCAGGAATTTGAGGCTGCAGTGAGCTATAATAACACCACTGCACCGTACTCCAGCCTGGGTGACAGAATAAGACCCTGTCTCTGGAAAAAAAAAAAAAAAAGATTGGCTACAGGAAACACTCATTGCGCTCATTGTAAAGTGCCTTCTTCTTGCACAGATTTTGGTCACATAAGGTCAAATCATCTCCAGTTGAAAGGTCTCTCTGGTCTCCTCTCTGTGTGCACATTATAGCATGAATTGTCTTGCACCTCCTTTTCTATACTTTTTACCCCAAATTCTGAGATAGCTTGACCTCCTACTGCCCTTAGGATCCTTAATACAAACAGAAATACCCACCGAGCAAAGCCATCTGGCCAGACTATTTCTTTTCATGATTTTTGTGAGTTCTTGGCACCTTAGACATGCCATGCAAATAGTTATCATACACGTTAAGCAATGCTAATATATTAAAGTTAGAATTCATTAGCTTTTCAGGAAGGAAGCTTGTGGGCATGTTGTTCTGTAATAATTGACTAGCGATAAGGAGGCTTTCATTCTGTGCCCTGAGGGTTGTGAGTTTTTGTTGTTGCTGTTGGTAACTTGTTTGTAAAGACAAAAGATTTGCAGGAATAATAGGATGAGGTAGCTGTACAGATGTGATCAAAATAATAGAAATTCGGCGTAGTTGTCCTCTAGATGCTAAACATCTGGATAAAAACAACATCCATCCCATCTTGTGGGGATTTTGAAACCTCTGAATATTGGATCATGTGTACGTAAGGCCTGTAGATTTTTAAAAGGCTGTTTCTCTAGCTATATAATGATATTAATAATACTAGCCCAGGCCTTGTAAACTTGTCAATACCAATTGATTTCTTTGAAGGAGAAACATTCCGATATTTTCCAGCATTTCTTTTGTGACCTTGTAAAAAATAGTGCTGGTCTGATTTTTAAGTGAGTTCAGTTGTAATGGTTTCATGTAGAAATTAGCCAATCTATTTTCTAACAGTTTCTGCATTTTTTTTAGACACGAAAGTTTTCTCACAGGGCCTTTTTTTTTTTAATAGCGTGACAGTGCAGTTAAAAGATTTGGGAAATTATTTCAATGAGGTATTTAGCCACCTCCCTGTTTCAGTTTGCAACTGAATGCTTCTTAGGCACATTTCCTTTACTGCCAGGAGTCACTGATAAACATTTAATAAAACTGCAATTTGAATACCCAGGATTCTGTTTAAGTCTATATTCCTGAACTTGTTTTGATTACTTTTGTCTAATAACTGGCAAATTTTGAGCAGGTAGTAGAATCATATAGTAAGACTATTTTGAATGAAATTGAATTTTCGACTAGCTTTAGAGGGAGGCTCCCACACATGAATATGTCTGAGTTTCTGAAAATGAGGGAACACATGAAGGTGCATCTTGATATTTGAGATGAGCAGAGAAAGGTTTAGAGTGGAGGAATGTCTAGTTGCCTTAACAGTGATTAGAATTGAAATTTGGTGTCTGTTTATTTTGTAAATTATTTCCTCCTCTAAAAATAAATTCAACAGGCTTCTTCCCCATCATTTGAAACATTCAGGTCCCTGATCATTGAAATGCTACCTTTCCTTGCTGTATGGCAAAATGTAATTTGCAAGTTCCCTGTTTTCTCCTTTCCCTCTGCAATTGCTAGCTCCATTCCCTGCCTCTGTTCCTCCAATTGTGCTGTGCCCTTGGTGGCCTCAGTCCACTGGAACCTGTCAACCAACACATCTTTCACAGCCCATCCCAGAAGCCCTCTCCATCTCCCCTGTAAAGCTTGTCCTGTTCCTCCTGCCAGTGTCACTTTTCTGTCCTTTACACCCTGCAGAGTTTTATTTATATTACTTTTAGGCACTCATGTTTCCATCTTCTGTACTTATCTCTCCCCATTAGGCTCTAACATGTTAGGGATAACAGTGTGTCTCACTCGCCTTTGCAGCCTCCATAGTGCTCAGTACAGAGCCTGGCACGTAGCAAGTGTTGAAATATCTCTTGGAGAGAGAGGAAAAAAATGAATCTATTAAAATGTCTCTATGATGCACTGCGGAAGCTAGACTTGGTGGATCGAGTTTAAGGGAATGAAGAGGGGGTGAATGTTTGCTACTTCCGTATATTTGGAGTCTTTGATAAAACAGACCAATTTTTCTTCAAACTTCATGTCGGTTTATAGACCAGGCTGCCAGGGTTTAGGGTACCTCATCGCTTCCTGCATCTGGAAGTAAATTCAGAACCTCAAAGCTCACCCTGCCGTATATTTTCTGCCAAGGTTCCTCACATTTTCCTCCTAGCTGCGGCCAGAGGAGCTGGCTGTCACTCAAGTAGGTCAGCCCCAGGTGAAACCAGCCACTTAGCCTCCTTCTGGGCACCCTGTGGGTATATGGAGGGCTGTTTGTTCAAAGAGCAGCTCTCCTTTCAGGTTTACCCTTTACACAGAAGAAATCTGGCTAAATTTTCTCCCTTTTCTGCCTTTCTGTGATTACATGTATTTTAGTGATTGCTAAATTTGAACTAAACCTTGAAACTAACTGCCTGCTTTCAAAACCAACCAATATGAACTCACATTTTCTAGTTTATCAGTTTTGGGGAATTTTATTAATATTATTTTTATCTTAAAGAAACATCAACTGGCTGAGTGTAGTGGCTCATGCCTGTAATCCCAGCACTTTGGGAGGCCAAGGTGGGAGGATCACTTGAGCCCAGGAGTTTGAGACCAGCCTGGGCAACATAGGGAGACCTTATCTCCACAAATAATTTTAAAAATTAAAAGGGCATGATGGCACATGCCTGTAGTCCCAGCTACTCAGGAAGTTGAAGTACAAGAATCATTTGAGCTCAGGAGGTCAAGGCTTCAGTAAGCCATGTTCATGCCACTGCACTCTAGCCTGGGCGACAGAACCAGACTCCATCTCAAAAATAATAAAGAAATATCAACTGACATCGGCATAAATATTTTAGTATCTTAATATCTTCTTCTTCAGTCATATTTTTTCCAAAGACAAGACAAAAGCATCTCCACTCAAATCAGTTTGACCACGTTCTCAACACCATGTTCAGGTGTAATTGTTGAGTGAAGGCTATTACAGACTCCAAACTAATTCATCTGGAAATGCCATGGTTCCTTTTCGCGGATATATCCCTTATACCTTCCCATTTGGGAAAAGAAAAAAGGAAAGCAACAAAAACTGGAATTTGTTTGGCTAGCAGTCAGTGAGCCACATTCATTTCTGAGGACGTAGAGGCGGTTCGGTCCTCTCAGGGACATCTGCCATGATAAAGAGCAGTGCTTGGTCCCAGCACCTTGGGAGGCCAGGGCGGGAGGATTGCCTGAGCTCAAGAGTTTGAGACAAGCCTGAGAAGCATGGGGAGACCCCCATCACTATTAAAAAAAAAAAAGCACCACTGATGGGTGATTCCCCCTACTAACCCTCTCCACCCCACTCCCTCGTGTCCATGTACCCCACAATGCCCCTAGAGATAATTCCTAGCATCCTCAGAGGCCCTGTCAAACTATTGTTCATAAAGAGAGAACTGTTCTTGAGCCATTCCCCAACTGATCTTAGGAAGGCAGGACCGGTATTGTCTAAGTGAAGGATTAGAGAATTAGCAATGCCTACCCTAAGAGGGTAACACAGAAAGAACGCAAATTTTCTGGATATGGGATCAAATTCTGGTTTGGAATTTTGAAACTTACTGCTGTAGTGCTGGCCAAACTAAGACTCTTGGATAATGTGAAGAAATACATTAGAGAGAGAGAGACAAAATATGGTCAGATTAGTGTAAATGAGAGCTTGCCAGAAGCTTCTTATAGGAACATTCTTCAATGTTAGGAAAATGGTTCATAGCACTATCGCTAATATAGGTAAAATGGCTGCTAAAACAAAAAGCAAACACTTTCTGTTTCAGAAGCAGCCAAATAATCAATTATTTGATTTTTAATAGTCATGTTTGCCATGAGGACTCTTATAATGAGATTATGTAGCCAAGTTGATTTCCCTGTTGACTTTATCAATAAGTCATCAAGCACTTCTGAATCTCCCCTCCAGAATTCTCAAAAATGTCCTACAGTAATCTCCCCAGAATTTTCTGGATTTTATGATTTTTCATAGCTCTACCTACAGCTTTGATTATTGCTGTTGTAAATAAGTCAAGAATTATAATTAAGAAGGATATGAATATGATATATCATAGTATACACAGTTGTATGTAATGAATTACCTTATTGCCCCTTGACTTGATATTCATGTTGTAAGCTCTTAACTGTGCATGTATAATTGATTCACTATGGTAAATGTGATTGTTTTAACAAAAAGTTTCAATTAAGGTTTTATTCAACAGTGTAATTCCCTTATTCAATTGTTTCTCTAGGAAAATCAAATTCAACTTATGTTGTATCTTTTTTGGGACTACATCCTGTTATAGGTGACCACCCTGCTGGAATAATAGAAGATGAGTCAGAATTTCATTCTTCCTTCCTTTATTTTCCCTGTGTGCTTTTCCCAGAAGCTAGCTTTCTATGGAATAAATTTGCCTGGGCACCATTTGTCCCATTGTTTCACTTGGGTACTCAAAGACTAGTAGACTTTTGTAGTTTATATATATATAAATGCAAACCCACTAGCACCTCTCTTACCATTGTTCTCTTTTTTAAAGAACTAGAATAAAATTTGGAGAAGCTGTGGTAGGCCTTGAGAGTATGAAAGGGCTTCTGGGATGTTGTAAAACTAAGACTGCAAGTTTTGTCCCATGACTGAAGAAGGGAAAGTATCTGATTGTTGGCCTCATAGAAATTTTGCATAGCTAAAGTATTTGTATGCTAAATCTTCTTTCAAATGGAGAAATTGAGGTTAAGCAAAAATAGATGATGGGATATAATATAGATACCTTTCCCGATTTAGTAAGCTTGCTATAGTGAAACTGTCTTCACAAAAAAATTACACCCCCCCAACCCCCAGAATGGCTTCTGTGTTGGGATCAGTTAGCATGCTTGTTTTGGATGTCCCCAGTATGGTAAGAATGTCATAGGAAATCCTGCTATGCGTCTATGATGAGCAGCAGGCGGGTGCACACTGTTCTATTAGGGCCATCAAACATGGACTCACGTTTCAGCGTCTGTCATCAATCACTCAGCCTTCATACCTTAATATACCCTTCATTCCTTTTTGTTCCTTCTCAACCTACCTACCTATTCATGTGTGAAAGAACACTTTTTTCCCTAACCACTAACAGGTTCAACAGGTTATTTCTCCTCCTAGCTGCCTCTTTATCCCTCCCACATCCTCTTTGTGCTCTAAGAGCAGGGGAACACACTATCAGATAATTATACTCTATCATTTTCAATTTATAAACTTTATGTTGCTGTTTCTCAAAGCATATCAATAAAGCCATGGGGTGAATGGAACACTTAATATAGATTATTTTACTGAGCTTTTAAAAAAATTAAATTACCCCCATGCCAGTAAGTGAGAGGTACATGCAGAATGGCTAAAGGCGGAGGTATTTCTCAAATCTATTCAAATTAATCTGGCATAGCGTGGGCTAGAGACAAAATCAGTAGATCCACATTGCTAGACAGTATGACATATACATTTAGATCATTTTAAATAAAGTCATTACTGAATAGATCCTCCTTAAACAAATACTATTATCACAAAAAGTTTCTTATTTAAATGAGACATCAAGGACCCTCATGCTCAACCTCTGTTCAGTGCCATTTTAACATAGCTACGTCCACATCCACATGACCATTGCAGATCTGTTTGGGTGGCTTAGCTCTTACCAAAGACAACCAACAGGGCCTGGGCCAGATGGTGGAAATTTTATCCCTAGAGTTGTTTAATGAGAGAAACAAGAAGTATGAGCAATTTTCTGTAAAACAGAAAGCCAGAGTAAGAGGAGCAGATGATGTCAATAAGGAAAAAAAAATCTGGCAGGAATTTGATATCATGCCCTCAATTATCCGTGTTTTAAAAAGTTGCATATCCTGATTGTTTCTTACATGGTGTTTGTCTAGAGTTAGCTTAAAAACCTAGATTGTTTCTTAGATGGTATGTGTCTAGAGTTAGTTTAAAAACCTTAGGCCTTTTTAATTATTGTTAAGACATTTGAAATTTTTAAGTAACTGTCTAAAGATTCTAGCTCAGAGGAAGAATGTGAACAAATCCTTGGAGTTGGTGATAAAGAAGTGAATTGCAGGACAGCAAAAGACAAAATGTACCTTTGGATTTAGGAGCCAGTGAAACACCAAAGCCACTGAATGTTTTTCCCACTAAAGTAGAAAGAAGCTGTTAAGTACAAATACGAAAACCAACAACAAAACTTCCATGAACCAAGAAAGGATAGTAAACTGAAGTGTGTTACCTGAGGTTCCAGTGTGATATCTTAGTTCACAAAGGGTCTTGATAGTTTATGCCTGAACAGAAAGGTCCTAGGATGAGAAGACTACAAATGTTAATATGAAAAGCATATTTTGTGCATCATAAAGGTTCTAGACACAACTGGGCCTATAAAGACAGCTTATTCTGAAATGGTTTTCTACCTCCTTCCTGGAGAGCCCATTAGTTCCTTCTGTAAAGATTCCTCTTCCATCTCTAGCTGTAGAGGCACAGGACCATTTCATGATTTTTTAGGAGTGTAACGGTGTGAAAAGCAAGCTTGTAAAATGAACTGCTTTCCTCCCCTTCCTACCTAATTTCTCTCTCCCTCTGCTCTAAAGACTAGGATATCTCTTTCTGACCCCAGAGCTCATGTTTAACTCAGAAAGTATACTTTGCAAATGTCCTGCATGTTCTAATTTGTATGGTAGAAGGAGAAAATAGCTCGTCTGAGCATCAGTTTGACATCATTATATCCCAGCGGTCTTTGGAAGCCAATCCGCCTTCCCCCTTTTTTGACTATCTAAAATGCCCTTGCTAGCCAGACCCCTTTGCTAGCTACAGTGTTTGCACATTTCCTTGTTAATCAGCTGCGTCGGCTCAGAGACTGTGTGTTTTGGTGTTGTTTGTGTGTGCAATCTCGTGCCGCTTCCTGAACGCATGTGTCCCTTCCCTTCACAGCCTACTCGACACCCAGCACCTCCCCCGCAAACCGATTCGTCAGTGTTGGACCACGGGATCCAAGCTTTGTAAATATCCCTCAACAGACACAGGTGGGCCGCTCTCATCTTTTCTGTATGTGGTGCAGCTTGTATTATTCATCAGGTGCATTTTAACTTGTCTTTTGGCACAAAAGGCCGCATTTTCCAGACCCTGTCCAGTCTTCCCTTTCCTCCTGATCCCAGCCACATTTCCATGTGTTCTCAGAAATCACAGAAAACTTTGCCTGCAGTTTTTGCTTCTTGTATTGAGTGGGTAGAAGAAGAGCTGTTTTAGCTATGGCAAAAAAGGTTTCCCAGGGTTAGCTAGTGTGTGTTCCCTCTTAGGAATTCATGGCTCTGTAAATGCAAGCAGACAGAAGCAGTCCCCTACAGAACCTGAAAGTAAAACCAGTGACATCAGAGTGCATGCTGGGCATGGAGGGACCAGCCACTCCTCTGTATTCATTAGAGGGTCCCCAGGAACCCGGCAAGCTTTCTGAAAGAGAGAGGGGAAAAGGGTGCATGAGCCCTATTAAGTTGCTGGTGTTGGTCCAGAAATAAGACGTGTTTGTTAGTGGTTACTGCTGGCCACGGGGGAGCAAGGTGCGGTGGGTGGTGAGGGGTGTGTATGAGTCATATCTGAAGCAGGTGATTGAGAGAAGAGGACTGCCCAGACATCCAGCGCTTGTCTGCCCATAGACAGTTGTGTTTTGTGCTAGTCCAGGTCAAGGAGAAGAAATCTTTTTGAAAAGTTTTGGAATGGCTGCTGTATATTGAGAAACAGTAAAAGACTTTTTAAGTTCAAAGTTAGTATAGGTAGAGGCGTTCAGAGGTTTATGAAATAGAATTACATTCACGTTTTGAAATAAACTACTCTCTGATTTCCTAATTAGAACATGACCATATTTTATCATAATTAACCTAAGGAAAGTATTTTCTCTGTAAGGTTCTTAGCACGGTGTTTGAAAACATTCTTGGAGCAATTTTGTGCACATGCCTGTGTGTGGAATCTCCAGATGCCTAATTTATAACTATTCGCCTCCGTTTATAAAACTATGGCCAGGTGCATATGAATGGAATAGATTTGCCTTCCTGGGTCCCTTTGCTCCCTCTGTAAAGGGCTTTGGTTTATTGCTATGTTGACAGCACAGGTTAAACTGCATTGTATCTGAAGCCTTCCTCACACTGAAGCAGGGTCACAGAAAGTACAGCATCAGCAGAGAAGGCAGCTGGGAGGAGAAGGGGAGCCAAAATGGGAGAGAGAAGGTTAACTCTTGAATTTCCCACCTCTGTTGTTTCTTCTTAAACTGGCCTGCACATGGCATCTGAGATTAAAATCTCCTATTCAGTACCTCCCATAAAATTCTTTCAGTTATTTGCTTATTTTAAACATACCTTCAAATATTCAAACACTTTTCTGGTGAATTTGAAGTTGCATAATTACCTATAAAGCATTAAAACAGAAGAACGTAATTTAATTCTGTACATTTGGCGTAATTTTCCAAGTTCAATGAGAGGGGGAGAACTGGAGATAGTGGCTCTATATTGGATGATTCATTTTCCCAAAGCACGAATGTCCTCAAGTTGCTTCATTAAGAGCCTTTAAAATGCAGCTTTGAAATGTCCTGTCTGTATTTTACATAGTATTTTTTATATAAGCTGTGATTCACAGCCCTGAAATTGTACGCCGTGTTCCATTCAATTTCTCTCTGTGTAATCGAAATGTATTATATTCCACTGTGGCTTTCCTTCACAAATGCCTCACTTAACCCAGAATCTGAGTTTTCGTAATGCTGATCACAAAAATTCAATTCCTAAAAATCCAGATTTTCCACACATCTGGATGAATGATGTCATGTAGGCCCAATATTGGCATCTGGAACTGAATTTTTTTTTTTTTTTTTTTTTGTTTCTGTTAAATATTTGGCATCATGGGGACAACAGCTTAAATTTTTCTTACCACAATGACACCTGCCACATTTGGCTTGAAGAAAGTCATTCCCAATTGTCTAATGAGAAACTATGCTAATAGAGTTGTCATTTTCCCCCCCAAAAAAGATATCTTGAGGTAAAAATTATGTATTCTAAATATTTTAATTTTAAAGCATATATATTAACTCTTTCCTTAAATGAGGGATTATTTTCTGGAACCACTTAAAGTGTTAGATATATGTAAATGTAGATAATAAAAATAATAATATACCTGAAAAAAGAAGTTCCCTTTCAAGAGGACATTGTTCAGAAGAGGAATTTTTGACAAGAATTTTTAAAAATATAATTAGAACATGGTCTGCATATTTCCTAGGCAAACTTGTGTTTTTCTATATTGATACCCTTGTTATATATAGCATGACATTTATATTAATTGAATTACAGGAAAAGTTATCTGGGAAAACAAAATTTTGCTTTCTACCTATGGAAGAATAAGAATTGAAGCGTCACCCAAGCAGATACTTAAGCTTTCTAAATGTAGAAGCAGTATCTTGTACATAAATCTATAAACAAATGCAAACTAAAATGGCCTTTCTGCTCCCAAAGACCAGTTTCCAGTGGAAATCTCTTAAAATGCCTGAAGCATCATCCTGTAGAAGACGGAATTGATGGGGTCTCTGTTTTTTCAAGTGGGTAGAAATTGAACCAATGCAGGCATTATAAGTAGGCAGCTTTCCGACTATCATAAGATCTTTTTTAAGAAAAAGAGTTATTTGATTGTATATAGCTTCTACGGGGCATTTTCTATGTACTAAGTCCATCAAGTATGTGATGCACCTAATCTTTATAGTCACCTAGTAGGCTAGATCTCTACTTTATAGATGTGGAAGCTGAGACTAAGGAGACTGTTGATTTTCCCAAGGCCATACTATAGTCAGGAGTGGAGCAAGAATTTGTACCCAGTTCTGTCTGACACCAAGGCCTATGCCCTCTAACCACTGTATTGTGTTACTGCCTCATGAGCTGGTGAGCTCTTTTCCCTGGGGATTTTCCAACAGACACTGATGCTCACTTCTCAGGAATACTACTGGTGGAGTCCCTGCTTTTATCCCTGAGACTGCATTCAAATCTAATCTTGAGTGTATACCCCCAAAAATGGAAAGCAAAGTTTCAAAGAGATATTTCTTTGCTTATGGTTGTAGCAGCATTCTCCACGATAGCCAAAAGGTAGAAGCAACCCAGGTGTCCATTGACAGACGAATGGATAAACAAAACATGGTGTGTACGTAGAATGGAATATTACTCAGCCTTTAAAAGGAAGGAAATTCTGACACACGCCACAACGTGGATGAATCTTGAAGACATTATGCTCAGTGAAATAAGCCAGTCACAACAAAATAAATACTATATGATTCTACGGATGTGAGGTACCTAGAGTAGTCAAATTCATAGAAATGGAAAGTCGAGAAGTAGCTGCCAGGGGCTAGGGGGAGGGCAGAATGGGGAGTCAGTGTTAAAGGGGTGCAGAGTTTCAGCTTTGCAAGATGAAAAGAGTTCTGGAGATGGATGTTGGTGATGTTTGCACAACAACATGAACGTACCGAATCCCACTGAACTGTACACTCAAAAATGGTTAAGATGGTAAATGTTACATTGTGTGTATTTCACCACAATTTTTAAAACAGAATCATTAAATAAGCTCTAAAGTCCTTTTCACCTCTTAGGAGTTAAAAATTCTGTGAAACAGTCAGGGCAAGTGGACCGTTGATCAGAGTAATCATGTGCTGACTGCTCAGAAAAGCACTAATGATCATGCCCAGCACATAGTGGGTACTCCGCATACATTGGCTGAGTCTAAATGGTTCAGAAGGAACTTTACAAAATATGACTTTTTTTTATTATATTCATAATACATGTTAATTGTGGAAAATGCAGATGAGAAAAAGGATAAAAATCACTTGTAGTCCTACTATTAACATTTCTATATAAATCCATCCAGAGTGTTTCTGTGCATACAAATATATTGCAAAAAGTGAGATCATATTATATATATTGTTTGGTAGCCTGCTGTTTCTTCCCCTTAACAGTATATTATGGCCTTCTTACCATGTAAATTGGAAAAATTGAATATTGGCTTTTATTGCATCTATTCATCATCTGTAATGATTGGTAGGGAAAGATAACATGGATAATTGAAAGCCATTTTTCCTCCTCTTTCGCTTATAGTCTGTTTTTTTCTCCAGAGAATTCCTCCCTTGACTGAAGCAGAATTGCCTTCTCTTTAGCCTTGCCTTGAGCTAGTTTTCTTTCAAACTGCCTTCCAGTTGCATTGCATATCTCGCCCTGGCTTTCGGCTTTGTTCGAACATTCCTGCCTTATCTGTCCCATTCTTTTGCCTCACTTGTCTGCTACCTCTGCTACCATCATTTGCCTCTCGTTTTTCTTCCTCCTTCTCCATATCGTTTTTCTTCCTCCTTCTCCATATCGTAACTGATCATTGAGATGAGAGGTGGCTACCTCCTTACAGCCTTTAGAACAACCATCAACACTGAGAAACTGTGGCCGCTTGTCCTACCTTGAATCTCTTATTTTTCAACATTGTCCCGTGACAGCTGATATTAACCTATAGAAAGGTCTCTGGGGTATACAGTATTTACTTCACTTTAGACACTGTTAACGTGCCCTGCACGCCCACTGAATGATATAATGTAATGATAGGGAACCTGCCATTGTTTCAAATAGCAGAAAGCCAATGGCCATTTCAGTTGCATCCCATAACTTAATCTGATCCCTGAAAATGAGAACCATTAAGAGGAGGCATTTATTTAAAGAAAAAAAAAGTTAATATTTCATCATCAGGTAATAAATAGAAATACCAATTTCCACGCAGGAGGACTGAGCAAAGAACTCATTTTGATTCAGGTTCTAGTTTAATCAAAAGGTTTAAATAAAATGCTTCACGTGCAGAACTCCAATGAGGACTAATTCTTTAAAATGAAAAATGAGTGCAAACAATATTAAAAACAGGCATTTCCTCCTTACCACCCAAATCTATCACTGTTTTGCATCAACAGAATCATGGTATCCGAAATGCTGTTTAAAACCAAATTACCATTCAGACTATTAGAAGAATCACTTGGCATGGCATGGGCCCGATTTGTTGACAAAAAGGCACAGGTGCTATAACCTTTGCTTAATAAATCATTTAGCTGCCTGACTTGCAAGCAGTGTGATTGCCTTTGCCTCATGAAATTTACAAATGTATGCACAAGCCACACACTTCACTGTGTTGGAAGCCGGCTGATCTGGTGAGGTCCCTGCATAGCTAAAGTATGGTCATGACACCCATTGTCTGCCTCTGGTGGGGGTGCACCCAGAATGGGAGAGGTAGAGATCTTGGAGAGCATTTTGAGCTGTTGCCATTCTGTGTGTCATATTCCTGAAGCTCTACCTGAGAAACCAAAGCTTAGGCCATCTGTGGAACTCTTCATAAGTTCCTTTCTTCAATCATTTAGTGTTTACTTAATTACTTAATATAGCCTCAACACCTACAAAGTACAGGGAATAAAAACTCTCCCCGAGTTGTTCGAAGTCTAGCAGAGGAAACATATGTGAAGAAATAATAGTAATGACAACATCAACATCAATAATGCAGTGTAATACCAGTACTATAAGGATTTGTCTAAGAGGCTTTAAGACAGCAGAGTTGGGTATAAGAACTTTCCAAAGAGTGGAAGCAGCAGAAGAGGCTGGATAGTTTTTCTGTCCTTGTCCTTGTCCTTGTCTAGCTTGGGCCTAATGATATAGTTCTTGTACACTTTTCCCTGCTTTTAACTTTTGCCAATCAGATGGTAGATCGTGTTTTAGCCCATCCCAATAAGAGAGACATGTTCAGTTCTATCTTCTCTGGACCAGATAAAATTAGACTCCTTTACTGCTGCACAAGGCTCAACCAGTAACCCCTTCACCCCTCATTTCCAAGAAACACCCCCTCCTAGTGGTACATCCTCACTTGCCCACCCAAGCTCACTTGAGATTGCATTTGAGTTAGCTGAAGCCATTCCCGGGCTCCTGCCCACCCTGACAGGAGCTGCCTGGGTGTAGAAGGTTAGTTAGCACACAGAAGTTCAAGGAGCAGCTGGAGAGTTACAAAGGCAGGAAACTCAGATTTCCTTAGAGAAAAAAAAAAATTATATATATATAATTTATATATATATTTATTATATAAAATATATTTTAAAATTTATTTATTATTGTAACAAATGTATATTATTTATTATGATAATAAATAATAATTATAATTATTAAAGAATAATAAATAAATTTATATATATATATCTCTCTCTCTCTCCCCCACCCTGCAACCCTACTTCATCTTCTAAGTAGAAGTGGATTTGAGCATTTCAGTTCCAAGCCCACACAGCTGAAAACTCCCAAGATTGGAGAGGAATGGTAGATAAAATTCCATTTTCTCCTGACTTTGAGCCAAGTTCAATGTCTTATTGGCCAAACGAGTATTCTGCAGCACCCATGCATGCTAGGTTCTGTGTCTACACTCGCTACAATACTCAAGAGCCCTCTAAAGTTGGTGCTACATCTCCATTTTACAGATGAGGAAACTGAAGTCTCAGAAGAGTACATTTGTCCCTTGGTAATTGAGGTAGCTGAGATTTGAACCAGTCTCCAAAACTTATGTTTTTCCCAAATACTTACCTGCATCCCCAATTGTTTGTAGTGAAAGGTTACTGACCATTTTCTCTTTAAAAGAGTCTAAGATTGACTCACACTCTTATATCAAGGAATCAGAAGCCTTGAGGTTAGTCCAAGTGCTGCCTGGCTCCAGTGGGACTATGCTGAACTTGGTTCTTCTGAAGATCTGCCCCAGTCTCCTGCTTATGTCTCTGTAAAACCAAGACTGAATTCATTCTCTCATCCTGCCTGGGAAGAAGACCTTTACTAATGATATTAGTCTGCATCTGTGAGAACAGCTAGCCTTTGTCCAGAGACCAGATAGCAGAGCAGCTAAGATAACTCCTTTATTTTCAGATTTTAGTTGAAGCTTTATTCCATCACTTAGAAGCATTCTCTGTGTTTTATTTTTGTTGTTGTTGGGTTTTTGTTTTTTTTTTTCACAGTAATTCAATTTATCTAGTCTAGTTTTTTTTAACTGTAAAATAGTGAAAATAGTGAGATATAAATATGTGTGTGTATATATATACACACACACAACCCTATGGTTTTCAGTCTTAAATTCTGTTAGTGTAAAAAAAGTGTTTAATGCCTAATGAACACCTAACAAATGATAGCTTTCATTGTTTGGTTAATAACTAAACTCTTACTTTCTGGATTACAAAGTATTTTCTCATTTGATTATAAGAGTTAACCTTTGAAGTAGGCAGAGCTATTATTATTGTTATCCCCACTGTATAGGTTAAAAAAACTGAAGTTTAAAGAAAGGAGGTGACTTTCCCAGAACCACATATCAAGAGGTCGGTAGAGCCAGGACACAAATCCACTTCTGATTCCACATGTCCTATGAAGGAAGGACTTGTGTATCAGCCATTCAGCACCTGCTGTTCTATGGTCAGAACCTACTTACCAAAAGCAACCATCTAACAAATTAGGAAGCCTCCCCCTACCCACTGCAAGATCCTAACCCTGTAGGTTGCTCCATTGAGCATCAGCCTTAAAGGTGCCCAAAAGCCTATTTAAATTGGGCACGGCTATTCTTCCCTTGTACAGGCAGCAGCATAAGTGCACTGTTTCTCCCCTTATGCTAAATTGTGCCTGAGAAGGGCCTTCCCAAGGGGAGATGATGTCTCTGAGAGTGGTAAGGACCGGCAGGAAGTGAATGCATCCACCCAGAATCTAAAGGGAAAGGAGGTACCTAAATCGAGGTGGTGCCTGGTCATTTTTTCTCGTATGTTCTCAGCTCCAGTAGCAGGTGTTGAATAGTAAGCAACACCTCGCAGAGTTGAGTTACTCATGCAATCTGCTTCGCCTCCCTCCGTACTACTGTGGGCAGGAGTGAATCGTCCCAGCTTCCCCAGCTCCCACACCAACCTGTAAGTTCTTGACACATTCTCTTCACATACACTTGGCGGCTGACTCACTGACAGGCTATGAGACACTCTTAAAATAAATTTTTCAATAAACAGAGTCTTTGTCTTTCAGGTTTTAATTTGGCAGCATGTTGTAGACATGCCACAAACTTCACTTCTGGACAAAGTTCGAGCCATTAATTCTAGATACTGTTCCCCTTTTCTCTCCATTCCTATTCTTCCTGTCACCTTTGCTCCACAAAGATCTGGGGGATCTTCTTAGTTGAAACAGATTGATGATTATTGTAATAATTAAGGTCTCTACCATAGTATCTGGCACACAATAGGTGCTCAGTAAATACTGCTTCCCTTCTTGCTTCCTTTTTTTTAGTATTAAAATGAGAACAGTGGCAGTAGAGAAGGGGAAGGTAAAAAAGAGATTTCACAGGAAATTTTACATTGTATGGGAGAAGAAGGGAAAAGACCAAAAATCTGCTATCCATTCAATTAGCACTTGGAACTGTGGGAAAAGGGGGACAGAAAATGATGTCAGGAAAACGGTTGGAGAAAGGAGCTATGAGTTGGTGGAGAGAACTGACAGGAAGTAGATCAGAAGTTGATGATAGCCGTGCATGGAACTTAGAAAACCATAGTGCCAAGTGCAGAAATGCCATCAACATTTCTAGCTGTTAGATGGGTCTCCATAACAATGCTTCTGATCAGTGACATTCCAGGGTACTAAGGGAAAGGTACTGGGTACTCAGCAGGTTTCTCTGGGGGAACAGGAGGAAAAGTCAGGATTTGAGGAGTAGGACAGACCTGTTCTGACATCGTGGCTGTGCCATTTATCTCAGTGGTCTTGTGTATCTTACCCTTTAAAATTCAGCTTCCTCATCTGTGAAATGGAGGCAATAATAGTATCTACCTCATAGAAGAAACCCCAATTAAGTGTGATGTAAGGCAGTCAGGATTATTTTTCTCACGTAACAAGAAATCTGTGAGTGAATGGGTGTTAGCATTGTTTCAGTGCTGCACGAGGCCAGCAGGAACCCATGCCCTTCCTAACATTCTGCTCTGCCTTCCTCAGTATGCTGCCTTTTCAGCCTCATGCTTAGAGCCTCTGACTGCAACACGGCTGCTGCAGCTCCAAATAGCATAGACATATCATACCTTATTTTTCCTCTAATATCAGGGAAAAGGCCCTGCTATTCCTCCTCTGCACCCTGCTAGCAAATTTCTTTGTAGGTCTCATTGGCTAAATCTGGGTCACATTTTAATCTCTAGCTGCAAAGGATGCTGAGAAAACCAGCAGAAGATTATCTTGATTGGCTCAAATCATGACCCATCACCTAGGACCAGTCACATTTGCCTCTCTAAGCAAAATTGTCCCAAGGAAGAAGGGGCAGTAGATAGTGGATAGATTGTTAATAGGATCTGCCGTGTTCTTTTTTCCTGTTCCCTGATAGGTTTCATGCACTTTTCAACTCCAGTAGTTGCACTTGACCCTCTTGTCTCTGAATGCTTGGCTTATTACTCTGCCTTTCCTCCACACACTCCCTATGTGTTTAGGAGACGTATATGCTGTGCATGTGACTGTGCAGAGGTCATTTCTTTTCAGCCTCTGTTTGAGGTCCAGGATTTGGGCAGAAGTCCTGGTGTTTTGTGCAGACCAGCTCCCATGGGGCTGGGTCACCGTGTACTGGTTAAACATGGACTCTGAAAAGGCTGAGTTGGAGTATATGTGCCTTTGTGGTTGCAGGGGAGCTCTGTGAAACAGTGCCCCCGGGTGCCCTCCAGAGTGCTTACCAAACAGGCAGCAATAGGTTCTGGGTTTCTCTTTTATGACTTGGAACCAGATGCTTCCTTTGCAAAAGAAAAGAGCCTGGTTTTGCAGAGCTTGAGTCAACAGGAGTTCAGAGAACAGGAAAATGAGTTGACTGGCCCTGCTGCATGAACTTTGAGGAGAGAATGCAATACAGGTGGTGTTCTCACTGTCCACAAAGTCCTTGCTTGTGGAAATCTCATGCCCAAGGAATTGGCCTTACCAAATATTTCTACACTCTAAATAATGACTGTTCACATAAGGAAAGGATTCAGCATTAGGAATCCTTTTGGACATAGGCTTTCTCAGGCTTCTAATGAGTCTAAGGCCTTGAACGTTCCACTGACACACACAGTTTTAAGCCCAGAGCTTGCTGTCTAATGTGAGATCCATCGAAGATCTCACGCGAGGTCTCAGTGATTCTTCCTGTCCACTTTTCTCACACCCACCTGCTTACCTTCTTGTTTGTTTATTGAGGACTTAGGCACATTCTTTGATCAGTGGCCTGTCTTTTTGGGATATAGCCTTTCTATTGAGTCTATTCATTGAATCACATTCCACAGCACACGCCTCCCCCAAAATATTTGCATGAGAATTTTTCTTAAGGTCTCACATTGCTCCCTTTACAGCAGAGATGATATAACCTAGCACTTCTGATTGGCTTTTCACTTCCCAAACACTATACACATTTAACTAATGAGTCACATGAGCTTGTGATAAGCCGGATCCCTTGTCTTGGATCAGGGACACTGGGTTGTTAGGACAGGCTGTCCTGGCCCTGTGTTTCTCACCCTCAACACCCTCCTTCCTCAGAGTCTGAATGTGTTGGGATAATGGGAATGCCACCGGGCACAGTTGTTCTCAGCACAGGGCAACCTCGGACCCTCACAGTGCTGCCTTAATAATGTGGGACGCACCCTTTGCTGCCCTCCAGGACTGGACTGTGCTGCATATCTCCTGTTGCCTTGACTAGTGAAGGGAAACGTAAGGCCAGCCCTTACGACACACAGCTTCTGTCCCTCTCAAGCACAGTCTTCCTTCCACTGGTCTCTGGCAGTGTGTCTGTGCATATATGGGGAAGGAGTGGTACTGGGGGGATAGAAGAACAACACAGTAGGTCTAGTAAGGGAACTGACCACAGGAGGGACTTGTGCATCTTGGTACACAGAGAAATCCTGGACTAGGAATCAAAATACCTGGATTCCTAGCTCATCTCTCCCACCCGCCAGCTACATGATTGATCTTAAGGAGGAGAAAGAAGCCAGAATGTATTGAACACCTACTATATTCCTGGCACCATACTAAGCTGGAAGGGAGGCTAAAGATGTACATTATTCCATCTCCGCCATACATAGCTCATAGAAAGAAAAGTAAAGAAACTAAGATGTGATCGGTGAAGAAATTGAAATAGGTATAATCCATGCAGAAGATTCAGTAACTAACTCTGGGGAGAAGCATGGAGCACATGGAAGATATGCCAGAAGAGAAGACACATGAGTGGTTTTGAAGGAGACAGATATACTTGGTGAGGAGAACATTCCAGACCAGGCAGGAGGAACAGTGCATGCAAAGGAATAGCGGTGTGTGTCTAAAGAACCCTATTCTGTTTGGTGTGTCTGTCAGTTTATAGTAGACGGTAGAAACATTAGATCAGGGTCTAGTCATGAATAAATACATACCTTTATCCAGGGGTTGTAAAGCACTTGGACTTTATTCTGTGGGAGATAGGAAGCAGGTGACGGGCACAGTGGGATCTCTATATGTGAAGAAACCTCTGCCTTGCTATGTTCAATCCTCATGAGATACAGGATTTTACAGGCAGTAGTAGCATTGAGACCTATGGTCATGAGGTACCTTCCTCTTCTGGGCAGTGGAAAAAGTAGAAGCTTTGGAGGGAGACAGACCTGAGTTTGATCTCAGTATGTGACGCTGGAATAATTTTTAGCCTTTCTGACCTTCAGATGTCCTATCTATAAAATTATAAATGAATGCCTGCATTCTACTTAGAGTTGTATAAAGACTCAGTCTGGTTAGGATGTAAAGCCCCCAGCACCCTGCCCAGCCAATGTGTGGTGCTGCCTTTGCAGCCCTCAGGAGGGAAGCTCTGTGAGCACTGGAGGCAGGGTGCTGCTCATTTATCTTTAGGACAAGGGGCCTGTGACCATGAAGAAGAAACAGAAATGGTAACCCCAGATGTAATCTGGTAACGTTGTCCCTGAGCTGAGTCTCTTCTCACCCCATCCTCCCGTGTCCATTTTCCATAAGTTGTGCCATTAATTCTCTCATTACCCAGTGGCATGATATTTATTATTGAGATCATACTTAGCATACTCCCAAGGAGCAAGTTAAAGTTCAGCTAACATCGCCACTTTCTCGTTGTCAGGATACACTGAGGAATCCATACGGAGAGCTTCTGTGTGTCTTATAATTTCATATAAAAAAAGATTAAATTTTATACTGGATCAGGGAGGGAAGGAAAAAAAAAATCCCAGTGCAGAAACAAGTTCTGAACCTAGGAGCACAGTTTCTGAATGTTTATTTTGTCAGATACACAGCTGACATGATTAGTTCTAATGGGGTGGTGATCCTCATTGAATTGCAGATTGGTATGAGTGACTGAAATACCGCAGGGACTTAAATAAGTGGTGCATACGGTATTACTTAGGCTGCATCCTTTAGCCAAGGTGAAGGCTTCGTTTTCCTAACACGCATGCACACACACACACACACACACACCTGCTACATATGCATCCATCTAGTCTAGAAGCTCCACACTGAACATTAATTACCTATCTAGAGTAAGGCTGGCTGGCCTTTACTTCCTTCTCTTTGCCCTGTGTTACCTGAGTGTACCCCCGAGCCCCCAGCATTCTCCAGTGCAGATAATGGTGTATCAGATTAGTCTGCCTTGCTGCTGCGTCAAGACCCAGATCAATTTATTGACTCTGCTAGAGTGGCTGGTACAGTAATTGTTACAAGAGAAGAATAGAAAGTGAGAACGTGTACACGTGAAAAATAAAAATGACGTTTTGTTCTCTCCTGCCCCCTCCCCCGCTTTTTTGCCTCATAGATCTTTATGTGTTTACACAGCAGAGAGCACTTTACTTAAGTTAATCAGCTCCTTCTACATTATTAATTGTGACAGGGTGCCACATGACAGGATGAGTATTATGGGAAACATCGATCTCACTCCAATGGTGTGGACCTGAGCAGGTTTGGTATTCCTCTACCTGTCTTGCTGCTTTGGGGTCCCATCAAATCACATTTCCCTGATTGACAACACAGAATACCTCCCATCAATACGATTGATTTTGTGAAAAGGACAAGGAACATTTTTCAACTGGAGAGAGATGAATTTTGGTTATGGGAAAGAGAGCATCTCAGAAATCTTTCAGATTAGAAGCCTGAATTGGGAACTAAGGTATTATTGTCATCCCAAACACAAGCGTAATTTGTACCCCCTGAAAAATGATATTAGGAGAAACTTATTACAAGTGAAAAATAGACTTAGTGGAGGCCAGCAATGAACCTGAGGATATAATGGCTGTTTTTAAAAGGCCACCTGCTAATTTTTTTGTGAGGAATTTTTGGTTAAGTGCACATCTTTGAAAGACATTTCATTAAAGTTCAACTTTCATGGCTTATACCTGTAGACCCTAACATAAATCCTGTGTGAACGGACAAAACTGAGTGGGTGTCATTTGTGACCTGGAAATAAAAGGTCAACCATTGAATTTATAGCTTTTTTAGTGAAAAGAACATAAAGATTCCTGCCAACTGGAGTCAATCCATATTTTAATGTTTCCTAGTTAAGATTATAAAATCAAAGGGATTAGGATCGTGCTGCTCAGTGAAGGTCAAAAATTAAATGTGATGGGCTAAGTGTCATTCCCATGGGGCAGAAGTTAATATTTCAAAAACCATTTCTACCACTGGCAGTCAAGAAATGAATTGTCCATGATCATTAACCAAGTTAAGGGGAATCCCACTATCATTACTAAATTTAATGATGATTATTATACTAATCAACTATATTATTAAATTACTCTGCTGTTCTGTAATGTCCCCAAACAGTAATAGTGAATTGATTGCTACAAATAGTTCTCATATACAGTTGAGAACAAGTTGAGATGGAGGATCATGGATGAAGGCCTCCTTTTGAGGAAAGAAGTTGTGACTATTTTATGGATAACAGTGATAGTGTAGAATGTTCTTTTAAGATGAAGAGTGAGTGGCACTACAGACCTGTTATTAAGTATAATTCATCAGTACATGTTTTTTTAAATACAAAAAAAGAACATGTATTTCTCTTTATTGTGTGTGTGTGTGGTTTTTTTTTTTTTCTCTTTCAGATTTTTGTATCATCCGCCCCACCTTTTTTTTTCTTTTCTTTTCTTTGGGAAAAAAGAACGTCTATTTTGCCAGATTCCTTTTTCCACAAATTTTTTAAGCTCTGAATACTGTCTACTTTGGATTTTTATGAAGAGGGAAGAAAGGATATTTAAATGTCTTTATATGATGACTCAGACACATGTGCCCTGTACCATTTTCAAATCCATTTTAAGATGCCAGTATTTTTCAAAGTTTTAGAATACAGTACACTGAAGCTGGTAATTTCCTTAAAGATTATCTACTCCAGACTCCCGTCATTTTTCAGATACAGCTTTAAGAATATTTTGGAATAAAGTTCATATCATTTTAATAAAGTAGCACCTCCAAATAAGAGGGCCAAAGCCTGGGGAACTGAAACAACTTGCAAGGCCCCAAAGCTAATCAGAGACAGAGCAGGACTGAAATGCAGGGACCTGCCATGAGTGAAGGAAGGGACTAGTGGTTTAATATGTGGCTTAGAAAATGGGAGCATGGTTTCCATTTTACAAAGGTGTTTTATAAAAGCCCAATATCCATTAGACTGACTCAAATGCATTGGAATTCCAAGAAACAAATGCATGTAATTCAGAAGTTCACTTTGCAGGATTTACTTTCATAGACTGCCATGCAGGGGTGGGTGTGTGTGTGTGTGTGTGTGTGTGTGTGTGTGTGTGTGTGTAACCTGTGCTTCTGTCTATGCTCCTGGACAGCTTTTTGTTGCATATTTTTCTATCTTCTGATCTTCACAGTGCAGACAAAGGTCAAAATTCCCATCTACCTTCACAGGCAAACACTTTAAAGTGCTTCTATATGAGGCAGGTCGTAGGGAGGACCTTTGATTTAAAGTTCAGCATTTACATTTGTAATTTTGACTAATTTCTGTGCTAGCATTAATTAAATTGAAATTATTTAATTAGAATAAAACTAAAATTGATCATTAGGATTAATTTAACCTGATAGGCTTTGTGTGCCTTTCTAGACAAATATTATGAAATGTAGTGATAATGAAGCAGTGAGAGGTATAATTTCACATCTTATAATGACTTTAGTATCCACCAGTTGTTCTCTCTGATATCTGGATAGTGCTGAATATTGCTCTTTGTTACATCATTACTATTTAGCTAGGGCCACGCTGTATCTCTCAGTTGGCCTCTTCCCAAATATTTTTTTCCTGTCTTGAAGTCTAAAGATGTACCAAACTCCCTTCACACCACCCCCATATTAACATCATTGTTCCCTTTCCCCCACCCCCACCGTCTTCCAGGAAGGCGGTTTGCTTGGCTCATCCCTTGGGCTTTGCATCACAGTGACCTTTGTAAGCCAACAACTGCTGGATGAAACTCCTTATGGAATTCGCTAATGCTCCTCAGCCCTGGGGTCAATACTGTCAAATCTGGACTGTCCCCTTGCACCCCTTCCTGGCTGCTTGCTTTGAGTCAGAAGCAGGCACAGAATGAAGCCCTGACGAGGGATGCCAGGCGCTGAGTAGGTAACTGTAAGCGGGTAGAGGACAGAAGCGTTGCTCCTCCTGGTGCCGGATTCACTTCCAGGAAATAGTTTCCCCTCTTCATCACACACCTTCCACATAGCTTGATCAAGCAAGCACGCTTCCAAAGTTGGTGCCCTCTGTTTCTTAAAAAAGATTACAGGTGAATGAAACTACTGTTTTACCAGAAGAATCAGCATAAATGAAATGAGATTAGCTCTGAATCTGCCTACCCACACATGAACAAGTGTGAAACACTTTGAACTATCAACTATTAAATCAACTAAAAAATTATTTTGTCTTCAAAACCATTAGGATCCACGTGGATAAATTAAATCCTCAGGAAAATCTGCAAACCATTTTAAGTTTCAAATTTCTCCTGTTCACCATTTTGTCAGAGTTGCTTAAAAAAAAAAAAAGTAACGTTAGCAGTTATGTTTAATAGGCTTCCTATAGCAGCCATTATTGGCAGGGGTCCAAAGGATAGTGGAAAATGAACCAAAGTTTGATAGATATTTCTGAAAAAGAAAGAAAAAATACACAAAAGAAAGAACACATGATTTTCAGTCATTTGGAGTTGACTGACCAATGAGAAATTATCTCTTAGGCAAATTATCTTCTTTCTGGAAATCAGCCAATCAGTCCTGGCTAAAGGCTGAGAAACTCTTAAGAGTTGCAAGCCCCAATTCCACCCAATCATTGTAACTAAACTGCTGCTCCCAAAGAAACCATTTTTATCATCCATTTCTGCAGAACATCCTCTAAATGGATTCTTCTTTCCTTCATGTCCTTATCCAGTAAGAGGAACCTTCTGATTTTTGCAGCAGAGGGTTTTATTTAGAAGCATATTCACATTTATTTGGTTTTAGAAAACGCTTAATGTTTTTTAGCGTTGAGCTAGGTTGAGTTCAGGGGATTGAGAAAAAAGACTAAAAGCTTTGCATGTAGCTAGCATGCTCATGCTATTATTGAACTTTATGCAAGAAAAGTGACGGCTCAGTATTGAACTGGGTTAAGAAAAGGCCATGATCTAGCACATGAAGATGAGGTTTCTGTCTTCCCCCAAGACAGAGAGGAATCCCCTTCCCCCACCCCAACAACTCCAAAAATAAAAAAGCATCAGCTCTGCATTACAGTCCTATTAGGAGACAAAACACATGTATTAGTTCATTTCATCCTTACAAACACCATGCTAGCAAGGTGGTCTTCATCCCTTCTTAGCAGAGGTGCAAACTGAGATCCAGATTCACCACACACTCCTAGTCCATCCACACCCAGCCATGCAGTTGCTTCTCTGAACCCCTCTACCGTAGTGCTTACTCTTGAACTATTTGTCTGACTCATCACACGTCACTCTGCAGGGATGCAGCTGCTGAATCTGGGTACTGGGGATGCCACAACCTACAGTTTTGCCGGGTATGCTCACCTATCAGGAAAGGACTGCTCCAGTATGAAAAGATGCTATAAAGTAGCTCTTGAGCATTGCCCTGAGGTTACAGTTACTATTAGCATCATTGATTTATTACTGCTGAACCTACTTTCTTGCTATTATAGATAAACTCCAATTCAGAGAGAAGTTGAGAAGCAGAGTCCTTGGTCCTCTGTCTCCTATGCCCTTTCCATTTCTGCCCATGAAGATGATGGCTGCTTTCTCTGAACTCTTGGACCCTTGCTTAGCAACAAGATTGAGTCTTAATTTCAATAAGCCAGGAAATCATCTCTCTCCAGATTGGTTCCCTGTGGGCATCTGAGAACCCCCTTCAGTGCTTCCTGCTTCTAAATGAAAAATAGCCATTTCTTCCTCTCCAATGCACCTTTATTGGCCGGAAAATCCCTGAGATCTTTTTGACCTCAAAAACCTCTTAGGTTTAGGATCTTTTTTGGACTGGGTACATTTCTCTTCATAACTTAATCTTCAAGGCAGAAAAACAATTTAAGCAAACCCTAGTTTTAATATTTGAAGAGAATCAATGTGCATTGACCATTTCCACAGAAAGCTGAAAATCATTGCACAGAAATTTTAAGTCATGGCCACGAGATTCTAGAATCTACATCTAGAAGCCATTGCTCACTTTTCAACTATAATGTTAACTAGAATGCCTTTTAGGGAAAATTAAGAAGCTACAGTTCTCTTGGCCCCTGCCCTGCCTTTCTCTCTGTCTTTCTTTGTCTCTGGAGTAGACCTGAGGAAACTTTTAATACTAACGAGAACTTGGTGCCGCGTAGCCTCTGAGTCTGAAATGCCTGAGAAAGCAGTCCAGATTCCAACTGTAAAACATTCCTTCACCAAGCCTTGGAAACTAGCATACAGAGGCCGGCAGAGTTCAGAGGGAACACATGTAAATGAGACTCCGTTATAAACTCCTGAGTAGTTTAAACCTGAACTTGAACTTGTAAACATGTTCCTTGAGAACAATACAGAAAGGTTGATGCAGTAGAACAGGAAGTCATATTTTAGCTCAGACGTTTTGCTCCTAATTTAAAAGAAGGAAAATATCTTAAAGTATTCCTTAATTGAACTGTCTTCTAGAATAGCACAAATTGGCATGTCTGCAAGATTTTTGGTATTGCAGAGTCAGAATGGAAGTGTATATGTATATATATCATTTGAACTTACCACCATTCTTGCAAAATAAACAATAGAATTTCCTATCCATATGGTGATTTAACAAGAGGATATTTAAAGAGCCTGTCAATATATAATAGTCATGCCATCTGTAATTGATTTTATTAATTGATAATAAAGTGACAATAGAGGTGTGGGACTGTTTCAGACTACAACTGTGTGTGTGTATATTCGGAGTTTGTTCCCAAATCTCAGTTACTGGTAGAGCACTACCAAGTGGAATTTATCAGAAAACAAAGTGAGAATGAGTTTGTACACATGCTCAATTTTATAAAACACATTTGTGGGCCGGGCGTGGTGGCTCACGCCTGTAATCCCAGCACTTTGGGAGGCCGAGGCGGGTGGATCACAAGGTCAGAAGATTGAGACCATCCTGGCTAACACGGTGAAACCCCGTCTCTACTAAAAATACAAAACAATTAGCCGAGCGCGGTGGTGGTGGCGGGCGCCTGTAGTCCCAGCTACTCGGGAGGCTGAGGCAGGAGAATGGCATGAACCTGGGAGGCGGAGCTTGCCGTGAGCTGAGATCGCGCCACTGCGCTCCAGCCTGGGCGACAGAGCGAGACTCTGTCTCAAAAAAAAAAAACAAAAAAACACACATTCGTGAATCAGTCTTCAATAATCTTTGCTTGTGAGATCTCCATCTCAGAAGTCACTACTAAAAAGGTAAAAAATAAATTAAATTAAATTGTCTGTGTTAGAATGATATTACCTGCCGCCAAGAAGCATAGATCCCTGACAGGGAAGCCAAGTAGCTGTGCCAATCACACATGCTATGTACAGTCCAGGTTGTTAGGAAGGCCCTTCACGGAGACCGTCAATGCTATAGGATCTTCACCTTGCACAAATCCCAACCACAACCCCATCAGAAAGCCTCCCCCTCGTATCCCCTGGAAATATTTGGGAGGAATCTAATTGTTTGTAGCAATGAATATTGCTTAGTTGTAAATTTAATCTACAAATTTAGAAGGAAATAAATCTGAACATAAAAAGCATTTGCTGTTTCAGCATTAAAAAAAAAAATTACTGTCATTTGAAACTGCAAACTCTCCCATGTGGGTTTGTTTTGCAAGTCACGTCCTAACAAAGACAAGTTTTGTTGCCATAAAACCCTAAATCCTACCACATCCTCAGAAGCAGGAGAAAAGTATTGCTCACTGGTTCCGGGTTTGGGCTTTTAGGATAATACACAGAGCTATGACTGCGCAGAGGGAAATTGTTCGGTTTTTATCCAGGGTTGTTGGTTCAGATGAAACCCTGACACACACACACACCTCCCATCTAGATCATATCAGTGCCTCACATAATTATGCTCCTTACATTTTAGGTCAGTATCTGAAAGTCATTTTGTGTTTTTATTTTTTCCCTCAAATGCTGTGATATCCTGAGGCCTGTTTTGCAGAAAAGTTAAAGTTGGATCCCTGACTCGCTACAGACTAGGATTTAGATCTCTGACTCCATGATCTGACTTTTTCCATAGGCAAGTTCATTCTGACCTCAATGAAAGATAGGAACAGTTTTACCTCTGCCAGTATCCCATCTACCCTGTGAACGATTCAAAAAAAAAAAAAACACACACACACACACACACACAGAACAACAACAACAACAACGATTTCTGGCACCAGTGATATCTAAAAGCAGGTGTTCCTAGAAGGTAAAGAAAGGCATAGCAACAGGATCTTGTAGTATCCTTAGAGAGGTCTGGTGAAGTTCAGGCCCCTCAGCAAGCCAGTGACTGAACTGGGACTTGAACCAGGCCACCAGACCCACAGTCCAGTGCTCAGTGACATCTCACTGTACTCTCACTATCTTTTCTCATGAAAATGAAAACGAAGACGCCACAATTTCCTTTGCATTCTCTCCAAATGCTGCCTGTATGTCTTGTTTCCTTGGCTTACAACAGAAGCCTTCCAGGGCTTGTGGTTTGCAGCTCAAGGCCTTCTTCACTTCCTCTTAATCCTTAGGGACTTGGTCTGCATGGCCTGGGAGAGAGTAGGGGTCTGTCGTGATTCCTGCACAGGGATTAAACACAAGTGGAGAGGGAGGGAGACACTAACCTGAGGGGTGGGAGGGGATAGAGAATGGAACTGGAAAGACCAGGAATGGTGGACAGGGGAGAATTAAAGAAGTAAGGAGCAGACTCGTGCCAGGGCTTGAGCATGGAAGTGCCTGCTGGGGTGGAGAAGTCTAAAGGTGGCAGATGCTATCCAGTGTCTGAAGGGCTTCTTGGCTGGAAAGGTTAGTTTGGGAATTCATTTCTGGCAAGAGGCCAGATCTTCTGGCATACTATTGCAGGATGTATCTGGGAGAATTTTTGAAATAACTGGACTTTTTACTTCAATGTTATTTTCACTCCAACTGGACTTTATCTTCCTGCACAATCCACACTAAGGTCTCCGCGATCGATAGGCTCTCAACCTGAGTCATGTTTGGGAAGAGCAGGAGCGAGGAGGCACGCCGTGGAATGATTATTACAATGTGGCCACGCTCTGCTGAGCTCCGGCCTCCACTCCCACGCCTCTCTTTTTAAACAAGAAAGGTTACCTCCCTGGGCCACCATTGGGCCAACCCCAAGTGTGACTGTCTGCACTTGTTAGACAACAGGCATTTAATTAAAATTGGAATCCGATGTGTAGAAAACATACATTTTTTCATTTCATAGCTCCCCAGGAAGTCATATTCCCTTCCTTCCCCACTCTCCTCGACTCTCCCCCTGCCAAAAAATTTAAAAAAAAAAAAATTGCGAAGGAAAAGATTATTTTAATGTGAAAATCAAAAATTACAAAGGGCTAGGCTGCTTCTTTATTTTTTGCCTTTGGGGGAGACATTAGCCAATCAGAAAGCCTGTATTGTGTCTTCAGACCAGGAGCCAGCTTTTTTATGGCTAACTTCCCATATGGAAAAGGGTTTGTCCCATTTCAGGGCATTAAAATACAGCGTTTAATGAATTTGCAACTGAAAACTTTTTTATCTTGCTCTTATGCGATAGAAAGTGTGGCCTGTCTTCTGATATTTGTTGGACTTTGTGGAATCAATAAATACAAAGAAACAGATAATAAACATGAGGCCCGAGTGGAAAAATAAAGCCGCGAAACCCCCTCGCCACTGCATTTTCCGCAGCAGAGCCATCTACTGCACTGTCTGGGCTCCACCCAGAAAATCCGGCAGTGCCATCATGACCAAATAGATAGGAACTCTGGACAATTTCATTGGGTCATTGTCCCCTTAATCTCCACGCTGCACCTCAGATCTCAAGCAGCTTCCGTGGCGCGGGCTCAATTTAATGGATAGAATCTATTTTTCATGAAAAAGCAGGAAATAAGCTGTCTCTTTCATAAAAAGATTTACAAAATGTAATCATTGTTGAAATATTCCCTTTGAACTGCCGTGTCCACGGGGGTCTCCGGCTCCCAGAGTCGTGCTTCATTAGAACCCCGTCATAAGCGGCTCCAGAAGGGCAGGTACGCTGGTGGTGCCCGGCTTTGATGTCTTGAATGAATGAAAGAAAAGCACAATAAAAAAGAGCTGTTGATCAAGCATAAAATACTCTTTAAGCTGACAGAATAGCAGCGTTAACACACCCTAAGCTGCTTTTAGTTTTTCCCTTTTTTCCTCACATTTTCCTGTGCTTTGTGTACAGTGGGGGTTTGTATTTTATAAGAAGTCTCTGATCTATGTAGTATGCCATTCGCTAACAAAAACCAAAATAGGATTGTTTCTGTCCCACTTGGTTGCCTGACTACTCCCTCCCTTCCTCCCCTTTTCTCCTCACCCCCAACCTCCAAGGCGTGCAGTTTAGCCTTGCAACGCAAGGGCCCAAATGCCTTTCATAAACTTGAGCCAATTCCTTTTGTGTTGTTGCTTTCGCCGCTCTGATTTTAATATCGCAATTAAAGACAGATTTTTATTTTCTCAAGAACTTTCTCTTGCAACTGGGGAAATGGAATTGACACAGCTGCTACTTTTAACTAAGAAATTATGTCATTAAATAAGAGAAAGCCACCTTGTAGAGCGATTTGCTTTCCCGGGGACTTGAGGTCTCACATGGACCCTAAGGCCCCAGAAACCTTTTACAGGGAGAGAACCCAGCTACTCTGGCTTCCTGGTTTTCTGTAGTAACCCCTAGCCAGGCTTTTAATCCACACAAAAACTGATAAAGTTGTTACCTCCATTTCCTGGAGTCTAAAACTGAGACCTAGTGATGCTAACTTGCCTAAGGTAGTATCTAACTAGTTCATAATGGTGCCAGGATTTTTGTCATTCGGACCCCAGAGTCCTGGCTCTTACAGCTGTGCACGCAGCTCTCTAGTAAGATTTTGAAGCAAATGCAGGTGGGCCAGAGTGCAATGTTTAATCCAGCAGTCTTTGATTTCATGAGGTAAACGGTTACTTGATGAAAAATGGAAAGGAAGGGAGACCAAAAGAAAAATGTACTTGGTGGTAAGAGAGACACTAGGGCAAGCTGGAATCTCGTGGAAGATTCGGACTCTGGATGAACAGTCAAAATAATTGGATTCTGTATGCACTCTCAAGGTTTGGAGGTACTGGATGGCTTATTGGGTAAAAAGATTAGTGTTTTCCCGTCTTGAGGTTTGAACCAAAACGGAGGTCTTGGCTGGGAGCAGCACAGTCATTCTCCAGGGATCAGTGGTTTGGACAACTCCTCTGAGCTTGTAGTAAGTAGGCAGCAGTCCATGTTACAAAACTATTGCACATGCTACTGACGCAGTTGGCCGCAGTCGGCCCCGTTGCAACAACTCTCCCATCGAAACTGCCTGGAGTGGCTTGTGGAGACTTGTGTCCCTCGAGGGAGAGTGTCTGTCATTTGGGGAGACATGGTCATGTGGCATGAGCATGCTAGAAGTCATCCATCCAGATGCCTTGCTTTGCACTTGTTGGGGTGACTGACACCAGGCTTTGAGAACCTCGGATGCAGCTTGTTCTTCCTTCCCTCCTTTATTTATTTAACAGTATTTATTACATGTCTACCCTGGCATCCCTTAGATAGCCAGCTTGCCTGGGATGAAAACAGATAATTAAACTTTAGCAACTGTGACAGAGGAGAATCCTGAGGGTAAAGGCCCCAAGAAGACCCCTCTGAAGAAGGAACATCTCATCTTAGAACCCAGGGACTAGCAAGCATTAGCAAAGCCAAGGAGAGGGAAAGCCTGAGCCCTGGCCTGGCAGGGAGGAAGCATTTGGCTTTGGGGGATCTGGAAAAGTTTAAGGCAACACAAGTGTTGAGGACAAGTGGTGAAAAGATAAGGCCACAAAGGTGCCTGGGGCCAGTCCCGGCCCATTACTGTTTTAATAGTTTTCTGTACAATAAACAAGTCTTGGTTCGGAGTTACTGAAAACAGACTTTCTTTAATTAAGAAAATAAAATCAGGCAAGAAAAATGATTACAGAGATCAAAGCCTAAGGCCGGCAGTACCAGTAACTAACACCTGTGTACAGCATGACCCCCTTTTCAGAAGAAACCGGTGTAAATCACTGCTGCCTCTTACGAATGCAGAATGGTCCTCACAAGACTCTGAGGTTCCCAGGACAGGGACTGGCTTGCTTGAAGTCACACTGCTGGTCAGTGGAAAAGGCGACACCAATCCTGAGTCCTTCGGACACTGGATACTGGGCATCGTTCATTGCCAAAAGTTTACAAAATCCTATTGGGAGAAAAGCAGGCTCTCTGGTATCATTTAGGGTCTAGAATCTAGCCCCTGCTTCCTGATAGACAAGAAAGTCCTTCAGGACAGGGACTATATTTTACTCATTATATCCACAGAGCCAGCGTACATAGCACCTAGCACATAGAAGGCCCTTAGTGCTTATTGAATGAGTGAATAAATGCTCCCAAATGGTTTATGCGAATGTGAGAAACTTGCAGTCCGCTCAGAGGCCCCGTCCACTTCCATCATATTGAGATGGGGAGAAGAGACTACCCGGCTTTTGGCTGATTTGCCAGGGACAACTCATTTGGGCTCAACAGTAGACTTGAGTCCATCCACACAAGTGCGGGAAGCCAAAAATGACCCACTGGAGCAGTGTGACCCAGCAAAGCTAGCGCTTCCCCAGGAGAGAATGCACAGCAGTGACAGCAGCTCCTGGAGTCTTGGCTTATTGGTTGGCTGAGCCTCTTTGGGGGCTGATGAGGAGCTGGGCCTGCAGGGTGCAGGGAGGCCAGCCTGTGTTTGCACATTTCCGTTTTCTGCGTGTGAATGTCCTCAAATAACCCACCTTGCCTGCAGAAGAAAGCCAAGTGTCACACCCAGTGCTGGATTCCACATTAACAACCTCCTTCCGCAGTGTTCAACTTTGCCCTTGAGGCCTTTTGTTTAAGCTTTTAATCTGAAAAACAGATTCTGCTGCATCACAGTCCTCTCTGCCCTCTCTGCCCCTGCCACCCTAGCACTCTCTGCTCCTTTTGGGGGGTAAAGTAAAATAGAAAATAGAAAACATGTTTCTCAGACATTTTTCTTTTTCCTCTAGAATGTGCATCCTGCCCTGTTAGTAAAAAGAGGATGTAAAAAGCCTTTTAAAATGTTGTTGCACACATTGGAGCATTTGTTGTTAACTCAGGGGTTGAGGCCACGGTCCTCATCAGCTGTGTCTTCGGCAGCCCCATGACCACATTTTGGAAGATGGCCCGCGTGTTCTGATTGCTCTCTGTGAGGCGTAAGAAATGGAAGAGATTGGCACCGTCAGAGGTACCTTCTGCCATTTGAGGCTTCCTGTTTAGGATGCAGTCGGATAGATATTGTTTATGGTTCATAAAACCCCCGACTACTGTGAGTATTCCAGAATCCCAGCGGAATGGGATTCGAACTTTCATGGAGCTGTAAATTAACGGGCGGCAAGTGTGATAAAACTCCTCAGAGAACTGTGAGGGGGAAAAAGTCGCGCTGCAATGGTTAAATGAAATTTTATAAGCACATTCAGTGTGGAGCTGTTTTGCATTACATGAGTTGAATACCTTAGAGACGCCACATCTGCAGGCACTTTATTAAATCCTTAGTCAGCACTTTTCCAACCTGATGAGATTACTTCTTCATTTGACTGGAGAAAAGGAAAGCTGAGCTCTTGTCCTGGACTGCAGATTTCTTTTGATGTTTCACCTTGAACACTGAAAGAGGACAGTCACCCCCCTTCCTTCCCCACTCCCGCTCAGCACATCCCAAACTGTAGACATTGTGAATGTTACCAACTAATTTTACGTAACTGGAGCCTTGGTGGGAGTGTGCATTTATGGACCTCCACAACAACTATAGCTGAAAGTTCCTGAGGAAAAAATAGATCAAAGCTCTGTGTTTACTTCCTTAATGTAAATGTATCAAGATAACATCATCCTATATCGTATTGTAATAATGCCACTCACTGCACATAAGGGAGGGAGATTCCTTTGTAGTCCATTTGGATACAGTAGAGTAGATTAAGGGGCTATAAAGTACGAAGGCAAAAACCATATGAAACCTAAGCTTATGTGACTAAATGTCTGTGGATGGTCTTTGTTTAATGTGTCAACATTTTCCCAGTGATTAGCTACTCAACCCCAACAATCGAATAATCTCAGATTTCTTTTATGTTCTTCCTATATGACCCAGGAAGAAAATATGCAAAACCATTCCTCAATTAATGTTCTAAAACTTGTACTGCTTGCATAATAGAAATTATAAGAAAATATCACAAGAGAAAAGTAGGCTTTTACAAACATTATATTGTCCATCTGGTGTTACTAGCAGCTCATAGAAGTTTCTGGAAATTGATTGGCTTACACATGTGTGACTGTCACACTCATCCCAATGGGATTATGAGTATCTTTAACTACAAACTGATTAGGAGAAAATTCAGGGAGATGTATGAATTGTGATTATTATTATTATTAGAACTCTCTATCTGCCATCTCTGCAAATAAGTGATTTAATCAGAGACTTCAAAAAAAAAAAAAAAATTTCCCTGTGTGGTTCCCCTAACCAACTTCCTATTCTGGAAAACCTTGGTCAAGTAGCTGGGTTAATTGTCATGAAGATTAGTGTGATGTTGAAATAAGTACTAATGGTCAAATTATAGGAGTGAACAAGTTTAAGAATAGGTTTTGGTTTGGGCCTGAAAGGGTTAATTAAGGTTTTTTCACGGGTTATTAAAGACCCCCAACCTCTGCCTTCAGGAGTCATATTGACACCCCACCACAGGGCAGCTCAGCCCCTCTATTGACATGTTGCTGGTCAGAGCACAATAGCCTTCTGTGTCTGCAAATCATTGCTAAAATCATCTCAAGGAAAAAAAAAGTTTGAAAGCTTTAACGTTAGACAAAAGCCCAAGAGTTGCAGCGCGCAGCTCAAAAACCTGGAGTCAGCAACTTCTATTGATTAAAAACTAACCTTTAAAGTAACTCTGAGAGTGTGTGGTTAGCATTTAAATTTAAACATGTCATGAGTTGATTTGTGTTACTGAATACCAACTCAGAAGGAGTAACATTCACATCGCATTTTTTTTTTCTAATTCCCTTAAGCAGCTAAAGTATTTCATGAAATGTCAATAGGGCAAAAAGAAAAAGAGGAGGGGGGCTGATGCTGGGCCTTGTAGTTTTCTTTCCCATGCAAATATCCACCCCCCAAAAGAAAAGTGTGGAGAGTGAAACACAATAATTAGTCCTTTGTCTAACTTTCCCAAGTGCCAGAGAAAGACAGATTAATTAAATATACAACAGTGTTGGTTTTTGGAGTGGGGGTCTTGCTTGCTGTGTAGGTCATAAATTAGGCAGAATAAATACTTCAATGTGTTTGCAGTGGGCCTGCTACGTCAGAACCACTGGAAGGTTGGTGGGAGGAGAGCAGAGGGTTTCTTGCTAATGATAGTCACGTCTGGGTCTGTCTGGTTGCTCTTAGCAACCAGACATGATGTAACACCAGGATGAACTTGAACTTGGGGGACTTGAAAAGAGAACAATAGACCAGAGCAATCAATAAAGCCTATTTCAGTGAAGGATTACAGAGCTGTTCTGGGGTAACCTTGTCGGCAAGGCACATACTGAATAGTAAGATGTGTGAAGAAACTTTTTTTTTTTTTTTTTTTTGCTTTGCTTTTTAAGAGAAGTGCAGAGGCACTGCAGATTTTTGTAGTGCCCTGAGGTCTCTTCCAGAAACTGTGGTGTGGAAAACTGCTCCCCCTGCTGACTCACTGGGTGCCAGGCCTTTGCTTCAAGAACTACCTTAGTGTCAGATTAAAGAAGTCTGGAATTTCACAACCCGACTTAGAAAGTGTGAAAACAGAAATAGTAAGCATTATTCCCCACACCCAAAGTTTGAGCCCGTTTTGTAGAAGAGAGGAAGCAGCTCTAACGTGGATCAGAGTCAGCTGTTAGGTAGAGGCCTACTAGAAACACACTTTGGGGCTCGCCTTCTCTCTCCTTTCTCTGCCCCTCTTCTTTCTTTTATCCAGTTAGATTTAGGCCGTGTGTATTTGCCAGGCTGATTTCCTTTCAGGACACAAGAGGCTTTATTGTGTTCCTCAAAGCATGTGGTCAAAGAATAACATCTAAAAGTCTACAGGATGAGTAGTTTTTCGGTTTGGGCTTCAGTTTTTTAAACTTCTCTGGGAATCAAAGGTGGCTTGTGTGACTAGGAAATCTTATACCAAACTCCATGTAGCTATCACTTAGCCATTCATCCCTGGGGACCAAACGAGTCCTTACTTTACCTAATTGAATCTCTTCCACAGGGATGATCCTTCACCTACCTGAAGCTACCCAATTAGAACCCTTTCTGATACCGTCAACTTAAAGAATTCAGAAGCCTTGACTTTTGTTAGGCTTTGGTAATTTTTCTGTAAGTAATGATAAATGTAGTGAATTTGTCAGGTATCTCTAGAGAAAAGTCGGCAAAAGCCACATACTTTTTTATTTCACTGGAGAAATTAACTCTGATGTTAGTCCATAATTGCTCATTCTGTCTAGCTAACAGAAAAAGAAATGCTAGCAGATAAAGTGATAGATGATCAGACAATTGCTCAAAGCTGATGACCTAAGAATTTACGAAAGGAAAAGGTAACCAGTAACTGGGCCCAGCAGGTACACAAAAGGCTCTAAATAAATGCTGCATGAATGCAAGCATGAATGAAGTGTATGCAGTGGCCTCATTTTTCCTTTGGTCAGTGTGGTACTTAATAGAGTAAAATCTTGATCCTACTTAGTTATTATGTTTCATGTTTGAAAATACTATTTTAGATATATTGGGCTGAAAGGAGCATCTTCCCTCATAAAATCTGACATATATAAGGAAAGAAAAATACTGCGACTTGCTCAAAATCACCCAGGAAGACTGGGTCCAGCACTTTTTCCACCTTACCTCCACTTACTCTTGTATCACTATTGACCATCTGGGCCTGTTAGGAGAGTGTCACAATCATGTATTTAGTGCCTGCACCTCATTTGAAAGGAGATGTTGAAAATCATCAGAGTAGCCATTCATTGCCACATGAAGCCCCTCCCTTCACCCATTCTCCATTCATTCAACTCTTCTTCATTAAGAACGTTCTGTATTCCAGGCACTGGGCTAGGCACTGAGGATTGAATGATAAACAAGATGGTCAAGTTTCCTGCCCTCCTATAACTGCCCCCATCAGATAACGAAACCCTTATTTGTATTTCAAGTGAACAGAAATACCTCATTTTGTAAGACACGCTCAGAATGTTAGAAAACCCCAACGAAGACAATGAATTATAATTTCAGAAGACGAAGATCAGTTTCAATGTCACAGGATTTATTATTGTCTGTCATGACTTTACTTTTCCCAGCGAATCCCTCCCACATCCCTAACGTAGATCCTGGTTGCATGGTTGAAAAGGCAACTTCTAAAACATACTTTTTTTGCAAATTGTGCTTTTAATTATGTTTTTCCTTTTGTCTTCCAGTCCTGGTACCTGGGATAAAAGTTGCAGCGTCCCACCATCCACCAGACAGACCACCTGACCCCTTCTCAACTCTGTAACATGGACGCAACCTCAACCCAGCGCAGTTACAACTTCACTGTCAGTGGAAGGGGAGAAAAACCGATTCAAATCAACTTGTACATGGAAACAGCAAGCATTATGGTCAAACAGCAAAGGCCATAACCTTTTGGGATTTTTTTTTTTTTTAAATACTTTAGGGACTGTTGTAATTTCTCATATGGTGCTGGAAATGGTTGGGCTTTGTAACATTTGAAGTGTTTCCATGGTAGTGTGAGCATTAGGTGACATGGCTAGCAGAGGACTACCCTTGCTCACTGACTTCCTGTTGTAACACACTTTCCTTACGGAGCCCGGCTGTTTCACAGTATTTCATGAATTTACCCACACAGGTGTGATCCTCCTTGAGCATTGAGGAGGCACATGGAGAACTAAATCTTTTGTAGTAGCTGAGATCTGCAATATATAACTTACAGGACAGTCAAAGGGCAATGTTTTTCTGTAACATATTGGAAAAAGAAAATGCAGTTGTATTCCTTTTTTATTTGTTCTTTTAGTTTGTTTTGGTTCAGCAGTCAGCAGTTAAGTATATAACATGGCCCGCAAGGACAATGAATCCACTCACATTGCAGAACAATTCCGAAAATGGCAAACTACTACTACTACTGTTCAGTTTTTTAAAAGTTTTGAAATGCTGCACTTACATTAAAAAAACAACAACAACAACATTTTTTCAACAATTTCAACAATGACACAAAAATTCACATGGAAATGGGGAAGATGGTCTGTTTTGACAGAAACTGACAGGAATCAATCAAAACAATCGAATTTTGAATTGAGTAAAGTGCAATTTCATTGGATAGCTAAATATCTTTGTAAGATAGAGATTGTTGAAAATTCTATTTTTGTTTTTCAAGTCCTTTCACCCCAGGACTCTAAATTATTGGGGTAAAAAACAGCCTTGCAAGAAAAAGGGGAGCTATTTTTGCTTTTTATGTTTTTTATTGTTAAACTTGTATCCCTTTAAAAACTGAAGGAAATTTAAAAAAAAAAAACAAAAAAACAAATCTAATGGTGCTTTTACCACAATATGTTAACTACATTAAATGCTAATTAATTATTTTCTGTTATCAAAGCACATGACTAAAATGAAATCATGGTATCTGTTAATTTTATAAGCTAGAAGTCACTATAATGGATTATGCCAATTCTAAAAAATTTTACACGTATCTGGCATCATAGGATTTATCAGTTATCAGACACCTCATTGTACCAGAGATTGTCCAGAAGTTTTAAAGACCTTTGCGTCCCTGAACTGGGCTATGGGAAATAATAATAGTAACAATAATAATAATAATGAAACCAATACTGACACAAATGCTGGTGCCCATTCAGATCAAGGGGTACTTGTTAGGGAAAAAAAGAGTTTGCACCCCCAAATGTCCTGTATCTTATGAAAAAAAAAAACAAAAACAAAAACAAAAAAAAAAACAAAAAACAAAAAAACCACAGAAACATAAAAAAAAGTGCAAGTGATTTTTCTACCAGACAGCGAAGCACCCCTTTGCTTCCCATGCGACTTCAAGAAGGTTTCCTATACTATACATATATATACGTTCTGGTTGGCAAGCCCTGCTGATCAGAGAAAGTCTCTGCATGTTCTAGTGTTAGTAACTAATTTTTATATAGTTAATGTAGGATAAAGTAGAGTGCATTAAGACACAATATTGTAATCCCTACTCTAGGCACTTGCCTTTAAACTATGTTTTTCAGCCCTTCAGAAGGGTTCTACTACTGTCCTATACAATCAAGTAACTGAAATTCTTGGGAAGACACTTTGCTCCTCATCTTTCCCCCCGAAACAATGTTGTTTTGTTTTGTTTTTTTTCCTTAATTTGCACGAAAACAAAAATTCCATATCAATGTGCCTTGCCCTGGATAGCGATTATTTGTGGAATTGTTGCACATGCTCCTCTATTGAAAGGGGTTTTTCCCTAGTCAAGCATTTGGAGACACTTTTTGTAAATGTGACTTTTATGTCAGCCATCGTCAGTTTCAACATCTAGAACTAAATAGAAAGCTAGTTGTTCCGCAGATAGGAGTAGTCTTTATTGTCCTGTACGGTCGGTGGCAGTGCTATTCTGAGATCTGTAGATGCTTAGAATATCAGTATTTTGGATGTTGCTGCATTTTACAATTTATTTGGAGTCTTCCTTTATTTTCCCCCAGATATATGAAAATATGCAATACCTGCTTATATCATGTAGAAAAGCTTAGCAATTATTAATTTTTCTTTTCTTTTTTTTTATTTGACCAAAGTCGGTGCTGCACTTGGCGCAGTGTGTTTTAGGTGTTTGTCTTTGTACTTTTTTGTGATTTTTGAATGCACGTGCGCAGGAAGGGCTCCTCTTAGAGAAGCAGTCAAACTGTGAAGCACTAAGCTGACCCTGCTTCAAGCAATTTTGTTTTTACAACTGTTCCTTTCACAAGCAAGCCTTAAAAAAAAAAAAAAAGACAACTTCCTTTTTCTTCAGCTCCCACACCCCATTTTTCTTAGCAGACTGCAGTCAATCCACATTCAATAAAAAGTATATAATGCCCATTTTTATATGCACGTTTTTAAACTTCCAAGTTCTGAAAATTGTTTACTGGTTATCTCTATTTAAGGAAAAAAAAATAAAATAAAACATTTTGGATTTTCATATGTGTCTGATAAGTGGTTGAATAGTCGTTTGGCGCTGTTGTATGGTGTGATTGTCAGTGTATGGTGTCACTTCCTATAGCCAGCCAGCATACTTTGCCTTCCCCTATAGCACTTAGCTGGGCATTACTTTATTATGACATATGTGCACTAAAAAAAAAAAAAAGGAAAAAAAGAAAAAAAAAAAGAAAAAATAGCAGCTTTCAGTGCTTCACAGTGAAGGGAAAAAAGCCTAGACAAACATTTTGTCAGAACCTTGCAATAAGCCAAGGTATTACCAGTAAATTGGTTGTATATACAATAAAATTGCACCCTTTTTTAAACAAAACAAACTAAGCAATAGTTTGGGCAGTTTTAGTTGTTTTTAGTGAGCATGTTGTAGTCATGACTGCAAAGAGAGAGAATAAACTGCCCACTCAGAAGATATGTAATTTGTATTGTTGTATAGTTTTATTGATTACACTGATTTATTCTACCCTATTTTATAATGCAGGACTTTTGTAATGTTGTTTAAATGAGGAAAAATTTCTGTCAAATTAGCCTAGTGAAATTTCTGATTGTTCATTATAAAGGCAGCGTTCATAGAATTGCTTTTCTTTCTTTTTACCCCCCCCTTTGGGAACTGGATTTAAGTTTAAAACTTTCCTGTTTCCTTTTTTTTTTTTTTTTTGTAAGTATTTAAATACAGTTATTTTTTTCTCTCAATGGTATAGCATATTCCTATGCTTGAGAAGTGTAGGTCTACTGAAAAACCATTGTAAATGGACGTTACAGGTATGCTGTATTTTTGAAGGTATTTTGTTGTATTAAGTTTGATGAAGCTAAAATTAGGGAACTCTGAACAGATTTGCAGGAAAAAAAAATGTTTTAAAGGCTTTAAAACATTAGGGAGGCAGTCTAGGGTGATAACGAACAGGGGTTAAGTATTAAATACACTAAGTTACATTTTTGTTCATGTTTCATTGTCCAGAAAGCAGCAGGAAACTAGTTCAGTTGTGATCAAGCAGGAAAAAAGAAATACCAACAGTTTCCAGTGTTTTTGCTTTTTAGCTTAAAAGCATAGTGAAGATGCTTGAGGAAGACTTTGCTACCTGGGGTGTGTAGACAGACAGACTGAGAGCTATCAGCATTTGAAGGCCCAGCCCTTGACTCTGAGACACATTTGAATTTTTTCTCTCCCATCAAATGGCATTAACAACATTGGGCAAAGATGAGTCCCTCAAATTTCTGTGTGTGTGTTTTTTTGGTTTTTTTTTTTTTTTTTTTTCCTTTGGGAACTGAAGTCAGAGGCACGAGCAGTAAATCTTAGCATTTTTCTGTAGACCTTTTCTTGTGGCCCTTGTCCCTGCCGGCAAAACACGCCTTTTCTGATCATTCGCGGGCAGAGGCCCTCCCAGTAATGCCACTCTCTCCATCCTAGAGAGCCTTCTCTTTCCTCTGAGGTTTGAACCGATGTTCTGCTTCTTCACACCCTGGCATGACAGGTATGGTCAGCCTGCTCCCCAGGCCCGTCCCTGCCGCCAGGTGTGGGCTCTAGGCAGGCTGACAAGGTTGCACCTCCCAAAGCTTGTGATCTTCATTTTCTCACAGTCGAAGTGTGAAGGAACCCAGACTTCCCCGAGCCACGGTGTTCAGTCAGCCCACAGGAATATGCAGGACCCATCTCCAAAAGGTTGTCTTTCATTTTTTTCCAAACCCTTAGCCCCATAAGCTTTGAATCTTGTAGTTACAGTGGCATAAAGGATTGACAAAACCTGGATTAAGGAAAACTTTTTTGTGCGTGAATTTTTTTTTTTTTTTTTTTTTAGGGGAAAGGGATTCTAAGAATGTCATTTAATGTACTTTGCCTCATGTCTCTGGAAATATCTTTGTCCATAGTGGTGGTGGTCTCTCTCTCTCTCTCCCTCTCTCTCTCTCTTTCTTTCTTTGCTTCTGTTTTCTTTCTTGTCTTCATTCTTACTTTTCTTTTTATTTTTGGTAGCAGGCCTCCATAGAACAAATCTAAAACACAACCACCATAGTAATGTAAGGAGAGCTTCAGTGGCACCTCACAACCCACCTCCGAGATCTGTCCAAAGACAGTCTCAGAAAGCTGCACTGCCCACCGGCTCGGCTTTCATTCAAATAGGCTTCCAAGGCCAATTCTGTCTTGAAGTCAATGCATGTATTTACTGTTTGACAGTAAACCCGCTCTGCCTTCTCCACGTCCAAGGCTGTGCATTCGTCTAATTAGCGTCGTGTATGTTTTCCTTTTATTTTTTCCAATAAAAAAGCAGTGGGATGAAAATTGCTTTGATATATAGCAGGTAACATTGAAGCTATTCCATAGCACTTAACTGTAGTGAATACTGTGTCACCAATTTTGAAATCAATTTAATGTTTAATGCAAATCCATTACATGGTGCTATTATAGGCTGACAAAATGATTTACACAAATGTGACAACTTGGGCTCAATTCACTCTGCTTTCCAACAGTGTAAATGCATAGCAGTGTTTATCTGCATGAGAACTATGCACTAATCTATCTGAAGAAAAAAACTATATCAACTTTGGTATCTACTTTCCGTTTACTCCAATCCTTGCCTTTTTGGTCATTGTTATAATGCCAGCTTTAGGACAGAAAGAATTATAAGAAAACCAGCATAATACCTGATATATTAAAATGTAGTGCCTGTGAAATCTGTATTATATTGCTCTTCTGAAGTAAGATTTTTCTACACCGGTAGCCTTCGCTGTCTGTCAGTCAGGACCTTCTGGTATAGGTGATGTAAAATAACCGTACAATATTAATGCATGCTATTCCATAATGCTTAGTGAACTGTATGAATATTACTCAAAGTTATGTTAGTCTTTTTTTCTGACTTGGTTCTTGTCAGCTAGATTTAAAGGTATTTCACTGAGAACGCAAATTCTGTCTTTTCTTGATTTCGGCTGTTTTCAGTATTTTGGAGGTATACATTTACTTAAATTCAGTATTACTTGTGTTTTGTTTTTGTTTTTGTTTTTTGTTTCCTTTTTCCTAGGGGACAAGCATGGGTGTTTGATTTCAGAAATCAGTACCTGGCGAGGTTTTTGTCTCAAAACGACTATTTGAATTTCAAGAACTGTGCCGTGAAGACACTCTGAGAACATTTGCAAGTCAGGGGCATTTTCCTTGACCCTCAACTGACGCTGTGCTGAGACTGATACATTTTCTTAATGGACAATGTTCAGCCAGGTACCCATGCTTGATCCGTCTTCACACCAGACCTCCTCATATTAAAAGGAAAAATAAGAAAAAAAAATTAAGAAATCACATGGCTATTTAGTTTCATGCACAGTTGCAATATCTTCTTCAAAAATAAAACTCTGTACAAACTTTGGGCCCGATTCATAAGAAAAAGAAGTTTGCTATTAACACGGGATTTTTTTTAATATACTTTTTTTGGTCTAAATTTGAAATGACTTGCTTTCCAAATTAAATAAATTTCATCTCATTTTTTTTTCCCTAAACCAGCACCCATCTGCCTTTTATTCCCCAAAGAGTTACCTTACCCAGATTAGGGGGATGGCATGTGGGGAGCAGATAGTGGAAATGCTTAGAAAGATAAGGGGGACCACCCACAGCTGGGCGTGAGAACAGGGAGGCAGTGTGTGGGGGTGGGACCTCATCTGCGTGCCTAGCATCCTGAGTTTTACATGTAGACGCATTAGCCTATTTGATTCAGAAAAACAGACTTTCCCAAAATGTGTCTGAACCACAAGAGTATACAGTGGAAGTGCTACCTCTAATCTAACCAGAGCACCTTCATGGTGGGAAATACCCACCAGGTCGTACAATGTGAACTTTTGTATCTCTGTAGTGGTTTCAAGGACATGTAGTGTCCAACATATGGGCCATTTTTCCTGCTGTTTTTATACTCAACTTCTCAAAATGAAAAAAGCTTTTATTTTTCCTTTGACTTTATTTGTGTTGTTCTTATTTTTTAAATTTTTATTTTTTGGTAATAGTCTGTAAATTAGCCTTTTTGGGGTTTTTTTTTTTTTTGGTTTTTTTTTTTTTTTTTTTGACATTGCAACCGAAGGTCATAAGGCCGCTCGCTCCGCTGGGACGGAGGCTTGAGAGAGCTGCCAGCTCGGTGCCTTCTCCCTGGTCTCAGACCGTCGTCTCTGCACTGCGAAGGCATTTGGTAGCCTCACCACTGAGATACTAACTAGACCTAGACTAGGAGCTTTATCAGGTTCTAGGAGGTCCTTTAGGAAGACTCTCAAAGGCAAATCCCTGATCTCCCATCCCACCCTTAGCCCTGCCCTCTCACCAGAGCAAAATTCACTGGGGACTTTTCCCACCACACATGGAAATCTGTCCACTCGGAATACCTCCGTTTTCCATTTCAAATTGTAGGGGGAGGGGATGGAGCACTTCCAGTGATGGTAAGAAATCTGTTATGAAACGAAACACCCCCCGTGTTAATAACTTGGTCTGAAATCTGTTTTTATGAGCCGGGCCCCCTGTGCCTCTAGTATACTTGTATTGACTCTCATAGTTACCCTTTTAGTTTTACTGTGTTCTGTGAAAATTTGTAATTGGTTGAGAATCACTGTGGGCGTCCATTCTTATTCAACTAAATCTCCACAGGTTTTTTGAGCTGGTGTGGATTAGTTTAACTCTTGTATTCAACCATTAGTGCTACCACCTTCTCACATTACAATACAATTACTGGAAGCAAGTACTGCATTTCCTATGCAACAAAAAAGGAAAAATAAAAAATTGCTAATGCTATGGAAGCTGTGTCATCATTTGCTTTACAGCATGCCTGGGTGATTGAGTGACGGTCACGGGTGTGGACTGGAGGCTCCCACAGAAGATGGTCTTTGTGCACCGTGGGATTTGTCAGGCACATAGCATCCTTGGCTGTGTTCTGATGGGCAGTGTTATTTTTTCACCTTCCTAGACAAATACAGGACTTGACACTCACGTAGTGTTTACTGTGTGCTTGATATTGTTGTGAGTGTCATGTAGATTGAATTATTTGGGACCCAATTGGGAATCAGGAATAGGATTCAGTGGGTTTTCCAACAGGGGCTGTAAAGTTGCCTAGGTATCAGTAACTGCGGGATACAGCCACCACCCCTGGAGCTGGGGAAACTGAAGGGAAAGGCGGGCTTACCAGAACCTAGGCACTCAAGGAGGGACACCACACAGCTGATAATTGGGTCTTTTCTGAGGGGGGTGGTCACCACGAGGGTGGGGACAACACATGGCCAGTGGCCAGACCTCTGAGAAGACATGGGGTGCTGGTGCTAGAATCACTGCGGGGAATGAAGGGGAGATTAGTACTTCTGAGAAGGTGAGGTGTGGCTGGTGCCAGAGTGCCCAAAGGAGCTGGAGGCTGCAGGTGCAGCTGTCTTCTGCTGTGGTGGCATTGTGGACAGAAACTGAAACCAGAAAGAAGTCCCTTCGCCCTCTTCCTCCTCCTCCTTCTAGGCTCCTGCCTGTGTCTCCCATGGGCTGGACCTAATGGTAGCTATCAGGCAAGGGAGTCTGGAAAAGGTAAGGAGAAAAATACCAGCACCAACCCCATGAAGCAGAATATAGATGAGACAGCTTGGAGACAAGACGATACATAAATAACAGCAGACATATCTCAGTCCATTCAAACCTCACACCTGGGGAGATAGGTACTGCTTTTATCCTCTTATAGATGAGGAAACCAAGCAGAGGGAGATTAAATAATTTATCCAAGGCCATATAGTGTGTAATTGACACAGTGGGATTTGAATCCAAGAAATCCGGCCCCAACCTCCATCCTATAATCACTGCAATATATTGACTCTTAATTATTTATTCAATAAATACTAATTGAGTGCCTACTGTGTACCGGAGACCATACCAGGGGCTAGAAATAGTAAGTAAAGATTGGGCATCTATGCTGATAAAGTATGCATTCTAGTGGACAAAAGAAACATTCAAATAATGTTTGAACAGCAGCAAAGGTAAGCACGTGGTTGTGATACATGCCATAAATGATACACATTGATGCAGGAGGATGCCATGAGCTCAAGATTTCAAGACCAGCCTGGGCAACACAGGGAGACCCCATCTCTACCAAAAATTTAAAAATTTAAAAATTGGCTGAGCATGGTGGTGTGCACCTGTGGTTCCGGCTACTTGGGAGGCTGAGGTGGGAGAAGGGCTTGAACTTGGAAGGTTGAGGCTGCAGTGAGATATGAGTGACAGAGCGAGACCCTGTCTCAAAATAAATTTGTTTAAAAAGAGGTATATACATTGCCATGAAAGCCTAATGAGACTAGTATGATAGGTAGAAATTAACCAGGCAAAAGAGGGAAGAAAGAATATTCTGCGCAGAAAAACAAAGAACCTTAGTCAAATGGAGCTCGGCACCTGTGAGGGGCTAGAAGAAGGTTTATTTGGATGAAGAGGAGAAACGGAGAGGAAATGCGGTACAAAATGAAGCTTGATATTTAAGTCAAGACATTGTGGGACCTTGCAGGCAGGTTTGTCCTACCCTCTAAGAGCTTTATAAAACATGTATCAGTCAGATAAGACTAGGTCTATGCTGTCATACAAATAAGTCCAAAATCTCAGTGGCTCACAACAATAAAGGTTTACCACTGATTTTACATGTCTATCAAAGTTGCCTGGGGCCTCTGCACAGGATCTCATTCCGCGACCCAGGGTGAAAAGTAGCTACCATCTGGACCACTGCTGGATGTGTTAGCAAGGCACATAGCTGGCTTTTAATATTCCAACTAGAATTGACACACAGCACTCCGCTCACATTGCACTGGCCAGAGCAAGTCGCCGGGCCATGCCTGGGTTTGACAGGACCTAGAAGGATAGTCCTTCCCCACGGAAGGCTTAGAGAACATGATTGCAAACTAGTTAAGAGAGGAGAGAGAAGTATGACCTGAGTGGAGAGGGCCGCCAAAAAAAAAAGCTACTGCAGCAATGGAAGAGATGACAGATTCCCAGGCTGTGGTGCCCATGATAGAATGAAAGAGAAGTGGATAGATTTGAGAGATTAATACGGATATTAATAGCCACTGCATACTGAGCTCTTTCATGTGCCAAGTGCTATAGGTGATTTATCCCATTAAATTGAGTATGTTCTCTCTTATTATTGTAGCTCTCAGAAAGGTGGAGTCAGTCCTCAAAACACATTGCTGACTCAAGTGAATAGAGCAATTTCACATGTACATGCCTTAGAGTTTAAGTTAGACCAAATCAGTCACTATCTTATTTCAGTCTTGAGTATTTGGGGTTAAGAAATTGGAATGAAGGTCAGCCAACACCACCCCTTTATTGACATACTCTGTGACAAAGTGGTGCTTAATACTGGGCTCAAAGGGAAGGCAATGCAGTGATCAAAACCATGGACTCAGGCCCAGACAGCCTGGGTTGAATCCTGGCTCTGCATTTTATTAGCCCTATGGTGTTGGCAAGTGCCTCAGTTTCCCCATTGGTAAGATGGAAATAATTATAACAGCACCAAACTACTTCACAGCGCTGATGTAGATATTTGATGAGTTAAATTTTATAAAGTGGTTAACAGTGGCTTGGCATATTGTAAATGCTATGTGAACGCTGTAACTAACTCAACAAATGATTCCAAAATGTAGACATAAAGCATTCTTTCAGCGCACCGTTGGCATAAGCCTTCTTCCTCTTCCTGATCATTTTCAGGCCTCTATTTGTGTGAATTCTGAAACCCTTCATCTAACACCTGCCTCAACTAAGCAAGAGGAAGTAGCATACAAAATGAGTCCAGGAATAAAGAAAATCTGGTATATATCCACAACGGAATATTATTCAGCCATAAAAGAATGAAATCCTGCCATTTGCAGCAGCGGGGATGAGCCCAAGGGCATTATTGTTAAGTGACATAAACCAGGCACAAAAAGACAAATACTGCATGTTGTCACACATATGTGAAAGCAAAAGTTGATCTTGTAGAAGTAGAGAGTAGAACAGTGGTGACCAGAGGCGGGAAAAGCGGAGTGTGCAGGATAACAAATTGGCTAATGGGTACAAAATTACAATTAGGAGAAGTAAGTTATAGTGTTCTTATAGCATAGTAGGATATATGTGGCTAACAATAATATATTGTACATTTCAAAATAGCTAAAAGAGAGGGTTTTGAATGTTCCCAACACAAAGAAATGATCAGTGTTGGAGGTGATCGATATTTCAATTATCCTGATTTTATCATTACACATTGTATACATTCATTGAAAGAACATATGTACCCCCATAAATATATATGATTATTATGTATCAATTTAAAACTTAAAAATTTTTTTTGAGCTGGAATCTCACTCTGTTGCCCAGGCTGAAGTACAGTGGCACAGTCTTGGCTCACTGCAGCCTCTGCCTCCTGGGTTCAAGCAATTCTTGATCCTCGCACATCAGCCTCCTGAGTAGCTGAGATAACAGGTGTGTGCCACCATGCCCAGCTATTTTTTGTGTTTTTATTAGAGATGGTGTTTTGCCATGTTGCCCAGGCTGGTCTTGAACTCCTGGCTCCAAGTGATCTGCCCACTTCAGCCTCCCAAAGTGCCCACAAGGATTATAGGCGTGAACCACTGCACCCAGCCAAAACTTAATATATATATATTTATACGGAGTTTCGCTCTTGTTGCCCAAGCTGGAGTGCAATGGCACGATCTCAGCTCGCTACAACCTCCGCCTCCCAGGTTCAAGTGATTCTCCAGCTTCAGCCTCCCTAGTAGCTGGGAGTATAGGTGCCCACCACCACGCCCAGCTGATTTTTTGTATTTTTAGTAGAGACAGGGTTTCACTATGTTGTCTAGACTGGTCTTGAACCCCTGATCTCAGGCAATCCACCCGCCTCAGCCTCCCAAAGTGCTGGAATTACAGGCATGAGCCACCATGCTGGCTAACTCAAAATATTTTTAAGAGTTAATAGAAATATGAAAGGAAAAAAAATGAATCCAGGATCTGAAACCCGACACACTCGGTTTAAGCCTTGGTTTGTCATTTTATTGATTCTGCAATATTAGGGGCCTCAATTTTCCTGTTTGTAAAATGGGAATAAGGATAGTAACTACCTTATGAGGTCATTAAAAGGGTTAAATAAAATTAATTCATGTAAAACACCCAGCACAGTATCGGCCACATAACAACAACAATTACTCTTTGGTGCCTCTCCAAGGAGAACCCTGGCACCCTGGAGGGCAGTATTGTATACTGGAAAGGAGCCTGGCTTGAAACTAGAGGACTGGATTGTGAGTCCCACTTCCACCATTTACTGGCCATATAACACTAAGCAAGTTACTATACCTCGGAGTCTCAGTTTCCTCACCGGTAAAATGAATGCAGCAATCTCTGCCTCCCTCGAGGGAGAAGTCCGAATGGCTCAGTGAACGCAGATGAGAATGTGCTGGGAAGCACAGTTGCAAGCATCAGGCACCAGACTAGATTGGATGGAACCCAGAGAGATGGCCTCACCTGGCTCTGGTTCCTATTTTCCTCAACGATATTCTGACTGCCAGGGAAATCCACTCTTAACAGGCAAGGAAAGGAGGCCAAGAGACTGGCACCAGTCATCATTTTAACCCTTCACGCTCTGCCTCTTTGGTATAAGAACATGGCTAAGGCCAGGCGCGGTGGCTCAAGCCTGTAATCCCAGCACTTTGGGAGGCCGAGGCGGGTGGATCACGAGGTCAGGAGATCGAGACTATCCTGGCTAACATGGTGAAACTCCGTCTCTACTAAAAATACAAAAAACTAGCCGGGCGTGGTGGTGGGCGCCTGTAGTCTCAGCTACTTGGGAGGCTGAGGCGGGAGAATGGCGTGAACCCGGGAGGCGGAGCTTGCAGTGAGCCGAGATCACGCCACTGCACTCCAGCCTGGGAGACTCAGTGGGACTCCGTCTCAAAAAATAATAATAATAATAATAATAATAATAGAGAAGAAGAAGAAGGAGGAGAAGGAGAAGGAGAAGGAGAAGGAGAAGGAGAAGGAGAAGGAGAAGGAGAAGGAGAAGGAGAAGGAGAACATGGCTAAATAGGCCAGGCGCAGTGGCTCAAGCCTATAATCCCAGCACTTTGGGAGGCTGAGACGGGCGGATCACGAGGTCAGGAGATCGAGACCAGCCTGGCTAACATGGTGAAACCCCGTCTCTACCAAAAAAATGCAAAAAACTAGCCGGGCGACGTGGCGGGCGCCTGTAGTCCCAGCTACTCGGGAGGCTGAGCCAGGAGAATGGCGTAGACCCGGGAGGCGGAGCTTGCAGTGAGCTGAGATCCGGCCACTGCACTCCAGCCTGGGCGACAAAGCAAGACTCCGTCTCAAAGAAAAGAAAAAAAAAAAAAAAAAAAGAACATGGCTAAATAGTAAAGACCCACTGGTGGAGAAGCGGGGCTTCCCCTGACTTATGAGGAATGAAATACCTTCTGGTTCATCTCTGAAACACATTAGGCCATTGTAAATTTGCTTTCCATCTGGCACACTCAGTATGGATTTTAAGTCCTTTTATAGGAAACCTGGTAAAACAAATAAAAAGCACATTTATCTCTACTATCACATTAAATTTTTTATTATGGAAAAATATGCATGTACAAATTAAAGAGAATTGATGAACAAATTAATAGGTACCTATCGTCCATTATTTGTAATCAATGGCTCCCCACTTTACACCCCAGCCACTTCCTGACTGACCACCCCCAGGATATTTTAAAACAAATACCAGATATCCATAAATTTCATTTCATCCATAAATTTTTAGAATATATCTCTGAAAGACAAGAATTATTTTATAAGATGTACTCAAAATACCATTTTATACCTCAAAATAGTAACAATAATTTCTTAATATCACCGAATAACCAATCTGTTCAAACACTCTTATCTTATAATTTTTTAAAAATAGTTTGTCCAGATAAGATCAATTAACTAAATGGTTTGTATATGCCTTAAGTCTTCATAACTATAGGGTCTCCTTCCCTCTCCGGTATTTTTCTTGTAACAATTTACTCGAGAAACTCTTCATTTGTCCTGAAGAGTTTTTCACAGGATTTGGTGGATGACATCAATGTGGCATACAGAGTTCAGCATGTTCTACCATCAAATTGGAAGCATATTCCCGGCCTTGGAAGCTGACCCTATGGGATGAAATCCCAAGACTGTTTCACAGATTAATCATGGGAAGGACTAAGGGACTTGCCCTTGGGTTTGTGTCCTGACTCTCTGGAAACTGTGGGCAAATAACTGGCCCAAAGGGCAAGGTGCTTCAGGGCAGTTCTCCGCTGCTGATTTTTGTTTTGTTTTGTATCGTTTCCTCTAACAGGGAGAGTGAAGGCTAAGGGAGGGCCTACTGAATGACAAAGGACCCTGTTCTCCTTTGCCACCTTCTACTGATAATTAAAAACAGAAACAAACAGACAAAAAAATAGTTTCCATCTTAACGGAGAAGATAAATAATTCTGGTTGAAAACTCAAGATTAAAGTCTGTCTGAACTGGGCACACTGGCTCACGCCTGTAATCCCAGCACTTCGAGAGGCCAAGTCGGGCAGATGACCTGAGGTCAGGAGTTGAAGACCAGCCTGGCCAACATGGTGAAACCCCGTACCTACCAAAAATAATAATAATAAAAATTAGCCAGGTGTGGTGGCGGGCGCCTGTAATCCCAGCTAATCGGGGGGCGGAGGCTGGAGAATCACTCGAACCCAGGAGGTGGAGGTTGCAGTGAGTAGAGATCATGCCATTGCACTCCAGCCTGGGCAACAAGAGGGAAACTCCGTCTCAAAAAAATAAAAATAGGCCATGTGCAGTGGCTCACACCTGTAGTCCCAGCACTCTGGGAGGCCGAGGCAGGCAGATCACCTGAGGTCAGGAGTTCGAGACCAGCCTAACCAACATGGAGAAACCCCATCTCTACTAAAAATACATAGTGTGCATAGTGGTGCATGCCTATCATCCCAGCTACTCAGGAGGCTGAGGCAGAAGAATAGCTTGAACCCGGGAGGCAGAGGTTACAGTGAGCCAAGATCACACCATTGCACTCCAGCCTAGGCAACAAGAGCGAAACTCCATCTCAAAAAAAATTAATAAATAAAATAAAATAAAAATAAAAATAAATTGTGTCTTTTCATGCCTCCTTGTTCAATAAACATCCTGTTTCCTTTGTCAATGTGTGCTCTTGGGGACCGGAAGTCACTTGCTAGCCAGGGAAGAGAGAATTCCCGGTCAGGCTCTGTGGAAGCAGTGGGGCTAGATTCTTGAAGGCCCTAAGATCACTTCATCTCTAGCTCACTTGCTGCTTCCACTTCCACCACCATGGCTCTTAACACTGACCTGGGCCAACTCTTTTCTATGAAACTACAAAAGCTCATTATGTAAAGTCTTTCAAAACAAACACAACAAACATCATTGAGTAGCTCCCATGTGCCAGAACTTGGGGCTAGTGAAGGAGATGAATTTGAGATCATCCCAGAAGGGTGGAGTCTAGCAGAGGAAGCAGACATGCAAACCAAATAATTGCGCCACAGCCTTGCAAGAACCAGGAAGACATCAGGGGCCAAGTAATCTGGGAACCAACCATGCCTAAGGAAGAGAGAATAGGGAGGAGCAGGGGCTCTACAGGGAGCCCCTGGAAGCTACAAGGAAGAGATGCACAGTCCAGGACTTCAAGGATGAGGAAGAGTTCAAGAGATTGACTGGAAGATATTAATGACGCTAATAGTAACAACAACCACATGCACTGAGTGAACCCTTAACTTCACACTATGTGTTATTCTAAGTGCTTTCCATGCACTCGCACATATAATTCAACCCAGTGACAGAGACACCGTTGTTATCCCTGTTGTACAGATGAGGATACTGAGGCACAGTTTCAGTAGCATTTCTTCCCTACTTAATAGCTACCTGTGTATGACTTTAAAGTGCAAACACTCAGAGGCTTAAGGGGTGTAGTGCCTGACATGTGTAAATCACAATTTATTCCAAAAGGAAGTCTGGTTGACAGCGCTCTTCCCAATGCCCAGAACAGTGCTTGGCATATAAAAGGCACTCTATAGTGTGAGGGGATGAGTATCCTGTTATCCTGTGTGCCCCTCCAGATGCACTCTCCAATTTTCTCCAAAATCCTCTGTGCTCAGAAGGCTGACCTGTGTGGACCACATCGATGGGCTTCCCTGAACTAGAGCTTTCAATCGAGATCAGCAGATTGGAAGCGCTGACAGACTGGTGGATTGGAGGAGAGTGATGTCAGGTATTTATGAGGGGACTACAGAAATTTCCTGGAGAAATGGAGTTAAAAGACAAAAATAATGCCTTTCTGGGGGTCATTTTAAAAAGATAAAATATTTTTTGGCTGGGCGCGGTGGCTCATGCCTGTAATCTCAGCACTTTGGGAGGCCGAGGCAGGCAGATAACTTGAGGTCAGGAGTTCGAGACCAGCCTGACCAACATGGTGAAACCCTGTCTCTACTAAAAACATAAAAATTAGCCAGGTGCGGTGGTGGGCACCTGGAATCCCAACTACTCGGGAGGCTGAGGCAGAAGACTAGCTTGAACCCAGGAGGTGGAGGCTGCAAAAAAAGATAAAATAATTTTTTAAAACTACAAACTTTGTTTCTCAACATGAGCTCCATCAATTTCAAGACATTTTTGTGAGGGATGATCGCAGTCATTCAGTCCATCCCTTGAGAACTGAGGGTCCCAGAAATTTAATCATGTCAGTGCAGTCTTTCTTACATTATTAACTGGACAAAAATGGGTACCCTTTAAATATTCTTTTAAGATTAGGAGAGGAAAGGAAGTCAGAAAGAGTCATAGCAGGACTGTGATGTGGATGCCTAATGATATCCCACTGAAACTCTTAGAAAGTTTGCCCTTGTTTGAGGAGAGGAATGAGCAGGAGCACTGTCATGCTGGAAAATGCCTCTCTGGTGAAGCTTTCCTGAGCTTTCCTGAGTGTTCTGTGAACACTTTGGCTAACTTTCTCCAAACACTCTCATAGTAAGCAGATGTTACTGTTCTTTGTCTCTCCAGAACATCAACAAGCAAAATGCCTTGAGCATCCCCCCAAAACTGTTGCCATGACCTTTACTCTTGACCAGAACAGTTTTGCTTTGACTACACACTTCTACTTCTTTACTTTTTTTTTTTGAGAGACAAGGTCTCATTCTGTTCCGTAGGCCAGAGTGCAGTGGCATGATCACAGGTCACTGAAACTTCTGCTCCCTCAGCTTAAGCAATCCTCCTACTTCAGGCTTCTGAGTACCTGGGACTACGAGAGTGCACCACCATGCCTGGCTAATTTTTTCTATTTTTGTAGAGATGGAGTCTTGCTATATTGCCTAGGCTGGTCTCAAACTTCTGGGCCCAAGTGATCCTCCCACCTCAGCCTCCCAAAGTGCTGGGATTGCAGGTGTGATTCACTGTGCCTGGCACACTCCTACCTGCTGGTAGCCATTGCTTTGCTTGTGCTTTGTCTTCAGGATCATACTGGTAAAGCCGTGTCTCATCTCCTGTTACAGTTCTTCGAAGATGTGCTTCAGAGCCTTCATCCCACTTGTTTAAAATTTCCATTGAAAGCTCTGCTCTTGTCTGCAGCTGATCTGTTTTGGCACCCATTGAGTGGAACAGGTGACTCAACTGTAATTTTTCACTCTGAGAATTGTGTAAGCTGAACCAGTTGAGATGTCTATGAGGTTGGCTATTTTTTGTGCTGTTAACCATTGGTCCTCCTCATTTAGAGCATGAACTGGGTTCATTTTTTTCCTCACAAATTGATGTGTACAGTCAGCCACTGTAGGCTTATCTTCAACATTATTTCTTTCCTTCTTAAAATGAGTCAACCATTCGCAGCCTGCTGATTTCTTTTTCTTAGAGACAGGGTCTTGCTCTGTCACCCTGGCTGGAGTGCAGTGGCCCAATCCCAGCTCACTGCAGCCTCTGCCTCCCGGGTTTAGACAATTCTCATGTCTCAGCCACCTGAGTAGCTGAGATTACAGGTGTGCACCACCACGCCCAGCTAATTTTTGTATTTTTAGTAGAGATGGGGTTTTGCCATGTTGGCCAGTCTGGTCCTGAACTCCTGGCTCCAAGTGATCCGCCCACCTCAGCCTCCCAAGTGCTGGGATTGCAGGTATGAGCCACCACACTTGGCCTAGACTGCTTATTACTGGGGGGTATTGTTCCCATAAACTTTTTGGGTTGCATCAGTGATCTCACCATTCTTCCATCCAAGCTTCACCATACATTTGTTACTTCTTGCTTTCATTTCAGCAGAATTCGTGCTGCTCTGATAGGGCTCTTTTAAAACTAATGTCTTATCCTTCTTAGTGCCTCAAACTAGATCCTATTCAACCATGTTATAACCAGTTAGTATGAGTTGATTTTGGTGTAAACATTTTGAAAATCATGCATAGTTTTTTCCTAATACACATTTTCCATGAACTTTTTGAAGACTTATCGTATTTCCCTGGCTCCCTCTGGTTCTCCTCTGGCTGGTGGCATTCCTCAACAGAAGGCCACAGCTCCTCTCAAGATGGGTCTCTGGACCCGAATTTCTCCTTCTACTTTCTAATAACTGCTCCCTCCCTCATTCCTTCAGGCCTGGGGTAGTAAAAGCTCTGGGGGTACTGCTCTGTCCTTTGTATTCTCCCTTACATCTTGTCCACACTTTTGTAAAAAGTCTCTGTATTAAGCCCCTCTCAAACCATCTTGAGTTGTATGTGCCATCTGTTCCCTGACTGATAGAGAGATCAAGCCAGAGCAGGCTTCCGGAATCTTCTTTCTCCTGAAACTCCAGCAGAGGCTCAGATTTATTCACATGATAGATGTCAAAACCATAAATTTTCCCATCTTAGTTTATCCTAGACTCAGAAGGCTGGACTCAACCTTCAAAGGTCACTGAAGTCCATTTCTCTGCCTCCAGCTAGGAATCCCGCCTCCACCCCCACCCTGACTGCTCCTGTCAGAGGGAAGTACATCTTATTCTGAAGATCTCCAGGTAGGGAGATACCATAACTCACTCATGTGTCTTTGGCCTCCTTGCCTGATAAATCTCCCTCCTGTCTAACAGGAACCCCTCATGTTACAGGTGAAGCCCATTTCCTTTGTCTGTTCCTTGGCAAGAGCTGAAATAAGATCCTTCATTCTTTGAAAATAGGCATTAAATCATCCTTGCCCTTCTCCGGCTCTGAAGTGCAGATCAATGAAGGCAGACAATCGGCACATGTTAGTCTCAAGCAGTCAACCTGGACGTTCTAGAGGAACCCTACTCTGTAACTAACATTTACACGAATGGGTTTGAAAGGTTTATCCGAGGCAGAAGGGAAAGATGGAGCCAAAATCTCTGAAGGAAAAAAAAAATGGCTAGAATGGGTTTCTGACAGAAGTGATGGTGAATTCTTCTTTTTCAATTTACTTTTATCTTATTGGCCATTTATCCTCTTCCTATTATCCAAACCCTGAATTCTGGAGGGTGCTGGTTTGCTGCTATTGACCAGCCCTGACAAAGGCTGCCACTCTGTGAACAGAAATCTGCAGGCAGTTCCCCTCAGCTCTGCCTTCAGACCTTTCTGTATTTGTCTGCTCGGGCTTTCATAACAAACAACTACAGACTGAGTGGCTTCAACACAGAAGTGTATTTATTCACGGGTCTGGAAGGCCACAGGCTGGAAGTCCAATGTCAAGGTGTTGGTAGGTTTGCTTTCTTCTCGGGCCTCTCTCCTTGGCTTGCAGATGGCGGCCTTCTCTCTAAGTTCTCACATGACCTTTTTTCTCTGCCTGCAAATCCCTGGTGTCTCTGGTATCTTTCTTTGTGTCCGAATGTCTTCTTATAAGGACACCAGTGGAATTAGCCCCTAGCCCACAACAGCCTCATTTTAATTTAATCACCTCTTTATATGACTTATCTCCAAATATCTTTGGAGGCACTGGGAATTCAACATATGACCTGATTCAATCCATTATACTCTGCTGCTTCTCTTCAGCAATCTCCCCCTAACTGGCTTTCAATGGACTTGAACTGAGCCAGCCATGAACCAGGAACAGCAGTAAAACCTAGAATCTGATAAACCTCATAGCCCACAGACCACTGCTTTAAAACAAATTATACTAAAATTCAAAAATGTCTCCCCTAAATCTTGATGTACACATATACATTCACATGCATGCACGTGTGTGTGAGTGCACGTGTGTGTGCGCGCACACACACACATACAATCCCAGTTGTTTGTTTTAAAGCATTTACCTGGATTATTAAAGTGTTCTCTAATCTCATACACTTTGTTTTATTCTCATTCCTAGATTGGTAAACTCAATCACATGGGATTTCAGCCTATTCCTACAAAAGCATACATGGCTGATGTATCAGCCCCTTCTCATTCCTACATCATTTAGATGTCCAGCCTTGAAACCCAACAGTCAACACTATAGAGGGTGCTTAACTTGTGTCACAGGGTTATCTCATTTAATCATTTAATCCTTCCGGTAACCTAGCAGTGTAGAAACTAGGAGTCCCATTCAATAAACGAAGAAACTATAAGACACAGAAAAATTAAAGTCACGCAACTGGAAAGCATGAATCCCGAGGGCTCACCTCTGAGCCCCAAAAGCTGAGTAAAATTTATTTAGACAAAGAGTTGCTATCAGCTAATACTATTGAATACTTGCACCCCAAAATGCTCATAATTAGGACTTATAGATACCTCACAATCCTTCAGTGCTTTCAGAATAATTGAGAAAAGCTCTCAATAATGTTAACACTACTAGAATAAGCTAAACTTTTAAAGAAATTTTTGTCCTTTGGGAGTGGGTGGCCAGTACATGAACCATCAACTGAATTGTTGGTTACCTGAGCACCATTTTCAGAGTGTGGGGGGCTTTCAGTGGGTGAAAGGAGAACATGATCCCTGAGGGCACACACCCATGCCTGCTACACTGTGCGGGGGGAGTCCTGGTCCTTCAGGAGCCCCCTACATGTTCAGTCAGGGCAAATCCTCAGCGATTGCACAGAGAACCAGGAATTTGCCCTCAGCACAGCAAGAGGAAGTCAGAGATTCCTACTCTTGGCCCATTGTCCCCTTGAGTGACTTGAGCCTCATCATCTCCTGGGAGAGAAAATACACGGGATCTGGACTTAACAGTGGAGTTTGGAGCTGAGAGGTTGTATTAGTCAGGATTCTCCAGAGAAACAGAATCAATAGAATAAATATCTATATTTATATCTGTATCTGGAAAGAGATAAGGTGTGGGCTCACACAATTATGGAGGCTAAGATGTCCTACCATCTACCCTCTGCAAGCAGAGGCCCAGGAAAGCTGGTGGTGTAGTTCAACAGCCTGAGAGCCAGAGGCTGATGGTGGAGATTCCAGTTCAAGTCTGAGGGTCTGAGAGCCAGGAGTGCCAGGGGCGAGAGAAAATGGATGTCCCAGCTCAAGCCATCAGGCAGATAGCTAATTCACCCCTCCTCGGCCCTCTTGTGCTATTATACTACCCTCAATAGACCCTCAATGGATTGGATGATATCCACCCACATTAGGGAGGGCCGTCTGCTTTACTAAATTTACAGTTCAAACGTTAATCTCTTCTGGAAACACCTCCACAGACACAGCCAGAAATCCTGTTTAACCAGGTACCGGATCGTCCTGTGATCCAGTAAAGCTGACAAACAATGTGAACTATCACAGAGGTAACACAGTAGTCCCCCCTTATCCATGGGGAATGGATTCCAAGACACCCTCATCCCACCATTGATGCCTGAGACCCGGGAGAGTACCGACCCCTATAGACACTATGTTTGCCTGAGACCCGGGAGAGTACCGACCCCTATAGACACTATGTTTGCCTGAGACCCGGGAGAGTACCGACCCCTATAGACACTATGTTTTTTCCTGTACAGTAATGGGCAGGTAGCATCCACTGTGTGGATCCACTGGACAAAGGGATAATTCACAGCCTGAGCAGGGTGGTGCAGGATGGCTTGAGATTATATCATGCCACTCAGAACAAGACACAATGTTAAACTTACAAATTGTTTACTTCTGGAATTTTTCATTTGATATTTTCATTCTGTGGTTGACCATGAGTAATTAAAACTGGGAAAAGTGAAACCTGTAGACAAGGGAGGACATTGCTAACTGTTCAGCAGCCCTCAGGTGTCTCTTCTTGTAAGATCACTAATCCCATCACGAGGGCCTCATCCTCAAGACTTCATCTAACCCTAATTACCTCTAAAAGGCCCCATTGCCAAATACCATTGCCCTGGGGGTTAGGACATCAGTATATGAATTTGGGAAGGTGCAAACACTCCACCCATAACAGTAACATGGTTTACATATAAAAATCAATTATATTTCTATGTGATGGTAATGAACAATTCTAATCTAATTTTTATAGTATCATTTACAAGTACAAAACACTTAGGTATAAATCTAATAAAATATGGTTAGTATGTATATTCTGAAAACCCAAAACAATGATGAAAGAAATTAACTAAGACCTAAAAATGTGGAGAAATACACCATATTCTTGGATTGGAAGACAATATTGTTAAGATGTCAATTCTCTAGAAATTGATCTGTAGAGTCAAGTTGTTCTTAATAAATATCTCAGGACATTTTTTATAGATATCAACAATCTGATTTCAAGATTTGTATTTTTAAAAATGCACTAGAATAACCAAAAGATTTTTTAAAGAAAGGAACAAAGTTGGAGCACTCACAGTACCTGATTTCAAGTCTTGCTATAAAGCTACAATTATCAAGACGGGGCAGTATTGGCAAAAGAATACACATATAGATCAATGGAACAGAGCAGAGTCTAGAAATAGATCCACACAAGTGTAGTCAACTGATTTCTGAAAGAGGTGCAAAGGCAATTCAATGGAGAATTGTCTCTTCAACAAATGGTGCTGGAAAATTGGGCATCACATGCAAAAAGAAGAAAGAGGAGAACAGCCTCTATTCTACTTTATGCTTTGTACAAAATTTATTTCAAAATGGATTATAGAACTAAATATAAAATCTAAAATTATAAAACTTCTAGAATAAAATATCCTACAAAGTCTTTGTGACTCTGGGTTATGCTTCTCAGATATAAGAGCAAAAGCATCAAGGATGATACATTGGCTTTATTAAAACTAAAGTATTTTTCTTGTCAAAAGACACTGTTAAGAGATGGAAAAGACAAGTCACAGGCTGAAAAAATTTTTTCAAAACAAGTATACAACGAGGAACTTGTATCTAGAATACTTAAAGAACCCTCAAATCTGAACAATAATAAAAACAAACAACCCAATTAAAAATAAGCAAAAGATTTCAATAGACACTTTATCAAAGAAGTAGAATAATTTTTACTGTTTGTAAATTTTTTTAATTTAAAAATTTAAGAGATTTAGTTAAACCATAACTTGAATAACATGTTATAGTTAAGAATGCATGTATTACCAAATAAGAAAGGATGAAATCATTGCATAAAGAACCCAACTCAAAAAAATTTTTTAAACCACTAAATTATGCCCAAGAAAAGTAGAGAGAAAAGATAAAGAGGAAAAATAATGAAAGAAAACATAAATACACAATATAGATTAAGAAAGCCATGAATTAGTACTTTTTTTGGGGGGGGGCGGGGACAGAGTCTCCCTCTGTCACCCTGGCTGGAGTGCAGTGGTGCAATCTCAGCTTATTGCAACTTGACCTTCTGGACTCAGGTAATCCAGTGGCCTCAGCCTCCCGAGTAGCTGGGACTCTAGGTGCACACCACCACGCCCAGCTAATTTTTTTTTTTTTTGGTATTATTTGTAGAGACGGGGTTTCACCATGTTGCCCAGGACTCTAGGTGCACACTGCCACTCCCAGCTAATTTTTTTTTTTTTTGGTATTATTTGTAGAGATGGGGTTTCACCATGTTGCCCAAGCTGGTTTCAAACTCCTGGGCTCAAGCGATTCACACCCCCTCGGCCTCCCAAAGTGCTTGGATTCTAGACTGAGCCACCATGCCCAGCCATAAGTTGGTGCTTTAAAACACACAATATAATGGAATATTCCCTGAGGAGAATGATTCATCAAAGAGGAATTTAAATGCACAAATAAGCAATGTCAGAAATGAAAAGAGGGATGTGCTATAGATGTAGTAGCATTACAAATAACAGTAAAAAAAAGCTTATGAACTAGTCTTACCCCAGTAAACAAAAACATTGATCAAATGGGCAAATTTTTTTAAAAGCCTGACACTAGACTAAATTAAAAATCTGAACCATCCTATCACCATGAAAAAAAATCAAAAATGTTTCCATCCAGAAAACTCCAGGTCCTAATATCTTCAATAGTGACAACGACCAAACACTAAAGAAGGAAACGATGCTAATAGTTCATAACTCTTATAAAGAATAAGAAAGAAAGACCTCTCTATTTTACCTGGATACCAAAACCTGAAAAGGACATTACAGGAAAGAAAAATTATAGGCTAATCTCATGCACGAACATAGATGCAAAAGTCCTAAGCACAATGTTAACATGAAATCCAGCTTGGTCGGGTGCGGTGGCTCACACCTGTAATCCTAGCACTTTGGGAGGCTGAGGCTGGCGGATTGCCTGAGCTCAGGAGTTTGTGAACACCCTGGGCAAGATGGTGAAACCTCATTTCTACTAAAATACAAAAAAAATTACCTGGGCATGGTAGTGGGCACCTGTAGTCCCAGCTCCTTGGGAGGCTGAGGCAAGAGAATCCTTGAGCCGGGGAGGCAGAGGTTGCAGTGCACGCCATTGCACTCCAGCCTGGGCAAGACAGAGCAAGACTCTGTCTCAAAAAAAAAAAAAAAAAAGGAAAAGAAAGATATCCAGCTTTATAGTAAATGGGCCTACAACACAACTAGGATGGTTTTATTCCCATAATACAAATGTAATTTAACATTCAAAAATCGAAATAATTCACCGTATAGACAGGATAAAGGAGAATGTTTGCATGTGATAAATCATTGGCTTTAGACTTTTATTTTGTGTACCTATCTATATATGTGTTATATTTCACACTTTTAAAACATTAATATAATAAACGCATTTAAGGCAGACTAGGCTACCCTGAAATTTACATACCTTTTATAATTAGACATTCTGAACAATGTATTAGGTTGGTGCAAAAGTAATTGCTGTTTTTGCCATTACTTTTAATACAATTTGTAAAACTAAATTGTTTGGTTAAGCTTGCAAGAAAGAGAAATCATGAGGTTCTAGAAAGGCAGTAGAAACTCAGAACATAGCAGAAGCACCTGATGCGGATATTGGAGCAGCCACGCCAGGGGTTGGGAGTTGCAGAGCCAGGACAAGTGACAAGGGCTTGAGTGTTAATGCCTGTGTGTGGGATAGCATGTGTGGAAGATTAAGAGCTGAACTTTAGACATTTTAAGCCACAGATGCATGTGAGACGTTGAAGTCAAGCAGTGAGTTTGTTGTTAAACATCTGAAGTGCAGGAAAAAAAAAATATGTAAGCTTGGGAATCTGGTGCATTGGTTGGGTTTAAAAACTGTCTTCAGGAGAGCTTGAACTGCTGTGGCACCCTGCTTTCCTCTGTGTTCACACTCTCCCTGTGAATTTTCTTTCTGTATACCTGTCTTTCTAGACTTAAAGCAGGGACTGTTTCTGTATCCTTGTTTTGGAGGCCAAGAAAAACAAATAAAATTTAAAAAAACTCCATCAACATGATTATTAAACCAGTGGTGATTTTGTCAAGCGGCAGGAAATCAAGCACGAATTTAGTCAGGTAACAGACATACTGGAAAAGCAAGTGAGCCTGGAGAGGAGGGCAGAATGTACTGGAAAAGGGAGAGATGGGCTTCCAAGGAGCCACCTGGAAGCCATGGAGGCAGGAGTGGACACTGACAACAGAGAACCTCCAGAGAAGAGCAGGTTGGTGCTACTTGGGTCCAAGACTGCTCTCTTCCTTCCAGGGTGTGACATGTGGTTCTCAGGAAGCACAGTGTGGTTGAAGGATTGGTTAGGAAAGTCCCTCTACGTCCTACCACCTCCACCCTGGCCCCATGTGCCCGTGGGGCTATGATGGGAACAACCCACACCCTAAAATAGGATCCAAATTCCTTCTTCTTTTGTCATCAAAGCTGCATCTACTTTGCTCAAGCAAGTCAGGGAATCTCCGTGTCTTGATTCCATAAATCTGCTTTCATATTGCTCCAGCCACCTCTCCCTGGGTCTGTGAAAGGTCATTCAGAGTCCCTCCTTTGAGAGGGGGGGAACCACCCAGCAGATGAAAGGAACATCACTACATTCCAAGCTCATGGGCATGCCAGGTGCTTGCTGCAAGAGCTGTTCCTGACTCACCTTGCTTTCTGAATGGCAATTCACGTCTTTGCCAATTCCTTGGAATCCCTCAATTGCCACACCTGGCAAATCAAAAATCAAAGTAATTCACCATAATATGCATCTGCAGGTGGGGCAGTGGAAGGTCAGGGAGTAGAAGGTGGGGGCAAGAAGGGTGTGGTGGGCACAAGGTTTATAGTCCAGGGGGTGCTTCTTGACCGACTGGTCTTGATCCTCATAGAGGTCAAGGCTCTACCAGAAACTGAGCTCCTCACCTGAAAGGAGAATCAGGAAGATCAGTGAGCTACATGCTGCTTTTAAATAGCCTGAATATAGCTGGAGGAGGCATGGTTATAATGTTTCTTAAAATGAAAGAGAGGTAGGTGCAAAATAATTGTACAGAGAATATGCTGCAGACTATAGCATGAAGACAACCTCAGCATAGGGGAAAAAAAGACCTGGAGGAAATTGGCCAAGATACTATAAGTGTAATAGGTTCATTGTCCCATGTGCAGCAAGTCAATATGCTGAGACACTGGTTGCAGCAGAGAAAGAGGTTTCATCCTGGGACTGCTGAACAAGGAGACGGGAGGAAACCTCACATCTATCATTCCGAGGAGTTTGGGGCTAGGGATTTTAAGGGTTTTGGAGTGGGCTGAAGTGTGGAGATCACCAACCAGTCAAAGAGTGCAGGGTGAAGTCATGGGACAGGGAGATGACGAAATTGCATTCTCATGCTGATTCGATTCCACCGTGGGGGTTTTCAGACTGGTTGTCCTCAGCTGTTCCGCTGGAATTCAGGATCTGAAAAACAACTTAAGCAATTCTTAAAAGCTTTATGGTTCTAACATTGGAGAGCCTATCTGTAAGAACAATGAGGATGCAAATGGTCGGTGTCTGGTGCTACACGACTTTCTATTACAAGGAACTGAGCCAAAGCACAGCCTGATTCATGCTTCATTGTAATTCTATTTCTGTCCAAAATGCTTGTTAATCCTGTGAGAACTGCTTCAATATCACGTTGTATTTTACAAATAATCTGTATAATGTGTATACCTATCCTATTTTCTAAATAAGTCTAAAATGTGTATGCCTATGCTATGTATATACTGAAAAATACCAATACACTTTTTATAAAGAACAACAGAGATTTTTTTAAATGTTCATTTTCATGGGTACATAGTAGGTGTACATATTCCTGGGGTACATGAGATGTTTTGATACAGGTATGCAATGTGTAATAATCACATCATGGAGAATGGGGTATCCACCTCCTCAAGCATTTATCCTTTGTGTTACAAATAATCCAAGTATCCTGTTTTAGTTACTTTTCAATGTTCAGTTAAATTATTATTGACTTTACCCTCCCCCTCATTGTGCTATCAAATACTAGGTCTTATTCATTCTTTTGGCTTTTTTTTTTTTTTTTTTTTTTGGTACCTATTAACCATCCCTACTTCCCCATCACTTCCTGGGTTACTTTCTTATCTTGTACTGTAATTTGGCAGACTGAGCTGGCACCTCTTAAACAACTGTAACAACAGCAACTACTTCTTCATGAATTCAATGTCTACCTATGTTGGGCATGATGTTCATTGAGTAACTACTGTGGAGACTGCTGGTGACCTGGGTGGGAGCTGTCTCCCAAAGGCGGGGTAGAAGCCTGACTGTGGTGGGCTGTTGAATGAGAAGGGGCTAGGGAATGAAGCATTTGAGAGCAAATGTGTTCAAGAAGTTTGGTTGTATGGGGGTAGTCATGGAAGTGGCTATTAGGATGTTGTATTAGTTTGCTAGGGCTGCCATAGGAAAATACCACACACTAGGTGGCTTAAACAACAGAAATGTATTTTCTCACAGCTCTGGAGGCTGGAAGTCCAAGATCAAGGTGTTGGCAGGTTTGGTTTTCTCTACAGTCTCTCTCCATAGCTTGCGATGGCCACCTTCTCGCTGCGTCTTCATCAGGCTTTCCTCTGTGCATCCACATCCTTGCTTTCTTTCTGTGTGCCCAAATTCTTCCTCCTATAAAAACATCTTCTATATTGAAGTTGGGTCCACCCTAACAGCCTTATTTTAACTCAGTCACCTTGTTTAAAAGACCCTATCTTCAAATTCAGTCACATTCTGAGGTACTAGGAGTTAGGGATTTAGTATATGAAATTTGGGAGGAAGGAAGGGATGCAATTCAATCTGTAGGTCAAGAACTTTTCTTTTCATATGCAAGTGCCAAGCATTTTTACATGTAGTGGGAAGAGAGCTTAGAGAAAGAGAGGTCACTTAATAGAGGAAAAGTCCTGAAGCTGGGGCAGGGGTTGGAAGGAGAGCCCAGGGGAAAGGGAGCCCTGGGCAGAAGGAGGGAGGCATCTGCTCCAGTAACCAAGGGTGCAGGCAGTCACTTTCTCTGCAATATTGAGGGTGCAGACACAGTCGGTTTATCTGCAATGCTGGTGTGCAGTGCAGTTGGTTTCTCTGCAATGTTGGGGATGCAGACACAGTTGGTTTCACTGCAGTGCTGGGGGTACAGGTGCAGTCGGTTTCTCTGCAATGCTGGGGGTGTAGATTGCAGTTGGTTTCTCTGCAATGCTGGGGGTGCAGGCACAGTGTTTCTCTGTAGTGCTGTGGGTGACTGGCAGCCGCTTCTCTGGGCAGTGCTGGGAGAGCAGGTACAGTCGGCCTCTGCAGTGCTGGGGCAGGTGCAGCCTGCCTCTGCAGTGCTGGGAGAGCAGGCATCAGTCGGTTCTCTGCAGTGCCAGGGGTGCAGGTGCAATCAGTTTCTCTCATGTATACCTCTGGGCATAGACTGCAAGCCAGCTCTCTGCAGTGCTGGGGTGCAGGTGCAGCCGCCTCTGCGATGCTGGGGGCATAGATTGCAGTTAGCTCTCTGCACGCTGGGGTGCAGGTGCAGTCGGTTTCTCTGCAGTGCTGGGGGTGCAGGTGCAATCAGTTTCTCTGCGATGCTCGGGGTATAGATTGCAGTTAGTTTCTCTGCAGTGCTGGGGGTGCAGGTGCAGTCAGTTTCTCTGCAGTGCTGGGGGTGCAGGTGCAGTCTGTTTCTCTGCAGTGCTGGGGGTGTAGATTGCAGTTGGTTTCTCTGTAGTGCAGCAGGTGTAGATTGCAATCGGTTTTTCTGCAGTGCTGGGGGTGCAGGTGCAGTCAGTTTCTCTGCAGTCCTGGGGGTGCAGGTGCAGTTGGTTTCTCTGCAGTGCTAGGGGTGCAGGTGCAGTCAGTTTCTCTGCAGTCCTGGGGGTGCAAGCAGTTGATTTTTCTGTAACCTGAAGGTGGGAAGCTGGTGATTCTTCATGTGACAGAGGAAAAGGATGCCTGAGAGTATAAACTGGAAACATTTTGAGGGCAATTTGATCGCATGTGTCTAAACCTTTAAAATGTGCATACAGTTAATTTATCCCAAGGAAATAATTAGGGGTCTACATGGGAATCTGGCAATAAAGACAGCTACACAAATAAAACTATAGTTTTGTTTATCATACAAAAGGATAGAAAACAACCTGAATATCCAAAAAATGGAGGCCTGGCGATACGGTTTGGATGTTTGTTCCCTCCAAATCCCATTTTGAAGTGTGATCCCCAACACTGGAGATGTGGCCTGGTGGGAGGTGCTTGGGTCGTGGAGGGCAGATCCTTCATGAATGAGTTTGGTGCCCTCCCCATGTAACAAGAGAGTTCTCTCTCTGTTAGTTCATATGAGAGCTGGTTGTTTAAAGGAAGCTGACTCCTCCTCTCTCATCATATGACATGCTGGCTCTTCCTTTGCCTTCTATCAGAATTGGAAGTTCCCTGAGGCCCTCACCAGAAGCAGATGCTGGCACTATGGTTCAGGTACAGTCTGCAGAATCATGAACCAAATAAACCTCTTTTCTATATAAATTATCCAGCATCGGGTATTCCTGTATAGCAACACAAGAAGGACTGATATACCTAATGAAGCAAACTATTACATGTTTTACAATGTCACATGCACAAGTCAGTGGGACGCCAAGAGTGTATACAGCCATCAATTATGTTTATGTACGTTTATGAAGATGGAATGGTGGTTCAGGATAGCCTCATATAAGCAAATGAGGAGCAGACAATTACACAATTATACAAAGAATAATCGTGACTTAAAAAAATAGACAGTGGATATATGTAAAAGAAGAAAGACAGCCCGTGTGTGGGAGGCAAAGGTTAACTGTGGTGATCTCTGGGTGGTGAAATTAAGGGAGCTAATTATCTTCTTTTTGCTTACCTATATAGTTTCTAATTTTTGCCACGGTGAACATATTATTTAAGCAAGATGGGAAAAAAGCAATAAAAACAACTTTTTAAATGCACCACCTGGATTTCTTTTTAGGGCTATTTTCCATAAAGAAACCAATTTTTTATGACCTCCTAAGAGTTGTTGTATAAATGACGCTGGCACGTGGAAAATAATAAAGGAGATATGGATATGCTCCCTGCAGATTGAGATGGCAGAGAGGTGCCATGCTCCTCTCTCTGGGGCCTAGGGCAGCAGTTAGCACACAGTAGGCCCCCAATAAATAGTTGAGGAAGAAATGATTGAGTGAGATACTGTTGGCAAAGAGGGTAACTGAACATCCCTGTAAGTGAAAAAAAATCACTGGCTCACAGTAACCTCTATATGAGGTATAAAATCATGCATTAGTAAATAACAAATTATCATGGGCTATGAATCCCTTATGTGGCTCGAGAGTTGTCCAAATCTAGAATGTTCTTTCTATACAGGTTTGCACCTATAACGAATGTGAATTTCAACCTCTGTTCACTGCTCAAACTACTGATAAACCTAAACTCTGGCACCAGTTAGATGCAAGGCATTTGCTTTCCAGAAAGCCTTTGAAACCAAAAGGCTTTGGTATTGATCATGTATCATCTTCAGAAACGTTCCATCCACTTTTCAGGCCTATGGTCATTACCACGATATCCTGAAGACATTACCTAGATGTCATGAGGCAACAGCCTCTTAAAGTCGTGGTATGGGCTGGTACAGCCATGGAATCCAGTCCTAAAATGTAGATGTTTCTCACGCTATGAAGAGGAAGACAATGGGATAATATTATTATATCAGAGGATGAGTCTAATGTCTTTCATCAGCCAGAGAGAAGACTGGAGATATTTATTGGTTCAGTACTTCAGCAACATGGTATTATTGTCTTTGAGTGTTTTGATAGGTAGTTAGCGCAAGGGTGTTAATGAAAACAGCCCCACTTCATTTAAAAATTAACTACTTGGCCATTGAGCAACAGGAGCTGATCCATTATGGCAATAAATCTGTGATGGAGATTTATGTCCTCATGACTCAGAGCCAGGCCATGGGCATATTTAGATGGGCTGGAGAGATAAGGAATACCAAGTGTGGGCACTGGAAACCATCTGGGGTTCTTCAGAGACAGAATACAATTTAGTAGTAGAGAGAACATAGTCTGCCTGGACATCACTAATGTAGCACTTATCCAAAACATCTTTTCTCCCAAAAAAGTTGCTGAGCCCATTAGCTGTCACCTTTTTCTGGGATGCCATAGGTTGGTGAAGACCTGGTCTCCCAGGCCCACGGGCAGGCCCCAGGCCATCCTGCTGGGTCTGTGGAGACTAAGCCCATTTCCATCTGATGGCTGGGGAAAGGGCCCGCATTCACCTGCTCATCAGAAAAGCAGCTCCTCCCAGGCCAGCTGACACAGCTGCTATTTCCTCAGAACGGCTCTTTTGCTAATGCAATGGAAAAGTCCACCCAGGTGAGTGCAGCAAAGAGGGAAGGAAATATTTCTTGCACAGTTGTTGTCAGGCTCTGGGCTAGGTGCCTAACTTACATAATTTCATTTAATCTCCACAACAATCTTGAAAGGTAGCTCTTATTAATCAACTATTAACTCCATTTCAGAGAGCAGAAAGCTGACACTCATAAAATTGAAGTGGCTTGCCCTAGGCCCATGTACGGTGTCTGCATGGACACCACATTGGAGGGAGAAGGTGAGTTTTGAAATCACAGAAACCAGCGTTTGAGTCCCAGCTACGCTACTCATTAGCTGGAGAGTTTTGAAAAACAGTTAGCCTTTCTCTGCCCGTAGTTTTTTTCATTTGTCAACAAAAGGTGATAGATTAACATAGTCATCACCGGATACACGGGTGGGTTAGACAAAATAAAAAAATGAAAGTCTTAAATAAAAATGAGCTGGGATTCCAGGCCACGTTTTTCAGACTCCAGAGTTCTTGTAACTAAACCATTAAAAACTCATGACTCTGGGGAGACACAGAGGCCGAGACAGAACGCCAAATCCAGAGCCTCGGAGGACCTAGCGGGACCCGCTGGGGTGCAATGTAGGGCTTGGACGCGCAGGGGAGCGCGAACAGAGCAGAGTTATCCGTGCTGAGGAAAGGCTGCAGCAAGGTCAGCCGCCAGGCAGACTTGAAGATCAGCTAATGGTATACTTTCTATATGAAAATCATAAAAAGGAGAATGTGGGAAGTAAGACTGACCTCTGAGCCTCTGAGATCTGAGATCTCAACTATATACAGCAGAAGCTCAGCCTTTTTTTTTTTTTTTTTTGGGACCGGGCCTCACTCTGTCACCCAGGCTGGAGTGCAGTGGCACAATCACGGCTCACTGCAACCTCTACCTCCCCCAGGCTCCAGCAATCCTCCTGCCTCAGCCTCTCCAGTAACTGGGACTATAGGCTTGCATCACTATGCCTGGCTATCAGCTTAAATCTGAGCAAGCCCAAGGGTCTAACTGATTAATATATGTCAGAAAGTTAATGGTCTGGGAGAAGAGGGACCTCTGGGAGAAAGATAGCGGGATAACACAGTAAAAGTTGCTGGACAATGGACACCCCAAACAGTTTCCCAGGGGACAAGGACTGGTGGGGGACCAGGAGAAGTTTCATTTCTGGGCCTTGGAATTTACTGAGGGCTCTCAGCTTTAGGGAAGCTACTGACAGTAGGGTTTGGGCACTGGAAGCCCTCTGGGGTTCTGCAGAGAGAGAATATGACTCAGTAGTATAGAGAATATGGTCTGCGTGGGCATCACTAATGTAACACCCACCAGTGCAGACAGCCAGGATTCAGGAAAACCAAAAGGGAATTGGAAGCTGAGGCTACAGAAGGGATGAAGACATTAGTCCTGTCCTCAGGAAGGCTGTGGGGAAGACAGTGAATAGGGATTTCTGACCCAAGGTGGTCACATGTTGACAAAACAAGCTCAGGGTCTCAGAGCAGCCCTGGGGAGAGGCACCTAAGTCACCAAGGGGTGGTGAGGAAAGATTCCTGGAGGAGAGAACACTGGAAGTGAGACACAGAAGACAGTGGTAGCTGATCAGGACAAGAGAGGATGTCCCTGACATGGTCCTGCTTACAATCTTGTTCTATTCAGTACCACGGCCCAAAAGATGAACCATATTCATGGTTTGGCTCCCATCGACCCCCAGTCTCATTTCTTTTCACTTTGCCCCACACTTTGGGCTATAGCAACTTCAGCTGCTGGTGGTTGCCTCCGTGTCCATGTTGATGGTGAATTTTTGATTATATGACTCTCGTCTGCCTGAAATACTCCACCATCCCTTGGGCTAAATGCCATTTTTATTTTATTTTATTTTATTTTTTGAGACAGAATCTCGCTCTGTCATCCAGACTAGCGTGTAGCGGCGCAGTCTCAGCTCACTGCAACCTCTGTCTCCCGAGTTTAAGCGATTCTCCTGCCTCCGCCTCCTGAGTAGCTGGGATTACAAATGTGTACCACCATGCCCAGCTAATTATTTGTATTTTTTTTTAGTAGAGATGGGGTTTCATCATGTTGGCCAGGGTGGTCTAGAACTCCTGACTTTAAGTAATTTGCCTGTCTCAGCCTCCCAAAGTGCTGGGATTGCAGGCGTGAGCCACCACTCCCATCTGCTAAATTCTATTTATTCTTTAGGAGCCTTTTAGGAATCCTTCTCTGCCTCCTGCATCTGGTGGTAGATGCTCTTCCCTGAAACCCCTGTGCACGTCTCAATCACTGTCCTTGCCACCTTGCACTAGATTTAATGATGTGTCCATTTTCCTCACTAGACAGTGCACCTAGTTGATGTCAGGAACTACGTATTCCTTTTTACAGTCACAGTTGTCAGCATTTAGCCACTGCTTCACAAATCGTTTTGCAATGACCAGTTAAGGAAAGATAGACAAATTTAAATGAAGTACTCTTTTCTCCTTAGGGCTACCAGATAAACACAGGACACCCAGTTACACTGGAGTTTAAATTGAAATTTGAATTTCAAATAAACAAAGAATACTTTTTTCAGTATAAGTATGTCCCAAACAGCGCATGGAACGTACTTGTACTAAGCAGAAATGTGTCTCAAATGTTGCATGGGACACACACCAAAAGATTGTTACTCATCTGAAATGCAAATTGAACTGGGCATCCTGTATTTTTATTTGCTAAATCTGTCAGCCCTAAATATTGAAAAGCATAAAGGGTGTGGGCAAGAGCAGTCTCATTCTGCTGATAGAAAATGCTCAATCTGGTAAGAAATTTGGCAAAATACTTTCCAATATGATCAGATAATTGCTCGGAGATAAGGGAGTTAATTCCAGTATTTACGATGGCCCAAAGTTAGAAAACACCTAAATATATATCCTTCAGAGACTGGTTAAATGAAATAGAATTTTATGTGCCATGTAACATTGAGATTAAAGCACAAGGTCTGAAGGCAAAGTGCCTAGGTGCTATTTCTCAACTAAAAACAAAACAAAGCAAAAATGCCTTGGTGCAAATCTTGGCTGCACATGACACTGGCTATGAGACTCTGAGGAAGGTTACCCAATTTTTCTTATGCCTCAGTTCCCACCTGTGTAAAATAGGAATACACACATTTTTACCCTGTAAGGTTTGGGAAGATTAAATAAGTTATCCACGTACAGCCCTTACAAAAGGGCCTGGCAGAAAGTAATGTTTAAATAAAGACTGTTATTGTTATTATCATCATCCCTATTGTAGAATACTGTGGTATCATTAAAAATGTCTTTATAGATTTATGTTTATTGATGGAAAAAGGTGTCCTCATTATACAGTGAGGGAAACAATCAATCAAAGCAGCAAATACACAGCATCCATGTAGCAAATCATTCTGAGCACCATCTCTGTCATGTCCTCTCTTAGAAGTCACCGACAGCAAACACAGCCAGGAACACAGCAGAAAACTGGAGGGTCATGAACAGACATATATATATATATATGTACAAATTGAAATATATACAAATTAAAAGGCAATTAATGCTCTGATAAGAGCTATAGAGGAAAATAAATACAGTGTAATAGGAAAGACCTCATAAGACAGAGCTATTTTTCCTGAAACCTGAAGCATGAGCAGAGTTAGCCAGGCCAGAGCTGGGAGAATATTCTAAGTAGAGTAAATGGTGTCTATCAAAGCCATGAGAAAGGAGATATCTGGGCAAGTTTAAGGAACTGAAACAAGGCCAACGTGGTTGGATCCCAGTGGATGAGTGGGAGAGTGGAGCAAGATGAAAGTGGACAAATAAGTAAGGGGTTGAGCATGTTCAACTTTGTAAGATATCAAAAGTCAAATTAAGGAGGGTAGAGTATTTGGATCTTTACCCTAAGGGCCTCTGAGACAATCTCACCATCTGTCATCTTTGCTTTACTTGCTTAGGATTCAGAATTCTGGATTGGAAGATCTCAGTGGCTGAATTAAAGCCACATGTCCCCAAGTGTTAAACAGGGAGGATTCCCCTTTCAGTTTCCACGTTTGCCATTGAAGAGCTGCGGCGTGGCCCTGGGACCCTCCTCCCCACTGAGTTCCAGGAGCCCATGTCAACCCACCGCCCATCAGTATCCTTAGCCTCCAGATAGCACTTGCTGGTGTTACCCTCATCAAGGTATTTCTCAACACTTTGGCAAAGGGTATGTCCTCTAAGCTCTCCTGGGAGACATAGTCAGGGAATGATAGGGTTAGTTGCACATGATAAATTCACTCCAACATTCCTATCTCTCAGAGTCTTTGGATTCTTTCCTTTACTCGGTATCAAGGAATTTATGACATCTCAACTCTGTTTAATATTGGCCACCACTGAGTCCAGATTTCTGTCAACCAACTGAACAAACAACGGTGTCTACTCCCAGCTGCTCCGAGCTAGCAACAGAATCTGGAGTCTCTACTAAGTGCATCCTTACCAGGCACTTCAACTTGGTCTGAAATTATGTTCCTCTCCCCTTAGTCAAGAGCATACAGAACTCATTCCTACACATATTCCTGGGGTTTTGAAGGTGTAAATTAGCAAGGTCTTGCAAATCATTTGTTATATATGCCTTCTGCTCCCAGTTTGACCTTTTACTCCCCGTCTCTCCCACAGGTATTCTAGGTCAGATTGTGGAGACAAGGGAGAGATGCTGCAGTGCAGAGAAAGGACAGACTCCTTTCCATGTAACTCTTGTGGGTAAAAGAGTTATAGTGTCTTTTGAGCAAAATATAAAGACAGCCAACAGTCCAAGGAGGAGAGTTGCTTTGGCTGGCACAGAAAGATTGATGATTTCTCTGGGTCTTCTCACATACCCCCATTCCACATCTTTTTCAAACTATTATTTATTTATTTTCTAGGGGGGATGGAGTTTCACTCTTGTTGCCCAGGCTGGAGTGCAATGGTGCCATCTCGGCTCACCACAACCTCCGCCTTCCGGGTTCAAGCAATTCTCCTGCCTCAGCCTCCAGAGTGGCTGGGATTACAGGCATGCGCCACCATGCCTGGGTAATTTTGTATTTTTAGTAGAGACAGGGTTTCTCCATTTTGGTCAGGCTAGTCTTGAACTCCCGACCTCAGGTGATCTGCCCTTCTCGGCCTCCTAAGTGCTGGGGTTACAGGCGTGTGCCACCATGCCTGGCCTTCCACACCTTACTCTATCAGTACCTTAACTTTCTCCAAAGAGGCATGACAAAGCTGTGCATTCAGCTGATGTAATTCTACCAATCTCACAGTCCAACTTTGAATTTGTTTTCTACTCTCTCAGCAATGTGGCTTTTGGAGGTTGGAAATTCCTTTAGCACTGCCATAGAAATTTCCTGGGTGTGGATGTCTGCCTTAAATTGAGAATCTGGGGATTTAAATTTGTCATTCTCTTCTTAAAAGCTATCCAGGGCCATTTGAAGCAGCCATTCTTCCACAGTCCTTAACTCCTGTCTTTCAGGCTGACCCAGGGCAATACTTACACACTGTCTTAAAGCTCCCTTGATTTTCATGAGCACTTCCTCCAAATGTGGAGCACTTCCTCCAAAAGTATCACCTCCACAGGTGATACTTTAGATGTTCTGTTGCCGTGGACATGAGCTTCCATATTCCTGTCTCTGAATCCTAGAAGAATGATCATGTCCTAACTCCCCACTGAGGCAATCTGATCAACTCCAGATTTCTATCATAAAGGCCTTCTGACTTGAAGAGCTCAGAGCATATGCCCTGGCACCAATTTCTGCATCAATAAGCTGCAAGGAACAGAAACATCTATTAATATAATCACATATATTAATACAAAAGAGGAATTCATTGGAAGGTATTGGGTAGCTCACAGGTTTGCAAAATTAAGAACCAAGCAAAGCCAGGCAGCAGAAAAAACTGGCCAGGATGTAACCATAGCTAGTCACAAGCATAGCCATCACGGCAGACCACCGCCCCGGTTGCTGCCAGGCTGGTCTCATCATCCCTTCACTCACTCCAAAGTCAAACTTCCGGGTAGAAGCATTCAGTGAGTGACAATCGGTCACATGTCCTCACTCTAGCAGAGGAGAAGGCAGTGGAGAGACAGAAAGAGTTCCCCTAAGGAATCCCAGAGAGAGGTTGGATTTGGGGAAGGCAAAAAGTAATGTGAGACTGCGTTCTGTTTGAGGGTGTGACACAGAACCATGATGTTGGCACAGAGGTCAGAAACTGACCTTGGTCATTATTCATCTCCATTGTCTCACTGAGATGTTGCCACTTCCATGTGATGAGCCCATGCGGGTCACCATGGAATCTGCCTCCTCCCGCCCACAGGAGCAAGGAGCCACATCCTGCCTCTTTTTCCGTAGGGCACCCCGCCAACTCTGGGCTACTGGAAAGCCTGAGGGCCGCTGCAGCACTGTTTTCCTAGATGGGCCACATGACCCTTTCTACGCTGGCTTTTTTTTTTTGGACAGGGTCTCGCTGCATCGCCCAGGCTGCAGTGCAGTGCCGCGATCTTGGCTCACTGCAACCTGTGCCTCCCGGGCTCAAGCGACTCTCCTGCCTCAGCCTGGAATTACAGCTGGGACTACAGGTGCACACCGCCATGCCCGGCTAATTTTTTTCTATTTTTGGTAGAGATGGGGTTTGACCATGTTGCCTAGGCTGGAACTCTGGCCCATTTCCTCTTTCCACAGACTCTCTTCAGAAAAAAGGAGAGGGCTCCTGACATCCACAAACCTGTCTGGAATTTCTGCTGTTCCCTCTATTTTTTTATTTGTTTGTTTGAGACAGAGTCTTGCTGTGTTGCCCAGGCTGCAGTGGTGCCAACACAGCTCACTGCAGCCTCGACCTCCTGGGCTCAAGCTCAGCCTCCCGTATAGCTGAGACTGTAGGCATGCACCAACACACCTGACTAATATTTTGATTTTTATTGAAACAGGGATCACACTTTGTTGTCCAGGCTAGACTTGAACTCCTGGGCTCAAGCAATCCTTCCACCTCGGCCTCCCAAAGTGCTGGGATTAGGGGCATGAACCACCCCAGGGCCTTCTGTTCCCTCTTATCCTGGGGTTCACCTAAGGTGGGGCAGGAGGCAGGTACTTTTCGAGGCACTTCACTGTGTCTGAGCCCTCCTTACTTCTCTCCTCTTTCACCTTCCCCAGTCTGCAGAATCTTTTTGTAGTTACTGCTGTTGTTTTGTTCTGAAGGCAAGGGAGTCTGGCTTTACATCTATATTTCTAAATCTATTGCTTATGCGCTGACTTAGGCTTCTGAAGCCCAGAAGCCATAAAATTGACCCTTTGTTTTCTGCATTCTGCTTGGCCATCCCTCTTCTAAGGCAGAAACAGAACACGCATGCTGTTCATCAAATCAGAGGAAGATTTATTATAGGATAACAGGAAATACCAAGAAGTAAAAAAAAAGTTGATATAAATATAAACAATATTATCCTGCAACATTACTGTTTTTATGTGTACTTAAATTTTATCATTAATTAAATCAGATGAAGTATCATTTTAAAAAACAAAATTAGTTACTTTATGAGGTAGTGAGAGCTCCGTAAACGGAGGTGTTCAAACAGAGCAGGATGGCCATCTATTAAGGGTGCAGTAAGAGGAACTTCACCATTGGTGCTCCCACCAATGAGATGATGTTTAAGGTCTGTTCTAAACCTAATGTTTTATGCTTTACTCTTTGATTACATTTTTTCTTTGTTCCACAGCTTTTGGCATCATAATGGGAATATTCTGAGGTCCCTAGTAATTATAAAAATTTAAAATGGCCTCCCTGGTTTCTAACAAATCAGTCAGCATTTTTAATAGGACTTGTTCTGAATGTCTACGACTGGCCATTTCTGATTCCATTGATCCTATTGGCTTTGTAACAACTCTTTCTGTGACAATGCCCTGATTGTTCTTTTCTATTTCTTGTGGCCTTTGCCCCATGAATCTTCTATGGAGTGAATGTTTCCTTATTTTTCTCAGAAGAAGAGAAAGAAGCATTGCTCTTACCCAAGTTTAGAGAAATCATCTTTAAAAACACGAAAGCCACCTTGGACTTGAAGTCAAGGAACATGTATGTCAGCCCTAGACACAGTTCTTAGTAGTTATGGTAACCTGAGAAGTTATGCTGTCTCTGAGCTTCACGTTTTTTAACATGCAATGAGAAGATAGTTCCTATTGTATCAACACAATCAAAATTAAGTAAAAATGATGAGTCCAGTTGTGAACTGATCCTGAGGTCACGGTGTCATGGCCCCATCTCCATTTCTCTGCCATTCTCTGTACTCCATCCTTCCCTGTGAGTCAACTCCACACTTCCCCACTTTTTCCCCCTCCCCTGGCTGCCTCCTTTTGTGGTAAAAACCACAGCAATTTTCAGGCCTCTCCTCCACATATTCCACACTTCAAAGGAAGAAGACTGATCTCTTCCAGTAGTTACCATAGATAAAAGAGGAAACCTCTTTCCTGGAAGTTCCAGCAACTGTCCCCTTACAGCTCATCAGCCAAACCAAGTCACATGGTCATCCTGACAAATACTTGAACTGAACAAATGGAAGCCAACTAGAGCTTTCTCTGGAGATAAGGTACAGGCTGTCCCATCCTAAGAATGGACTCCCCTACAAATGAAGATCTAGATGCTATTTATGGGAGAAGGAGATGGAGAAATGGAGGCTGGGGAGGCATTCACCAGGGGACCCATATTCCTATACAGCTCACTAGGCTAATATAAAAATCACAGAAGATTGTGAAAATGACAATGACCTATACCTGTAAAATGCTGGACACTGACATGCAAAGTGGCATCAGAAGACTAGTTTGATTTTTGGCCTTATCACTTTGAACAATTTACAGAACTCCGAGCTTTGGTTTCCCCATCTGTAAAATGGAGACGTCAGCTAACAATGGAACATGCTTACACATATGTACTTATTATAAATTGCTTTTAGCTTAATCCATGCTAGAATTGAGTCTGCTTTTATAAAACCAGTTTGAGCTGGTAAATTTGGAGGTCTTGTCTGTAACTTCAGAAAACCACCCCTAAGCACATCAATAAGTTCTGAGTAACCATGCCACTGAGATCTTAGATGGAAGGAATGCTTTGTGAACCAAATTTTTTTGTAACATATAGAAAATCAAATTCATCTGTGCATAAGTCATCATGCCCTGAACCCTTAATCTCCATATCTCTGATGCAGAAAGATTAATCTTAGAAGGAATAACTGACAACCCATTGCCTCAGGCTACAGAGAAAATGAAAATGTCCTCTACAAATGTGATTCATATTACAATACTCATGCACGTTTTGGGCTATCCGGCCTTGTTCAAATAAAAGGAACTTCGTCAACGATTCTGTTGGAAGGTAAGCTTTTTTCTTTTTTTCTTATTGTATCACTTTCAGAATTGCTAGAAGATAAAAAGAAGCCTGTTTCTTGCTAACACAATCTTATCTATGAGCCAAGCATTCCTAGGGAGTAGTGTGGCTCAGTTGGATTTTGTCAGCTTGTTCTGTGACCAAATTCAGACTCAACTATTAACTTCCCTAAGCTTTAGTATTGTCATAGGAAAGTTGGGGTGATAACAGTACCCACATCATTGTAAGAAATAAATGAGATAATGTATATTAAATGCACAAAAGAGAGCCTAACACGTGTAATACATGTTAGCCATTATTGTATTTGGATCTCTGAGAAAAGAGGGAATGTATATTGGAAAAGTACTAGGTTAGGTTGATGCATATTCTGGCTTTAGACTTTTCCTATCATAACATGTATGTCCCAACATAGGAGGGACCAGGATCAGAGCACAGATAGGGATCTCTGGCTCATAGCCAACCCCCTTCTTTTCCAACCATTAACTCAGTCCTGCACCATGAAGGGTCTTGTGCACATGCTTGGACATCCTAACCTGTACGTCCAAGCTCTACCTATAAACTCTTCCCCTCCAAAGACAAAGACTACCCTTTGCAATTGGAAGCATATACATATGTGGCAAAGTCTGCCATTGCCACTGGAAGATGAACAGGAGAAGAGCTCTACAGGGCATGAAAGCAAGTTGGGGCCATTTGACCAGGAATTTCAGGGTGCTTGGCCCCAACAGCATGGCCTATAAAGGAGAAGCAGAGACCTGGGTAGTGACATCCCCTTGGCTCCAGGGACACCTCAGCCTGTGGGGAGAATACAGCAATAGGAGAGCCAAAGAAAGGGCCCTCTAAAGTAGAGGACCCAGGACAGGAACCTCAATTGCCTGGATTTAATTAAGAGTGGTACTGATTTCATCTCTTGAAACTTGTCCTTTAGAAATGAGTGCCTAGGGCTATATTTTTTTTAAAAAAAGTTTTATTGATATATAATTAGCATACCACACAATTCACCCAGTTAAAGTGTACAATCCAATGATTTCCAGTGTATTCACAGAGCTGTGCAACTAGCACCAGGCTCAACTGTAGACCAGTGGGAGGATGAGAAGGGGACACTGGAACTGGGTCTTCCTCAGGGCATCTCTCTCCTTCATGTCCTCTTATAAAGTATGTCAGTGCACTGAGTTTCATTCTAATATTTAAAGATATAAATTTGGCCGGGTGCAGTGGCTCATGCCTGTAATCCCAGCACTTTGGGAGATGGAGGCGGGTGGATCACTTGAGGTCAGGAGTTCGAGATCAGCCTGGCCAACATGGTAAAATCCCATCTCTACTAAAAATACAAAAATTAGGCAGGGTTGGGGGTGGTGCACGCCTGTAATCCTAGCTACTAGGAGGCTGAAGCAGGAGAATTACTTGAACCCAGGAGGCGAAGGTTGCAGTGAGCCGAGATCGTGCCACTACACTCCAGCCTAGGTGACAGAGCAAGACTCTGTCTCAATAAATAAATAAATAAATAAATAAAAATAAAGATATAAGTTTCTGATACACCTCCAACGGGCAACTCAGTATCTTCTTAGAGTTCCATGAAGAAATAGTGATCTTTTCCCAAACTAAAGAAAAAACTTACCCTCCAAAATATATCTTCCCAAAGGATTTTCAAGGGAAAATTTGGATATACGAACTTTTCACTTTATTCACCAAGGTCAGAAACTAATCTCCAAGAAATACACAAGTGTACTTGACACGGAAGCACAGATGGAGCGTTTCGCTCTGTCCTGGCTTCTGCAGGGCCTGTCTACCCGTGACTCAGAGTCAGGTCGATCAGTCATCTGCAGCTGTGGTCTCCTCAGTTCCTTTAATAGTGCATTTTATCAGTAAAAACAACAACAAACTGGCATCTCCATAATTATACACAGCTATCCTTCGCTATCTAAAAATATCAGTTCCTGAGTTGGGATGGTACATTTGGATAGTGAAGAGTATCACTTTAGCCAAATCTATTTGGTTCTGACATCAAGCAGTCAGAATTTGGATCGCCAGGAATTCATCCTAAAATATATGTGAATTAGTTCAGTTCTTGAGTTTGGGTAGGATAGCTATTTATTTAAAATTATATTTGTGTACTCCTGTACTAAAATATTATGGGCATTAAAAAATCAGAAAAATCATCATTCTAAATGGAGAAAATAAAAATAAATGCCATAGACATTCTCATCATGATGTTAGTTTTTTAGAGTGTGTGTCGCTGCTTTGGAGAGCGTTCAGGTGGGCTGAGAATCAGGAATGACCAAGGGTCACCGGGCACACTGCAGATAAAACAGCCCAATCTATCTCACTGATTCTCAGAACAGTTCTCTGCTCTCATATATATTCACAGCTATTAGCATGGCTCATGCTTGGGATGACTGCCTTTTCTTCATGTAGCCTCATTTTATCACTTTATAAGTTTTGATGGTATTAGCAAATTTGTAATAGCTTCTCCCTTCTCTGCTTCACAGTAGATCAAACATTAGCACGTTAAATGGGCGGTTTATGATTTCTCCTTAAAATAGAATCCTAATTGTGTTTAAAACTACCTTCTCCCTGGGTGGTTTTTCAATAGTAATTGCCAAAATGCTGAAAGGTTTCTGTCTTTCAAGAAGTAACAATCTAAATCTGGCCTCTTCTGGCCTCATTCTGAATTTCAAATAAGCATCTGGCCTTTTCTGACCCAGGGGGAGTCGGTCAGGCCTGTACCCATGAACTGCAGTTGCTGGTGCAGTTGAGACTTGCAATTTAATTTAATCAATATTTCTGAAGACTTTCCATCTACAAGATTCAGTAGTCTGAGACTGAGTTTCCGGTTTACGTTGGGATCGGGTTAGTGAAAGTGTTATTTATGTGCAGAGTGCATTAATATACAGAAACCAGGTCTTCAGATAACATTCAGATTTTTCATTTCATCTTTGTATCTGGTTGTCATGAAGAGAAAATTGGCTTGTCTGTTATAGTGGTCTTCGAACACTTTTTAGTAGCATGAGATCTTCTCTCTAAGATTGTACTTGGAACGATTATGTGTGAAAGAGAAGACTGATCTCAAGTCAACAGGGGCAGGAACCCCAGGTTCCAGCTACTTGGCCTTCTCTTCTCCACGACTTCCATTTCCCTTCTTTGTAGAAAAAAGGGAAGGAGCTGGGAGAAAATATTGAAGCACATGGTCTAAAATCTCAGTTCTGCAAGAAACGGTATGAATGTGTCACTTTGAGCAGGGCATTCAACCCCTCTGTGCCTCTGCTTATTTTATTTTATTTTATTTTTTTGAGACAGTCTCACTCTTGTTGCCCGGTTCTCAAGGGATGGACTGAATCACTGCTATCAGATGGAGCTCATGTTGAAAAACAAAGTTTGTATTTTTAAAAAATTATTTTATCTTTTTTTTTTCTTTTTTGGAGATGGAGTCTTGCTCTGTCGCCCAGACTGGAGTGCAGTGGCACAATCTCAGCTCAATGCAACCTCCGCATCCCAGGTTCAAGTGATTCTCCTGTTTCAGCCTCTTGAATAGCTGAGATTACAGGCACCTGCCACCACGCCCAGCTACTTTTTGTATTTTTAGCAGAGACAGGGTTTCACCATGTTGGCCAGGCTGGTCTTGAACTCCTGACCTCAGTGATTCTCCCACCTCAGACTCCCAAAGTGCTAGGATTACAGGCATGTGCCACCGCACCCGGCCAATGTTTGCTTATTTTAAAGATACCAATGGTATCTGCTTCCAAGAGTGATTATAAGACTCAAACAAAAATTTTGGCTCCATGTTTTACTTAATTGCTCTGCGCCAATCAGACCCAGGTTTCCTCCTGGGCAAGAAGAGGGCAGCCATGACAATTGCTCTTAGCGTAAGCTAAGGCACACAGGTGAGAAAGAGTTTCCACCTGAATCTTCTTTAGGCAGCAACATCGATAGGTAAAACGGTAAACCTGGATCTGCAGTTGCAAGGTTTGTTATCTGACTTCTTCCTGACAGTGAGAGAAACCAAAGGGCCTTGGTCCTCCAGATGCTCTCCGTAAGTTCTTAATGACTAGTCTGCTTTCTCCTAAATGTATTAATAACTTACTTTGTTTCTAATAACTATTGTGTCTTTCCCTTCTCCCACAAGAGTTCCCCTCCAACTTCTGCTTCTGATCAGTACTAACCCGTTCAATGAAAATGATTGTGAATATGCTTTGAAATGCTCACGAACTGTGCACATTAGTTACTGTGTTTCATACACGTTTCCAGAAATTCTACGTATCACACCTTCTGACATTCATTTATCATCAGCTTCAACCAATATTATTTTTCCTTTGTAACTAACCTACACCTCATCTATTCCTCCACAGACCTGGAAACCTAAATTCAAGACAGACCTCTAGCTGGTGGCTCTGCAAGTAGACTGAGCTCCGTCCTTCCTTTCCCCACCAGCCAGTTATGTTTTCTCAGAGTGGAGCCAAAATTCTACACCAGATATGCTGCTGCCTGGTAATCTTTTCATTAACAGGCCATCCGCCAACTGGAATCATCAATTACTGTTGGCACAGAGAATTCACAGCCCTTTTCCAACAATGAGGGTGGTGGGCATACCAGGCCTGGATTCGTTTCAGCTGCATGGCCCCTTTTTCCTCCCCGTCTCCACTGGGGGGTTTCAGAATCTGCATTGTTTTGTGAAGAGGAGAATGGTCAAGGTCCTGGCTAGTGTTGTTTCTATGCAGGTAGAACCTGTGAACGGGAAGTGTAGCCAGCTGGTGGCTCAAGCTCTTGGTCTCCTTTTAATCTGGGAACCCTCAGGCTCTGCAGCTGAAGGAGACACAGCTGTAAGGTATGGGCGAAGGGAGGCAAATGTGGCAAGCAGTTCATTGCCCAGGCCTGACACTTCAGCCCCTACAGCATCAGAGGTGTTTGCCAACAACCCCACCTTCTCTGGAAAGGGTGAGTTATTGACTGTGAAGGAAACACAAGTAATGAACGTTATTTCCGTGCAAAGACAATATGAGATAGGGTTCTCTTTTAGGTAGTGAGTCTTATCAACAATGGCTTCCCTAAGTGCTTCCAAAGTGTCTATCCATTAGGGCCAAAGGAGGTGCTTTGATTCTCTCTCAGAGGAGAGAGCAGTTTAATAAATCAGCGAGTGGATGGAGCATCTAAATTCAATAATTGTGAAGTGCAGATAAATCACTGCTGTCAATGCTGACTTTAGACTTTATTCATTCAAAATGGTTAAATTCAAACAGCAATATGCCTACCCAGCATCTGGACACGCACAGCTCATGGCCCCCAGCCACCAGGCTAGAATATCTCCCCAGAGTTGGGCCTCATTCCTGGCCGTCTGTTGGGAAGTGAAGACAAAGGAAGGAGGTTGAATTACAGCCTGAGAGAGGACCCATTCTAGTGACAGAGAGATTGTGGAAGCTCCAAGTGAATAATTCATTGTGCTGTTTGGCTGTGTGTTAGGTTTCATCCCTGGAGCTGCTGATGCAAAGGAGATCAAGCTCTGGCATCTTACCCCAGCTGCACAACCGAGCTTTCCAACACATTATTTGTTGCTGATTTGCTCACCAGCAACATGAGGGCGTGAACAATGGTACATGATCAAAGCTAGAAGTTTAATAGACTCCAGTTGAGCCAAGACTGGTAGGGTATTTCCACTTACTCCTCAAGATTCTTCCCCATAGAATATGTGGTATTTCTACTCCCTCCATTTAAACTCTAAGTTTCATGTGAAATGCAAGAAAGTGCAGCCCTTATATTTATAAACATGTCAACTTGCAAATGGTTGGATAGGTATTTGAATTATTGATTGTTAAATATTTAAGCTGAATTCCTCATCCATCAGTTCTCATGAGAAGCCAGGGGACAGATTTACGATGCCAGAGTTTTTCTGGTTAGTTGGCAGTTGGCATCTCTATCAATTATAGCTCACACGGTAAGTTCTGCAGCGTTCATTGCAGGCACTCGGAATCAGTGTCTCTTCTTCCTTTCAGAGAGGATTTGTGCAACAAGAGCTTCTGAAAGGAGAAGAAAAAGTAACATGCCATCTCTGAATTATCGCTGCCACTTTCTGAGGTTTTGGTGGGTCTGATTGTGTCTCTGGCTATAATGTAGTTGAAAGAGCAAGATTTTTAGAGGCAGACAGATCTGGATTTCAGTTCCAGCTCCCTCACTTCCTTATCCTGTGAACCTGAACAATTTTCTTCATACCTCTGAATTTCAATTTCTTTATCTAAAAAATAAAGTCTCATGATTCTGTTTCATTAGTGAAATTTAAACAAAGACTCTTGCTCCCACTCATTCTTACTTCTTTTGCCTCCTAAACAGCCCAGGTGCTTCCCTGTGTGGCCCTTCCTGGTGTGGCCCTGTGTGGCTTGGAATACCCTTTCCTCTTGTGAACCATGAGGAACAAACTATCTTTTTTTTTTTTTTTTTTTTTTTTGAGACAGAGTCTCGCTCTGTCGCCCATGCTGGAATGCAGTGGTACGATCTTGGCTCACTGCAACCTCTGCCTCCCGGGTTCAAGTGATTCTCCTGCCTCAGCCTCCCAAGTAGCTGGGATTACAGACCTGCACCACCACACCCAGCTAATTTTTGTATCTTTAGTAGAAATGAAGTTTCATCATGTTGGCCAGGCTGGTCTCAAACTTTTGGCCTTAAGTGATCTGGTCGCCTCAGCCTCCCAAAGTGCTGGGATTACAGGCGTGAGCCACTGTGCCTGGCCTCCTGATCCTGTGGTCTCATCACACCTGAATAATAATAAAACCTACATTTAAAAACATGTATTTTTGTATATATATACATATGTATGTATCTATATATGTGTGTATATGTATAATCTTTATGTGTGTGTGTATATATATGTGTGTGTGTGCTTGAATGCTTATGTGTATACAGGTGTATATATATGTGTGTGTGTGTGTGTGTATCAGTACCATTTATTGACCACTTGGTATGTGCCAGACACAATTCTAGTGATTACTATACTAACTTGATTAATTCTCACAACAACCCTTTGAGGTATGTACCACTTACTAGCCCTATTTTGTAGCTCAGAAAATTAAGGCACCAAAAGTTTAAGGAAACTGTCTGAGTTCACACAGCTGGTAAGTGATAGAATTGGGTTTTGAAGCCCTACATCAATAAAACTTTCTGCAATTAAGGAAATATGCTATATGTGCTATCTAAATGGTAGGCATTAGCCACATGTGGCCACTGAGTATCTGAATTGGGATTGAAGAACTGAATTTTTAATTTTATACAAATTTAATTAATTTAATTTTGAATACCCACATGTGGCCAGTGGCAACTGTACTGGACAGAGCAGGTCTAGACCCTGTACCTCTAACCCCTACACCACAGGAAAATTGAACAAACATTTTTCAGCAGAACTTCTCAGAGCCTTTGTCTGTCAATGGGTATTGCGAAACTCAGAGAGGAAATAGAACATACCCAAGGGATACAATCTCTTCTGCTTCTCTGGAGATGGCAGATGACCTCTGTCCCCAAGTGGGACTGTCTGGGGTACTGACATGCCCAGCCAGAGCAGGTGCCTATCAATGCAATGTGATAGAGACTGCCTGGTCCCCAGATACTTTCCTGAAATGTCCACTGTAGAAATCAGTCCTCTGGCATAGAAACAAAACCGTTTCATCCCAAACATATGCAGGTGGTAAGAGATAAAACTTATTTCATGAACACGTTGTTATTTTAATATAGAATGGGTTAAATCATGTAAATTAATCAAGATGCATACTTTACAAATTATAAATTTGCACCTTAACTTATATCAATGTTACTCAAAGTGTGGTCCCTTCTAGCAGCAGCAGCACTGATGGGAAACTAGTGAGAACCAAATTATCAGCCTATTCCAGGCCTAATTAATCAAACCCTGGGGGTGTGGCCCAGCAATCTGTGTTTTAACAAGTCCTCTGGGTGACTCATTCAAGTCCGAGATCACCTTACATAAAGGATCTAATTTAATCTATAGAGCTGGAGAAAGGGAGTCCCAGGGAATTTAAATGACATGCTCGAAGCTACTGAGCAGAAAAATTTACAGAACTGGAAAATGAACCCAGTTCTCAACCAGCGATTTGGTATCTGCCTGGAGGTCTTCCGGATTTCCTGGGGACAGCCCCAGCTGCTGACTGGCCCTCTTCTCCATGCTTACCGTGGTCTCAGAGTGGGGTGATGGCTGTGGGGCAGCAGAGCCAGCCACATGCTCCCCTTGCATTTCTCTTTCCTACTCCCACCCTCTCCATCTCACCTCCTGTCATGATACACAGGTCAACAAACAGATAGTAAGCATCCTTTTCCATCTTTCCCTCAGCCTCCCTCCTAAGACTTTTATACATTCCTAGTCTCTCATGTGGGGAAGTAGAAATTTAATAGGCATAATGGGGGAAGGGGAAGGAAATGGGCTTCCATCATTGGGAAATGCTGGATTAGACAAAATTAAGTAGGTTTCTTTATTACAGGTCTTTTCAGAGCTTTTACTATGTAAATATGTGACACTCCAAAAAGGAGGATATAGCATGCAGCATTCACCAATTCAGATGACCACAGAACCTTCTTATTTGGAGAACGTTTCATGAGACGGGCATTCTGTAGGGGACAGGTACTTTTCCCACGGAAAGCAGAGCATGAGCCCTAAGTGGGTAGGACATAGGACAGGCAGATCTTGTGGGTCATGATAAAGGATAAAGTCCAGAATGCAGAAGTCCCGTTGCACCAGTCATTGCCACTCCTAGTATATCTTTGAGTCTAGCCCTATCAGAGATCTTCCTAAGGTCAAGTTTACTGAGCGAAGAAAGGTAATGGTAGGGAAAAAATATTAGTACTTGGAGGGTGCTATAGTCTGAATGTGTCTTGCAAAATTTGTATGTTGAAACTTAATTGCCAACGTGATAGTATGAAGACGTGGAGTCCTCAGCAGGTGATTAAGTCATGAGGGCAAAGCCATCATGGATGGAATTAACATCTTATAAAAGAGGTAGGAGGGAACACCCTAAACCCTTTTTTGCCCTTCAATGTGCCATATTGAAAGCAGAGTCCAGGCCCTCACCAGACACCAAACTTCCAGTACGTTGATCTTAGACTTCTCAGGCTCTGGAACTCTAAGAAATAAATTTCTATTATTTATAAATTACCTAGGCTCTAGTATTTTGTTACAACAGCATGAATGTACTAAGGTACGGGGTGAGACCTAAAAGCGAGTGGCCCGCAGTAGTGCTAGGACTAAGTACCGGAGGCCCTACTGGGCCAGCTGTAAACCCTTTAGTTGCTGGATCATGGGGAGGGAGAGTGAGGAGTCTCAGAATAGAGTACAAGAGAGCTGAGTCACAGTATTCTGAGGATTCGGGACAAGAGCAGTCTGCCAACTATAGAATTATTTCATTCTTTGACAACTGAGATAGTGATTCTGGTACCTGCCAGCTCAACATTAGCCCTGAATTCAGGAGCAGGCTTTAAAACATCTATGTTCCATCATAGATTATGTCATTCTAATTATATATGTTATGTCCCCAAAAGCTATGTGTGTGTGTGTGTGTATATATATAATTATATATGTTATGTCCCCAAAAGCCATGTGTGTGTGTATATATATAATTATATATGTTATGTCCCCAAAAGCTATGTGTGTGTGTATATATATGTAATTATATATGTTATGTCCCCAAAAGTTATATATATAACAGTGTTAGTATCTCTCAAATTGTTGTTAAAGACAAGCTCTCTTCTAATTTATGTATCTGGTGCCTCAACTTGATGGACTCAAAAACCATATTTTTTTTTGTTTTTTTGTTTTTTGTTTTTTTGAGTGGTCACACAGCTCAGGCAGAGGCTCCTGGCTTGCTTGGTTGCCCATAGTAGGACAAAGAATACTTAAATTAAGCTTCAAAAGCCTTGGTGCTTGTTTCAGCTCTGCTGCTTACTAGTTGTGTGACCTTAGGAAGGTTGTATACCTGCTCTGAACCTCTTTTTTCTTATTTGGAAAATGATGATAATCATAACATACATGAAAGTAGCTGATATAATGCATTGTACATAACATGCTTTCAATAAACGTTGCAAGAACTAAAAAAATCATTACTAAAAACTGGAAAAGCCAACTAACTAATTAGCTAACTAAAAACCCACATGCATACATACATACCAGCTCATTCTGGGCCACAGGCTTCATTTGAGAAGTAGACAGTTGGTTTGGATTTGTATGTGGCGAAGAATCTGAGATTAACTGCCTCCCCACTCTGCATCTTTGGCTTCAGTTAAGGAAAAGCAGATGTGTAGACAGGAAAGGAGGTACCAATTTGAATGACAAAACTGGGCTGAAAGAATGCATACATCACATAAAACAGACACACAGACCAATGGAACAGAATCAAGAGCCCAGAAATAAACCCATGCTTATATAGTCAACTAATATTTGATGAAGGCACCAAGAATACACATGGGGAATGGATAGTCTCTTCCATAAATGGTGTTGGGAAAACTGGATATTCACAGACAAAAGAATGAAATTGGATCCCTATCAGACACCACTCACAAAAATTAATCAAAATGGATTAAAGATGTAAATGTAAGACCCGAAACCACAAAACTCCTAGAAGTAAACATAGGGAAAAATTTCTTGACATTGGTCTTAGCAATGATTTTTTGGATATGACACCAAAAGCACACAAACAACAAAAGCAAAAATAGACAAGAAGGACTACATCGAACTAAAAAGCTTCTGTACATCCAAGGAAACAATAGACAAAATGAAAAGGCAACATATGGAATGGGAGACAATATTTGCAAAGCATATATCTGATAAGGAGTTAATAGCTAAAATATATAAGGAACTCATACAACTCAATAGCAAACAAATAAACAAACAAATAATCCAATTTTAAAATGGCAAGAAACCTGAATAGATATCTTTCCAATGAAGACTACAAGGAGTGTATGTTAAGGGCAACTTGAATCTATGTGCCAGGAGGGGATAATTAAATTTTCATTTTTAAAAAGACATACAAATGGCCAACAGGTACACAAAAAGGCTCTCACCATCATTAGTCATCAGGAAAATGCAAATCAAAATCACAGTGAAATATCACCTCCCACATGTTAGGATGGCTATTATAAAAAAGATAAGGCCGGGTGTGGTGGTTCACACCTGTAATCCCAGCACTTTGGGAGGTCAAGGTGGGTGGATCACCTGAGGTCAGAAGTTCGAGACCAGCCTGGCCAACATGATAAAACCCCATCTCTACTAGTAATACAAAAATTATCTGGGTGTGGTGGCACATGCCTGTAATCCAAGCTACTCTGAAGGCTGAAGCAGGAGAATCGCTTGAACCTGGGAGGCAGAGGTTGCAGTGAACTAAGATCACACTGCACTCCAGCCTGGGCGACAAGAGTGAAACTCTGTCTCAAAAACAAAAAAAAAGAGAGAGAGAGAGATAAGCGTTGATGAGGATGTGGAGAAAAAGAAACCCTTGTACACTGCTGGTGGGAATGTAAATTGGTAGAGCCATTGTAAAGCAGTAGAGAGGTTCCTCAAAAAAATAGAAATAGAACAGCCATATGATTCAGCAATCTCACTTCTGGGTTTGTTTCTGTAGGAAACAAAATCAGTATCTTAAAGAGATATCTGTACTCTGATGTTAATTGCAGCATTGTTCATAATAGCCAAAACAACATAAGTACCTAAGTATCTGTCAGTGGCTGAATGGATATCTATCTATACATACACATGCACACATAATATATATGATAGTGTTTATTACATATTATATATAATTACATATATATAGTCTAGCCATAAGAAAAGAAGAAAATCCTGCCATTTGGGACAATATGAATGAAACTTGAGGGCATTATGCTAAGTGAAATAAGACAGACAAAGACAAATACCGTATGATCTCACTTAAGACAATGTGGCGATTCCTCAAAGATCTAAAGACAGAAATACCATTTGACTCAGCAATCCCATTACTGAGTATATATCCAAAGGAATATAAATCATTCTATTGGAAAGATACATGCACATGTATGTTCTTTGCAGCACTATTCACAATAGCGAAGACATGGAATCAATCCACATGCCCATCAATGATAGACTGGATAAAGAAAATGTGGTACATATAGACCATGGAATACTATGCAGTCATAAAAAGGAATGAAAACACATCCTTTGCAGGGACATGGAAGAAACTGGAAGCTGTTTATCCTCAGCAAACTAACACAGGAACAGAAAACCAAACACCACATGTTCTCACTTATAACTGGGAGCTGAATGATGCGAACATGTGGACACGTGAAGGGGAACAACACACACTGGGGCCTGTCGGTGCTGGGGAAGGGAAAGCATCAGGAAGAATAGCTAGCTAATGGATGCTGAGCTTAATATCAAAGTGATGGATGGTTTGATCTGTGCAGTAAACCACCATGGCACACATTTATCTATGTAACAAATCTGTACATCCTGCACATATACCTTGGAACTTAAAATTTTTTTAAAAAAGTTGAACTCACTGAACAGTGGTTGGGGAGAACAGAATGGTGGTTTCCCCCCTAGGGGTTGGGGAAAGTGAAGAGATGGTCAAAGGTACAAACTTCCAGTTATAAAATGGATGAGTTCTGGGGATCTCCTGTATAGCCTGGTGACTGTAATTAACACTGTATTGTATACTTGAAATTTGCTAAAAGAGTAAATATTAAATGTTCTCATTACACAAACATACACAAAAGGTAACTATATGAGGTGATGGGTGTGTTAACTAAGTTGATTGTGGTAATCATTTCACTCTATTTGTATATCAGATAATCACAGTGCACACCTTAAATTTATACAATTCTGTTTGCCAAGTCATACCTCAAGAAAGCTGTGGGTGGGGGAAACATCCACAAACCCTGCCCACAGAGCTGCCAGAATGGAGAGGTGGAGGAGGTCACCACAACCCTGGGAAAGAAAGGAGTTGTGTTTCCTCACCTTCGGTGAACTGCAGTTGTCGTGTTTAGCCTATGGCTCGCTGAGCATCAAAAAGAGCTGCATTAACATCATTACTGCTTTTCTGTCCTCACCTGGTGTTTCACACCTTATCAGAGATGCTGGAAATAGCTCAGTGACCCCTGTACACTAAGTAGGTGGCAGTCTGCGTATATGACAGCTTTAAGCTTTGCTTGCTGGAAGCCTGGCTGGCCTTCTGGCCCTTCCCAGATGTTTGAACTATGTGATCAGGAAGGATCCTCATTTGTACAATCCCTTCATTCCTCAGGTAGGAAAACCAGAGAAGATGTGCTCCTTATTTAAAGTCACACAGTACGTTAGTAGCATGTATCAGTTAGCTTTTGCTACGTAACAAGCTGCCCCAAAACTTAGTGGCTTAAAGCAACAGACGTGTACTTAGCTCATTGTTCTATGGACCAGGATTTTGGGCTGTGCTCACCTGGTCTTGACTGAACTCACTCATGCACGTGCAGTCAGCTAGGTGCTAGCCTGTGGTGGTCTCAGTTAGAATGACTCACCTCTACTTCACGAGATCTTTCATCTTCCAGGAGATTAGCCCAAGCCTATTCACATGGCACCTTGGCAGGATCCCAGGAGAGGACAAATGCTCTTAAGACCTCTTAGCCCTAGCTTCAAAAGTGGCACAACATCGCTTCCATGGCATTCTACTGTTCAAAGCCAGTGACAAGGCCAGCACAGATTCAAGGGATAGGGAAATAGTCTCCATCTCTTGATTTGAGGAGTTTTAAGGACAAGTGCAAAAGGGCAGCACATAAAGGCAGAAATAATTGAAGCTTTTTTGCAAACTCTCTATCCCAAAGTATATGCAGGAATTCTCCCCAAGACTCTTGATTTTGAGGTATAATGGAGATCTATTGTTTTGCCCACCTAGCATCCGTCTCCTCTTTTTTGGAGAATTACACTTAGAATTTACTTTAAATCCAGTTTTGGAAGCACTTTTAATGAAAAAGCTCCACCCATCTGGTTGCATGTCCACCTGTTGATGGTTAGACCCATCCAGATGCTCTTTGCCTGGAATTTAAACACTGACCCAGCAGAGTGGCAGCATGACTTCAGACAGATGCTCCATCTTTCCCTGCTGCCTTTGCTCCTCAGTGCGGCCCAGCCACTTCCCTTGTGAGGTCTGACTGTTTGGCTGTGCTTCAGTTCTGTGCACTGCCTGCTGCGGTGGATGCTGTGTGTGCCACCCAGATCCCACTCAGGATGGAGGCAATTATTCCCACAGCTCCTGGAAGGGTTGATTGCTGAAAGCCACAGACACGTCTTACCCCAAGAATTGCCCTTCTCTCAAGAGAGCTACCTTACCCTGGGGGTGGCCTCCCTTGGGACAACTCTGAAGAGCCATCCCTGGTCGATCAGGTGAGGCTTTTGTTGTACCTGAGTCACAGTTCAACTTTTCCTTCTGCTCAGTTCTGCTTCCCTCACTCCTTCATGGGTTTTGTTGCCAAGAACATCCTCCAATAGATACCCTGCAAAAAAATCTCCATCTGAGAAACTGTTTCCTGAGGGCTCAACTTAAGATACCCCATATCCCTTCCATAAATTCATTTCTTGCCTGGGTGAGTCAGACAGTTTCTGTGGCTTACAACCAAAAACTGTTAAAAAGCTATGTTCTTCCAGGCTTCTTTTCACTACATCGTTTTTTAATTCCTTCCCACTATTTGTTGAATATGTACTATTTGACCACTCAAAATAACCCTTCCATGTTGGTACCATTAGCCTCATTTGATAGGTGAGATAAGTTAAATCAAGGACCTTAAATGAATTGCCCAAGATGAGTAGCTGATAAGCCAAGTAGCTAAGAAAATTAACTTTGGAGACTACCACCACCACTCACTACTTATGTCACCTTGGACAATTTACTTAACTTATATATGCCTTGGTTTTCTCCTCTGTAAAATGGGGATAATAATAATAGCACCTATCTCATAGGGTTGCTATGAGGATGAAATGAATTAATACACATAAGGTGTTTAGAACATGTCTGCCAAACATAAGTTCTACATAAGTGTTTGCTATTATTATTGTTGTTGCTGATGTAAGTATTAGTAGTGATGGTATTAATATTGAGCTTTCTGATTCTAGAGCTTATGTGTGCTGTGTCTGCAATATTCCTCATGTGTAAATCCTCTTTCTGCTATTCCCCCAGCCCATCTTGCTCCCAGAATGCCAGATCTTGAGTAGAGAACCATGTATCTCTAATGAAAGGAACAGTTCTGCTGACAAGGCCCCTCTTTGCTTGCCTTCCCATTTTTCTTTGTTTCAGGTTTGAAATATGGTCCTTCCCCCACTCACTGGTTTGCTGTAAGTAATTGTCTTCTTGGAGCAACCTGAAAGGTGCTCCTGTTTGGGGCATCCTAGCCTGTTGGGGATGTAATTTGTTAAAGTATATTTTAAACACAATAGACTCCCAGGGTGAATGTGCCTGCTATGCTACCCAAGGAGCGGGTTTAATTATTCGAATCATTCCCCCAGGCCATTCGTAATCTCAGGCCTGCCTCTGTTAACTGCACATCTTGTGATGGGACACAACGTGAATATCAAAATCAATAAATTACAAGTTTTCAAGGATGGAGGCCAAACAACAGCAACCTAGTTACTGGGTATGAAAGCCAGCTTCCTCTTAGAAACCATAATCCCGAAACAATAAGTCTGGGCAGTGGGACATATTCTTGTTATGGGGCACATGCTGTTCTGACATTAAAAGAATGCAGATTGGTCTTAAAACCTGGGACCTTGTAATTACAAGGGATGAATGGTTCTTAGTGAACACAGGAGCATTCCCAAGGCTTAACCGACTTCTGTTTGGAAATCACAATGCCAGGGTGAATGTGAGCAACTAACATTGACTGAGCACTCCTCAAAAAAGAGAAGGGACTGCAGTTCTTGCTGTCCTGCCAAGAAGGGAGGTGAGGGGGAGATACAGGAAAGCATCTTTCCAGGAGAGCTAAGGAGCAAAGGAAGGAACAACAGGAAAGGCATCTGAAGCCAGCTTGAGGGCAAGTCAGGGCTTCCCTGAGCTGAAGATGAGGGTGAGGAGGAGACAGGCAGGTGCAGAAGGAGAGAGACCACGTAGACAGAGGCCAAAGCTCTCTTGATGGCGCCAACACATGAACAGCTTTGGAACTACAAGCGTCTCTTAAATCCATTTCCCATCCCTCACTCCCCAGGAGCAAAAGTTCTCATCATTGTTGTTGTTTTTGCATCTCCTCAATTCCTCTCCCCCAGTCCCTGTAGCCACCATTCTACTGTCTACTTAAAGGAATTGTACTTTTTTAGATTCCTCATATGAGTGAGATCATGCAGTGTTTGTCTCTCTGCCTGGCTTATCTCACTTAGTGTAATATCCTTGATGTTCATCTATGTTGTTGCAAATGACAGGATTTCCTTCTTTTTTGAAGCTGGAGAATATTCCATTGTATACATAGACCACAATTTCTTTATTCATTTAGCTGATGATGGACACTTAGTTTGATTCCATATCTTGGCTATTGTGAATAGTGCTGCATAAACACAGAAGTGCAGATACCTCTTCAACATACTGAGCTCATATCCTTTGGATATGTATGCAGTAGTGGGATTGCTGGATCTGAGACAGTTCTAATTTTAAGTTTTTGAGAAACCTCCATGCTGTTTCCCATAATGGCTGTACGAATTTACATTTCCACCAACACTGTACAGAAGTTCCCTTCTCCCCGGGTCCTCGCCAACACCTGTTATCTTTTGCCTTTTTGATAATAGCCATACTAACAGGTGTAAGGGAATGTCTCATTGTGGTTTTAATTTGTAGTTCTCTAATGATTAGAAATTTTGAGCATTTTTTCTTATACCTGTTGGCCATTTGTATGTCTTCTTTTGAGAAATGTCTATTCAGATCCTTTGTCCATTTTTAAATCAGGTTATTTGTTTTCTTACTATCGAGTTGTTTGAGTTCCTTTTATATATATATATATATATATATATAGTTTATTTTTTTTATTTTTTTTATTTTTTTTGAGACGGAGTCTCGCTCTGCCGCCCAGGCTGGAGTGCAGTGGCCGGATCTCAGCTCACTGCAAGCTCCACCTCCCGGGTTTACGCCATTCTCCTGCCTCAGCCTCCCGAGCAGCTGGGACTACAGGCGCCTGCCACCACGCCAGGCTAGTTTTTTGTATTTTTTAATAGAGACGGGGTTTCACCGGGTTAGCCAGGATGGTCTCGATCTCCTGACCTCGTGATCCGCCCGTCTCGGCCTCCCAAAGTGCTGGGATTACAGGCTTGAGCCACCGCGCCCGGCCTATATTTTTAATTTTAGCTCCTTATTAGCATGGTACTGGCATAAAAATAGACACATAGGCCGATGCAACAGAACAGAGAGCCCAGAAATAAATCCGCACATTTACAGTTACTTGATTTTTGTCAAAGATGCCAAAAACACACAATGGAGAAAGAGCAGTCTCTTAAATAAATGGTGTTGGGACGACTGAATATCCACATGCAGAAAAATGAAATTAGACCTTTATCTCACATCTTATACAAAGATCGACTCTACATGGATTAAAGATTTAAATGTAAGTCCCAAAACTGTAAAACTACTAGAAGAAAACATAAGGGAAAAGCTTCATGCATGACCTTAGTCCAAACAATGATTTTTGGATATAAACCAAAAATCACAGACAACAAACACAAAAATAGACAAACGATATTACAGCAAACTAAAAAGCTTCTCCACAGACAAGGAACAATCAATAGAGTGAAGAGACAAACTACAGAATGGGAGAAAATATTTGCACACCATGCAGGCTCTCCTCATTTCTCACCATGAATACTGCAGTGGCCTTCTTGTTGGTACTGCTGTCTCCTGACCCTTCCCTAACCTTTCCCACCACTGCCACCATCTTCACAAATCCATCTTTCACTAAATAATCTCATTCTCACTCTCCTTCTCAAAACTCTTCAAAGGGGCCTCACCATCAGGATAAAATCTCATCATCAATTTAGCACGTGAGACAGTGCCTGATGTGAGCTAATCCTGGTCTCCCCCAGGGACCCTCATCCCCACCCTCCGCTATCTTGTGCTCTGGTAACACAAAACTAAAATCTGAGTGTCATCTGAGTGTTAGGCACTGTGCTGAATGCTTTCACTTTATATATTATGTCATTTAATCCTCATAGCAACCAGATGGGACAGAGCAACTTATCCTCATTTTACAGATGGGTCCAAAAGTTAAGCCAATTTGATCCTAAGACCCATGTTATTTCTAGGGCTGTAGTTTGGATTAAATTTGTTTATGTCCAGATTTTTAAACTAATGATTAAGAAACCCTGGAGAAATAAAACTACATGTTAGTCACGTACAAGAAAGATAAACATTAAAATAACAATCCACTTACTGAAGTCACATTAAAGACATAGAAATGACACCCAGCCCCATACTCTAGCTCCTAACCACCTGTCTGACCTAATTTCCTAACAGCCCCTCTCCTGCTTACTGTGATTCAGCCATACAGGCCTCTGCTCTTCTCTGAATGGTCCAAGTCTGCTTCAATTGCAGGAGTTTTGTGTTAGCTATTCTCTACCTGAAAGTGCATTTGCAACGAGTTTTTTCATGGTTCACTTTCTCACATCATTGAGATCTTTGCACAGCTTTTACCTCCTCAGAGATAGCTTTGCTGACCACATTTTCTAAGACACCACCATCATGTTCTGTTTTTCTCTTTCCTGTTATCCTTATTCATACCCTTACCATGACCTGACAGGATTAGATATTTATTTGTTATCTGTCTTCCTTACTTTACAGGGTTCTACAATGGTAGGGTCTGTATTTCTAGAACCTAGAACAGTACCTAACGTGTAATAAACACACAATTAATATTCGCCAAAGAGAAAAATGGCTCCCAAACTCCCGAACATCTTTGACAATGACCTGACTGAGAGTATTAGAGTAGCTAGAATGCATGGGGTCACACAGAAGTGGCTTGGGTAATTAGTGAAGAAAGGAAGAACAGTAGACATGTGGAGATAAAACAGTAAACATGTGTTGGTGGCGTTCATTCAACAATCCACAGTAAAGAGAAAGGCCTGTTAGGGTCACACAAGTCAACCTCCTTTGAGGGGAGTGCCATACATTACGGAGATGAGTTGCATGAAGTAGACACTCAATAAATGCTTAAAATTATGAGCAAATCTCGGAATTTTATGGTTACCTCAGCCTACCTCCACCTGGTTCTACTCAGGTTTTGAGAGCTAAGGTGGGTCAGTGACTTCGTAAGTTGGAAGGGATTTAATATACAGTTCTCCCTCGGTGTCCATGAGGGATTGGTTCCAGGACCCCCACAATTATCAAAATCTGCAGATATTCAAGTCTCTGACATAAAATGGTGTAGTATTTGCATCTAACCTACACTCATCCTCCTGTGTACTTTAAGTCATCTCTAGATGACTTGTAAGTAATAAAGAGCAGGGTCCCCAACCCCTAGGCTGCAGACCAGTACCAGTCTTTGGCCTGTTAGGAACTGGGCTGCACAGCAGGAGGTGAGTGGCAGGTGAGCAAGCATTGCCACCTGAGCTCCACCTCCTGTCAGATCAGCATGGGCATTAGATTCTCACAGGAGTGCGAACACTTGTGAACTGCGCATGTGGGATCTACGTGGCCCACTCCTTATGAGAATCTAACTAATGCCTGATGATCTGACTGAGGTCTTCCATGAAACCGGTCCCTGGTGCCAAAAACACTGGGGACTGCTGATCTACAGTATGTAAATAGTTGTTATACTGTATTGGTTTTTTATTTGTATTATTTTTATCATTACATTGGGTTTTTTTTCTGACTATTTTTGATTCACAATGCAGAACCTGTGATAAGAAGCACCCTCTGTACATTTTTTCAGTCCTGTGATTAGAGTGGCAACAGGAATAGTCTGATTTCTGGTTCCTTTATTAGGTAGAAACCTTCTTGTAATTCTGAAGTTTGGCTCAGACTCAGTCTGTGGAGACTGGGAAACTGAGGACTAAGAGTGGATTCCAAAGGCCTTCTCTGTCAGAGTGGTTAGTGTTTGGCAAGCTTGATAGAGATTCTTCACTATGGGAACCACCTGATTTCTCGGGATGGCTTGAAATAGCTGGATGACCAGAAGCTCAGTCTACAGCAGTGTTTTTCAACCTACCAGTTGCAACCCTCGGAGGTTTATGAAATAAACGTGATGAGTCACATCCAACTTTTAAAAGTAAAATAGAGTAGACAAACTCTAACTGGTTTAGAGGAGAAAAACATCTTTTCCTCACTCATCTTAGGTTCAGGACTGAAGCACCTACAACCAAAAGACAGATTAACAAAAGAAGAGCATACAAGTTATTTAAGCTTTACAAGACACGAGAGTCTTCCTAAGAATACAAAGACCCAAAGAAAGAGTTAAATCTGAGTATTTTTTTTTTTTTTTTGGCCAGATTTGATGAGGAATGGACAGTTGTGGAGAAACATACAGGACAAAGAGGGTATGACCTAATGGTAATAAACTGAGGGAAACTTAGCAAGGCCCGATTGCTCAGATTCTTCTCTGTGACCCTTCGTATTCAGGAATCAGGATCTCTTTCCTCCAGTGGTATAGGGAGGGTACTTGTCACAAGCGAGTCTTGTGACCTGTGTTGGGGGAAGGTCAGAAAATCCTTCCTGGCTTCAGGGAAGAAGGGCAAGAAGGGTGGAAGGTCAGAAGGATCTCTCTGCTTCTGCTGTTTCTTAACATGCTGAGGTGGCATGTTTTGGGGAAGTGTATCCTAAACCCCATCGCTGGCAGCCTAGAATCAAATATTTCAAAAATGAAGGCAAACTCAAGACATTTTTAGAGAGCAGATGCACACTGAAGAAAATACTAAAGATATTCAGGCAGAAGGAAAATTATACCGCACAGAAGCCTGGAGATACAGAAGGGAAGGAGCAACAGAAAAGATAAGCCTTAGAGAAACTTAAATTATTATTGGCTGCATAAAACACAACAGTAATGTGTTGTGTTGTATAAAACACATCGAGAATTAAAATACATGACAACAAAGCACAAAAGTTGGGAGGGTAATAAATGGAGTCAAGATGTTCTAAGGTTCTTCAAAACAGCATGGTACTGGTACCAAAACAGAGATATAGACCAGTGGAACAGAACAGAGCCCGCAGAAATAATACCACACACCTACAACTGTCTGACCTTGGACAAACCTGACAAAAGCAAGAAATGGGGAAAGGATTCCCTGTTTAATAAATGGTGCTGGGAAAACTGGCTAGCCATAAGTAGAAAGCTGAAACTGGATCCCTTCCTTACACCTTATACAAAAATTAATTCAAGATGAATTAGAGACTTAAATGTTAGACCTAAAACCATAAAAACCCGAGAAGAAAACATAGGCAACATCATTCAGGAATAGGCACGGGCAAGGACTTCACGTCTAAAACACCAAAAGCAATGGCAACAAAAGTCAAAACTGACAAATGGGATCTCATTAAACTAAAGAGCTTCTGCACAGCAAAAGAAACTACCATCAGCGTGAACAGGCAACCTACAGAATGGGAGAAAATTTTTGCAATCTACCCATCTGACAAAGGGCTAACATCCAGAATCTACAAAAACTCAAACAAATTTACAAGAAAAAAACAACCACATCAAAAAGTGGGCAAAGGATATGAACAGACACTTCTCAAAAGAAGGCATTTATGCAGCCAACAGACACATGAAAAAATGCTTATCATCACTAGCCATCAGAGAAATGCAAATCAAAACCACAATGAGATACCACCTCACACCAGTTAGAATGGCGATCATTAAAACGTCAGGAAACAACAGATGCTGGAGAGGATGTGGAGAAATAGGAACACTTTTACACTGTTGGTGGGACTGTAAACTAGTTCAACCATTGTGGAAGACAGTGTGGCGATTCCTCAAGGACCTAGAACTAGAAATACCATTTGACCCAGCCATCCCATTACTGGGTATATACCCAAAGGATTATAAATCATGCTGCTATAAAGACACATGCACACGTATGTTTATTGCGGCACTATTCACAGTAACAAAGACTTGGAACTAACCCAAATGTCCATCAATGACAGACTAGATTAAGAAAATGTGGCACATATACACCATGGAATACTATGCAGCCATAAAAAAGGATGAGTTCATGTTCTTTGTAGGGACATGGATGCACCTGGAAACCACCATTCTCAGCAAACTATTGCAAGAACAGAAAACCAAACACCACATGTTCTCACTCACAGGTGGGAACTGAACAATGAGAACACTTGGACACAGGAAGGGGAACATCACACACCAGGGCCTATTGTGGGGAGGGGGAGGGGGGAGGGATAGCATTAGGAGTTATACCTAATGTAAATGATGAGTTAATGGGTGCAGCACACCAACATGGCACATGTATACACATGTAATAAACCTGCACATTGTGCACATGTACCCTAGAATATAAAGTATAATAATAAAAAAAAAGATGTTCTAAGGTTCTTATATTTCTTGGATTGAGTACATACATAATGACATTTATCATTATATTAAATTATCATTATATTACATTATTACAGTTGTCGTATTAGATTTTAAAATCAAGTATGCACAATGTAATCTCCAGGATAAACACTAAAGGAATAGGAAAAGAATAAAATAATTAAAAAATTAACTCAAAGAAGAAAAGAAAGATAGAAAAAAAACAACATGGAAAAGGTGAAACAGAGCTGGGCGTGGTGGCACATGCCTGGAGTCCCAGCTACTGGGGAGGCTGAGGCTGGAGGATCTCTTGAGCCCAGGAGTTTGGAGCTGTTGATGCTCTGATCAGCACCTATGAATAGCACCTGTGAGACCTCACCTCTAAAATAAAAATAAAAAATAAAGAAAGAAAAGGCAGAACATATTTTTGAAATAGCACAATGGTAGATTTCAACCCACATAAATCAGTAATTACATTACATTTCAATGAAATAAAGATTCCAGTTAAAATACAAAGACTAAATAAATCAAACAAAATTCCAATTAAAAGACAAAGAATGTAAAACACACAAAACACTGCATGGTGCTTACAAGCAATACAATGTAAATGTAAGAATATAGAAGGGTTGAAAAGGGTTGAAAATAAAAGTACGTTAAAAGAAATACAATACAAGCCTAACCAAAACCAACAGGGTAGCTATATTGTTTTCGGACAAAATGTATTTCAAGGCAAGAAGCATTGCTGGGGATGAAGAGTGATATTTCACAATGATAAAAGGGTCATTCTGCCAGGAATAGATAACAATTCAAATTTTTGTTTCTAATAAAATACTTTCAGTATACAGTCCTCTACCTTCTGCTCTACAGATTTACCACTTCTGGGCATTTCATATAAATACAGTCATACAATATATGGCCTTTTGTGTCTGGCTTTCTTTCACTTAATGTTTTCAGTGTTCATCCATGGTGTAGCATGGAAGCATCTATGGGTACTTCATTCCTTTATATGGGTAAATCGTACTCCATTGTAAGGATATACCACATTTAATGTATTCATTCATCAGTTGATAAACATTTGGGTTAATTTCTATTTGGGGCTTTATGAAGCATTTGTGTACAGGTTTTTGCGTAGATAAATGTTTTCAGTTATCTTGGGTATATTGCTAGGAGTGAAATTCCTGGGTCAAATGGTAACTTTGTTTAACTTTTGAGGAATTGCTAAATTGTTTTGTAAATTGGGTGCATATTATTTTGCATTCCTACCAGCAAGGCATAAGGCTTCCAGTTTCTCTGCACTCTTGCCAAAACATACTGTTGTCTAGTTTTTTTGTTTTTATTTTTGTAATTACAGTCATCCTAGTCAGTGTGAAGTGGTATCTCATTGTGGTTTTGTTTTCATTTCCCTAATGACTAATAATGTCGAGCATCTTTTCATGTGCATCTTGGCCACTTGTATATCTTCTTTTTTTTTTTTTTTTTTTTTTTTTTTTTTTTGAGACGGAGTCTTGCTCGGTAGCCCGGGCTGGAGTGCAGTGGCCAGATCTCAGCTCACTGCAAGCTCCGCCTCCCGGGTTTACGCCATTCTCCTGCCTCAGCCTCCCAAGTAGCTGGGACTACAGGCGCCCGCCACCTCGCCCGGCTAGTTTTTTGTATTTTTAGTAGAGACGGGGTTTCACGGTGTTAGCCAGGATGGTCTCGATCTCCTGACCTCGTGATCCGCCCGTCTCGGCCTCCCAAAGTGCTGGGATTACAGGCTTGAGCCACCGCGCCCGGCCTGTATATCTTCTTTAGAAAAATTTCTATTCAAATCCTTTGCCCATTTTTAACAGCTTTATTGAGATACAATTTATATAACATATAATTTACCCATTTGAAGTATAAAATTCAATAGTCTTTGCTGTATTTGAATATTAATTTTTTAAATTGTGGTAAAATCATAAGATCTGCCATTTTAACCAATTTTAAGTGTAAAATTCAGTGGTATTAATTACATTTACACACTTGTGCAACCATCACCACTATTTCCAAAACTTTAATCACCCCATACAAAAACTCTGTAACCACTAAACAATAACTTTAAATCCCCCTTCCCCTCCTCTCTAGCCCCTGGTAACCTCTAATCTTCTTTCCGTGTCTATGAATTTGCCTATTCTAGATATTTGATGTATGTGAATTATACAATATTTGTTCTTCTGTGTCTGGCTACTTCACTTGGCATAAAGTTTTTAAGGTTCATTCATGTGTTAGCATGTATCAGAACTTCATTTCTTTTTGAAACTGAATATTTCATTGTATGTGTATACCACATTTTGTTTACTCATTTATCTGTTAATGGACACTTGGATTGTTTCCACCTCTTGGCTATTTTGAATAATGCTGCAATGAACATTGGCATACAAGTATCTGTTACAGTTCCTACTTTCAATTTCTTTGGTTGTATACCCAGGAGTGAAATTGCTGGATCATATGGTAATTCTGTGTTTAGCTTTTTGAAGAACCGCCAGACTTTTCCACAGCAGCTTCACCATTTTATATTCCTACCATCAATGTACAAGGTTTCTAATTTCCCCACATGCTTGACAACACTTGGTATTCTGGGTTGTTGTTGTTTTTAATGCTAGCCATGCCAGTAGGTATAAAGTGATAATCTCATTGTAGTTTTCATTTGCATTTCCTAATGACTAATGATGTTGAGAATCTTTTCATGTGCTGTTGGCCACTTCTGTATCTTCTTAGGAGAAATATCTAGTCAAATACTTTGCCCATTTTAAAAACTGGATTATTCGTGTTTCTATTATTGAGTTGTAAGAGTTCTTTATACATTTTGAGTACAAGTTCCTTATTGGATACATGATTTTCAATTTTTTTTGTGATAATGTCCTTTGAAGCACAAAAGCCTTTTATTTTGATTAATGTATTTAATTTTGATTTAGCTATTTTTACTGTTATCACCTGAACTTTTGTTGCCACATCTAAGAAACTGTTGCCTAATCTAAGGTCATAGAACTTTACTCTGTTTCCTTCTAACAGTGTTTTAGTTTCAGTTCCTACATTTAGGCTATAAAGCATGTTGAGTTAATTTTTGTATGTGGTGTGAGGTAGGGGAGTTTAACTTCATTCTTTTGCTGTGGATATCCAGTTGTACAAACATTTGTTGAAAAGACTACTTTTCCCCAGTGAATTGTCTTGACTCTCTTGCTGAAAATCAATGAATCATAAACATAAGAATTTTTATGTCTGGACTTTTAATTCTATTCCATTGATCTATATGCTTTTCCCTTTGCCAATATCACACTGTCTTATTTACTATAGTTTTGTAGTAAGTTTTGAAATTGAAAACTGTGAGTCCTCCAACTTCATACTTCTTTTTCAAGACTGTTTTGTCTATTTGAAGTCCTTTCATTTCCATGTGAATTTTAGAATCAGCATGTTAATTTCTGTGGGGAAAAGCCATCTGAGATTTTCATAGGAATTACGTTGACTTTGCAGGTTATTTTGGCAAGTATTGCTATTTTAACAATATTAAGTTTTGCAATACATGACCATGGGATGTCTTTTCACTTATTTAGGTCTTTAATTTATTTCAATTATGTTTTCTAGTTTTCAGTATACAAGTCCTATAGTTATTTTGTTAAGTTTATTCCATAGTGAGAGATTTTAACACACCTTCTCAGTACCTGATGGAATAGACAGACCAAAAATAAAATCAGAAAATATATAAAAAATGTTATATGATTGAAAAAACTAATCTAATAAATATGTATGGAACATGAAAATCAACAATGACAGAATACATATATTTTTCAATTGTACTTGGAAATTTTGAAGTGAGTTTTGATATACAGTAATGTAAGTCCTCAAACTTGGTTCTTCTTCAAAAATTCTGTTTTTTTTTGTTTGTTTGTTTTGTTTTGTTTTTTTTTTTTGAGACAGAGTCTCACTCTGTCACCCAGGCTGGAGTGCAGTGGCCAGATCTCAGCTCACTGCAAGCTCTGCCTCCCGGGTATACGCCATTCTCCTGCCTCAGCCTCCCGAGTAGCTGGGACTACAGGCGCCCGCCACCTCGCCCGGCTAGTTTTTTGTATTTTTTTTTTAGTAGAGATGGGGTTTCACCGTGTTAGCCAGGATGGTCTCGATCTCCTGACCTCGTGATCCGCCCGTCTCGGCCTCCCAAAGTGCTGGGATTACAGGCTTGAACCACCGTGCCCGGCTCTTCTTCAAAAATTCTTAAGCTAATTTCATCATTTGTATTTTTGTATAAATATTAGAATCACCTTGTCAATTTCCAAAAAACTACCTGGGATTCTAAATGGAGTTGCATTGAATCTCTGGTTTATGCTGGAGATAACTGACATTTATATCATGTTCCTGGGTTGAGAGGATTCTTTCAACCCAGGAGCATGATATATCCCCTCATTTATTTAGATCTTCTTTGATTCTTCTAAATAATGTTTTACGGTATAGTGGTGTTGCACTTGTTTCCTTATATTTATTGCTATTATAAATGGTAATGTTTACAAATATTATTTTCCAATTTGCTGTTGCTGGTATATAAAAAGACTTCTGATATTTGCATATTGACCTTGTATCTAAAGAACAGCTAAATTAATTTCTTAATTGTGTGTATCTTAGATTCTTTTGGACTTTCTATATTTACAATCAGGTTTCCTGTGAATGACAAGTCTCTTCTTTTACAATCTTTATCCTTCTTTAACAATCTTTGTCCTTGTTTCACTGCAGTTGCTAGGACTTCTGGTATGATGTTGAATAAATTCTTGACAGCATGCATTTTATTCCCATTTTCAGGAGGAAGCTTTTAACATTTCACCAATGAGTATGATATCTCTTTTAAGATGTTTTGCTTTGCTTTTTAGAGGCCTTTTATCTTATTAAGGATGTTCTTATTCTTAATTTGCTAAGTATTTTTGTTCATTTGTTATCATAAATGAGTATAGAATTTTTAAAACATTTTTACTGGAATAAACCCAGCTTGGTCTTGCTATATTTCATATGGGAATTTTCCATCTGTGTTCATGGGCAAGAGATACTAAATAAGACGTTAAATCCAGAGTGCTATGTGCTAATGACTATAAATGGACTCGATACCATAGGAGGACATATCCTAGGGATACTGAACCTAGTGTCTGAAAATGAGAGAAGGCGTCACATAAGAAGAGTACTCTCTAAGTTAAAGGGTTAGTAAGAGTAAGCCAGTTGATGATGACATGGGTAGGGGAGATAGCACATTCCAAGCAGGGTGAAGAACATGTTCAAATTAAAGGTAAGAGAGAGCTATTTGTATTCCAGGAATTGAAAATGATTCAGTGTATCTGCAATACGTGGCCCAAAGAGTAAGAAGAGGCCTGCCTAAGGAGGACAGAAGGCCCCATTAAGATCTATTTGGGTGACTTTTCCATTTCTTGCTCACTTACACTAACAGATATTGAGATTGTGACCAATACTGAATTAGTATTAGTATAGCGATTTTCCACTCCTGCTCTATATAGCCCAGGCATTCTGTAGAGATGTCCAGGGACTAGGTTAGGATGGAAGGTGGGGGCAGAACAAGACCCTCTCCTTCATTACCTATTTTAAAACCACCACTTCAACCAGAACATTTTCATACTTACCTGATTCAGAAAATGAATTTCTGTATAAGATTTCATCTGAAGAAAGGTTTCTGCTGCTATCTATCTACCTATCTGATTATATATTATATATAAATATGTATATGTGTGTATATATATGTATATATATGTTTGAGTTAGATAGTTCCCAAGAAGTGAACTATTCTCTCCATAAACTCAAAAATCTGCTCTTAAGAAAGCACCCAAACTCTGTCCTCCAAAGGTAAGTACAGGGCTCCCTTGCAGAATGTGGCCAGATGTTTTCAACATGCTGCAGTGAAAATGTGCTTGAACATTCCCAATAGCCAACTGCAAAACTACAGAAGGCTGTAAGAGGAAAGAAAGAAAGAAAGAAAGAAAGAAAAGAAAGAAAGAAAGAAAGAAAGAAAGAAAGAAAAGAAAAAGAAAAGAAAGAAAGAAAGAAAGAAAGAAAGAAAGAAAGAAAGAAAGAAAGAAAGAAAGAAAGAAAGAAGAAGGAAGGAAGAGGAAAAGTCAAACGTCAGCACGAGCATTTGCAGGGACCTTGGAAAATACATTTTCTGAAAATGCAAGGTCCCTGGAAAAGCTCAAATGGAAGCCTTCTTAAGAGGACTTTTGGCAATAAAACAAGCTTCATATCACTTGTGCCTTTATTTTAGGGGCCAAAATGGTAAGCAAAACTGAGTATTTCTCTTCCCACCCTCTGTGTCATCACACTCCACCCCCTAGCCCTGACTATTGCGAAAGGATAATTCGAATTTGGCAGAAAATGCAAAAACAGTTCATTTTCCTAAGACTTTGAAAAACAGCAATTAAAACCATCTCAAACACCTTGAACGTTAATTAATTCTTTTCCAGTTAAGCTAATAGCCTTGCGAAGGCAATAAGCTCATCTTGTTAATATACACTGGAACATTTACTCATTATCTCTCCATATCTACCTGTCTTATCTATCTTTATTTGGACTTTTACAAAGTAGTTACTGAATTGTGTGCACCAGTAAATGCATTAACTCGGTGCAATTTCATGGAGATTTATGCACCTGCAATGTTGAATATATTAAGTTTCCATAAAAGCTTGGCATTTTGGGTATGTTCTTCCCAAAGACCCTATGGGGTACATTTTCAATGTGGAGAATGATATGCAGGAACCAAAATCAATGGGCTTAAATTATTAAAATTCTAGGCAGTCGTTACGGATTGGGTCAAGTATTATAAAACTTACAGTTCATCAATTTACTTTCAATATTAATTTTAGCTTTGTACCTCGCCATGAAAACCATGAGAATGGAAAGCATGTAACATCTCACTTACAGCTGACACAGAAGGGAAGTGACTCTGAAATATAGACCCTCTCGGCCTCTGGGGAAGATTTATGTGGCGAGGATCACTCTCCTTTAGAGTGAGACTGCAGGTGAGTGGCAGGTCTGCATTACAAATGAATGGGGTAACTATAAAAACATAAATGGTATCAGGTTATTGATTTTTTTTCTTTCTAGAGCCCACAAATTAGAAAAGTCGCTGCTAAAAATCACTGGTCTATCCACAAATTTTAATTAAAGCATAAATAAATCATTTTAGTTGCTGCACTTGCATATAAACAAAGGGGAAGATGGCATCCTTACAAATGCTTGTCAACATTTGGTGACTAATGGCTCACAGTGAAAACACAATCTGAAGCAACTGAATTGAAAGCAGATTCTGGAGCTAACTAATATCACATGCAAACCATCTAAAGCTATTATGGCAAGAGGCATTGAAACCACAGATCAGGTTTTTCTGGGGAGTGGGGGATGAGGATAATTTTGTTAAGTAGAGCAATACTATTTTTTTTTATTAAATAAAGTGAATCCCTGTAATGAGATATTACAGCTGCTGTACTTTTGCCACATGATGGAGGAATGGATACCCCACCCCTACGGCAAACAGTAACCACATGCTGCAGTGATTCAAAATGTTGACTTTATTCCTAAACAAATGCATAGCAAGGACTAATATAAACAGGTCTTTAGAAAAGAGGGGTTCGGGGGGATGTTCCGAGTAGTTCTAGATCCCATTACATTAAAAAAAGAGAGAGAGAAATTGAGATAGCGAGTATTAAAGGAATTCTCAGGGCATTTCCATTCTTGGCATGGACTCAGGAAGCCAGGACATGACCTCCGTGTTGTGCTCCAGCTTTGGGGTAAGCGTGTGGAACACTCCTCTACAGGCATGGTGGGAGAGCTCCCCTATGCATTTCTCCTTCAAAACTGGGGTGATGCAGAAGTAATGGGACAGTAGGCTTGGCTGTTGCCACAGAGAGGGGCTGTGACTGAATGACCTAGGGCCAGCATGTCTTAGTGCAAGGCTCCACACTCAAAAGGAAGATGGACCTTCCGTGAGTGTCTATGCAGCCAGAATGGAGGCTGAGAGAGAGCAGAAAGCATGTTGTCCAGCATAACTCCTTGTTTGTCACATGTTAGTAAAAGAAAGGATCAATTATTTTCCCATTCTTTCATTCAATGAACAGGCATTCATTATGTACTTACTATATGCCATGCATGATGTTAGCTATTTGAGAATACAAAAATCATAATACATAGTCTCCACCCTTCAGAAGGAGTCACAAGTTATGCCACAAAATATTCAACACAATGTAGTATTTTAATAGCAGCATCCTAAGGATACTAAGGGGAGCCCAGAGGAAGGCAAAGTTTAATGTTGAATGAAAAGAGGCTGGGCCAGGGAAAGCTTCACAAAGATGGTGCTGTTTACATGAAATCTTGTCATATGAATGTGCATTTGTCAAGTAAAAAGATAAAATTTCCAAACAACTGGAATTTGACCTTTTCTGTGCTAAACCTTGTCTATTTACCAATTGTTAAAAGAAGGAAAATTTTATTTAAAATAAAAACAAAATTAATTATAGTAAAGACATAGAGAGCAAACCCTGTATCCAGACTACCTAACTTTAAATCCTAGCTCTATCACTTCCTGGTTCTGGAAATGTAGGCAAGTTACTTAACTTGCCTGTGCTTCCAATTCCAAATCTTAAAAATGCGTGTCATAATAGTATATACCTCACTACCACTGTAAGAGAGAAAGAGGAGAAGAGGAAAGAAAGAGAATATCTATGATCTAGCACATGCTTAGTGTGAGAGTTCTGTAAGAGAAGGAGGTGGCATCTGTGACTAAGTGGAGTGTTCAGATTTAGAAGTCAGTGGCACTGGCAGTTGAAATTGTGAGCACCCTGAGATTAGGGACTCTGTTTTTCTTTTTACACCTATCAATGCTCAATAAACATTTGCCATCAGGCAAGTATAATAATTTAGTAATCTCTGTGTGTGTATATGTGTGAATGTACATGTGAATGTATGTCATGTGTCTATGAATGTATTTGTGTGTGGTTACAGTGCTTGTTATATGCTAGTCACTGTACTAAGATATTTACAAGTATTAACTCTCATTCAGTTCCTACAATGATAGTAAGGTATGCACTATTAGGACTTGTGTTTTCTGAGATTAGGAATTTGAGGCACAGAGAAGTTAAGTAACTTGCCTAAGTTTCCAGAGCCAGGAAGGGGTAGAGCTAGGATTTAAAGCTAGATAGTCCAGCTTCAGGGTTTGTTCTGTATGCCTTTGCTATAGTGTTTTATCTGTCTTTTTCCTTTGTTTTCTGCCTTAATTGGTAGCATCACGACTCAGCCAGTGGTCCAAACCCAAAACCTGGAAATCATCCCTGATTCTTCTCACTCTCATCTCCAAATCTCATCACCAAGTGTTTCCCATTTTATCTCTAAAAGTGACATCAAGTCTACCTCTTCTCCATCCTGCCACTGAGTCATGGAGTTCAAACTGACTGCCATAGCCCCTGAACCAGCCTCCGATTTAGCTCATCATGTGCCCAGATCCCAGAAGGAACTTTTCAAAGTGGAATCTGGCCATGGCCTACTCACTTCAACCCCTTAAGTGAATCCTCACTGCCTACAGTGTACACAGCATGGAATTCGAGGTCCAAATGCATCAAACCTCCTTACGTCGAATGATGCTGAACACCTCCAGCCTCATCTCAAACCACTCCCTGCCTCACATTTTATCCCCCTTCAATATGCAGCTACTTTTGTCCTCCACATGCTCCTCTCCTTCCCCTACCCTCTGGGACTCCACCCCTCTGGGAGGGTTTCCTGCCTGCCCCCTCTGACCAGTGCCCCTCTATTCTATTCCCTGTACCTTCCTGTGCATGACTCTTGCACTGTACCCTTCCCATTGATCATCATAGTAATGACTAATGATCTGTATGTGTATCTCTTACCCTGCTGCACAGTGAGCCTAGCACAGCTGCCTGGCATAGAGGAGGAGCATTAGAAATATTTGTGGGAAGAACGCAGCACTTCATCAACTGTAACATGACTTTTTTGCGAGGTGCACTATTATTTTATATACCACTAAGGAAGAAGAAATGCTGCCAATTAAACTTATACTACATGTTCTTATCACATCTATTATATGACACATCCCAATTGCAGAGATGTTAAAATGGGAAAGACATGCTGTTAGAATCCCTGAAATATGACAACTGAAATTGTCTTTATGACTTTATCAGAATAGTGCAGTATTAAGTCACAGGTTCTGGAGAGAGATCAAAATCCCCTCTCTATCATTTACTGGGTGTGTGAACCTGTGCATGTTACATACCTTTTCTGTGCCTCATTTATAAAATGAGGATAATAACAGTGCTTTGAGGGTAATAATTCCTGCTTTGTCCAGCCGCACCATCCTGCATTTTGGATGTTGAATGAGGAAGCCATTGCCTTTCTAGAATGGTCTACTATGTATGTTGGTAGACATATGCTTGTCTGCCCTTTGGAGAGCCAACCTTCACCCCCTTTCAGTTGTCTTGCTCAATCCATGTGACTCTGATGGGGTGTTGACACCAGCTTCCTTCCAAAGCGAGTGAGAGGACTGAGGAAGAGGGAAAGGGAAGGGCAGGCAGTCACAGACAGCAGGCCTGACCAGGCAGAGCGCACCATGCTACTTGGCTGCAGCTGGTTCAAGGCAAAAAGCAACCCTAGAGTTCAGGTGCTGGTTAAAGAAGTGAATGCACAGAAAGCCACTGAACAGTACCTAGCATATGGTATGCACAGAATAGCTATTCACTAGTATCATCATTATTACCGTGGAGAATGAACTATGATGTAATGAAGCCTGAAGTAACTACAGAAGTCTGTAAGCCAGATGCCATATTCAAAATGCACCCATGGATTTTCTGTAACAACTAGAAACTTGCTAGAATGTGAGCTTTATGAGGGCAGAGATCTGATTTGTTCACTATGTCCCAGGCACCTAGAATAGAGGCTGGTATACAGTAGATATTTTTAAAAATTGTCAGCTGAATTAATCCTAGTTTTCTGCTAACTTCCTCACTGTCTAGATATAAAATGTCATTTTGCAGTCGGGCGCAGTGGCTCACACCTGTAATCCCAGCACTTTGGGAGGCCGAGGCGGGTGGATCATGAGGTCAGGAGACTGAGACCATCCTGGCTAACACGGTGAAACCTCCCGTCTCTACTGAAAATACAAAAGGTTAGCCCGGCGTGGTGGCAGGCGCCTGTAGTCCCAGCTACTTGGGAAGCTGAGGCAGGAGAATGGCGTGAACCCGGGAGGCGGAGCTTGCAGTGAGCCAAGATTGCGCCACTGCACTCCAGCCTGGGCCACAGAGCAAGACTCCGTCTCAAAAAAAAATGTCATTTTGCATGGCTTTCAGTGTGTCTTCCTCTAACTGTCCTCCACCTCTCCTTCTCTCTCCCTCTCTTTATTCCTTCTTTCACTTCGAGTCTGCTGCTAGCTGAAAAATAAAAATAGCCATATGTATTAGAATTGTCTTTCAGCCTAAGTAATGCATCCCCCATGCCTGCCCATCCTCTCCTTGGGTACAACCTCACAGCATAGAGAACCCAGGTGTTTCTCACTGAGCTTATTACCACATTTGAATTGATAGAGTCTTGCAACTTGAGAGACAACTGTTACATCGGTTTTCCTCTGCGTTCTGTTCCTGGTTACTTGACATAGACAGCAATTAGCCCTCAGAGATATTCTAAAGGAGGTCTGGGCATTTGGATGGTCCTATTTTTCTTTGGCCTTTCTCCTGATTTGCTTCCATTCCCATCACCCATTCCTGGTGATTGCAGGCTTCAAACTGAGATGATTGATGCCATCTCAGCCTAAGGGACCTCAAGATTAGCTCCCTCTCCCTCATCACAGAAAAGCACGACTTGTGGGGAGAAGGCATTTCCAGCCATGCAGGCCCCATTCCAGGCCTGGCACCCTCACTAAAAAGGTAAGACCTGGGGCTCATCCTCACTCCCTGAGATCATGGGGAGAACGGAAATGGCCCATTGCTTACGAGTGTGAAGCCCAGAGGACCCCAGGACAGAGGCCAAGGGCAAAATCCCAATAAAACCTCAATCCAAAGGGATTGGCAAGAGAGTGGCAGGCAGCAGGGTACAAAGCACTGGGATAGAAAGCCTAGACAACAGAATAACCAACTTTGACTGGTGGACACAAACTAAACTAGAATCATTCATAATAGTAACAGCCCTCATTTTTGAGTGTGTCTTAAGGGTTTTACCCATGTTGTCTCAAACAATCCTTACAACATGTGGCAGAACCAAGTTCAAAGCCAAGTCTGCCTAATGCCAGTGCCTGTGCCCTTGACCATTCTCCTCCTGGACCTCCAAGTTCTGAGGTGCTGAAGTGAAAAGTATCAGCCTCTTGGCAAAGTGTCTGCAGCTTTACCTACAGTGTTAAGAGCAACTGGAAGTCCAGCAGTAAGAATGGTCTTTAGGCCAAAGATAAATTACTCGCAATTAGCACCTGCCCAGTGTCCAGCACTAAGTGCCTCCCAGCAAATTCTGGGCTTAATCACGCCGCCTCTTCTGTCACCCACAGTTTGGATGGAGGATAAATCTGATGCCCATTTGTTTGCAGCCGTCTTCTTTTTTTTTTTTTTTTGGCAGGATTTCACTCTGTTGCCCAGGCTGGAGTGCAGTGGCACAATCTCAACTCACTGTAGCCTCTGCCTTCCAGGGTCAAGTGATCCTTCTCCCTCCGCCTCCTGAGTAGCTGGAACTACCGGTACACACCACCATACCTGGCTAATTTTTTTTATTTGTAGAAACGGGGTTTTGCTATGTCACCCAGGCTGGTCTCAAACTCCTGAGCTCATGATCTGCCCGCCTTGACCTCCCAAAGTGCTGGGATTACAGGGAAGAGCCACTGTGCCCAGACTGTTTGTGGCCTTCTACAGGTCGTATCAGCCCTCTGGCCTACCTGCACAGGAAGTCAGTACCAAATAACACCAAGAACAATGACCAAAAATACAGTGGTCAAGAGTGCTGGTCCTGCAGTCAAACAGCCTGGGTTTGATTCCTGGCTTGGCCTCTTCCCTGATCCTCATTTTCCTCTCCTGTAAAATGGAGAAATTAATAATAGTATCTACTTCAGGAGTTTGTTGTGTAGAATGCAATTAGGGTAGCTCCTGGAATATCGTACATGCCCATACATGTTAGCTACTGTTATTACACAAGTTGAATAACCCTTATCTGAAATGCTTGGGACCAGAAGTGTTGTGATTTTGGATTCTTTCACATTTTGGAATATTTGCATATATGTAATGAGATATCTTGGGGATAGGACCCAACTCTAAACACAAAATTCATCGATGTTTCATATACACCATATACACATAACCTGATGGCAATTTCATATAATATTTTAAATAATTTTGTGCATGAAACAGTTTTGACTGCATTTTGACTGTGACCCATCACGTGAGGTCAGGTGTGGAATTTTCCACCTGTGGCATCATGTTGGTGCTCAAAAATTTCAGAGTTTGGAGCATTTGCATTTCAGATGTTCAGATTAGGGATGCTCAACCTGTACTGAGCATATGAACCAGGAACAGCGCCAAACATTTTGCATGCATTTTCTCATTGAAGCATCTCAACTCTATGAAATAAGCACTATCCTTTGCCCCCATTTTTATAAATGAGCAAAGGAACAGAGAAGTGTAATAATTTACCCGAGGCTACACAGCCAGGAAATGGTGGAGACGGGTGTTGAGCCCAAGCCAACAGGCTCCAGGCTGTGTACTGAGAACCATTACACTGAACTCTTCCCAGCATAAAGCCAGGCTTCAGCCATGTGCTCACTTCTTGCAAACTTCTGCACAAATCGTAAATCACATTGTCCTCTTAACATCTGCCCTAATTATTAGCAGGCTCGGCCTGCTTCATCTCTCAGACCATTTAGCTCATGCACATGTGACCTTGGGCCCTCGACAGCCCCTTCCTCAGACACACTAGGTGACAACCCTCTGGGTCCAGCATCCTATGCCTCTGTGGGATGTTCCTACAGGCAGTGCCTGGAACTCTTGTTGCTCTCCTGAGTGCCACTGTTTTTATGCTACTAAGGCCCTATTATGCTGTGTATAGCAAATTCCATTATATGATTATATGGTGAAAGCTGTGCTACCTGGTACATCACAGCATCATGGGGCACTAGTTAGTCAAAAATTTTTGTAAACTAGGAGTTCTCAAATCTCTGCTTCCTAAATTTAGGAAGCAGGAGGGAAGTAACGTTCCTGATACAATACTTCCTTGATATGTTAGTTTTTGTGTTGCTATGGATATGTGAAGTTTTGCAGGGCAAAAAGAAAAAGTTACATTTGTTCTTTTTAGCAGGAAAAAGGAAGAGACTTCGAGGGCAGAGGGAAGGAGGTGAACAGAGATGGGAAAAGATGTTGCAGGTCAACAAATCCCAGGCTGTCGGACAGTGGTCCAGAAAGAGAGAGAGCGCTCAGAGGAGATGAGTTGCTGTGTGGGAGCTCCTGGAGATACAAGATACAAGGAGTAGGGATTCCCATTCCCCCAGGATCCCAGCCAGAGCACCTGGACCCGATGAGACCCCTGGGACAGTGGACATCTCAATAGTGACCAGAGGAGTCTCTGGCCCTGCAAAAGCATTTAGGAACTTGTCCACAAACTGGAAAGGTCCAAGACTGAGACAATTCTTCCTGACACGAAAGGTATGGGAACTCACAATTTGATTTAAGTTGATTCACCAAAATAACAAGATGTGATATTCCTCACTTCCTTAGTCTGTTGATTAAGATTCATATCTGCTACTCAGTTGACTGCCTACTATGCGTTAGGCAATGCAGTAGGGTTTTCAAACATGTTTTATTATGTACACTTCAAAACAACGCTCCTGTGGATTTGAACCAGATTTTACCTGTGGTTATCTGGTTTTCCAAAGTCTGTGGATATCTCATTAAAATAAGGAGATTTAAAGGAATTAAGTGTTAGAGTGTTCTTGCATTACATTATATATGTGAATTCACTGAATCCTCACAGTCAACATAATGCATTTTTAAGTAGATGGACACTGTCTAGGGCCTCTGCTCTGGTTGTGACATTAATTCATTCTCTGTTCTCTAAATGGGTGCTGAAAGACTGTCTTCTACCAAATGGCCTTACCCTCCCACAGTCATGACTTACACATACTTGTTCCAAATGTTCAGCAGAGATCAAGTCTCAGTTCCAGATTTCTAGAAAAGAAACCCTGATAATTCTTGGCCCAATCAGCTATGGCCAGCAGCATGCGGTCAAACAGCTTAGCCAATCAGATTTTCTCTCCCAACAATTTGTAATTGTGTCTTAGAGATTCTAATTAGTCTATGCTGGTTACCTGAACTGAAGACATGTAACCTGAATGCTGTGCAGCAGCCATAGCTGGCTGTGTGTGCATATAGATGAAGAGGATGCCAACCTGCAAAGATGGAGGAGAATGATACACACCTCTAGACAGGGTAAGTGATTGAAGACCACGTGCCTGTGCTCTGGCTGTTTTTGCCTCACCAGGGCACCTAGGACACCCACTCACCAGGTCCGCTTAGAACAAAGTCCCTGCAGAAAATATTATGAGAGCATTAACATAGCCCTGGGGCAATCTGGTTGTGTGCCAGTGTGCTGCCATGCTAAGGCCAATTGGTTTTGAATCTTTCTACTGATGGGGATAGAGAATAATGCATTTGCCAGATCAATTACCACACACCAAGGGCCAGAAATGGTGATGATCTACTCCAGTGAAGATATAAATTAATCAGAGAAGCTGCAACTGGGGCTAACACCCGGTTCAACTTACAGTAATTCATTATCATTTGCCATGCTCTGTCTTTCTTTTTTCAGAGACCAGACAGCTAACTTAAATAAGTATGTGATAGAGACCACCACCTTGCAACCTTTAAGTCTTTTGAAGATAGAACTAATTTCTGCAATACCAGAAGACAAAGAGACAAGTTATAAAGGATCCTACTTGGTCCTTCCTGCCACAGTGACCTTACTCCATACATCAGAGACCCAGTGCAAGAGTTCCGGCAGCTGCTAAGTACACCTATCCCAATTATACATGCAAGAACTAGATATATAACCATACGGTGAGTCTGCAAGTGCATTGGACCCAAAATGAGACAGTCTTGGGCAGTACCCCGTTTATCTCCTAGCTTCCATAAGTCCCACCCTAAACAGAGAGCCATGATGGTATTTGGGGTACCATGGTCCTATGGATTATATGTTTGTCTCCTCCCAAACTCATATTTAAATTTAATTGCCGTTGTAACAATATTAAGAGGTGATTAGGCCATGAGGGCTCTGCCCTCACTCATAGGTTAATGCTATTATTTGGGGAGTAGGTTCATTATCAAGGAAGCAGATTTCTTATAAAAGGATGAATTAGGCCTCCTTTTGCCTCTCCCTGTCACCCACCCTTTGCTTTTCTGTCATGGGATGATGCAGGAAGAAGTCCCTAGCAAGACACCACCTCCTCAATCTTGGACTTCTCAGCCTCCAGAACCATTAACCAATAAATTTCTGTTTATTATAAATTACCCAATCTGTGGTATTCTGTTGTAGTAGCACAAAACAGACCAAGACACTTGGTGTCAGTGTCAGTTCAGTCTCATATCTTATACTCCTCAAAAAGTCTGTCTATTCTGCCACCCTTACCCCAACCACTAATCAGTGCACAGTTCCTGTCAAATGATGCATGTAATTTTGTAGAAGGATTGGGGAATATTTATTCTGACAAGGGCATTGCAGTTCCTTCTCAAGGGCACCCAACCTCGCCTCTAATCAAAGGGCTCTGGACCTATAAATTGAGGTTGAAAACTGGATGAAGAAACCTAATTTTCCATCGTGAAAACTAACGTCCATATTCTGCTTATCAGCTCTCAAGTTATTTACGGTCATACGTTCCTTAACCATGGGGATATGTCCTGAGAAATGCGTTGTTAGGCAATTTCATTGTTGTGTAAACATCATAGAGTATACTTACACAAACATAGATAAAATAGCCTACTACACACCTAGTATGGTCTATTGCTCCTAGGCTACAAACCTGTGCAGCATGGTACTGTACTGAACACTGTAGGCAATTGTACCACAATGGTAAGTATTTGTGTATCTAAGCATATCTCAACATAGGCAAGATACAGTAAACATATAGTATTATAATCTTATGGGACCTCCATTGTGTATGCAGTCTGTCATTGACTGAAACATCATTATGGAGTGCATGACTGTATTTATTCATTTAGTTACTTAGCTAGTTTAAATTTTGCAAAACATGACTAGGTGTGGTGGTTCACACCTGTAATCCTGACACTTTGGGAGGCTGAAGTGGGAGGATGGCTTAAGGCCAGGAGTTCAAGTCCAGCCTGGTCAACACAGTAAGACCTCATCTCCATTTTAAAAAATTAAAATTAATTTTATAAAACAATAAGTATCATTTATTTATTGATGGACAAATCATGTGTCCATTTGTCTTTCTTCTAGGAACAACATGATCTATCTACCATCACCATAGATCTCTGTGGGTTTAGGAACCCTGGTTGTTACTTTGGCCTTGCTGCCTGGTACACTAATCAACTACACCTTGCCTCTGATTATTAAGTGCCACCAATTGGCCTTGTCCATTCCTAAATTCCATCGTTTCCATTGAGACTTGAGACTCCACTTCTATGGTAGATTCACACCTATCCACTTGCATCAACCCTGGGCTACAGAATTTCTCAAAGATACAGAGCCCTCTTCACCAGTGTGTGTCTTCTAATCCTAGGGAAGGGAGTGGCCTTTAAGGCCTCTTAAGAAGCAAAGACAGGAAGGAGATTCTCAGGTCTTATGTAGTAAATCCAGTCTGACATTCCTTCTCTGTGACGCTGTGTTTCACTCTGTGAATTATATTTTCTGAATTACTAATTTTCTTTTCAGCTATGTCTAATCTGTTGCCAAAAATCCATGAGTTTTTTATTGTAATTTTTACAATTTTCATTTCTAGGAGTTCCATTTGATTATTTTCCAAATCTAATAGGTTACTTTTACAGTTGTCTCTTTTTCACAAACATGTGTAAGGTAAGCTTATCTTTTATTTCTTCAAGCATAAAAAGCATGGTTCTGTGTTTGATAGGATAATACCTGAGATCTTTGAGGGTCTGTCTCTGCTGTCAGTTGTTTCTGCTAGTTCTTGTTGTTGGTGCCTTCAATGTGTACTTACTGATTTTTTTTTACTTTGAACTACTAATTTCCCTTTGAAAGTTGTTTGTGGGGATTCTTTGAAACCTAGGACAAAGGTCCATTCCTCAGAGAAAATTTGTATTCACTTCTGCCAGGGACCTGGGAGTACTACCAGCCTGGAACAACTTTAAAGTTAATAACTTTAAAGCCTGAAGTTTTTGGAATTCTCATGCAATGTAAATATAAATGTAAATCCGAGCATGAGCTGGCTGTGGCCACAATACTGCACTATTCTGCTACTACCCAGGCCACACTCCATGTGGTCACCAGGAGTAAGGGAATAGGAAAGTTTAGTTCTAGGTCACCCTTACACTGAGGGTGTGACACTCTGGGTAGAGGCAGTTTTATGAGAAAGGGTCTCACATTAGAATCCCCACCTAGGGAGACACTGGACTTTAGTCTCTGTAATCCACAGGCAGTGAAAAGTCAAATTTAAGAGCACAAAAGTCAGTAAATATTCTCAGAACAAATGCTTTTTCTGAGCTTTCCTTTGTTTTCTGAGTTCCTCTCAGAATGTGACTAGATAATTCTTCCTAACTCTCCCAAGTATTAGGTGCTTTCCAGAAGATTTTAAAAACTTTTAGCTTGCATTTTTAGTTGTTTTCATCAAGAAGATAGGGCCAGATACCTTGCCTGCCATGTGACTGAAAATAGAAATCTCTTTTTTTTTTTTTTTTTTTTTTGAGGTCAGGAAACCGAAGACAGAGCAAAGGCCCATGATAGTCTTATGTTCAAGAAAAAAATCAAGATGGTAAATAATCCTGTGTTTTTGTGTAGCCTACTCTATAGTTCATGAAGTACCAGCACCTTGTCTCATATCTATCCTTTTCTCTCCATTCCCCCATCAACCAGCCTAAGTCAGGCCTTCATTGTCTTTAGTTGCCTCCCACCTGATGTCTGACTTCCATCTTCTCTCTCTCCAATTCTTTCTGGTGGAATACTCCTAAAAACAATTTCAACCAACTCACTCCATCATTTACAAATATTCTATAACTGCCCATTGTTTATCAGACAAAAATCACTCTTAATTATAGAATGGAAAACTGCCCTACATAAAAATTCATCTTTATCTAGACTGAATCCTCAACATAGGCAAACATATGCATCTCTATGTCCTAACTCAACCCTGATTTTTTTCTCTGAAACATTGTCCACAACTCTTGGCCTCTATTCTTTTATTCCCTAGGCACTGAAGGAATTTATATCAGTAATACACAATGTATTATTTTTTAACAGTTTTATTGAGATACAATTAACACATCATATGATTTACCATTTAAAATGTACAGTTCAAAGTTTTGTAGTATGTTCACAGGGCTGTTTAACCCTCACCACAATCAATTTTAGAACATTTTCATCACCCTAAAAAGAAACCACATGCCCGTTTCCCCTCAACGTTCCAGCTTTAGGCAACCACCAATCTACTTTCTGTCTCTACAGATTTGCCTATTCTAGACATTTCATATAAATGGAATCATAAACTATGCAGTCTTTTGTGACTGGAGCCTTTCATTTAGCATAGTGCTTTCAAGGTTTATCATGTTGTAACATGTATCAGTGTTTTATTTGTTGTTATAACTGAGTAATATTCCATTGTAAGGATATACCACGTTTTATTTATCCATTCATTAGCTGATGGGTATTTAGATTTTCCCCACTGCTTGGTTATTCTAAATAATGTTGCCTTGAACATTCATGAACAAGTTTTTATGTGGACATATGTTTTTATTTCTCTTGGGTACATACCTTGGAATGAAATTTCTGGGTCATATGGTAATTCTATATTTAACATTTCAACAAACTGCTAAAATGTTTTCCAAAGCAGCGGCACCATTTTACATTCCCACTAGCAAAGCATGAGGCTTCCATTTTCTCCATATCCTCTCCAGTCCTTGTTGTTTAATGTTTTAATGATAGCCATCTTAGTGGGTGTGATGTGGTATCTCATAGTGGTTTTGATTTGCATTTCTCTAATGACTAAGGATGTTGAGGATCTTTTCATGTGCTTGTTGGTCATTTGTATCTCTTCTTTGGAGAAATGTCTACTGAAATCCTCTGCCCATTTGAAAAATTGGGTTATTTGTCTTTTTATTATTGAGTTAAAGAGTTCTTTATACATTCTGGATATAGGTCTTTTACCAAATACATGATTTGCAAATACTGGATCCCATTCTGTGTTGTCTTTTCACTTTTATGATGATGTTGTTCACAGCACAGAAGTTTTTATTTTAATGGAGTTCAATTTATTTATTCTTTTGTTGTTTGTGCTTTTGGTAATTTATTTAAGAAACTATTTACTGACCCAAAGTTGTAAAGATTTACTTCTACGTTTCCTTCTAGGAGTTTTTCTAATAGCTGTTTTGAAGTCTTTGTCTGCTAAGTCCACTATATAGACTCCTTCAATGGCTATTTCTATTGCCTGTTTTTTTCTCCTGGTTTTTGCATGTCTTGCAGTTTTTTGTTAAACACTGGCCATCTTAGATAATATAACAACTCTGAATACTAATTCCCTCCAGAAATTGTTTGTTTATTTGTTTGGTGATTTGGCTGAAATAATTCCACATTCTGTTTCTGCCACAACGTGCAGCCTCTGGTGCCTCTGCCCAGAGTTTTTTCTCTTTGTTTTCATCTTTTAGTCTGACTACCTAAAGGTCACCCCTGGGTTGGCATAAACCATTTATTGGTCAGAAGTTGTGTTTAACCTCTTTCACTAGTTAGGTTTTTTCCCCCTTTACCAATGAATGTGTGTGTGGCCTGGAGATTTCCATTACAATTCAAGGAGGTTACTTTTTTTGCCCCACATTCAGCAAGGGACTGGTAACTTGGAGGTTCCTTCTATAATCACTCCTGAGAGGGTGCAGCCCCAGGCAGTCACACAGTGTTTTACATGGCCAGGGCTGAGTGTGAGTTTACTTTTAAACCCGGTTTTCTAGGAGTTTCCCTTTGGTCACAGTAGCTTCTTGTCAGTCAGCGGTCAAAGGTGATGTTTAAGCCCTTTGTTCTAGTAAACTGTCTGCCCTGTGTTAGTGGCTCTGTGTGCAGCTCAGGAGATCCTTTCAAATCAGTCCTGCATCCTGCTCTGATGACTCTTGACTAGGCACAGCCCGACCCATGGGCATATCCCTCTTGACCCCAGAATTAACTGTGGTCCCAGGAGAGCTCTTCTTGGTTTTCTCTTTCTCTAGTTCTCTCCACTAAGCCTCTGCACTGCCGTTTTTCTTGTACAAATAATGGAAATCCAGCCTCCTTTTAACTGCGCTCCACCAAGATCTCCATTGTTTGCAATAGTGGCTTTAGATGCGGAGTTCTCCACACTGTTCTAAATGAAGTCAGTTCCCTTAGGCAGAGCTGCAGGGCTCTTCAGTATTTAGGATCTGTCTTTGCCCTGGGCAGAATCCCTGTGCCACTGAAACATCTGAGCACAGGGACCAGTGATAACCAAAATGACATCCCACTCTAAGAGTGGTCAGGGTGGCAGCTCCTGATCATTTCTTGCCCATGTTAGCATGGAACTTCCACCCTATCAGCAAGTTGAGGTGGGAGCAAAAGGGCTCCAGTGATCTCAGCCTTTGCACCTGGAGTAAAGCTTCCATCCTGTGAGTCAGAGCTGGGTGGGGGTAGGAAACCCAATCCTTCTGGCCATGCCTTCTTAAAACAGAGCTTCTGCAGCATGGAACTGGGGAAGATAAGAAATGGCAGCCTGACCCTCTCTGGGTGAAACTGCAGCTCCAGGCTAAGGACTGGGTGGAAAGGCAGCCACAGCCTTCTTGGATTCACATGCCTGGAGTAGAGATACTGTAGCATGAAGCTCTGGGAAGGAGTAAAGGGATGCATTCTGGTTCAAATGCCACAGACTCTCACTGTCTTTACCAAGATTTAATAGATTTTTCTTGAATGAATCTTTCTCCATTTGCTGCATGCCTTTGGGACAATTTTCAGAGACTTAAGTGATTGTCATTTGTAATTTTCACTAGTTAAATTGTTTTTCTGGGGAGAAGGTCCATCCAGATTCTTACACCTTCATTCTGCGAGTCTTAAATCCACAGAACCCATTGTTTGATTAGGATAGGCTTTATTCATCCACTTGACAAATATTTATAGACTATGAATTATGTGGCAGGCAATGATTTGTTGCTTGTCAACCTGTGTTGTAAACTGACTATTTCAGATTGATGTGTATGTAACATTCATATCCAACAGGATCAAGCGCACTACATCCAACAGGCCATGCGTGTTTGGGTTCTGTAAATGTCCACAGCACTCAGCACAAGGTGGGATGTAGTTTATTCTTTTTTTTCACTAATCCCTTCCTGATTTCCCTACTTGATTAACATCACATTTCCAAAACTATGTATTTTTCTGAAGTGTTCATTTCCTCTTTGTTTAGCAAATCACTGTTGATTGTCTATTATTTGTCCCTACCAAAATAATGGCAGATATTTTGCTACCATTTTTTGAGTGTGTAATAGGCATTAGGTTTTTTGAGTGTTTTTGTTTTTGTTTTTGTCTTGAGACGGAGTTTCACTCTTGTCGCCCAGGCTGGAGTTCAATGATGCAATCTCAGCTCACTGCAACCTCTGTCTCCTGGGTTCAAGCGATTCTCCTGCCTCAGCCTCTGGAGTCACCCAGGCTGGAGTGCAATGGCACAGTACCAGCTCACTGCAACCTCCGCCTCCCGGGTTCAAGGGATTCTCCAGCCTCAGCCTCTGGAGTAGCTGGAATTACAGATGCCTACAACCATGCCCAGCTAATTTTTCTATTTTTAGTATAGATGGGGTTTCACCACTGATCTCGAACTCCTGACCTCATCTGGATCACCACCTGCCTCGGCCTCCCAAAGTGCTGGGATGAGCCGCTGCACCCTGCCAGCAGTAAGTCTTTACATATGCAATCTCACTAGAGCTAGCGTTAACCCCATGGGGAAGTTCTAATCCCATTGTGCAGATGAGAAACCTGAGACTCAGAAAGGTTAAAAGAGCTTGTCTCAAGTTATAGCAAGTAAGTGGCAGAGATGCACTTTGAGCAGAGAACTGCCTGACTCCAAAGCTGGTTCTTTTTCTTCCATGCTAACCTACCCTGACTTTCTACTTGTAAGAGGAGAAGAGAACTATAGCAAGTTTGAGGAAAATCATCTCCAACACCCTGAATCATACAGCATCGCATGCCTTGGAAGCCTGCCGGTTTCCCAAAGCTAATATGTGATCTGGCCTCTTCGTGCTTGCAGCACTTTGGGACACAAAATGACTAATAAAGAACCACCGGAGTGAACGGAGTGACCTTGTTGCACCATGCCAAGCCCCCCAAATGACCCCAATTAAGTCCGTGACCTGGCTTATTTACAAAGATGTACCTCACAAAATGGCAAATATATTAATAACTCGACCACAACCAATCTGGCCCTCGTTAGCTGTGTTGTAATGAGAACGTGTACTCATATCATTATGAAACATGTATTTAGGACAGGAATTGTACTGAATCCAGGCTTCTCTGACCCTCCAGGAAAAATCAGTTAGGAATGGTGATGCCTATCTACCTATTTCTTTTATTTTTAAAATTTTTGTGGGTAACTTCTGGAAAATTGATTTCGTAGTTAGTTACCCTTGATGGTGCTGAGATGGGTGTGGCTGACTTGGGGATGAAAAGTGGATAAGTTCAAGAATGCTTGGGAAGTGAAAAAAATCCCAAATAGGTCTTTTTTTTTCAATGACTCACAGCCTAAATGAAATTAAATAATTAAAAATTAAATACAGTAAAGTTGATTTTGTTTAATGTTATAAATGCAAATCTAATCTTTATTTTCCTCTGTTTCACTTAAATTTTTATAAACGTTTGTTGGAGAAAGATCTACAATGCTTTTCCTGAAGTAGCTAATGCTCACTCTTAATATCTTCTTTTAATATTCATATTGTGTGAATCTATTTTTCCTATTGACTGAAAATTCACAGCAATCATTTTTGTTTATAAATTAGCAGTTTCTGGCTGGGTGCGGTGGCTCACGCCTGTAATCACAGCACTTTGGGAGGCTGAAGCAGGCAGATCACTTGAGGTCAGGAGTTCAAGACCAGCCTGACCAACATGGTGAAACTCCATCTCTACTAAAAATACAAAAATTAGTTGGGCCTGGTGGACGCTTCTGTAATCCCAGCTACTCGGGAGGCTGAGGCAGGAGAATCGCTTGAACCGGGAGACAGAGGTTGCAGTGAGGCGAGATCGCGCCACTACACTCCAGCTGGGCCACAGTGCAAGATTCCGTCTCAAAAAAAAAAAAAACAATTAGCAGTTTCTAAAATCATCTTCACAGTGTTTCATGCCTGCAGTAATACAATGATACATGCATACTTCAACATATGAGGAAGATTTACTGTGTTTTTTTTCCAGGTCCTGATTGGACACTGGACCCTGTAGGATAGAGGAAGGGACACTGGAAGGTGGAAGAATAGATTCAAAGGGATGGATTATGGAAAGGAGAACATTTTAATGAACATAGTCACCATTAATATTATCTTATTCACTAGGTTTTTTTTTTTTCTTTTTTTTTTTTTTGCCTCTTTGTGTCTAGGGATTGCTAAGTATTCTTATGTGGCTATTCTACTTAAAATTAATATATCCTTTTATAGGTATGGTCTTATGTTCTTATAAATAAAATGAAGAATATAAGTTTGAAAATAATGTGGGTACATGATAGGTGTATATTTGTGGGGTACATGAGATATTTGATATTTTGATACAGATACACAATGCATAATAATCACATCAGGGTAAATGGGATAGCCATCACCTCAAGCATTTATTCTTTGTGTTACAAACAATTCAATTATGCCCTTTTAGCTATTTATTTATTTTTATTTATTTTTTATTTGTCCATAAGTTGTTGGGGTACTGGTGGTATTTGGTTACATGAGTAAATTCTTTAGTGGTGATCTGTGAGATTTTGGTGCACCCATTACCCATGTATACACTGCACCATATTTGTAGTCTTTTATCTCTCACCCCCCTCCCACTCTTCTCCCCAAGTCCCCAAAGTCCACTGTATCATTCTTATGCCTTTGCATCCTCATAGCTTAGCGCCCACATATCAGTGAGAACATACGACGTCTGGTTTTCCATTCCTAAGTCACTTCACTTAGAATAATAGTCTCCAATCTCATCCAGGTCACTGCAAATGCTGTTAATTCATTCCTTTTTGTGGCTGTGTAGTATTCCATCACATGTATACACACACACACATATATAGTATTCCATCATATATATATTCTAACATATATATATATTCTAACATATATCTATATATAATATATATATATATATATTTCTTTATCCATTCATTGATTGATGGGTATTTGGGTTGGTTCCACAATTTTGCAATTGTGAATTGTGCTGCTGTAACCGTGTGTGTGCCAGTATCTTTTTCGAATAATGACTTCTTTTCTTCTGGGTAGATACCCAGTAGTGGGATTGCTGGATCAAATAGTAGTTCTATTTTTAGTGGCTGTACTAGTTTACATTCCCACCAGCAGTGTAGAAATATTCCCTGTTCACCGCATCCACACCAACATCTACTGTTTTTTTATTTTTGATTATGGCCATTCTTGCAGGAGTAAGGTGGTATCACATTGTGGTTTTGATGTGCATTTCCCTGATCATTAGTGATGTTGAGCATTTTTTCATATGTTTGTTGGCCATTTGTATATATTCTTTTGATAATTGTCTATTCATGTCCTTAGCCAATTTTTTGATGGGATTTTTTGTTTTTTATCTTACTGATTTGTTTGAGTTTGTTGTAGATCTGGGATATTAGTCCTTTGTCAGATGTATAGGCTGTGAAGATTTTCACCCACTCTGTGGGTTACCTGTTTACTTTGCTGACTGTTCCTTTTGCCATGCAAAAGCTCTTTAGTTTAATTAGGTCCCAGCCGTTTATCTTTGTTTTTATTGCATTTGCTTTTGGGTTCTTGGTCATGAAATCCTTGCCTAAGCCAATGTCTAGAAGGGTTTTTCCAATGTTGTCTTCTAGAATTTTTATAGTTTCAGGTCTTAGGTTTAAGTCCTTAATCAATCTTGAGTTGATTTTTGTATAAGGTGAGAGATGAAGATCCACTGTCATTCTCCTACAGGTGGCTAGCCAAGTATCCCAGCACCATTTGTTGAAAAGGGTATCCTTTCCCCACTTTGTGTTTTTGTTTGCTTTGTCGAAGATCAGTTGGCTGTAAGTATTTGGTTTTATTTCTGGGTTCTCTATTCTGTTCCATTGGTCTGTGTGCCTACTTTTATACCAATACCATGCTATTTTGGTGACTGTGGCCTTATAGTTTGAAATCATGTGGTGTGATGCCTCCAGATTTGTTCTTTTTACTTAGTCCTGCTTTGGCTATGTGGGCTCTTTTTTGGTTCCAGATGAATTTTAGAATTTTTTTTTTAATTCTCTGAAGAATTATGGTGGTATTCTGATAGGGATTGTGTTGAATTTGCAGATTGCTTTTGGCAGTATGGTCATTTTCACAACATTGATTCTACCCATCCATGAGCATGGGACGTGTTTCCATTTGTTCATGTTGTCTATGATTTCTTTCATCAGTGTTTTGTAGTTTTCCTTGTAGAGGTCTTTCGGCTCCTTTGTTAAGTATATTCCTAAGTATTTTATTTATTTATTTATTTTGCAGCTATTATAAAAGGGGTTGTGTTCTTGCTTTAATTCTCTGCTTGGTTGCTGTTGGTGTATAGAAGAGCTACTTATTTTCGTACATTAATCTTGTATCCAGAAACTTTGCTGAATTCTTCTAGCAGTTCTAGGAGCTTTCTGGAGAAGTCTTTAGGATTTTCAAGGTAAATGATCATATTATCAGCAAAAAGTGACAGTTTGACTTCCTCTTTAGCAATTTGGATGCCTTTTATTTCTTTCCCTTGTGATGCCTTTTAGAGCTTTCCCTTAGCTCTGGCTAAGATTTCCAGTACTGTATTGAAGAGGAATGGTGAGAGTGGGTATCCTTGCCTTGTTCCAGTTCTCAGAGGGAATGTTTTCAACTTTTACCCATTCAGTATTATGTTGGCTGTGGGTTTGTCATAGATGGCTTTAATACTTTAAAATATGTCCCTTGTATGCTGATTTTGCTGAGAGTTTAATCATAAAGGGATGCTGGATTTTATCAAATGCTTTTTTGCATCTATTGAGATTATCATGTGAATTTTGTTTTTAATTCTGTTTATGTGGTATATCACATTTATTGACTTGCGTATGTTAAACCGTCCCTGCATCCCTGGTATGAAACCCACTTGATCATGGTGGGTTATCTTTTTGATATGTTGTTGCATTCAGTTAGCTAGCATTTTGTTAAGGATATTAGCATCTATGTTCATCAAGGACATCATTTGATAGTTTTCTTTTTTATTATGTCCTTTCCTGGTTTTGGTATTAGGGTGATGCTGGCTTCTTAGAATGAATTAGGGAGGGTTCCTTCTTTCTCTATCTTGTGGAATAGTGTCAAGAGGATTTGTACCAATTCTTCTTTGATTGTCTGGTAGAACTCTGCTGTGAATCTGTCTGGTCCTGGACCTTTTTTTTGTTGTTGTTGGTAATTTTTAAATTACCATTTCAATCTTGCTGCTTGTTATTGGTCTGTTCAGGGTATCTAATTCTTCCTGATTTAAGCTAGGAGGGTTATATTTTCCCAGGAATTTATCCATCTCTTCTAGGTTTTCTAGTTTATGTGTGTAAAGATGTTCATAGTAGCCTTGAATAATCTTCTGTATTTCTGTGGTGTCAGTTGTAATATCTCCTGTTTCATTTCTAGCGAGATTATTTGGATTTCCTGTCTTCTTTTCTTCATTAATCTTGCTAATGATCTATCAATTCTATTTATCTTTTTAAAGAACCTGCTTTTTGTTTCATTTATCTTTTGTGGATTTTTTTGTTTGTTTCAATTTCATTTCGTTCTGCTCTAATCTTGGTTATTTCCTTTCTTCTGCTGCATTTGGGTTTGGTTTGTTCTTGTTTCTCTAGTTCCTTGAAGTGTGACCTTAGATTGTCTGTCTGTGCTCTTTTAGACTTTTTGATATAGGCATTTAGGGCTATGAACTTTCCTGTTAGCACCGCCTTTGCTGTATCCCAGAGGTTTTGATAGGTTATGTCATTATTGTCATTCAGTTTAAAGAATTTTTTAATTTCCATCTTGATTTTGTTTTTGACCCAAAGCTCATTTAGGAGCAGGTTATTTAATTTCCATGTATTTGCATAGTTTTGAAGGTTCCTTTTGGAGTTGATTTCCAGTTTTATTCCACTGTGGTCTGAGAGAGTGCTTGATATAATTTCAGTTTTCTTAAATTTATTGAGGATCATTTTGTGGCCTATTATATGGTCTATCTTAGAGAAAGGTCCATGAGCTGTTGAATAGAATGTGTATTCTGTGGTGGTTGGATGAACTGTTCTGGATATATCTGTTAAGTCCATTTGTTACAAGGTATGGTTGAAATCCATTGTTTCTTTATGGACTTTCTGTCTTGATGACCTGTCTAGTGCTGTCAGTGGAGTATGGAAATTCCCCATCATTACTGAGTTGCTGTCTATCTCATTTCTGAGGTCTATTAGTAATTGTTTTATAAATTTGGGAGCTCCAGTGTTAGTTGCATATATGTTTAGGGTTGTGATGTTTTCCTGTTGGATAAGGCCCTTTACCATTATATACTGTCCCTCTTTGTCTCTTTTAACCACTGTTGCTTTAAAGTTTGTTTTGTCTGATATAGAAATAACTACCCCTACTGCTTTTGGTGTCCATTTGCATGAAATGCCTTTTTCCACCCCTTTACTTTAAATTTATGTGAGTCCTTATGTGTTAGGTGATTCTCCTGAAGGTAGCAGATAGTTGGTATGTGAGTTCTTATCCATTCTGTGATTCTGTATCTTTTAAGTGGAGCATTTAGGCCATTTACATTTAATGTTAGTATTGAAATGTGAGGTACCATTGTTTTCATCATACTCTTTGTTGCCTGTGTACTTTGGTTTTTTGTTTTGTTTTTACTTTTCAATTTGTATTTTGTTTTATACGTCCTGTGTGATTTATGCTATAAAGAGGTTCTGTTTTGATGTGTTTCCAGGATTTGTTTTAAGATTTAGACCTTCTTTTAGCAATTCTTGTAATGGTGGTTTTTGTTTGCCCGAAAACAACTTATCTTTCCTTCATATGCGATGCTTACTTTCTCTGGATACAAAATTCTTCGCTGATAATTGTTTTGTTTGAGGAGGCTGAAGATAGGTCCCCAACCCCTTCTAGCTTGTAGGGTTTCAGCTGAGAAATCTGCTGTTAATCTGTTAGGTTTTCCTTTATAGGTTACCTGGTACTTCTGTATCACAGCTCTTACGATTCTTTCCTTCATCTTAACTTTGGATAATCTGATGACAATATGCCTAGGTGAAGATCTTTTTGTGATGACTTTCCCAGGTATTCTTTGTGCTCCTTGTATTTGGCTGTCTAGGTCTCTCCAAGGCCAGAGAAGTTTTCCTCAATTATTCCCCCAAATATGTTTTCCAGGCTTTTAGAATTCTCTTTTTCCTCAGGTATACTGATTATTCTTAAGTTTGATCATTTAACATAATCCCAGACTTCTTGAAGGCTTTGTTCATATTTTCTTATGTTTTTTCCTTTGTCTTTGTTGGATGGGGTTAATTCAAAGACTTTGTCTTTGAGCTCTGAATTTCTTTCTTCTACTTGTTCAATTCTGTTGCTGAGACTTTCCAGAGCATTTTGTATTTCTAAAAGTGTGTCCAAAGTTTCCTGGATTTTTTATTGTTTTTTCTTTAAGGTATCTATTTTCATGAATATTTCTCCCTTCACTTGTATCACTGTTTTGATTTCCTTGTATTGGCCTTTGCCTTTCTCTGGTCACTCCCTGATTAGCTTAATAACTAAACTCCTGAATTCTTTTTCAGGTAAATTAGGGATTTCTTCTTGGTTTGGATCCATTGCTGGTGAACTAGGGTTATTTTTGGGGGGCGGTGTTGAAGAGCCTTGTTTTGTCACATTACCAGCATTGGTTTTCTGATTCCTTCTCATTTGTTTATGATCCATCAGAGGGAAGATCTGGGACTGAAGGCTGTGGTTCAGATTCTTTTGTTCCACGGGGTGTTCCCTTGATGTAGTACTCTCCCTCTTTTCCTATGGATATGGTTTCCTATGAGCTGAACTGCAGTGGTTGTTGTCTCTTTTCTGGGTCTAGCTGCCCAGTGAGTCTACTCAGCTCTGGGCTGGTACTGGGGGTTGTTTGCACAGAGTCCTGTGATGCGAACCATCTATGGGTCTCTCAGTTGTGGATACCAACGCGTATTCTGGTGGAGGTGGCGGAGGGTGCAATGGATTCCATGAGGGTCCCTAGCTTTGGTGGTTTAGTGCTCTATTTTTGGGCTGGTTGGCCTCATGTTAGAAGGTGGTGCTTTCCAGAAAGCATCAGCTGTAGTAGTGTGGAGAGGGACCAGAGGTGGGCAGGGCTTTAGAACTCTCAAGATCGTATATGCTTTGTCTTCCACTACCAGAGTGGGTAGGTAAGGGCCACCAGATGGGTGTGAGGCTAGGTGTGTCTGAGCTCAGACTCTCCTTGAGTGGGTCTTTCTGTGGCTGCTGTAGGGGATGGGGATGAGTTTCCCAGGTCACTGGAGTTGTGTACCTAGGAGGATTATGGTGCCTCTACGGAGTCATGCATGTTGTCAGGGAAGTGGGGGGCAACTGGCAGTGACAGGCCTCAACTAGCTCCCATGCAAACTGAAGGGCTAGTTTCCCACTGTGCCCCCACGCCAACAGCCCCAAGTCTGTTTCCAGGTGGATGGGCTTTATGATAGCTCTATAAAATATAATTTGAAGTCAGGTAATGTGATTCTTCCAGTTTTGTTCTTTTTGCTTAGTATATCTTTGGCTATTCTGAGTCTTTTGTGATTCCATATAAATTTTAGGATTATGTTTTCTATTATGCAAAGAATGTCATTGGCATTTTGATAGGGATTGCATTGAATCTGTAAATTGCCTTGGGTAATATGGACATTTTAACAAGATTGAGTCTTCCAATCCATGTACATGGAATATCTTTCCATTTTTTGTGTGTTCTCTTAAATTTCTTGCATAAATTTTTATAGTCTTCATTGTAGAGATCTTTCACTTCTTTGGTTAATTCCTAGGCTTTTAATTTTATTTGCAACTATTGTAAATGGGATTACTTTTTTATTTATTTTTCAGATTGTTCACTGTTGACATATAGAAATGCTACTGATTTTTGTATGTTGATTTTGTATCCTGCAACTTTACTGAATTTGTTTATCAGTTCTAATAGTTTTTTGATGGAGTCTTTAGGTTTTTCCAAATACAAAAGCATATTATCTACAAACAGAGATAATTTGACTTCTTTCTTTCTAATTTGGATTTCTTTTATTTCTTTCTCTTGTTTGATTGTTCTAGCTAGGACATCCAGTACTACGTGAATAACAGTAGTGAAAGTAGTCATCTTTTTCACATTCCAAATCTTAGAGGAAAGGCTTTCAGTTTTTCTCAATTCAGTATTATACTAGGGGTGTGTCTGCTGTAGATGGCTTTTATTGTATTGAGGTATGTTCCTTCTATACCCAGTGTTTTTTGTATTTTTGTTTGTTTTTGAGGCAGGGTCTCACTCTGTCACCCACGCTGGAGTGCTGTGGTGCAATCTTGGCTCACTGTAACTTCCACTTCCCAGGCTCAAGGGATCCTCCCACCTCAGCCTCCTGAGTAGCTGGAACTACAGGCACATGCACATGTCCCCATCACTAGCTAATATATTTTTTTTTTTTGTAGAGACAGGGTTTTGCCATGTTGCCCAGACTGGTGTCAAACTCCTTTAAAAAACCAGTTTTTTAAGGGTTTTGATTTTTATCATGAAGAGATGTTGAATTTTGTCAAGTGCTTTTTCAGCATCAACTGAAGTGATGATATGGCTTTTGTCCTTCATTCGGTTGATGTTATGTATCACATAAATTGATTTGCATATGTTGAATCATCCTTGCATCCTTAGGATAAATGCCACTTGATCATGATGAATGATCTTTTAAATTTGTTGTAGAATTAAGTTTGCTGATATTTTGTTGAGGATTTTTGCATCAGTGTTCATCAGGGTGACATTGGCCTGTACTTTTCTTTCTTTCTGTCCCTTCCTCTTTCTTTTCTTCCTTCCTTCCTTCCTTTCTTTCTTTCTTTCTCTCTCTTTCTTTCTTTCTTTCTTTCTTTCTTTCTTTCTTTTCTTTTTCTTTCTTTCTTTCTTTCTTTCTTTCTTTCTTTCCGTCCGTCTCTCTCTTTCTTTCTGTCTCTTTCTTTCTGTCTCTTTCTTTCTTTCTTTCTTTCTTTCTTTCTTTCATGTGTGTCTTTGTCTGGTTTTTGTATCAAGGTAATACTGGCCTCATAGAATGAGTTCAGAAGTATTCTTTCCTCCTCTAATTTTCAGAATAGGTTGAGTAGGATTGGTATTAGTTCTTTTTTAAATGTTTAATAAAATTCAACAATGAAGCCATTGGGTGCTGAGCTTTTCTTTGCTGAAAGACTTTTTATTATGACCTTAATCTTACACGTTGTCTGTTCAGGTTTTGGATTTCTTCATGGTTCAATCATGATAAATTATATGTGTCTAAGAATTTATTCATTTCTTCCAGGTTTCCCAACTTATTGGCATATATAGCCAGTCTATGTCTTTTTTTTATTTTTTGAAACAAGATCTCGCTCTGTTGCCCAGGCTGCAGTGCAGTGGTGCAATCATGGCTCACTGCAGCCTCAACCTCCCTGGCTCAAGTGATTCTCCCACCTCACCTCCTGTGTAGCTGGGACCACAGGTGCATGCCACCATGGTTGGCTAATTTCTTTTTGGAAAGATCTGGTCTTCCTGTATTGCCTTGGCTGGTCTTAAACTCCTGGACTCAAGAGATTTTCCTACCTCAGCCTCCCAAAGTGCTGGGATTACACATATGAGCCACTGTGCCTGGCTCACTCTTTTGATTGGAGAGTTTAGTTCATCTACATTCAATGTTATTATTGATAAGTAAGGACTTATTTCTGCCATTTTGTTATTTGTTTTCTGGTTTTGTGGTCTTCTCTTCCTTCTTTCCTTCTTTCTTGTTGTCCTTTTAGTGAAGGTGATTTTCTCAGGTGGAAGGTGACTTTTTGTGTATCTGTTGTATGTTTTTTGATTCGAGGTTACTATGAAGCTTGCAAATGATATCTTATAATCAATTATTTTAAACTGATGACAACTTAACACTAATTGTGTAAACAAACTAATAAACAAGCAAAGAGAAAACTAATACAAACTCTACACCCTAAATTTATCCCTCTGCTTTTTAATTTTTACTTGTGTCTTGTTTCTATTTATATCTTCTTATACTCTCTATGTCTGGAAAAGTTGTAGTTATGATTCTTTGAGAGGTTCATCTTTTAGTCTTTCTACTCAATATATGAATAGTTTGCACACCACAATTAGTGTTATAATATTCTATGTATTTCTGTGTACTTACTATTACCAGTGAGTTTTGTACCTTCAGATGATTTCTTATTGCTGATTAGCAACCTTTTCTTTCAGATTGAAGAACTCCCCTTAGCATTTCTTGTAGAACAGGTCTGGTGTTGATAAAATCTCTCAGATTTTTTTTTTTTTTTTTAGTCTGGGAAAGCCTTTATTTCTCCTTCATGTTTTTAGAATATTTTCACTAGATATACTATTGTAGGATAAAATATTTTTCCTTCAGCACTTTAAGTTTATCTTGCTACTCTCTCCTGGCCTGTAAGATTTCCACTGAGAAGTTGCCTGCCAGATGAATTGGAGCTCCTTTGTATGTTATTTGCTTCTTTTGCTGCTTTTGGGATCATTTTTATATTCTTCACCTGTGGGAGTTGATTATTGAATGCCTTGAGGTGGTCTTATTTGAGTTAAATTGGTGCTCTATAACCTTCTTGTACTTGAATGTTGATATGTTTCTCTAGATTTGGGGAGTTCTCTATCATTATCCCTTTGAATAAAGTTTCTACCCTGATCTCCCTCTCTATCTCCTCTTTAAGGCCAATAACTCTTAGATTTGCTCTTTTGAAGCTATTTTCTAGATCTTGTTGGCGTGCTTCATTCTGTTATATTCTTTTTTATTTTGTCTCCTCTGACTGTGTATTTTCAAATAACCTGTCTTCAAGCTCACTAATTCTTTCTTCTGCTTGATCAATTCTGCTGTTAAGAGACTGATACATTCTTCAGTATGTCAATCACATTTTTCAGCTCCAGCATTTCTGCTGATTCTTTTTATTTCAATCTCTTTGTTAAATTTCTCTAATTGGATTCTGAATTCCTTCTCTGTGTCATCTTGGATTTTGTTGAGCTTCCTTAAAACAGCTATTTTGAACTCTCAGTCTAAAAGGTAACATATCTGTGTCTCTCTAGGACTGGTCCGTGTTGCCTTATTTAGTTCATTGGTGACATCATGTTTCCCTGGATGGCCTTGATGCTTGTGGGCGTTCATCAGTGTCTGGGCATTGAAGAGATAGGTATTTATTGTAGTCTTCACAGTCTGGACTTGCTTGTACCCATCCTTCTTGGGAAGGTTTTATAGGTAATTGAAGGGACTTGGATGTTGTTACCTGTCTTTGATCACTGCAGCTGTATCTGCATTGAGGGTACCCCAAGTCTAGTAACACTGTGGCTCTTGCAAACTTGTAGAGGTACCACCTTGGTGGTCTTGGGTAAGACCCAGAAGAATTCTCTGGATTACCAGGCAGAGACTCTTGTTCTCCTCCCTTACTTTCCCCCAAATAAATAGAATCTTTCTCTGTGCTGAGCTGTCTGGAGCTGGGGGAGGGGTGACACAAGCACCCTGATGGCCATCACCCTGGGACTGTGCTGGATCAGACCTGAAGCCAGCACAGCACTGGGTCTTGCCCAAGGCCTACAGCAACCACTGCCTGGCTACCATCTATAATCACTCAAGGCCCAAGGCCTCTACAATCACGCGGTGGCAAATCCAGCCAGGATTGTGTCCTTAAGAATGGTGAGATCCCCCTGGCCCCAGGTGGGTTGAGAGATGCTGTCTGGGAGCCAGGGCCTGGAGTCAGGAATCAGGAATCTACCCTGTGCTCTATTCTGCTGCAGCTGGGCTGGCACCCAAGCCACAAGACAAAGTCCTTCCTGCTCTTCCCTCCCCTTTCCTGAAGCAGAGGAGTCTCTCCCCGTGGCCACCACCACCCCAGGCCCATGGCAAAGTACTTCCTGGCTACTGCCGATGTTCACTCAAGGCCCAAGGACTCTTCAATCAACCTCTGGTGCCAGTCCTGAGCCTCTCCATTCAGGGCAATGGGCTTCCCTCTGGCCCAGGGCAGATATAGAAATGCCATCCAGAAGCCAAGTCCTGGAATTAGAGACCCCAGAAGCCCATTTGTTGCTCTACTCCCACTTTGGCAAAGCTGGTACCCAAGCTGCGAGACAAAGTCTCCTTTACTCTTCCCTCTCCCTTTCTCAAGCAGGGAGGGGATCTCTTTCCATAGCCACCACAGCTGGAGATGTGCTGGGTCACGTCTGAAGCCAACATGTCTCTGAGTTTAACCCAAGGCTTACAGCAAGTACAGCCTGGCTACTGCTGCTAATTATTCAGGGCCCATAGGCTCTTTAGTCATCAGGTGATGAATTCTGCCAGGCCTGGCTCCTTCCCCTCAAAGGCAACAGTTTCCCTTCTGGCCCAGGGTATGCTAGAAACGACTTCCAGGATGTAGAGCCTGGAATGAGGGCCTCAGGACTCTTCCTGGTTTCTGATTCTACTGTGGTTGAACTGATACCCAAGTGGCAAGACAAAGTCTTCTTTACTCTCCCCTCTCCTCTCCTCAAGCAAAGAGAAGGAGTCTCTCCCTGAGCTGCACTGCCTGTGGCTGGGGAAGGGATGGTGCAAGCACTCCTTTGGCCACCCCAGCTAGTGTCTCATTAGGTCATGTACACCCCAAGTCCACTGGCTCTGAGTCCAGCACAGCACCAGGACTTGCCAAGGAATTGCAGTTCTTGTGGCCTAAATTGCCATTCAAGTTTATTTAGAATCCCAGGGTGCTTTAGCCCATGGTTGCAGAATTTGCTGGAACTTAGGTTCTCATCACCAAGATGGACAATTTGCCCCTGGCTAGGGTTGGTCTAAATGCTCCCTCTTTGGGTGCTGGCTGAGTTTTACCTTGTGTTGCTTTCTGCTGTGACAGGGCAGCACTGAGTTCCAATGCAAAGTCCCATAATCAGTGTGCTCTCACTCCCCACTGTGCTCTCACTCCCTCAACATTCTCTCACTCCCCTATTCTCTCTTCATTCCATGAGGCCACTGCTAGGGGATGGAGAAGGATGGTATAGCTGACTCAAGACTGTCTTTCCTACCCTCTTCTGTGCCTCTTTTCTTAATATTATGTTAAAACCAGGGACTGTGGTCACTCACCTGATTTTTGGTTGTTATGAACATGCTTTTTTTCTGTGGATGGATGTTCCATTTGGTGTTTCTGTGGGAGGGACAATCACTGGAGGCTTCTATTCAGCCATCTTGTTCTGCCTTCTCCTCTCTATTTATTTATATTGATTTGTGAACATCTTCAAAACCCTGTATCCTTGAGAATCTTCAGTCCTTCAGTGTCATTTGAATGGTTCAGCCAGATCTCACTGGTTTATTCCTTTAAATGAATAAAATATCATACCTTTTCCACTAGGCTACAGAACCAATAAAGCAAGGAGGGGTAAAACTGGAAAGAATTTGTATGGAAACCTCTGAGGAAAAATGTGGTTTCCTTGGCGGAAGAAAAGTTGACATTTCATTAAATTGTATTAGACAATAAACTTATTGGGTGTTAGACTACCTCTCCCCAAAGTCCTATAAAACACCCAGGAGAGTATAATTTACCTGTCAAGAAGTATTCAAATATTTGTTGATTATTGCAGCCTGAATCTTCCCTTAGCTGATGAAGGTGGGGTGAAGACACTTTAAGAATTAGCTTTAAATCTGTTTTAGTATTATTCCTCACCTGCCATATGGCATATCCACATCACCTTCTTTTTTGCATCTCTCTGGGAGTTCCAAGGTGGGGTTGAATGTCTTGAATATTATTTGAGCTGTTTCTCAATCGTCTTTCCCCTCTCAGTCCTCTGGCTGTTGTTTCTGTTGTCTAAAGTGTGCTGTTGTTCTGCTCAACCATATGGATGCCCTCTGGATTGGACTGAGAGGGCTCAGTAATGTTATTCCTCTCTTCCACACAAGGTCTGAACCTGTTGAGAAATAAGACAAAGGACTAACATGGAAAGAGGTCAAGATAACATCTTCATTACTGACAAAACTAGGTTGAAGGACCTAGCTTTTACCTGTGGGCCTAATGTACCTTCTACTGTTTGAATCAGACCGACTTGGCCACCCAGTCCCATGAAGAACTGAAGCCCTTCTGCAGATTTCCCCGTGGAAGATCCATTTCCTAGGCCATTTGTCATGGAGAGGTAGAATACAGTGTGTGACTCTTGGGGAGCTTACTCTTAGAAGGAATAAGAAAGAAATTGAACTGACTATACCCAGTTTATTCTGCCCAAATTTACAGATCAGTTAAGTTTTTCCAGCTCTCCTGGATGGGAGTGAATAAAGGAGAGAGGGAGGCCAAGAGTGTCACTCTTACTGAGTTCAGCCCACAAAATTTGGAACATCAAGAGTGGTGGAGAAGTATTTACCCTCCAATACCACACAGTGTTTTTCTGAAAGGCCCCAACATGGTATTGCTCATCCATCCTTGGCCTCTAATGCCACTGGGGTTTCCTGACTGTAGATCTCTGATATTTACCTCTCTCTCTGACCAATTCATCTCTCTCCTTCACCTTTTCATAAAGCAGAGGGCCACAGTAAAATTAAAGTAGGAGGATGGCTAGAGTTATAATTCTGGATGGAATATTTTGTTGTTGTTTGGTTTTTGTTTTGTAATCAGTTTATTGAATGGTCTAAACTCAGTAGAGTTCAAACATTTAAAAAAATTATTTCTTCCAATAACTGCTCCTAAAAAAGTTCTGGTGAGCTCACCTTCCCTTCCCTAAATGATATTTTAGGTAAAACTTTATGGTTATTTTCGGGTATAAAAATATTCAGTATAATACAATTGATCCAGTTTAAAACTTCAAACTCATATCCAACTTAATTCTCTTCCTCCTAAGAGAATTAAGGAATTAAGAATTAAGGAGTGTGCTTTTCTCTTTCATTTTTCCTTCTTCCTCTCTTGGTTTTCCTTTTCTTCTCCACTATTTTTGGGCCTCAAAAACAGGTGGGGAAGAGGGAATAAATTTCTTCTACTTAAGTGGGTCTCTTTGGTCCTTCGTTCCTTGGAGGTCAATGGCTATTTATGGCAGAAGTCTAAATGCTGAGCTTCTCATGGACTCAGAGTGAGTTGTTAATGGGATCCTGTAAAATTCTTTTTTTTTTTTCTTTTTTTTTTTTTTTTGAGATGGAGTCTCACTCTGTCACCCAGGCTGGAGTGCAGTGGCATGATCTTGGCTCACTGCAGCCTCCGGCTCCTGGATTCAAGCAATTCTCCTGCCTCAGCCTCCCGAGTAGCTGTAATTACAGGTGCCCACCACCACACCTGGCTGATTTTTGTATATTTAGTAAAGATGGGATTTCACCATGTTGGTCAAGCTGGTCTTGAACTCCTGACCTCAAGTGATCTGCCCACCTTGGCCTCCCAACGTGCTGGGATTACAGACATGAGCCATGGTGCCTGACGAACCTCTAAGATTTTTACACAGCACAGGACCTGCTATGAAAGATGCACTCTGGCATCATTTCTTTTAATACTGCACCCCACACTGAGTTCCCATTCTCAATAAGATTCATACAGTCACCTTAGCCAAACACAGCAGAAATTTACTTAATTCTCACTTAACAGTGTTGAGTTAAGTGAACTCTTCACCCTGAGGTCTGCTGTGCTCCACAGGATCATTCAAGAATCCAGGATTCCTCATTTATATCTGCATTTGAGCCTGTGGAAAGGGGGAAAGAGGAAGTCAGAGTTAGCAGCTTTGTCTTTAAAGCAGTGATTTGTAAGTTTCCATAGGTCACTTCCACTAACATCCTGTTGGCTTGAACTTAGTCACATGATCATACCTAGCTGCAAGAGAAGCTAGGAAAATGTAATCTTTTGTGGGCTGGCTATATAATTCTCTGAAACCCTGGAGGTCTTTTTAATTGCTAAAATGCAAAAATGGAGAATGGATATCCGGGCAGAATCGAGTCGTCTCTGCCTCTGTTATATTTGAGATCATCTTCTCAGTGTACTCCAAACCACTCTGCCTTCAGGCCCTGTTGCTAAGTGTGGACCACAGTGAAAGACTTCCACCCCATTTCCTCTAGGCCACCAGTGACCCTCTCTGTGATGTCTTCCTGCTTCCATTTTACCATCCACCAAACATGTCTGTAGATACCTGAACCCCAACTGGAAACAAGTTTCCATGTTCTTTCTTATTGTCACACATGCCATTCAAATCACTGTGGTAAGTGATGCATGTGTAACCTTAGGATGCCTGGGGAATACATCATAAGGACACCACACCTAATCCACGTAGAGAGGGAAGAGTTGGGAAAGGCTGCCTGTATGACAGTGATGCCTGATAAGAGTTCTGAAAGAGTAGGGGTAGTTCATGGACAGGTGTCATAAGCAACAAGAACTAGAAGAGAAGAGAGACACGATGCATTTGCAGGACAGCAAATACTGCTTGAGAGTCAAGTGTGGGTAGAAGTGTGGGATATTTTTAGAATATAAGGCTTCAGGGGTAAACAAGAAGCAAATGATGTAGGCCTTTGTATACTTTGACTTTATCTTGAGGCCAAACGGGATTTAATGGGGAACTTTAAGCAAGGAAGTGTGACCCAAACCAATCTGCATTTGCAAAAGAAAATTCTGACAGCTGGTGAAGGGTGCACTGAAGCAAACAAGACCAGGCCCTCCTAGGACAGTTGGGAGGCAATTGGAGAAACCTAAGGGAAAAACAATTAAGGTCCAGAAGTAAAATAATGATAGAACTGCCAACAAAGCTCACACATTCTTTCCATGATAATAACAATTTTATTCTCTGTTTGTACACTGTCTCATTCCAAAAAGGATAGGGGTTGAATTTCACAAATTCAGCAAATATTGTAGTGAATATCAATCTCAGCCCAAAAATTCAGATGTGCGAGAAATATTATTTCTTTCATTTTCTGTAAATCAAACTTAATTTCTAATCTGAGCCCACTCCTGCTGGGTAGGTGGGAAATTCAGCCTCAGCCATTTTGGGGGTTCCCTCCTTCACATTAGTACAAAAGCTCCAGAGTCCTACATAACTCTAAGGCATTGAGGTGGTCTCCTTGATTCTTAGTGCCCTGGTAATGAGGAGATAGTCACTGTACCAGTTCCCATAGCTCCAGTGGCTCTGCTGATACCAAGTCATGCCTGCTGCTCAGAGTCCTAGGCCAGCATATGGAATGGCCATGTTTCTTACCTGGGGTCTTTCTACTTTTCTAGAGTTCTGCCTCCCTTTGCTCTCTGTAAGCCTGCAGATCCAAAGAGACTCTGGGAATCTCTTGTCAATGTGTGAGAATTTCCCCCTTCCACGTTTCCCTTAGAACCCTTTTTTGTCCACCGAGGACACTTAGCTCAATCTCCTTAAAGGCTTTAAACATTTCTAAATAAATTCAGAAGGAGAAGTCGACCATAATTTTACCAGCTCTGAAGCAAGAAAGCACAGAATCTGCAAGCTGCATTCATAGAAAAAGGTGAAGAAAATTCAAAAATTAACATGTCAAAAATGGTCCTGTTTCAATACCATGATTCTTTTCAAATATAAAGAATTTATGGTGAAAGAAAAATAAAATTAAAAATGAATGAGAAAATTAATGCTTTGAAAATGCTTTTCAAGATGAGGTACATGACTTCAGCTCTGAGCTTTCTAGTGACCAAATCAATAACCCAACAACTGTTCATGGGTTACAAGCCACCCAATCCATGGTATTCTGTTATACAGCCTGAACTCATGAAGGCAACAACTGACAAAAATGAATCTGCTAAAGAAAGCACACCAGTTTTTCAGGACCAAGGTGGTTTTACCTGACCCTGGGATCAGTGGAAGATTTTTCCACTGGACCCTTCTAAAGAGAACACTTTATAATGCAGGCACCCCCACGTTCAACATCATCCTTACAATAATGACTTCTGTCACATTGTTTTTTATAACAATATAGGCACCAGAGGTTAAAAAACAACAACAACAAACAATTCAAAAAGTGGGCACTGGCCTAGTCAAGGATACAGATAAACAGATAATTGCCTCGTGCTATTAAAGTATCATCATGGAGGTGTTGTAAAAAGTGCAAAAGGAGCCCAGAGGAGGCAGAGCAATGATACTGGAAGCAGGTGTCCAAGGAAGCATTCATGTTGCTAGAAGAAGAAAGGATGGAGGGAGCCCAGCACCCAAAGATCATGGTGGCTAGAATAAGGATGGTCATAATGAGCAGAAAAACACAATACCATATTCAAAAGAAACTTATACAAAATACTAAAAGAAAATCTGTGACTATTATTAGTTGTTGCTGTTGTTATTGTCTTTGGGCTGCCATAACAGCATACCATAGATTGGGTGGCTTACTGGCCAGGTGCATTGGCTCACACCTGTAATCCCAACACTCTGGGAAGCAGAGTCGGCAGATCACCCAAGGTCAGGAGTTCAAGAACAGCCTGGCCAACATGGTGAAATCCCATCTCTACAAAAATACAAAAATTAGACAGGCATGGTGGTGGGTGCCTGTAATCTCAGCTACTCGGAAGGCTGTGGTGGGAGAATCACTGGAACCCAGAAGACAGAGGTTGCAATGAGCCGAGATAGCACCATTGCACTCCAGTCTGAGTGGCAGAGCAAGACTCTGTCTCAAAAAGAAAACAAAACTTGGGTGGCTTATAAACAATAAAACAATAAAAATTTATATCTCCCAGTTTTGAGGTGGGGAAGTTCGAGATTAATGTGCCAACAGATTCTCTATCAGATGAGGGACCACTGCCTGGTTTATAGACATCATCTTCTCATTGTAACCTCACATAGTGGAAGGGACAAGGGAACTCTGGTGCCTCTTTTATAAGGATGCTAATCCTATTCATGAGGGCTCCATCCTCATGACCTAATCCCCTCCCTAAAGCTCTACCAACAAATACTATCACAACGGGGATTAAGTTTCAAGATGTAAATTTTGGAGGGGGCCACAAACATTCAGTCTATAAAAGTTATTATTTCTAGGAGATCATATTCCAGAATTCATGATCCTAAAATCATACTCTGATTTTTATATTTTGCCTTTAGATTTTCTACATTTTCAATTTTTTATGAGGAAAATGTTATGAATATTTAGCAACTAGTTTTGATTATAACAGAAGATCCACATAAAAGTAGCTTCTAGTTCTTGTTACGCATGAAATATTCCAGAATGAAATAATAGAAGGTCTGGGATTTGCTTCAAAATCATGTGGGGCAGAGGAAAAGTGAACAGGGGCGCAAATGAGCCAAGACTGGCCAAGAGTTGCTAATTGTTTCAACTGATTGATTGATGGGTACACAGGGATTTGTTGCACTATTCTCTAGTATACTAGAGTTTAAATTTCGTAATAAAAAGCTGAGGAAACAAATAGATAAGGAGGGTGATCCCAGCCACTAAACTCTCTCTGCTTCAGTTTGCTCAATTGTAAAATGAGGATGATAATAATGCTCACCTCATGAGATAGTTGTGAGGATTACATACGTTAACATATTTAAGATGCCATGACAGTGCCTGACACTTAATTAACATTATAGTTGTTATTATGATTGCCTAAGCCAGGGGCACGATGACCTTTTCAAGCTCCCAGATCCTTCCATCTTTCTGCCCTGCCATCTCAAAGTGTGCCATCAGCCGTCAGTGGTTATGTGATATTGAAGCTGCTCCAGGTATTACCATAACCCTGTCCAGAGGCAGAAAAGAGGTCAGTCTTGCCTTTTGTGTATGTGTTCCCGTTTAGGACTCAGGACATTTTCCAAGAAGCCCCCTAGCAGGTTTCCCTTTGCTTCTCATTGGCCAGGATTATGTCACATAACCATGCCTAAACCAGTCACTAACAAAAGGGATACATCTACCAAGCTGGCTATTCACTAATCAAAACCTGCATCCTAGGCTTTGTGGAGGTCCCTGAAGCATGACATACAAATGACTGGAGGAAGAAAAATCATGGGCAGTCAAACAATAGTGACATCTCCTGGCATATTTGACAGCAGTGAATAGGTTCCGTATGGCCGGTGTGTAAGATAATATAGGGAACAGGAAGAGAGATGATAGCAGGACAGATGAATGGAGATCAGTGAAACACTAGGCAGAAGACACTACATTTTTTCCTGTAGGCAGTGAGGAACCATGAAGATTGAGGCACAGGAGCTAAGGAGAACCTGATAAGGATATCAGAAAAATATCACTCATTTCATTTCAACCAAGAATTTTCCTGAAGATGATGTGTAATCTTATGCAAACTATATGTACATAATATGCAAATGTACTTATTGCTCCCTCAAATGTTTTGCATGCCTGGATGTGGTGTTTGAAAAACAAAAATCTTGGTACAAACAATTGGCTCAGCAATAATATCTCCAAGTTGGTTAGTCAACTAGCCTTGGATTAGATATTGATGTCGTAACTTCGTTTCCTACTGGCTAAGAACTTGTTTTAGGTTTTGTACTAATTTCCTTTATGATTTGTCTTCAAGGAGCAGGTGAATATCCACAGCCCTCATAACGAAGTGTCTACCCTCAGTGCTGAGTGTCATTATCCTTATGTGAAAATGAATTCCACGTGAGTCTTTTGAAGAAGCCAGAGGGTTTAAGATATTATTTAATTACACATGAGAAATGCATTATTAGATTCATTAAAGAAGACCATGATGCAAAGAGGCCAACCTCAACCTGTTGAAAACTTCTCAAATTAAGATGCTGAGAGTTTTATTATTGGCATAAACTTTGCTTACGGGGTGGGGGGATGCTGTACATGTAATGAAATGGAACTGGGTCAGGAAGAAGAAATTAGGGAGTATGTTTATCACACATGAGACTTTCTAGCACTTCTGAACAAGAAATCCTGATTTCAGCCAGATCTTAGCTGAAAAGAGAGCATTATGACTTTTGTTTCCATGAAAGTCAAGCAGGTCCTGCTCCTCCATTGGGGGAAGTAATATAAAATAAGTTCCCATGTACTTGATACATTTGTGGGTGAGGATGTTCTCCTTGATGTGTAGACCCTTGCAGAAGTTATTATAGATATAAACTCAAACTTATTGAATGGATAAATAATACCAACCCTGATTTCAGCCAAATCCTAAGACTTATCAACTGAAAATCATTGTATATTTTACATGAATCATAAATTATATTCTTATTATTATTCATTCACTTATTCAACAAATTTTTATCTATACTTTTTTATAGTAGTTACTGTTCTAAGCACTGGGAACACAGCATTGAATAAAACAGGCAAAAGTCTTTGTTCCCTTGGAGTTTATATTTTAATGGGAGAAGATATAAAATAAATAAGATACATAAGTAATATATATAGTACAGGTACTTTGTGATAGATGCTAAAGAGATGAAGTAGGTAAAGGGAATAAGGGGATTGGAAAGTGGTCAAGAAGGCTTGCGATATTTGATAGCATGGTTGGGGAAGGCCTCCATTACATGGTGACCATGGTAACCGTTAATATTATAGTATTCTTCATCAATATTTCTGGTTCTTCTAAGCACATGAAAAGATTGTATTTCCTTGCTACCTTGGAATTAGAGATGCCGAGTGACTTTCTTTGGCTGATGAAATGTGAGTAGAAGTGATGTATGCTGCTTTGTCATGGAATATTTAAGAGGTGGTATATGATTCATCATGCTCTTTCTGTCTACCACAGCTATGTTCCAATAGTGGCTGTTCTGTCTGCTTGGAACCTGGAATGAGAACAACATGGAGCAGAACCAAAATGGACGTGTATTCTGACTTGTTCTAAACTACTCAGTTTGAGGTTATTACTGCAGCATAACCTAGCCTAACCTGTCTAAATGAACTATAGTGACGATTGAAGACCTGAAGGAAGCGGGGCAGTAAAAAGTGTGGATATCTAGGAAGGAGCATTCCCAGTAGTGCAAAGGCCTCAGCATGGGAGTCTGTTTGGCATTTTAGAGTCCAATGAATGAAAAAAAAACATGGAAAAAGATGAGGTGATGAACTTCCAGGTCACGTAGTACCATTCTAAGTACTTTTCTTCTCAGGGATGTGAAGTCATTCATAGAGGAGTTAACATGATCTGACTTAAATTTTTAAAAATACTCAAGGTGGTTTTTGGTTTGAGCATAAACTGAGATGGGGGCAAGACAGAAGCAGAGAGAACAGTAAGGAGACTATTTCTAGAAATCCAAAGTAGAGAGGAGAGTTGCTTGAATCAGGCTAGTTGCAGTGGAGGTATTAGAAATGATTGGCTTCTGGATATATTTTTTATATAAAGTGAAGGGGATTTGCTGATGTATCAGATATGAGTTATGTCTTAGTACATTCCTGCTGCTATAACAAAATACCCAAGACTGGGTAATTTATAAATAATAGAAATTTATTTTTCACAGTTCTGGAGGCTGGAAAGTCCAAGATCAAGGCACCAACAGGTTCAATGTCTGACAAGGGCTGTTCTGAGCTTCCAAGATGATACCTTTTGCTGCATCCTTCAGATGAGACAAATACTGTGTTCTCAGTACAGAAGGGATGGAAGGGCAAAAGGTTCTAGCTAGTTCCCTCCAGCCCTTTTATAAGGCACTAATACCATCCATGAGATTAAAGCCTCCTAAAGATCCCACCTCTTAATACTGTTGCATTGGGGATTAAGTTTCAACGTGAATTTTGGAGGGACACAAACTTAACCCATAGCATGTTGGAAGAAGAAGACTAAAGTCAAGGTTGGTGCCAATATTCTTATCTTACATAAATGGAAGGATACAGCTGCTACTCACTGAAATGGAGAAGATTGAAGGAGGAGCACATTTGTTAGGGCAAGCTCAGGCCTTAGTTTTAGACAGTGTTAAGTTTAGAGTGACCACTAGACTTCTATGCAGAGATGTTGAATAGACAAGGAGACATAAATTTTGCAGTCATTGATGTAGAGGCAATATTTGAAATTATTAGACTCAATGATAGCACCAAAGGGAAAAGTGTAGACAGAAAGGTGTAGAGGCCTGAGGACTGAGTTTCTTAACTGAATCTTAAGAATTAGGGAGAAGAGGAGAAATAGCAAAGTAGGCTGAGAAGGAACTGCCAATGGAGTAGCAGAAAGACAACAACAACAACAGAAAAAAAAAAGAAGAGTGGGCCAGGCATGGTGGCTCAAGCCTGTAGTCCCAGCACTTTGGGAGGCTGAGACGGGCGGATCATGAGGTCAGGAGATCGAGACCATACTGGCTAACACGGTGAAACCTCGTCTCTGCTAAAAAATACAAAAAACTAGCCGGGCGATGTGGCGGGAGCCTATAGTCCCAGCTACTCCGGAGGCTGAGGCAGGAGAATGGCATATACCCGGGAGGCAGAGCTTGCAGTGAGCTGAGACCCGGCCACTGCACTCCAGCCTGGATGACAGAGCGAGACTCCGTCTCAAAAAAAAAAAAAAAAAAGAAGAGTGGTGGAAGGAAGAGTTTCAAAGTGTTAAATTCTGCATATAGGTGAAGTAAGATGAAGTCTGGGAATGGACAAAGAGATTTCAAAAATGGAAGTCTTCTGTGACCTTGACAAATGGTATGCTGACAGCCTGGGTGGAATATGCTCAAGAGATGAGAGAAAAGAAATGGAGACAACTCATTCAATGAGTTTTGTCATAAAAGCAAGTTTAAAATGAAGGTTTAGTCGGCAGGAAATAAAGTCAAAGAAGGATTTTAAAAGAGAATTAATAGTGATTTTGTTGGCTAATGGGAAAGATCTATTAGGAAAAATTTGATGATGAGAGAGAAGAGATTGTTGGAGCAGTGTCTTCAAATAGACAAGAGGGAGTGAGATCTAGCACAGAAATAGAAGAGTTTGTCTTTGCCAGGGGTTCATCCTGGAGAAATGAGAATAGATGCAGGGAGGTGGTTGCGTATGGAGGGGGAGTATGTGGAAGCTATTCTCTGAATACTTCTATTTTCTCAGAGACGTTGGAAGAAAGTTCATCAGTTCAAAGTAGGAATGGCAATTTAAGGAGAAATGAGACAGTATAAAATAGCTTTTGAGAACGGTGGGAAAGTAAACAGATTACAAAAGTGTACTAATTGCCAGTCAGCATTAAAGTAAGTAAACCAGCCAGGTGCAGTGGCTCAGGCCTGTAATCTCAGCACTTTGGGAGGCCAAGGCAGGCAGATCACATGAGGTCAGGAGTTTGAGACCAGCCTAGCCAACATGGTGAAACCCTGTCTCTACTGAAAATAAAAAAATTAGCCAGGCGTGGTGGCCCATGCCTGTAATCCCAACTACTTGGGAGGCTGAGGCATGAGAATTGCTTGAACGCAGAAGGCAGAGGTTGTAGTAAGCCAAGATCATGCCACTGCACTCCAGCTTGGGCAACAGAGTGAGACTCTGTCTTAAAAATATATATATATAATAATAGTAATAAAGTGAACCAGAATTTAATGGAAGACCAATGAGTATGGTAATGTGAGTCATATTTAGTTGTGTGGGTGCAAGCTAGAAGTAGGTAGAGAGATGGGATTACACAGGTAGGGGTTTTGCCACAGTAGTATGATGAAGAAAGAAAGGGGCAATACAACTGAGGGTTTAGGCAAGGGTGCAATAATATCATACTTAACTATGGAATTCAAGCTGACCAAGGGGTAAGTAAGGAAATGAATAGGGCACATTACTGACAAAATGTGCTCAGATCAATGAATTGTGAAAACAGTAGGAGTGGCTATAGCTGATTAAGTGCCTACAAGATACTATCACTGAAGTAGGTGCCTTACATTAACTCATGCTAGTTCTCACAACAATCTTGCAAGGCTGGATTATAATTCCAAATTTGTATATTGCTAATAGACTGACTTAATATGTTATGATCACAAAGAAAGTCATGGCATTCAATCAGTTATCATTTCAATATCCAGTATTCAGTGAACATATTTGTGTCAGCCTGTTTTACATTGCTATAAAAAAACCTGAGACTGAGTGATTTATAAGAAAAAGAGGTTTATTTTGGCTCATCATTCTGCAGATTGTACAAAAAAATGTGACACTGGCATGTGCTTCCGGTAAGAACTCAGGAAGCTTTTGGTCATGGTGGAAGGAAAGCGGAACCAGCATGTCACATGCAAGCAAGGGAATAAGAGAGAGAGGAGGGAGGTCCCAGACTCTTTGAACAATCAGATCTCATATAAACTTATTACCATGGAGAGGGCACCAAGCCATTCATGACAGATTGGCCCCATGAACCAAACACTTCCCACCAGGCCCTTACCACAAACATTGTGGATCACATTTCCATATGAGATTTGGAGAGGACAAATATTCAAACTATGTCATTCCATTCCTGGCCCAAGTCTCATGTCTCTCTCATGTTGCAAAATACAATCATTCATTCCCAATCATCCCCAAAAGTCTTAACTAGCTCCAAGCATCAACTCAAAATTCCAAAGTCCAAAGTCTAATCTGAGAAAGTTCCTTCCAGCTGTGAGCCTATAAAATAAAAAACAAGTTATTTCCTTCCTAGATACAATGGTGGTACAGGCCTTAGGTACACATCCCCATTCCAAAAGGGAGAAATTGGCCAAAATAAGGGGGTAACAGGCCTCAACAGAGACCCAGAAGAGCAGACATTAAGCCTTAAAGCTCCAAAATAATCTTCCTTGATTCCATGTCCCACATCCTGGGCACACCAGTGCAAGGGTTGGGCTCCCAACGCCTTGGGCAGCCTCCTCCCTGTGGCTTTGTGGGATGCAGCCCATGTGGCTGCTCTCACAGGTTAGAGTCAAATGCCTGCAGCTTTTCCAGGTTGAAAGTGCATGCTGTTGGTGGCTCTACCATTCTGGGATCTAGAGGGTGGTGATCCCATTCCCACAGCTCCACTAGGCAGTGCTCCAGTGAGGACTCTGTGAGGGCTCCAACCTCACATTTCCCCTTAGCACTGCCCTAGTAGAGTCTCTCTACAGGGGCTCCACTTTTGTGGCTGGTTTCTGCTTGAGCACTCAGGCTTTCCAATACATCCTCTGAAATCTAAGTGGAAGTTGCCAAGCTTCTTTCACGCTTGCGTTCTGCATGCCTGCAGGCTTAACAACACAAGGAAGCCATCAAGGGTTATGGCCTGTGTCCTAGGAAGCAGCAGCCCAAGCAGTATGTGGGGCCCTTTGAGCCAAGGCTAGAACCAGAGCTGCTGGGATTTGGAGAGCAGCATCCTGAGGTGGGACAGGACAGTGGCACACTGGGCTTGGCCCCTAAAACCATTGTTTCCTCTTAGGTCTCTGGGCCTGTGATTATAGGCATGGCTTGGAATGTTTCTGAAATGCCTTTGAGGCCTTTTCCCCATTGTCTTCCTGTCTTCTTCTGAGCTCTTCAAACTCCTCCAACCTCTGTCTGTTACCCAGTTCCAAAACTGTTTCCACATTTTCAAATATCTTTATAGTAACACCCCACCCCTGGTACCAATCTTCTGTGTTAGTCCATTTTGCACTGCTATAAAGAAATGTGTGAGACTGGGTAATATGTAAAGAAAAAAGATATATTTTGGTTCATGGTTTCGTAGACTGTATGAGAAGCATGGTGCCAGCATCTGCTTCTGGTAAGGCCTCAGGAAGCTTTTAGTCATGGCAGAAGGTAAGGGAAACCAGTATGTCACATGACAAGAGAGGGCGCAAGAGAGAGGTGAGGGAGGTCCTAGACTCTTTTTAACAACCAGAACTCATAACTATGTAAAGGGCACCAAGCCATTCATGAGGGATATGCCCCTATGACCCAAACACCTCCCACCTGGCCCCAGCTTCAACACTGTGGATCACATTTTAATATAAGATTTGGAGGGGACAAGTATCCAAACTATATCAATATTCAATATCCATAACAAGTGTCATGTGGCTCTAGAAAATCAGAAGAAGCTGGAGGTATACTTACAGATCTTAAGCACCAAGGAAATGCAAAGTCCAATCCATACTAACCAGGACAGGAGTTACAGGCTTCTTAGAATATATACATTGAGATTAATATAAATTGACTCCAGGGACAAGGGCTACCCAAACAGCCCTCTCTTGAAATTGATTTGCAGCCATAAATAAAGCTCACCACATCCAACCAAGCAGAGTGAAAAACAAGGATCCGGCCAGTATCCTGACTGAAACATACAAGTAAACTCAAAAAGCAAGCCCATGTATTACATGGGAAGATACAACAGGTTTCTAAGTTGAGGCACAAGAGGAGTGTTACGCCGTGTATCTGTAGCTCCAGGTCTCTTAGTTGAAAGGAACCTCCGTGACTTTCAATGATTATTTGTATAGATGAATTGTTTAATATTAATATTTCACACACTAAGGAATTTATGCAAGTTTTATATATCTCTAACATTTGCATGAATTTGGCCAATAGGGTGGCGGTCTTATAACTCCAACTTAAATTATGTACTGAAAATCCTTATTATATTTGTGGTTGTAATTTGAAGTTTTACTAAATTTACATACTATATTAGAACATTTAAGAGAACTGCAGTTTTCTATATTTACAAGTTTAATTTATTAGACATAATATTTTAATACTAAGATAAGTTTTAAGTTAGACAACTAAAACTCTTAAGAAGGAAATCAAATATATTAAATGTATAAGTGCACTTTAAAATATTTGAAGATATTTAATTAACCAAGCTTGTAAATGAGACCAAACCTCACTCATAGGCTGCCTTAAAAATGATTGTTAAAATTTGCTAAACTGATAAAGGGATCAATAAGATTTAAGCTACATTTAAAAGCTTAAGGACACACAGCCAGGCATGGTGGCTCACACCTGTAATCCTAGCATTTTGGGAGGCCGAGGCAGGAGGATTGCTTGAGTCCAAGAGTTTGAGACCAGCCTGGGTAATAAAGTGAGACCCCATCTCCATAATGTTTTTTAAAAAATTAGCCAGGCATGGTGGCGCATGCCTGTGGTCCCAGCTACTCAGGAGCCTGGGGGCAGGATATTATCACTTGAGACCAGGAAGTTAAAGCTGCAGTGAGCTGTGTTTACGCCACTGCACTTTAGCCTGGGCAACAGAGAGAGACCCTGTCTCAATAAAACAAAACAAAACAAAACAAAACAAAACAAAACACAGAAAAGAACAAAGCTTAAGGACAAACCCAAGTTTTAAATTTGTTACTTTAAAGAAAGGAAATTCATTTTAAAAAGCAAAGTAAGACACGGATTAATCTTTCTGTGTACTAAAATTACTTTCAGAATACCAAAAAAACTCTCAACATATATGAAGAAACTGAAGCAGACAGTTACTAAGTGGTAGAGCTGGAATTTGATTCCAAGTCTGCCAACTGTGAAAACCCATGCTTTCCTCATCATTCTTCATTGCCTTCCCCTGACAAATAATTAAACAACAGTAACATACAATTAGCATACAACTTGAAAAGAAGAGTTTGCTCTCTCTCCTGTGTCCTGCTATGCCTTAGGGTTATAATTATATTATTACCCTACAGTACAGACTGTGCTGGAGTAGGTGTTTAAGGATTGGGCTGAATTAGTATCACTTTAATTATTACATACCCTGGAAATGGCTTTTCCTACTAAATCCCTAACGTTGGCATGTGTGTATATACTTTGCCAGTTTCTCACAAAAGTAGAGTATAAATAGAAGAAATCCAATAACCTATGGCTGATTATTTAAACTATAAGTATGTGTGTTTTATAGATAAACTGGAGATTGCTGTCCTCAAGGTTTTTCCTTAGATTGGTTCTGTGTGTCCCCAGGGAAGAGAGATTGCATGGAGAGGTGTCCCTCTTTATGCATTCTAATGAAAACCAAAATCCAAATCCCCAAACAGATAAGATCTGATTATTCTCATTAGCAGCCAGCACTACTGAAGCTCCAATCAGGGCACACAGCCCACTAAGCAGCTGCACTCTTAAGATCCACCTAATGCTTGCAGAGCTGTTTTAGCTTCTCTATCTACAGCTTCTTCGGTGGTGCCTGTCTCTCATTGTTTTTGCATTTTCTGTTAACAAGGAGGAAAGTCGGTAATGGCTGCGGGGGACACAGTTGGTGGTCTTCTCAGTTACCATTAAAGCCCTTCCTCCTTGCTAACAGATTCCCTGTTTTGTTGAGACAAGCAGCCCAGGGAAGAGCTGTGATTATCCCATTCTTCTTTGCCAGTGATGTGTAGAAGTGGACATGTGATCTAGTTTGAGCCAATAAAACATAAGGATAAGACTGCAGGCTTGGATAAGAGGCTTCTGGAAAACATTTCCTCCCAGATATAAGAGGGAGTGTTGTGAGAAGTCCCTCTGGCCATGGCCTCCCTTCTGCGGGTATGCTGTCCTTTGAACAAGGTATGCTTGGAGTTCAGTAGCCACCTTGGAACCGTAAAAGATAGAATTTTCACTGACAGCAGCACTTGCCTTGTTGATACCAAACCTTACTGTTGTATTTTATTCAACTGGTTCTAAGCAGCAGTACCTGATGAAGGACCTTGAGTTTTGAGGAATTCCAGGAACCAGATCCTTACCAGACCTAACTGAAGACTCTGTGAGGATTGATACGCAGTAAGACTGGTTTTAACAAATTGCAGGCAGGCGGATAGACTTGTTGTGCTCTATCTCAGTACTAGTTTGGTTTGTTGTTGTTTAAATTTCCTGGTTTCTAGAACCAAAAGTACAGTGGCACAATCATAGCTCACTGTAGCCTCAAACTCCTAGGCCCAAAAAGTCCTCCTGCCTTGGCCTCCCAAAGCTCTGGGATTACAGGTGTGAGCCCCTGCGCCCAGCTCCAGAGCACTAGTTGTTAAGCCTTAGTTAACCTAACCACCATCAACCACTCCCTTCTTACTCAGCACTTAACAACCCGTCTCTTTCCCCTTAAGAAACTTCTCAGTGAATTTTTTCACAGATACTGTGTTCCTTTGATTATTAATTTAAGAGATTCACATTTTTTCTAAAAACAAAACAAAACAAAAAACCCTGGCATCTGTTTTATTTGCTCACGTGATTATAAGAGAACCACAGACGTAATTTTCCAGCTCCCTCACTTCATGATGTTGCTGAACCAACCTCAAAACTATCCACTACTAGGCTTCATGCTAAGAAAATCTTAAATATCCTTACATTTCATGCCAAGTATTGACCATGAGTCAATCGAAAAGTTATATGGAGCACAGTCATGCCCATTGTTTACAGATGTCCACGGCTTCTTTCACACTACACTGGCAGAGTTGAATGGTGGCAGCAGGGATAATACAGTCTACAAAATCTAAAACATTTACTATCTGGCCCTTTAAAGAAAGACGTTGCTAATCTGAGTTTTCAGTGGTGGTAGCTGGGTTTTCTGTTCCATAATGTTGCTAATATTATGCTAATGTAAGCATGCCAAAATAATACAGCTATATTTTGGCTACTTCCTCCAATTCCTGGATTTTCCCAGTAAGCTCCCAGTAAGATTGTGAGTATTCTCCCACATACTGATTGATCCATAGTGGATCAAGGACTGAATCCAATACCTACTTAATCTAAAACTCTTGTACAACTGATATCTCTGCTATCCAGACATGCAGCTCTTTCTCAGATCTATGGCCAAGCCATATCTGTCTCAACAGGAATATCACACATGTAGTCTGGAACAATCATATAACTTTTCCCTTCCCCTTGGATAACTTCTATTCTTTTTTTATTCTTTACAACTTAGCTCAAATGCCATTTTCTTTTTTTTTTTTTTTTGAGACGAAGTCTTACTCTGTTGCCCAAACTGGAGTGCAGTGGCGCAATCTCGGCTCACTGCAACCTCTGCCTCCTGGGTTCAAGTGATTCTCCTACCTCAGCCTCCCGAGTAGCTGGGACGACAGGCACGTGCCAACAGGCCCAGCTAATTTTTGTATTTTTAGTAGAGACAGGGTTTCACTATGTTGGCCTGGCTGACCTTGAACTCCTGACCTCATGATCTGTCCGCCCTGGCCTCCCAAAGTGCTGGGATTACAGGCGTGAGCCACTGCGCCCAGACTCAAATGCCATTTTCTAAGGAAAGCTTCTCTGACCCATCAAAATAGGTCATGTTCTTGTTTTATAGTTTCATGGGACCCTAACCTTTTCCATCATAGCATGTGTCAAAAATTGTAGCTAAGGCATGAATTGTGTAATTAGTTTTTAATATCATCACCTTTCTTTGTAGAATGAAAGCTCCATAAGTGTAGGAACTGTGTCTTGTCTATGTTCTTTATCCCTAGTGCCTAGAAAATTAAGATATGTAATAAATGAATAATGAATAAGTGAATGGAACAAATAGTATCAATCTTACTTTGAATCGTGTGAAGTCCTAGGCCCTTTACCATATCCATCATCCAGAAATATAAATGAGATTCAGTTGTGTTAGACTGGTGAGTTTTATGTGAGTCTAGGAGTGTCCTGACAAGTGTGTCAAGATCTGGCACCTCAACCACCCAACAATGAGGAGCCAGCATGCTCCTCATTTTTCTAATATAGTATTTCAATTGCCTACTCCATTCACCTGCTGATCTTTCATTCGTGTATACCAACACTTGCTCACCCACACAAAGGTAGCACTGCCACTCACTAGCTCAGAGCCCTGGCAGGCTACTTAACGTCTACTTAACGTCTGTTTTCTCATCTGTAAAATGAAGGCAATGATGTGTAGATTAGCAACTTCTCCCACTGTGAAGAGGATATATAAGCTTCTGCCTAAACTCAGACATCATATCTGAAATAAGAAGGAAGAGGGAAAAACACCTTCAGATAGACGAGGCAGTCCTGATAGCCCTATTCATGAAATCCACTGAATATTACCTGAAACTATTTTAAACTTAAAGAGACTGCACTACCTTTCACTGACAAGTCTGAACTTTTCCCCTCCATCGTAAGAAATGGAATCTTGAGATCAAAATGAATCTGAGGATAATGTCACTTTCAGTTATAATGACAAGTTCCATTGAGTATAAATCAAAGTTTCGATCTCACTTCCAATTTAGAACTTCTGCTCTGCCCATTATCCCCCAGTATGCAACCATCAACACAGGCCTGAGTCATGATCAGGAATTTTCGGTGGGGAGTTGGGTGTGTGTTGCTGGGTTTGTTCTCCTCCCTCTACTGGCTCTCCAGATTGGAAGTGGAAGGGAGAGAAAGAGGAAGAGAGGAAACACTGATTTTAAGCTGTGGCTGCTGTTTTAAGTCTCCTTTGGCTAACAATGCCTATCTCCCATTGGAGGCTTCTATACCCTGGGTCTTCGGGATGTTTGGATGTGTGGATCACACTGAGGCACCCTGAGAACCTACACACTGAGCAGTTCCCTGACATTGGCGTTAGCAACACACACTCCAGCTCATAGCCTCCAGTCCTCCACCTCCAGCTGTTGCAGGTTCCCTATTGCCATTTTCTGCTGGAGTCACCTTCAAGGAGCTTAAAACCCAATGACTTTCTGAAATATCCTCTTGGCTCTTGGAAAACTCATGCATGCCTTCCATGCTGAATGGTAGAGCCAGACTGTTCCTCTCTTGCTCTTATTCTTTACCCTGCTGCTGCAAGCTGCTCATCCAGCCTCCCACCCTCAAGCTGCTTAAGACAGGAAGTAGGCACAATTCTGTGTTCTCCTGTGCCCCACCTCCAGGGAAAGGACCGTGTTTCAAGCCCCCAAGAACCTTCTTGCTCTCTTCTGCATGAAAAGCAGCACCTGCATGGGCCTGGGATTGTCTATAACTCAGCCAGCGTCTGGCCAAGAGAGGCCAGACTCTCTTTCTTGTAGGCAGCACCAGCTTCTTGGAATGGTTCTCTTAGAGCTACTGTCGTTAGGCTGTGAGGTGAGGAACTATAGGAAAAGGCAGGAGCAATGACACAACAGTCGCCATTTAACCAACAACTCATTACTATGAAGTTCCTACTTTAGTAAATTGAGTTAGAGTTTTTTGTCTTTTTTCACATAGGCTGATGGACTGATGGGGCATCATAAGAATATCTGGTCCACCTTTTACTAGTCTCTGCAGGTATAGGCCTAGCATCTCCTCTTTAGAATGTGATTACCCTTACAGCAATTGTTTTTAACTTTACACCTGTAGCCTAGAGTCCAAGAAGAGGTAAATTTATTCAAAAAAAGGATATACATATAGATGTATAAATAAATATATATACACACACACACACACACACCCCACACACACATCTATCTTACCAAACTTTGACCATATTATTATTTTTATTATTATTATACTTTAAGTTCTAGGGTACATGTGCACAACGTGCAGGTTTGTTACATAGGTATACATGTGCCATGTTGGTTTGCTGCACCCATTAACTCATCATTTACATTAAGTATTTCTCCTAATGTTATCCTTCCCCCTCCCCCCCACCCCATGACAGGCCCCCATCTGTGATGTTCCCCACCCTGTGTCCAAGTGTTCTCATTGTTCAATTCCCACTTATTAGTGAGAATATGCAGTGTTTGGTTTTCTGTTCTTGTGATAGTTTGCTCAGAATGATGGTTTCCAGCTTCATCCATGTCCCTGCAAAGGACATGAACTCATCCTTTTTATGGCTGCATAGTATTCCATGGTGTATATGTGCCACATTTTCTTAATCCAGTCTACCATTGATGGACATTTGGGTTGGTTCCAAGTCTTTGCTATTGTGAATAGTGCCACAATAAACATACCTGTGCATGTGTCTTTATAGTAGCATGACTTATGATCCTTTGGGCGTACACCCTGTAAAGGGATCACTGGGACAAATGGTATTTCTAGTTCTAGATCCTTGAGGAATCACCACACTGTCTTCCACAATGGTTGAACTAGTTTACACTCCCACCAACAGTGTAAAAGCATTTCTATTTCTCCACATCCTCTCCAGCATCTGTTGTTTCCTGACTTTTTAATGATCACCATTCTAACTGGTATGAGATGGTATCTCAGTGTGATTTTGATTTGCATTTCTTTGATGACCAGTGATGATGAGCATTTTTTCGTGTGTCTGTTGGCTGCATAAATGCCTTCTTTTGAGAAGTGTCTGTTCATATCCTTTGCCCACTTTTTGATGGGGTTGTTTGTTTTTTTCTTGTAAATTTGTTTAAGTTCTTTGTAGATTCTGGATATTAGCCCTTTGTCAGATGGGTAGATTGCAAAAATTTTCTCCCATTCTGTATGTTGCCTGTTCACTCTGATGGTAGTTTCTTTTGCTGTGCAGAAGCTCTTTAGTTTAATTAGATCCCATTTGTCTATTTTGGTTTTTGTTGCCATTGCATTTGGTTTTTTAGTCATGAAGTCCTTGCCCATGCCTATGTCCTGAATGCTATTGTCTAGGTTTTCTTCTAGGGTTTTTATGGTTTTAGATCTTACGTTTAAGTCTTTAATCCATCTTGAATTAATTTTTGTATAAGGTGTAAGGAAGGGATCCAGTTTCAGCTTTCTATATATGGCTAGCCAGTTTTCCCAGCACCATTTATTAAATAGGGAATCCTTTCCCCGTTTCTTGTTTTTATCAGGTTTGTCCGAGATCAGATAGTTGTAGATGTGTGGTGTTATTTCTGAGGCCTCTGTTCTGTTCCATTGGTGTGTATCTCTGTTTTGGTACCAGTGCTGTGCTGTTTTGGTTACTGTAGCCTTGTTGTATAGTTTGAAGTCAGGTAGCATGATGCCTCAAACTTTGCTCTTTTGGCTTAGGATAGTCTTGGCAATGCGAGCTTTTTTTGGTTCCATATGAACTTTAAAGTAGTTTTTTCCAATTCTGTGAAGAAGGTCATTGGTAGCTTGATGGGGATGGCATTGAATCTATAAATTACCTTGGGCAGTGTGGCCATTTTCATGATATTGATTCTTCCTGTCCATGAGCATGGAATAGTCTTCCATTTGTTTGTGCCCTCTTTTATTTCGTTGAGCAGTGGTTTTTAGTTCTCTTTGAAGAGGTCCTTCACATCTCTTGTAAGTTGGATTCCTAGGTATTTTATTCTCTTTGTAGCCATTGTGAATGGGAGTTCATTCATGCTTTGGCTCCCTGTTTGTCTGTTATTGGTGTATAGGAATGCTTGTGATTTTTGCACATTGATTTTGTATCCTGAGACTTTGCTGAAGTTGCTTATCAGCTTGAGGAGATTTTGGGCTGAGACGATGGGGTTTTCTAAATACACAATCATGTCATCTGCAAACAGGGACAATTTGATTTCCTCTTTTCCTAATTGAATACCCTTTCTTTCTTTCTCTTGCCTCATTGCCCTGGCCAGAACTTCCGACACTGTTGAATAGGAGTGGTTCTGCTGGTTTTCACAGGGAATGCTTCCAGTTTTTGCCCATTCATATTGGCTGCGGGTTTGCCATAAATAGCTCTTATTATTTTGAGATACGTTCCATCATTCCTTAGTTTATTGAGAGTTTTTAGCATGAAGGGCTGTTGAATTTGGTCGAAGGCTTTTTCGGCATCTATTGAGATAATCCTGTGTTTTTTGTCATTGGTTCTGTTTATGTGATGGATTACGTTTATTGATTTGCATATGTTGAACTAGTCTTGCATCCCAGGGATGATGCTGATGTGATTGTGCTATATAAGCTTTTTGATAGACGCTGGATTCAGTTTGCCAGTATTTTATTGAGGATTTTCGCATCGATGTTCATCAGGGATATTGGTCTAAAATTCTCTTTTTTGTGTGTGTATCTGCCAGGCTTTGGTATCAGGATGATGCTGGCCTCATAGAATGAGTTAGGGAGGATTCCCTCTTTTTCTATTAATTGGAATAGTTTCAGAAGGAATGGTACCAGCTCTTCTTTGTATCTCCGGTAGAATTCAGCTGTGAATCCATCTGGTCTTGAACTTTTTTTGATTGGTAGGCTATTAATTATTGCCTCAATTTCAGAGCCTGTTATTAGTCTATTCAGAGATTCCTCTTCCTCCTGGTTTAGTCTTGGGAGGGTGTATGTGTCCAGAAATTTATCCATTTCTTCTAGATTTTCTAGTTTATTTGCATAGAGGTGTTTATAGTATTCTCTGACGGTAGTTTGTATTTCTGTGGGATCGGTGGTGATATCCCCTTTATCATTTTTTATTGAGTCTATTTGATTCTTCTCTCTTTTCTTCTTTATTAGTCTTGCTAGCAGTCTATCAATTTTGTTGATCTTTTCAAAAAACCAGATCCTGGATTCATTGATTTTTTTTGAAGGGATTTTTGTGTCTCTATCTCCTTCAGTTCTGCTCTGATCTTAGTTATTTCTTGCCTTCTGCTAGCTTTTGGATTTGTTTGCTCTTGCTTCTATAGTTCTTTTAATTGTGACGTTAGGAAAGAATTTAGATCTTTCCTGCTTTCTTCTGTGAGCATTTAGTGCTATAAATTTCCCTCTACACACTGCTTTAAATGTGTCCCAGAGATTCTGGTACATTGTGTCTTTGTTCTCATTGGTTTCAAAGAACATCTTTATTTCTGCCTTCATTTTGTTATGTACCCAGTAGTCATTCAGGAGCAGGTTGTTCAGTTTCCATGTAGTTGAGTGGTTTTGATTGAGTTTCTTAGTCCTGAGTTCTAATTTGATTGCACTGTGGTCTGAGAGACAGTTTGTTGTGATTTCTGTTCTTTTACATTTGCTGAGGGTTGCTTTACTTCCAACTATGTGGTCAATTTTGGAATAAGTGTGATGTGGTGCTGAGAAGAATGTATATTCTGTTGACTTGGGGTGGAGAGTTCTGTAGATGTCTATTAGGTCTGCTTGGTGCAGAGCTGTGTTCAAGTCCTGGATATCCTTGTTAACTTTCTGTCTCATTGATCCGTCTAATACTGACAGTGGGGTGTTAAAGTCTCCCATTATTATTGTGTGGGAGTCTAAGTCTCTTTATAGGTCTCTAAGGACTTGCTTTATGAATCTGGGTGCTCCTGTGTTGGGTGCACATATATTTAGGAGAGTTAGCTCTTCTTGATGAATTAATCCCTTTAGCATTATATAATGGCCTTTTTTTTATCTCTTTTGATCTTTGTTGGTTTAAATTCTGTTTTATCTGAGACTAGGATTATAACCCCTGCTTTTTTTTTGCTTTCCATTGGCTTGGTAGATCTTCCTCCATCCCTTTATTTTGAGCCTATGTGTGTCTCTGCACATGAGATGGATCTCCTGAATACAGCACACTGATGGGTCTTGACTCTTTATCCAATTTGCCAGTCTGTGTCTTCTAATTGGGGCATTTCGCCCATTTACATTTAAGATTAATATTGTTATATATGAATTTGATCCTGTCATTATGATGTTAGTTGGTTATTTTGCTCGTTAGTTGATGCAGTTTCTTCCTAGCATTGATGGTCTTTACAATTTGGTATGTTTTTGCAGTGGCTGGTACTGATTGTTCCTTTCCAGATTTAGTGCTTCCTTCAGGAGCTCCTGTAAGGCTGGCCTGGCAGTGACAAAATCTCTCAGCATTTGCTTGTCTGTAAAGGATTTTATTTCTCCTTCACTTATGAACCTTAGTTTGGCTGGATATGAAATTCTGGGTTGAAAATTCTGTTCTTTAAGAATGTTGAATATTGGCCCTCACTCTCTTCTGGCTTGTAGAGTTTCTGCCGGGAGATCTGCTGTTAGTCTGATGGGCTTCCCTTTGTGGGTAACCCAACCTTTCTCTCTGGCTGCCCTTAACACTTTTTCCTTCATTTCAACCATGGTGAATCTGACAGTTATGTGTCTTGGGGTTGTTCTTCTTAAGGAGTATCTTTGTGGTGTTCTCTGTATTTCCTGAATTTGAATGTTGGCCTGCCTTGCTAGGTTGGGGAAGTTCTCCTGAATAATATCCTGAAGAGTGTTTTCCAACTTGGTTCCATTCTTCCCATCACTTTCAGGTACACCAATCAAATGTAGATTTGGTCTTTTCACATAGTCCCATATTTCTTGGAGGCTTTGTTCATTTCTTTTTACTCTTTTTTCTCTAACCTTCTCCTCTCACTTTATTTCATTAATTTGATCTTCAATCACTGATACCCTTTCTTCCACTTAATCGCACTGGCTATTGATACTTGTGCAGGCATCATGTAGTTCTTGTGCCATGGTTTTCAGCTACATCAGGTCATTTAAGGTCTTCTCTCACTCTTTATTCTAGTTAGCCATTAGTCTAATCTTTTTTCAAGGTTTTTAGCTTCCTTGAGATGGGTTCGAACATGCTACTTTAGCTCAGAGAAGTTTGTTATTACCGACCTTCTGAAGCCTACTTCTGTTAGCTCATCAAAGTCATTCTCCATCCAGCTTTGTCTCGTTGCTGGTGAGGAGCTGCGATCCTTTGGAGGAGAAGAGGAGCTCTGTTTTTTAGAATTTTCAGCTTTTCTGCTCTATTTTCTCCCCATCTTTGTGGTTTTATCTACCTTTGGTCTTTGATGTTGGTGACCTACAGATGGAGTTTTGGTGTGGATGTCCTTTTTGTTGATGTTGATGCTATTCCTTTCTGTTTGTTAGTTTTCCTTCTAAGAGTCAAGTCCCTCAGCTGCAAGTCTGTTGGAGTTTGCTGGAGGTCCACTTCAGACTCTGTTTGCCTGGGTATCATCAGTGGAGGCTGCAGAAGAGCAAATATTGCAGAACAGCAAATATTGCTCCCTGATCCTTCCTCTGGAAGCTCCATCCCAGAGGGGCACCCACCTGTATGACATGTCAGTTGACCTCTACTTGGAGTTCAAGCTTCCCTGGCCACTTTGTTTACCTACTCAAGCCTCAGTAATGGCAGACATCCCTCCCCCTGCCAGGCTGCTGCCTTACAGGTTGATCTCAGACTGCTGCACTATCAGTGAGCAAGACTCCGTGGGCATGGGACCCACTGAGCCAGGTGTGAGATATAATCTCCTAGTGTACCATTTGCTAAGACCATTGGAAAAGCACAGTATTTGGGTGGGAGTGTTCCGATTTTCCAAGTATTGTCTGTCACAGCTTCCCTTGGCTAGGAAAGGGAAATCTCCTGACCCCTTGCACTTCTCAGGTGAGGCAATGCCCCGCCCTGCTTCAGCTTGCTGTCCGTGGGCTGCACCCACTGTCCAACTAGTCCCAGTGAGGTGAACCAGGTACTTCAGTTGGAAATGCAGAAATAACTGTCTTCTGCGTCAATCACACTGGGAGCTGCAGACCGGAGCTGTTACTATTCAGCCATCTTTGACCATATTATTTTATAAGTCACTTCTTAAACTTAAGAATGTGTTATAATATTTCCCATGCTACAAATTGGGCTTTGAAATGTTATTTTTTAAAGTGGTGAGAGGAAGACCAAAAGTCCTCACAGCATCAATAATATTTCAGCTGGCCGGGCGCGGTGGCTCAAACCTGTAATCCCAGCACTTTGGGAGGCCGAGACGGGCGGATCACGAGGTCAGGAGATCGAGACCATCCTGGCTAACACGGTGAAACCCCGTCTCTACTAAAAAATACAAAAAACTAGCCGGGCGAGGTGGCGGGCGCCTGTAGTCCCAGCTACTCAGGAGGCTGAGGCAGGAGAATGGCGTAAACCCGGGGGGCGGACCTTGCAGTGAGCTGAGATCCGGCCACTGTACTCCAGCCCGGGCGACAGAGCAAGACTCCGTCTCAAAAAAAAATAAAAAATAAAAAAATAAAAAATAATATTTCAGCTGAGTCTAAAAGGGTGAGTCACAGTTTTCCAGGGAAGGAAAAAGGAAGCCCTCATATTGAAAGATACCTAAGCAAGAAAGAACATTAAATACACAAAGAACTTGGGAGAGTGTCACGGAGACGTGATATATACAACCGCATGAAAGGCAAGGCCAAGTACTTATTATTATTATTGATTTGATTTTCAAAGGAGGAAACAGAGGCTTAGAGAGATTATAGGATTTACCAAAGAGCAGCAATCCAGTTGGTGGCCAAGTCAGAATTCCAAGTCAAGATTTCCAGCACCTAAAAGGGAACTGAATGTAAGAAGGAAACGAAAATCAATGAAAGGAAATCAAGGAAACCCAAGTCCTGATGAGGGAGAAGAAGGGATGCCCTAAACCTGAGTGAGTGGGAAGAAAAGAAAAACCCTCCACTCCATTCCTAATTCAGTCCCTTTTGTTCTCAGAGAAGCCTGGGAAGTTGACCGCCAGTCTCTCTCATCTGATGAGTGAAGTGTAATAAATGTGAGCTTTGCATTTTTGTACAAATGTGAAATACTTTCCAAAATTAGCCCTGTCCAACTGTTAAAATCCCCAAGTTCCCAAACTCTCTCAACAGGAAACAAGCTGTGGACATCCAGATGTTTCTCCTCACAGTGTGTTGTCTGGGTAGTGTTTACATTTATCTTTTTCTTGTCAGATCATTACTTTGTAAAATGCTTTATTATGGTGATTGATCAGTTGCACAACAGTGCTAAGAAAGAGAACTGAGGGAAGTGTGGGTACAGGGTGACACATGACTCCATAGCCAATGATCCAACTCAGAAAACCATTTCTGAGAGCCATGCTTCCAGCAAGTGCCCAGAGTTAAAGACACCAAGTGTGTGACTCAGTTGAGACTGTCCCTTTTCTGTATGAAGAGAATTAGCCCAAGGAGCAACCTGGATGAATCCACTCTTTGGCAGTTAAGAAGGAAATGAATCTATCCGCAAATCATGGAATCTACCAAAAGCTAAGCTATGTATACCAAAAGAGCATCTTCCTGCAGGAAGAGAAGTAACAGAAACCTGGGGTGGTGAGTAATAAATAGGCTATCACCTGGGTATCTTTAGTTATCCCTTACCTTGTGCTAGGCATTTTGCATCTATTGCCTTGTTTAATCCTTGCAACCGTCCTAGGAAGGAGGTACTGTTTTCATGCCCTCTTTAGAGATGACGAAATGGAAACCCAAGAGAGGTTAAGCAACCTAAAAAGTTACACAACTGGTAAGTGACTGAGCTGGGCATCCAACCTAGGTATATCTAAGTCCAAAGAGATGGGGTTTTGCCTCGGTTTGCAATGATGCAAGGGCTGTCCTTTTCTCTGACTCTCATTAACTATTTAATGAGAGTCACCTTCTCCACTCTTACCTAAGGCAGCTATTTTTCTTAGAAGACAGGTTACTTTTGATCACTTCTAAGCAAAATAGAAGCGATCTATTTGACTAGCATTTGTTTCATTTTTGGCTACCATTGTTTCATTCTTCCTCTGAATCCCAAAGAAAGTTAAAAGAGGCCAACAGAACATACCTGCCAGGTCATAGTGATTAGCAATGGAAAAAAAAAAAAAAAGAAGAAGAAGAATGTAAAACCCCACAAAAAACACCAGCTATAGAGTTGGATCCTGGAAGCCTTTCTCCTGCCAGATAACAGTGACCAAAGAGATAGCTTGTCAGACTTTCAACTGATATCACACTTGATTAATTGGCCTTTCCCCTCTTTAATTAATTGGTCTTTCTTCCTTTTTAATTATGATTTTAGCCAAAACTCCATGCTGTTCATCCTACTGTTAAAGGGAAAGAAGGAAGAAAAAATGAAGATAAATATAACCAATTTTATTTTATTTGGATCTGCTATGTCTCATTAGCAATTTTATAGTTTTGGTGTAGAGTGATACTTAGTACAGAAAAAGCGTTTTTTCTTTCTTTAAAAACAAAACAAAACACAACCGAATGTTTAATTATTTTGTCCCCTTTGGCCTAGCTAGAGAAATGCCTATAGCTGACATGCACATTACAGTATGTAATCATGGGCGTAAACAAAAGTCAAACATCTGCTCACCAGACCTGCCCCTAAGTCTTCTTCTTAAGCACCAAGGGAAGCATCTCAAGTTGACTTTGCAAGAATGCTGGATTCTCTGTAGTGCTTTTGCCTCTCACCTTTCTTGGGAGTTTATAGGGGGCTTTGAAGTTCCTCTGAACAAACAGGGTCTCTGTTTCACTTATTGCTGAGCCAACCCTGGGGCCTTGGTTCCATCAGCTCCTTATTAAGTGTTTAGTAATTTCAGTTTCCACCTTTTGGTCTTGCTTGCTTTGCAAACATCTGGAGAGAATTAGCTCCCAGGCCTCTGTACCATACCCATTTTGTGGTTCTAGGGAGACTTGTGTGCTAGGGGATGTTGTTGCCCTTAACGAGCTTTCTTTATGGCGTTTAACTGTAAAAGGTACCCTCGTTAATATTAATAGACAAAGAGAAAGCAAGGCCACTCCACTCATATTTAGCAAGGGCTTGACTGTGAGTGAGAACTTCATGCCGAAGTGGGAATAATGAATACCATGAACACAAGATTGAAGTATAAGATAAAGTAAAACATCATCATCATAAAAAGTCTGGACACTTGAAATGAGTCTAAGTCTATACCTATGCTATTCAATATAATAACTACTAACCTCATGTGGCTTTTGAGCATTTGAAATGTGGCTAATTCATATTAAGATTTACTGTAAGTATAAAACATACATACACTAGGTTTTAAAGACAGCATAAAATGTAAAATATCTCATTAATGACTTTTATATTGATTGTATGTTGATAATACTTTGGAGACAGTAGGTTAAATGATATATGTTAAGATTAATTTTACCCATTTCTTTTTACTTTTCAATGTGGCTGTTAGAAAATGTAAAATTACATACATGGCCCACATTTGTGGCTTGCATCATGTTTTCATTGGACAGCGGTATACTAGAAGACAAGAAAAATTATTTCACAGGATATGATTGGGACTTGCAAGATTCTGTGCCTCAGAATCCATGTGACAGTAAAGTAAACAGCAGAAATATCAAAAATGTTATTAAGAAAATGTCATCCTGACATCAGAGGGAGAAAAAAACCCACAAAATTTAAAAACATATACAAAAATAAAAAGAAAAGAAAATGTTATCCTGAATCTCGACAAACAAGAAAAGGCAGCTATCAGAAATCATGGGTCAGGTTTTCCTTCAGGAAAAAATTCTAAAATCAATTACTAAATACATTTATGAACAAATTAGGAAATAAGTAGATGATTACCAGAAACCAACTGAGTTCTCTAAAAACAAGGCATACCACATTAAATTCATTACCGTTTTTGATTAAGTGACTAGACTGACAAATCTAAGGAATTATAGAAACATACCTGATTTCAGCAAACTATTGGACAAACCTTCTTATGGTATCTTTGTGGCCAAATTCCAGAAACTTGTATCATGTAATAGTAAGTTGGCAAAACCCCAACTGGTTGAATATTTGTAAATATTATAGATAACCTTGAAAATCTACTTACAGGATGGTCTATAGGAGAGATCACAAAACTAAAAATTAACTAAATAAATATGATCAATATCAAAATCGGTACTCAAAAAAATGCATCAGTAATGAGAATATGGCATATAACCACCATCAAAGTAAAGTGTTGAGTTCCTGAAATGAATTGTGTAGGTACAGCATTAAGTTGGCCCACTTTGAAAATAATGTGCATAAAAAAGAATTAATTTTTTTCTAAAGTACAACACAAACTAAATGTGTCGTATGCTTGTGAAGAAATATGGGAAGCAGTAGTCTCAGTTTACTGTACTAAGCTGGCTAAATCTAGAATATTTTATTCAGTTCTTGGATAGCCACAATGGTGAAGGGGTGTTAACAATTAGAAAATGAAAGCCATGCAGCCCAACAAAGAGGAGCTCTGGGAACAACCTGATAGCTTTGCTCAGTGCTATCACTTGGAGGGTACACATGTTCTGCTTTGCTACAAAAAATCAGCGGATCCAAGAACAACTGGGGGGAGTTACAGGGAAAGCAGAGACAGATCATTATGAAAATTTGTTGAATAATCTTGGAGCTCTTCATGAGAAAGCATGCCTTGGAAGATAATAAGTGAGGTCCCTTTCCTTAAGAGTGTTCTGTAGAGACCAGATGGGCATTCATCAGGAAGTTTATAGAAGACACTTCTCCAGTGGTGGGAAGGTTAATTAAGTGAAATCTTTACATTTTCAACTCTAAGGCTAGAAATCTTATTATCAGTATTGGGAGACTAAAGATAACCCTGAAGGCTTCTACTTTGGTCAAATTAAGCTAAATATCATCTGGAAGCTTGCTAGCAAATGATGATGCACCAGAAATTAGACTACCAAGAAACGTAGCACACAACTGGCTCTGTGCATGTATTTGGGAGTGGGGAGGCGAGGGAGAAAAGCTCCAATTTGTAATGTTTGCCAATTACTGTGGTGTAATTACTCCTACCATGGCAAATCTTAAGCTACCCACGGTTTAATAACTGTGAATTATTTCCTGAAAATGTAACACAGTTCTCACAAGCCAGTATGAGGCAACTCCTGCACACCACTTCCAACTCCTCACTTAGCAGTCAGCATACAGTGTCAAGATAAAATTGATCAGTCCATTGTATATGTAATTTGTTTGTTGTTGTTTTATGTTTGCCATGGGTCCCACATTCTGAAAAGTCCTCATAGGTGACAAGGTCTCTTTCGTCAAAGAACGTAAGGCTAACAGGGAGGAGCAGTGGTGGTGGTGGCAGTGGAGGGTTAAAGATTAAGATGCACAGAAAAAAATAGAGTTTTTAAGACACGGAATGGGCAGCACATGAAGGTCTGTGCTGGTGGAGCTCAGGAAGCAGTGAAGGGACAAGAGCTAATGTTTATAGACGTTGAAAGGCTCATGTGCTGGGTGAGCCACCACTTTTTACATTTCAAGAAACAAAATCATAACCCTGTGAGGTAGCTTTTGTGCCCATTGTATGGATGAGGAAAAAGAACTCAAAAACATCAGGATATGTACCTGCAGCTCACAATTGATAGCACAAGCCATCGGAGTCTGCAGATCAAATCCATCCCACCACTCACTCCTTTGCATTGTCAGGGAAGGAGGAAAGTGAAGACTGAAGCTTAGCTGGAAGGACAGATAGAATTTAAACACTTTCTTCAAAACTAGAAGCCTACAAAGCAGAGAAATAGTCCTATCTGGCTGGGAGGCAGCCTGCTGCAGTTGACTTGAATAGCTCTTTGAGGCCAGTGTCACTCCCGAGCCATAGCTGATTTAGAAAGCAAGGCAAAGCAGACAGTAATGAGGCTGTACCTCAAACTCTGCCCATCTGCACTAAAATGCTTCCCACTGCCACTCTATCAGATGGACTTGGTCTTAGGTTTTGAGTTTTTGCTAAAAATTCAATATGGGTGCAGTGGCATGCTCCTGTAATTTCAGTTACTTGGAAGGCTGAGGCAGGGGGATCGCTTGAGACTAGGAGTTTGAGACCAGCCTGGGCAACAAACTGAGACCCTGTCTGAAAAAAACAAAAGAAAACAAAAATTCCATCAGTATGAGCTGGGAAAGTAAATAGCTCTTTGAGCGTCAGTTTCTTGTTGAGAAGACTAAATGTGCTCATTTTATAAAACACCTAGCACAATGCCTGGCACAGAGTAAGCATTCGATGAATATGCGATTCCTTTCCCTCCACACAGGCGCACGGTTGCCTCCCTCGCTGGACTGTCATAGGCATATGTGCATCTTTTCATCCCCAACTACTGGCAGAGAGTGCAGGTTAACTCTGTCTACATACAGTGCTGATTCATTACTCTGGACTCAGAAATACTTCTTAGGTTAAATAAAACAAGTATATATGCACACGCATAAATCCACTGTAGTGTGAAGTCAGCGTGTGCTTTCTCAGGGCTGGTCATCCCATGCACATGAAGGGGCGCCAGCTCTCTGGCAAGGCATCCTAGTGGGCCACTCTCTCAGTCTGAAAGCTGCTTTGATTTGTTTACTTCAACAAGGTTTCATCTTTCTGCCATGTTTTCTTTTTCATTCTGGTGCCCTGTGTGTCCCATTACATTAACAAGTGATAGTGCTGGAGTTGCCACTAAGAGTCCGAAGGAAAAGTGTTGTGCTGGATGCCAGTGTTCATGGATTACGGCAGCACAAGGCAAGTTCAGTCCAAGAAACAGGTAACAAAGCTCAAGAGGCTGTTAGGGAGGTCTGATTTTTACGAAGGGCCTCATGTCCATCACTGAAGCCTGGAGGATTGACTAGTAGTTGTATGAATGGGATCTGGAAGGAACTGTGGTCTGAGGCTTGTCATGACTTCAGGGGTTGGCACCGTACTAAGCCCCATAAGGATCACGCAAAGGCACCCAACCGTGCTAATTCACCCTTTCCGGGAACTCAGCTCCCCCGCCCAGTACTGCTTGCCAGGGTGTGCCCACAGGCACTCCCTGCATGTGGCTGCAGGAACCAACTATGAAATCCACCTATGCATTTTCTAGTGAATCTGGCCCTGATTTTAGCAGACAGCGTGAGTTGTCATCTGGTTTTTGTTAAATTCCACAAGTAAGAGAGTAATTCATACTCCAAAATGTTACACTATGTAAATAGTGAGACTGATTGAAAACTATTTTGTTATTTTCTGCTTTTCTCTATTTTGTGAATTTTCTTTAATGAGCATGGAGTACTATTTTATATTTATATATTTTATATATATATATGTTTTAGTATATATATGTTTTAAGTCAAAGGATAATTCATGGCAGAAACAGAAGTACAAGGACAGAAACTTCCATTACTGGAGGCTTTGAGAACCACACTCCTGCAGCTGTAATGAACAGAAAGTCATTTCATTGGGATGTTTTCCTCCATTTTCTGTGAATGTGAGTGAGTTTCCTTCTAAGACTGCAGTTGAAGACTGGGAAAGACATATTGTAACCAGTAGCATGAGTTACTGATTGAATTCCCTGGCACCTCCTTTAGTTTGAATTCTAGGTAGAGATCTTGGAAAGTGATGGCTTTTCGAGAGCTAGGCTTCCCTAACATGGAATGACAAGTCACATAACAGCTCTTTGTCCAGTCATATACCGAGCATCGCCTGTGTATCAGGCACTGTGCTGGGCACCAAAGACGGAAAGATAATTTGTGTCTTCACTGTAGTAAGGTAGATAGGGGCCAGGCACGGTGGCTCGCGCCTGTAATCCCAGTACTTTGGGAGGCTGAGGTGGGTGGATCACCTGAGGTCAGGAGTTCAAGACCAGTCTGGCCAATGTGATGAAACCCTGCCTCTACTAAAAATACAAAAATTAGCTGGGCGTGGTGCTGCATGCCTGTAATCCCAGCTACTCAGGAGGCTGAGGCAAAAGAATCACTTGAACCCGGGAGGCGGATGTTGCAATGAGCCAAGATCATGCCATTGCACTCCAGTCTGCGTGACAAGAGCGAAACTCAGCCTCAAAAAAAAAATAAGAAGAAGAAGAAAAAAAAATAAGGTAGATAGGAACACAACACAGCTATACTAGGGGTGAGTTATGTACAAGAGGGTGTGGGTGAGTGGCGAGGGCAGGTTTCACAGAGGCCAGGACATGTCAACAGCCTTCACTTTGGAGTAGGAATTTGCCAAGAAGAGCAGAAGTCTGGTTGGCTGGCAAAGAGCGGGGTCAGGGTAAGGGGAGTCCAGCAGAAGGAAAAGTATGCAAACAAGCACGAAAGTATGAACTGGCTGGCCTGTGGGATCGTCATGACTCCAGGATCAAACTCATATAAGTTTCTCCAAGACATAACAGTTCTTGTCTCAAGTAAGACACTAAGAGAGTAGGCCATTATGAGCCTCAATACCATCAAACACCTCCTAGCCCTGCCATGTACCCAGCATAAGTACAGGGGATGATACAAGAAAACAGTGTGATATCACCGTCCCAAGTCGCTGTGGATCAGAGAGCTGTCTTACTGTGATGCTTTCTGTCTTTCTGGTGAACTTAAAGAAAAAAATTGAAAAAGTCTGAGGCTGCCCATTAAGAATGAGAAGTTGCATATGAGGGTTAGTATACTAATTATGTTTTGTGTAACCTACCAGACACACTGACATGGCTTTTCCTGAAAGAAATGATCTGAGTCCTGCCTTACCACCTAGACAAATGGGAAAGGGAATGGGGTTGATTCCCCCAGCAATGTGTACTTCTGTCTTAGGCGGCTTTGCAGTCCAAGAAATACAAATAATTGTAAGGCAATTTTCATCTTTACTGAACTCTCTTGAAGCCTATCAAAGGGAATCCCAAATGCACAGCAAAACATCTTAAAATTTTCTTTCCCTATCACTCTCAAGTCATATATATCACACATTTATGGCCCTCTCCTCCTAATTTTTTTCCTCCCTCTTTCCATATTCCTCCCAAACTCTCTTAAGCTTGACTACAAGAATACTTGTCGTTCCACCCCAGCCCCCTTCCTTGCTTTCTGGATTTATTCCTCTGGTGGCTGGTAGCTCTCTCTCCTTTCTAAAGTAAATCAATTTCACATTTCTGGCCCCCTACTCCAATCAACACCACATTATTTTTATATTTGTGGCAGAGGTTTAATAGGTAGAAGGAGGGGATGCTTCGCAGAGGCTAGAACACTCAGGAGAAAGATTTGTTTCCTTTGTCATTTGAACAGCAAGCATATATAGATCATGCTGGTAAAGTTTCTTTCTGGTGGCTCCCATATTTTAGGCTACTGGCCACCCTAAAAATCTAAGCCCCAAAAACCTGTTACCTTCCCATGTAACTGAAGCTTAATGTAAATGACTTTCATAAGCCTATTCTCCTTTAACTTATTTTTTCTCCTTTATCCATAGCAGATTTAAGTCTGGATTCCTTGACTCATCCAAAGTGGTTCAGTGCAAGAATGCTATTTTTTTTTTAATGCCTGTTTTCCCCATTAATTCCCAGAGGGCAGGGGTCTTGGTCATGTAGGTGACCATTAGCACTGTCCCTGGAAAATGGAACACACTCATTTATTCTTATATTTAGCATTTGTTGAAGAGAATTTGAATGTGAGCATAAATTTCTTAAAGGATCTTTCAGTTCCTTGAACCAAGTGTGAACCAAGTGTCATCAAAGTTATACAACATGGAGTATATACAATTGCATTTCACCCTAACTCAAGCCATCATAAGAACGGGTGACCCAAGAAGCAATGTTAACCCCTCATAGATTTTTCTCCAATACCTAATCTGCAAGCCAAGGATCTGTGGGGTACAGAAAAAGTCGTGTTTTTTTTTTTTTTTCTTTCCCTTGTGGGAAGTGACCAGATACAGTTTTCATACTCAGCTCCTAACTGCCCCCAGTTCATCCTGGCATCTGAAGAGTTAATCTGCTGCCACCTAGTGGTTCTTGGCCAACCTGCGGGAACCCCAGCTCACATAAGAGGGATGAAGGTGACTGGGGTGGGTGTGGGCTGTCTCCGTGAAGAGGAAAGGTTCTCAGGTGCCTTTGTCTTCCCACCCCCAAAGTTAGCTTCTCTCTCTCTCTCTCTCTCTCTCTCTCTGTCCTCTCTCCTCTCTCCTCTCTCCTCTCTCCTCTCTCCTCTCTCCTCTCTCCTCTCCTCTTTCTCTCTCTCCCCTCCTCTGGGGCCTGTTTCCTGTAGACCTGAGGCAAAGCAGTAGTTCAGGCTGGGATTTCTTGCAAGTTTTCCACTGTGGGGTGCCGCAACAGCTGTGACCCTGGCTTGATTTTGATGTAGACTTCAAGGGCACCGTCCCCAGCGGGGAGAACATTTTTACCTCAGGAGCCTATTCACATTGGTAGCCTTGGCAGGGAAAGTTCCAGAAGCTTTGATTACACAAATACCTCTGCTAGGTACAGGCCCGTCTTGGCAACCTGGGGAGAGAGAATGTGCACATGGGCTGATTAAACCAAACGACCCGTTTCCTTTGCCGGGGCTGGGGGCTGGGGGTCTTCGGCTTGGAAATGATTTTTTCCTTGGCTGTGTTGCCTGGAAACTTTGAGGGTTTAATTAGGACTGGGGAGGTTTTTGGCTCCCGCAGCTGCCTCTGCTCTCCCCCAGGGTTACTGAGTGAGAATGTGTGTGTGCGTGCATGCGTGTGTGTGTGTGTGTGTGTGTGTGTGTCCCCTGCAGTGCAGGCCAAAGCCGTCTGGAGAAGTTAATTGTGTACCAAGGCAGATGTGGCTCTTTTTATTTCAATTGATTTCAGTTAATAACTTTTAACCTCTGAACCGCAGTGAGGCTGCGTGTGGTTTATGTATCATGTACCGGAGCCTGGACAACTGAGTGGAAATGGTAGCTATTGCCTTACTGCCGCCATCCATCTAGGGCCAAGCTTTGGAAACTTTTCTGAACGTTCCCAAGCAAATCCAGAAAGGATATCCTCCGTCAGTGTCTCCCTGGCTCTGTGAGTTCCTAGGAAGTGAGGCAAGAGCCGGCCTGCCCCAAAGCAGTTATCTCATTTGGTCAGAGGAAAAAAGTTACAGTAAACAAATTAAAATGAAACATTTTTCATCCTTTATTGACTTCAGTATTCTTTTTATTAACCTCAACATTACCAAACAGTTACTCTCCCATTTGGAGACTTGGAGAAAGAAGAATTTTCTTTTCTGCTTTTCTTTGATAGGTATATATGTTTGTATTTATTTTTCAACTACCAATGTTACACACGAACATGTTCTGGTTATATAAGGATTCAATACAGAAGTATAAACCCTCTTGCTCAAAGGCAGATTTTCCAGCTGGGGTCAAGGCAGGTGCAGGTGCATTGTGGCCCACCCCTTTTCTTCCTTCCCTCCCTCTTTTCTTCTCTGCTTTCCTTTCCTCCTTCCTTCAGAGGAAGATTCAGAGACTCAGGTCTCTTCATGGAGCATGTGGAAATCAGCTCCCACATACCATGTGTATTTGTTTACCAGGACTGCTATAAGAAGGTACCACACAAAGGTCTAATATCCAGCATCTATAAGGAACTTAAACAAATTTACAAAAAGAAAACAAACAACCCCATTAAAGAGTGGGCAAAGGACATGAACAGACACTTCTCAAAACAAGACATACATGTGGCCAACAAGCATATGAAAAAAAGCTCAATATCACTGATCATTAGAGAAATGCAAGTCAAAACCATAATAAAATACCATCTCACACCAGCCAGAATGGCTATTATGAAAAAGTCAAAAAATAACAGGTGTTGGCAAGGTTGTGGAGAAAAGGGAACGCTTATACACTGCTTGTGGGAGTGTAAATTAGTTCAATCATTGTGGGAAACAGTGTGATGATTCCTCAAAGAGCTAAAAACAGAACTACCATTTGACTCAGCAATCCCACTACTGGGTAGGTACCCAGAGGACTATAAATCATTCTACCACAATGACACATGCACACGAATGATCACTGCAGCACTATTCACAATAGCAAAGGCATAGAATCAATCTAAATGCCTCTCAGTGAGATTGGATGAAGAAAACATGTACATATACACCATGGAATACTATACAGCCATAAAAAGGAATGAGATCATGTCTTTTGCAGGAACATGGATGAAGCTAGAGGCTATTAACCTTAGCAAACTAATGCAGGAACAGAAAACCAAATACTACATGCTCTTACTTGTAAGTGGGGGTTAAAAGATAAGAAGTTTTAAACACAAAGAAGGAAACAAAGACACTGGGGTCTACTTGAGCAGGGAGGGTGAGAGAAGGGGGAAGAGCAAAAAGGATAACTATTGGATACTGGGTTTAATACCTGGGTGATTAAAATAATATGTACAACAAACCCATGTGACCGGCATTTACCTATGTAACAAATCTGCATGTGTGTCCCCAAACATAAAATAAAAGTCAAAAAAAAAAAAAAAACCAAAAACAAAACTATGACGAGTAAAAAACAAGAAAAAAAGAAAGTACCACAGACTGGGTGGCTTAGGCAGGAGCAACGTGCTGTCTCCCAGTTCCAGAGGCAGGGTTGATTCTTTTTGCGAGCTGTGAGGGCAGCTCTGTTCCACGCCTCTCCCGGCTCCTGTGGTTCGCTGGCAATCTTTACTGTTCCTTGACTCGTAGACACATCACCCCTGATCTCTGCCTTCGTGTTCACATAGCTTTCTTCCTGGCGCTGGGAGTGACATGACTTGACTGTTTTCTAGGGAACCCTCACTTCAGGCTTCTCCTCTTGGGCTGATCAGATGCCCACAGAAGACTCTTCAGTCCCCTACTTGAAGAATGTGTGTGCCTGGCTGCTGTGTTCCGGGAGCCAAGTGTGAGAAGAAGGCTGGAACCCAAATATTCAGTCTGCTCCTCTATAGTCTTTAATCCCTCTGTTTTCAGTACAGCATCCTGCCAGACCTCCGCACTCTCTGGCTTCTCTAGTTCAGAAACCCCCTGGTTACTGTCTCCAGAAAATAAATCTCTCCTACCATTTACCACAGTGGAAAAGGAGCCATGTGGCTGCGTGACATGAGGGGATAGGGCACGGTGAGAGGTCTAACTGCTTCTAAAACTCTTTCCACCAACCCTCCTTCTTCAATGCCATCTTCACTCTCACCTCCAGAGGTACCAGGTGCCACCAGTCCTGCGCTGTTTCACTGCTCTGAATGTGAACCGAGTTGCTTTTGGCGTTTCCCACTGCAGGCTCCGTGTGCAGTTTGATGGGGTCTGGCAGGCTAGTCACCAGTTTTCCGCAGCATTTTAACTTTCAACATTTCGCTGCTTTCTTTGTTTCCACTTTCTTTGTGTTTGTGTTAGTGGGTTTCAGGAAGAAAGAGAGCTAAATATATGTGTTCAATTTTCCAGCTTTGCCTTTAAGGCCATTCTTGTGTTTTAAGCAGCATGTTCCAGAGACATTCTCAAACCCCAAAGGAGTCATCCTATCCCTGGGTTATCTGGAAGTTTGGGGTGAGTTTAGGATAAGAGAGGCCCTTCAAAGATCCTGCCATTTGCAACAACGTGACTGAACCTGAAGGACTTTAGTGAAATAAGCCAGACACAGAAAGAAAACTGTGGCATGATCTTACTTATACTTGGAATCTAAAACTGTCAAATACACAGAAACAGAGACTGGAATGGTGGTTCCTGGGGTGGGGAGGAGGAGGAAATAGGGAGACATAGGTCAAAGGGTACAAAGTTGTAGCTATGTAGGATCAGTCTAGAGCACTAATGCACAGCATGAGAACTTTAGTTAATAATACTGTATTGTGGCCGACATGGAAGGATCGCTTGAGCCCAGGAGTTCGAGACCAGCCTGACTAACATGACAAAACTCCACCTCTACCAGTGAAACAAAACAAAAAACAAACAAAAAAAATTAGCCAGGCATGTTGGCACGCACCTGTAGTCACAGCTACTCAGGAGGCTGAGGTGGGAGGATGGCTTGAACTAAAGTCAAGGTTGCAGTGAGCCATGATCGTGCCACTGTGCTCCAGCCTAGGTGACAGAGCGAGACCCCATTTCAAAAAAATAAATAATAATAATACTGTATTGCATACTGGAAATTTGCTAAGAGAGTAGATTTCAGATGTTCTCACTATTCCCATTCCCCCCAAAAAGGTAACTGTGAGGAGATGGATATGTTAATTTGCTAGTAATCATTTCACTATGTATATGTATATCAAAACACCATGTTTTACACCCTAAATATATACCATAAGAGGCTGGGAATGGTGGCTCACGCCTGTAATTTCAGCATTTGGGAGGCTGAGGCATGTGTATCACCTGAGGTCAGGAGTTCGAGACAGCCTGGCCAACATGGCAAAACCCCATCTCTACTAAAAATACAAAAATTAGCTGGGCATGGTGGTATGCGCCTGTAATCCCAGCTACTTGGGAGGCTGAGGCATGAGAATCACTTGAACTTGGGAGGCGGAGGTTGCAGTAAGCCAAGATTGCATCACTTCACTCCAGCCTGGGTGATAGAGCGAGACCCTCTCTTGAAAAAAAATAAAAGAAAAAATATATATACATACACCATAAGAGAGGGCCTTCAATATGCTTTATTTAGTATATGAACATATGGATGCACATTCGCACACACAAACACACTCACGCTGCCTATTTTCTCTACAAAATCTACAGCCAACCTGGGTGGAATATTTGGATTCACCAGCCAGATTCTTATTTTGTTCTAGATGGAATTCTCTAAGATTCCCCCAGTTCCCTCTTTTCCCCCTTCTCCAATTTATTCTTGACACTACAGCCAGGGTGTTCCTTTTATAAAGTAAATCCAATTATTGTGTATCCTTCCCCAACTTCAGAGCCTTCACAGAATGTCTCCTCTTCATCCTTAGAATAAAGTCCAAAGCTCTACCCTTGTCCTCTAAGTCCCCTCCCACAGCCTGGGCCCTGACTACCTGTCCAGCCTCTTATTAGTCACCCCTTCCTTGCTAAGCTTTGGCTTCTTGGCCATTTCTCAGTTCTGTTAAGTCCTTGCATGGTGTCTGTTCTCTGCCTAGAAAACTGTCTCTCCTCAGGCCCCCACATACACCAGGTTAAACCCCACACTGCATGCTGCCATAACACCCTGTACTTTCGTTTCCATAACACTTGAGTTACATGTCCAGGCTAGACTGGAAGCATTGTGAGCTTTGTGTGAGCACAGTGGATTTTTCTGTCTTGTTCACAGCATAACCTTAGTGCCTTAGCACCAGACCTGACAACATGGGAGGTGTTCAATATATTTATCTAATGAATTATACTTTTTACGTTAGCTTTTTCTAATCTTTGCTCTTAGTCTCACTCCCAGCACACGCTTCATTGTAACTTTACAGTTATAACAGGGGGAAACATTAGCTCAATACTGGAAGTTTCTGGCCTGAAACAATGCTTGTAATTCTCTTTCTGAAAAGTAAGGCTTCGTGCCTCTCCAAGGAGAAAACAGTCCTGGATAGCCTCAGGATACTGGAGGAGGTGACTAGATGTCTCTACGCTATTCTGCTGGCTCTAAAAGCGGAAGATCCCCATGATTATAAAGACTTAATTTTTGTTTTTCATAGGCAATCAGGGAAGTTGGTTGTAGTGATAAAGTTGGCAGGTCATATGAGGATTCTCATAAAATCAACTAAACAGAGATCTCTGTTGCAGAATTATAGTTGCAGTAAGACATGAAAAGGTCACCCAAGAATTTTTTCTCATTGCTTTCTTTACATGAAAAATAATTTATCCCACTGTATATGACAATTGAAAGCTTGAAAACTGAAACTATTTGTTTCCTCATCTGTAAAATGAGAAGGTTGAACTAAGTGCCCTCTTACGGCTGCTCTAAAACACGATGACCTTATTCTGAGTCTTTATAAGAGCTGTTCACAAAAAGCTTCTGGGTTTCTGAAAATACATTGCTCTTGAGGAAATCAAATTTTTATTGCAGGGTTTTTTAAACAATATAAACACCTTTATGGACTTGGCAGGGAATCGGGTGAAGAATAGTGTGGATTTGAGATCTGCCAACAATGGCACCATTCTGAAGAGTTCAATAGCCAGCATTTTAGGACTCAGCATAGAACTACCTAAGGGCTGGAAGGGCTGAAATCTTCAGTAGCAGCTTTGGGATTTTGCATCTTTGCACAGAAGTAAAACTGAAATAATACCTGTCCAAATGAAAGGGATTAAGTTGACTCAAATGTTATGAAAAACAAATAAATGAAAAGACTGCACAATACTTTGTACTGTTACTTAGTAAATATCTACTTCCCTCCTCTTGCCACCATGGGTACCTCTCTCCCCCATTGATGTTGAATTTAGCCATGCAATTTGCTTTGACTGATAAAGTGTTCGTGGACATGACACGTGCCTTAAATGTGCATGCTCAGCTTAGCTTCAATCTTGTGCACTGGTAGCCTGCCTTGACATGCACGTGCCCTGGGTAGCTACCATTTCTTTAGCCTAGACACCAAAAAAAGCAAATATGGAGCAAATACAAACACAGATGAGCTCAGCCAAACTCAGCCAAATCCTAGTTGATCTGCAAACTTTTGAACACAGAATAAATGCTTGCTGCTTTTAAGCCACTGAGTTTTAAGGTAGTTATTACACAGCATTATTGTGGGAAAAGCTGACTAATACAGAATGCAATATGGATTCTTGTGAGCTACTGTAACATCATGGTTAAAAGTGTGTGTGTGTGTAGTGTTTTGTTTTGTTTTTTTGAGATGGAGTTTCGCTCTTTTGCCCAGGCTGGAGTGAAGTGGCAAGATCTCAGTTCACTGCAACCTCCACCCCCCAGGTTCAAGCAATTCTCCTACCTCAGCCTCCCAAGTAGCTGGAATTATAGACACCTGCTGCCATGCCCAGCTACTTTTTGTATTTTTAGTAGAGATGGGGTTTCGCCATGTTGGCCAGGCTGGTCTTGAATTCCTGATCTGAGGTGATCCACCCGCCTTGGCCTCCCAAAGTGCTAGGATTAAAGGTGTGAGCCACTGCGCCTGACCCAGTGTATGGTTTTTTAACTTGCTAGCTTGAAAGTAGGGTAAAACTTTTAAAAAGAGAGAAGAAAAAGAGTGTGGTTTTTGAAGTGTAACATATCTTTTATTTTTTTGTTTTGAATCAGGTAGCCCCTGAACCAGAATAGATTCAGAGAGGCTCCTCCATATCTTGTTTTGAATCTCACTTCTGGTACAATGGAGGTTATTTTGGTACCAATCTCATAGCACTGTTTTGTGAACCAAATGAGACCATGCCTATCATAGAGCTAAGACAGTTCTTGATATACAGCGAGGATCCAATCAATGTTTGTATTAACGGTAATAATAATTGTCATTTCTATAAAGGGAATTTTACTTTCCTGTTAACTTACATTATAAACCTGTATGTATTTTTTCTTGTGAAACTGGACATAGGAGAATTCTGGGAAGAGGGCGAAGTAGGGGGCACCAACAATCTGTCTCTCCGCTTAGACAACAATTATACTGGCAGAATCTGTCTGATGCAACTATTTTGGAACTCTGGAATCTATTGAAGGTTTGTGACTTTCAGAGGAAGGCTTGGAGGGTAATTGTAGTTAATTTCAATCAGTTTCAACTCTTATCACAGTAGTAGCTACTCATCACCCTCCACCTCCCTTACACACAGCTTACAGGAACTGTGGTGGGGAAAAATCACCTGTCTTCCAAATATCATAAATCTGTCCTCTGAGAACTAGTTGCTGCTTCCAACCACAGAGCTACAAAGAGGCAGGAAGTCACTGTTGTTGCACCTCCCCACATTGTTGCAAGCCCCTTGTCCTCTAACTGAGGTGGCTTCTATAGGATTTAAGGGGCTAGCACCCTCTCTCCCCTTTCATTCTTCTCTTTTTCCCTTTTTGGAAGCCAGACATTAAAGAATAGGGCATTCAAAACAACACATATATGGGGAAAATTAGAAATTGACCATGCATGCTCAGGGAAAGGCAAGGCTTGGAAAAGACCTAAGAAGAACTTAAATGGATACCTTAGATTGAACCTTGGCACAGAGATAGCCTACAATATCAGACAAAAACAAAAACAATAAATAAAAACAACTGTAAAAATCAGTAAGCTCTGGAGGAGAAAGATAAAATGATTTCCTGAGTTACATTATTAAATTCAAACGTCCAATTTTTTTTTTTTTTTTTTTTTTTGAGACGGAGTCTCGCTGTGTCGCCCAGGCTGGAGTGCAGTGGCCGGATCTCAGCTCATTGCAAGCTCCGCCTCCCGGGTTCACGCCATTCTCCTGCCTCAGCCTCCCGAGTAGCTGGGACTACAGGCGCCCACCACCTCGCCCGGCTAGTTTTTTGTATTTTTTAGTAGAGACGGGGTTTCACCGTGTTAGCCAGGATGGTCTCGAACTCCTGACCTCGTGATCCGCCCGTCTCGGCCTCCCAAAGTGCTGGGATTACAGGCTTGAGCCACCGCGCCCGGCCCAAATGTCCAATTTTTAACAAAAAAGTCAGAACTCACACAAAGAAATTGAAAAATGTGGCCCATTTAAAGAAAAAAACCCGGCCGGGCGCTGTGGCTCACGCCTGTAATCCCAGCACTTTGGGAGGCCGAGGCGGGCAGATCAAAAGGTCAGGAGTTCGAGACAATCCTGGCTAACACGGTGAAACCCCGTCTCTACTAAAAGTATAAAAAATTAGCCGGGCGAGGTGGCGGGCGCCTGTAGTCACGGCTACTCGGAAGGCTGAGGCAGGAGAATGGCGTGAATCCGGGAGGCGGAAATTGCAGTGAGCCGAGATCGCCACTGCACTCCAGCCTGGGCGACAGAGCGAGACTCCGCCTCAAAAAAAAAAAAAAAATTACAAACTGTTTCTGAAAAATACCTGATAGTCGATCTACTAGACAGAGACTTTAAAACAACTGTTGTAGAGACGCTCAAAGAACTAAAGATGTGGAGAAAATCAGAAAAACAACGTATAAACAAAATTTAAATATCAATAAAGATATAGAAAACCTTAAAAGAAGCCAAAATGAAATTCTGGAGCTAAAAAGTGCAATAACTGAACCAAAAAAAATTGACTAGAGGTATTCAAAGGCAGATTTGAGCAGGCAGAAGAAAGAATCAGCAAACTTGAAGATAGGACACTGGAAATTACTGCAAATTAGCTGGGTATTGTGGTGCATGCCTGTAGTTCCAGCTACTCAGGAGGCTGAAGCAGGAGAATCACTGGAACCCTGGAGGTGGAGGTTGCGGTGAGCCGAGATCACCATTGTGTTGCAGTTGCCTACAGTAAGTACTCAGTATAGTAACATGTTGTATAGGTTTGTAGCCTAGGAGCAATAGGCTATACCATATATCCTAGGTGTATAGCAGGCTATACTATCTGGGTAAGTACACTCTGTGATGCTCACAGAATGACAAAATTGCCTCACAGTGCAGTCCTCAGAATATATCCCTATCACTAAGCAGCAAATGATTGTACATGAAAATTCAATAATATTATAATCAGATTTCTTATCAAAAACTTTAAATTCCTGAAGGCTATGGGCTAATATATTCAAAGTACTAAAAGAAAAAAAAAATCTGTCACCTAAGAGCTCTATATCCAGCAAAACTGTCCTTCAAAAGTGAGGGAGAAATTAAACATTCCCAAATAGACAAACGTTAAGAGAGGTTGTTACCATTACACATGCCCTACAAGAAATGCTCAACAGAGTACTAAAGGGTGAAATGAAAAGACACTGGACAATAATCTGAAACGATATGAAGAAATAAAGATCTCAATAAAGGTAGATAAATGGAAAGTTATAAAAGCTAGAAGTATTATAACAACCTTTTTTTTTTTTTTTTTGAGACCGTATTTCGCTCTTATTGCCCAGGTGGGAGTGCAATGGCTCAATCTTGGCTCACTTCAGCCTCCGCCTCCTGGGTTCAAGTGATTCTCCTGCCTCAGCCTCCCGAGTAGCTGGGATTACAGGCATACGCCACCACACCTGGCTAATTTTATATTTTTAGTAGGGATGGCGTTTCTCAATGTTGGTCAGGGTGTTCTCAAACTCCTGACCTCAGGTGATCTGCCTGCCTCGGCCTCCCAAAGAGCTGGGATTACAGGCATAAGCCACTGCACCCGGCCTATAACCTCCATTTTTGTCTCCACTTCTTTTCTATATGATGTAAGACGCTAACATATTTTTAAAGTATTAGTCTAAAAGCTAGTATTATTGTAACTTTGGAATGTAACTCCACATTTTGTTCTCTACATAATTTAAGATACAAATGCATTTAAGGGAATCATTAGTTTATGTTTTGGGGAATACAATTTATAAAGATATAATTTTGTGACATTAACAGCCAAAAGGGGTGGGGATGGAGCTGTGAAAGAGCAGAGTTTCTATATGTTACCAATGTTACCCTGGTATTAATTCAAATTAGAGTGTTACAACCGTAGGATATTAAACGTAATCCCCATGGTAACCACAGAGAAAATAGCAGTAGAATATAAACAAAAGGAAATGAGAAAGGAATTAAAATGTTTCACTATAATATATCAGCTAAACACAAAATTGGACAGTAATGCAGGAAATAACAAAAATCTATAAGGCATAGAAAACCAATCACAAACTAACAAAAGCAAATTCCTCCTTATGAGTAATTACTTTAAATACAAAAGAATTAAACTCTCCAATCAAAAGATAGAAATCAACAGAATGCATTAAAATTATTATCCATCCATCTCCTGTCTACAAGAGATTCACATTAGATCCAAAGACACAAATACATTGAAAGTGAAAGGATGGAAAAAGATAATCCATGCAAGCGGTAACAAAAAGAGAGCAGAGGTAACTATGCCAATATCACCAAAAACAGACTTTAAATCAAAAAAGTTTAGAAGAAACGAAGAAGGACATTACATATTAATTAAAAGTTCAATACAATAAGAATATATGACAGTTATAGATATTTATACACCTAATGACATACCATCAAATTACATGAAGCAAAAACTGACAGAACTGAAGACAGAAACAGACAGTTCTACAATACTAGTTGGAAACTTCAATATTTCACTCTGAATAATGAATAGAACAGAGAAAAGTAAGGAAGCAGGGAACTTAACACAATAAACTACAAAATTGCATATGTGTACTAGACATATGCAGAACATTTCAGGATAGACAATATGCTAAGTCAGATTAAATCTCAATAGATCTTAAAAGACAGGTATCATAGAAGTATCTTCTCTAATCACAAGATAAAGTTAGAAATCAATCAAAAGAGAGGAAAATGAAAGTTCACAAATTTGTGGAAATTAAACAATACATCCATAACCAACCAATGGGTTGAAGAAGAAATCCCAAGGGAAATTAGAAAATACTCAGAAATGAATGAAAATGAAAACACAGCATATCAAAACTTATGGGACCTGTGAAACCAGTACTAAGGGGGAAATCTATAACTCTAAATGCTTATATTTATAAACAAGAAAGATTTCCAATGAACAACCTAACCTTACAACTAACTTAAGGAGCTAGAAAAATAAACAAAACCCAAAGCTAGCAGAAGAAAAGAAATAATAAAGATTAAAGCAGAGATAAACAAATATAGAACAATAATATTGAAAATCAATGAAAACAAAAGTTGGTTCTTTAAAAATATCAACAAAGTTGATAAACTTTTAGATAGATGGGCTGGAAAAAAAGAGAAGACTCAAATTACCAAAATTAGAAATGAAAGTGGGACATGACTACTGATTCTACAGAAATAAAAGAGATCGTAAGGGAATACTATGTACATCAACAAAATGGATAACCTAGATGAAATTTCTAGGAGCACAAAACCTACCAGGACTAAATTATGAAAAAATAGAAAACCCAAATACTGTAATGAGGTACCATCTCACACTAACTAAAAGATATTTAGTATTTAAAAAAAAAAACAGGCAATAATAAATGTGGTGAGGATGTCCAGATTGGAATCCTTGTGCACTGTTGGTGGAAATGTGAAATGGAACAGCTGCTAAGGTAAACAGTACAGCAATTCCTCAAAAAATTAAAATAGAATTAGCAATTCCACTTCAGGGTATATACCTAAAAGAATTGAAAGCAGGGTCTAGAAGACATGTCTTCCATCCATGTTCTCATCATTCACAATAGCTAAAACATGGAAACAGCCCATGTGCATCAGTGAATGAATGGATAAGCAAAATATAGTATATGCATACAATGGAATATTATTCAGCCTTGAAAAGGAAGTAAATTCTGACATATGCTACAACATGGATGAAACTTGAAGACGTTATACTAAGTGAAATAAACCAGTCACATAAAAACAAATACTATAGGTTGGTGCAAAATTAACTGTGGTTTTTGCTTTTTTAAAAAAAAAATCACAAAAAACACAATTACTTTTGCAGTAACCTAATACATATTCCCTTTATATGAGGTACATAGAGTAGTCAAAATCATAGAGACATAAAGTAGAATGGTGATTGGCAGGAGCTGAGAGGGAGGGGGAAATGGGGGAGCTATTGTTTAATGGGTATAGAGTTTCTGTTTTACAAAAGTAAAAGCGTTATGGAGATGAATGGCGGTGACTGTTGCACAGTGTTATGGATCTACTTAATACTGCTAAACTGTATAATTTAAAATGGTTAAGATGGTAAATTTATGATCTGTGTATCCTGCCACAATAAAAAAAAAGGAAAATTCCTAAATATAAAAACTTATTTAAAAATATTTGGCAAAGAAGATAAATATCCTACCACAGGTCTAATAAATTCCATATAATATGAAAAGTTACTTGTACATGGGAGGTTTATTTTCTACCAAGGAAATCTGTGTGTGTGTGCACTCGTGTGTGCATGTGTGTGTGTGTAAAACGCTTAAGCACTGCTATCATATGAATGTCATGTTTCTCCCAAGTTCATATAAAATCCTGGTTGAAATCCTAACCATGCACCCTGCCCCATGTGGTATTGCAAGACTAAGTACTTTGCCACAATTGCCCAAATCTGAGCTTCTTTTACCACCAGAGTTTACATTCCCATATCCCACAATCTGGAGGATGAAGTATGGTGTCAAGTATTAACAGCCTGGGTCTGACTCCATACTCTCAGCACCAAAAATTGTTCCTCAGAGTTCACATGTAATAGTTCAGTGCTGTCACGCTTTGCCATTCATGTATTTAACAAATATTTATTAAGCACTAGGCATTGTGTTAGGTACTGGAAGTTGGGAGATAAATAAAACACGGTCCTGCGCACTCATGGCATACACAATGTAGCTATAGAATGGCAAATATGTTTCACTCTGGTGTCAACTCTGATGGATTTAGAGGGTTGCCCAGAGCAGTGGTTAAAAATAATTCTAGGCAGTATTTGAATTCAGTGGGGAAAAGAGCCATAGTTGTGGAAAGAAGGAATGGCTTTGAATGTTTGTTCAACCAGGTTTAGCTGGGGACAGACACATATAAAACAAAATATAATTTAATGTGGTAAATGCTATTCATGAGATAAGAACAAAGTCACATCAAAGCGCAGAGAAAGGAGTTAATTTTGCCACGAGGGAAATAGAGTAAGGAAAGACCTCATTGAAGAGGCTAAACTGTAGCTGGGCCTTGATGGATGATTAAGAATCCAGTAGGTGATGAAGTGGGGAAAGAAGATTCTAGTGCAAGAATACATCACGAGCAAAGGCAGAGGTGTGTAAGCACGTGGGGTGTGGAGAGAACGGTGAGTAGTCCTCTTTGGTGAGAGCACAGGGTATGGAGATGATGCTAGTAGAAATGAGGCTGTATCATAGTAGATTGAGACCAGATTCTACTGCCTTATCCTATAAGCCACAGGACTCATTGAAGGCTTTTAATTAAGAGACTGCATAGCCAAATATGTGCTTTAAAAAAGTTACCCAAGAAGAGCTAGTTTGGCAGTAGAGACAAGAGAAAGAGGCGGGGGGTGGGCGGGGGCAGAGAGGAGGTTACTGCAATTCTGAAGACAAGGGTCAGTAAGTGCCCAAATGGGGGTGGCATGGGATGGGGCACAGAGAGAAGGAATAGCACCACCTCATAGCACAAGGATGCTCTTGAAAATGACCTATCGTAAGAGTTTTGATCAATATAAAGAAAATTCATTAGTCTGATTTTTTCATTGCTCATGTTCTAATATTGTTTGCATATGTGTATACATAATTAAATCACACATATAAATGGGAGTTCCAAGAGGAACCTCAGATTTTAAAATTTAGCCTCATGACAATCCTATAAAGTAGGTAGTTACTCCCATTTTACAGAGAAGAAAACTGTGGCTCAGTGATTTAAAAAGCCCAAGATAAGCGATGTGAAACCACACATCTTCTAAGTGTCAGAGATGGCATTTGGACCCAGAGCAACTCAGGATTAATTACTATTCTATACCACATGAACGATTAATTTGCCGATGTTATTATCCACCTGTAATATATGTTGAATCGCCTACATACATACCACTTCTTTTCACTTATATGTATGAAAAGATAGATGTGTATGACCCAGAAGATAACCCAATGAGTATTAGAGAAGTGTTGAAAGCAGGAGAAAATTACCAGGAAACATGAAAATAACAGTGACTGAGCCATCCTTTGTAGTAACTCAAATGAGTTGGACTTGCAGTTTAACAAAAGCTATTAATTTTTTCCTGAGTGCTGATTCATCAAGTAATTTTGATTCTCTTCCTCTACTACAATCAATGCCTCGATCCCACTGGCAGTGTACCTAGCATTGTGCTGAGGAAATACATCGTACATCTTCCCAGGAGAAAGATCCTGGGACTCTGAGACAGGAGACATGGTTGGCAGCCCTGGCTCTGCCATTAGCCCGCCACGTGGCCTGGGACTAGCCACTTGACTTTTTGGAGCCTCCCTTTCACCATTGGAAATAGCATCCATGATCACAAAGGTCCTCATCACGCCTTCAGTGTTCTTGTGTCTGCCTTACAGGATTCATTTCGAGAAAAAATAAAAGAGTGGTTAGTACTCAACATAAAGTATACTAATAAAACACATTCAATTGCCACGACTGGTTTAGTAATCACTTGGCCTCCTCTGAAACAACCTCCTAAATATGCAAGGGAAGTGTTTATCATTCCTGCGCCTGAGGAGCCTGACACTTCACTGAGCGAATGAGCTTTATCATTTCTTACTTTTTCAAAAATGCCTGCATTGAAATCTTGCAGGATGTTTAAAACGGCTTTTAGAGAACCTGAGGCACTCTGAAGCGGGCGGAGTTGTTCAATGCCTTATTCCTCCTTCCATTTCATCTTGCCTAGAGAATCCCCAGTGGTGATTTTTATACATGTTAAAGTACTTAATCGAGACCTTTGGAGTTTGGCCAGCGAGTAGTTTACTCTGAGACAAAATATTTCGAAAGATGGCTGGATACACACGCTGTTTCCTAGAACTAAAGATTGCAAATAGATGTTTGCATCTGATTTCTTGCAGGGGAAGACCGACCATAAGGTGAATGGAACATACACTTGCTTTTGCCACTTCAACAGCACCATTCATTCTTGCTAGCATCTTTTTGACTTCCGGAGGGTTTGAAGAAGCACGTGTTGTCTTGCAACAGTGCAGTCCCTGCTGTCTGCCAGCTCTAATTGTCAAGATGCAAGTCTCCAGAGAGCGAGGGCTCCAAGCACTTATTAGAGATGATGGCATTCCTGGAGTGCTAGGGCAGCATGCTCTGCCCTCCAAAATAAACGGTTCTCTTACGACTTCACCCTATGCATTCCTCCTTATATTAACGCAGGAGCCGACAGATTGGTTGAGAAGCTGCAACTAAGATTTTTGAGGGCATAAAAGATGATTGTATTAGTTCTAATTTCAGAGCCCATCTTTTTAGCAGATTATGATGGATGACTCGCCGTGGTGGTCAGCGCCTCCTGTATATTTTAGGTGGAATGCTTTCTTTTGACACACACTTTACAGAGACATATGTGTATCCTATTTTAATTAATGGAAGAAATGATTCACTCACAAGTGAAAGATTTAATTAAATAAAGGGGGGTCAGCACTGGTCAGCCATGAATTGCAAAATACCTCAGGTGTTTGTTAGGCTCTCTGCCATCTCTGCATGCTATCTGGAGTGGTACATGGCAGTAAAAGCAGGCCTTGCAAAGAAATGAAATGAAGTTTCATTCATTCATTCATCCAACAAATAGTAATTGAGCCCCTACTGTATTTGAGGCACTGTATTAGGCTCTGGAGATACTATGGGGAAGAAACACCCAGTTTTTACCCTTATCGTGACTACAGTACAGTAGAGAAGGAAAGAAAAAAATGAGGAAAGAACAAAAAGGACACAGTTATTACAGACTGTAACATGTTTTATGAAGGAAAAATAACAGTTTGTGGGCGGTTTTCCTTGCAGTGTTTCATAATCATTTTTTAAAGAAATTAATACCCAACTTTATAATGCCATACTTGTTTAATTTTGGAATATATACCTGAAATCAATGTGATCCACATGCAGTAGATAAAATATTTTATTCCTATAAGCAGCAGCTATACATATTGAGTTGCCCAAACTTAGGATCGTTGTTATTTTCAGGAAATATTGGAGAACACAATTGCTTACCTCGTTAGCTCCTTCCTCTGGTTAACCTTTTGCTTTGGAATCAGACAACCCTGGATTCAAATCCTGACTTCTTGACTTGTTCACTTTCTAACCTATAGTATTACTTTGCTATAGCATTAATTTCTAACTTCAGAGAATAATAATAATAGTACATAAGACACTGAGTCGTTATAAGATAATACATACAGAGTACCAAATACACAGAAAGGACTCCATTGATATTTGTAGTTCATGTTCTTGCTATATTATTATTAGTAGTAGTAGTAGTAGTATTTTTCCCTCTCTTCTGCAACTTTCCACATTCTACTTTTTTCTAGTCGTCCATGTTATTTTCTTATTCTGTCATTTGATTACAGAGGTCACAAGTCTTTTAGCACTGAACCCAGGTGATATATGGTTAATACTCAATAATTGCTGAATAAATAAATAAAATTCTTTCTACCTCTTTTTGGAACTGAGTAGAGAACAAGTTAACAACAAACAAAGTCTCCCTCGCCGGGTGTGGTGGCTCATGCCTGTAATCCCAGCACTTTGGGAGGCCGAGGCAGGTGGATCACGAGGTCAGGAGATCGAGACCATCCTGTCTAACACGGTGAAACTCATCTCTACTAAAAATACAAAAAAATTAGCCGGGCATGGTGGCGGGCACCTGTAGTCCCAGCTACTCAGGAGGCTGAGGCAGGAGAATGGCATGAACCCAGGAGGTGGAGTTTGCAGTGAGCCAAGATCGCGCCACTGCACTCCAGCCTGGGCGATAGAGCGAGACTCCATCTCAAAAAAAAAAAAAAGGGGGCTCCCAAAAGCTTCCCATGACACTTGGAATAAAATATAAATGCCTTATCATGCTAAACAGGAGCCTACAGACTTTGGTCTCTGCTTACCGTTCTAATCTCAACCACCACCACTTCCCCTTCCACACTGGCTTGAGCCACTGGCTTTGCCTGTCTAGGGAATGCCTTTCCTTTAGAACTATGTATGGCTCACTCCTTGCAGTCTTTCTGCTGAGACATCTTCTCCTCCAAGAATTCTTCTCTAATCACCTTACCTATTCATTTTCTATAGCCTTGTCTTAATATAGTGCTTTATTTTTCCTTAAACTGTTACTGCTATTGGAAATTAAATGATAGATTTTTTGAATTTACAAGTTGATTATATATCTCCCCCACTTATAACATGCAAACTGCTGAGGGCAGGAGACTTGTCTGTCCTTGTTCAGCCCTGAGTCACCATGCCATTGAATGAATCAGACAAATGAAGAATCTATTTTTATTTTCCTAAGAAAATATAGGTGTAAGAACTATCCAAATAGTTTCCAAGTACAGTAGCCTCTAAAATATAAGAACATTCCCTAAAATGTCTTGCTTGCGGCAGGCACTGAATTTAATTTCAGAATGATAGGAAAGGGCAAACAAATTATTCTAGTCACATGGAAAATGAAGAAACAACCAAAAGGAGGTCTCCCAACCCCCAAATTTTAATGGATTTCCTAAACAGTTTTGCTTTCTCACCATGAGTCTAACCTTTTTGTAACACTTCCTTTGCTATTAAAAAGTAGTTGGTTACTCCTGTTCTCCAAGCCAGGAAACATGGATTTTCTTTAGTTTCCACATGATCTGGCCCAAAGCATCGAGAAGGAAACTTGGATGTTTCACTTGGCATCTTTCACTGACTGAGAACCAAAGAACTGCAAACAAGAGAGATGTCTCCATTTTCCTAGGATGTCTTCATGGTAGAGGGAAGGCGAGAATCATGTATACCAAGATATTGTCCAGGAAATAACAACTGTGATTAACTCCCACTGGATTGGAAGAAAGGAGGGGAACTGGTAGATTTTCTTCTACTTCTAAAAATGGGAGCCATCAGAGCCTGGGTGTGCCATGTGCAAGTTGTTGCATGGTGTGGGGCTTTGCTGTGGTTGTTTGGAGCATTTTGTCCCGGAAGTCTCTCCAAAGAGCCTTGCCGGCTGTTCCTGGCAACGTCGGGCCTGGCTTACTCAGATTAGTGTTTTAGGAGAGGTGCTTTGGGGTAACAGAACTGGCTTCATTTCCACCATGACCACATCGGCCCTGTTTTCCGCTGTGCAAAAACAAAATTCTAAAAAATGTTACCCTACCAAATTGTATGCTGCTTTTGTTTTATAAACAATTTTTTTAGTCTGTGGAAACTGTAATAAAGACTAATAACATATCCAGTTGTTTTCCAGAGCGCCAACTCAACTTGGGGGACTTTTTCTCTCAGCATGAGGTCCTGTCTTTCTTTCCTAGCAGATACTCCCGAAATTCATCTCCATGTGGTCAAGTGCGTAGCAGTGGGGTCAAGCACTTGGCACCCCACCTTGGAACCATGAGCTTCTTTCTGCCTCTGAAAGAGGAGGTTTTGGAACCACCAATAGAGCTCCAGTGGGTACTATCTAGAGTCAAGGAAGTGTTCTTGGAGTGGATCTCAGTTCTGCCAGGGAAGGAAGAGGCTCCCTTGTAAAGGGTGTGATGCATTTGGGGCTCACTTATCCCACGGGTAATGAGAATATTTCATGAAGGCTTTGATATTCCCAGATGCCTAGACAATTCCCTGAAGCTCATTGCTTCCAAATGCCTCGCTGCTCTGCGTACGATTTCATATGAGGCAAGCAAGATGAAAGCTTACAACAGGATGTCACTGATTTTCAAACACAAAGCAGGTGAAGGTGATAATACTAATGGAACAAATGTGCTCTAGGAGAAAATCTAGTAGATTCTTTCATTACACACATGACAAATCACAAAATCGAGGTGAGCGCCAGAAGCCTTTCCCTTGTAACCAAGAAAACTTGGGCTAGCTGCTCTAATCCCCTGAGGACAGATTCCATTTACAACTGATTCCAGCTACAGTTGAGGGAATCTGGGCAGTGTTTTCACTCCCAGATTACATGAAGCCATGGTTAAGAATCAGACTGTCATCTTCAAATCTGACTCTGCCACCCATGACTGTGCCTTAAATTTCACGTCTATAAAAAGAGAAAAACAATACACTTACCTACAAGTGTTGTTATAAAAATTAAATAAACTAATCTACAAATGTGCTTGGCATAGAGTCTGGTATATAGTGAGTGCTCGATAAATATCACTTACAAAATAAAATTATTATTACCATTATAATTTATGGCACTATTATTACAATTTTTCACTGTCTTTTGAATTGAGATTGTCTTGTAGCCTGTATATTAAGAGGTAAAATACAAAATCACTGTTCTTCAAGGCAAATTTATTGGAAAAATACTACAGGTGATACTACAGATTTCTTTAAGTATGTTCTTAACGTTCTTTTCTACTACTAGACTATAAGTCCCCTTTTAATATCTTCTTTACTATTCTTTCTTCAGTTCCTGACACATTAGACTCCTCAAAAAAACCATTTGCTGAGTAAATAAATGTTCTTTATTGATACAGAAAAAAATCATTCATACTTTCAACCTAAGAAAGCTGATTGAAAACAACAGTAATAACTACTGCCTGAGTAACCTCTACTATTCTTCCATCTAATACTCTTTCAGCAAAGAAATTTCCCTGGTGAGTATAAAAGTCCTAAGATTGATGTTGTTGTGAGCAAGTGAGCTCTCCATCCTTGCATTTCACTCTTCCTGGTGGTCTGTGTTAAAGAGATCTCGCTCTTAAGGACAAAATCTAAAAGACTGGCTAGAACATCTCCTTAGATACGTCATTTGAAACACTGACTCATTATTTTAATAGCATCTTTCTTAAATTAGAGTCAGAATTCTTTTCCCAGCATCATCCTTTCCATCTATTTTAGGACAGAGCCATCACTGTCTCATGTCCCCACTAATTGGATAAGTGGGTCTTTCTGACCTTGCAACAACTAAGCAGAAAGCATCCTTAGTGACTATAAAACTGACAGGCTTCTCTTTTTCTAAGTGGCAGGTATAATCTAGGACTTTTTGAACAGCACTTTGAGTTCCTACACTTTTCTATAAAGGGGTTTAGATGTGAGTTGGCAAAAGATGGGGAGTTAACAACGCAGGGATCTACCACATTCATTTCAAGCCATGTGCAAGGGGTTTCCATTGCACCACATGGAGAGAGTAACATGTTGGCAGATACCACCGTGGCTTGTATTCTGACTCCTACCTGGGAAATCTAGAAGCTGGGCCATGGGATAGCCGGCCTCTTTGATGGTGGAGTCAGGAGAGGGCAGCAGAGACTCCAGAGAGCTTTCCCCGCCTCTTCTTCCATGTGAGGATATAATGAGAAATCAGCTCCCTAGCAGCTCATAATGAGGTTCTCATCTACTGCAGTGAGAGGGCAAAGAAAGTTAAGGTCAAAGTGGCCAAGAGCCAGAAAAGGTTAAATGACCAACCAAAGCATATCTGTCATGCAGGGTCAGGGCCCTGGCTGGGAAAAAAACAGGACTGAACACTTGGAATCATGTGGTTGAATGCCCCTTCAAATTTTGAACTCCTAGACTTCTCTGAATTCTCTCAGCCTGAGAAATACCCACTCCTCCCTAATAAGAGCAAGAACTTCTCCTTGTTTGAAGACAATGAAGAGGCCTCTGCTCTGAAAGACAACATATGCCCCCTCATGACCTTTTCCCAATCTCCCCCTTACCAGTAGGCCTATAACTAGGATCAGGTCACAATATAATCCCACCAGTGTTAGACCATCCAAGGCTTGATAAGGGAGGAAAGGGACTATTCCCCAAAGGTACTGCAAAACATAGTCAATATGTACCAGCAGAAGCTGGGCACTCAGTACCGGGCTGAATTCTGAGGGTGCTTGATCAAGGAGGCTGGAACATAAGATTGAATGGGGTGAGCTTATTGATTTCAGAGCACTCTGACAAAATACAAGATTTAACTTTCTGGCAAGGGCCCCAGGAGATGATGTAAACGCCTTCTAGGATAGCTCCTAAAAGTAAGGAACAAGCAATGGACCACATCAAATGAAGTTAGAATGCCATAATTGCTGTGCCAGATGGTTGCAAAAGTGATTAAAAGGCACAGAGAAGTAGGCATGCTGGAGTGGACATAGTAAATAAGACCAGAAGATTCACCAAATGATTGTGCTTCATGAGAAGGCCAAGACCATTTACCAAGACCACAAGGAATGTGCTGGTGAGAATGGCAGAAAGCTGCCAAAGTAACCTCTGTGAATCACAAGTTTGACCCCTGCTTAAAACTCTTTCCATTCTTCTGAGCATCATCAAAATGTTCCAGAGCCCTCCTCAGAAGGAGAAGGTACTAGTAAGAGAGATTATCTCAGAAATAGACTTACAAAGCAATTGGTACGATGGGGCCCTCACACTGGTGAAAGTCTGCTGGTGGAGCTTGACCGCCAGAAGTTAAGTAAACACAATTATCACAATGAAAGCGTGCCTCAGTGGCAGCCAAGAGGGCCTGACCTGTGGAGATGTACTGAAATACCTAACAGAATATAGCGCCCATCGAGGCAAAAGAGTTGGGCAGGCAACAAGGGTCATCACCAGCATTTACCTCCAAATAAATCAAGAACAGATGACAGGAGGCTGAGGGCAGATACTCTAAACAATGTCACAATCTCTTGTCCAATTTCTGGACTTGAATCTGTTTTCAGACTCAGACTCACTACTGAACTGGAGGCCAGTTCTCCAGGAGGAGGGACTCTGTGACACCACAGCAAGTATACATGGTCATCATTTCCCCAATCCTTCCCTGAGGCACCTATGGTCATGGACTTAGATAACTACACACTGAAGAAAAAGAAATATTCAAATATTTCAAGGGCTGTTGGACAGAGTTGACATGAATACTCAGCAATCAGAACCATCACCACGCCCTCTATCTCAGAGTGCAGGACTACACGGCTAGGCAAAGGATCAAATCCTAGTCAAGGTCCAGTTTACAGTGTGTTCACTGGATCCATGAACTCACACAGCTGTCCTTTCCCCTGTCGTTGAATGTATAAGTGGGTTTGATATACTTGGAAGTTGGTGCAAGTTCCATACTGGGTCCTTGACCCATAAGATAAAAGCTACCATAGTGGGTAAGGCCAAGCAGAGGTCTCTGAAAATGCACTACCCTCTCCTCAGTCAAAAGAGTAAATCAGAAACAATATTGCATCTTAGAGAAATGGCAAAAATTCGTTGAATAATCTATTGTCATCATCCAGTATCCATTTGGTGTATTCAGGGAGTAGAGTGGCAAAATAAATGGAGATATCATGAGACCTCCATGAGGGGGCTACCAAGCTGACTGGGAAGCAATCGCAAGAGAGGTGGGAAAAGAACCAGGAGAGAGTGAAGCCATGGAAAGCAAGGGATTAAAGCACTTACACCAGCAGAGAAACAGAGTAAGGTCTGAAGGCGTCCATTGAATTTGGTGAGCAGTGTATCACTAATGGCCTTAGAAATGGCAATTCTAGCCAAGTCATTCACTCACTCATTTAACAAATATGTACTGCATGTGTCAATGGGAAGGAGAGAAGAGGAGAGGAGAGGGAAGAGAAGAGCTCCAGGCAGTTGGGATAGGATGTCCAAAGCTCAGCAGTTGATGCAGGGAAGAGGGTGTTTTCTTCTTCCAGTTACATTAATTGGTGGGTAAGGGAAAAGTCTATGGGACTTATGTATGATTTCCTCAATTTCTTGATGAAATAGGAGCAGAACCATCTTCATCATAGGAGATGGTCTCATGGTATCTGGGAAGCCAGGTACAGGTTGGTTGTGTGCAAACAAAATGACCACAGACTCTTCCTCAGCCTAATAGGGATGGCTGTTGTATCAGCCGGGGTCCATTCAGGAAAACAGAAACCAAGAAAACCAAGCTAGGTGTTACAAATAGAGGGCAATTGGCCGGGCACGGTGGCTCACGCCTGTAATCCCAGCACTTTGGGAGGCCAAGGCGGGCGGATCACGAGTCAGGAAATTAAGACCACCCTGGCTAACACAGTGAAACCCCGTCTCTACTAAAAATACAAAAAATAATTAGCCGGGCGTGGTGGCAGGCGTCTGTAGTCCCAGCTACTTAGGAGGCTGAGGCAGGAGAATGGCGTGAAGCCGGGAGGCGGAGCTTGCAGTGAGCCGAGATCGTGCCACTGCACTCCAGCCTGGGCGACAGAGCCAGACTCCGTCTCAAACAAACAAATAAAAACAAATAGAGGGCAATTAAGACGGAGAACTGGTTGCAAAGATGGTGGAAGTCTAAGAAGGCAAAAAGGCAAGCATGGATAGCCCAAATATTCATAACTACAGGAAACAGCTATTAGTCAAAGGTTAGGGAAAAAGAGGAGAACAGGTCTAAACCCTAGGTCAGAGGAGGGCCCCCACCTACAGGCTAGTGCTCAGACCTCAGGAAAGGGTGTGACTGGCTGGTGCAGGTTCTGCAAAGAGGGAATAGTGCAACTGGTTTGGGGGGTGCCAACTGAAGCTGGGGCTGAAGCCGTAGCTGCCCTTTGCTGCTGTTTTTGCTGTAGCGACAACAATGCTAGAAGCAGAAAAAGTCCCTCCTCTTTTCATAGTCTAATCTCCCTCTTCCTATTAGCCAATCTCCCATTGGCTAATAGAGAGCCAACCAGCAAGCGTTTCTGGGAAATGTATTTTGCAGACCCTAACCCCACCATCACAGAACAGAGCATAGAACAGTGGTTTGGGAGCTGAAAGACAAGAGGTGAATGCTATGGTCTGAATGCCTGTGTCTCTCCAAGATCTATATTTTGAAATCCTAACCCCCAAGGTGATGGTGGTAGAATGTAGGGCCTTTGGGAGGTGATTAGATCATGGGGTCTAATTTGGTGTCTCGTGAGGGCCTGTTCTCTGGTTCATAGGTGGCACAGAGCCCTCATGAATAGGATTAGGGCTCTTATAAAAGAAACTCCGGAGAGATCCCTCGCCTCTTCTGCCATGTGAGGACACAGTGAGAAAACGCCATCTATGAACAAGAAAACAGGCCCTCACCAGACACCAAATCTGCCGGCTCGTTAATCTTGAATTTCCCAGCCACCAATACTGTGAGAAATAAATTTCTGTTGTTCATAAGTCACCCAGTTCATGGCATTTTGTTATAGCAGCCCAAATGAACTAAGCCCGTAAATAAAAACCACAACTATATCAGAGTATGGAGATGACTGGAGGGACATAAACAAAGAGGCTGGTGCTCTGTGACCCCAGGGCCAACAAGTCTGGGTGCTTTTGCCCACCAGGGAGCCCAGCAGGTGTGAGCTATGACCAGGCATTTCACTTCCTCTTTGGTGGCTGGTATTGCCATCTGCAGAGAAGCCACAGAGCCTGACAGCAAAGAGAGTACAGCACTGGCAATGGTCCTGAGCACATCTGGCCAGTGCTCTTTGTGATTGCAGAACCTGGGGTTCAGGAAGGCTCTCCACAGTCTCTTCCTCATTATTACGATTTTCCTAGGTAGAAAAGCATTCGAAGGGCTTCCTAGAGCAGCCAGACCGTGTGAACTAAATTTAGAGGAGAATAAGTTGCAAGCCATGTTTGGAAGAGAGTTGAAACATCTCCTTTTTTCCCTCCTTTACAACGTGGGAAGGACATTTTAAACATAAGTGAATGTTTAAAACTCAATAGCTTTCTTATATAGCAAAGGTAGCTAATTAGAAAATATAATAGAAAAGTATCCCATTCTTAATATCAGTAGAAATTATAAATATCTAGGAATAAACTTAACAAGAAACATGTAGAATCTACTTATAGTTGAAAAAAACTTTGAAAATTTAAAGGACCGAAAATAGCACTGGAATAAGAGGAGAGATGTAGTCTACTGGAAGGTTAAATATCATTAAATATAAATTATCCCCCAACTGATTTAAATGTTTAATAATGTTACAAAGCAAAACCCCACAGCAGCTTTTTGCCTAATATATGTCCAAATATCCAGAAAAATAATCATTTTATACAATTTTATAAGAAAATAAATGACAAAATTATTCTAAAAAACAGGTTGGCTATATGAATCAAAGATTCTTTTAAATCAAGTCTGGATGGTTCATGGTCAGAAGTCTGAGACCAGCCTGGGAACAGAACAAGATCCTACTTTAAAAAAAATCAAAATTAAAATTAAAATAAAGAGAATCTTAAGTAAGATATTTATACAGACAATTAAAAGTCATATTATCTTGAGTACTCAAATATATGGGGCAGGCACAATGGCTTACGCCTATAATCCCAGCACTTTGGGAGGCTGAGATGGGCAGATTGCTTGAGCTCAGGAGTTCAAGACCAGCCTGAGCAACACGGCAAAACTTTGTCTCTACAAAAAATACAAAAATTAGCTGGGCATGATGACACATGCCTGTGGTCCCAGCTACTCGGGAGGCTGAAGTGGAAGAATCACTTGAGCCCGGTGTGCGGAGGTTGCAGTGAGTTGAGATCATGCCGACAGAAACCGTCTCAAAAGAATAAAAAAAAAAAAAGATATAGGGAAAAGTTCAGGATAAATGTTTAACAAACTCAGATCACAAACACCTAAATGTTATCAATGGTTAACCCTAGTTAATGAAATTCTCAGTAATTTTTATTTTATTCTTTTTTTTTTTTTTTTTTTAAACACAGTCTTGCTCTGTCGCCCAGGCTGGAGTGCCGTGGCACGATCTCGGCTCACTGCAACCTCCGCCTCCCGGGTTCAAGCTCTTCTCTGCCTCAGCCTCCCGAGCAGCTGAGATTACAAGCACCTACCACCACACCCGGCTAATTTTTGTATTTTTAGTAGAGACGGGGTTTCACCATCTTGGCTAGGGTGGTCTAGAACTCCTGACCTCGTGATCCACCCGCCTCGGCCTCCCAAAGTGTTGGGATTACAGGCGTGAGCCACTGCACCCAGCCGTATTTTATTCTTTATATTTTGGGGTGTGTTTTAATTTTTACCATGAAAACCTTATTTAACCAGAAGGGGGGAAAAAACTATCCTTTCAAAAAGAGGAAAGGAGGGGCACTTGGTTTCCTCTAAATTTTCTTTCAAAAATTCAACAACTGTAAGTGCTGATATGTGCCAGGCACTGTGTTGCAGTCTGCCATTTGAAGGTCAGACCACTTGGATCAGAGTTAAGGGTCTACATTAGGATGTAGGAAAAAATGGGGCTAGAAAGATGGATTGAACCAGGTGGTTCATGGCATTTTCGGTCAGACAAGGGAGGCTGGACTCTACTTTGCAAGCTTTGAAGTGTAAAAGGTGATTATGATAAAGAAAAACTAGGAATGTAGCAATTGCCTATTAAAAAAAAAAAAAAACAAAGATAGACTTTGATTCCATCCTTCTTCCTACTCTGTGGAGGGAATGGTTAAGCACCACTCCATCTTTTGTATCACTGGGCAGCTATCTCTAACTTATGAAGACTAAGCCAATAAAATGTAAGCATTGAAATTCCCTCCTTTCTGTACAAGGCCCATAGAGATAGAAGCAATCTGTACCAAAGCTGTATCAGACATAACAAAATCACAGGCGCTTCAGACTGCAGGAAGGGAAATGTGGTTAAAAGAGATGGACTTTTAGCTGGATGTGGTGGCTCTCACCTGTAATCCTAGCACTTTGGGAGGCTGAGGCAGGCAGATCACTTGAGCTCACAAGTTCGAGACCAGCCTGGGCAACATGGCAAAACCGGCCGGGCGCGGTGGCTCAAGCCTGTAATCCCAGCACTTTGGGAGGCCGAGACGGGCGGATCACGAGGTCAGGAGATCGAGACCATCCTGGCTAACACAGTGAAACCCTGTCTCTACTAAAAAACACAAAAAACTAGCCAGGCGAGGTGGTGGGCGCCTGTAGTCCCAGCTACTCGGGAGGCTAAGGCAGGAGAATGGCGTGAACCCGGGAGGCGGAGCTTACAGTGAGCTGAGATCTGGCCAATGCACTCCAGCCTGGGCAACAGAGCGAGACTCCGTCTCAAAAAAAAAAAAAAAAAAAACAAAAAACATGGCAAAACCTCATCTCTACAAAAAAGTACAAAACTTAGTGGGGCATGGTAGTGAGAGCCTGTAGTCCCAGCTACTCGAGAGGCTGAGGTGGGAGGATGGCATGAGCCTGGGAGGTGGAGGTTGCAGTGTGCCAAGATTGCACCACTGCAATCCAGCCTAGGTGACAGAGTCAGAGCTTGTCTCAAAAAAAACAAAAAAACAAAAAAACAAAAACAGAAACAAAAAACAGACACACACACACACACACACACACACACACACACACATACAGAGATGTACTTTTTATGAGGGTGAGGCATAAAGGGATCATGAGAAGTCATCTCGTTTGTTGACTTGTTTGATCCTCTCTCTATTGCAGACAGGAACATCTTGTACAATATCTCTAGTGAGGCCATCCAGCTTCTGGGAGCACATCAGATTTGCATCATAAAGATGCTCTCCAAACCCAAATTCACGACTTTTTGCCAAAAACTTCTGATTGTTTATGTTGGTGAATTATGGCACCATCTACTGAAAATTGATAATCATGTTAGACTCTTCTCTTTCTGCCACCAGCAGCATCCAATCACTCACCAAGTCCTGTCAATATTATCTCCTGAGTTGCATTATTTAAATTTAAGTCTTCAGGCTGGGCGCAGTGGCTCACACCTGTAATCCCAACACTGTGGGAGGCCAAGGCAGGCGGATCACTTGAGGTCAGGAGTTCAAGACCAGCCTGGCCAACATAGTGAAACCCCATCTCTACTAAAAATACAAAAATTAGCCAGCGTGGTGGCGTGTGCCTATAATCTCAGCTTCTCGGGAGGCTAAGGCAGGAGCATTGCTTGAACCCAAGAGATGGAGGTTGTAGTGAGCCGAGATTGTGCCATTGCACTCTAGCCTGGGTGACGGAGTGAGACTCTGTCTCAAAAAAAAAAATTTTTTTTAATAATAAAATAAATTTAGATCTTCATAATTTTTCACTCAGATTACTATGACATGTATCTCCCTCCCATTTCCCTCCCAATCTATACTGCCATCAACACACGCTTGGGCCGGGCACAGTGACTCATGCCTGTAATCCCAGCACTTTGGGAGGCCGAGGTGGGTGGATCGCTTGAGGTCAGGAGTTCAAGATGAACCTGGCCAACATGGTGAAACCCCATCTCTACGAAAATACAAAAATTAGCTGGGTGTGGTGGCAGGTGTCTGTAATCCCAGCTACTCAGGAGGCTGAGACAGAAGAATCACTTGAACCTGGGAGGCAGAGGTTGCAGTGAGCCAAGATTGTGTTACTATGCTTCAGTCTGGGCCACAGAGTGAGACTGTGTCTCAAACACAGACACACACACACACACACACACACGTGCACGCTTGGACAAATAACTTGCCTGCTTTAAATATTTCAGATCCCTTATGAATCACTTAGACCCTTCATAGTCTGGTCCTGGGTGCTTCTTCAGCCTCTTTCCCTGACATTTCCCGGGAACATGCTGCATTCCAGCCATTTCAAACTATTTTGAGTTCCTCAAATAGCCCTTACCCTCTGACATCGCCCTGCTTTTGGTTGTGCTGTTTCCACTACACTCCCCCCATTCGCTCGATAATCACCATTTGTTTGCCCATCAAGATTCATCCAAGGGGTGCACCATCCAGGAAACCACCACTGATCCCCCAAATCTGAGTTCTAAGTCCCCACTCCGTGTTCATATAGTACTCTCCTGTATTAGCATTCATTTAACTGCTGGAGCTGTTTAAACGTCTGTCTCACTCACCATACTGAGAGTCCTGGGGAAGAGACTAAGACTTTTATTGTGAGCATCAGTTATACTGGTTTGCCCAGGACCATTCTTTTCCACTGGGAAAGTGCTACTCCTTTATTCCATGTGGTTCAGCTGAGACTATTAATCATACTTCCCCGTCTACCTACTTGCAACAGGCTTGGGCACGTGACCCAGGCCTGGCCAATCATGATACCATATCTTCTTAACAACAGTGTCTGATCTAAGCACAGGCAATGTCTGATCTAAGCACAATGTCTGATCTAAGCACACAAAGACAGAGACAGTCTCTCCATGACATTAATATATGGAACCAGGAAAGAGAAGATTCTTCTTTTACTTTGGAATTGAAAAATGATAGTAGCCCTGGACCATCAGCAGCCATCTTTTCCTCTCATGAAAAGAGCATGGCCATGGATTTAAGTTAACCCTAGAGAAGGCACAGTGAGAATATGGAAGTAGAGCCTAAATAATTTTATTTTGCCCCTAGATCTAGCATATGAGAAGCAAACATGTTCTGCATTTCCCAGTTTATAAGCCAAGAAATTCTCCTTTGTGCTTAAAGCATTTGAGTTACATTCTGACACTTGCGACCAAGAATCCTGACAAATACATCTTTGGAATTTGTATCTCCTCTGAATTATAGTGACTGGTACATAGGACTCAGTAAAAATATGCTACATGGATGAGTGAACAGCTTAGCAGAAGGTCTGAGAATAACCTCTGTGTAAAGTGAATTTCTGCTGCCCCCAAACTGCCTACTGTCTGCTGTTCATCAACAATGCACCCACTTCTTGCACTTTGATGTAGAGAGGCCATACCACCTGTGTCTACATATGGTTGCTACTTAAACAATACTTATGTAGTTAGCAAGTGGCCGAAATGTCTATAATCTGTAAACACTTGGAAAGAATCCAGTTTGTATTATTATTTTCCTAGTTTAAAGTGCTAAATGAACCAAAAGTTAGGGAAGCTCTTATCAGAAAAGCCTCATGCCTGATCCAATCCACTGAACAAAAGATTTAGGAGCTCTCCATCTGATATTAGTCTTTGGAAAAGGAGCCTTGACTTAAGTGTGCTTGAGCCTGTGACTGTGGGTGAAAGTGTGTGAGTGATGATTTTCCTTCTTGCAGGTACCAATCGGGTAAATTCTCAAGTGTATAGCTACTGAAGACTCTGCCTCAAATGGAAGAAGGCAGAGCTTCCAAACCATTAGAAAGTTAATCTCTTTCCTTGTTTTATGGAGAATAAAAGGTGGGCCTTTTTTTTTTTTTTTTTTTTTTTTTGAGACGGAGTCTTGCTCTGTTGCCCAGGCGGGAGTGCAGTGGCACAATCTTGGCTCATTGCAAGCTCCACCTCCCAGGTTCACGCCATTCTCCTGCCTCAGTCTCCCGAGTAGCTGGGACTATAGGCACCCGCCACCACACCCGGCTAATTTTTTTTTTTGTACTTTTAGTAGAGACGGGGTTTCACCATGTTAGCCAGGATGGTCTCGATCTCCTGACCTTGTGATCCGCCCACCTCAGTCTCTCAAAGTGCTGGGATTACAGGCGTGAGCCACCGCGCCTGGCTTTTTTTTAATGAGCAAATTTTGTTCGATTTTAAAATGTTTTTCTCCATATAAGGTAAACGTTCTATTCAAAGTTATTTCTCTCTTTTTAAACACAGCAAATCAAACCTTCTTTTAACACACATGTGAAAGTCATAGCATTTTATGTTCTAAAAACAAGCCAAGGTTCTCTACATCAGAAACAATTCTGCTTGAATCCACTTAACTTATTCAAATATTTAGCAAGGTCAGCAGGATGCCTCTGAAATTTTTTCTTTCAATTATTCCTTAAGGTCAATAATCTAAAATTGCCAAAAATGTGATGTATTTTTACAGCAAAAAATAACTATGTGAAGAAAAATGAAAGCAAAAATTAGAACTGGCTTGTTCATGTGCTTTTGAGGGGTTAGTAAAATCTAAAAGTATATGATGATTTCTGTTTGAAAATTAAGGGTCATGGACGAGCCAAAACCAGGCATGACCTGTTCCCAGCAGAGAATGAGAAGGAGGATTTTCAAAGAAAGTAGTGGCTTGTACCGTGATTTTGAAGTTTTCACAGAGTTCCCACATTTACAAAGAAAAGTCAAGGATTGCAGAGATTTGGAATAAGGTAGAGAGGGTTCGATTGCTTTGGGAAGAATTTGAAAAAGCGTTTTTGTTCCTGGGAAGGGGGTGGATGAGAGACTGAGCAGATGAGGGAGAAGGAAGGAGAGAAAGGAAATCATAGGCAGGCAGATGGGGAACGGGGCAGACAAAGAACTTGTAAGAACAAGCCTACTGGCTGGGCAACAGTGGTTCACTCCTGTAATCCCAACTATTTCAAAGGCTGAGGCAGGAGGATCGCTTGAACCTAGGAGTCTGCAATCAACCTGGGCAACATAGTGAGACCTTGTCTCCACAACAAAATTAAAAAATTATCCGAGCATGGTAGTACATGCCTATGGTCCCAGCTATTTGGGAGGCTGGAACAGGGGGATCACCTGAGCCCAGGAGATCGAGGCTGCAGTGAGCCCTGATTGTGCTACTGCATTCCAGACTAGGAGACAGGGCAAGACATTGTCTATAAAAAAGAAAAAAAAGAATAAGCCTATTAGTTAGATGCATTCATTTATTTAAACTGATAGCTAACAGGCCAGGCATGGTGGCTCACACCTGTAATCCCAGCACTTTGGGAGGCCAAGGCAGGAGGATCACTTGAGCCCAGGAGTTTGAGACCAGCCTGGGCAACATAATGAGACCCTGTCTCTACAAAAACCATTTTCTTTTAGTTAGCCAGGTGTGTGGTGGCACACACCCATAGTCCCAGCTACTTGGGAGGCTGAGATGGGAGGATCACTTGAGTTCAGGAGGCCAAGGCTGCAGTAAGCCATCATTGTGCCCCTGCACTGCAGCCTGGGCAACAGAGCGAGCCTGTTGAGCCTGTATCAAAAAAAAAAAATGTAAATAAATAATAAATAAATAAATAAATAATAAATAAAATGACAGCTAAAAGCTGTATATACTTATGGCATACATCATGATGTTTAGAAATGTAGATGCACTGTGGAATGGCTACATCAAGCTGATTAGCATGTGCCTTCCCTCACAGGCTTATCATTGATTTGTGATGAGGACACTTAGGATCTAGTCTCAAGTTTTATTTTAAGCTATGTTGCTACATCTCCCATTGTCTTAACAAACTTTAATTTACCATACATAAGGAGGTTGTTTGTGATTAAAACACACACAACAGGCAAAAAAAAAAAAAAAAAAAAAAAAAACCCAGCAGAGAGGCTGGTGTGGAATGTGGAATGATAACCTTTCAAATCATAGTGGAAAGAGGGAAAAGTTTATAAGGGCAATTGTGAAGAGTAATAAATAACAATAGACAGGCTTGAGCAGAGGAAATCTAGATTGAAAAAATCTATATATGCTATATAGGAATAAAAATGTATTAAAGTCATATGATTATTTCACTATGCATGTAGGTACATCATTTGTAAATATAGCTAGAAACTGTAATTATAGAAAACATTTCACATGGTCTTTAATATTTAATTAGTCTCCCCACTGGAAATCAACCACGTAGAAAAGAAACGCTTTCTCAATAGGTTAATATTAATTACTTAACAACCCTGACATTGATATTTATGGAATACTTATGAAACAAGCTTTCATGAAGTGGAAACATGTTCATCCGTCTACTGGGAGGCTTACGGCATTTTTCAAAGTGTCAAATTCACTTTGCGCTCTGCCTCTTTGTGTTGTGAAAATCTGAAATTACTGTTGATTTGAAGACTCTTCAAAAGGCTCTTTTTTTATCCCAGCTGCAAATAAAAAAAATCGGAACAGATTAATCTGGTATTCTTAAAGTATGTCACTTCCTAATCTTGCAACAGGGAAATGATAACCATATGAAACAAAGAAGTATTATGAAGTAGAAGACACTAGTGAGGCAATGCCAACGTATGCTGTCAATGACACAAAAATATAAAATTAGAAACCAGCCTTAGGAGGAAGTAGAGAAAGACAGTAAGTATCTGATGTAGTTTGAAGAATGTTAGGAAAGATGCCTCACCACTAGAACAACTTTGTTCAGAACCACAGCACAGCGGTGCCTGGTGATCATTTATGCTTACATCCATTCTCTCAGCAATATATATTGAATACCCACTCTGCCCTATCTTCACCTTGGTGCTGGATTCAATGACAAACACAGCCCAGTCACTGTCCTTGGGAGCTCATTGTCCAGGTGGGGAGGCACACAAGTAAAAACAGTTGCAATACACTGTGCTAAGCATATCACAGAGATACTGGGGAGAATGGGAATTTTAGTGAGGCACAGCATCTCACGCTTGTAATCCCAGCACTTTGGGAGGCTGAGGCGGGTGGATCGCTTGAGGTCAGGAGTTCAAGACCAGTCTGGCCAACATGATGAAACCCCATCTCTATTAAAAATACAAAAATTAGCTGGGCATGGTGGCGCATGTCTGTAATCCCAGCAACTCGGGAGGCTGAGGCAGGAGATCACTTGAATCTGGGAAGCAGAGGTTGCAGTGAGCCAAGATCACACCACTGCACTCCAGCCTGGGCAACAGAGTGAGACTCTGTCTCAAAAACAAAACAAAACAAAAAAAGAAAGGAATTATAGGTAAGGAATGATGACAACTTTGTATGTAAACGTATGCTAAATATCAAATAAATACACAATTCAAAACACTTTTTTCTCTTTAATACCTGCAGATTCCTCTATTAACTAATCCTGTTATGAGAGCTTATATGTAATGGGGCAAGGTACACTAAACTCCACACTGATTCCAGTTCTGACTCTGCCCCTTACTAGTCCCCAAACCCCCAGCGAGTCCTGTGAGGCCTCAGAGCCTTAATAGCCTCTTCTACAAAATTAGTGCATTTGTCCTGATGATCTATAACCTACTTGTCCAGCTTGACAGTCTAAGAAGCTTCATTTAAAATGTAAATGTTATCCTCCAAGGGTGATGCATGAAACCAATGGGACTTTATTGTGCATTAGTTAATTAAATTAGCTAGCCAGTCACCTTGCAGAGCCCTGAGAAAAAGGGACACAGGTAAGATTCATCTCAAAAGATGGGGGAGGAGCTCTAGATTTTGGGTGGGTGAGAGAACTGGAGATCTTGGCAAATAGACGCAGTGAAAGGCATTGAGCCCTGGAGGATGTAACAGGGAGGAAGGAGAATCACAGACAAATTTTTAACACATTATAGGAGAGTGTTTTTCAGCCTTGCTTTCAAAATGAAGCATTAGAACATGTAATATGATCAAAGACTGCAACAACGTCAAGCTATCTATATAGTAAGGGCTTGGGCCAGCTGTCTGGTTGAAAAGAGTCGCTCAGGGATGCTCCTTGAGGGTATATTTGCATTACATCTGCACAAAAAACTTTTACTTGGATTGTAAGTTTATCTAGGATGATGGATATGTAGGGGGAGTGAGGATGAGATTATATGGGACAGTTTAGGGCCCAACCAAGTGACTCCCTTGACACCGAGACTGACCAAAGAAGAAGAAAGGAATTGAAAATTCTCTTCCTTTTCCTTAGAAAGCACCTTCCATATCTCTACTTAGCTCAAGCAGTTAGCTCAGACTTCACCCCTCTGCTCACCACATAGCTTCCCACACTGACCACATCAACAAAAGTAAGAGAACTAATCTACTGTGCTTTCCACCTTCCCTGACACACAAAAGACCCTGCCCAGATGCTATAAGCTTAGCAGCCCTAGCAAAGGACAGATGTAAAGGCAGGTTGAAGCCAGGCACAGTGACTAACACCTGTAATCCAAGCACTTTGGGAGGCTGAGGCGGGCACATAACTTGAGGCCAGGAGTTTAAGAGCAGCTTGGCCAACATGGTGAAACTCATCTCTACTAAAAATATCAAAACTTAGCCAGGTGTGGTTGTGCACACCTATAATCCCAGTTACTTGGGTGGTTGAGGCACAAGAATTGCTTGAACCTGGGAGGTGGAGGTTGCAGTGAGCTAAAATCGCACCACTGCACTCCAGTCTGGGCGATAAAGGCAGGTTGCATTCTCATCTAATTACCTGCTTTTGGTCTTTTTGTATAACCTAGCCCAAAAGTTTTGTTCTTATAATATTCACTTCTAAGAGTAGACATTTTTATAGTGGATACAACCTTATTGTATTATTTTCCCCAACCAAAGAACTTTTCAGGGTAATACAAAGAGCCATGTCAACAATGGCTAGAGTTAAGTTATGGAGATCTGATGGCTAGCAGAAATGGAGGACCCTGTGTATGAATGAGGTTGAAGCAGCACCATGTTGAGTCCTGATAACCCACTGATCCAGGGTTGATCAGTTTCACATATTTAAAAGAGTGCAGAACTCTGATCTCAGAGTAGTTGTGGAACTGCGTTCATATTTTACATAATACATGTTAGATTATATTTGTCCTAAGGAAACTCTGACACCAACCTGTTTAAAATAATTTGAAAGACGAGATGCTCCCAAAAAAGTTCTTCATTTGAAAAAATAGAAACTATACCCACATCCAGTCGTCTCTTACACAAATCGCTCTTGGATGACTGAAGCAGACATGCGTTCACCTATGATTATGCTCCTTGATTTCTCACATTCAGCAGGGTCCTTGCATGGGTCAAATCTTTGCATGTTCAAGGTCCTGGCAGATGCCTGGCTTTCCTTAGAGTAAGGCTGCTCCTTTTGCTTTTCTGCTTGGGGTCAACCCTGACGACGGTAACCCTGATTCCTGCCCTTCTACTTCCTCCAGAGCTTGTTTCATCAATTGCCCCTAGTGTCCTATCCTACATCCTCAACCACCCTCTCCTTTGTCCTCCGCCTCAGCCTATAACAATGCTTAAATCTCTTACATCCAAGTAGAAACTGTCCCTTTCCTCTGTATTCTCCCACGAGTTACCATCTCATGTCTCTTCTTCATATATAAACTTCTTTATGCTTTTTTTACTGTTTTTATAGCCTCATATACATTAACCCTTCACAGGCTATTATCCTATTGCTATTTCTGCTAACAATCAGTCCCACGAATACATGAGCATCAAAAGCAGCTATGGGGCAGTGATGACCAGACTCAGTACCTGGTTAACACCTTCATGGATGTTAAACATTTCAATGGTGACAAAGGAAGTGGCTTCCTAACCCCAAATACCTGATCTCTAAATAGCAGCTATAATGATGCACACTGAGCTGAATAGTTACAGTAGTGGTCTCTGGATTCATGCTACTCTAGTATTTCCAGCCATTTTTAAAGCACCGCATTTCTTTCTTCCTTTTTTTTTTTTTTTTTTTTTTCAGGATGGAGTCTTGCTCTGTTGCCCAGGCTGGAGTACAGTGGCATGATCTCGGTTCACTGTAACCTCCACCTCCCAGGTTCAAGCAATTCTCCTGCCTCAGTCTCCTGAATAGCTGGAATTACAGGCATGCACCACCACGCCCGGCCAATTTTTGTATTTTCAGTAGAGACAAGGTTTCACCATGTTGGCCAGACTGGTCTCGAACTCCTGACTTCGTGATCTGCCTGCCTTGGCCTCCCACAGTCCAGGGATTACAGGCTTGAGCCACCGCGCCAGGCCCTCATTTCTTATATAAAATCCTCTAATTATATAAAATCCTCTAATGCTTCAAATGCCTATCTCCTATACTTCAAATGCCTCTATCTCCTCTACTGAGCCCTGACTAATACAGTTTGTGAGACTGGAAGTAGTTATAGACAGCAGACTCACCAACAAGGATTTGGGAATGGTTATCTGATATGGTTGGGTTTGAAGGTAAGGCTGATTCATTTGCCACTGAAAAATTGAAAACTGGCAGCCTGTGGCACAGTTGAAAAGAATTATTTAAACTGTCACACTGCTGGTGGGCTTACATTAAGTGCCTCTTGAAGCATGCCTTTTGGTGGATCAGTATGGCAAGAATGGGGCACCCAAGGACTATGGGGCAGGCTGAATACTTCTGAGTCCCCGAAGAGCTTAAAGAAAGGCTCAGGCCTTTAAATTTCTTTAAATTCTAAGCTCAAGGCAAAATTAGAAGATTGGAGAGTTTCTGTAACTGCCGTCAAACAATCTCTAATCTCTTAAAGTGAATGGGATGATATCCAAAAGTAAGATGCCAAGGCTGATCATGCGAGTTTTAAATCACAAATTAAATTGAATTCACAGCCTCACCGGGTCTTCTATGTGCAAGTTAGACTTTGATTAAGAAAGAGTGGAACTTTGAGAACTGAAATGAGAACATTTGCCCAAATTCAGATGAATATGAATCCTTGGAGCCCCCAATATCCACTGTGCCTTGCTCACCAGCAGAAGCGATACTTCTTCCCCACCCAATCATGCCAGCTCTGTTTGTGTGGAGACCCAGCAGTGACCTCCCCGAGATATTTACCTTCAAGAAGATGCCAAATATCCTCATGTTCCATCATAACAATTATCATTGTCTTTTGACCTATTTAAAAAAGCCAAATCCCATCATGCCTCAGGGAGACATGAAAGTTTAGCTACTTAAATATTTGCAATTCCCTGCTTATTTATAGCTCTAGAAGTCCAGGGAATATGTGTGATAATGGATCCATATAGGGGAAAACCTAGATCAAACAGAAGGGTTTATTATCATCATGGATTCATTTGCTAGATTTTGAATGCAGTGATCTAATTCAAGAGGATCCACTGAAATCCGATTTCAAAAGAGGCCTACCCTAAATGGTATCAAAAATTCCTTGACATAATGTAGAAGCAAAAAAAAAATCCAAAGACTTGGGGAGTTAATAATGTTAAAATACCATGCATGACCTGTCCATTCACCATCTGCGTTGGCCAAAAGAGACCAAAGAATGCTCCCTTCATTAAGACATAGAGAAGTACATCTGTGATTCAAGCACCAATATCCTTTAAAACACTATAGTGATTGTCTTTTTTTTTTTTTTTTTTTTTTTTTTTTTAAGATGAAGTCTTGCTGTGTCACCCAGGCTGGAGTGCAGTGGTGTGATCATGTTTCATTGCAGCCTCAACCTCCCAGGCTCAAGAAATCCTTCCACCTCAGCCTCACAAGTAGCTGGGAATATAGGCACCACCACACCCAGCTAATTTTTTTTTTATCTTTTGTAAAGATAGGGGTCTCACCATGTTGTCCAGGCTGGTCTTGAACTACTGGGCTCAAGCAATCCTCCCACCTCGGCCTCCCAAAGTGTTGGGGTTACCAGCGTGAGCTACTGCACCCAGCTGGTAGGGCTGTCTTATGTAAGAGATACTGCTATAGAAACAGGCTCTCTGAGTTCAGTTGTGACGACAGAATTCTGGAGTGGCAGAGGACAAATGGCAGCAGTAACTGTCTCCCATGTAAGTGGCAGGAATATAGTGGTAATCATCAAGAATGAGGTTATGTATTATGGTCTTCCTAGGATTGAAAGAGATGGACAGAAAAAATGTCAAGAAAAAAAAAAAGTCCTAAAAATGGTGGACTGATTTGAGTTCTCTTAATGAAAAGTCAGATTTCCTTACCCAATTTCCAGAAACTGATCCAATTTACTGTTTGATCCCACTGAATAAAGAAGCCAGATATCCATGAGGAAGGATCCTATGGCACTGTCCCAAGTGTAAATTGTAAACTTCTTGTCTCCTTAAGAAAATCGAAGACATTTGCCAGGCTAATTGTGCACTGGGGAAAAGGAAATATCTAGACTTTGGGAGTATTACTAGACACTGGTTCTTAGAGAGTGTTACCCTTAGGGACACAAAAGGCAACTGTGATCCATTAGTAAGAGTAAGGACTTAAGAGGGTCAAGTGATACATGCAGTTTTGGCCAGACTCCATCTTGGCCAAGAGAGTTCGTGAACCCATTCTGTGGTTATTTTCCCATTCCAGAACACAAATTTGGAATACCATTTTGGCAAGTGGCAGAATCTCCACGTTGATTTCCTTATGGAAGGAAGGGACAAATGAAGTGAACCAAACAAGGAATCAAAAACAATATCACATCCCTGAGGGATTATGTATAAATACCACTGTCAAAAACTTGAAAGGTGAAGATAGGGGCAGCAGTGACAGCATAGTTTTAGATCTTGCCGAATCTCCCCATAAAAAAATACAGAACAAATTGGTATAAAACCAAACACAACCAATATTTACAACAAAGCTAAGTGATGAGGTATCCCCACAAACCCCAAAATACAAATGGGTGGGCAAAAAAACCACCAACAGTAACAACAAGATTTACATGTTATCAGCATCTGTGTTGGAGAAATCAGAGGAAAGGAACAATGATGCAACTGATGGACTGAGAATTCCCCAATAAGGCAACAGATACTGACATCAAGTGCAGCGGCCTGATTTGAGAATAGCAGTAGAAATTCCGATAGTGGATGAGTGTAAGGGGTCAGGAGTAAGGCCTTCAAGGGGCTGGAGCAGTCAAATCCCTCTGAACCCTTGAAACAGGCCCAACAGGACTTCCTTTCAGAACAGAACCATACAGGATAAACTTCTGGGAGTGGAATAGGAGAGGGGCAGGGTAGGAGCAACAGAGTTAAATGAAGAAGAAGGTCCAGATCAAAGTGCAGGAGGGGAACAGAGCTAGGAAATCTCAGGAAAAAAATGAAAAGAAAGAAAGAAAGAAAGAAAAAGAAAGAAGGAAAGAAAAAGAAAGAAAGAAAGAAAAAGAAAAGAGAGAGAAAGAAAGAAGGAAGGAAGGAAGGAAAGAAGGAAGGAAGGAAGGAGAAAAGAGAGGCTCTATAAAGCGAAAAAAAATTAATCTCAAGCCTCCTTTTAAAAGTTCAATAAAACTAAAACCAAATTTACACTAAAATGGGTAACAAACAAAGTATCAAGATCAAATACCATACAAGGTTTCTATTAAAAGGTGAAGAAAAAGAAAAAGGAAGGAGAAGGAGAAGAGAAGGAGAGGAAAAGACGGATCAGAATAATATCCCTATAGACAATGAAAGCGTATCTGAAAGTCATGCTCAAAAACAGATCAACCTGGGAGGCTGAGGCAAGAGAATTGCTTGAACCTGGGAGGTGGAGGTTGCAGTGAGCTGAGATTGTGCCACTGCACTCCAGCCTGGGTGACAGAGCAAGACACTGTCTTAAAAAAAAAAAAAAAGCAAAACAGTTACATGCTATTTTAAAATGAGCTGGAAAATATTCAGAAAATAATACGATATAAATAAAATTACAAATCAGATTTAGAAAAAACTCAGAAATGGCATAACAGACCTCAAGGAAAAATTACCAAAAAAAGGAAAAAACTTTTTTATAAAGTGAAGATTATCATAGGGGAAAAATAAAAGCAAATAAACACGACAAGCAATGCTTTAAAATTGGAGAGTAGAAGGAAGGAAAATTTTACAATAAAAAATTAATGAGGAAAAATAAAGAATAAAGTCAAGAGAAGGTGACTAATGTTGATGATGGACAGATAAAATCCAGCTCATGGATCACAGGAGTACCTGAAGAAACCCAAAGCAGGGGAACAGATCAGATACTAAAGTCTTTCCTGAAATAAAAAATAACAATATTTGAAATTACTTAGTGAAAGAGCACACTGTGTGCTTAGTAAAAGATTTAAAATGGTTGTGCCATTTATATCATTACTGTCTCTCTTTTATAATAAATTCTCAGCTGGGTGTGGTGGCTCATGCCTGTAATCCCAGCACTTTGGGAGGCCAAAGTGGGCAGATCATTGAGGGTTTTTGAGACCAGCCTGGCCAACGTGGTGAACTCCATCTCTACTAAAAATACAAAAATTAGCCAGTCGTGGTGGCGGGTGCCTGTAGTCCCAGCTACTCGGGAGGCTGAGGCAGGGGAATCACTTGAACCCAGTGGCCAAGATTGCGCTACTGCACTCCAGTCTGGGTGACAGAGCAAGACTCTGTCTCAAAAAAATCAATAAATACATTTTCTCTGTTTTAATTATTGACGTGGTTTCTGTCTCCTGACTGGACACTGACTGATACAGAAAATGGTACCAGGAGTGGTCCTAGGACATAGACCCTAAGATCTCAAAGACTGGATTTGGAGATTGATTTTTGGTCATGTCTGTGGACTGGAAAAAATGCTCAACTCTTTGTCAATGAAAAGTGGGATTCTAGGTAATCCATAGCATGCAGTGACATTCGCAATTAATAAAATTATCATCTCTGGTTGATGTGACGAAGTGTCTACTGAAGCATTAAGTCATATTTTAGTAAAATGACTGAGCTTTAAGAAAAAAGAAAAAAAATCTTTCAGGCATCTAGGCAAATAGTGCACATGACTCTAAGGGAAAAAAATTATCTTATCATCAGATTTTTCAACAGCAACTTTTTATGCCAGAAGAAAATGGAGTAACGTACTTAAGATCCTAAAAGAAAGAAAATGTGAGCCAAGGATTTTATATACAGCAAAACAGACCTATAAATATAAAAGGAGCAGGCAAACTGTTATCAACATGCAAGAACTCAAGGAATATTGTTCCCATGAGCCCTTCCTAAGAAACCTACTACCTCTGAGCTGACCAATATGGTAGCTGCTAGCCACATGTGGCTATTTATATTTTAATTTGAATGAACTAAATGAAGTAAAATTAAAAATTCAGTTCTTGCCGGGTGCGGTGGCTCACGCCTGTAATCCCAGCACTTTGGGAGGCCAAGGCGGGCAGATCACAAGGTCAGGAGATCGAGACCATCTGGCTAATATGGTGAAACCCTGTCTCTACTAAAAATACAAAAAATTAGCTGGGTGTGGTGGCAGGCGCCTGTAGTCCCAGCTCCTCAGGAGGCTGAGGCAGGAGAATAGCTTGAACCTGGAAGGCAGAGGTTGCAGTAAGCTGAGATCATGCCACTGCACTCCAGCCTGGTGACAGAGCGAGACTCCATCTCAAAAAAAAAAAAAAAGTCGATTCTTCAGTCAAACTAGCTATATTCCAGGTGCTTAAGAGCTACATGTGGCTAGTGGCTACCACACTGGACAGTATAGATATGGAGCAATTCCTTCATCTCGGAAAATTCTATGGGGCAGCACCATACTAGCTAACAAGCTTCAGACCACCAAAATGATTGGAAAGTCATTGACACAAGAACTAACGATGTGTATTAGATGCATATTTAATTGCATAACTAAAACTAAAGAAGGGTTAAAAGGGAGGGATTACATTATATGTCTACATAGTCTGTCAAGCTAGATATATAAAAACCATTAAAATGAGGGAGATGGAAATAGCATAGGCAAAATAAAAAATATTTTTAAGTTATGCTTTCAGTAATCTTCATTCATGATGATGGTACTAGTATTGCTATTCTGAGACTATTATATGTGTTATGTGGGACAAAGCAAAATAGATAATTATAGGATATTCTACTTCCATCTTATCCTTGAGTAGCAGGATTGCTGGTGTGGAAGAAAGGAGATACAGGTGTAGTATAGAAGAGATTAGGTAAAGCAAACCCTATTGTCTGCATCTAAATTGGAAATATCAGTACAAACTAGAAACCATGATCACTCCAGTAATAATGAGCTTCCCTTGGGCCCAGACTGTGGTTTTGAAATACCATTTACCATTTAAGGAAACCATGGATTTTTGGAGAAAATGGCTTACAAGATGTGCCTTGCACCTGTTGACATGCCAGATGTCAAGGAAGCTATCAAAAACCCCGGGATCATGTCACAAAGATTCAGGAGGCAACCTGAAGAGGCTCCTATTGACCAAAGATGGGACAATGTCAGCATCAGTAAAAACTGCAGTAGATTAAAATTCATCAAATATGTTTAAATCCATGAGTTTATAATAATATTAAGGCAAAAAGCAATGAATTGTTCACCTTGTGAGGATAAAAAAGAATCCAATTCACTTCCTTCAGAATTAAAAGAAGGAAGTCTTTACCTTGCCTATTCCATATGAACTGGCTAACCACATGGTACATAAAGAGAAGGATCTCTTTATAAAATTATTTCAGCTCATATGAAAACAAAGTTATAGAAAGACACAATTTTAAAACCTCTAATAAATAAATGAGTCTAGGCCTTGAGCATCACTTGCTACTAAAATCATAAAAAGAGCAAAAATCAGATAGATATTATATGCCTTCTGATGAAAGAACATCACCTATCATATTGCCAGGGGAATTGAAATTTGAGTCCAATCAAGCCTCTCGATCCAGCTGCCAATTCACAGAAAATCAGAGGGTAGAGAAACATATTGAATTGCTCCATGCATATGCAATTTAGAACTGTAAGACGTTGGGAAAGATTTAAGACTTTGGGAAACTCTACAGTACAAATGGGTTGGTATAAATTGTAAGAAAAAAAAAAAAAGTAGGCACAGAGAAGGAGCCTTAGGTTAAAAGTGACTGAAACATATAAACTTTAAAATGGGCATGATTAAATTATAATATTTAATGATGCACACTTAGATGATAAAAGCTTTAAAAATGCAAGGAAGTGATCACTTCATATAACTTAAGATCACTATTACTTTTGAAGGGAAAGAGAGAGCTGTGATTGGGATGTGGCACTTAGAGGCTTCTGGGGTGGCTGGTAAACTTGAATTTCTTGACTTGTTGCTTACAAGGATGTTCACCTTAAAGTAATTCAATAAACTATTAAAAATAAGATTTGAGTCAGGCGTGGTGGCTCACGCCTGTAATTCCAGCACTTTGGGAGGCTGAGGAAGGCGGATCACGAGATCAGGAGATCGAGACAATCCTGGCCAACAAGGTGAAACCTCGTCTCTACTAACAATACAAAAATGAGCTGGGCGTGTTGGCACGTGCCTGTAGTCCCAGCTACTCAGGAGGCTGAGGCAGGAGAATCGCTTGAATCTGGGAGGCAGAGGTTGCAGTGAGCCAAGATTGCACCACTGCACTTCAGTCTGGCGACAGAGCGAGACTCCCTCTCAAAAATAAATGAATAAATAAGATTTGAAAGATGAAAGATGCTGAAGTCATGATTTTTGTCATAGCCCCATTTAAGTCACCACTATGGCCACTGCTAAAAATGTACGGGTTTGTTTTGCTTTGTTTTGGTTTTTAGAGACAGGGTATAACTTTGTTGCCCACACTGGAGTGCAATGGTGTGATGATAGCTCACTGCAGCCTCAAAACTCCAAGCAATCCTCGTACTACAACCCTGGGTCCAAGCAATCCTCGTACTACAACCTTCCAAGTAACTGGGACTACAGGTGTGAGCCACTGTGCCTGGCTTGAGTTTTCGAGAATGACAACGGATTCTCTTAAGTTTAGTTATGTGGCGCGTGTCAATTGCAATTACTTTTCCAAATATGTTCTCTTTACTAGAGTAAATCAACACAGCCTTGGCACCTGGAATGCAATTATTGATCTGATAAATACTTTGTTCTCTATCCCAATGAGCAGAAAATACCAGAAGAGTTCACTTTCATCTGGCAGGAAAGCAGTTCACCTGCACTGTTTTACCTGAGGACCACAGCAACTCTGGCTCTGTAAAAATTTAGCCAACAGGCCATTGATCGCCTCCCAATCCCATGGGACATCATGGCAGTTTAGTACATTAATGGTATCGTATCCCTAAAACGCTGTCAATAAGAAGCAGCTGTAATCCTAGAAGCCTTGATAAAATGCATCAACATGAAAGGGTCTGAAGGAAACCTCACAAAAATCCAAAGCTCTGCCACCTAAGTACAGAGATGCTTAGACGGCATCTTAGGATTTTGGAGCAACTCACACCACAGTTGGATAAGCTGCTGGATCCATTTATAAAATAACACCTAAGGCTGCCAGCTTTGATTAGGTGCCCAAGTACATGACAACTCTCCGGCTGGTACGGGATGCAGTGTATCTAGCAGAATCATGGCACTCAAAGTGTGCACAATGGATGAGGACACTGGACAGATAGCTCTAAGAGAATAATCAGAATACAGGCGCCTGGGGGTTAGAGCAAAGCCAAAAAAATTTATGATCAACTAGATCAGGAACTCAGCCACTCTTCCACAAACACATAGTCTCTTTTTAAGAAACATCTATGTTTTCACTAATAGAGACTAACTGTTTGGCCATGGGACACCAAGGGACCATGCGATCTGAGCTGCCTGTTATTCACTGTGTATGTTCACTGTGTATGTCAAGCCATCAAATTAGGCATGCATAGCAATACTCCAAAATTAGGTGGAAGTGTGGGATGTGAGAGTGTACTAAGGGAGGTGGTAAAGGCAGTAGTGAGCTGCGGGTCACTCACGCTCCCAGTGCACCTATTCCAGTGGGACTGCGGCCTCTTCTTCAGCTCACTCTGAAAGCTTTGTGGGCAATCACTTACAAAGAGTAACTTGAGGAACAAAAAAACAATCTGCAGGACTATACACCAGCTAAAAGTGGACCACAGGAGCATGATGCCCTACTTAAGGGAGACTCTGAAGGACAGTAGAAAAAGGTATTATAGGTCGGGTGCGGTGGCTCATGCCTGTAATCCCAGCACTTTGGGAGGCCGAGGCGGGCGGATCATGAGGTCAGGAGATCGAGACTATCCTGGCGAACACGGTGAAACCCCGTCTCTACTAAAAATACAAAAAAAAAATTAGCCAGGCGTGGTGGCGGGCACCTGTAGTCCCAGTTGCTCAGGAGGCTGAGGCAGGAGAATGGCGTGAACCCGGGAGGCGGAGCTTGCGGTGAGCCGAGATCGCGCCACTGCACTCCAGCCTGGGCGACAGAGCGAGACTCTGTCTCAAAAAAGAAAAAAAAAAAAAAAAAGGAAAAGAAAAGAGAAAGGTATTGTAATTCTTTTAGTAGCAGAACTTCAAGTGGTATATATGTCTGTCCCCTTTGCCTGGAAGGAAACAGATAAGGTACAGATGTACAGCAATTTGTGGCCAGTGCTGAATGGCTTAGCTAGATGGTTAGACTTGGGACAAACAAGGTTGGAGGGTGGTAACAAGAATGAATGGAACAGCGTTTTAATAATGGACCTCATAGAATGGCCCCAGAGTGTAGGAATATTTTTATCCTGCATGGATGTTCATCAAAGGGCACCCACTGCAGAGGAGGTCTCAACAACAGTAGGAAAAGGATGATCTGATCTGTATCAGTCAGCATCTTTCCTACTCATGCCAGAGCTTGTTCATTGTGTTCACAAATAAAGTGTCCATAGCAGTAGAGATGGCTGCTAGTTGTGGGTTCAATAACATAGAAAGATTTCTCCCCTCATCCTGTTGGGTCTGGATATCACTGACGCTGAGTGCCTAGTCTTCCAAGTCAGAGACTTAATTTAGCCCTCTCTGTGATACCATACCCTAGGGAGACCATAGAGCCACCTGGTTTCCTCAGTAAAATAGACATGTGTTCTAGAGGGCCATGCGCAGTGGCTCATGCCTGTAATCCCAGCACTTTGGGAGACCAAGGCGGGGGTGGATCGCTTGAGCTCGGGAGTTTGAGACCAGCCTTAGCAACATGGTGAAACCCCATGTCTACCAAAAATACAAAAATTAGCTGGGCATGGTGGCACACATCTGTGGTCCCAGCTACTCTGGAGGTTGAGATAGGAGGGTCACTTGAGCCCAGGAGGTAGAGGTTGCAGTGAGCCAAGATCGCACCACTGCACTCCAGCCTGGGTGACAGAGTGAAACTCTGTCTCAAAAATAAATAAATAAATCTGTTCTAGGTATGGATTTACCTACAGTAAAGGTATTATCACCAAACTCTACCTTAAGAAGAATTGGATAGTGATGTTTAAGGGAGGAATGAAGAATAGGAAGATCGACCAGGCCTGACAGCTCATGCCTGTAATCCCAGCACTTTGGGAGGCAGAGGTGAGAGGAATGCTGAAGATGAGGAGTTCAAGACCAGCCTAGGCAATGTAGCGAGACCCCCCCAACCCCCATCTCTACAAAAAAATGTAAAAATTAACCAGGTGTGGTGGCGCACCCTGTCATCCTGGCTACTCCGGAAGCTGAGGCAGGAGGATTGCTTGAGCCTGGGAGGTCAGGGCTACAGTGAGCCATTATCATGCCACTGCACTCCAGGCTGGGTGACTGAGCAAGAGATTCTACCTCAAAAATAAATAAATCAATAAGGATAGGAAGATCAAGTACAAAGTACCATTTTAAAAAAAACCCAAAAGCTACTTAAAGTCAGGTTATATCTGCCAGGTGCTACCACGATCCCTGTAACCTCTCTGCTGTCGAACTTCTCATACTTCATGATGATGGAAACTCATGAGAACAGGTGCAGTGTCTCTGTTGCTTGCCATTTTATTTGCTAGTTCTTAGCACTGTTCCAGGGATGTAGGAGAGCTCAATAGATAGGTACTAACTGTTTTCTGAATCTCATACATTTTAATATTTATTTGCTACTACTTAGCACTGTGCCTGGGACATAGGAAAGTTCAACAGATATATGATAAATGCTGAATTTCTTATATATTTTAATATTTATCATAATGCTTTTAAAATATTTTGGTCTATGCAGGTGCTCAACAGACACTTGTTAAGAGAAAAAAAAAAAGATTATAATCAACTATGTCAGGAGTCAGAAAACTACAGCCTGTGGGCCCGCCACCTGTTTTGATACTGCCCACAAGCTACGAACGGTTTTTACATTTTTAAAAGGTTGGAAAAAATCAAAAGAAGAATAATATTTCACAATGCATAAAAGTTATCTGAAATTCAAATTTTAGTGTCCATAAATAAAGTTTTATTGGAAGACAGCCACACTTACTTGTTTACGCGTTATCTAGGGTGATTTTGCACTACAACAGCAGAATTGAGTCGTTATGACAGAGATCATATGGCCTGCAAAGCTGAAAATATTTACTATCTGGTCCTTCAGAGAAAAAGTTTGCTGACCCCTGAGCCAGATCTTCCAAAGTAGAAAACACAACAGTCTTTAAGAAGATGGTTAATATAGTGTTGTCTCCTTCTTTTGCCCAATATCACTCCTTCACCCCAATTTCTACTAAAGAAAATAAACTGGTTTTCTTATATTTCATGGCTCTGAGGTGAGGTTTATTCTGAAACTTGCCAGTACCCATAGGCTCCTCTTGGCCGTGTTTGAAATATTTAGATACACAGTAGCCAAGATAGATAAATACACACAGAGAGATGGAAGGAGAATGACTGAGAACATCAGAGGAAAAGATGGAACACCACACTTGGGTGCACTGAATCCATAAAGGAAATTTTTCTTCTCTCAGTATCAATTCAAAACTATGTAATTAAAACTATCTTTATTATAGTGAGATGTTTATTGTGATTACTGACAGAATTGTCTCAAAACTGATATTTACTGTAGTAGGGTTTGACCTGTATTTGGCGAAGCTATGTTTTAAAATAATACATTGAGATTCACCAAAGAACCATCAACTCTTCCCAAAGATAGAAATTGAAGAGTTTCTTTTCCTGAAATAATTATTTCATTAAATGTTACAAGTTGATATGTTTTAGTTATTTCACTTCTTCAGCAGTCTCTGCAAAATGCATCATTCCATCTCTCTACTATTCATCTGGAGGAAACACGTGCTAGTAACTGACTTCCCTTTATTTTTCTCTACATTCCAGATTCTTTATCGTTTAACTTTATTACAGGCAAGCAGAGCTTGGTCCGTATTAGAGTGACAAAGACTATTTCCTTAATTACTGTACAGAGATAATAGCATTTATTCTGGCAGTTCCCGTGTTATTCAATCAGGTAAGATCCAATACAAAAAAAAAAAAAAAAAGCTGATTTGCCAAAAGGGAGATTAGCACAACTGCCTACAGTCACATTCTATTTTTTGAAGTTTACGGCTTTCAGGGAGCACTTCTTGTTGGAAGTCCTATTTAAAAATTATGGAAGGATTATGATACTAGCGTCCACCTGATAGAGGAAAACAAGGAAGGCAAGTGGGCCATTTTAGAAATCACAACTTTTAAGCTAATTGCAATTTTGAAAGTAAACCTAATGGTACTGCAGAAAACAAGAACAACTTTAATGTAATCCTGGCAGCATTGTGATTTCAAACTGCTAAACCATGCAATGTATTTACTTTTCCTTTGTGTGGGCTTGCATATTTACCTTCACCAAGGATATTTCTCTGTTTCGTGGTTATACATTGCAGCACTCATGATTGATGAATTACTGTCAAGGACAAACTAAGGCTCTTGCTTTTTACCAAAACGACTTTTTATAAAACACAAAACTTTTCCACAGGAGAAATGCAGATTCAGCATTATGCATTTTCGTTAACAGGTTTAACAGGATGGCCTACTACAAATGGTGAATAAAACGAGAGCAAACTTGGGAAAGCAACCGCAAAGGTAAGATTGAATTAAGGGTAAATATATGCAAATTGTCCCAGCCCTAACGCTGTCTTCTGAGGAAAATGCCAGCGCTACTGATTATTTTTTGGAATTTAAAATGGCAGTCACCCAATTGTTTTGCCCTTTACTACGATCACTAGAAGGAAATACTTCTAACCCAACCCAAAATGTCACTTCTAAAGAAAAATTATGTACATATTCCCACAGTAACCAAAAAGCATGGTAATATTTTGTTTTATTTTACTTCTTTATCTTTTCAAGCTGTTAAGAAAATTTCTTTTTTGTTTTTAAAATTTTTAAGATCGATATTGGGTCTCACTATGTTGCCCAGGCTAGTCTACTCCTGGGCTCAAGCAATCCTCCCATCTTAGCCTCCCAAAGTGCTGGGATAACAAGCATGCACTACCACGCCCTACATCCCCAACAACCCTCTTCTAGGGTTCCTTGTAATCGTATCTACAGAATCATCCAGAAATTCTCACTGAGTCCATTTCAACACCTGAAAAGACATGCGAAGTACAGGTTCTTCTCTGTAATGTGATATACATCCTCTTGGTTAAAGTGTTTTAAAGTATCTCAGGAGTTAACTTACAAATCTCATACATAGATACTGTAGTTCAAGCTTGGCCTCAAAAAATAAGAAAGGATACATGAAAGAAAACAAAAAGATCTGATGGAAATAGGGAAAAAAATTATTATTTGTTAATCCTGAGTGGTGGGTACAGAGATATCTGTCATTTTCTGGTTTTCTGTATTGGAATGCTTCATAACTTTAAAATTTGTTTTTCTAAGGCCAAGAAAAGCTAAAGAAGTTACCAGGTGCTCAAATTCTAAATGAAGAAATGAGAAGGAATAGGGAAAATTGCACTGCATTTTTCTTTTTCAGGGGTAGTAAATTGAAGAAAACGCTGAACTGCAGTTGCATTGAAGGGACAATGATCTAGGGGGTCCCTGGGAGCAGTATTCCTATTCCACTGAAGGAGGTGAGCCAAGATACTTATAAGCTCTAGAGAACCTTTAACACAGGAAGCTATTTATCATAACAAGCTTGGTTGATACTGTTCCCATACTGAACCAATTAGGTTCGCCTGTTTCGTCATACTTCATAACTTGGGATGATAGGTTTCCAAGTATGGTACAGTGTAGTAATTGAATTTTGATCAAACACACATGGCCCATAACCCAGTATGTGAAATTTTCAGAACAGTTCACAGCTTTTAAATATCCAGTCAACATGTTGCCAAAAGTACAGGATGTACTTGATGCAAGGGGGAGAGAAAGGGGAGGGCTGAATCTTGGTAGAGTTGTAAAACAAATATTTTTGTTCTTGTTCTCTTCTTATTTTTCAAATAGCAGTGGGGAAAGGCCACGGGATATCATATCAAAACTCAAGTCTTCCCCTTGCTTGTTCCATGTGCATAAACATCCTTAAGTCTCATTTCAGATCAGCATTTTCTTTTGCATGAAACTCTTTTCACGTCACAGGCCTCTTACACACGACCTGCTAGCATTCTCCTTCCAGCGCTATCCAAAAAGTATTTCTTGACAACCTACTATATGTTAGGCATTGGGTCTCTTGGTAAACTCTTTTGAACAAGGAGACATGATCCCTGCCTTCATTTGATCTACTGTGGATGGAGAGAAGGACATAAAATACATAAAAACATCAATAATTTTTTATAATTGCAACCGCTAATAAGTAACGTGAAGGAAAAACAGGGCATCAGGAGTAACAACAATGGGGATGTGATTTATCCAGAAGGGATGAAGTGGAGAGGAGTAGCATGGACTGCATTTCCAAGGAAGTGCCATGTATGTTGAATTCTGAAAGATGAGAAGTGATCCAAGGGAGTGAACACTGAGAGAAAGTATTCCCAAAAGAAGTAGGCAAGTAAGCATATGGATAGGCCTTGAAGTAGGCAAGAGTTTGGCAAGTTCAAGGACCTGAAGTCTAGTATATTCAGTGAGAGAGCCGCTAAAAAGATAGTGGGGGCCAGACCACACAAGGCCATGCAAAGGATTATGCAAAGTGCAATCGCTGAAAGCTGGTAAGCCAGGGAATGACATGATGGGAGGCAGGCAAGACTAGAAGCAGAAAGACTAACTAGAAGGCTTTGGCAATCGTCCAGCTGGGAAGTGATAATGGCTTGGAACACAGCAATAGCAAGGATGGGGAACAGTGGGCAGATCTGGGAGAGATTTTGGAGAAGAACTGACATGATTTGGTGATAACTGGATGTGGGAAGTGAGGGAGAGGGAGGTTCCAAGGACATTTTCAGGTTTCTAGTTTGAAAGACTTAATGAATAAAGTCTAATGAATAACAACTGGTTAGTATAACCCGCAAGACTACACCAAAGCAGTAGGAGAGCCACACAACTTTCACAAGCTCCCGTGTCTGCAGGGCTGCTCTGCTCTCTTTGGATTCTGTAGGAATAGAGGCATTAATCAGGTGCTGGGAATACAGAAATTTTCCACCAACATGCTCATCCAACTTTCCTTTACCATAAGCCAGAAGAATGTCTCTGAGCTACGAACATCAGACTTTAATATAAACTTTAAAATCTTACTCTTAGCTCTGTGGACATGGTTATAGGTGTCTGGCAATTGAACTAGGAGAGCTTGAAAGTAAACAAATTGTCCCTTGGAAATTGATGTAAAAACCAAGCATGTTTCTTTATACATTCAACAGATTTTACTGAGCGTCTTTAGCCTGAGAAGTATGAGGTAAATTAGATGTGTTCCCTGCCTGGGCAAAGAGTATTTTCTATTAGAGGAGAAAGAGGCATACCAAGATGTGCGTAACACAGTTATGCAGTATGTAGTATGCCACGTAGATCTAGCAAGAGAGCGACATTGAACAGATGATGGGGAGGGGGTGGAAATCGGTGCATGGGCATGGCTATGAAAGATTTCAAAGAGGCTGTATTTGAGACAAGCCTTGAAAGACCAACAAGAGTTTACTAAGCAGAGAAGAGGATGGGGGAGAAATCCCCAAGGAAGAAACAGCACAAGCAAAGGCACGAGGGTCCCGAAGAGCATTGGGTATTTGGGGCTAAAGGGTAAAAGAGCAGGGTGTCTGATTCCAGATTAAAATGTCATCCCTCTATTCTGAAATCTGAAAAATACTAGCAGCTTGATTTATCCGCCGTCACTTGTGCCAGGTAGAGAATCCTAATTCATGTAGGCCCAAACCAACAAGAACCTCTTGATGTGACTGCTGCCTGAATATTGCAGTGTCCGTGGGAGCGTTGTGTTTACCTATCCAGATGGGAGAAACTCTTTCCCGAAATTCATAAGCAGTCCCACAACTCCGCCAAGGCTACGGGACCCAGCTTTCTGAGGCGCCTAGAAAGACATGGCAGTGGCCCAAGGTGATGCTGATGTGGGCTGCCGAATGCACACAATAGAATGTCTGTGACATTTCATCTCATTCTGGCAAACTGGTGCAGCTGCCCTTGTACAACAAACGGGAAGGCATAGTGAGTGACCACCACCAAAAACAAACAAACAAAACAAGTGTGTGCGTGCGTGTGATCTTTAAAATGTAATAGCTATTCAGACAGTCCTTAGAGAAGGAATTGGCAGCTTCGGCCTCCAAGACTGTTCCCCCACCTGTCTCCAGGCACTGCAAACACAGCTGTGTAAGAAGGAGACAGTCAACGCTTCCAAGGAAAGAAATAGTGCAGTCTTGGGGGTGGGGTGATGATGACAGAACCTTTCTCACAAACCCACGTGGGACAGGGCCTTGTCTAGCAACCGCAAAAATAATCGAGCAGGACGTGGTCAAGCTCTTTATAAAACTTCATGTTAAGTAAAATCATTCAAGATCCAACTCAATGGCCACCTTAAACCCATGTTTTGAAAGCGTGAGACAGAGCACACGATTCACGCTCAAGGGAGAACGAGGTAGCATGCATTCTGGCAAGACGCGCATTCAGGTTTGCTCCCTGTATCAAGATGAGACGTAAAGACGATTTATGCACTGTCATAGAACTTGTAGTTCCTCACACAAAACACAGAACTTCCTGGGAAGGTGCCTAGAAACTTCTTTATCTGTATTTCCCCAGGCTGCAAAGTGCACACATTTTTAAAGTTCAACTCTTAAAAAAAAAAAAAAAAAAAAAGTCAGCAGAGGCAAGATTTCAACAGACGCCGGTCCAAATGTTAGCAATTCTAGAGTGGTCAGGGGTTTGCCGCTCCCAAAAGTAAGGGGGAAATTAGAAGAAGGAAAGAAGTCGTTTTCGAAGATGAAAACCAAAGCAAGGAGGTATTTTTGGTATCATTTTAATCACAAAATAGCACGAATGCGGTCTGTGCCTGTGCGCTACCCAAACGTCGATTTGAATACCACTGAACGCTAGTTTGAAAATTTCCATTTTTGTAATTTGCTTTCTTTTGTTAAGCCAAGACTTGAGAGAAACCTGGCAGCCGTCTCCAAGTCTGGCACGATTTCACCTCAGACGCACTCGGTTGGTTTGGATGTTGAGGGAGACCGCACAAGAGAGAAGGAAAAGGAGGAAGAGAGCTGGAGAGCAAAGCTACCGCTCGGCGGCCGCCGCAGAGAGCAGGCCCGGGTCCTCTCAGCCAGGGGATCTGGCTCCACCTACAGGAATCAGAAGGCAAACCTAGTAGACGCCTCGGCATCTGCAGGAACCCCGGTGGGGGCTGGGGGGAACTTGGATAATCGCCTAGAGCATATCCTAGCCAATAGGAATGGGGGTCGGTGGAAGTGGTAAAGATTGGGAAGCAGGGATTTCCATGATCAGATCACCCACAGTCATATCAGATTCAGCGATTCTTATTTGGAGGAGAAAAGATATCATGTCACCTCCTACGACCTAGGAATTTTAACTGGTTCCACGTAAACCACATTTGAATGCAAAGGCAGCACCTGGTCCCAGGACAGGCCCAGCACATAGCATGCTCAGGCAATAACATTTGAATGAATGAATGAACTGAATAATCCAATCTATCAAACAACAGAAACCTAATATGATAAAAAGAAACAACCCCCCCTACACACCCCAACACTGAAAGGTATATGTATGAGTTGCCACGCATTTTTGATGGCTGATAATTGCGACAAAAATCCTGCACCACGTAGACTAGTCGTGTTCCACCTCCGATGTGCCAGAGCAGTGACTGAGAACCACCGATTTCATCCCATGCCCTCATTTGCCAACGAACAAACAGAAGCTTGAAGAGGTTAAATGCCTTTTCCTAGGTCAACCAGTTTGTTGGTGACAGAACTGGTTTGGGGCTACATTTTCCTGACCTGTCTGGTGTTTGTTTTCTAAAGGCAGGAGACTCACTTTGCATTGGCCTGCTGGATGCCCTCAGCCAACTGGCTCTCACAGGAGGAAGTTAGCTTCCCCAACCCACCTGTTGGCCTGTCCCTGGGCTTCTGCGCCAGCTTCTGCTCTGGGCCACAGCCTCTGCGCATGCTGCTGTACTCCAAAAATCAAATGCTGCCTGGAGCTAATGCCAATGGTTGCTAAACTTATGAATTCATTTCCTAAAGCCTAAGGGACAGAATATTTGAGCATGTGGGTTAGTAAGCTACAAACAGGCAGGTGCTTTGTTTTGGCAACACAAGTGTCTTATATACAATATCTCCTCCATCTATTTACCCAAAGCACTTAATAAGCAGTTACTGAGTTTCCCAATGATAGTTATAGAAGAAGATGTTATTTACCAATTGAAAAGGAATTTTTGCCATAGGCAGTTAGCACTCAGTTTCCAGATGAAAAGGTGAAGATCCTTCTGGGAAGTGAGATGCTGTGTGCATTATTGTGAGATGAATATGATCCAGGGAAAGATGGGGATTAGCAGATCCAGATTCTTTTTTTTTTTTTTTTTTGAGACGGAATTTCACTCTTGTTGCCCAGGCTGGAGTGCAGTGGCATGTTCTCAGCTCACCACAACCACCGCCTCCCGGATTCAAGCGATTCTCCTGCCTCAGCCTCCACAGTAGCTGGGATTACAGGCACCTGCCACCATGCCCGGCTAATTTTGTATTTTTAGTAGAGACGGGGTTTCTCCATGTTGATCAGGCTGGTCTCAAACTCCCAACCTCAGGTGGTCCACTCACCTCGGCCTCCCAAAGTGCTGGGATTAGAGGTGTGAGCCACTGCACCTGGCCTAGCAGATCCAGATTCTAACCACAGCCTATCTATAAAATGGAACTAATATTGTCTTGACCTCTGAATGGATTAAAAATTAAGCATTATTATTAATCACAATATTAATAATGACACTGAACTATTACTAAGTGCTTACTACATTCCAGGCTCTCAAATGACCACTTTACATGCATTGCCTAACTTATTCTCAGAGCAATCCCATACAGGTGACAATTATTACCCCCATTTTACAGAACAAGAGAATGGAAGCTCAGAAGGGTTAAAATACTCACCTACGGTGACAGTTTACAATGGTAAGGCCAGTGGTGGGAGCCCAACTCCTATCTGACTCAGGACTTCAAAACATTATGTCACACAATAAATGCCTATTAGCTGATTCTATGCCAGTGGCATTCAAATATCAATCTCTAGTTCTGAGCTTTCAAAGGAACTCCGTGCTTCTATTCCCAAATGCTCAAAGAATATCGTTAATTATATATTCCACTGTTGTCTCAAACTTAAAAGGGCCTAAGCCAAACTCTTTCCTTCCTTTCATAAGCATTTACTGAGAACCATTCATGTTCAAACCTCCATGGTTTGTAATCTAGGGCAGTGGTTCTCAACTGGGGTGATTTTGCTCTCCAGAGGACATTTGATAATGTCTGGAGACATTTTTGGTTATCACCACTGGGGCTGTGGAGTGCTACTAGCATCTAGTGAGTAGAGGCCAGGAATGCTGCTGAATGTTCTGCAATGCGCACAGTAACTCACCCCTCAAAAGAATTATTTGGCCCAAAATGTCAATAGCTCTGAGGTTGAGAAATTCTGGTTTAGGAATATAAGGATGAATTAGATAGCTATAATCAATCATCTGATGTAAGAGATACATATAAATTTTAAGCACGAATTTGAGCTAGATATCTGTGTGATGACAAGGGGTCCATCAAGAGCTATGAGGTTTATTATAGGCTGGAGAAGTCTTAGTGGAGGAAGTGGCACTTAAGCCAGGCATTAAAGGAGAGATAAGATCTGGATTCTGGATAAAAAAGAACAAACAGTGTGCAGGGTGTGGGTGTACATGAAGAATGTTGGTTTATTTTAATTGGAGTGGAGGAGGTGTGAAGAGGAGTAGTGGAGAAACGGGCGTAATGTTTTGTTGGGGCCAGACCAATGGGCCTGAATGCACAGAGAACTTCGGACTTCAGGTGTAAGTAATAAGAAGCAATCTAACATTTTCACATGGGGTGTAATATGATCACAATGTTCTAGGGAGATGAATCTAGCAGCTGAATAAAAAATGGATTGCAGAGAGTAAGGAGCTGGAGACAAGAAGACATGTTATAACACTATTGCTACAGATTTTGCTATTTTAAAATAAACCACTTAGCTATTTTTGTTATTATTGGTACCAAACAATAATTGAGTGATTATTGTGATTTAGGACCTAAGCTAAACACAATATATATATAATCTTACTTAATGTTCCTCACTTTCATAAGGATTTCCCCATTATATAGATAAGGGAACAGGGTCTTAGACTGGATAAGAAAGTGGCAGAGTCAGTTTGGAGTCCAGCTCTGACTACCAAAGCCTTTGCTCCTTACTGCTTTGTGTGCTGGGCATATGGTCTGGATTCTTAACCTCTTGATCAGACCAGACTGTTCTCATTTATAAGGTGGGCAATAAAACCAAACAGCTCAGACCCCTACTGGGAATGGGACAGTCTAGGACACAAAGCCTCAGGAAATCTGCTCCTCCTCGGAGGCTGGAGCTAACTGTAGGGATAAAAGGAGTGTTTCTCTGGGCTTTGGGGGGTGTGGGGAGCATACGCATATGTCCTATTACAAATACACCTACATAATAGCTTCCTTAAGTCTATTTTAAGTCTGTTCCTCCCAAGGAGATGGAAAGTAACAATGAAAATGGGCACAATCTGGGACATCTGAATAAAAAATCAGATTTCTCATGTCAGGCCTCTCCTGCCTTGATGAGGTTGCAAGCAGGGGATATGAAGTGGGGAATAGAAGGGCTGTGACTCCGAAATTCCTTGTTGACTTGGCTCCTGATCAGATTGCTAACTAGGTTCAGGTGTGAGCTCCAGCTTTATTTCAGAGACCGTTGGCCACAGGTGAGGAAGGAGAGGAAAGGCGTCAAATGTAGCTGTAGTCAGAGTGGGTGGCAGCACTGGAATTGAAGGGTGTGCCGACAAAGGCATGGCCATACGTGCCTGCTGGCACCAAGTGGCAGTGACAGGCCTCTAGTGGGCCTGAGACTAGGGTGTGTTTGGTGACCCAGGACTCCAGCTTTTGTTGTGGAAGAAGATTCATTACAAGGAAGAAGAGAAGGAAAGGACCAAAACAGTGGCCACCACTGAGCACCCAACGACCAGTAGATGAATTACATATGAGAACCTCTTTGAATTCTTCCAGAACTGTCAGCTAGAAAAAGATGGTGGACATACTCACAGAGCAGGCAGGGCAGAGCCAGAGAGACACTGTTTGATGGCCGTCTCCGCTGTTCTACCTGACTTCTTCCAATGCAGGATAATCTTGAAACTATTTTGGAAAGTTTGTGATCTATAATTTAAAGATCAAGCACTGCAGAATTTCAAGATTCCAATTATTCTTTCTAAAATCCCACAAATTTAAGAAACATAAGTTCTTGCCACACCTCTTAGATTTTGACATTCTAATAAATGTACTTTAAAAAATAAATCAGGATACAGACTCCCTCTCTAGCCTTGATTTCCTCAAGGTCAATGATTAAATCTGCAGCACTGGGCTCAGGCGGCTCTCAAGAAGTTTCTGCCAGGTTTAACAGGGTGCAACGTTTGCCCAAACCATCAAGAATATTCACTACATGAATTAATATAATTTTAATCCAACTTTTACTTTCACCTAGTAATAAAAAATAACCTTATGCATCAATATGCCTATTTTCACACAGCCTTTGTCCACAGTCTGTAAGTTGTCCTAATACTAAGACCAAATGCCAATAAGCAAATGTTTTTCCCTTGAGAAAATCTGGAAGAGGGAATCACACTAAAACACACTACTCAGAAGGATCTGTTCCACTGGTTTTGTTGGTGTAAGTGGCATAATTAGGCCTCTTCAAACCAAACAGTGTCCTGAGAAAGAGTGAAAACCAGAAATCCAGGTTCTCATTGATATGGCCTTTTCTCCATTCTGTTACCCTTCATGAGCTATTCTTTATGGAAATGAAGCTTGAGACTAAAAGCACTGCTATCAAGACATGAGGGTCTTCAGACAACTGGAAACATTCCTGGTCAATTCACACACCCCACACCTCAAACCCTCTTGCTTGAATCCAACCTGGTAGATAATATATTACCCAACATTGAAGTATCAGGTTGGCTTTGAATCCCTATTGAATGTCTACTATGCAGTCAGTGAGCACTTTCAAGTTGTAGAGATTAAGAAGAAAGGCCCTAACATTTGGCTTATAAGCTAGTTGAAGAAAACACAGTGGATGCGGAACAGCGGAAGACAATATTCCTTCCTCAAACACTACTGAGTGCCTACTTTGAGCTAGGCCCTGTGCTAGACAATAGGGGTGCCAAAAGTAAATTGATTCCATTTTGTTCAATTCAACTCATTATTCATTCGGCATTTATTGATTGAATGCTTTTGTACTAGACCACTGCTTTTCAAACCTTAACGCATATGTGAATCACCTGTGGGTTCTGATTCAGTAGGTCTGGGATAGAGCGTGGGAGCCTGCATTGCTAGCAAACTCATAGGGCGTGCGGATGCTGCTGGCCTGTGAACCACACTTTGAGTAGTAAAGGACTGTACAATATCCTAGTCCTCGGCTATACAGAAGCAAATAAAATAGCCATGACCCCTGCCCTACTGAAGCTGATATGCTAACAAGGAATGTAAATATCAAACAAGGAAGTAGAGTCAGCGCTGTATTTCCGCAGTTTCCACATTCATGTATTTAACCAGTCACAAATTGAAAACAGCCAGAAAAAACAACAACAAAAAATAACACTGCAACAATAAAGAATAATATAAATTTAAAATATAATATAACAACTTATTTACATATTATTTCCATTACATTAGGTATTATGAGTAATGTAGAAATGATTTAAAGTATACAGGTGCCCTCTGTTAATGACATTCTGGCAAAAAAAAAATATTTTTTAAAGGTAAAAATGTAAAATTAGATACAAGAGTAAAAAATTTTTTAATAAAATAAAAATAAAGTATGCAGGAGGATGTGCATAGGTGATAGGCAAATACTATGCCATTTTATGTAAGGGGCTTGAGTATCAGAAGATTTTTTTTTATCCGAGGGGGTCCTGGAACGAATCCCCTGAGGATACCGAGGGAGGACGTTTCAATAAAATACAATGTTAGAGGAAGTCCAAAGTTATGTTGGGAGCATCATGTGAGGGCATCTAACTTCATCTACAGATCAAAAAAACTTTCCTGAGGAAGTGATGTTTAGATTGACAAGAATTTACAAATAGTAAAGGAAGGAAGAGTATTTCAGACAGAGGGAGCAGCATGTTTGAAGGCATGGAGGTGAGATAAAATTTAGATATTCAACAAATATTTACTGAGTTTTCCCATTGCCAGGCTCTGTACTGGGTGGAAGACCCTGGCACAGGGGAGACTACATCAGGGGACAGAGATACAGGAACAGATGACTTCAAAATAATGTGGCAGGAGCTCTAACAGTGGTCAGCACCGGGCACCAGAGGAGTACTGAAGAGATTGCCTAACCCATCCCAGAATGGATGGTATTGGAGCTGAGCCTTGACAGACAAGTGAGAATAAAGAAGGAGAAGAAGACGTGGCAAGGTGGGAGACCTGGTCCTTGCCTCCATGGACATAGTCTAGCAGGGAAGTTGGCAAGCTGACTGTATAATACTAATTATAGTGCAGTACAATAAGTGTCTGAGAACAGTGCCTAGCACATTGTAGGCACTTATTAAATATCTGTTGAATAAATGAAGGTATAAATGCTGTATAATACTTATAGTGCAGTACGATAAGTGTCTGGGAACAGTGCCTGGCACATAGTAGGCACTCATTAAATATGTGTTGAATAAATGAAAATATAAATGCTGTATGATACTGATTATCATAGAGTACAATACGTGTCTGAGAACAGTGTCTGGCACATAGTAGGCATTCATTCAACATGTGTTGAATGAATGAATTTATAAATGTTGTGCTAGTGGTAGACACAATCTTGTAGTCCTTGAAACAATTGGGTACTAAATTAAGAGTTACCAACTCCAAGTGCCCACGGAGCTCAGAGCACAAAGAGCTCCAAAAGGGTGAAACATGAACCAGATTTGAAGGAAGGATCACCTCTGTGGGATGAAGGTCAGTAGACATTCATCCTGAAAAGGAAAAACTACCAGTAACACCACTAGAAGTAAAGGGTGAAGAAAACAGGAAACGAACACAAAGCAGGATTTCTTACGGGTCCATGGTACTTCTGGGGCATCTATGAAACCCCAGAGATTATAAGCAAAATCCTAGGTATGTATGAGCAAGGCTATTTTACTGGGGGAAAAGACTAGAACTTTCATGAAATAGTCAAAGGAATCCAATAAGCTGAGTAGGTCAAGACTGTCTCGGGGAGAACAGGTAACCTACTTCAGATAGCCTGTGAATCACTTCACTCATGACAAATAATTATGCCAATGGACTCCCAACACAGAAAACCTTGGGTCTGAGTGAGCAGCAGTGGTTTCAGCCCTGCCTTTAAGTGGCATTTTTAGTATTTCCTTGCTGCTGCCTATCAATCCAGACCTATCCACGTTGTCAGGGTATCCTTAGCAGCCGATGGAGATGCCTCTTTCCAAAGGCAATTTACGTGCACCAAAGTCCTTCCTCCTAATGATTTTCCAGTAGGGACAATGCCCTCTTGTTAGAATGTCCATTGTTTACATTTATCTGATCTTTTCTCACAATTTCCATTGAGTAGCAGTTGCTACAACCACCTGAGCATCGAATGGGCAATTAATTGGAACAGATTTACTAAATGTACTGGAGAAGGAAGCTGTATGTTTATGGACTACAGTCCTTTCATGGTCATGCATAATGGACCACGCACTTTTCCACCCAGCTGCTTATGCTACCACAGTGAATACAAAATGTACATACCTGGAAAAAAACAGTTTCTGAAACATTACTAATAAATGTAGTGAATTTGTCTGTTAGGATAAGCTATGGTATCTCCATGGCTTAACTTTGCACCAGTCTATTCTTGGTTGAAAGTATCTACAGTGTCTCCCCTTATTGTCTTCTTTCTAAAATATAATTTTATATTTTAATAGAAATGGCCCTTTTTCAACCAAGAATCAGGGCATTGTGAAAGAGCAATGTGCATTCCCCCTGTTTGAAAGCACAGGGACTGCTTAAAGTTTTTAGAATACAAAATAACTTTAGAGTGGAAACCTTAGCAACCAGATTGTACTAGTAAGAGTGTAATGTTCAAAAGGAGAACAATGGTCCCAATCCCCTCAGGGTTAGGTACACCACATAAGAAATATTTGTATCCAGTACTTGATGCCACATCCTACAAGGGATAACGATAGGCCCATGAGGCTGGTAGGTGCTCTCAAAGTGAAGGCAAATGGCAATAGCAAACATTCCATAGAGTTCTTGCTAAGTGCCAAGCACTATACATTTAATCTTCACAACCACTCAATAAGAAACTATTAGGGGCTAAGCACGGTGGCTCACGCCTATAATCCCAGCACTTTGGGAGGCTGAGGTGGGCAGATCATGAGGTCAGGAGTTTGAGACCAGCCTCAGCAACATGGTGAAATGCCATCTCTACTAAAGATACAAAAAATTAGCTGGGTGTGGTGGTGTGTGCCTGTAATCCCAGCTACTTGGGAGGCTGGGAGAGGAGAATCACTTGAACCTGGGAGGTGGAAGTTGCAGTGAGCCAAGATCACGCCACTGCACTCCAGCCTGGGTGAGAGAGCGAGACTCCGTCTCAAAAAAAAAAAAAAAAAAGGAAGAAACTATTAGGTTGGTGCAAAAGTAATCGCAGTTTTGCCATTGAAATTAATGGCAAAAACCGTGATTACTTTTGCACCAAGCTAATACTATTATTATCCCCATTTTACAAATAAAGAAACTCAGGGTCATACACATAGTAAGTGAAGGAACTCGCAGTGTCACTCAGTTCTGTCTGATTTCCATGGACCCTCAGTGTAAGCGGTTGTTATATTTTTAATTAATCTTGCTAGAGATGATTGGTAAGTATGACACTGAAATCATTGCAACTGTGTTGTGTGTGCATTAGTCTTGTCTCACCAATCAGAATAAACACACTGTGAAGGCAGTGACCACATTAATTACACACATGTTTACTTCCCAGGCCAAGCACAGAGCTGGACATAAGGAGGTCTTTCTTACATCTTTTGCTGAATAAAATAACTCATTTTGAAACGCTTCAAAAATCAGTTTACCCATGAGATTATTGAGGGTGTTGGTGGAAAGGACACTCTGGGGATATGAATTGTTAGGGACATTTTAGAGGACACTGGTCATAATTATCAAAGTGTAAAATGTGTAAACCCCTTGACCCACAGTTATGTTTCTAGGAGTCTACTCAATCTATTCTATAGAAATGCTGATATATATATGCAAAAATAGATAGATAGAATAATATATAAAGATACATACATATATATGCAAAGGTATATATATAAAGATATATATACACCTAAATACATATATATTCATATATTTCTGTTTTATTACAGTTCTGTTTATTTTAGCAAAATAAAGAAGAAACAACTTAAATGCCCATCAGCAGGGGAATTGTTAAAAATTAGACTACAACCATACCTTACAATACAATATAGCCATTAAAATATTGGAGTAGATGTATTAAGTTAATCATATGAAACTGCCAATGTTTTACTGCTATTGACATAAATAACAATTTCATATGCTTTAACGTAATATATGTACAGATGTGAAAAGACTTCTAAGAATATTGGTAGTTGTGGCTCACACCTGTAATCCCAACACTTTGGAAGGCCGAGGCGGGCAGATCACGAGGTCAGGAGATGGAGACTGTCCTGGCTAACATGGTGAAATCCCGTCTCCACTAAAAACACACACACAAAAAAAATTAGCCGGGCATGGTGGTGGGCACCTGTAGTACGAGTTACTTGGGAGGCTGAGGCAGGAGAATGGCGTGAACCCAGGAGACGGCACTTACAGTGAGCCGAGATCGCGCCACTGCACTCCAGCCTGGGCAACAGAGCAAGACTCCGTCTCAAAAAAAAAAAAAAAAGAATATTGGTATTTGAAAAAAGCAAGTTGCAGAACAGTACCTGTAGTATGGCATATTTATGTTTAAGACATAAGACAAACATATAGAGAATAAATAAGAAAGGTACTCATCAAAAAATTAAGATGGTTATTTCCGAGCATGGCAGTTTTCATACTTTACTCTATAAAGTTCTGCACTGTTTCAATCTTTTGCTGACGAAAATTTCTTATAATTCCTTGGCTGGGCACAGTGGCTCACGCCTGTAATTCCAGCACTTTGGGATGCCAAGGCGGACGGACCACGAGGTCAGGAGATCGAGACCATCCTGGCTCACATGGTGAAACCGTGTCTCTACCAAAAATACAAAAATTAGCTGGGCGTGGTGGCACGTGCCTGTAGTCCCAGCTACTCGGGAGACTGAGGTAGGAGAATCACTTGAACCAGGGAGTCGGAGGTTGCAGTGAACTGAGATGGCGCCACTGCACTCCAGCCCGGTGACAGAGCGAGATTCAAAAAGAAAGAAAAAAAATTATAATTTCTTTTAAAAATTTGTTTAATACAACTGATTCCAAAGTATTTACATATTTTGTAAACATTATTTTTCTGATCTACAAGCTCCAAACTCTCAGAAACTCACCATGTTTCTTCACTGGGCCAGACAAGGAGAGTGATAAAAAATTAACCTTAATTATTCAAAGAAATCCAGATGGTGAGAAAAGAGTAAAAAGCAGAACTTCAACTTGGTCAAGACGATTGCCTGAAAATTTCCTGCTTACTTTTCCTGTTTAAAGCTGGATTTTCAGATGAATGTGAGGTGATCTGCTTCTCTGTGATTCAGAACTTCATAGAACTTGGCAGGCAAAGAATTACAAAGAAAGGAAGAAAACGCAAGGGGGAAGTGAGGTAGTGAAAGAAGATAGGCAGAACTTGAGCAAGCTTTATAAAGTAACAGAACACACCCCACACCCTTTGGAACAAAGGAACAAAGCTGATGGGACACAGCAGATGTTCTCCTTCCCAAACCATGAAAGCAGAACATTCTACAACTCCTCCTCACTCCAAGGAGTGGCCAATGCTCCTTACTGGAATATCTGTACAACAAAGGTTTTTCTTGTCATTACTGTTTCCTTAGAGGATGGATAAAAAAGAAAAAACACCATTACCAGAAACTGTCAAGTATGGTTTAACTGTATTGTCATTTTATCTTGATTCTTCTTTCTTCTAACAAAGTTCACTGAGGTGTAGTTTACATACAATAACACGAACTCATTTTAAGTGTACACATCCATGGGTTTTTGACAAAGCAATACACCCATGTAACCACCACCATAATCAAGATATAAAACATTTCCATCATCCAAAAAGATTCCTTTGTGTCAACATGCTTTGCTCACAGTGAAATTGAAAAAACAATTAAAATTAAACAAAAACGGCCAGGTATGGTGGCTACGCCTGTAATATCAGCACTTTGGGAGGCCCAGGCAGGTGGATCACTTGAGGTCAGGAGTTTGAGATCAGCCTGGCCAACGTGGAGAACCCTCGTCTCTACTAAGAATACAAAAATCAGCTGGGTGTGGTGGTGCACATCTGTAATCTCAGCTACTTGGGAGGTTGAGGCACAAGAATAGCTTGAACCCAGGAGGCAGGGGTTGCAGTGAGCCAAGATTGCACCACTGCACTCCAGCCTGGGTGACAGAGCGAGACACCATCACAAAACAAAACCATTCCTTTGTGCTTGTCTATCCCCACTCACAACCCTAGCCGCTGGCAACCACTGGTCGGTTGTCTGTCACTCTAGATTAAATTTTTCTTAACATTGCATATAAGTAGAATCATATGGTATGAACTCTTCCGTGTGTGACTTCTTTCACTCAGCATAATGTCGTCGAGATTCACACATGTTGCTGTGTGCTTTGATAGTTCATTCCTTTTTCTTGTTGAGTAGTCTATTGTGTGGCTAGGCCAGGAGCACAGTTTATCCATTCACCAAAGTAAAACTTTGGTTGCTTCTAATCTTTGACTATTATGAGTAAAGCTGCTATTAGCATTCGTTTGACTCTTACTTTTGAAGTGAAATTCAAACCTAGCCCTTTTGGTGGGGCATGGAGATGGGAGATAAAACTAGCATTTTAAAGTCACCTACTAAGAGCTAAGATAAAAGACAAGGAAAGAGGGGAGCATTCTTTCCATCTCTAAAGAAAGCACAATAAGGATTGCCCTGGCCGGGCACAGTGGCTCAGGCCTGTAATCCTAGCACCTTCGGAGGCCGAGGTGGGCGGATCACCTGAGGTCAGAAGTTCGAGACCAGCCTGATCAACATGGTGAAACCCCGTTTCTAGTAAAAATACAAAAATTAGCCAGGTGTGGTAGCGCGCGCCTGTAATCCCAGCTATTCAGGAGGCTGAGGCAGGAGAATTGCTTGAACCCAGGAGGCGGAGGTTGCAGTGAGCCGAGATCCGCGCCATTGCACTCCAGGCTGGGCTACAAGATGGAGACTCTGTCTCAAAAAAAAAAAAAAAAAGAAAAGAAAAGAAAAACAAAAGGATTCTAAAAATTGAGCAAGGAGCTGGAGTCTCCGAAAATGACTAAAGCCCGAAATATTAAATATTTCTGCTCATAGTTGAAGACAAAACCTTATCCAGCCTTAGCGGCTCCTTCCCCCTTTATCAGGGACTTAGTTCATGATCAGGAGGCTCACAGAGTACTAGAAGGGAGGGTCCGAGTCCAGCCGGGAGGACTGCGGCATGGAGGGCGGCCTAGGACGTGCTGTGTTTGTGCTGACCCTGGCCTCCTGGCCTCGCTGCTGTCGCCGAGCTCCGTACTAGTCCTAAACACCCGCAACGACGATGCGCTGTGGCAGCTGGAGGCCGAGCTGGGCGCCAGGCGGTCTGGCTTGCACGTGGTGCGGGTGCGCGCAGACCTGGGCGCCGAGGCTGGCTTGCAGTCCGCTGCTTGGTGCCCTGCGTCAGCTCCCCAGGGCCGCGGGGCTGCAGCGACTGCTGTTCATCAACAACGCGGGCTCTCCTGGGGATGTGTCCAAAGGCTTCGTGGACCTGGGTGACTCCACTCAAGTGAACAAAGACTGGGCGCTGAACTTGACCTCCATGCTCTCTCTGCCGGACTTTCAGCATCCTGAAGGCCTTCCCAACCAGTCTTGGCCTCAACAGAACTGTGGTTAACATGTCAACCCTCTGTGCCCTGCAGCCCTTCAAAGACTGGGCGCTGTACTGTGCGGGAAAGGCTGCTGGTAACATACTGTTCCAGGTCCTGGCGTCGGATGAACCTAAAGTGAGGGTGCCGAACTAGGCCCCAGGTGCTCCCGACACAGACGTGCCCCAGCAGTTAGCCCGGTAGACCTCCATGGACCCAGACATGCGAAAAGGCTGCAGGAGCTGAAGGCAAAGGGAGAGCTGGTGGATTGCAGGGTGTCAGCCCAAAAACGGCTGAGCTTGCTGCAAAAGGAGGTGTTCAAGTCTGGAGACCACGTGGATTTCTACGATAAATAAACCCATGTGTTTGGCTTCCTGAACCTTTCTGCTCCCACTTTCAGACACACCCCAGAGCCCCGTGGCTCCCCACACCCTCCCATGGTGGCAGTCCTGCCTTACACAGATAAACACTCATGTCTACGGTCCTACCCTCACACATCGCCTGCTGTGATGAGCTTCCAGGTCGCTGGCCTTACTAGTTATCGGGAGTCTGGACTTGGCACCCTGGATTATGAGGAGGCTTAGGAGAGAGGTTATGGGTGTCCCTGTCTCTATGCACAGGAATAGAATTTAAGGGATAGGAAGAGCAGGAAAAGAAGCTGAAACACACCAGAGAGGAGGTTGTGTCTCCTGCTCATAGCTAGTCCATGGGGAGAGGGAAGAGTGACCTGAGTCAAATAGGAGGACACATGCAGATTCGCAGATGGCCTGGCGGGGAGAAAGAGCAGAAGGTACAAGTCCCCGCCCACACAGATGTCCCTCGCTGAAGGGAGCAGCACCTTCTGTTGAACTTTGTGTCCTCACTCTGATGTCTCCTTCCTCCAGAATCCACCACCCCTCCCCCAGGCTGGGAGAAGGGGCCCTTGGGTGTCTGTGTACATGGCCAAGGCAGATACGAAGAAGAAGGGAGAGTGTTACCTAACCTTTTCAGTTAAGGCAACATTGCTACCTTTCATGGAGTGAGTGACTGAAGTCAAGAAGGAAGCCCTGCTTGGGATTAGAGAAACTGAAAAGAAATACGATGACTCATTAAAACAGTTTGAAAACCATAGAAAGGTCAATAATTTAACGCAAATATTAATTAAATGCCTAGAAAAAGAAAAGGGAGGCAAAAGTGAATGAAGAACATCTACTGCCCTTCATGTGTGTCAACCCCTGAGCTACAAGTTTTACCTGTATGAATTGAATTGATTTTCATAACCCTATAAGGCAAGTACTATTTTTATCCCCTTTTTACGTATGAAGAAATCGTGACACGGAGAAGTTTAATAACCTGCCCAAGGTACACACAGTAGAGCAGTCAGATTCCAGTTCACTAACTACTGCTCTGTCCTCTTCCTTGGCACTACATACCAGTGACTGCTGGGGCAACAAAAATGTAGAAAACATGGTCCCAGTCTTTAGAGGACTCATGGGGAAACACCAGACAATATTGTGACTTTGGGAAAGTGGCCTAATATTTCTAAATAAAATGGAAATTAATAATCCCTTTAATGTCCTCCTTACAAGGCTCATTTATTTATCCCATAAGTTCTTACTAAATATCTCTTATGTGTCAGGCACAGTACTGAAAGTTCCTCATGGAGCATATATTCTAGAAAGAAGGCAAGGCAATATTCATGTAAAAAATAGCCACCGGGCATGGTGGCTCACGCCTGTAATCCCAGCACTTTGGGAGGCTGAGGTGGGTGGAGTTCCAGACCAGCCTGACCAACATGGTGAAACCCCATCTCTACTAAAAATACAAAATACAAAAATACAAAATACAAAACACAAAAATACAAAAAATTAGCCGGGTGTGGTGGTGCATGCCTGTAATCCCAGCTACTTGGGAGGCTGAGAAGGAGAATGGCTTGAACCCGGGAGGCGGAGGTTGCAGTGAGCTGAGATCATGCCGTTGCACTCCAACCTGGAGAAGAGCAAAATGCTGTCTCAAAAAAAAAAAAAAAAAAAAGCAGGGCACAGTGGCTCACACCTGTAATTCCAGCACTTTGGGAGGCCAAGGCAGGCAGATAGCCTGAGGCCAGAAGTTCGAGACCAGCCTGGCCAACATGGAGAAACACTGTCTCTACTAAAAATAAAAAAATTAAAAAATAAATTAGCCAAGTGTGGTGGCAGGAGCCTGTAATCCCAGCTCCTCAGGAGGCTGAGGCAGGAGAATCACTTGAACCCAGGAGGTGGAGGTTGCAGTGAGCTGAGATCATGCCATTGCACTCCAGCCTGGGCGACAAGAGGGATACTTCGTCTCAAAAAAAAAAAAAAAAAGAGAAAGAAAGAAAAAGAAAATAGATATATAAGTAAATGGGGAGAGAAAGAGCGGGGGCAGAAAGAGAAGGAGGAAAGGGGAAAGGGAAGGAAGGAAGAAGTTATTTTTGGACGGTAACAAGTGCTATGAGAAAAAGGAAATTGAATGATGGGATGAAGGGCGATTTTAAGTTGAGAGCTGGTTGTTACTTTGCATAAAAGCAGCCAGAGATGTTCTCTGTAAAGTGATGACATCAAACTGATAACTGAACAGTGAAAAGTAACCAGCCATGTGCAGGTCTAGGGACAGTGAATTCCAGTTGGACAGAAGAGTAAGTGCAAAGATTGTGAGTCAGACAGGTCATCTTATATTTGTGGAACAGAAGGCACCCAGCATGACCAAAACATGATGACCAAGGGAGAGAGTGGAAGAAGATAAAATCACAGAAGTAAGCAGGGACCAGATCACAAAGGAACTGAAATTTGATATTTTTGTAATCCCAATAAGTTGTGAGGAAGGTTTTGAATTTGAAAGTGATAATTTTTTTTTTTTTTTTTTTTGAGACAAAGTTTTGCTCTGTTGCGCAGGCTGGAGCACACAGGCATGACCTTGGCTCACTGCAATCTCTGCCTCCTAAGTTCAAGCTATTCTCCTGTCTCAGCCCCTTGAGCAGCTGGGATTACAGGCACCTGACATCATGCCCAGCTAATTTTTTGTATTTTTTTTTTTTTTTTTTTAGTAGAGATGGGGTTTCACTATGTTGGCCAGGCTGGTCTCGAACTCCTGACATCAGGTGATCCACCTGCCTCGGCCTTCCAAAGTGCTGGAATTACAGGCACGGGCCACCACACGCAGCCAAAGTGATTATCTTATTTTCATATTTTATACACTTCCCTGGCTGCTGTATGGAGAATGGATTTGCGGGGACTAGAGGGAAAGTGGGGAGAGCAGTAAGGAGGTGGTTGCAGGCTGGGCGCAGCGACTTATACCTGTAATCTAAGCATTTGGGGAGGCTGAGATTGTTGGATTACTTGAGCCCAGGAGGTCAAGGCCAGTCTGGGCAACGTAGTGAGACCCTATCTCTTCGGAAACTTAAAAAAAGTAGTCAGGCGTGGTGGTGTGCATCTGTGGTCCCAGCTACAAAGGGAGGCAAAGGTGGGAAGATTGCTTGAGCCTGGGAAGTTGGGGCTGCAGTGAGCTGTGATTGTGCCACTGCACTCCAACCTGGGTGACAGAGGAAGACACTGTCTTTAAAGAAAAAACAAGAACAAACAACAACAGCAAAGCAAGAAAGTAGTTGCATTAGGCTAGATAAGATGGTGGTGGCTTGGTCAATGGTAGTGACTATGAAGTGGAAACTAGTTATTGGAGTCAGGATTTATTCTGGAGGTGTAGCCCATACGACCTGCTAATGAAGTGAGGAATTGAGAGGAATCAAGTGTCACTTTCAGAATTTCAGTTTGGGCAACTGTTTGAATGGTGGACTCCTTAAATGAGAGTAGGAGGAGCATATCTGTGCTTCACATTAGAATGAAAAAGCATTTGCAAATTATAAAATGCTCTCCAAAAGTATACTGACACTGAAGAAGTAGGCCACCATGAGTCTTATGGCTGCAAGGAACTGAATTTTGTCAATCATCTGAATAATCTTAAAAGTCATCTTTCCCAGTGAAGCTTCCAGATGAGAATACAGCCCTGGCTATCTGACTGCAGTTTTGTGAAATCCTGAGCAGGGGTATCAAGTGCTTTTGATGCAAATCTAAAAGACAGGGACCAATTCAGTCCCAGCTGGCCCCAGTCATATCTGGCTCCCCATTCCTGGTGGGCCATGAGCAGATTTCCCTTTAGGGAAAGGGAATTTGATGACTATGTGGCCCTCTCGGGAAAGGCTATTTGATGACAATAATCTTTGTCATTCTGTCTTGTTGACCCACCAAACCAGTCACAAATGCTGGGTTACTCTGTTCTTTTCTCAATCACCATATTTGATTTTGCTAAACTTGTAAAAATCTATTCAACTCAGGAAAATCTGCATCTACAAGGCTGGCATCTCTTCTCCTAGATAAGAGTTCCCCCAAAACTGAGAGCACAACTCCCACCTGCTTCTTGAAATCTTTCCAGACCACAGGGCCCCAAGGCTGAGTGGGACCATGATGGTCACACAGTTAATTCTCCTGGCAGATGTCTGAATCCTCTACAGCCTATCTGCCATGGCCTCTTGCTTAAAACCTCCAAAAAGGAATTATGGAGACAGGCAAACCTAATTCTAAATTCTGACTCCATTTCCTACTAAGCTGTGGATCATGTACAAGTTCCTTAACATCCTTGGGCCTTAGTTTTTTCATCTGTAGATGGGGGATAGTAATACCCTTACAGAGTTGTTTTGATCTATCTAATATAAGTGAAGTACTAACTCTTGCTTCTCCCTGTCTCCCTTTAGTGATGAAAAACTCTAGCCCAGTTCATTATCCCCTTCTCTGATTTCTTTTACCTCTTAGTCTCGTTAACAACCATTTTGACACCTAATCATATGCTATGTTTCATTGTTCTTCAATTACTTTGTATGCATGGGTCATGACCTCCCAAGAAGGCTGAAGATAAGCAGCCATATTTTATATTTCTTGGGGTCCCCCAAAGAATTTAGGTCAATCCAGGGCATGCAGCAAGCATACAGTGAAACAGTAAAACCTGCCAAATTAAATTAACAATCCATCATTATAAGAGTAACTTAAAACTGGCCCTCCTAAATGAACTGTCATTTAATTGAAGTTTCTCATGAAAGGACTGCCTTTCTATAATATCCATTTTCAAGTTAAAAAATACTGAGTGCAAAGTCCTTTGCTTTTAAAAAGAAATATTTTCATGCACCTCACGTTTGCATTTGAAACAACCTCCTAACCTAAAAAAAAAAAAAAAGAAAAGAAAAGAAAAGGAAGAAAGAAACTAAAAATGAAGCATCCTAAATTGTACAATTCCAGTGTTGTTTCCTATCCCTGAGACCAAGACATGTTGAACCCCAGATTTGCCCCTTTCTTTTCTCATTTGCCTACCCATTTGTGTATCCAAGAATTAAGATTTTAAAAGATTGATTTTTTTAAAAAAGAAATGAATCCCAAATCTACATACGAACTGTAAGGTTCTCATTTCAAGTAGATACAGATTACGATATGTTTGACCATAAAAGCAGAAAGGCTGGGGTAAAGTGCCACGAGGAATCTATTGGAAGAAATGGGATCAGATAGATGTGGTGCACTTCTCTTAAGTGCATATCACTTAACTGCATAATCAGCTTGTGCTCCTAAGAATTATGCAGTCTCTGTCTGGCCCCCATTAGATTGAATGTGTTGCTACTCCAGTTAATTGCATATCAGCAAATTGCATAATTCAACTATATGCACCCTGAACTGAGTTCCAAATGCCATCCAGGACAATGTAATCAAACTAGGGAAGTGAAGAGCCGGAATACTTATGAGATTCTGCCCATTTGTCACTTTTAGTCTGGATGGTCTGTGCTGTGAAGAAGGCAAACCATTGGGCATAGACCTTGTGCCCTGGATTCCTGTATACCCTCTCCCCGACACCACCACCACTGCATGTAGTTCCCGTCCCAGAACTAATTAAATGACTCCAAAAGAAAACAGGATGTCATAATACTAAAGTGTGATTAAAAAGTAAAAACTCTGACTCCTAACCATGGTGCTCTCCTTCCCAGGACTGACATTACTGATAAGGCAGATCAGAAAAAGCAGCAGCTAGTTGGTTCTACCATGAACTAGCTGAGCAAGTGTATTAGTCTGTTCTCACGCTGCTAATAAAGACATACCCGAGACTGGATTAATTGATAAAAGAAAGAGGTTTAAATTGACTCACAGTTCTACATGGCTGGGAGGCCTCCCAATCATGGTGGAAGGCAAAGGGAGAAGAAAGTCATGACTTACATGGCAGAAGGCAAGAGACCGTGTGCAGGGGGAACTGCCCTTTATAAAACCATCGGATCTCATGAGACTTATTCACTATCACAAGAACAGCATGGGAAATCCCACCTCCCACAGGGTCCCTCCCACAACACATGGGGGTTATGGGAACCACAATTCAAGATGAGATTTGGGTGGGGACAGAGCCAGATCATATCAGCAAGTTTTTTCATCTCTCTAGGCCTTGGTTTTGTCTACCACATTAAGCTGTTATGAGGGTTAAAGGCAACACTGCTTGGTAACCTACAAATTAAAGTAGAAATCTACTATTAGATGCAGCAGAGAGGATAATGTGCATTGTATCAAGGAATATAAAGAGTCCACCAAGCTGATAGAAACTCTTCAGAAAAGATCTGGGCCGCAGAAAGTGGTAAAATAGAAAAGAAATGAAAGAAATGGTACTGACCCTGTGGCAAACTCTTCAAAGGTTAGACATTGTCCTTGGTTTTGTTTCGGTTCTCACTCTGTAAAGATTCACTGCTCTTTCTCTTACACACATGCACACGTGTCCTGCAGTGGGATCCTCATTATGGTGCTTGTTTAGCAGAAAAGGCAGCATATCCACATTATCCAGCAATAAGCTTAGGAGCTAGTTTTGAAGAAAAAAAGTACCCACCATACAATGCTCAAAACTATCCCGATATCCCAAGGAGGAGTTTGACATGCAGCTGCCTGTATCTTGGAATATGGAGGAAATGCTCAAATGCCAATTTGCGCCATTGGAGTGCAGCCAAAAGACTTCAGTTTCCCACTGCTCTTTGCAGATTTCCTCTACAGGTGCTTTATTCTCAACTTGTATCTATTAACACTAAGAGTGATTTTTTTTAGACACCTTTCCTGCATATATAATATTCTTCCTGAATCACCTGGAGGAGTATCTAAGTCACTAGTTGCCAAACTATAGAGTAGTGAAGTGCTCATTTATTGGCTGTGGAATGGTGAAGAAGAGATGATTCCTAGTTCAGCCTCTAACTAATTATATAAGTTACTTGATGTCATTAAGTCTGGCTTCCCTTTTCCCACAAATGGGGTCAATAATACTATCTACCTTCTAGGACTTTTGCGAGGTTTCAGTGAGATCTCATATGCAGAACATGAAGCACAATGCTAAGCTGTGTTACAATTTGCTAGCACAGAACTCACATATTATCCAAGATGGACTAATACAAATTATGCATCAACATTTTTACAGAATACTGAGATAATGTTTGTTTCAAGAAAAATTTGGTTTTTGGGGGGTTTTGGGTTTTGTTTTTGTTGTTTTTTTTTTTTTTTGAGACGGAACTTCGCTCTCGTTGCCCAGGCTAGAGTGCAATGGCACGATCTCAGCTCACCGCAACCTCCGCCTCCCGGGTTGAAACAATTCTTCTGCTTCAGCCTCCCAAGTAGCTGGGATTACAGGCATATACTACCATGCCCCGCTACTTCTGTATTTTTAGTAGTGACGGGGTTTCTCCATGTTGGTCAGGCTGGTCTCGAACTCCCGACATCAGGTGATCCGCCCACCTCGGCCTCCCAAAGTGCTTGGATTGCAGGCATTAGCCACTGTGCCCGGTCTTTTTTTTTTTTTTTTTTTTTTTTTTGTGATACAAAGTCTTGCTCTGTTACCTAGGCTGGAGTGCAATGGCACAATCATGGCTCACCGCAGCCTCAATCTCCAGGGCTCAAGCAATCCTCTCACCTCAGCCTCCCAAGTAGCTTGGACGATAGGCGTGCACCAATATGCCTGGCTGAATTTTTTTTTTTTTTTTAAATTTTTAGTAGTGATGAGGTCTGGCTATGTTGCCCTGGCTGGTCTCGAACTCCTGAGCTCAAGCGATCCACCCACCTTGGCCTCCTAAAGTGCCAGGATTACAGGCATGAGTCACCTCGTCCAGCCAAAACTGGTGATTTTAAGCCATTTAATCTGCATGTTGTTTGGCTCACTTAAGTGCCTAATAAAGGGCTTTTATTTGGAAGGAGGGCATCATGGTATAAAACAACATGTGGGCACAAATCATTCTAGAGAATTGGCAGGAAAAGAAGTGACTCAGTATTTCTGCTCTACTCAATATTATCAGGTGCAGCCGTATTTCACCATTGAAAGGAAAATGATCGTGTGCCTGCAAAGAGCTTGCACAGAGAAGGAGCTTAAATGTTGGTTGAGTTTAATTAAGTGCTGGTTGACTTGAACTAAGGACAGAAATTGAACTGACCAGTTGTTCCAAATGGAAGAGTCTATTATTTCTCAACAGGTGGATCAAAAACTGAACAAGAACTTTAGTCTAACATTCAAAATCTTCCAAATCTGGCTCTTTTATGCATCATGATGCCCCTAGAACCCACTACAGTGCCCTCTAGATGTTTTCAGTGAATAATTGCTGAATAAGTGAATTAAGTAATGACTCCAATCTTTGCTTCCAATCTTATCTTCCACTATGTCTCAGCATGAGACCTCTACTCATGGTTTCCTAAGTACTAACTTACTCATTCCTACCCGCAAGCCTTTGCTCACAAGACTTTCCCACATGCTGTGTTCACTCCTTCTTCCTTTATGCAAATTTGTCCTTTTCTTTCTTTTTTTTTTTTGAGACAGGGTTTCTCTCCCACCGCCCAGGCTGGAGTACAGTGGTATACTCTCAGCTCACCACAACCTCCACCTCCTGGTCTCAAGCAATCCTCCTGACTCAGCTTCCTGAGTACCTGGGACTACAGGCATAAGCCATCACACCTGGCTAATTTTTGTATTTTTAGTAGAGATGGGGTTTCACCATGTTGGCCAGGCTGGTCTTGAACTCCTGAGCTCAAGTGATCTGCCTGCCTCAGCCTCCCAAACTGCTGGGATTACAGGCGTGAGCCACCATGCCCGGCCTGTCCCACTTTTCAAGGTGTGATGGTTTTGAACTACGTCAACTTGGTTAAGCTGCAACCACATTTTCCAGGATCTCTTTTCCTGTATGATTCCAGGTTTAAGTTGACCAAAAGAGAAATTTGCAAGAGTTCTGGAAAGAGCATCCTGATTAGACGTAGTGAGAGACATAAACAAAGGGGCTCTCAAGTTCAAACTGGTCCTCGCATCTCAGCTTCTGAGAGCAGCTCTCCTTCCCTGCTGGCCCTGATGACCACCACCAACTCCCCTGCCCATCACCAGATGCAGAGTCAACAACCTTCTATGGGCTTCTCCATCAGTTCTCTATGGTAGTCCGATCCCAGAGCTAGACACCTGTAGCTTCCCAGATTTCCCTTGCAAGCTCCCACTCATTCACCCATGGCAGTGTTTCAGGGGGGTTAAGTAGCAATTTTATATCTGATCTTCCAGCTTTCCTTTCCAGACCTTGTTTCCCCAGATGCTCCCACAATTATATCATACCTAATTGCTATAATCAATTCCTCATTCATAACACTCATAGTGGTTCTGTTTACCTGATATACAAGGCTCAGTTCATGTACTGCTATTGCTTGATGCCTTCTGTGACTATTCTAGAGCAATTTCTCTATGCTTCTTTGGTACAATGTGTTTGTGGCCCCCCACTGGCATTAGTCATATATTAGCTTGTACTGCATTTACATCGACATAGGTCTTCATGGTTCTAAGTGTATGGTTGGTATTTAGGAACAGTATAATGAATAAATGAAAATTCACACAGCCTATGTGTCACCATTCTCCCCTCTCACACTTATAGCAAACATTATGTATTGATCCCACCTCTTATTCCCATGATGCTTGAGCTAAGCGTTATAATCCTTTTCAACACAGTGCTATAGATAGGCAGTTGGAACTGGCATGGATGAGGAAACCAGTTTTCCATATAGTTTCCATAAGTCTGAGTATGAATTATACTTTTTAGGCAAATAGCATCAAAGGTCATGGTGCATGTACAGATTAAAGCTCAGATGCTACTTCCCTTCCCTACTCCCCACCCTACTGCCCCTATTTTTCACATAGTAGATCCCCAGTAAGTATTTGTTGAATGAGAGAATGGTAGTATAACCTTCACAAATGAGCTGTGTGATCTCTACAAACCAAAGTGACTCAACGAGGTTCCCACCTTTCTTTTTTTTTTTTTTGTCTTGCTCTGTCGCCCAAGCTAGAGTGTGGTGGCCTGATCTTGGCTCACTGCAACCTCTGCCTCCCAAGTTCAAGCGAGTCTACTGTCTCAGCCTCCCAAGTAGCTAGGACTGCAGGCGCTAGCCACCATGCCCGGCTAATTTTTGTATTTTTAGTAGAGACAGGGTTTCACCATGTTGGCCAGACTAGCCTCAAACTCTTGACCTCAGGTCACCCGCCCGCCTCAGCATCCCAAAGTGCTGGGATTACAGGCATGAGCCACTGCACCCAGCTCCAGTCCCACCTTTTAAAATAATAAATAAGCAAAAGGCCAGTTAGAGTGAGCCTCTTGCATTTTAAGAAGCCCATTTCAGCCATAACAGTCCTTTCTGAGCTAAAGGCAAAGTACAAACACATCCAGGCCCCAATTAACAATCACAACCAAAATGTGACATGTTGTCAGGTACTTGGAAAGAGGGAAAACCTTTCTAGCTTTTGTTCTTCTGGTGTTATTAGCCCACTTCTTGGCAGTGATATAGAAGGAAGACTGTGGAGAAGAAAAAAAGTTTGGAGGGAAAGTTTGGGTTCAAAGGAATCAGGTAGAATTAGGTAGAAAATACAGGGTCTAGAGAAGGATATTTTTTGTTCATTTCTGAAAAGGGAACCCAAATAAACACAAGATTGATTAGACACTTGGAAATACTATTTTTGGTTTTCTCTCTTTTCCTCAATTTTGCCCCATCAACCAAGGCCCATATCTCTAAGAATTCTGTCAGGTACTTCCCATTCCTGTGTTCATTCTCTTATTTCCTATTCGTGTGAACAAAATCAGATTATGCCTCTGATAATCCTGGAAATTGACCATTGAAAGCATGGATGGCAGAAAAGTAAAGAAAAAACATCTGTGTGTTTATTCCAATGGGTAGAAAGTAAATTTAAAAGGTTACTCTGTTGGGTAGATGATGTCCAAAGTAAAGCATTCTCCCTTGCATTCCTTAAAATTACTCACATACAACCTCCATGCTAAAAAGAAATATAAAAGCAATACTTTTCTTTCCTGTTCTCATTCTCACTTGAAAATTGTGTGTCTGGTTTCTATTGGTTTCTCATTGGGAGAGAAATTTTAAGAATACCTCAATTCAATTGCTGTGTATTTACACGCCGAAGTCTGGGGTATGCACAAGCTAACAAGAGCTATGCTAGGGTGGGGTGTGGTGGTTCACACCTGTAATCCCAGCACTTTGAGAGGCTGAGGTGGAGCATTGCTTGAGCCCAGGAGTTTGAGACTAGCCTGGGGAGCACAGTGAGACCCTGTCCCTACAAAAAATTTAAAAATTAGCCAGATGTGGTGGCACATGCCTACTGGTTCCAAGTACTCGCTTGAGCTCGGGAGATCAAGGCTGCAGGGAGCCGTGATCATGCCACTGCACTCTATCCTGAAAGACAGTGCGAGACTCTGTCTCAAAAAGAAAGAACTATGCTACATTCATTTTCTGCTTCTCCATCAGTGAAAAGAGCACTAAGGCCTGGTTAACTGTTAAACATGAGATATTTTTATTTCCCTTCCACATTTTTGGAAACACTATCGTAAGACAGATCCACTGCCGACAGTTTCTCCATTCGAATGAAAGCAGCGTTAGGGCCAGATATTATTCTTGTGTTTGCAACCCCAGGGACTAAAGCAAGGCCTGACACAGAGTAGGTGATGAGAATGTTTGTTGAACAAATGAATGAGTTTTACTCTTTTAGTATGGCAGGCAGAATAAAGGCCCTCTCCAGGGGTGTCCACATCCTAGTGCCCAGAGCATCTGAATATCTTTTTTTTTTTTTAAGTATCTTATCTTACATGTCAAAAGAGACTTTGCAGATGTGATTAAGAATTTTGAGATGAGGAAATTACCCTGGATTATCTGGGCGGGCCCAAGGTAATCACAAGGATTCTTATAAATGAAAGAGAGAGGCAGGAGTGTCAGAATCAGTGAAAGAGATGTGACAATGGAAGCAGAAGTCAGAGTGGTATGTGGCCATGAACCAAGGAATGTGAGTGGCCCATAGAAGCTGGAAAAGACCAGGAAACCAATTCTCCCCTAGTGCTTCCAGTAGGGCACAGCCCTGCAGGCACTTTCATGCTCAGTGACACCCAATCTAGACTTCTGACCTCCAGACCTGTAAGATAATAAATTTGTATTGTTTGAAACCAGGGAAGTTTGTAGACAGCAATAGGAAATGAGTACAATTAGCACTAACATTAAGAGGCCATATAATAAGTCATTTGTAATGGACAATAACCAAAATGAGAGCCAGCATTTATTGAGCACTTAGGGAGAAGTGCAGTACAAGATGCTTTACAGACATGCCTTATTCTAATTCTCTAAGCGAGACCAGAAGACAGGTATTGGCCAGGTGTGGTGGCTCACACCTGTAATCCCAGCACTTTGGGAGGCTAAGGCAGGCGGATTGCTTGAGCTCAGGAGCTTGAAACCAGCCTAAGCAGTAAGGCAAAATTCCAGCTCTACTAAAAATACAAAAATTAGCTGGGTGTGGTGGCCCATGCCTGTAGTCCCAGCTACTTGGGAGGCAGAGGTGGGACGATGACTTGAGACCAGGAGATGGTGGTTACAGTGAGCTGACATCATACCACTGCACTCCAGCCTGGGTGACAGAGCCAGACTCTGTCTCAGAAAAAAAAGAAAAAAAAAATGTTTTATTATTACTCTTAATTTACAGCTAAGGAAACCATGGTTTAGTAAAGCTAAGTTACTCAATCAAGATCACAGTTAGCAAGTGGCAAAACAAGGATCTGAACTCAGGCAATCTAACTCCATGTCATACTATCTCCTATGTTAGTGCTGAGAGGTGTGAAAAATGGTCTTGAACTATAAGTCAGTCCTGGCCCTCAAGGAACAAATAGAATGGAAAAGACCACCCTAACATAAACGTCAGATTATAGAGAGTATAACACAGATCCTAAATGATCTATGACCTACATTTAATCAGGAAAATGGGAGAAGAAACTGGAATCCTCAGGACTGGATGGAGCTGGACTTGAAAGGGTGCTTGGGTATGGACAGGTACAGTGGAGGTCCCTTATAGACTGGGGAAAGGAATGAGTGAAGGAATATTTGGCGCAAATAAACATGAAAATGGAGAAAGAAAATAATCCACAAAGCCTACCAGGGGGAAAAGTCTGATAAAGAAAAACAAGAAGGCTGGGTGCAGTGGCTCACACCTATAATCCCAGCACTTTAAGTGGCTGACACCTGTAATCCCTGCATTTTGGGAAGCTGAGGTGGGTGGATCACTTGAGTTCAGGAGTTAGAGACCAGCCTGGCCAACATGGCAAGACCTCGTCTCTACTAAAAATACAAAAAATAAGCCAGGCATGGTGGCGTGCACTTGTAATCCTAGCTACTTAGGAGGCTGAGGTTGGAGAATCACTTGAACTTGGGAGGCGGAGGTTGCAGTGAGCCGAGACTGCGCCACTGCACTCCAGCCTGGGGGACAGAGGGAGACTCCATCTCGAAAAAGAAAGAAAGAAAAAGAAAAAGAGAAAGAAAGAAAGAAGGAAGGAAGGGAAGGAGGGAGGGAGGGGGGCAGAGAGAGAGAGAAGAAAGAAAGAAAGAAAGAAAGAAAGAAAGAAAGAAAGAAAGAAAGAAAGAAAGAAAGAGAGAGAGAGAGAGGAAAGAAAGAGAAAGAAAGAAAGAAAGAAAGAAAAGAAAGAAAGAAAGAAAGAAAGAAAGAAAGAAAGAAAGAAAGAAAGAAAGAAAAAGAAAGAAAGAAAGGGAAGGAAGGAAGGAAGGAAGGAAGGAGGAAGGAAGGAGGGGAAGGAGGGAAGGGGAAGGGAAGGAAGGAGGAAGGAAGGAAGGGAAGGAGGGGAAGGAAGGAAGGAAGGAAGGGGAAGGAAGGAACAGGAAGGAATGGAGCACCTATTCCACCTAAAGGGCATATTCACATTTGTTATTTCATTTAATGCTCACAAACCCCAACTAAATGAGTATTATTAAGCTTCATTTTTACAAAAGAGGAAATTAAACATCCAGAGAGATTAAGTAATCGCTGCCAGGCACATAACCAGTCAGTTTGATTCTAAAATTCATGTTCTGTCCTTTGTTTCTTTTTGCCCTCATAATAATTTCAGCCCTTCTCTGAGAAGGAGCATGTTTCCATTAAAGTAAGAATGACAGGCAGAGCTGTCTGAAAGAAAAAAAAATTAGAAAGAGTTGCTTCAGAAGGTGGCAAGTTAAAAGCAGTCAAGCCGAGGCTTTCAACCAGTTAGCTGTTCAACGAACATTTACTGACAATCCCTGTGCTAAGCACCTGGAATAGAGAAATCAAAGCAAAAGGATACCTCAAGGCACCAACTGTTTAGTGAGGGAGACAAATGAGTAAAAAGACCTCCACACCAGCTTCAGATAGGGTTTACTGCTAGGGAGGGAAGGTGGAGAAAGGATTGGGAGGAGTGAAGCTTTACTTATGTCTGTAAGCTTGTATTTCTTCAGAGAAATAAGAGAAATCTGAAACAAATATGGCAAATTACTAACATATATTTAATCTCAGTGCTGAGTAGACGGGTGTCTGTTACAATATGCCTCTTCATTGCAGCTTTGCTTTTGGGGTGGGGTGCGGTGGCTCACGCCTGTAATCCCAGCACTTTGGGAGGCTGAGGCAGGTGGATCACCTGAAGGCAGGAGTTTGAGTCCAGCCTGGCCAACATGGTGAAACCCCATTTCTACTAAAAATACAAAAATTAGCTAACTGGGCGTGGTGGTGTGCACCTGTAGTCCTAGCTACCCGGGAGGTTGAGGCGGGAAAATCGCTTGAACCAGGGAGGCAGAGGCTGCAGTGAGCTGAGATTGCACCACTGAACTCCAGCCTGGGCGACAGAGCAAGACACCATCTCAAAATAAATAAATAAATAAATAAGTGTTGTTATTGCTTTTAAAAGAGATTATCATAATATCTAACCAGTGCCATGCTAGAGGGAAGCACAGGATACTAACAAAGGACTGGAGGGGCAGCTAACCCAACTTAAAGAGGAATTGGACACAGCCATAAAAAGGAATGAAATTATGTCCTTTGTGCAACATGGAAGCAGCTGGAGGCCATTATCCTAAGTGCATTAACACAGGAACAGAAAATCAAATACCACATGTTCTCACTTACGAGTGGGAGCTAAACTTTAGGTACTCGTGGACATAAAGACGGCAAGAATGGACACTGGGAACTGCTAGAGTGGAGAGGGAGAGGAGGGCAAAGGTGGAAAAACTACCTATTGAGTACTATGCTCCCTTCCTGGATGACGGATCAATTGCACCCAAACCTCAGTATCACGCAATATACTCATGTAACAAACCTGCACATGTACCCCTGAATCAAAAATAAAAGTTGAAATTATAAAGTTTTTTAAAAAAAGGAATTAGAAAAAGCAAGCAAACAGCTTCTCCCCTACAGCCTCCAGAGGGACAGAGCCCTGCTGTTACTTTTGTTTTAGCCTACTGAGACCAGATTTGGACTTCTAACCTCTGACCACATCTTCAAGAACCTGAAGGAAATCCTTACAAGGAGGTGAGCAGAGCAGTGTCAGAACAAGCAGCAGCAGTAAGCAAAATTCTTAGGCTAAAAGAGACCAAGGCACATTCCAGTCATCTCGAGGGTCAGCAGACCAAGTACTCACTGTGAGGGGACAGGGCAGGGTGGCTGGGACTCAATCAGGATAAACCTTTTAAGCCAGAAAAAAGGAATCTGGATTTTATCTTAAATGACATAGGTAGCTTCTTGAAGGTTTTAAGCAGGAGATAGAGATGATCGCTTTCTTTTCAGAACCATCAGTCTGGTATGGTAGGAGTAGGAAGGGTGACAGAGAGGAAGGTGGAGCTCTGGCCAGGTAACCAAGGCAGGAGTTTATCAGAGGATCCTAGATGAGAGATATTCAGGAGCCTGAAATACAGGGTTGCAATGAGGATGAAGTAATGATTTCAGAGTATTTATGAGGTGGAATTAAGTTTGGTGATCCATCCAAGGTAGGAAGAAAATGGCACCAAAGATAACTTCTGGGCTTCTTTCTTGGTGGACGTGCTGCCATTTCCCCTGTCATAATTATTAAGGGGGAAATAAGTTTACAATTGAGGATGAGTTTTCAACAAATGTTGCTGGGACAACTGGATATCCACACAGAAAAAATCCCCTGTCATAATTATTAAGGGGAAAATAAGTTTACAAATAAGGATGAGTTTTCAACAGATGTTGCTGGGACAACTGGATATCCACATAGAAAAAGTGAATTTACATGTAGACCTTTCACAAAAATTAACTCAAAATGAATCACAGACCTAAATGTGAGACACAAAGCTATAAAACTCCTAGAAGAAAACATAGAAGAAAATCTAGATGTTCTTGGGTTTGGTGATGACTTTTTAGATACAACACCAAAGGCGCCATTCATGAAAGAGATAATTCATAAGCTGGACATCATTAAAATTCAAAATTTCTGCTCTGCAAAGGTTACTTCCAAGAGAATGAAAAGACAAACCACAGACTGGGGGGAAATACTTGCAAAAGACATATTTGGTAAAGAACTGTTATACAAAACATACAAAAAAACCTTTAAAACTCAACAATAAGAAAATAGGGGCCAGGCGCTGTGGCTCACACCTGTAATCCCAGCACTTTGGGAGGCCGAGGTGGGTGGATTACGAGGTCAGGAGTTCAAGACCAGCCTGGCCAAGATGGTGAAACCCCATCTCTACTAAAAATACAAAAATTAGCTGGACATGGTGGCAGGTACCTGCAATCATAGCTATTCAGGAGGCTGAGGCCGAGAATTGCTTGAACTTGGGAGGCAGAGGTTGCAGTGAGCTGAGATTGTACCACTGCACTCCAGCCTGGGTGACAGAACGAGACTCCGTCTCAAAAAAAAAGAAAAAAAAAAAAAAGAAGAAAAAAAAAAGAGAGAGAAAAAGTTAGCTAGGCACAGTGGCTCATGCCTGTAGTCCTAGCTATTTGGGAATCTGAAGTGGGAGGACTGCTTGGATTGCTTGAGCCCAGGTGTTGGAGTTTACAGTGAACTCTGATCATGCCACTACACTCCAGCCTGGACAATAGAGTGAAACCCTACCTTTAAAAAATATAAAAATCAGAAAACATGAATAAAAAATGGGCCAAAGTCTATTAAAAATAATAGACACCTTACCAAAGAAGTATACAGATGACATACAGGCATACGAAAAGACGCTCTACATCATATGTCATCAGCGAAATGCAAATTAAAACGACCATGAGATACCATTACACGCCTATTAGAATAGCCAAAATCCAGCACATTGACAACACCAAATTCTGGAGAGGATGTGTAGCAACAGGAACTCTCATTCATTGCTCATGGGAATGCAAAATGTTAACAGATATTCTGAAAGACAGATTGGCAGCCTCTTATAAAACTAAACTTGTTCTCATCATGTGATTCAGCAATCATGCTCCTTGGTATTTACTCAAAGGAACTGAAAATTTATGTCCACACAAAACCTGCACATAGACGTCTATAGCAGCTTTATTCATAATTGGCAAAACTTAGAAGCAACCAAGATGTCCTTCAGTAGGTGAATGGAAAATAAACTGTGGTACATGCAGTCAATGGAATATGATTCAGTGATAAAAAGAACTGAGTTGTCAAGCCATGAAAAGACACAAAAGAAACTTAAATGCATATTACTAAGTGAAAGGAGCCAGTCTGAAAAGCGTACATACTATATGATTCCTACATACGACATTCTTGAAAAGGCAAAACTATGGAGATAGTAAAAAAATCAGTGGTTGCCAGGAGTGGGGGTGGGGAGGGATGAATAAGCAGAGCACAGATGATGTTAAGGGCAGTGAAACTGTTTCTATATGACTCTATAATAGTTGCTCCATGTCATTATACATTTGTCCAAAACCACAGAATATACACCAAGAGTGAACCCTAATGTAAACTGTGGACTCTGGGTGACAATGATGTGTCGATGTACGCTTATCAATTGTAATAAATATAGCACTGTAGTAGGGATCTTGATAGTGGTGGGAGGGGGGTATGCATGCGTGGAGATAGTGGAAAATCTATGTACTTCCTACTAAATTTTGCTGTGAACCTAAAACTGCTCTAAATAATAAAGTCTATTATTTAAGGGGAAAAAAAAACAGATGAGAACAATTTTGAAAATGTTACATATAGGTCCTGAGGAAATAGAAACAGACGTGTTAATGGGTAGTTTGGTATTATTACGTCATTCCCGATTGACAGATAACAGCCTCAGAGAGATGAAGTATCTTGTCCAAGGTCACACAGCACACTAACAGGCAGAGGGTAGAATCTGATCTAAGAAAGTTTGACTCCGTTGTCCACATAAGTGACCATATGTGAAAGGAGGTTTTGAGGCCTATATTTGTTTCCCATTTTTGTTGCTCCAGACTACCAGATATTTGGTGCCTTAAAACAACACAAATTTATTATCTTATAGTTCTGGAGGTACAGAATTTCAAAATGAGTCTCACTGAGCTCAGGAGAAAGTTTTATAAGCCTTCTTGAGGCTCTATGGGAGAATCTGTTTCCTTGCCTTTCTGAGCTTCCTTTTAGAGGCCAGCTGCATTCCTTGGCTCATGGCCTCCTCCCACCTTCAAAGCAGTAATCATACCACTGTGACCTCTGTGTCTACTGTTACATTTCTTCTTCTGATCAAGGTACATCATAATTAAACTTCTGAAAACCAAAGAAAAAAAAAATTTAAAAGCCAGAGAGAAATGACGCACTGCCTGTAGAGGAACACCAATTAGTAAGAGGATGGATTTTTCATCTGAAAGCATAAAGGCCAGGAAGAAATGACACAACAGTTTTCAAGTGCTGAAAGAAAAGAACTTTCAGTTATGCATCTTATATCTGGTGACATTATCCTTCAGAAATGGAAGGGGAATAAAGTTATTCACACATGAAGGAAAACTAAGAAAATTAGTTGCCATTAAACTCACCCTTCAAGAATAGCTAAAGTAAACTCTCCAAACAGAAAGAAAATAACAGAATAAGGCTGGGGACTTTGCAAATTAAAAGAACAAGAACAGAATGGATAAATATTGGGTAAATATAGCAGACTAACTTCCCTTCATAAGTTTCTTATATCATATTTGGTAGGTGAAGCAAAATTTTTTTATTTGAGGTTGAGTCTTACTCACTCTGTCTCCCAGGCTGGAATACAATGTAGCGTGATCTCGGCTCACTGCAACCTCCGCCTCCTGGATTCAAGTGATTCTCTTAGCCCCTGGAGTAGCTGGGATTACAGGTGTGAGCCACAGAAACCCAGAGAAGAAAAATTTTTAAATAGCCTACAGGTGCTACTAAGTGAGGCAAAATTTGTAACACTATCTGATATGGTGGTGCTCAATATATGTAGAGGAAATACTTGAGACAACTGTATTTTAGAAATGGGAAGCACAAAGGGACCTAAATGGAAGTAAGCTTTCGATACTTAAAGGGGTAAAGTGTTGACACCAGTAGAGGGTGATAAATTACATATCTATATTGCAATGGTTAGAGAGATCACTAAAAAAAATTATGTAGGGCAATATGCTCAAAAGCATTATAAATAGAGGAAAATTAATTTTTTTAAGTTCAAGTAATGCCCAGAAGGCAAAAAGGAAAAACAGAAGAATGAAAAACAGAGGGAGGAAACAGTAAAGAAGTAATAAAATGGCAAACTTAAGCCTCAATATATCAATAATTAATTTAAGTGCAAGTGGCCTAAATACACTAATTAAAAGACAGAGATTAGCAGAATAGGGGAGAAATGATCCAACAAATAACTGCCTATAAGAAACTCACTTTGAACATAACAACTGTATTAGTTTCCTATTGCTGTTATAACAAATTACCATAAACTTAGTGGCTTAAAATAACATATTTATTATCTCACAGCTCTGGCAACAGTAGACTCGATATTTTTGGTACATTCATACAATGGAATACTCTACCATAATAATGAGTGAAAGAAGCCAAACATACAAAGTTCTAAAACAGGCAAAACAAATCTATGGTGATAGACTCATAAAAGAGTGATATCCATGAGGGGGTGGTTGCTGACTAGGAAGGAATACAAGAGAATTTTCTGGAGTGCTAGAAATGTTATCTTGAACTGGATGGGGGTTAAATGGGTGTGTACACAGGCAGAAATTTATCAAGTTTTATACTTAAGATTTGGGCATTGTATACATACCTCAATAGAATATTTTATTTATTTATTTATTTATTTAGAGATGGAGTTTGGCTCTTGTTGCCCAGTCTGGAGTGCACTGACGCAATCTCGACTCACTGCAACCTCCGCCTCCTGGGTTCAAGCGATTCTCCTGCTTCAGTCTCCCAAGTATCTGAGATTACAGGCATGTGCCACCACGTCTCGCTAATTCTTTATTTATAGCAGAGACAGGGGTTTCACCATGTTGGTCAGGTTGGTCTAGAACTCCTGACGTCAGGTGATCCACCCGCCTCAGCCTCCCAAAGTGCTGGGACTATAGGCATGAACCACTGCACCCAGAATATTCTTTGTAAAATGAAGCCATTAGGCTTTTTTAAGATTGTCTTTCCTTTTTGATGACAAACTCCAGTGGGGAAATTATTAAAACATGAGACAGATATATGGCCAGTTGTCCACCCAGAGAGGGTGTAAAAGGGAGGTGATATAGTATAGTGATTAGGAGGATGGGCTTAGGAGTCACAAACCTGGTTTTAAGTGTCATTTGCTGACTGTGTAATCTTACTCAAGATATTTGATCTCTCTAACCTTCAGTTTAATTATGTATATAATATGGATATATAAATGGCTGTACCGACCTTGTAGGAGCATTGGAAATACATAAGACAAAAAATACAAAAATCTTAAAAACAATCAGTTATTACATACTGTGTGCCACACGCTGTGGAATATATCACTTAACCCTATGACAACTGCATGGGAAGGATACTAACATGTCCATTTTAAGAATTAAGAAATTAAGATCCAAAGAGTTTGGTCTTAAGAAGTGGCAGGTGTGTCTGATCCTAAAGTCCATGAATTTAAGCATTACCCTTTATGGTATACTTGGATGAATAGGTGGGTGGATATTAAAAAACTGAATCAGAAACTAGCCTGAGTTCCGCAGAGGGGCACAATATTTAACTAAAGCTTCTGTTAACATGTTAAGGGCTAGCCAATGATATCTATAGCATAAAAGACCTTTATCACTGGAAGGGAAACTAATTGTCCTGTCTCATGAGGTGATTTATAGGGATTAAGTGAAATAATCAGGTCAGGAGAGTACATAGCAAATAATAGGCAATTTAGTAGCTTCCTTTAATTATTTCTAATAATCTACTCCCTGATCTTTTATCAGGAACCACCTCTAGAAACCACCCATTCAAAGAGAGAATTTTAATGTTTATAAAATATTTGAGCAGAGCCCTAAGGAAGCACGTCATGTAACATGGGAAAGAGTCCTCCAGGCAAAGGAAAGAGCAAGTAAAAAATCTTGAGGTAGACCTTGTGGGGTGGCTTACGCCTGTGATCCTAGCACTTTGGGAGGCCGAGGTGGGTGGATCACTTGACGTCAGGAGTTCAAGACCAGCCTGGCCAATATGGTGAAACCCTATCGCTACTAAAAATACAAAAATTAGTTGAGCGTGGTGGCATGTCCCTGTAATCCCAGCTACTCAGGAGGCTAAGGCTGGAGAATTGCTTGAAACCAGGAGGTGGAGGTTGCAGTGAGCCAAGGTCACGTGCCACTGCACTCTAGCCTGGGCAACAGAGCAAGGCTCTAAAAAAAAAAAAAAAAAAAAAAAAAAATTGATGTAGAAATTGGGTTGGGTGCTCAGGCTGGTGGCCTGTAATCCCAGCACTTTGGGTGGCTGAGGCAGGAGGCATGGTTGAGGCCGAGAGTGCAAGACCAACCTGACCAACATAGTGAAGCCCTGTCTCTATGAAAAAAAAAAAACCAAAAAAACAAAAAGGAATCGATATGGCACATTTGAAGCATGACAGAAGCCACTGGAGAATAAGCAGAACAGTGGCAGGTTCTCATTTATTTTTTATCATTTTGGCTGCTGTGTGGAGAATATAATGTAGGAGGACAAGAGCAGAAGAGGTGCATAGTAGGTCAATAAATAGCTGAGAAAGAATAAACAATAAATTTGCTTCTTTTTTTTTTTTTTTTTGAGACGGAGTCTTGCTCTGTCACCCAGGCTGGAGTGCAGTGGCCGGATCTCAGCTCACTGCAAGCTCCTCCTCCCGGGTTCACGCCATTCTCCTGCCTCAGCCTCCTGAGTAGCTGGGACTACAGGCGCCCGCCACCTCGCCTGGCTAGTTTGTTTTTTGTTTTGGTTTTTTTTTTTGTATTTTTTAGTAGAGACGGGGTTTCACCGTGTTAGCCAGGATGGTCTCCATCTCCTGACCTCGTGATCCGCCCGTCTCGGCCTCCCAAAGTGCTGGGATTACAGGCTTGAGCCACCGCGCCCGGCCAAATTTACTTCTTTTGAATACCTTTTAAAAGGTTCAAAACACTTGTGTGTGTGTGTGTGTGTGTGTGTGTGTGTGTGTGTGTGTGTGTGTGACGGAGTCTCGCTCTGTTGCCCAGGCTGCAGTGCAGTGGCACGTTCTCGGCTCACTGCAACCTCCGCCTCCCGGGTTCACGCCATTCTCCTGCTTCAGCCTCCCGAGTAGCTGGGACTACAGGCGCCCGCCACCATGCCCAGCTAATTTTTGGTATTTTTAGTAGAGACGGAGCTTCACTGTGTTAGTCAAGATGGTCTCGATCTCCTGACCTCGTGATCCGCCCGCCTCGGCCTCCCAAAGTGCTGGGATTAGAGCCAAGAGCCACCACGCCCAGCCTTCAAAACACTTATTAAAAACAATTTTTGTTATGTCTTGAACCATTTCACTCCAATAGTTTGCCTCAGTGACAAATCACACAGAGAATTCATGCCATTCTCCTTAATGTTCCTCATAGCACAATAATAGGTGAATTACATAATCTATTCAGAATCAGTCGAATTTTGAGGTTTTTCTAAAAATCAAAGATAGGATCTTGAGCCTTCATAATCATAGCATCTTAAATACAAAATTACTTCACATGATAAAAAGTTCCAAACACCACACTTTAGAGTATTCTGGTAAAACGTTTTTCTTTGGCATATGCAGCCCAAATAGCTCTAACCTTGATCATTTTTCAAGTTGTAATCTCCACATGCTTGGCATATTCTGATAACATTGACAGGTTAAAAGCAACACTCTGTTGTATGCATAGTGATTGCTTGCAATTAACCATAATTTAGGCTGAAAAGTAGGCTGATCAGCTGCCTCACAGCAACATTTTAAAACTTATTAAATATCTCCAGTGAACTTTAGATGAAAAAGCAACAAAAACAAAATCTGTAACATTTCCACTTTTTCTTACATAGAATCTTAAAGGAGTGAAGCTGCCAATAAGACTAATTCTTGATTTAAAAAAAAGACATTTTTGGCCCATATTACATCCAGTAACTGCAGATATGGATAAAGATAATGGAGATATGAAAAACAGGTAAACAATGTCCAAACGAAGTGTCTTATCCTCCTTTTGTCAAAGAGATTTTTGAGCCCACTGGCATTTTATTTTAGAAACAACCATACTATATAGCCCAGCGTGCAGAACCTCTTGCAAGTTCCAGACAGACCTCACCAGTACTTGAGGCCATTATCCCGTTCTTTTAAAATGTGTTCAATACACAATTAGTATCTGCCATTTAATTGTTCAACATTACCTGACACGTCACTACCTCTATTTATATGAGGGATTAAGAATGGTTACGTGCTCAGTCACAAAATAAGTGACGAGAAACAGAATGCAAACTCAGGACTCAGAATATGTCTATACTTTTCTTATCATCCCATGCTGCTTGGATGCCAGACCTCTAATATGGCATCCTACCTTTTCCTTTTAAATGTATCTATCAGGTGGGGTGTGGTGGCTCATGCCTGTAATCCCAACACTTTGGGAGGCCAAGGCGGGAGGATTGCTTCAGGCCAGGAGTTCAAGACCAGTCTGGCCAACATGGTGAAATCCCATCTAAGATACAAAAATTAGTGGGGTGTGGTGGCACGTGTCTATAATCCCAGCTACTTGGGAGGCTGAGGCAGGAGAATCGTTTGAACCCGGGAGAATGGAGGTTGCAGTGAGCCAAGATTGTGCCATTGCACTCCAGCCTGGGCAACAAGAGTGAAACTCCATTGGCAAAAACAAAAACAAAAAAAAACAAACCCCAAACCACTATTTCTTTTATACTCTTAGCAGTTCCATGAACAAATCCTGGCCACAGACAAAACAGAATCTTTAAAATAAGCAATATTTCTGGGTACATAGGTACTTCTGGAAATTATACTAATCCTTTAGGCAAAAGCAGTATCATTTGTACATCACTGCTACAAGGTACTAAACGTTTCTATATGATTGAAAGAATCCTTCCCATTCTGCCTTAAAAGGCTTAGCAGTAATAAAGAATGACTGAGCTAATCCATCTCACAATTTTGGTCACTGATCTAAAACCAGGGTTAACATATAAAACATCGGACACAGAGGGTTTAACATATAATTCATATTCATACATACTACTAACAAGTTGTGATAATAGTGCTCAGTGAAAGAAAAAAAAGTTGACAAAGAATTTAAATGCATTCACATGAGTTTATTAAAAAATCTGTTAAAGAATTACATATTAGGCAACAGAATTAGGCAAACTAGAAGTGTTCTTGTTGTAAATTTAGGAAACTAAAGTGAAAATAAAGTCTAAAGGCTTAATAATGTATTGTGAAGGGACTTTGTTTCTGTACTTCCTCAACAACCCTTTAAGAGTATAGCTTATTTGAATAAATACTTTTTAGCATCACCTGCTTTGAAACAGACTTACTGCCTGGCCAAGCTAATGACTGTAGCTATTATGCAAGGATCAAGATTACTTTTCAAAATTTGACTGCAGGTATTTCTTTTTCTTTTCTTTTTTTTTTTTGAGACAGAGTCTCGCTCTGTCACCCAGGCTCGAGTGCATTGGCACAATCTCAGCTCACTGCAACCTCCGCCTCCAGGGTTCAAGTGATTCTTCTGCTTCAGCCTCCCGAGTAGGTATTTCTTATATAGTTGAACTAATCTGACTGTGGAAACATGACTTAGTCTGGGCTTAGATGATACTACAAAGCACTGTCTGCAACCTAAAGGAACTCAGGGACACTAGAAAATGGTATCTACCAACCAGTTTAACTGTGACCAAAAATATCACGGTGAAACAGTAAGTCACAAGAGAATATAAACTTCTAAAGGGCGGGGATTTTGTTCACTCCTGCATTCCCCCATATAGATCAGGCCTCCCACTTGGTGGACAAGCAAACTTGTTCAAACATCTCTTTGAACAAATCAAAGAGATGTTCCTGGTGTACATTAGGGGGGCAACCAAATTCATTTCATATATTAATATTTAAAAATCTCCCACCAACTTGAGAAGTTACTACTGAATGATTTACATATGATGAAGCTAATTATACTATACTATCCACTTTTGAGGAAAATGTGACAAAAAATTATGGTTTTTACTCTTGAGGAGCACTGACACTAGTAATTTTGAAATTGGTATGCCTGTTCCTAAAGAAAAAGTGGGATAGTATTCTGGGACGTAACATTTCATGTATTTCCATCTTCTTAAAACCCCTCTAAACATGGTAAGAAAAACCAGTGCTAACATACAGGTGCTGCTTTTTTCAGACACTGGTACATCACTTAAGGCACCTGTGCTGGCATCTGCCCGCTGCTGCTCACAGATGGAAGACATTAATCATCTGTTTGGTGCTCCCACCTTGTCCATCCAGCTTCAACTATAACTGCAGTGAGCTCGATGAGTCAGCATCTGGTCTTCCAAAAGCTAGTGTAGCACTCCCAAAGCAAAAAAGGAAAGAGTTCACACTTCAGAGGCCTGAATCAATGCCAGAAGTGTATATGTTGCCTCAAGGTTTCACAGACTCCCTAATGATCTTTAGCTCCCTGGATACCAAGGCAAAGACAGATCTGAAAGCTGCAGAAAAACAGGTGGGTGTCATACACAGGACTGAAGCTCCAGGCAATATAAATGGTATTTGTTCACATCACGGATTAACTGCTTTGAAGGATCAAAATGGGTAAGACAGCTACATTCAACATTTAAGAAGATTTTCTCAATAACAAAGCACTAAAAATGTGAATAAGTTATACTTTTATTTTTCAGAAACAAAATGACAAGTGGCAACTTGCCTTTGTAAAAGATTAAAGAGTATCAGAGTAATAAGCTATCTCTCACAGAGACAGAAGCCTGAGAAACACTATTATACAGCTCTCAAAGGAAGTCCTATTAAATAAATCTCACAATAATATACTTTTAACTAAATCAACAAAACAAAAACCACAAAAAATTATACAGAACTCATAAAATGGTATATGAATGAAAAAGAGAAATCTTTAAATCCAGACACTAGAAGTTCTCTATTAAAATCAAGGACGCTCAAATCCTAAAACAGAAAAAAGAAATAGTTAAAACACAATATTTTTTAATAGTCGAATGAGGTTATTGCAGATGTACATTTTAACATTTCATTTGCTCAATATATATTTTTCTCACTCTTGGAGCACTTCTGTATAATGCAGAGATTACATGAGTGATAATGCAGATACTGGCCTTCCTAATGGGCCCTTCAGGTTTTAAGTTTCAAATCTGACTCTGGAATCCCACCTAAATGTTTACATAATAGGCTACAAATAATGAGATTCCTCTTAAAATTACATTTGCTTAATTTTTACACACTATGGTTTAGAAACAATCTACTTTTGAAAGAGACACAATTTACAGTATGAATAATAAAAGTTACATGAAACTACACAATCCTTCTCATAAGACAGGAGAAACAATTTCCAAAACAAAAATGCCTAATACAAAATGATACAGTTGACTGGAGCTGGGGTAGGATGGGAGAAAGAGAACCACCATGTAACAGAATGTATGGAAGACCTAGATTCTAGTTTCACTTTTGCACTAATCAGTTGTGTGTCTTAGTCTCAATTTCCTTAGCTCTCGATTTTTTTTCCTGGTTAAGAAGATGTAGATGGATCTCTAAGCTTTATTTTAATTTTAAGGTTCAAAGACTTATAGTTTATAAGATTTCGAAAACCTTTTGGACAATCAGTTGAATAAATTCCTTACATCTTGAGGGTGTGTCACTGTTCAATCCCATGATAATAACTACAAGGCATATCCATAATTTTACTGTTAGAAAAGAAAAAAATCCACCTAAAGGGCAAAAGTATACTTCATATCCTGTTTCTGTTCTACAAGACAGAAAACAAATGTCTATTCTCTTGCTGGTCTCTAGAAGCAGTCTTTGAGACAGAGTTGACTGAAAACCCTAGAACTAGGATAATGGTTAGGATATCTACCCTGTATTTTTCTCTGCCTGTCTGTGTCTATGAAAGCTGCTAGACAGCTGCTAGACAGTTCAAAGTGAACTATTACATAAAAGCTACCCTTCACCTTACATGATATATAGGATTTCTCTATTACAGAGAATAATTATACCAGGAAATGGTTTTCCTGATATTCTACCAAAATCCTGAGTAAAATTTGCATTATTGGAAGATTGTTAGAATAGACTAATGTATGGTAATTGAGATTTTAAAAACCTTGTAGTAGCAGAGTTCTAGAAAACCAGAGTTGAACCAGGAAAAAGGATGGTATCTCTGACTTCAGCAGATTTATCACTTATTTAAAGCTGAGGCCAGCCAGGCACAGTGGCTCAAGCCTATAATCCCAGCACTTTGGGAGGCCGAGGCAGGTGGATTACCTGAAGAGTTCGAGACTAGCCTGACTAAAATGGCGAAACCCTGTATCTACTAAAAATACAAGTTACCCGGGCATGGTGGTGTGTGCCTGTAGTCCCAGCTACTGGGGAGGCTGAGGCATGAGAATTGCTTGAACCTGGGAGGCAGACGTTGCAGTGAGCCGAGATCGAGCCACTGCACTCCAGCCTGGGCGGCAGAGCAAGACTCAGTCTCCAAAAAAAAAAAAGATAAAGCTGAGGCCAATTAATAATTCTTATGGGCAGAGCCAAACTTCAGGTTAGAAGAAGGACTTACAGGGAATTCAGGCTTTGGACTCTATCAGTATCTATTTTCAGTTTCAGGGAAGGAGAACCAAAGAAGGAAGTTAAAGATTATACTGACCCTTAGAGGGATGGGCAGCAGAAATATCTGCTATACTGAACTATTTACAGCACATACTTTCATCATAACCATCATATAATAAATGCCTTTTTGCTTTGATGTTACTTTTTTGTGAACTTTGTCCTTTAACCATATGCACTGCAAAGAGTCTGAAGTGGGAACCGTAGGAGCCATAAGCGTGGACTAAAATGCTTTTCAAAGGATTGAAGATGCTTCAGGCATAGGGGGACCTGAGAGGTTTATATGGTCTCTTAAAATTTTCTATGGTCCTAAAATTCTCATAATTTTATGTGAATAATATACTACTATATTTTATATATATATATATATATCACTTACTGTTTCTTTTAAAAAATATTTATGGATATAATTGCGTTTTTCTATATGTTTCATTAGTAATACTTAGTCTTGTAAGTCTGGTTCCGTAGTAATCTATGATGTAACTACTTCCATCTGAAGGTCCAACAATCTAAAAGAGACAAAATTTCAAAATTATTCATTTTACAGAAGATATTTCACAACACTTTGAGTTTACTTTTCTCAGTTGTTAATAAAAGTATTTCAGAAGCAACAGAAATCCAGCTCTAACCTAAGCAAAAACAGGTAATTTAGTGGCTCATGTACCTGAAAAGAATGCTGGGATAGCTCAAAGGATCAAAAGAAAAGCTGCAGGCACCAAGGACTGAATTCTGTGCTCCCTGAGGCCCTTGGCTTCCCTGCCTCCTTGCTTAGCTCTGCTTGTCTTCATTCTGCAGAGTGGCACTCTAACTAATTGCCAACAGCTCGAGAGTCACATATTCCCGGCTCAGCAGCTCCTAATAAAGAAAGTAAAATTTTCTTCCCCAATGTTTATATACCAATTCCAGGGAAAGACTTTTATTGATCTGCTTGGTTTTTATGCCTACTGTGGACAAACCTACTATATCCACGGGAATAGATTTAATGATTGGCCAGGCCAGGCCGCCTCTGGGAGATGAGGTAGTATCATTGACAGTCCTGCCAGAACCACCTGGAATGGAAAAGGAAGAGGTAGGAAAAACAACACACGTTCACTACCATCATCTTGTCCACTTAATCACATATGTGACAATCTAGTTAACGTAATCTCTATAAATTATCCTCTAAGGTAGCAATCTTCAAACTGTAGCCTTAAAGGTGGACAAAGATTTACCAAGGTGTATGTGGGCCCAGAGGGGAAATCAATCTTGAGATCTTAATTCCCTAAATACTCTTTGTAAAACAAATCTGCCTGATACCATGCTACAGTGGAAGCATCCTGTCAGTTTCTCTTCCCACTTCTCCTCACTGTGGTCATTTCTCCCACTTGTTAATAGTAAAGCATACCTACCATCCAGGATACCCCGAGTCTTATGATGGACTATTTCCCTGAGGTGTGAAAGCCTCTGAAGTACCAAACAAAGGGATAACTCAAAATATTGGATTTAGGGAACGATCCTTTACTCAAAGGTCCAAAAATATATTCTGCTGTATCTGTTCCAAAGATGCATTTCCAATAACATTTTACATCTTTTTGCTTAAAAATAATTTGCAGCATGTTTATGCTGTTTTGATCAACTGTGTATCATTATTATAATGACAATCCAAAAAAAATCACAGAAAATTTTTAAATATTTTAATTTTAATGAATAAGATGATTAGTAGGAAGATTTCTTTGTTTTTTTTTTTTTTTTTTTGGATACAGGATCTCAGTCACCCAGGCTGGAGTGCAGTGGCATGATCTTGACTCACTGCAACCTCCCCCTCCTGGGCTCTAGCGATCCTCTCACCTCAGCCTCCCAAGTAGCTGGGACCTCAGGTGTGCGCCATCATGCCCAGCTAATTTTGTTTTTGTATTTTTTTGTAGAGACAGGGTTTCACTATGTTGAACAGGCTGGTCTCAAACTCCCAGTACTAGGATAATGGTTAAGAACATCAACTGATCTGCCTGCTTTGGCCTCCCAAAGTGCTGGGATTAGGGCATGAGCCAACGTGCCCAGCCTAGTAGGAAGCTTTTAAACATAAAACTGTATTATGTTAGGATAAAATTCTGTAGAAGAGGAATAAAAATAAAGGAAGAAAAGAAGCAACGTAAAAATTATAATGGTTAGTGAAGAGTTCACGCACATCTTTTTAAAGTAGGTGATATTTAAAATCCTATATTTATATTATGTTGGAGACATTTCAAAATTGATGTAACACTTTTATTTAAATATGTAAATATTTGCAGACTAGAAGTTATATCCTTTGCAACTATTTAAACTTATGATAGAAAACTTAAATGGCAATTTAAAAATATATGGAGAGTATGAACTTTGTTTTTAAAATCGAAGGACACTGCCATAAAGCATTCCTCATTTTAAAAATAAATTTGATCTTAAAACTATTCAACAAATATTTAATCCCATGATATTCCAGATTCTATGCTAGACATTATACACGGTGAATAAAATACCATCTCTGCTAACAGGGAACTTATTCTAGTGAACTACACGTTAATATTCAAGTAGTACTTACAAAGCACGTATGTGCCACACACCATGCCAGGTGCTATTATGCACATTGACTTACTTGTTAAAGATTAAATTGATTTGGCTTGACACTTTTTTATGAATTTACATAAAAATTAACTATAATCCCCACACTCTGGGAGGCCAAGGCAGGAAGACTGCTTGAAGCCAGAAGTTTGAGACCAGTGTGGGCAAAAAAGCAAGAACTTTGCCTCTACAAAAAAAAAAAAAGAAAACAAAATATTAGCCAGGTGCCATGGCGTGCACTTGTAGTCTCAGCTACTTGAGAGGCTAAGGTAGGAGGATTGCTTGAGCCCAAGAGTTCAAGGTTGCAGTGAGCTATGATCACACCACTGCACTCCAGCCTGGATGACAGAACGCAACCCTATTTAAATAACCAAATTAAGTCAGTGTGGTAAAGCACTAAACTGAAAGGAAAACTTGGAAGAGAAAGCTGTCTCTTTCTATAACTAGCTGCAGGATCAAATAATTTATTCCTTCCTGGATCTCAATTTTTCTTATTGATTATAATGAAGAATAGAATAAGCTGATTGGTACACTATTTTTAAAGTTTTAATGTCTTCTATGACTACAAGATTTAGATACAAAGACCTCAGCTTAAGCCACTACCAAGTATCATCAACACACTTTTCTATGAACTATCTGGTCACACAAGAAACTGTTTTATTTACTTTAAAAAAAAAAAAAAAAAGATCAGCTATCAAGAGTTCTCAACTATTTAGATCTATATTCCTTTGCCAAATTTAAAAAATAAAATAAAATAAAACCTAAGACAGGGTGTAGTGGCTCATGCCTGTAATCCCAGTACTTTGGGAGGCCAAGGCAGGAGGACTGCTTGAGGCCAGGAGTTCAAGACCAGTCTGGCCAACATGGCAAAACCCAGTATCTACAAAAAAAAAAAAAAAAAAAAATACAAGAATTAGTTGGGCATTGTGGTGCACACCTGTAATCCCAGCTACTACTAGGGAGGCTGAGGCATGAGAATTACTTGAACCCAGGAGGCAGAGGTTTCAGTGAGCAGATATCATACCACTCCACTCCAACCTGGGCAACAGAGTGAGGCTCTATCTCAAAGAAAAAATTAATAAATAATAAAACCTGTTTTATTAATAAATAAAAACCCCATTTTTTAATAAAACCTGTAAGCACCCACATACACATATATAATGTGCCAATTCTAACATATTTCATTATGAGTATATTATTGTATTATTAATTATAAAATTACATATCTTTTAAAATATCCCATACTGGATGGGAGGTTGAGGCAGGAAGATTGTTTGAACCTAGGAATTCAAGGATGCAATGAGCTATGATCATGTCACTGCACTCCAGCCTGGGCAACAGAGCAAGACCCTGACTCTAAAACAATAAAGTAAAATATCCCAATACTGGGAATTTTTTTACTCAGTAAATATGTCCACGTCCATTTGTTCATAGACAACAGAATATGAAACCTAAAATTATGAGTTTATTTCTCTGCTAAGAAATATCCTGAAGCTGGCTGGGCACAGTGTCTCATGTCTGTAATCCCAGCACTTAGGGAGGCCGAGGCAGGAGGATAGCTTGAGCCCAGGAGTTTGAGACCAGCCTAGGGAACAAAGTGAGATCCTATCTCTATTTGTAAAAACAAAAATTTAGAACAGGCAAATTCAAAAAGACAAAAAGTGTAACAGAGGTTACTAGAACGTGGGAAGAGAAGGGGAAGGAAGCTATTACTTAAGGGGTACAGTATTTTTGGAGTGATGAAAAAGTTTTAGAAATAGTGGTGACAGTTGTAAAATATTCTGAACATAATTAATGCCACTGAACTGTACACTTAAAGATTAAAGTGGCAATGTTTATGTTATATATATTTTACTGTACAAAAAAAGCTATTATCTTATTTGCACTTATTAATGTTATAGTATTAATGTTTGCAATTTATAAACTTCTGATTTTGTTAGTGTAAAATGTAATTTGTTTATATATACTTAGGTGGCATTCTACTACGAATAAAGGGAAAAAAATGTGGTTACCAGTAAGTACTTTATCACCTCAACTTTAGCAATTGATATGACCCCTCATTTAACAGCACTGTCAGTGAAGTCAAGCTTCTTAAGTAACTCAAATATTTTATAAATTTCAAATGTAATGAATGAATTAAGAAGTGAAAGAAAAAAAAAAGAGCATTTATATCAATCTACGCTTTCTCTATCTAAAAGACTTCTGAGTTCCTCCATACAAAGAATGCCAACAATAACATCAGCAAGATCAGATCATCTCCTGCAAACCTACCAATCTGGTGATAAAAGTCAAATGATTCAGCTGTCTGCAAGTAAAGGATAATGCAACCTGTATCCATCCCAACTCCCCCAAATAACTAATACTTTCTTAAAAGTCAGACTACATTTTTGTATCCATATTTCACATCTGTGTGTGATTAATTTTAAGATGATGCTATTAAAACCATCTGATTAGTCACATTTTAATTATCAAAATTCCTACACAGTGCCAGAATTTATGCATTCAGAACACCTGACTTCATTTGATTTAAATAATTCTTAATATTAATCATAAATGACCAATATAAACACTATTCTTTAAGAAATGAGTAAGAGTCAACATTTACATCCTGAGGAAAACACAGCTTTGGGATTTGTCTCAGAACCAGTTTAAGATATTCTTTGTTTTGAAAATCCTCTTAAAGGCACTAAAAAAAAAATCTACCCACAGGGTAAGTGAACTAAATGAAATCTACCTAATTAAGGTCACATGACAGAGTAAAAGTTACGAAAATTATCAGTCACTTCGGTTTTTCAATTTATTTTCCCAATAAATCACACCAGGGTTAAATAATGACACAGGGAGCTATTTGAAGGATTTGGTATCTATAAAATGTCCTCTGTGCACAGTGGCTCACGCCTGTAATCTGAGCACTTTGGGAGGCCGAGGCAGGTGGGTAACGAGGTCAAGAGATCGAGACCATCCTGGCCAACATGGTGAAATCCCGTCTTTACTAAAAATACAAAAATTAACTGGGCGCAGTGGCGCATGCCTGTAGTCCCAGCTACTCAGGAGGCTGAGGCAGGAGAATCACTTGAACCCAGGAGGCGGAGGTTGCAGTGAGCCAAGATCGTGCCACTGCACTCCAGCCTGGGCAACAGAGCGAGACTCTGTCTCCCTACCTCTCCGCCCAAAAAAAAAAAAAACAAACACACACTCCTCTGTGGCTGGGTGCTGTGGCTCACACCTGTAATCCTATCACCGTGGGAGGCCGAGCCAGGCGGATCACCTGAGGTCAGGAGTTTGAGACCAGCCTGGCTAACATGGTGAAACTCCGTCTCTACTAAAAATTAGCCGGGCGCGGTTGCGCATGCCTGTAATCCCAGCTACTCGGGAGGCTGAGGCAATAGAATTGCTTGAACCCGAGAGGCAGAGGTTGCAGTGAGCTGAGATTGTGCCACCGCACTCTAGCCTGGGCAACAGAGCGAGACTCCATCTCAAAAAAAAAAAAAAAGGCCTCTGTTTTTATGTATTATTGTCCTACATCTAGCAAACTATCAAGTATACCACCTTTTCCAGCATTGGTAGTAGATTATGGCAATTATGCTATTAGTCCTTCTTTTGATCAAAAAGGGATAGGCTATGTCTTTGACCAAACAAACTGGCTCACACAGAGGTGATTCCATAGCCTTGGCCATATTTTGGTCTAAACTGAAAAGCTTAGGCTTTTAAAAATGTTTGTAAAATGCAAAGATTTTTAAAAAGATAAAAATTAAGGAAAGTGTTTATTAGGCCTACAGTCCCCAAGGAAATATTTTATTTTATTTATTTATTTATTTTTTTGCTTAGGCAAAAGCACTCTGTTGCTTAGGCTAGAGTGTAGAACTACAATCACAGTTCACTCTGCAACCTTGATCGATCTCTCAGGCTCCAGTGATCCTCCAACCTCAGCCTCCTGAGTAGCTGGAACTACAGGCATGCACCACCACACCTGGCAAATTTTTTTAAAAAATTTTGTAGGTCGGGCGTGGTGGCTCAAGCCTGTAATCCCAGCACTTTGGGAGGCCAAGACGGGCGGATCACGAGGTCAGGAGATCGAGACCATCCTGGCTAACACGGTGAAACCCCGTCTCTATTAAGAAATACAAAAAACTAGCCGGGCGAGGTGGCGGGCGCCTGTAGTCCCAGCTACTCGGGAGGCTGAGGCCGGAGAATGGCGTGAACCCGGGAGGCGGAGCTTGCAGTGAGCTGAGATCCGGCCACTGCACTCCAGCCTGGGTGACAGAGCGAGACTCCGTCTCAAAAAAAAAAAAAAAAAAAAAAAATTTTGTAGATAAGGAGTCTCACTGTGTTGCCCAGGCTGGTCGGAAACTCCTGGGCTCCACTGATCCTCCCACATAGGCCTCCCAAAGTCCTGAGATTATAGGCACTTATCTGGAAATATTTTGTTTCCAAAAATAAATGGAATCTATTATCAGACTATTCTTGGAAAAGATCATAGGTTCCTCTAGGGCAAGGACCCCATGTTATTATACCTAAGTTGGTGCTCACTAAAACGATTTCCAATGACGGCATAATTTATAGTTTATCACATCAACTCTCATTTTTATTCATTACCTCTCAAGTGACACTGTGAAATTTAGGAATTTAGCCCTATTATGTTTTGAATGTTTGTGTCCCTATAAAATTCCTATGTTGAAGTCTAACCCCAAATGTGTTCATACTAAGAGGCAGGGCCTTTGGAAAGTTATTAAGTCATTAGGGCTCCACCGTCCATTAATGGGATTAATGACCTTATCCTTTATACCATGTGGGCACATATAGAAGGCACCATCCATGAAGCAGACAGCCCTTACCAGACACTGAACCTGATGGTGCCCTGATACTGGACTTCCCAGCCTCCAGAACTATAAGAAATAATTTTCCATTATTTAGAAATAATCTAGTCTAGGCCACACACAGTGGCTAATGCTTGTAATCCCAGCAGTTTGGGAGGCCAAGGTGGGTGGATCATTTGAGGTCAGGAGTTCAAGACCAGTCTGGCCAACATGATGAAACCCCGTCTCTACTAAAAATATAAAAATTAGCCAGGTGTGGTGGTAAGCACCTGTAATCCCAGCTACTCAGGAGGCTGAGGCATGAGACTCGCTTGAGCCTGGGAGGCAGAGATTGCAGTGAGCCAAGATTGCGCCACGATTGTACCACTGTACTCCAGCCTGGGCAATAGGGCAAGACTCAGTCTCAAAAAAAAAAAAAAAGAAAGAAATAATACAGTCTTAAGTGTTTTGTTATAGCCCCAAATGAGCTAAAACAGGTCCTACAGGAAAACAATGACTTTTTAAAAAACTACCATTTTCAGCATCTCATCTTGCTTGTACTCGGCACAAAGCCACAATTTGTATAAGGCATACTGCATACAGTTCCAAATCAGCAAAAATTTTTGAGGGCATACTCTGTTTAACATACTACTGGTACTATAGGAGATTAATAAAAGTCATTTTTCCTCAAAAAATTTATGAGTGAAAAGTCAAATCCATTGTTTAAAAGTTAAAAACTAATACAAAGCAGTACATATAGTATTAGAGTGGCATATAATAAATATCAAATTCATGAAACATACTTTACCAGTCTGTTAAATGTATTTATAAAATTCATAAATGTTTCAGACATTATGCTACTTTTTTGAATTTCTGCTGCTTGTATGGTTACTAGTCCTTTAAGGAAATCCACTCTGTTATATTAATAGGAATGAAAAGCAATTTCTTCCATGATGAACAGAATCTTTAAAAAACTGTGACAAAGAAAGAACCCAGCATACTTCCAATAACTTTCTACATTATAACACTTATTTCCATTTTCCCTCCACACATCCTCATCTTTCTGATTTGTGGCTGTTTGTCTCCACTTAACATAGGAGACTTTCTTTTCCTTTTGTTTTGCAGAATATACATCAGTGGTTTTGGTATAATTAAAAATGCCCAGGTCAGGCATGATGGCTCACACTTGTAATCCCAGCACTTTGGGAGGCCAAGGCAGGCGGATCACATGAGGTCAGGAGTTCGAGACCAGCCTGACCAACATGGTGAAACCCTATCTCTACTAAAAATACAAAATTAGCTGGGCATAGTGGTATGTGCCTGTAATCCCAGCTACTTGGGAGACCGAGGCAGGAGAATCGCTTGAACCTGGGAGGCAGAGGTTGCAGTGGGCCAAGATCGCACCACTGTACTCCATCCTGGACGACAAGAGCAAAACTCCATCTCAAAAAAAAAAAAAAAAAAAAAAAAGCCCAGATTGCATGAATGAGGAAAGCGGTTTAAATACAATCAAAAGACATTCTCATTTTTCTGATAAAAACCTTGTATTGTCTAATCTATCTTTTATGACATGTATAAAAATATAAGGAGGCTGGGGGCAGTGGCTCACACCTGTAATCCCAGCACTTTGGGAGGCCAAGGTGGGTGGATCACCTGAGGTCAGGAGTTCGAGACCAGCCTGACCAACGGAGAAACCCCATCTCTACTAAAAATATAAAATTAGCCGGGCGTAGTGGTGTGTGCCTGTAATCCCAGCTACTTGGGAGGCTGAGGCAGGAGAATTGCTTGAACCTGGGAGGCAGAGGTTGCAGTGAGCCGAGATCGAGCCACTACACTCCAGCCTGGGCGATGAAGACACCATCTCAAAAAAAAAAAAAATATATATATATATATATATATATATATATGGCATAAAAGAATGAGTGTCTTTAAATCTTCAAAACTACCTTATGAATAACTATATATGTAGTAGTTATAAACAATAGTTACCCACAGCTGAAGGATGGTATGCTATACATGTATCACTGATTTAGATTTTCTTGACTGTATTCTATGTATTACTTCATGCCATGCATCATCATTCCTATTATCTGTATATTTTTAGGAACAAAAAATAGAACTTCCAAAGTTTAATAACAAATAGACAAACTCATAAAAGTATTTTCAGTAAATACAGCAACATGTAAAGCTTACTTTAACAATATGGGCATTACACTTTGTATTGTTTCTGTTCAAAGACAAACTATAACTAGACTCTTCGATTTTTGTTATAAACACTGTGAAACAAAGTACGGTATTTTTTATAGGTCTTGAATCCATGCCCGATACATTTATGGGATCACAGTCCAACAGAAACACATTGCTACTCATTGGGAAATAATATTTAATGGCAAAAAAGACAGAAAGAAAGCTAGAAAGACAAGAAAGGCAAGAAAGAGAGAGAGAGAGAGGAAAGAAGAAAAGAAAAGAAAAGAAAAGAAAAGAAAGAAAGAAAGAGAGTCATGGAGAGAATGGAGAAGGAAAGAAAAATAAAAAAATGAGCCAGGGCCATGCGCAATGGCTCATGCCTGTAATCCCAACACTTTGGGAGGCTGAGATGACAGGATCACTCAAGCCCAGGAATGCTCCTCTAAAACTGATGATGTCAACATCAAATGTGAAATATGTTAAATGACATGAAGAATAAGGCTACCCATCTTATTTGGCTATGCTTGAAATGGATTTATTATAATCTCCCTCAATTTGAAAGTAGTCTAAACTGACCACACCTGTGAAAATGTCTTATTTAGGGAAATTTACTGCAGATGTTTACACACTCTATTTCTTAATGTGATAAACTCCTAATCCCAGATGATCTTTAAGTTAAATAACTAGAGGCCAGGTGCAGTTGCTCATGCCTGTAATAATAGCCCTTTGGAAGGCTGAGGTGGGCAGATTGCTTGAGCTCAGGAGACCAGCCTGGGCAGCATGGCAAAATCTCATCTCTTCAGAATATACAAAAATTAGCCGGGTATGGTGGTGCACACCTGTAGTCTCAGCTACTTGGGAGGCTGAGGTGGGAGGATCGCTTAAGCCCAGGAGGCAAAGACAGAGGTTGCCAGTGATCTCAGATCACACCACTGCACTCCAGCCTATGCGACAGAGTGAGACCCTGTCTCAAAAAAAAAATAAAAAAAAAAAGTTTTTATTGTAAAAAGTTCAGGTATAAATGAATCAGAAAGCAGTGGCTGAATCAAATTAGTTCTATAGTTCTATAATTTGATATAACTAAAGCGACAATGCAATAATATCACCAAAGAACCCAGCATGAAAATATTAACTAAATGGTTCAGTTTCAAAGACACTTTGAATTGTGGGTATCTTAACTCAAAGAATCCCAATAATACATTAAATTCCTTGGATCCTCACTGAAAGTGAGAAACTCATTTCTAAGCATATGTGCACAAGTACCTTAGCCTCTTCATGCCTGCATGCCTGTCCCACAGTCAGAGAAGGCAGGATATTTGGTTAGGCATATGTTTACGAGTACAGACAGGAAAATTCCAACTTTAAAACCAAATATTTTCCTTGTTTAATTCTGGTATCTTATTGGTCCATATGCTGCCTCCTCCTCACAGTATGGTATCCCAATCTCCTAGATTGTGACTTTCTTTTAAAGCATAATGATAACATCAAGCAGACAGAATTGAAGAGTGGAAATACTATATGAGAAAGCAGAGCAAAACAGATGATGCTCTAAATGCACACTGACACACTTGCTGAAGATGTTAGGTGCTCCATAAATGCTTGTTGAAATGCTGTTTGTCAACATTTGTTGTGAAAAATTCATCTCTTTCTCTAAGAATCCTCATGAGTTAACCACAATCAGTTCTACATAATTTAACAGAAAACATCTGGTGGCACTTTCAAATGTTACGGACAGCATTTCACAAACTATGCCTGCCCCCAGCCTCACTGCAGCAGGAGAAAATGAGGCTAAGGAGAAAAGCAAGATAAGTTATCAGGAGAGCCCCAAACATGTGTATCATTTGTTTATACATATCTGGTCTACATTCTCAGATTTTCTAAAGAACGCCCCCCGCCTTTTTTTTTTCCTTTTTAGCTTAAGCTAGCTGTAATTTGCAAACAACACAATACTAGTATACAAGGCCTGTCCAGTGCAAAAGAAAATCTTGTCTCTGCCTCCACAATGTCCATATGTATGACAGAATCCTATCAATGCTTTTATGGTAATTGACAAGGTGACAGTAACTATGAGGAAAAGAAACGGTCTGAAAAACAACCACAATCCCTCTTGGAGACAACATATATTAAAAAGCTTTTGAGAATAGTAAAGAAACTTCTTTAACTCAGTTGAACTCACATTTACAAATCATATTTGAGCATGGAATTTTTTAATGAACTTCTTATGTCTTTGAGAACTACTAACTGGTAGAGCACTAGTACATGAAGACAAATGAAAACAACCATTCATATCTGTTTCCTTGCATACTAATCATTTTAAGTATAACAGGAGATCACAGAACTCAATTTTGAATGTAAAAGTAGTTTATATTCTAGATTGAGAAACTTACCTGCATTGAAATAAGAATGAAATCAATTAGGCTCCCAATTCCACAAAATCCTACAGTGCAAAACTTTAACAAACCTAGAAAAGAAGGTAAAGTCATTTATAATCTGGAAAGTCTTCTAAATATTAACGAACTGTTCCATTTTCCAATACACCATTATTTTACATATATATATAATGCTCTTTATATCAAGAACATAAAAGTAACACTTTAAAAAATCAAATCTTCATCTGAAAATGAGAAGAGTTTAAAGGAACCCTCTACATAGAAACGCCAAAAAATAATGTATTAGTTCCCTTAACAAATAAACATTAGTAACTGAAAAAAAACCCTCAATATAATCTAACAAAATTTCTAGGAGAAAAGGCCTAAGGAAATAATCTTTAAATCTCAATACACCAGATACAAAACATCTTTTAGTCCTAAAATCCTTAATTACTTATTTAGACTTCATACATTATGTGACCCAAAATTCACTATACATTTGGAGAGTTAAAATATATAAATTGTCATGTCAAAAAAAAAAAAAAATCAGGAAAAAACACTGCTCTTGTTGTAAAATTGCAAAATTGTATTAGCAATCCAATTACCTTTAATTTATCTTACATATTTCTTTTCCTAAGGATCTCCTGTTTATTAGCTCTATAGTCAAAATCAACAACTCTGTGCTGATCACTATATACGGCTTTGTCCTTGGTCCCAACCCAAGAGCTCAGATGCTAAAATAGATGATAACAGAGTATCTAATATGAGACATCTACAACAATATAACCCAAAAACAATTGTTAAGAGGCGGATTGGGGTGGCCTGGGGGTGGGATGATTAATCTCTTATGAATTTAAACTTGAGTTTCTTACAAGACATCTCATATGAGATATAAAAATGGTATAAGACAAGACTCTTTGTGAAAATGTAGTTCCATATATCAACTACAAATAGACGCCAGCTAAAAATCCTGTTAGGATGAGATCACCTCCCACAACCTGAGAATACACAAATAAGATTGAACTATGTTGGGACATTAGATGACTTTTTCCCCCACATATAGCAGAATAATGTTGTAAGTACAGAAATAACATGGTGGCAATAAGTTAATAACTATTAAAATACAGAAATAACTAAAAATTTTGCTTTTCGTTTTCCTCAAAACACTTACTTACCTAACATTTTATCTTTGATTACTATCTGTCGCATAGAAGCCCCATTAGGGCAGGGCCTTTTATCTGTTTTCTTTACTCCTGTGTCCTTAGTGCCAACGACATTGCCTGGCACATAGTAAATGCTCAATATTTGTTGCATAAATTGAGAAATATTCTCGTATTTCTGCTTCCCAAACACTCCCATCATTCCATCCATTACCTTAATAATAACTCCCTTCATTTTTTCATTAGTTGCATGGTACTATAGTAACCCAAAGAAAATTGTCTGCTGAGATTTTATCCACTCAGTGTATTTTATATTTCCGAAATGTATTCCTCTTCACATAGCATGTTAGTAGAAATTTGAGAATGTCATAGTTTTTCTTTCTTCAATTTGTTTATAAAAAAGAACACTGGCCAGGTGCGGTGGCTCATGCCTATAATCCCAGCACTTCGGGAGGCTGAGGCAGGTGGATCCCCTGAGGTCAGCAGTTCGAGACCAGCCTGGCCAACATGGTGAAACCCTGTCTCTACTAAAAATACAAAAATTATCCAGGCATGGTGGCATACGTCTGTGATCCCAGCCACCCAGGAGGCTGAGGCAGGAGAATCACTTGAACCTGGGAGACAGAGGATGCAGTGAGCCGAGACTGCACCACCGGACTCCAGCCTGGGCAACAAAGGGAGACCTTGTCTCAAAAAAAAAAAAAAAAAAGAGAGAGAATATTAAGTATGGTCCCTCTAAAGTTATATCTTTAACTGCTAATCCATGAAGAATAGGTAATCACATCAGGGCTTTGGCTTTTATTGTGCCATTTTCAAGATTGTTCTTCCTTTTAGGCCACTTCTTTAGAGAAGTCTTCCCTAACCTGCCTGTCTGAAGCCGCATGCCACCCTATCCCTGCCCCGTAACCCACTATGCTCGGCTACTTTTTAAAATTTTTTGTAGGGACAGGGTCTCACTATGTTGCCCAGGCTAGTCTTGAACTCCTGGGATAAAGTGATCCTCCTGCCTTGGCCTCCCAAAATGCTTGGATTACAAGTCATCACATCTGGCCTAAATTTCTTTTTTTTATTTTTATTTTTTTTCTCATACCTCTCAGGGATGAATGAAGGTTTTGATTATAATAACTGTAGTAGCAGAAATAGTGACAACAAAAGTTGTTGCTGGGCTAACATTTATCAAATGTATCTTACCTCGCTTAATTCTTTTTTTTTTTTTTTTTTTTTGAGACGGAGTCTCGCTCTGCCACCCAGGCTGGAGTGCAGTGGCCGGATCTCAGCTCACTGCAAGCTCCGCCTCCCGGGTTCACGCCATTCTCCTGCCTCAGCTTCCCGAGTAGCTGGGACTACAGGCGCCCGCCACCTCGCCCAGCTAGTTTTTTGTATTTTTTAGTAGAGACAGGGTTTCACCGTGTCAGCCAGGATGGTCTCGATCTCCTGACCTCGTGATCCGCCCGTCTCGGCCTCCCAAAGTGCTGGGATTACAGGCTTGAGCCACCGCGCCCAGCCTTACCTCGCTTAATTCTTATTGCCCTTCCTATCTGTGTTCATAAAGTATTTTTATATTTGAACACGTAAAACGAGGTTAAGGTGGCATTATTGGAAACTTCATTACTAAAATCATCCTTTGCCTTAAATTTGTAGAAATAGATAGACCATAGTTAACATCACACGTTTGGAGTAAGATATGCTGTAAGTCACTGTAATGATTAAACCTTCAAGTTTTTTTTTAACACTGAACTGGTAAGTTTAAATGTGTTACTCCAGGAGTTTCTTTCTTTTCTTTCTTTCTTTCCTTCTTTTCCTGTCTCCTTTTTTCCTCCTTCCCTTCCTTCTTTCCTTTGCAGTTTCTCACTATTTCCAAGGGTCTCACTGTGTTGCCCAAGTTGGTCTTGAACTCCTGGCCTCAAGTGATCCTCCTGCCTTGGCCTCCCAAAATGTTGAAATTACAGGTTTGAGTCACCACACCCAGCCTCTTGATTTTTTAAAACAGCTTTATTGAGCTATAAATGACATACATTAAAATGACATACAATGACATCAATGACATACAATGACATACAATGTACATATTTAAATGTACTATTTGATAAATTTGACACTTGTAAACACCTGTGAAACAATCACTATAATAAAAAAAGAACATATCTGTCACCCCTAATAGTTTCCTCACGCCCCTTTGTAATTTCTATTTCTTGTCTCTCCTTGCCCCAGTCTTTCCCCAGCAAGCACTTATCTGCTTTCTGTCACTATAAATTTGTTAGTTCCTTAAACTTTTAAATATCATCTCTGATCTGTTCTCTAATTTCCTTAAATGTATTACTCCAGGTGTAGGTAATATTTACCAGTTCCAAACAAAGATATTCTTCCCTTATCTAATATTTTATCTTAGCAGAAACCTCTCATGTTCATTTTTGTGAAGCATCCTTAAGAAGGGGTTCTGTAGCAAAATATCTAGATTTTCTTAAATTCCTTACTCTGTTATGGGTGTTATTACATTACTTTCCCAATAAACATATTTCTATGTCATTGTTTTAAATGGCACATAGTATTCTGCTCTGTTATACACTGTACCTTAATTTTTTGAGACAGTTCCTCCCTAGTGAACATTTAGCCTGTTTCTAGCTTTTTTGATATTCATGTGACAAATATTTATCAGAGTCTTACCGTCTGTCAAGTTCTGTTTAGGACACCAACTTGCATAAGACAGATGAGGCTTCTGCCTTTAAGAATGTATATTCGAGGCCAGGCACTGGCTCACGCCTGTAATCCCAACACTTTGGGAGGCCAAGGCAGGCAGATCACCTGAGGTTGGGAGTTTGAGACCAGCCTGACCAACATGGAGAAACCCTGTCTCTACTAAAAATACAAAATTAGCTGGGCGCATGCCTGTAATCCCAGCTACTTGGGAGGCTGAGGCAGGAGAATCATTTGAACCCAGGAAGTGGAGGTTGCGGTGAGCTGAGATCGCACCATTGCACTCTAGCCTGGGCAACAAGAGCAAAACTCCGCTCAAAAAAAAAAAAAAAAAAAAAAACCAGAATGTACATTAAAGTGAATGAATAAACAAATCCCTGAGGCTAACAGATTTATAATTAGCACTATGAAGGAAAAAAAAAAAAAAGCTATATATAAGTAGGACTACTGCTTTTCATAACCATGAAGAAAGATTAAGTAAGTTTAGTTTTAAAATGGGATTATTTATTTATTTTTTTCTTTTTTGTAGAAATGGGATCTCACTATGTCACTATGTTGTCTCTGCTGGCCTCAAACTCCTGGCCTCAAGCAATCCCCCCACCTCAGCCTGTTGAGTAGCTGAGTCTATGGGCACATACCACTGCACCTGGCAAAAAACTGAATTTTAGATTTTGTCTATAACTACTTTCATTGCAGTCAACATTGTATTACATAGTTAAGAATTTTTTTTAAGGCAGTGATCATTTAAAATAAAAATGCCTAAATTTCTTAACCTTGGATTCTTAATAGAAATTAAAATTTATTTAAAATATTTATAAATTTTAAATTGGCCAGGCACTGTGGCTCTTCCCTGTAATCCCAGTACTTTGGGAGGCTGAGGTGGGAGGATAGCTTGAGCCCACGAGTTCAAGAGCAGCCTGTGCAACATGGCGAAATCCCATCTCTACAAAAAAATACAAAATTAAGTCAGGCGTGGTGGTACATGCCTGTAGTCCCAGCTGCTCGGGCAGAGCTGAGGACGGAGCATACCTTGAGCCCAGGAGGCTAAGGTTGCAGTGAGCCGAGATCGCACCACTGCACTCCAGCCTGGGCAACAGAGTGAGACCCTGTCACAAAACAAAAGAAAAAGAAAAAATATTTTATTGCTTCTGATACCTAAAAGGATAACTTCTGATATCTAAAGGACCCAACTCCACAGCAAGGTCCTCAAAGCATTTTATAATTGGACCATAGACTACCTCTGTAGGCAGTGTCACCTCCTGCAATGTTCTTCCTACACGATCAGCTAAATTATTCCCTCATCTCTCAGTGTACACCTATACACTTTACACATGCTGTTCCCTGCCATGCCTTCAACCTCTGTAATCTTTTCATCCTTCAAAACCTAGCTCAAATGTCACCACATCTAAGAACTTCCTTCAGTCAACTGCGTCAGTCCCTTTTCCTTACTCTCACAGCACTTTGTTATGGTTCTGTTATGGTGCTGTACCATAAATTGGCCTACTAACATGTTTATTTTATTTTTAACCAATATACACTGTGACCTTCATCATTATTTCCATATCATTTAGTTATTTAAATGTTGAATGTTTAATTAAATAAACAAGTATATATAGTGCTTTATGACTTTTACTTAGGAACTTACAACACTGAGTTTTAGTACAGCTATCAGAAATATACCTACCATCAACCCCACAGTGAAGACTTCTCTTTGATCTTTTGTGGGTAGCAACATGGAAGAAATAAGGTTAGCTTTGCTAGCTAGAAGGCAGAGCATTCAAAAACTTTAAATTTGCTCAGTGAAGGGCTAATATAGAAGCAGACTACTACAGTAAATAAAGCATGATCTCTGGAGCCAGAAAATTTGGGTTCAAATTGAGGTCACTAGCTGAGTGTCCTTGGGTAAATCTCTTAATCTCGTGACAATTTTTCTATCCATAAAACAAATATGTCACAGAATAAAGGAAAGCCTCTAGACTCAGTAAATCCCTTAACCTCTCTGGTGACAGTTTCCCTACCTGTTAAAGAGGATTTAAAGAGGATGATAAACTCAGAGGGTTGTAAGGCTTCAATAAGGGCAGGCATGTGAAAGTACTGTTTAAACAAAAGCTATCGTAAAATGTAAATAGTTTTCATAAGCATTAGTAACTACGGTAAACGTGATTACAGCAAGAAGGAAGATATAGAGAGCTGGGCTAAGGGTGATAGAAGTCAGGGCTCCCACTCCAGCTCAAGCTGGTCACCAAAGTTCCAACCCCAACTTGTTCTAAAAGAAGTGCATAGTTGGTTTTTTTTTTTTTTTTTTGAGACAGAGTCTTGCTCTGTCACCCAGGCTGGAGTGCAGTGGTGTGATCTCGGCTCACTGCAACCTCCGCCTCCCAGGTTCAAGCAATTCTCCTGCCTCAGCCTCCCAAGTAGCTGGGACTACAGGCGCCTGCCAACACGCCCGGCTAATTTTTTGTATTTTTAGTGGAGACGGGGTTTCACCGTGTTAGCCAGGATGGTCTCGATCTCCTGACCTCGTGATCCACCCGCCTCGGCCTCCCAAAGTGCTGGGATTATAGGCGTGAGCCACCGCGCCCGGTCCAAGTGCATAGTTTCTAATCCCAGGGCAGTGATGAAAGAGATTTGGGCAGAAGGAAATATTTTTTGGAGTGGTAGAGGATGTACATTTGTTCATAAAACATTTACTAAACATCCAGTGTGTGCCCAGCACTAGCAGTGACAGTTCCAGTCTACTATCTTAAGTAAATGCCTACACTATCTTCTGTGTGTTTTCATAAAGTTGAAAACAGGAAAAGTCAGTATTTCTTACCTAAGCTGAACTGTTGGGCTAACTGATAGCTCTATACTCACAGAAGAATGTTAACTACTCAACTCCAATTATACAGAACTTATAATAAATACACAGAGATTTAATCTATAAGAATACATACAATTCACTAAAATGTAGGTTTCATAAGGATTTTTTTTTTAATCAAACATACGCACCCAAGGCAGGGTATCCAAGGTAAAATCGATCTGCTCCCAACCATCCAAGAAAAAGAGACAATGCGACTGCCACTTTGTATGAATAGCCATTTCTGCAAAAAATTAAAATCTGAGTGTCATATTCATATATTTCCAATGTGGACATTTTAGAAAACAAAATTATTAACTACTACTTATTTGTTAATTGGTTCATTCACTCACTCAATTAATGTTTTTTGGATGCCTACTGTATGTCAGGCACTATTCTAGGCTACTGAAATGTATTAACGAATAAAAACAACAAAGATCCCTATTCCCGTGTAGCTCACAGGCTAGTGATAATAAGCAATAAACACAAATATATTTAAAAAGTAAATCATATGTTAGAAAGTCAAAAATGTTACAGAAAAAAAGAAGTAGAGCAGGCTGTGTAGAATGCCAGGAGCCATTTAAATGGCGTGGTAAGAGTAGGCCTCATTGAGAAGGTGATATTTGAGCAGAGACCTGAGGGAAGTGAGTGAGATGGCCATGCCATGCTTCTGAGGAAAGAGTGTCACAGGTAAAAGAGACAGGCAGAACTATCAATTTGAAGTCAAATTTCATCATGTAAGATCCCTGCTCATAATCCTCTTTCGTGTGTGTGTGTGCCTGTGTGTTTATTGGACTGCGTATTTGTATGAGTTAGAAAAAGTAAAAAAAAAAAAAAAAAAAAAAAAAGTTTATTCCATAGTGAGAGATTTTAACACACCTTCTCAGTACCTGATGGAATAGACAGACCAAAAATAAAATCAGAAAATATATAAAAAATGTTATATGATTGAAAAAACTAATCTAATAAATATGTATGGAACATGAAAATCAAAAAAAAAAAAAAAAAAGAAAAAGTAGTAAGTGGCCCAGAGATCCTGTTTATGTGTCTAACGTTAAAAGGATGTCAAACTTTATGCGGAAGGCAGTAGCACCCCATCTACAATGGAACAGGGCGCCAAACTAGAAGCAGAAAAATAATTTAGAAGGCAATGCAAAAACTAACGCTGAAATCTAATGGGCAGTAACAGTGGGAGAAAGAAGTGAACAAAATTGGGAAATACTAACAAGGCAGAAGCAAACAGGCTACATGTGGGGAATAAGGGAAAAGGAGAAGTCAAGAATGACTCCAAGACGGGCACAGTGGCACACACCTGTAATCCCAGCACTTTGGGAGGCCGAGGTGGGTGGATCACCTGAGGTCAAGAGTTCGAGAACAGTTTGGCCAACAGAGTGAAACACAGTCTCTACTAAAAATACAAAAATTAGCTGGGCGTGGTGGCAGGCGTCTGTAATCCCAGCTACTTGGGAGGCTGAGTCAGGAGAATCGCTTGAACCCAGGGCGGAGGTTGCAGTAAGCCAAGATCGCTCCATTGTACTCCAGCCTGGGCAACAGAGTGAGACTCTGTCTCAAAAAAATAATAAAAAATAAGTAATGAATCCAAAAGTTTCTGCTTAAGAAACTGGGTAGAACTGGTGCCATTCAATGAGACGAAGGAGGAAAGAATTTGAAGAAAAAGAAAACAAATGCAATTTTAGACCTTATATATATAAAAAATATATAAAGATGGTAATATATTGATATTCAATTCAATTTTATTTCTTTTTTTTTTTTGAGATGGAATCTCACTCTGTTGCCCAGGCTGGAGTGCAGTGGTGTGATCTCGGCTCACTGCAGCCTCTGCCTCCCAGGTTCAAGCGATTCTTCCACCTCAGCCCCCCGAGTACCTGGGAGTACAGGTGCGCACCACCACACCTGACTAATTTTTGTATTTTAGTAGAAATGGGGTGTCACCATGTTGGCCAGGCTGATCTCAAACGCCTGGCCTCAAGTGAACCACCCGCCTCAGCCTCCCAAAGTGCTGGGATTACAAGCATGAGCTACCACGCCTGGTCCAATTCAATGTTAGACCCATATATATATATATAGAGAGAGAGAGAGAGTATATAAAAGATAGTTAACGTATTGATATTCAATTCAATTCAATTCAATTTTAGGACTTATATATATATGCAATATATATAAAGATTGCAATATATTTTATATGTTAGAGAGCTTAAGAAACAATGGGGCCAGATGTGGTAGCTCACTCCTATAATCCCAGCACTTTGGGAGGTTGAGGCGGTTGGATCATATGAGGCCAGGAGTTTGAGACTGGCAGCCTGGCCAACATGGTAAAACCTCATCTCTACTAAAAATACAAACATTAGCCGGACGTGGTAGTACATGCCTGTAGTTCCAGCTACTTGGGAGGCTGAGGCATGAGAATTGCTTGAACCTGGAAAGCAGAGGTTGCAGTGAGCCAAGATCACGCCACTGCACTCCTGCCTGGGTGACAGAGCAAGACTGTCTCCAAAAAAAACAAAAAAGAAAAAAAGAAAAAAAAACAAAGGGAGAGTTGGGCACAGTGACATGTGCCTGTAGTCACATGCCAGTGTGTCCAGCTCTCCCACTGTTGTGCCTAATGAACATTACCATATTTATACATATGTTATATATGATATAAAATATATAATTATATTATATATGAAGATGGTAATATATTTTACATTAAATATTATATTGCATATTTAAGATGGTAATGTTATATATTATATATTACTATATACAATATACTAGTATATATTATATATAAGCATATATATGTTTTACATAATTTTGTTTTTTTTTTTTTTGAGATGGAGTTTCGCTCTTGTCACCCAGGCTGGAGTGCAATGGCACAGTCTCGGCTTACTGCAACCTCCACCTCCCGGGTTCAAGCAATTCTCCTGCCTCAGCCTCCCGAGTAGCTGGGATTACAGGCACCCGCCACCACACCCGGCTAATTTTTGTATTTTTAGTAAGACAGGGTTTCACAGTGTTACCCAGGCTGGTCTGGAACTCCTGACCTCAGGTGATCTGCCCGCCTTGGCGTCCCCAAGTGCTGGGATTACAGGCATGAGCCACTGTGCCTGGCTATTTATATATATTAAATCTGAGGTCTAAAATTGAATATAAAACATATCACCAACTTTTTATATGGCACATATATATACAAAGATGGTGAAAGAAGCCAAAGGGGTGGATGAATGAAAAAGGAAAAAGGACCAAGGACATCAAGACTTAAGGAAGAAGCAAAGAAATAAGAATGAAGGGACACAGAAGAGTGTTTTATACTATAAGCCAAAAAAAGAAAGTGTTTTAGGGTTTTTTGTTTTTTTTTTTGAGATTTAGTTTCACACTTGTTGCCCAGGCTGGAGTGCAATGGCACAATGTTAGCTCACTGCAACCTCCGCCTCCTGGGGTTCAAGTGATTCTCCTGCCTCAGCCTCCCAAGTAGCTAGGATTACAGGCGCCCACCACCACTCTGGGCTAATTTTTGTATTTTTAGTAGAGATGGGGTTTCACCTTGTTGGCCAGGCTGGTCTCAAACTCCTGGCCTCAGGTGATCCACCCACCTCAGTCTCCCAAACTGTTGGGATTACAGGCCTGAGCCACTGGGCCTAGCCAAGAAAGTATTTTAAGAAAGCCAAGAAAGTATTTTAAGAAAGGAAACAGCCAGGCTGGGCACAGTGGCTCACACCTGTAATCCCAGCACTTTAGGAGGATGAGGTGGGAGGATCATTTGAGGCCATGAATTTGAGACAGAAAAGACTGGTCAACATAGTGACACCCTGCCTCTATATTAAAAAGAGAGGCGAGAGAAAGAAGGGAATCGCCAAATGCTGTAGAAAGATTAAGATATGGACTGTAAACATTCATTCGATATATCAACAAAGATTGCTGGTGAATCTCAGCATGGCCAAAAGCCATACTATATTAGACAGAAAATCCTGTAACAGATAAGTATTATCAAAACAACTTTTAAAAAGTTTGGCTGGGAAGGGAAATGAAATTAGAAAAGCAATTATCTATATAAGTAAATCACCCTAAAGAATAATCTGAAAACTGGTGGTATAGCAGAGATTAGTTATTCACGGAGCCATTTCTCTTTCTCTGTTGCCCAGGCTGGAGTGCAGTGGCACAATCTTGATCTCGGCTCACTGCAAACTCCACCTTCCAGGTTCAAGTGATTCTCATGCCTCAGCCTCCTGAGTAGCTGGGATTACAGGCACGCACCACCATACCCAACTAATTTTTGTGTTTTTAGTAGAAATGGGGTTTCATCATATTGGCCAGGCTGGTCTTGAACTCCTGACTACAAGCGATCTGCCCGCCTCAGCCTCCCAAAGTGCTGGGATTACAGGCATGAGCCACCACGCCCAGGCTCATTTCTCTTTTTCTTATGAATATACAGCTAACCTACATTTCCTAGCTCACCTTGCACTTAAGTGCAGCCATAACTGAGTTTTGGCCAGTGGAAGGAGGATGGAAGTGTACGCCATTTCCAAGTCTGGCCCATAAAATACTCCTATAAAGGTTTCCCTCTCCTCTTTCCTACCTGCTGGCTTAGTGGAAAGGACTCAAAGGACTACAGAAAGCAAAGCCACAAGATGAAAGGAGCAAGGCCCATTCGTGACTGCATGGAACAACTATGGCGTCACCAACACCACCCAGACCTCCAAGTTAACCCAAATGAAACTATGACATAATACTAATATAGATGGCCAATGTAAATAGGTGGGTGGCTTGGTCATCAATCAGGATGGTTATCAGACTTTAGTTTCTGAAGAATACATTACAGAATATTTGCAATAGTAAGATGAAGTTTTAACCAAGTATTAACCTATTATATATAGTTTTAAAAACAATATGCTAACAGGAGTACAAAGAAAATATGAAACTGGAAAAGGGACACCTAACGAACAAGAATGTATCACTGAGCCTTTTTCAGTAGCTGCACAGCAGCTGGCCTTTTGGTAGGCACGTACCTAATATCCCAATAAAGCAAAATTATTTATCAGGTTATCTTAGCTTTGCCATTCTTACCATCAAAATTACCCATCAGTCTAACTCCCACTGTTCTGATGAGCAATGCTCATTCTTTTTCTTTTATTTGGTTGAGACTGGATCTGGTTATGTCACCAAGGCTGTAGAGCAGTAGCCATGATTTCGACTCTCGAGTAACTGGGACTACAGACATGCACCACCAGTTAACTTTTGCATTTTTTGGTAGGGATGGGGTTTTGCCATGTTGCCCAGCTGGTCTCAAACTCCTGAGCTCAAGCAATCCACCTGCCTTGGCCTCCCAAAGTGCTGGGATTACAGGCGTGAGCCACCATGCCGAGCTGCAAATTCTGTCTTGAAATTGTAAACTTAGGCCGGGCGCGGTGGCTCACGCCTGTAATCCCAGCACTTTAGGAGGCCAAGGTGGGTGGATCACCTGAGGTCAGGAGTTCGAGACCAGCCTGACCAACATGGAGAAACCCCATCTCTACTAAAAATACAGAATTAGCCGGGCGTGGTGGCCCATGCCTGTAATCCCAGCTACTTGGGAAGCTGAGGCAGGAGAATCGCTTGAACCCGGGAGGCAGAGGTTGTAGTGAGCCAAGATCACACCATTGCACTCCAGCCTGGGCAACAAGAGCAAACCTCCATCTTAAAAGAAAAAAAAAAGAAATTGTAAACTTTATTGTAAGAAGGGAATAAGCTGGCCAGTTGGAATATCTAGTTTACCTGATGGTTATATTTCTTACCATAATTGATACCAATATCTTATAAGGGTCAGGCATGGTGGCTCATGCCTGTGATCCCAGCATGTTGGGAGCCTGAGGCGGGCTGATCGCTTGAGCCCAGAAGTTCGAGACCAGCCTGGGCAACGTGGTGAAATCCCATCTCTACTAAAAATACAAAAATTAGCCGAGCTTTGGGGCATGCACCTGTAGTCCCAGCTACTTGGGAGGCTGAGATGAGAGGATGCCTTGAGCCTGGAAGGTTGAGGCTGCAATGAGATATGATTGTGACACTGCACTCCAGCCTGGGCTACAGAGGAAGACTCTGTCTCAAAAAAAATAAATAAAAAATACTTATGAGTATGACTAGTGCAGCTCAGTTGTATGCAGCCTAATCCATTTTGAGACACTGAAAGAAAAATCAGCATCAACTTGGAAATTAAGTAACAGGCCATTCTGGTGTTAGCATTACAAATGATATAAACCTGTAAGTTCCAGCCTGAGTGGTTAGCTGTTCTCAACAGATGATTTTCTTACTATAACCTATATCTTGGACCAGCATTTAACACATCAGTTGTTTAGAATGTTTAAGGTAGAAATATCTATAAATTTAAATATTAACTAAACCTTATTTTTTAAACTTACCTCTGTAACAGAAAAAAAATGAAACTATATCTAAGTACACTGGAAACTATTCCTTTTTAACAATTTTTACTCGACTAATGCGAAATCTTGGAACCCAAGAAGATCAGTGGTAGGCTTAGGATTATATAGCAAGATGGAATCCCCTTGCTGTATAAAAAGCCCCTCATTAAATCAATGAGGTAGGATCAAAAGGAAAGACAGAACGCTAAAAGTTCTTGCGAAGAATTCTAACGACTTGTAGCAATAGTCTAATGGTAGTTTATTTCTTTTTTTTCTTTTTCCTTTTTAAGGTCCAATTCATCTGTACAGTGGTTTATTTCTTGAAACAATGAAAACTAAGTGCCATTGAATAGAACTGTAACAACATACAGTTTTAGGCTGAAAATATAATGCCAATAATTAAAAATAGGTAACACTAAATCATGTTTTTGGTACAAAGCAGGAATATAAGAATGAATAATAAGCTTTAGCAGAAAGAGAAATCAAACTTAAAAGTCCTTTTTGAAAAATTTTTAATTTTAATTTTTTTAGAGACAAGGTCTCACTCTGTTACTGCGATCGTAGCTCACTACAACCTCAAACTCCTGGGCCCAAGTAATTCTCCCACCCCAGCCTCCCAGTGGCTAGGACCACAGGCAAGCACCACCTCACTGGGCTAATTTTTGTATTTTTTGTAGAGACAGGGTCTCCCTACTTTGCCCAGGTTGGTCCCCAACTCCTGGCCTCAAGTGATTCTCCTGCCTTGGCCTCCCAAAGTGCTGGGATTACAAGAGTAAGCCACCACACTAGGCCTAAAAGTCCTTTAAATAGAGAAATTCCTAACAAAAGAAAGCCGTTTGTCTTAGTATTCCAAGCTGATCATTTTTGTTGTTGTTTTTATAAAAGACAGTATCTCACTATATTGCCCAGGCTGAGCTTGAACTTCCGAGCTCCTCTGGCCTCAGCCTCCTGAGTAGCTAGGACTATAGGCATGTACCACTGTGCCCAGCTAGCCAAACTGATAACTTTTGAATTGTTTAACATTACCATTCATCATCCATATTTATTACAAAGAATAAAACTAAGTTTAAAATGCCCTTTATGTGCAAAAAATTAGTGTTTTTCTGATACAATAGGTACACAATTGCTATTTGTACTCTAGAAATCTCCCACATTTTGAAGACAATTTTTTCATAACTCAGTGGTATAAACTGATTGACCTCAATTAACATGGCATGAGGCCATTTATAGTCTTTATTTGTCCCACATACTGGACTACTCAGCTCTACTTGATTTGATAGACTTCTAGCAATAGTCTAATGGTGGTTTATTTCTTTTTTTTCTTTTTCCTTTTTAAGGTTCAATTTATCTGTACAGTGTTTTATTTCTTGAAACAATCAAAACTAGGTGCCATCAAATAGAACTGTAACAATATACAGTTTTAGGCTGAAAATATAATGCCAATAATTTAAAAAAATACACACTTATAATGCATTTATAAAAAATGCATTTATAATGCATTTATTTAAAAAAATACACACTTGGCTGGGTGTAGTGGCTCATGCCTGTAAATCTCAGCACTTTGAGAGGCCGAGACGGGAGAATCATGTGAGGCCGGGAGTTCGAGACCAGCCCTGGGAAACATACGGAGACCTCATCTCTACAAAAAAATTAAAAGTTAGCCAGGCATGGTGGCACAAACCTGTAGTCCAGCTACTTGTGGGGCCGAGGTGGGAGAATTGCTTAAGCCTAGGAGGTCGACGCTGAAGTGAGAAGTAATCATGTCACTGCACTCTAGCCTGGGTGACTGAGCAAGACCTTGTCTCAAAAACCAAAAAACAAACACTTAAAGGTTTTCTGACACAGGCAAAAAGATAAAAGATATAGTTTCAGGATAGTCCCCATAAATTATCTCATCTCTTGATGCAATCAAGATATAATATAGGCAAGTAATCTGAAAATTTAAGTGTCAGTAATGTACTTACACATTTCGGCAAGATATGGGCTTGAAAAAACCAACTTCATTTCCAGTAAAATGTGTTTCATTGCCACTGGAATCCTTACAAGTTATGTTAGGTGCTGGAAAACAGGAAACTGAAGGCAGAAAAAGTCAAGAAACTGTTTTATTTTTTTCTGTAGAGACAGTGTGTAATTGTTCTTTCTAAGACTAGCAAATACGTTATAACAAACTACCTGCCAATATAATATGACACAAGCCTTTAATTTTAGACAGGAAAAGTGACATTATGTATGTACTTACATGCAAGATAAATATAAAATGGTATAGTAGTCTCTTAACACAAAAATACAAGAGTTGCCACACTGGATTAGATGCATGGCTAATCTAATTCAATCTCCTGCCTCTCTGATAAAGGTACCAAGGGAAGAAATGCACAATATTACTGCCCTTTACTTCATCTCCAGAATTAAGAATACCGCTCAAATTTTTGTTGGTAATTCGTTGGGCAATTTATCTATTAAATTATTTTAACACAATGAGTATGTATTTTTAGCATATATCAACTATCATCGATAATTGCTGCCATAAATTATTTTCATTGATTCTAAATGTATTTGTTTCTTGATTCCCTCTGGGGTTTGATATAGTAGATTATTTCAGAATTTAAGCAATCTTGAGCCTTCCTCATAACCCAGATGACATAATAAGAGGAAGCAACACTTATAGACTCAGGCAAGCACTGCCTTAACAGCTTTATAGCCTCATAATGCAAAGAACAAGACCTTTGGAATAAGAACAACTTGTTTGGACATTGCTCCTTTCAGAACCTTGGATTCTTTATAGGTAAAAATAGTACCAAAGGGCTGAGTGCAGCGGTTCATGCCTGTAATCCCAGTACTTTGGGAGGCTAAGGTGGGCAGATTAGGAGTTCGAGATCAGCCTGGGCAACATGGCGATACTCCATCTCTACAAAAAAAATACAAAACTTTGCCAAGCATGGTGGCTTGTGCCTGTGGTCCCAGATACTTGGGAGGCTGAAGTAAGAGATCACTTGAGCCTGAGAGGCAGACATAGCAGTGAGCCAAGATTGTGCTACTGCCCTCCAGCCTGTGTGACAGAGCAAGACTGTCGAAAGAAAAGAGAAGAGAAGAGGAGACAAGAAAGAGGAAGGAAGGAAGGAGGGAAGGAAGGAAGGAAGGAAGGAAGGAAGGAAGGAAGGAAGGAAGGAAGGAAGGGCAGGCAGGCATATGTTGTGTAAAGCATAGTGCTTGGTTAGAAAAGGTATTCAAAAAGTGTTTAGGGGCCAGGTGCAGTGACTCATCCCTGTAATCCCGGCAATTTGGGAGGCCAAGGAGGGAGGATCGCTTGAGCCCAGGAGTTTAAGACAAGCCTGGGCAAGATAGTGAGACTCTCTCTCTAAAGAAAAAAAAATTAGCCAGGCATGGTGGCATGTGCCTGTGGTCCCAGCTACTCAGGTGGTTGAGGCAGGAAGATCTCTTGACCCTAGGAGATCCAGGCTGCAGTGAACTATGATCCTGCCACTGCACTACAGCCCGGGTGACAGAGCAAGGCCTCTCTCTACCCCACCCCCCACCTCCCACCCTCCCACCCCCCCAAAAAAATATATATATACACACACAAAAAAAAGAGAGCTAGGTTCCCCGCTCTAGGAAATCAGAGAAATTTAACACTTAGAAGACTAAAAAAGAAATGAATATAACATTTTAAGTGGCTATAAAATTAACATAAGATTTTATTATATGAAATTAATCAATTCAAAAGAAGCCTACAACCCTAGAGTTTATTTGTTTAGACATATTTTATAACGATTTCATTTCATCCTTGTAAGAAAGAAGAACTTAAGTAAGCAAATTCATAATATTTTTCCTTTCACAAACAGGAAAACTGAGATTCCAAGAAATTAAATGAGTTGACTAATTTAGTCTCTAAATCCTAGACTAAAACTCATTACTCTTAATCAATACTCTTTCCATTATATCATAATTATCCCACGCTAACACTGATTTCAGCAATAAGCAAAAATAAACAAATCAATATGACAAGATCAAAGCAGCCAGTTATCAATAAATGTTAACTAGCAGACAAAATTAAGCAACATGCTACAAGCCTGTAAATGATTCAATTTGCAGTTTTCTTGCAAAAGGATGTGCTTCTAACCAACGTCTAGGATTTACATAATATCAATTGAAGCCAATAACTACACAGTATTCATTATAAAAAGCAGCAATGTGGCTTTTTTTGTTTGATTGGTTTCTTTTTAGAAACAGGGTCTCACACTCTCTTGCCCAGGATGGAGTGAAGTGGCATGATCATAGCTCACTGTAGCCTCAAACTCCTGGGCTCAAGACATCCTCCAGGCTCAGACTACCAAATAGCCAGGATTACAGGCACACACCACCACCACACCTGGCATAGAAAGGAGCGACGTTTTTCAAATACAGAAATGCTAAACCAGAAATAATGTAATCAGACAATGAAGTTTCATAACAATAAAAAAGGACTAAATTTAGCCTGGGCAACTCTGCAAAAAAATACTTAGCTGGGACTGGTGGCGCATGTCTATAATCCCAGCTACTTCGGTGGCTAAGGCAGGAGGATCGCTTGAGTCCTGAAGATGGAAGCTGCAGAGAGCCGTGATCACACCACTGCACTTCAGCCTGGGCTACAGAGCAGCAAGACTGTGTCTCCAAAAACAACAACAACAACAAAAAAATGCCAGGCGTGGTGGCTCACACCTATGATCCCAATATTTTGGGAGGCCGAGGCAAGTGGATTGCTTGAGCTCAGGAGTTAGAAACCAGCCTGGGCAACATGGTGAAATCCCATCTCTACAAAAGAAATGCAAAAATTAGCAGGGTGTGGTGAGGCTAAGGTAGAAGGATCACTTGAGCCTGGGAGGTGGAGGTTACAGTAAGCAGAGATCCTGCAACCGAACTCCAGCCTGAGTTACAGAGTGAGACCCTATCTCCAAAAAAAAAAAAAAAAGGGAAAAAAAAAAAATAAAGTTGGCAAGAGCCAACCCCATCTCCATATTTTTAGCATTAAAAGAGTTCTCCTCTGAGAGTGCTAGATTTGGAAAGTAATCATTTTGCAACTATCAGAGTAAAGAATAGTTCCAAGGAACACTTTTTCCATTTTATGGAATGAAGTGTTGACCATTCTATAAAAAAAGAATAGTTCAGGCCAGAATCATTAATGGGATGTAAATCTGGGGGTGGTAGGGAGATATCTGCATGGCCTTAATGAGTATCCCTTTAGATTATTTATAATTGCGAAGAAAAAAATACTAACTATACAGTAGAAAAAGTTGAGTGATAAACAATTAGCATCACCAAGGAGAAAGAGATACTTATCATGTGCCCCCAGATGCGAGATGTTGGGAAGGACACTCCATCAATTATGTTATTTTACAGTGTGGAATGTATACCCTAAGTCTAATCAAAAGGAAATATCAAACAATCCCAATGAGGAACACTCTATTAAATAAAGGGAGGCTGTAGTCATCAAACATGCAAGTCAATGCCATAAAAGACAAAGAAAGTTGTGGAAATGTACCAATTTAAAGAAAACTAAATGTAAAATCTGATTTTAGGATCCTGTACTGGGAGAAAATGCTAAAAAGGCATTATTTGGGTCATCTGATAAAATAAGAATATGGATTAGATTAAAGCATATGTATTAATATTAAATTTACCAAAGTTTATAACTGAACTGTATTTATGTTAAGAAAATATCTCTATTTTCTTTTTTTTATTTTTTACTGATTTATTTTTTGGAGGCAGGGTCTTGCTCTGTCATCCAACCTGGAGTGCAGTGACACAATCAGGGCTCACTGCAGCCTCACCTCCCTGGCTCAGGTAGTCCTCTCACATCAGCCTCCCAAGTAGCTGGTACTACACGCGTAGCGCCACCATGCCTGGCTAGCTTTTTGTATTTTTTGTAGAGACGGGGTTTCACCACATAGCCCAGGCTGGTCTAGAACTCCTGGGTTCAAGTGATCTGCCCACCTAAGCCTCCCAAAGTGCTAAGATTACAGGTGTGAGCCACCACATCTGATCTGGAACATCTCTAAAGAAAAACACAGATTTATAGGGGCAGAAAAAAGTATATACACAAACAAATTGAGAGAGAGAAAGTATGTTAACAATTGGTCAATCTGGGTAAAGAGTATATAGATGGAGGTTTTTTTGTTTGTTTGTTTGTTTATTGAGATGGAGTTTCACTCTTGTTGCCCAGGCTGGAGTGCAGTGGTGCAATCTTGGCTCACTGCAACCTTAGCCTCCCAGGTTCAAGCAATTCTCCTGCCTCAGCCTCCTGAGTAGCTAGGATTACAGGTGATTTTGTATTTTTTTTTTTTTTTTTTTAGTAGAGACGGGGTTTCTCCACGTTGGTTGGGCTGGTCTTGAACTCCCAACCTCAGGTGACCCACCAGCCTTGGCCCCAAAGTGTTGAGATTACAGGCGGGAGCCACTGTGCCCAGCCTACGGTGGAGTTCTTTGTACTACTCTTATTCTTCTAACTTTTCTGTAGGTTTGAAACTATCTCCAAATAAAAAGATAAAAAATAATATACTCTTTGAAACACTAATTTACAGTCAGAAGCTAGAATAAATAGTGGTTACCCACTGAGGCAGAGTAGTGACTATAAAAGACTATGAAGAGGGCTTCTGGCATGTTAATAATGTTGTTTCTTGATCTGGAAGCATTTACAGGTGTGTCATTTGTGAAAATCATTTGAATTATACCTACATGCACTTTTCTGTAAAAATACTATAATACAAACTTAAGAAAATAAAGAAGACTTCTGTCAAAGGACCATAGCAAAATTTTCTGGAGGTAAAATCTAAATATTTTTTGTATTTCAGTGACAGAAAAATTGAAAATACTTGCTGATATGTGTGTATATAACCTAGACAGAACACTTCTTTGTTTTTTTCTTTTTTTAGACAGAGTCTGGCTCTGTCGCCCAGGCTGGAGTGCAGTGGCGTGATCTTGGCTCACTGCAACCTCCGCCTCCCAGGTTCAAGCGAGTCTCCTGCCTCAGCCTCCCAAGTAGCTGGGACTACAGGCATGTGCCACTACACCTGGCTAATTTTTCTATTTTTAGTAGAGACAGGGTTTCACCATGTTGGTCAGGCTGGTCTCAAACTCCTGACCTCACATGATCCACACACCTCAGCCTCCCAAAGTGCTGGGATTACAGGCGTGAGCCACCTCGCCTGGACTGACAGAACACTTCTTAAGGTCAGGGATTATGTCTTCTTTTGTAGATCACCTATACCGCTTAGCAGATGCCTGCCATGTAATAATTTCTTAATAAATAAATATAAATAAATGAACAAATTCTCAATCAAAAACAATATTTTGTAATATAAATTGTCTGAACTCAATAATTAAACTAAATTTAGTTTTAAATTATTCATTACCAATAAATACTTTCTCAATAAACAAATGTGCTTGTTGGATGATACTGAGCTAACCAGGAACCATTTTAAGATCACATCAATTTACTGTCGCAGATGAATTTCCTTGCCTTTTGTCCCAATTCCTACTCACTAGCCCCAAACTCCCCTCTGTAAAACACTGCTCACGTTCATCCCTACCCAAACATTAGTTTATGAAAATTAAACAGCCAGATGTCGTGGCTCATGCCTGTAATCCCAGCACTTTGGAAAGCCAAGCCGGTGGATCACTTGAGCCCAGGAGTTCCAGACTAGCCTGAGCAACATGGAGACATCCCACCTCTACCCACCCCCCACAAAAAATACAAAAAATTAGCTAGGTGTAGTGGCATGTGCCTGTAGTCCCAGCTACTCAGGAGGCTGAGGTGGGAGGATCTCCTGAGCTTGGGACGTGGAGGTTGCAGTGAGCGAGGACGGTGCCACTGCAGTCTAGCCTGGTGACAGAGTGAGATCCTGTCTCAAATAAAAAAAGAAAAAGAAAGAAGAAAATTAGGCTGGGCTCAGTGGCTCACGCCTATAATCCCAGCACTTTGGGAGGGCAAGGCAGGTGGATCACCTGAGGTCAGGACTTCAAGACCAACCTGGCCAATATGGCAAAACCCTGTCTCCAGTAAAAACACAAAACTTAGCTGGGCTTGGTGGTGCACGCCTGTAATCCCAGCTACTTGGGAAGCTGGGGCAGGAGAATCACTTGAACCCAGGAGGCAGAGGTTACAATGACCTAAGACCGCACCACTGCACTTCAGCCTGGGCGACAGAGAGAGACTCTGTCTCAAAAAAAAAAAAAAAAAAGAAAGAAAGAAAAGTAAACATAGTTTGAGAATTTCACAATAGTTCTTCATATACTCAGTGAAAAAAAACAAAGGAAAAATAATTTTGGCTAGAAGAATGAGACAGATCACTTAACTCACATTTTTCACAACTCTTAATATTTTTCTCCTATGTTAGAACCAAAAAGCATGTTTCATGAGCTATTTTGATATCCATCTCCAATCAGGACTTCGAATTGATTCACCATAGCTAGCCCACGAGCTTTTGTGTGTGTTAAAAAAAGGCAACTAGCTGGGCACAGTGGCTCATGCCTGTCATCCCACCATTTTGGGAGACCAAAGCAAGAGAACTGCCTGAGCCTACGAGTTCAAGACCAGGCTGGGCTATAGAGAGAGACCCTCATCTCTACAATTTAAAAAAAAAAAAAAAAAAAAAAAAAGCCAGGAAGCCAGTCCTGGTGGCTCATGCCTGTAAACCCAGCACTTTGGGAGGCCTAGGCAGGCAGATTGCTTGAGCTCAGGAGTTTGAGACCAGCCTGGGCAACATGGCGAAACCTTGTCTCTACCAAAAATACAAAAAATAACATAACATAACATAACATAACATAACATAACATAACATAACATAGCTGGGAGTGGTGGTGCACACCTGTAGTCCCAGCTACTCCAGAGGCCAAGGTGGGAGGATCACTTGATCCTAGGACACAGAAGTTGTAGTGAACCGAGATGGTACCACTACACTCCAGCCTGGATGACATAATGAGACCCCCAGAAAGAAAATAATATATGCCTTATATAGGAGACGTTGCGTAGTATGTATACATTTATTTTATTTAGATATATTACATTTAAAGAAAATGTTTTCCTCCCCCAAGACAGAGTTTTGCTCTGTCATCCAGGTCAGAGTGCAATGGCACGATCTCGGCTCACTGCAACCTCCACCTCCCAGGTTTAAACAATTATCCTGCCTCAGCCTCCCGAGTAGCTGGGATTACAGGTGCCCATCACTGCACCCGGCTAATTTTTCTATTTTTAGTAGAGACAGGGTTTCACCATGTTGGCTAGGCTGGTCTCGAACCCCCAACCTTGTGATCCGCCTGCCTCAGCCTCCCAAGGTGCTCGGATTACAGGCATGAGCCACCATGCCTGGTCATTTAAAGGAACTTTGTAAGTAATCCTTTCCTTTGTAGTTAACTTATAAATATCCTTTGATTTGCCTGTTTTACACTTCGAAGTCTTTTATATCGTAGCTTTCAGAACACAGAGAATAGAGTTACACATAAAGAAGAGTTAGTTCTCAAATAGTTGTTTCAATCATTCATATGAAAGATGCTAGAAATCTGTGAATACTATTGTAACTCAAGCATCTCGCTTCATCCTGGGAAGCTGGCAGCCAGCTGTCTCAAAAAAAGAAAAAAAAAAAGCATTTTTCTAGCCTACAGGGTATTTTTTTGTAGATATGGGGATTTCAAAGGAAATTATACAACTGAAAAGAATTTCTGCCCCTAAAGAAGTCTGCCCTCCTGCCCTCCAGTTAGGTGTCTTCTGTAATAAAATGTTGAATCCACTTAAGAATTATTGATAAATTTATAAACACGTAAAAAATCATTTTGATGCCAACTGAATGCTAAATACACACACATAGGCCGGGCGTGGTGGCTCACGCCTGTAATCCCAGCACTTTGGGAGGCCGAGGCAGGCGGATCACGAGGTCAGGAGATCGAGACCATCCTGGCGAAGACGGTGAAATCCCGTCTCTATTGAAAATACAAAAAAATTAGCCGGGCGTGGTGGCGGGCGCCTGTAGTCCCAGCTTCTAGGGAGGCCGAGGCAGGAGAATGGCGTGAAACCAGGAGGCAGAGCTTGCAGTGAGCCAAGATAGCGCCACTTCACTCCAGCCTGGGCGACACAGCAAGACTCCGTCTCAAAAAAAAAAAATACACACACATAAACACACACCCCAAATCAAACAAATATAATCAAATATAAACCAAAGTAATATAATCAAAGTAATAAAAATGACATTTATCAAAGCGACATAAATGATAGTGATGAAGTTGCTGGGAAGCATCAAGGACTTGTAGGTATTATGGTACTAGCCAAGAACTATCAGGTAAGTATTCACAGATGATGTAAGTGGAGAGCTAAAGGAAAATAAAAGGAAGACTTTCCATGTGAGGGAATGATATGCTTATTCATTGGGGGAAAATAAAGTATATAAAATACAAGTACATTTGCCTAACTGAATCTGGGAACATCCACGTCCGGCCCTATTATTGTTTATATGGTGAAACTTCACCATTTCAGAACAAGTAGAATTCTTTTTTAAATTAAATACTGACAGCCCCTAGCTAGTTCTCCAATTTTAAGTTACTCTGGTAACTGAGTAATAATGTTATAATTTAGAAAAAATGCATTTATTAATTGCCCTTAGTGATCATACATTGACCTATGAAATAATGTTTTTAAAATTATTTTTAAAGACATGTTTGTGGAAGTCTTACCATGAGCTGTGTAGTTTGTACAGTTAACTGGTTCTTGCGTAGCATCATTTATTTTTGGATCTTTACAAATATATGTAAAAAAAAGTTAAGGAAATATGGACTACATTCCAACACAACACATTATCATGCCTTTACTATTCATATTATATACTCATGTTGATATTCACATGTAAATAAAGGCTGCTAGTTTGTCCAAGTCAATAAGCATATGTACAAATATACTTTTAGTATTGCTAAATAATACTTGAGGCAGGAGGATCACTGGAGCCCAGGAATTCGGGAAGAACAGCCTGGCCAACATAATGAGAAGTCTGTCTCTACAAATAATATAATAATACATAAACATTACAATAAACCTTTAAGTTTGTGCCATAATTATCCACGTTTTTACTCATGAGAAAACAGAGTTCAAATAAGTCATCCAAGGTTACAAAGTGCAACAGAAATTTGTCCACTGAGGTGGCTCATGCCGAGGGGGATGCGGATCGCTTGAGACCAGGAGTTCAAGACCAGCCTGGCCAACATGGCGTAAACCCCGTCTCTACTAAAAATACAAAAATTACCCGGGTGTGGTGGCGCATGCCTGTAGTCCTAGCTACTCAGGAGGCTGAGGCAGGAGACTTGATTGAACCCGGGAGGCAGAGGTTGCAGTGAGCTGAGATCGCGCCACTGTACTCCAGCCTAGGCACAGAGCGAGACTCTGCCTCAAAAAAGAAAAAAGAAAACAGAAAGAAATTTGTCCACTGGCAGTCTAGCATCTCATGAAGTCTGAGGATAACAGGAGGTAATATACATAATATACATAAAGTTAACGATAAATGGGCAACACACATCGGCTAGATCGTTACTACTTGTCTTCCCCCTAGGAAGAGGTGGCAAACATTTCCAGGGTAAGAGACTATCCATCTTTATATTACTAGTGTCTAGAACGGGGCCTGGCATACTTCAGGATCTACATGTTTTATTGAACAAATAAGCACACTGACAAAAAAAAAAAGAAAAAAAAAAGTGTATCAGAAGAGGAAGCGCCAATGACTAGTAAAATCACAAGGAAATCACAAAGGGTGGCCTCTGGCCCTGCCATCTCCACAACTCTGTTCACCTTCAGGGATCCTTCAGTCATTAGAAGCCACAGATCAGGTTATCGTTTTCACTCAGTACAGCCCTAGCCGGTCCTGAGGGCAGCGACCCACCTGCGAACCCAACTCTACCTCGCCTCCATGGGGGATGTTCCCCACAGAGGATATTGTCCCACTTTGAGGTCCTCGCACTTAGGCGACTCCTCGCCCCCGGCGGAGGTGGCAACAGCCCCCCAGGGTCCTGTAGTGACTGAGACGAACCACAGGACACCGAGGAGTCTAGCAGTCGCGGCCTCCGGAGCGGACAGACCTGACGGCCACGCGGCCGCCATCTTGGAGACCGACATTTCCCTCGCCTCTTCCGCTTCCGCCTCCGCCCAGGAGCCGGAGGGAGAAGGGCAACAGGGCGACGTTCTTAAAGGGACCTCGCAAAGGATAGAATCCAGTTTCGTCGATTCGCGTGTTCTTCTCTCTGTGAGCCCGTGGAATCACATTGGGAGAACCTTTTAAAATATGCATGTACCCCGTCCCTCGGGACGAATTTTGCCCCTCGAACCCTTGGAAGGAGCTAAGGTTGATCTTTGAGTGCTGGAGGAAGGAAACGACTAGTTTAGGCAATCAGGTGCTTCACCCGCTTCTCATTCCCGTGCTCTTAGCTGAGGCTTCTCGATCCTCTGAAAGTGCCAGCGGCGCCTGAGGTTGGAATCAATGCTTTCCTGACATCATCGCAATTAGCCCTGATAGGATTTGGGTTTACAGATAAGGAACAAGGCTCAAAGACGCTGAAACACACTGACCTTAATCACTAAGTGACTCAATCGGAATGAAATTGATGTTTGCCAGATTTCAGATACATGCTCTTACTAATTGACATAATGTCCTCCTGTAACTTTTTAGAGAAGGATTTTGGAAGGCTGCCACGAACAGAACTTAAAAACTCTGAAAGACATTACACCTTAAAAAATAAAAAGTGACAATTTAGGTGGGAGATGATTTGGGGGGTGGAAACTGTAACAAGAGGAAACCGAATTTTATGACTAAGTGAAAAGTTGAAGATTTTTTCCCTCCATCTGTTTTTAAATTTCTCTATGTTCTGAAAGTTCTGTGGTGGGGAACTTTAATAGTGAGAAAAAAATGTTTTCGTAAGTTAAGTTTAATCTTTTTTTTTGTCTAACAATATAAAAATTTGAATTTGAGTGGTGCTTCTTCATCCATACTTTAGCACATTTCAACCACTTTGGTGGTTCTCAAACTTTGAGTAGCATCTGAATCACCTGTAGTAGTTATTAAAAAAGAATGACAGACCCCGCTCTCAGAGTTTCTGATACAAAAGATGTAGGGAGAGACTGGATAATTTCCATTTCTAGGAGTTCCCTAGTGATGTGGATGTTGCTAGTCCGGGGACCGCACTTTGAGAACTGTGGTATAATGAGAAGTAAATTTTTTTTTTTTTTTAAGACAGAATCTCGCTCTGTCACCCAGACTGGAGTACAGTGGCACGATCTCAGCTCACTGCAGCCTCCGCCTTCTGTTTCAAGTGATTCTCCTGCCTCAACCTCCTGAGTAGCTGGTACTACAGGCGTGTGCCACCACGCTCAGCTAATTTTTGTATTTTTAGTAGAGACAGGGTTTCACCATGTTGGCCAGACTGGTCTTGAACTCCTGGCCTAAGTGATCTGCCTGCCTCTGCCTCCTAAAGTGCTGGGATTACAGGTGTGAGGCCACTGTGCCTGGGCTCATTTTGGAATATATATTCTGGAAGACATACAACTATTTGAAGTAATATTTAAACATAAACTACGTTTTTAAATTTACTTTCTTCTTTTTTTGAGGTGGGGTTTCACTATTGTTGCCCAGGCTGGAGTGCAATGGCATGATCTCGGCTCACTGCAACCTCTGCCTCCCAGATTCAAGCTATTCTCCTGCCTCAGCCTCCCAGATAGCAGGGATTACAGGCGCCCGCTACCAGCCCAGCTGATTTTTGTATTTTTAGTAGAGACGAGGTTTCACCATGTTGAGCAGGCTGGTCTCGAACTCATGACTTCAGGTGATCCACCTCCCAAAGTACTGGGATTACAGGCGTGAGCCACCACACCTGTTCCTAAAATTTTCATAATAAAACAACTTTGCAGCATTACTATGCTTCATTCATTCATTCATTCATTCATTCATTCAAAGACGGAGATGGAGTTGAGATGGAGTTTCGCTCTTGTTGCCCAGGCTGGAGTGCAATGGCACGATCTGGCTCACTGCGAACACCGCCTCCCAGGTTCAAGTTATTCTCCTACCTCGGCCTTCTGAGTAGCTGGGACTACAGCCATGTGCCACCACACCTGGCTAATATTGTATTTTTAGTAGAGACAGGGTTTCTCCATGTTGATCAGGCCAGTCTCCAACTTCCGACCTCAGGTGATCCGCCCGTCTGGGCCTCCCAAGGTGCTGGGATTACAGATGAGAGCCACCGCGCCCTGTCATACTATGCTTTTTTTTTTTTTTTTTTTTTGAGACGGAGTCTCACTATGTCATCCAGGCTGGAGTGCAATGGGGCAATCTCGGCTCACTGCAACCTCCGCCTACCAGGTTCAAGCAATTCTCCTGCCTCAGTCTCCTGAGTAGCTGGGATTACAGGCACACACCACCACGCCAGGCTAATTTTTGTATTTTTAGTAGAGACAGGATTTCACCATGTTGGTCAGGCTGGTCTTGAACTCCTGACCTTGTGATGTGCCCACCTTGGCCTCCCAAAGTGCTGGGATTACAGGCGTGACCCAACACGCCCTGCCGCTATTTTTTGAGATGGAGTCTTGCTCTGTCACCCAGGCTAGAGTGCAGTGGCACGATCTCCGCTCACTGCAACCTCCGCCTCCTGGGTTCAAGCGATTCTCCTGCCTCAGCCTTCTGAGTAGCTGGGATTACAGGTGCACGTCACCACTTGCGCAACAAATTTTTGTATTTTTAGTAGAGATGGGATTTCACCAAGTTGGTCAGGCTGGTCTCGAACTCCTGGCCTCGTGATCCGCACGCCTTGGCCTCCCAAAGTGCTGGGGTACAGGTGTGAGCCACCGTGCCCTGCTGCTATTTTTAAGACATTTTACATAATTTAAATCAGGTTTCAATGATTTAAGTGAGAAATTTAGTAGTTTGATTATAAACTTCCTATTCTAAATGGACTTCTTCCTTCTCTTTTTTCTTCCTTTGTTTTCCCTTTCTTTCCTTTTTTTTCCGGTCCTCTCTCTCTCCCTCCAAAAAGAAAAAAAAAAGTTTTTAATTGAGCATTTACTGTGTACTCAGCATGAAGCTAGACCCTAGACTCAAAAACTGAGACAAAAACCCTGCAGGTAAGCACTTCCTGTTTGCTAAGGGAAAATACAAACAGTTAAATACTATTTGATAATTGTTTGATAATTGTTGCATTAGAAGCACATACTAGCTACTGTAGTAGGACAATGGTTTTGCTTAAGATATTCCTCCTGGGCCTGGCGTTTGGGCTCAAGCCTGTAATCCTGGCACTTTGGGAGGCCAAAGAGGGCAGATGGCTTGAACAACAAAAAAAAAAGAGGCCGGGCGCGGTGGCTCAAGCCTGTAATCCCAGCACTTTGGGAGGCCGAGACGGGCGGATCACGAGGTCAGGAGATCGAGACCATCCTGGCTAACACAGTGAAACCCCGTCTCTACTAAAAAATACAAAAAAACTAGCTGGGCGAGGTGGCAGGCGCCTGTAGTCCCAGGTACTCGGGAGGCTGAGGCAGGAGAATGGCGTGAACCCAGGAGGCGGAGCTTGCAGTGAGCTGAGATCCGGCCACTGCACTCCAGCCTAGGCAAGAGAGCCAGACTCCGCCTCAAAAAAAAAAAAAAAAAGAAAAGAAAAAAATTTTAAAAATTCTCCCAAAACAGTAGTTGAAACACTATATTTTTGTAGGATCATTGACTGCTTAAAATGTATGCTTCTAGGGGGCGGTAGCGGTGGCTCCGCGCCATAATCAGCACTTTGGGGCCCCGCCCTGGCCGAGTGAGATCCGAGGTCAGGAGGTCAGGGGAGACCATCCCTGGTGCTGCAATTGAAACCCGTCTCTACTAAAAATACAAAAAAAAAAAAAAAAAATTAGCGAGGCGTGGTGGGGCGCCTGTAGTCCCAGCTACTCGGGAGGCTGAGGCAGGGAGAATCCACTTAGACAGGAGACGGAGATTGTGGTGAGCTGAAATCCCACCACTGCACTCCAGCGACAGAGCGAGACTCTGTCTCAAAAAAAAAGTATAGCCCTAGGGCGGTATGGCTCACACCTGTATTCCCAGCACTTTGGGAGACCAAGGCTGGCGGATCATGAGGTCAGGAGATCAAGACCATCCTGGCTAACACAGTGAAATCCTGACTCTGCTAAAAACACAAAAAATTAGCCTTGCGTGGTGGGACGCGCCTATAGTCCCAGCTACTCCAGAGGCTGAGGTAGGAGAATCACTTGAACCCAGGAGGCGGAGATTGCAGTGTATAGCCTAGAAAACGAACCTTTAAACTTTAACTTAGGCCGGGCGTGGTGGCTCAGCCTGTAATCCCAGCACTTCGGGATCCCGAGGCAAGCAGATCACCTGAGGTCAGTAAATAAGACCATCCCGGCTAATATGGTGAAACCCTGTCTCTACTAAAACAAAAATTAGCCCTGCATGGTGGAGGGCGCCTGTAGTCCTAGCTACTCGGGAGGCTGAGGCAGGAGAATCGCTTGAACCCGGGAGCCAGAGGTTGCAGTGAACCCAGGTCCATACTGCACTCCAGCCTGGGTATGAGCTAAACTCTGTCTCAAGAAAAACAAACAAAAACAAAAAAAACCCTTGAATTTAAAAAACAAAATCCGGTGAGCGTGACTCCCTGTAATCCCAGCACTTTGGGAGGCTGAGGCAGGTGGATCCACCTGAAGTCCGAGGAGTTGAGACCAGCCACAGCCAATATGGGTGAAACTCTGTACTTAAAAAAATTAGCCGGGCTTGGTGGCAGGCACCTGTAGTCCCAGCTACTGGGGAGGAGGCTGAGGCAGGAGAATCTCTTGAACCTGGGAGGCAGAGGTTGCAGTAAGCTGAGATCGTGCCACTGCACTCCAGCCTGGGTGACAGAGGGAGACTCTGATTCAAAAACAAACAAACAACAATAACAAAAAAACACACACAAAAACCAACAGAAAAGCCAATAAAGTGTACAATATACAGCTTAACACCATCCCTCAACCCTATTCTGAGATGATAAAGAAATTTATGACCGCGGTTAGGGAGGCAAGAGGATTAGAGTAAAAATCTGGCCAGGCCGCAGTGACTCCCATGCCTGTAATTCCAGCACTTTGGGGAGGCTGAGGAGCAGTGGCGAGATCACACCTGAGGTCAGGAGATAGAGACCAGCCTGATCAACATGGAGAAACCCCGTCTCTACTGAAAATTCAAAAACGAGCTGGGCATGGTGGCATGCGCCTGTAGTCCCAGCTACTCAGGAGGCTGAGGCAGGAGGATTACTTGAACCCGGTAGGTGGAGTTTGCAGTGAGCCAAGATGGCGCCATTGCACTCCAGCCTGGGCAACAAGAGTGAATCTCTGTCTCAAAAACCAACCTGTCAAAGGCAAAATTACAACAAATTCAGTTATATATCTAATTAACTTTGAGTCACAATTCAAGAAGTGGGGCAGCCTTCATTCTATACACTAGAAGGAAAACTCCCACTGGGCAATAGTAAAACAGTGGGTTTTGTAAGGTGGGAACAGAGAAACAGCAACAGAAAAATTCGTGGTTGGAGGCCGGGCGTGGTGGCTCCCCAACACTTTGGGAAGCCAATGTGGAAGGATCACTTGAGTCCAGGAGTTTGAGTTCGAAGACCAGCCTGGACAACATAGACTCCATCTCTACAAAAAGCAAAAAAATGGCCTAGGCATGCCTCTAGTCCTAGCTACTCAGGAGGCTGAGCCTGGAAAATCACGTGAGCCCAGGAGTTCAAGGCTGCAGTGAGCCATGATTGTGCCACTGTACTCCAGGCTGGGCAACAGCGCAAGACCCTGTCTCCAAAAAAAGAGGGGGAGGAGGAGGGAGAGGAGGAGGAGAAAAAAGAAAAAGAAGGGGTTTGTAGGGTTTTTTTTTAAGGGTTAAAGCAGAGGGGACTTCCTTATTATGGAGACTCATGTAGACTGGAATCTCCTGCTTTCAGGAAAAATTGGTCTGTTTGGGGATCTATCTGCTTCCTTAAACCTTCAGTTGAGCGTGTGGCATTTAGCATGAGTGAGTCCATTTTGGTTTGATCTGGTATTTGGGGGCCTAGTGCAGAAGCTCAGTTTCAAACAATGGCCTCCCATGATTTTTGTTTAAGAAATCCAACACTAAGGATCAGAATATCTGTTACACATATTAGCTGGTAATAAAAGACAGTAACTTTGCATTTTGACTACATTTTGATGCTTTTAGAATGTTCTGGTTTGGAATCTATGAAGAACTTAAACAAATTTACAAGGAAAAAACCAAACAACCCCATCAAAAAGTGGGCCAAGAATATGAACAGACACTTCTTAAAAGAAGACATTTATGTGGCCAACAAACACATGAAAAAAAACTCATCATCACTGGTCATTAGAGAAATGCAAATCAAAACCACAGTGAAATACCATCTCACGCCAGTTAGAATGGCAATCATTAAAAAGTCAGGAAAGAGATACTGGAGAGGATGTGGAGAAATAGGAACACTTTTACACTGTTGGTGGGAGTGTAAATTAGTTCAACCATTGTGGAAGACAGTGTGGCGATTCCTCAAGGATCTAGAACCAGAAATACTATTTGACCAGCAATCCCATTACTGGGTATATACCCAAGGATTATAAATCATTCTACTGTAAATACACATGCACACATATGTTTATTGTGGCACTGTTCACAATAGCAAAGACTTGGAACCAACCCAAATGCCCATCAATGATACAGTGGATGAAGAAAATGTGACACATATACACCATGGAATACTATGCAGCCATAAAAAAGAATGAGTTCATGTCCTTTGCAGGGACACGGATGAAGCTGGAAACGATCGTTCTCAGCAAACTAACACAGGAACAGAAAACCAAACACTGCATGTTCTTACTCATAAATGGGAGTTGAACACTGAGAACACATGGACACAGGGAGGGGAACATCACACACCGGGGCCGTCAGGGGGTTGGGGGCTAGGGGAGGGATAGCATTAGGAGAAATACTTAATGTAGATGATGGGTTGATGGGTACAGCAAAACACCATGGCATGTGTATACCTATGTAACAAACCTGCACGTTCTGCACATATATCCCAGGACTTAAAGTATAATAATTTTTTAAAATGTGATTGACACTTGAACCTGGGAGGCGGAGGTTGCAGTGAGCCGAGTTTGTGCCACTGCACTCTGGCCTGGGTGACAGAGCAAGACTCTGTCTCAAAAACAAACAAATAAACAAAAATGTGATTGATAATATAGTGAGTACTCTAAATATTTGTTGACTACATAAAATTTGCTATATGATATTTACAAAAGGCATATTCAGTAAAAAATGACACAGAAAGTATAAAAATGAAGAGATGAATTCATTTACCAGTTAGTAAATGACAATAAAAATAAAAGCATGCAATGAAATTGTAAGATGAAAAAAAAAAAAGAATGTTCTGGTTTGTAGAGCCTAGAATGGTGGGGAAAAAAAATTATTTCAAATTTTTTAAAATTAAAATGTTCTGGTTTGATTTTTTTTTTTTTTTAAATTTGAGACAAGGTCTCACTCTATCACCCAGGCTGAAGTGCGGTGGCACCATCATAGCTCACTGCAGCCTTGATCTCCCAGGCTCAAGCCATCCTCCACCTAAGCCTCCTGAGTAGCTGGGACCACAGGCCTGTGTCACTACGCTTGGCTAATTTTTCACTTTTTGTAGAGATGAGGTCTCTCTATTTGCCCAGGTTGGTCTCAACCTCCTGGGTTCAAGCAATCCTCCTGCCTCCGCGTCTCAAAGTACTAGGATTACAGGCATGAGCCACCTTGCCCGGCGCTGATTTTTAAAATACAATATAAAGAAAGTTGGGAGGTTAAAGGATGCAACTTTCTAGTTTGAGTTTATTGAGATTATGACAAAATTAGATGTTTTTCTGCTGACTGCAAGAATGTTGCTGATATTTGTCATTTTCCACATAGATTTTGAATTAACTCTTTGAAAATGCTTACTCTGCTGGTTTGTTGTTGTTTTGACAGAGTTTCACTCTTGTCACCCAGGCTGGAGTGCAATAGTGTGATCTCGGCTCACTCCAACCTTCGCCTCCCGGGTTCAAGTGATTCTCCTGCCTTAGCCTCCCGAGTAACTGGGATTACAGGCACCCACCACCACTCCCAGCTAATTTTTGTATTTTGGTTTCTCCATATTGGCAAGGCTGGTCTCGAACTCCTGACCTCAGGTGATCCACCCACCTCAGTCTCCCTAAGTGCTGGGATTACAAGCTTGAGCCACTGTGACCAGGCCTCTTTACTGATTAATCCCATTATATATGATTATATTTATACTTTTCTACAGTATGTAAATTACAAACGTTTCCCCGTGAAAGTAAAGAAACAACACAAAATTTTTGACTCTTGAACTGATGATGTCTTTAAAAAAAGCACAAAAAAACTGTCCCTTCTTACTGCCCCTTAATCTATTTTCTCATGGCTCAGCAAAATATATTACTTTATTTCTTTGCAAACACAGTCTCTGATCACATGATCAATGCATTGTCTAAATTTAGTAAGAACTTAAATCTCAATCTTTACAATGCCTAATCTCTTTGTCACATAAAAATTCTATAGAATTGTATAGAAAGCAAAGGACATAAATACTACAAACCAAGGTGGAAACTGTTGTGCAGAAACATAAGGAAAAAAGATTACAAGTGAAGCCTGAAATGTAGCTTCCTGTGGGATTCAAGGGCTCTCATCTTGGATCTCTATACATTGGATCTTTTCATTCCTAAGGTTTTCACATGCAACTGATTACATTAACAGATAGTTCTGCACTGTAGCAAAACTTTCTGAGGGAACCAACCTAACTTCTGTTTCCACAGTTAGGACAGAAACATTAAGTAGAAGATTCTTCCTCTCAAATAGTTTTTTGTTTTTTGGTTTTTTTGGTTTTTTTTTTGAGATAGAGTCTTACACTGTCACCTAGGCTGGAGTGCAGTGGTGCAATATTGGCTCACTGCAACCTCCACCTGCCGGGTTCAAGCAATTCTCCCTGCCTCAGCCTCCCGAGTAGCTAGGATTACAGGCACCCACCACCAGGCCTGGCTAATTTTTTTTTTTTTTTTTGAGACAGAGTCTCACTCTGTCACCCAGGCTGGAGTGCAGTGGCATGATCTCAGCTCACTGCAACCTCCACCCTCCGAGTTCAAGTGATTCTCCTGCCTCAGGTTCCTGAGTAGCTGGGATTACAGGCGCCTGCCACCACGCCTGACTAATTTTTTTTTTTTTTTTTTGTATTTTTAGTAGAGACGGGGTTTCACCATCTTGGCCAGGCTGGTCTTGAACTCCTGACCTTGTGATCCACCGTCCTCGGCCTCCCAAAGTGCTGGGATTACAGGCATGAGCCACCACGCCTGGCCAAACCTTTCTTTTTTATTTGACTGTGATGTGCTTGATGTGCTGTGGCTGTGACCTTTTCCTCTGGTGATAAATTTGTAAGTTTAGGGCTCTGCTAGATCTTTATTATACCCTTCTTCACAACATTTGAAATTTGACTCTATCCATGCTGTTGACTCTCCGGTATTTGTGATTGTGTCCTCCCTTCGGTGCACTAATCTAACTGCCTACCATCAAAAATTAAATTAACTGTGATTCACCAATGAATAAGGCCTACTTTTATATGCCAAATACATTTTATCTTGAATGTCATATAGAGGACCTAAAACTGACTTATCAAAGTTCTGCTTCTCAAAAAAAAAAAAACAAAAACAGGACAAAACAAAATAAACTGGCTTTTCTCAATTTCACAACCAATATCCCTTTTGTCAGGTTCAAAACTTGGAATCATTTTTACCCTTCAGTTTCCCCCTTCCTCTCCTTTAATACCTTTAATCATAAGCAACTGATATCTGTAAGTGTTCCTTCTTTTATTTAATCACACACTTTTCACTCTCTTTCAGGCATTCATCATTTCCTCTGTACCTTGCTATAGTGACGTCTTAGTTCCTCTATTTTATTACAGGCCCTTTCCCCAACTTTGTCAATCCATTTTGCACATTTCTTCCAGATTAATATTTTATTTTTGTAAATAACCTGTACCTTTTTAATATTTTTAAATTTTTTATTGAAACAGTGTGTTGCTTTCTCACCCAGGCTGAAGTACAGTGATACCAATGCAGCTCACTGTGGCCTTGACCTCCTGGGCTCAAGTAATCCTCCTGCCTCAGCCTTCTGAGTAGCTGAAACTCCTATACCATCTTCAAAATTGTATTCAAAATCCTATTCAAAAAATGTTGTGGTTCTTTAATTTCTTAGAGATGAAAGATAAACTCTTATAACCTAAAGTTCTTCGTGATGTTTTCAAGTCCTCCATCTGCTGTGGCCTCACTTTACTTACTACTAGTCTTAGCTTTCTCCTTGTGGTCACCAGTGTCTGTCATACTTGTTCCCATGTATGTGCTACTTCATTTATTGAGTACTTTCTTTTTTTTTTTTTTTTTGAGATGGAGTTTCGTTCTTGTCACCCTGGCTGGAGTGCAATGGTGCGGTCACCTCTGCCTCCCAGGTTGAAGCGATCCTCCTGCCCCAGCCTCCTAAATAGCTGGGATTACAGGCGCCCTCTACCATGCCCAGCTAATTTTTGTATTTTTAGTAGAGACAGGGTTTCACCATGTTGGCCAGGCTGGTCTCAAACTCCTGAACTCAGGCGATCCACTCGTCTCGGCCTCCCAAAGTTCTGGAATTTCAGGCATAAGCCACTGCATCCGGCCTTATTAAGCACTTTCTATGTGCCAGATATGTGCAATACATGTATTCCTTCATTTAACCTTCAAAACTAACATACGAAATGAGCACTGCAGTTTCACTAATGAGAATGAGAAAGGTTAAGTAACTTGGCAAGGTTTTATTTTAGGAAATGAAGGAGTCAAGAGTCAAGCTCATATCTTCTGGTTTCAGAGAATAAAAAATATAAAGATGAAGTTAGCAGCTGAGTGTGGTGGCACATGCCTGGAGAATCACTTGAGCCCAGGAAGCAGAGGTTGCAGTGAGCCAAGATCACGCCATTGCACTCCAGCCTGGGCTATGGGAGTAAAACCCCGTCTTAAAAAAAAAAAAAAAGGCCGGGCGCGGTGGCTCAAGCCTGTAATCCCAGCACTTTGGGAGGCCGAGACAGGCGGATCACGAGGTCAGGAGATCGAAACCATCCCAACATGGGCTAACATGGTGAAACCCCGTCTCCACTAAAAAATACAAAAAACTAGCCGGGCGAGGTGGCGGGCGCCTGTAGTCCCAGCTACTCGGGAGGCTGAGGCAGGAGAATGGCGTGAACCCGGGAGGCGGAGCTTGCAGTGAGCTGAGATCCGGCCACTGCACTCCAGCCTGGGCGACAGAGCGAGACTCTGTCTCAAAAAAAAAAAAAAAAAAAAAATTATTACAAAAGACTCTCTCTGAGACCCTTTTATATGCCTATAACAAGAACTTCTGCCAAGGGCTACATGAAGCATAAGGACAGTTAGCCAGAAATATAACACTTGCCCCATACACTCTTTCTCCTAAAGAAGTGGCTTAGGCCTGTAATCCTAGCACTTTGGGAGGCTGAGGTGGGTGGATCACCTGAGGTCAGGAGTTTGAGACCAGCCTGGCCGACATGGCAAAACCCCGTCTCTACTAAAAATACAAAAATTAGCTGGGCATGGTGGTGGGCGCCTGTAACCCAGCTACTTGGGAGGCTGAGGCAGGAGAATTGCTGGAACCCGGGGGGCAGACGTTGCAGTGAGCCGAGATCGCTCCACTGCACCCCAGCCTGGGGGACAGAGCGAGACTCCATCTCAAACAAACAAACAAAAGAAGTAACTTGAAATAAGCCTCGGTAAACAATGTTGCCTTAGTTTCAAAACAACTTACTTGTACTTCTGTACTTCTTTTGCCTTTAAAAGCTTCCCCTTATCTCAGCCTCCCCAAATGTGCACATGGTTGCCATGGCACACACATTTCCCATTGCAATGTTTCTGCTTATTCCTAAATAACTTTGTGAGACCAAGTAGCAAATGTAAGAAGTCATGGTTGCTTATTTCTGCCTGCCAGCATAATTTCATAAAGCCCTGATTCTGTGATGACTACAGCTCTTTGGAAAAATGCTTTGAAGACAAAACAGGATAGAGCACACGGTCCGCCACATCTCTTGTCTGAGTCACTATATTCCTTAAAAGATAAATGACCCGCGGGGCATGGTGGCTCGTGCCATAATCCCACCAATTTGGGATGCTGAGGCGGGTGGATCATTTAAGGTCAGAAGTTCAAGACCAGCCTGGCCAACATGATGAAACCCCGCCTTTACTAAAAATAGAAAAAAAAATAGCTGGGCATTTTGGCGTGTGCCTGTAATCCCAGCTACTCAGGAGGCTGAGGTACGAGAATTGCTTGAACCAGGGAGGCAGAGGTTGCAGTGAGCCAAGATTGCGCCACTGCACTCCAGCCTGGGCGACAGAGCAAGAGTCCATCTCAAAAAAAAAAAAAAAAAAAAAAAGGATAAATGACCCTTGTCTTGTCTTTTCTTACACATAAGACCACATCTGATGGGGTTAGTGGTTATGCCTCTGTTATCTGTAACTAGATGTACTTTTATACTCAAACCTTGGTGTGATTCTGCTTTAATGTAACTTCTGAGTAACTTTGATGTGGTTTTGCATGTACTGAACCTCCTCCACCTGTATGTAAGCAGTGGGTTACAATACTGTGTCAGACCAGTCTGACAGCACCTCTCAGAGGGACTGTTCCTGCTATTCTGTAGGCCTCCATCTACAGTCCTCAATATAACTGTTTTTGTTTTGTTTTGTTTTGCTTTTTTGAGACAGAGTCTGTATCACCCAGGCTAGAGTATAGTGGCCTGATCTCAGCTCACTGCAACAACCTCCTCCTCCCAGGTTCAAACAATTCTCTTGCCTCAGCCTCCTGAGTAGCTGGGATTATAGGCGCCCGCCAACACGTCTGACTAATTTTTGTATATATATTTTTTTCAGTAGAGACGGAGTTTCGCCATGTTGGCCAGGCTGGTCTTGAACACCTGACTTCTGTTGATCCACCTGCCTCAGCCTCCCAAAGCACTGGGATTACAGGTGTAAGCCACCGTACCCGGCCATAACTTTGTAACTTTATTTTTTTAAAGACAAGTGGACATAGGGTCTCACTCTGTCCCCCATGCTGTGGTGTGTAGTGGCAACCATAGCTTGCTGCAGCCTCCAACTCCTGGGCTCAAGGGGTCCTCTTGAGTAGCTGGAACTATAAGCATGCACCACAAAACTGGGCTTTTCTTTTTTTTTTTTTTATCCATTTTTTGTAGAGACAGGGTCTCAATATGTTGCCCATGCAGGTCTCAATATGTTGCCCAGGCTGATCTCAAACTCCTGGCCTCAAGCAATCCTCCTGCTTTGACCTCCAAAGGCCTCGGATTTCAGGCATGAGCCACTGTGTCCCACTCCCCAAGACTTCTGAATAAAATGAACTTTAATTCTTTAAAAGCTTGATTTTTTCTTTAGTTGACAAATTCATTGTCTTTGGATTATCTCTCTGTTGTAGTTTTAGGGTGACAAGAGCTTGTACTTTTAAAAATTCATCTTTCTTCATCATTCTATAACTAAGACAATCTTGGGCTGGGCATGGTGTCTTATGCCTGTAATCTCAGCACTTTGAAAGGCTGAGGTTGGAGGATCACTTGAGCCCAGCAGTTCAAGTCTGGACAACATAGTGAGACCTCATCTCTATCTTTTTTTTTTTTTTAAGACACTCTTTGTGTTTTTTGTTGTTGTTGTTGGTGGTGGTGGTGATGGTTTTTTTTTTTGAGATGAAGTCTCGCTGTGTCACCCAGGCTGGAGTACAGTGGTGTGATCTTGGCTCGCTGCAAACTCTGCCTCCCGGGTTCAAACGATTCTCCTGCCTCAGCCTCCTGAGTAGCTGGGATTACCGACGTGTGCCACTACACCCTGCTAATTTTTGTATTTTTAGTAGAGACAGGGTTTTGCCATGTTGGTCAGGCTGGTCTCAAACTCCTGACCTTGTGATCTGCCCGCCTTAGCCTCCCAAAGTGTTGGGATTACAGGCATGAGCCACTGTGGTTGGCCAAAAAAAGACACTCTTGAGGATTCTCAGAGATAAACATTTTCTGGTGCAGCTAAACCTTGTTTAAAAATGTATTGGATAAATTTTTAAAAATTTAAATTCCAAGTGAGAGCCAAAAAAAAAAGTTCACATGAAATTAACAGAGACCGAGTATAGTGGCTCACGCCTATAATCCCAGCACTTTGGGAGGCCGAGGCACTTTGGGAGCCCTTGAGCCCAGGAGTTTGAGACCAGCCTGGACAACATAGAGAAACCCTGTCTCTAAATATAAAAAATTTAAAAAAATTAGCTGGGCATGGTGGTGCATGTTTTTAGTCCCAGCTTCTCAGGAGACTAACATGGGGGGATGGCTTGGGCCCAAGAGTTCAAAGCTGCAGTGAGCTATGATCTCACCACTGCTCTCCAGCATGGACAACAGAGTGGGACCCTGTCTCCATTTTTTAATTATTATTTTTATTTTTTTATTTGAGTTGGAGTCTTGCTCTGTCATTGAGGCAGGAGTGCAATGGTGAGATCTCAGCTCACTGCAACCTCTGCCTCTCGGGTTCAAGCGATTCTCCTGCCTCAGCCTCCTGAGTAGCTGGGACTACAGGTGTGTGCCACCACGCCCGGGTAATTATTGTATTTTTAGTGGGGTTTCCCCATGTTGATCAGGCTGGTCTCGAACTCCTGACCTCAGGTGATCCACCTGCCTCAGCCTCCCAAAGTGCTGGGATTACAGTCGTGATTACTGGCCTGAAAAAATTAGTAAGTTAATTAACAACACAAAGGAAGACAGGTGGTTGGTGAGGTAAAATTAATTAACAGCGCAGAAATGTAGAGAAAATCAGGTTAAAACTGATAGAGATGATGTTTCCTGGGATGGTCAGGGAGGCAGCTTCTCAGAAAGGGTGAGACTTGAGTCTCGCTCTAGAGGGAGGGTAGGGCTTACAGAACATTCCAGGCAGGGGAAAGAGGGTAAGAAACCAGCAGAAAAGCCATTGGTGATCCATGGATATGGAATAGATACATTTGCTCAGAGTAAGATCCTCCAGAGGTGAAGTGCAGATTAGGTTGAAGAGTCAGCAAGAGGGGGCCGGGCACAGTAGTTCACGCCTGTAATCCCAGCACTTTGGGGAGGCCAAGGCAGGCAGATTACCTGAGGTCAGGAGTTCTTAGACCAGCCTGGCCCACATGGTGAAACCCCGTCTCTACTAAAAATACAAAAGTTAACCAGGTGGGGTGGCGGGTGCCTGTCATCCCAGCTACTCAGGAGGCTGAGGCAGGAGAATCACTTGAACCCGGGAGGCGGAGGTTGCAGTGAGCTGAGATCATGCCATCGCACTCCAGCCTGGAGGACAAGAGCAAGACTTCGTTTCAAAAAAAAAAAAAAAAAAAAATTGTCAGCAAGAAGGGGAGAGTTTAAAGGGACTTGAATAGCAAGAAAAGGAGTTTGGACTTGGTTTCACAGTCAATTTAAAATTACATAACTTTTTGAAAAAAGGGGAATATGTTCACAACATCATTTAATATTAAAGTAAGAAGAGGCAGGCTAGGTGTGGTGGCTCATGCCTGTTATCCCAGCACTTTGGGTGGCCGAGGTAGGTGGATCACCTGAGGTCAGGAGTTTGACACTAGCCTGGCCAACATGGTGAAACCCATTTCTACTAAAAATACAAAAATTAGCTGGGTGTGGTGGTGGGTGCCTGTAATCTCAGCTACTCTGGAGGCTGAGGCAGGAGAATTGCTGGAACCTGGGAGGCGGAGGTTGCAGTTGCACTCCAGCCAGGGCGGACAACAGCAAGACCCCGTCTCAATAAATAAATAAATAGCCGGGCGCGGTGGCTCAAGCCTGTAATCCCAGCACTTTGGGAGGCCGAGACGGGCGGATCACGAGGTCAGGAGATCGAGACCATCCTGGCTAACACGGTGAAACCCCGTCTCTACTAAAAAATACAAAAAACTAGCCGGGCGAGGTGGCGGGCGCCTGTAGTCCCAGCTACTCAGGAGGCTGAGGCAGGAGAATGGCGTAAACCCGGGAGGCGGAGCTTGCAGTGAGCTGAGATTCGGCCACTGCACTCCAGCCCGGGCGACAGAGCAAGACTCCGTCTCAAAAAAAAAAAAAAAAATAAATAAATAAATAAATAAATAAATAAATAAGCCAGGCGTGATGGTGCATGCCTGTAGTCCCAGCTACTCAGGAGGCTGCAGTGGGAGGATTGCTTGAGCCTAGGAATTTGAGGCTGCCATGATTGCACCACTGTGCACCAGCCTGGGTGACAGAGTGAGACCTTGTCTCAAAAAAAAAAAAAAAAAATTAATTAATTACATAAATACATAAAAAATAAAGAAAGAAGAGGCCAGGCATGGTGGCTTATGCCTGTAATCCCAGCACTTTGGGAGGCTGAGGCAGGAGGATGGTTTGAAGCCAGGAGTTTGAGAGTAGCTTGGGCAACATAGTGAGACCCTCTCTCTACAGTAAATAAATAAAGAAAGAAAGAAGAGGTTCAATAGCCAGATGTGATGGTGTGTGCCTGTAATCTCAGCTTTTCAAGAAGGATATTAAGGTAGGAGGATTGCTTGAGTTCAGGAGTTTGAGGCCAGCCTAGGTAACATAGTGAGATTCAATTTCAATTTTAAAATAAATAAAAAAATAAAAAGAAAAAGAAGAGACCAATGTTTGCAAGGTGATTCTTTGAGATAATTGGTCTCCATCTTTCTTTTTTTTCCTATTTAATTTTTATTATAGGTTCAGGGCTACATGCACAGCTTTGTAGGCCAGGCACGGTGGCTCACGCCTGTAATTCCAGCACTTTGGGAGGCTGAGGCGGCTGGATCACGAAGTCAGGAGTTTGAGCCCAGCCTGGCCAACATGATGAAACCCCATGTCTATTAAAAATACAAAAAATTAACCGGGTGTGGTGGCTGGCACCTGTAATCTCAGCTACTCGGGAGGCTGAGGCAGGAGAATGGCTTGAACAGGGAGGCAGAGGTTGTAGTGAGCTCAGACCACACCACTGCACTCCAGCCTGGGCAACAGAGTGAGACTCTGTCTCAAAACAACAACAACAAAACCAGGTTTGTTACATAGGCAAGTTGTGTGCCATGAGGGTTTGATATACAGATTTCATCACCCAGGTAATAAGCATAGTACCTGACAGGTAGTTTTTCGATCCTCTCCCTTTTCCCACCTGATTTCCAACTTACTTTATTTTGCCCCCCTGACTTAGAAAGCCTTTCCTTCTCCATTTTACCTAAATTAATCTGGCTCTGGTTAAGACCTGTTTAAATTCTAACCCAGGCTTTCAAAAAACCTAACAGATCTCTTCATTTTCTGAAGTCTGGCTTCCATTTGGTAATTTGTCTAACGTTATTTCCCTCAGTAGTTTGTTAATTCCTAAAAAGCAGGAACCATGCTGATATTGTGTGTCTTCTTACCATGCCTAAGAAGTGTTACATTTCTTTTAAAACAAGGAAGCAAACTGTAAAGCACCAAGTGCATGATCTTAATTTTATTTATTTATTTGAGACAGAGTCTTGCTCTGTCGCCCAGGCTGGTCTTGAACCCTCAGGCTCAAGTAATCCTCCGACTTCAGCCCCACAGAGTAGCTGGGACTACAAGCTCACGGCACCACTCCAGGCTAATTTTTGTTGTTGTTGTTGTTTTTGCAGTGGAGTCTCTCTCTGTCACCCAGGCTGGAGTGCAGTGGCAGGATCTCGGCTCACTGCAACCTCTGCCTCCTGGGTTCAAGTGATTCTCCTGCCTTAGCCTTCTGTGTAGAGGGACTACAGGCATCCACCACGCCCGGCTAATTTTTGTATTTTTAGTAAAGATGGGGTTTCATCGTATTGGTCAGGCTGGTCTGGAATTCCTGACCTCAGGTGATCCACCCGTCTGGGCCTTCCAAAGTACTGGGATTACAAGCGTGAGCCACCGTGCCCGGTCTAAAAGTCTTTATGTTGTAGTTGTTTTGTATCTATTCCTCATCTTCCTGGGGACAGGGATACCATTTTACACATCTTCCCAGAGTCAATCACAGTATTTAACAATTACTGTATGTACTCTATGAATAAGATACCTGAAGATTGATTCTCTTTATCGTTAATGTGTGGACTGTATCAGGCAAGTAAAACCCCTATCATCAAAAGTCTAAAGTTATTAAAGGCAGTGGAAGAATACCATCGGGGCATATTTTTCTCGAAGGTGTGATACACAAATAAAATAAAATTAATGTATAGTGAAATCATCACTGTATTTAGAGTCAAAATGCCTTGCCTGTGTTCCAAACTTTCGGCCAGTCAACCTACCTAGTGCACGGTTTCCTCATTATTTTCTTCAGAGAGTAATTGAGATATTGCATAAGCTAGCACCCAGCATACGGCAGGCAAACTACTGCTGGATTTCTTCCTTCCACTAAATGAGAAGAAAATAATGACTCCCACATTTACACGTTTTAGAATATTTTATTTTGCGTGAGCAAAATATAGAAAACGAGGGATGAGAGAACAAGAAAGGAAAGGGGCAAAAAGGCAAGGTGTTAAGCGGATTGACCCAACGCTTTCATTGATATCCTCCCCAATTTCCTGGATCTTGGGTCTCGCTCTCCACGCAGGCCTCCAACCACACCGGTCTGTCCGGATCTCCCTCCCCGTCAGTGCCGGCTGTCCCCACCAGGCGCGGTCTCATCCGCTCCCCCGCTCCCACAGCCCACTTTTCCCAGGCCCTTGGCCATCCCGCGCCCTGTAGGAATTCACCTGCACAGAAACAGCCAGGGAAACCGTCCTCCCTCCTTGGAGCCCGCCTCCCGCAGCCCCGGGCTCCCTCCCCCGCCCCCGCGCCACCCCGGCGCCCCGCCCCGGGCGGAGAGAGTCGGGGCGAGGGGAGGGCTTGCCAGGTGAGGCGCGGCCACCCTAGGCCTCTCACTTCCGCCCAGGTGAGGCAGGGCCGACACCGAGCCCGCCCGATCCGGGCTCCCACCTGCTCCTCCAGCGCACCAGGTAAAGCGTGGGGTCCCAGCTGTGCGGTGCGCACTTGCCCCTGGGGGTCCCCGCGCCTGGAGGCCGGCCAGGCGCAGCTCCCTCGCGGGCTTCCTGGGCCTGCCTGCCCTGTCCCCGCTCTCTCCCCGCCCGCCCGCCTGGTGTGGGTGGGAGCTGGAGAAGGAGGGCGCCGCCGGGCGCTCAGAGGGGCCGCGGCTGGGATGGGGCGCCCGCTGCGTGCGCCCGCGCTGGCCCGGGAGGCGGGGCGGGGGCGCCGTCCTCCTGCGTCGGGCCTGGGTGACCCCACGGTGGTCCCCGCCCCGCAGCGCAGGGCTCGCCGAGGCCGCGGGCAGGGAGGGGCGCCGCCCCGCCTCCCCAGGCCTTTCGGGCCTCAAATCTCGGCCCACTGGTATTCGGGGGTGGCACGGATCCGATTTTGCGCCCAGATCGGTGCCCATGTTTCGCTCCCAGAGGTGGGCGGAGTCTTTCCCTCCATCGGTGGCCGTGGAAGGAGGGAACGGGGTGAGGGGACAAAGAGGAGGGGGTGCTCAGAGCCGGGCTGAGTGGGCGACTTGGGCTCGGCCGCGTCCGGTAGCGGAGGTTCCCAAACCAGCGGTCAAGCCCTGGGCTCTGCCAGCCTTGCTGCGTAGAAAGGGAGGTTCAGTCGGAAAGTGCTTCCAGCCTTAGGGGAAATTCTTGGATTCCTGCTTTTAAATCAAGCTCAGAAAAGCGTTTTCAGATCACTCCCACCCTCCAAAGCGCCCCAGTCGTCCCGCACGCAGGCCGAATTAAGTGAACACCCCTTCACTTGGCACTTTGTCATATTTCCGAGTGACTCTTGCACTTTGGATTCGAGTTTGTTGTTTACTGACTTGCCTCTGCCATTTAGAGGGTGCCCCTTTCAGGGCCTTATTTCTCGACTGCATTTAGGGTCTGGCTATTGGTAGGTGCGCGACAAGTGTTTCTTAAATGAATGAAGAAGCCTTGGAAACCCTGAAGGACAATGTCGATTCCACTGAGGATGATACTACCACATTCTGGGCTAAATTCCTATTGGCGGCCAATTAATTTGCACACATCTATTTGAAAGAAGTGGAGGCAGGGGCAGCAGTTAAAAACTTAAATCTGTTTGCAGCATTAGAAAATGTTAGGTGAGATTGAGCCTTTTAGCTAAAGTGAGCTTTGATGTTTTTAGGGCCCCTAATGCCTTTAAGATGTTGTTAAAAACAACAACAAAACACTCCAAATATGTTGAATTTATTTGGGAATGAGAAATGAGGATTGTAGCCCAAGGGGCACAGCCTTGGCAAGCCATATATGCATGTAAGAGGGGAGGGTAAAGGGAAACTTTTATTGGCAAAGTAAGTGCAGATAAGCTGCTTGAAAACAGAGTTTATTGGTTTTGCAGACTCCAAGTCAGAGTTGGCCATTGTCGAAGATGCCATTACTGGGCAGGTGTTATGGAGAGCATCTTATCAGGCCTGGCACCCTGCCTCATGCCTGTTATCTCAGCTACTTAGGAGGCTTAGGCAGGAGGATCGCTTAGGCAGGAGGATCGCTTGAGGCCAAGAGTTGGAGACCAGCCTGAGCAACATGGCTGTCTTTACAGAAAAAGCTTTTTAAATAGTCAGGTGTGTCGGGAGGTTGAGGCAGGAGAATTGCTTGAGCCCAGGAGATGGAGGCTGCGGTGACTGGCGTTTGTACCACTACACTCCAGCCTGGGTGACAGAGCAAGAACCCTGCCTCAAAAAAGAAAAAAAAAAAAAAAGGGAAAAAAGATGATCTTATCTTATCTTATCTTATCTGAATTACTGCATTCCTAAAGAAAGAATTTCTTAGGGGGTTATTTTAGTTTCTTGAGATCTTTATCTCAGACATGCAAGCATGAGCTTTCTCCCTCATGCTCTTCATCTCTAGTTTGTTTGGGTCTGAGAAAAAGTGATTTTGACCTGGTATCTGCAACTTTCACAAAAATAATAAGAAAGTTAATAAATATGGAAATACTTATGGATAGAACTTAGAACTTATAAAAGGAGTTCTGAAGAGATTTTCCCTTACTACTCCAGATCCTACTAGGGGTAAGAGGAAAAACACAAACTTTTTCCTCTGCTCTCACACCACTACAATCAACACTGAAGATTTCTGTGACCAAATAAATGTGTGGGGCAATCAGTTCTGCATCAAACAATAGCTGAGCATCTTCCAGTTCGATTCTGATACTGTCTACCTGGGGATAGTGTCAGATCCCATAGGACTGCCCCCACTTCTGATGCCAATCACAAGTCCTAGATTGTTTTACCCTGGTTTCTGACTAACCACCTATAAAATAGGAATCCCATAACCCCCTACTCTGGTTTGGTTAATTTGCTAGAGCAGCTCACGAAACTCAAGAAAACACTTATTTAGGTTTATTACTAGTTTATTATTAAGAATATTACAGAGGATACAAGAGGAAGAGATGCATAACGTGAGGTTTGAGAAGGGGCATACCACACTCCAGGAACCTCCATGTGTTCAGATATTGAGAAGCTCTCCCTACCCCATTGTCTTGGGCTTTTTATGGAGACTTCACTGGGTAGACATAATTGAAGCATGGAGTAGGGGAAACCCAGCAATGCCTATCTGTTCAGATTTTTCTTGGCCTCTCTCTGTAGCACTCCTTCCTCCAGGGTATGGGCAGGACCCCTTCTTATGGGGGTCTTATGACCTACAGTCAGACGACGGAGGTCAGATAATTTTTAAAAATATTTATTTATTTATTTATTTTGAGACAGAGTCTTGCTCTGTTGCCCAGGCTGGAGTGCAGTGTCATGATCTCAGCTCACTGCAACCTCCGCCTGCCAGGTTCAAGTGATTCTCCTGCCTCAGACTCCTGGGTAGCTGGGATTACAGGCCTGTGCCACCATGCCTGGCTAATTTTTGTATTTTTAGTAGAAACAGGGTTTTACCATATTGGCCAGGCTGGTCTTGAACTCCTGACCTCAAGTGATCCACCTGTCTTGGCCTCCCAAAGTGCTGGGATTACGGGCATCAGTCACTGCACCTAGCCAAAATTATTTTTATTTTAATTAATTAATTAATTAATTTAGAGACAGAGTCTTGCTCTGTTGCCCAGGCTGGAGTGCAATGGTGCTATCTTGGCTCACTGCAACTTCCACCTCCCAGGATCAAGTGCTTCTCCTGCCTCAGCTTCCCAAGTAGCTTGGATTACAGGTGCCTGCCACCACGCCTGGCTAATTTTTGTATTTTTAGTAGAGATGGGATTTCACCATGCTGGCCAGGCTGGTCTCGAACTCCTGACCTCAGGCGATCCACCTGCCTTGGACTCCCAAAGTGCTGGGATTACAGGCGTGAGCCACCAGACCTGGCAATTATTTTTATTTTTAAAAATTTTTATTCATTTTATTTATTTATTTTTGAGACAGAGCCTTACTCTGTTGCTCAGGCTGAAGTGCAGTGCTGCCATCTCCACTCACTGCAACCTTCACCTCCTCTGGTTCAAGCGATTCTCCTGGCTCAGCCTCACAACTACGTGGGGGCGTGCGCCCCCGTGACCAGATAATTTTTTTTTTTTTTCGTATTTTTAGTAGAGACAGGGTTTTGCCATGTTGGCCAGGCTGGTCTCGGACTCCTGACCTCAAGAGATCTGCCCGACTAGGCCTCCCAAAATGCTGGGATTACAGATGTGAGCCATCATGCCTGGCCTCTTTTAAAAAATTTTTAGTAGAGACTGGGTCTTGCTATATCGCTCAGGCTGGTCTCGGGCTCCTGGTCCCAAGCTGTCCTCCCGACTTGGCCTGTGAAAGTGTTAGACTTACAGGCGTGAACCACCCTTCCAGCCCACAGAATTTCTTTACAGCCAGCTTCAAGATGGAAAAGCAGGGGAAGATTAGAGTCCTGCCTTGGGGAGAAAAAGGAGCAGATGAAAGGAGGGGCAGGAGAGTGTCAGAGAGATTTCTGTTTTCTGAGGACTGCTTCTGAGACCTAAAGCGCCCCACCAGTGTAACAAAAGACTGTAACAAGAGTCATGGGAGGTATGAACCAGGAACCATAGATGAAAACCAATATACAATATCACAAGGAGGTCACATAAAATGGGTTTCCCATCAGAAAAATAGTTGTGTCTACAGCTGAATAGAAATTGTATTAAGCTCTCTTCTGCATTTAATGAAACCGTAATAAGTTTAAGCCATGCATTAATATTTCTGTAACTATAAAGCTAACATACTCATTGTAGAAAAATTGGAGAAAATTTTCAAAAAAGAAACTAAAAGTACACAAACTATCTACTATTGAGAGGTAACCACTAATAACATTAGGATGTATTTTCTTTCCGATTGCATTTTTAAAAGAGAAAAATCTGTATATATGTTCTCATAGTGAATTCGCATTTAGAACCTTGTGATTCTGAGACAGTGGCTCAGCATTTTCTAGTTCTTACAACTGCATTTTTACTTAACGGCATTTAATCATTATCCTTACACTGAACAGCCAGCAGTCTGAATTTACTTGCTTTGTTAAAGTTTAACAAGAATACATTAGGTTGGGGAAGCCAAAGTGGGATTTAATTTGTTCACTTAAGACTTTGCTCCCCTTGGTGAGCCAACTTGGTAAGTTTTTTGAGAAACGGGACCGATCTGCCTTGGTATTTGCATGACCATTGCTATGTTTTTTTTCCTTAGGGTTTTGTGTAGATTTGGATGCCTTTTTTAAAGCCCTTATTTTAGGTTCGGGTGCAAATGGGGAGAAGTTTCGTGCCTGTCAATACCCTTCCTTTTAAGTCAGTGGGATAGATCGATGCTGAAGATGTGGAGCTCACTTATTTTTTGTGTTTGTACAGCTGTCCAGCCAGTAAAGTTTGGAGACAGGGAATTGGGTCCACTTACCATGTAACGCTTGACAAGTCATTTAATTCTGGTCCTCCAGAATCTGGTCCCATTTGCAAATGGTCTGCCTTATAGAGATTTGGCAAGGTTGAAAGAAAATAATGTTCAAGAATGTGTCTCGTAATCTGTAAGCTATTATTCTCCTGCTTTTTGTTTCTCCCTTATGTTTAATTCCAGTAAAATTATGGAATTGTGATCTTTTTATTGGGAAGAACTCAAGTTTGTGAGTGCTCTTACTCAGATAGTTACTTTAAGAAAAGGCATAGAGACCATATGAGCTGAATTGATAAAGAATTCTTTTCTAAAAACACGGTGGAGGAAGAAAAAACAAAAACAAAACAGGAATCTTTCTGAAAAGGTATAGATTAAAACTTTACTACAGTAAGCCACTCTCACACATGGGCATGGGCCACTTTATATTGGGTTACTTAGGATTGAAATGTGCTGTAAATGCACAATACACACAATTTTTTGAACAGATGTCTTGTAAAGGAAACTGAAATATCTTATTTTTATTTTTTGAGACACAGTTTCACTCTATTGCAAAGGCTGGAGCCGCCTCCTGGGTTCAAGTGATTCTCGTGCCTAGTCTCCCAAGTAGCTGGGATTACAGGCGTGTGCCACCACGCCTTTGCTAATTTTTGCATTTTTAGTAGAAACAGGGTTTCACCATGTTGCTCGGGCTGGTCTCGAACTTCTGACCTTGTGATACACCCACCTCAGCCTCCCAAAGTGCTGGAATTACAAGCATGAGCCACTGATCTGAATATGTTTATTCGTAAGAGGGTTTAGTTTACCAAAGCAGTTACACTCTTATGTGTATAATGCCTTTTATTATTATTATTATTATATTTTTGAGACGAGTCTTGCTCTGTTGCCCATGCTGGAGTGCAGTGGCTTGATCTCCGCTCACTCCAACCTCTACCTCCCAGGTTTAAGCCATTCTCTTGCCTCAGCCTCCTGAGTAGCTGGAACTGCAGGCATGCACCACCACGTCTGGCTAATTTTTTGTATTTTTAGTACAGATGGGGTTTCACCATGTTGGCCAGGCTGGTCTTGAACTTCTGACCTCAAGCAATCCACCCACCTAAGCCCTGCAAAGTGCTGTGATTACAGGCGTGAGCCACTGCACCTGGCCATGTAAATGGATTTATACTCCAAATTATAGGTCCTCTCTGTAACCTCCTCCCTTGTACTCACTACAATGGTGAAACATTTTATTTTTTAGTCTTCTCAAAACTAACTTACTGATTATACACTAAAATCTCTGCTACAATAATTTAATTATTAGCTTTTGCAGTGCTATGATCATGGTTCACTAGCCCTGACCTCCTGGTCGCGAGGGTTCCTCCCACCTCAGCCTGGACTACAGGCATGCACTACCATGCTCAGCTAGTTTTAGTTTTTGTAGAGATGGAGTTTTGCCATGTTTTAAATCATTTTGATTGAAAAGAGATGCTAATAGTAGCTATCATTTGTTGAATGTGTACCGTGTGCACATTCAGCCAAATGCTCTAAATTATGCTCTTTAGTCTTTTCAACATACATATGAAGTAATTTTTTTTCTTTTTTTCCCCTGAGATGAAGTCTCACCCTGTCACCCAGGCTGGAGTGCTGTAGTGCCATCTTGGCTCACTGCAACCTGCATCTCCTGGGTTCAAGCAATTCTCCTGCCTCAGCCTCCCAAGTAGCTGGGATTCAGGTGCCCAACACCACGCCTAGCTTGCTTTCTTTCTTTTTTTTTTTTTAATTTAAACAGAATTTCGCTCTTGTTGCATTTTTAGTAGAGATGGGTTTCATCATGTTGGCCAGGCTGGTCTCGAACTCCTGACCTCATGATCCACCCACCTCAGCCTCCAAAAGTGCTAGGATTACAGGCGTGAGCCACCGCGCCCAGCCATGAAGTAATTTTTTATTAACTCGTTTTTACAAATAAGGGGACTGAGGTGTAGGGAGAGTTAAACAATTGGCCCACAGAGATTTCAAAGCTCATAGGCTATAGAATTTCCCATATTTCAATAATTGGCTATTGAATCAGCTGGCAAAAAGTTCACTATTGAAGTAGACATTTAGTTCTAATCCTATTTTTGTGTTAGTGACCAATAGGAAATGATCTAAATTCTCACCAACAGGAGATTGAGTGAAGAAAGTATGTATTCCTACTGTCGAATATTACTTAGTTGTTACAGTGGCTGAGGAGGAACTGCTTATATCATCATGAGTAACATCCCCAACCCCAGCCTGGTTTTTTTTTTTGGAGTCAGGGTCTCACTCTGTCGCCCAGGCTGTGGAGTGCAGTGGTGTGATCATGGCTCACTGCAGCCTAGACATCCTGGGCTCAATTGATCCTCCTACCTCAGCCTCCCAAGTAGCTGGGAGTACAGGTGTGTGCCACCACATCTGGCTAATTTTTAAATTTTTTGTCAAGATGGGGTCTTGTCATGTTGCCCAGGCTGGTCTCAAACTGTGGCTCAAGTGATCCGTTTGCCTTGGCCTCCCAAAGTGCGGGATAACAGATGAATAAATCTTAAAAATGTAAAGTTGACCTTAAAATAGCAAGTTGCTGAAGAATAAGTATACAGTATGATGTAATTTATATAAAGTTTAAAAATCTGCTGAACAATAATATTGTAAACCAGGACAATGTGTGTTTTAAGAATTTCACATTTGAATTTTGTCTATATTGATTGCTTGCATTTGGGAAGCTGCCTCATAGTTCAAAGAAGTTAATGGAACCACTGTGAGATTAACATTCTCTAATGCAGGTTGCACTGTTAGAACCAAAGCAGACCAAGGTCCTGCCCTTGCTTTAACCCTCTGCATGCCTTGCTTGGTTTGGTGGATAGCTTCTAGGCCTGGGTCTGTGGGCTTTCAGGGACAGGTGAGTTCATTTCACTTTAGCTTCCATTATTAATAATTAGTAAGTGTGGCTTTGACAATAGGGGTTGGTGGGCAGGGCTTCTGCCTGGTCTCCCTTGGGGTTATTTTCTGGAGCTTTTTTTTTGAGATGGAGTTTCACTACTTTTGCCCAGGCTGGAGTGCAATGGTGTGATCTCGGCTTACCACTCCACCTCCCAGGTTCAGGCGATTCTCCTGTTACTGCTGCTACTGAGTAGCTGGGATTACAGGTGCCCACGACCACGCCTGGCTAATATTTTTGTTTTTTTAGTAGAGACAGGGGTTTCTCGATGTTGGTCAGGCTGGTCTTGAACTCCCAACCTCAGGTGTTCTGCCCTCATCGGCCTCCCAAAGTGCTGGGATACAGGCATGAGCCGCCGTGCCGGGCCCGTTTTTTGGAGCTTCTAATGAAGTTCCAGGACATAATGTGGTAGAAGAGGGAGATGAGTTAAGTGAATGTTGAAGGTCAGGTTGTAAATGTTCCCTCCATTTAAAATGTGAAGTATTCTCTCATTTTTAAAGTAGTTATCTACTAAACAGTCACTAACAGTGGAACCCCTTCCCCATGAAATTAACTCTCTCCAATGGCATCTATGTTTCCTTGCTTTGTTTTTACCTTTTTTGATAGCATCCCTTTCCCTTTTTTATTTTATTTTACCTTTTTTTTTTTTTTTTTTTTTTTTGAGATGGAGCCTCACTCTGTTGCCCAGGCTGGAGTGCAGTGGTGCAATCTCCACTCACTGCTTCCTCTGCCTCATGGATTCAAGTGATTCTCCTGCCTCAGCCTCCCGAATAGCTGGGATTACAGGTGTGCACCACGACGTCTGGCTAATTTTTGTATTTTTAGTGGAGACGGGGTTTCACCATGTTAGCCAGGCTGGTCTCAAACTCCTGGCCTCAAGTGATCCACCTGCCGTGGCCTTCCAGAGTGCTGGGAGTACAGGCGTGAGCCACCATGCCCGACTCCTGATATGACCATGATTTCTGGGGAGAAGTTGGGAGTGCACAGTCTGCAGTATGGGTAAAATCGAACAGCATTTTTGAGGTGGAAACGAATCATTAGTGAATAGTATGAATGCCCAGGTCTTGTTAATGGGGACTGGCTACATGATCAGAGACCTCTAAGTGTGAAAATTGCCCAGATTTTTTTGTCACCGTTGCTCGTTGGAGAAAGCTGCTACCAACCAGAATACAGAAGCCTACCACAGACAGGGTGTTGTGTCTCTAGCCTGTAATTCCAGCACTTTGGGAGGCCGAGGCAGGTGGAACGTCTGAGGACAGGAGTTCAAGAACAGCTGATCAACATGGGGAAAGCCCACCTTTACTAAAAATCCAAAAACTAGCCAGGTGTGGTGGTGCATACCTGTAGTCTCAGCTATTAGGGAGGCTGAGGCAGGAGGATTGCTTGAACCCAGGAGGTGGAGGTTGCAGTGAGCCAAGATCGCCCCACTGCACTCCAGCCTGGGCAACAGAGTGAGACCCTATCTCAAAAAAAAAAAAAAAAAAGGGCTGGGTGTGGTGGCTCACGCCTGTAATCCCAGCACTTTGGGAGGCCGAGGCGGTGGATCACCTGAAGTTGGGAGTTTGAGACCAGCCTGACCAACATGGGAAAACCCCATCTCTACTAAAAGTACAAAATTAGCCAGGCGTGGTGGCTCATACCTGTAATCCCAGCTACTCGGGAAGTTGAGGCAGGAGAATTGCCTGAACCCGAGATGCAGAGGTTGCAGTGAGCCAAGATCGCACCATTGCACTCCAGCCTGGGTAACAAGAGCAAAACTCCATCTCACAAAATAAAAATAATAAAAGAAGGCTACCATGTAACAGTTTAACTTTGTTCCTACAAAAGTGGCCAAGTTATAGGCAGAGTAGTGATATGCTTTGGTTAACTTTGAATAATTTAATGAGAAAATTAGCGTGAGTTAACTGAATTATTCTGAAAAACTGACTGTTTTCATTTCTTTCTTTTTTTTTTTTTTTTGAGACAGGGTCTTGCTCTGTCACCCAGGCTGGAGTGTAGTGGTGCCATCTCGGCTCACTGCCTCCTCTGCCTCCCAGGTTCAAGCGATTCTTCTGCCTCAGCCTCCCGAGTAGCTGGGATTACAGGCACCTGCCACCATGCCCAGCTAATTTTTGTATTTTTAGCAGAGACAGAGTTTCACCATTTTGGCCAGGCTGGTCCTAAACTCCTGACCTTGTGATCCGCCCGCCTCGGCCTCCCAAAGTGTTGGAATTACAGGCATGAGCCATGGCGCCCAGCCTTCATTTCATTAAAAAAAAAAATTATGTTCATTGAAGCACTATTCACAAGTTTTTTTTCAGATTCTGAATTTAAAGTGGTGTCTTTCAACTTCAACATTTCCTGAATGTTCACTGTCAGGAGGATTTAAACATTGCTTAAGCAAACTGTCAGGATTGTTCTGGAATTTATATATGTTTCCAAAATTCCAGGGATATAGTGGTCCAAAATATAGTATTTTTCTATTTAAAGTGTTGGGAAAAGGTCTTGTCATTTGCTAGGAACACAAGGCTAGGACACCTGACTTGAGTCTGCATTTGTATAGCAGCAGATGTATTTATTTGAAGTACTGGTGAAGAGCAACCATTATTCTTTGGCTAGGAAAGTTTGTTTATCATTTAATCAGTACTTCCTAAATGCTGAACTTTGAGGACAAAAGAATGATAATTAGACACATCCTGAGCTTTGTACTGCAAAGGAAACAATAGAAACTTAAAGCTTCAATTTTTGAATAACTTCAGAAATCATGACTATATTTATGCTTGACATTGATATTTGCACTTGATATTGATCAGCATAAATATGATTATATTTACACTTGCTCATTGATTCTTCCAACTCCTTGGTTCAATGAGCTCTGGAAAATTCCCACTGGGGAGTTATGTGTGGTCTAATGGTGACCTGCCCAATTCACAGGTGTGGTTAGAGGCCGAACACCTGTTCTTTCCCACAGAGATTGCAAGTGATCTTTTTCTCCCCAAATTTCAGCTTAGACATATCATATATCTTAGTAAATCAGTGGGGAGTTACATTCTTGTGAGGTGCTGGGAGCTCAAAAAGCATGTTTTGCAGAATCCTTACTTTGCCTAAATTCTTGATTCTGTTATATATATTTTATTTTAATTCTTTTTGAGACAGAGTCTTGCTCTGTCACCAGGCTGGAGTGCAGTGGCATGATCTTGGCTCACTGCAGTCTCGGCTCACTGCAATCTCCACCTTCCCGGTTCAAGCAATTCTCCTGCCTCAGCCTCCCAAGTAGCTGGGATTACAGGCACGCATCACCACGCCCAGTTGATTTTTGTATTTTTAGTAGAGATGGGGTTTCACCATGTTGACCAGGCTGGTCTCGAACTCCTGACCTCAGGTGATCCACCTGCCTCGGCCTCCCAAAGTGCTGGGATTACAGACGTGAGCCACCATGCGTGGCTTATGTATTTTATTTATTAAGTTTTTTATCTTAATCAGATCAAGAGTTTAATAAAATATATATAATAAATATAATAAAATAAATAGAGAATATAATTTAATAAAATTAAATTTCTTTCTCTCTTCAAATGCTTCATTAATTGCCATTGGCCTAGGCCTTGGGTTTTAAAAAGCCACAATATTATAATAATTTCCTTCAACCACATTCTACAGTGAACCAGATATGAAAAATTCATGGCACAAACTCTCTTGATCAATGATGGAGTGGAAACTCCCAAGCATAATAAAGTTCTCCTTCTCTGGAGGCTGTCCAAGTATGAGGACAGTAGTACAATGTGGCATCTTAATTTCTAGCTGTGATCAATTGTAGGTAGCCTATCTATGACAAGTTAGACTCAGTTTTACCATGTCAACAAAGTTGAAATCCCCCTCCATAAGCCCTGTTGGTTTCTTAACTAAACAGGTCGAGTTTGAATGACCAAAGATTTCATGTGACCATACTCTGAGTGAGACATAGGTTCCATTTAGCCTGAGTGCTGTTTGACGGATAGTGAGTTGCAGAGTTACTTGTGTTTCTTCCTTCTCTTGTCATATACTCTTTTTTAATCACAGCTAACTGCACCCTCAATTTCCTGGGCTCAGGTGATTCTCCCACCTCAGCCTCCCAAATAACTGAAACTACACCTTTGCCACCATGCCTGGCTAATTTTTTTTTTTGTAGATACAGGATTTTGCTATGTTGCCCAGGCTGGTCTCAAACTCCTGGGCTCAAGCAATCCACCCACTTGGGCCTTTCAAAGTCCTGGGATTACAGGCATGAGCCACCATGCCTGGCCTTATATACTTGTAGAGCTTTAATCTTCTTCCCTAGACATTTCTTTACACCATGGAATTGTAATTTTCCAGGCCTGCTCTGTGGGCATAGTTTAAGCTTACTAATTATGAGTCAGAGACTTGGGTTTCATGGTGTGCACCTGTAGTGCCACCGACTCAGGAGGCTGAGGCAGAAGGATCTCTTTAGCCCAGGAGTCCAAATGCAGCCTGGCAACATAATGAGACTCTGTTTCTAAGAAAATAGAATAAAATAAGAGAGGTAGATGGCCAACCAATTTCTACCCTTAATCCTTACCAAGGGATACTCCACTGTGGTCTCCAAAATGTGCAAGATGATCCATTAAGAGGTTAGGAAGATGGCAGGGCGCGATGGCTCACACCTGTAATCTCCGCACTTTGGGAGTTCGAGGCGGGTTGGTCACGAGGTCAGGAGTTCAAGACCAGCCTGGCCAAGATAGTGAAACCCCGTCTCTACTAAAAATACAAAAATTAGCTGGATGTAGTGGTGGTCACTTGTAATCCCCGCTCCTTGGAAGGCTGAGGCAGAGAATTGCTTGAACCCGGGAGGTGGAGGTTGCAGTGAGCCAAGATTGCGCCACTGCACTCCAGCCTGGGCGACAGTGAGACTCCGTCTCAAAAAAAAAGAGCTTAGGAAGATGACAATAAAACTTTAGCATTTTTACCTTACCCTCAAGTTTCTATGTTATGTTTTAAAACATATGTTAGTATAGTAGTATTTGTTTATTTTAAAATAAATTGAGATACATGGCCAACACATTTTTTCTGATGGGAATGTGTGTTTTAAAAAGTTTGAAGACCACTAATCTATACTATTATCAGAATTACCTTTTAAAAATAGAAATCTGGACTCAGTACTTCCCTACTTAAAAGCCTTTAATTATTTCCTGTTGCTAAAAGGATAAAGACCAGTCTGCTTAGCATTATTTACAAGGACCCTTTCAAATTGCTCTATCTAAATCAGTGCTTCTCAGACTATCAGTGGTGAAAGATCAGGCTCCTCACTCTATAATCTTTCAAGAACTGATATTTTTGTAAAATAAGTTATTAGAAAAAATGAAATTTTAATAAGACATACAAAATAAGGCCAAGTTTTTTTTTTTTTTTTCTTTGGGACAGACTTTCTGTTGCCCAGGCTGGGGTGCAATGGTGTGATCCAGGCTCACCACAACCTCTGCCTCCTGGGTTCAGGCAGTTCTCCTGCCTCAGCCTCCCGAGTAGCTGGATTACAGGCACCCGCTACCACGCCTGGCTAATTTTTGTATTTTTAGTAGAGACGGGGTTTCTCCATGTTAGTCTTTTTTTTTTTTTTTTTGAGACGGAGTCTCGCTCTGTCACCCAGGCTGGAGTGCAGTGGCCGGATCTCGGCTCACTGCAAGCTCCACCTCCCGGGTTTAGCCATTCTCCTGCCTCAGCCTCCTGAGTAGCTGGGACTACAGGCGCCTGCCACCTCGCCCGGCTAGTTTTTTGTATTTTTTAGTAGAGACGGGGTTTCACCGTGTTAGCCAGGATGGTCTCGATCTCCTGACCTCGTGATCCGCCCGTCTCGGCCTCCCAAAGTGCTGGGATTACAGGCTTGAGCCACCGCGCCTGGCCTCCATGTTAGTCTTGAACTCCTGACCTCAGGTGATCCACCCGCCTCGGCCTTTCAAACTGCTGGCATTGCAGGTGTGAGCCACCGCACCCAGCCGCCAAGTCTTTTATTACTAAATGTAAGACATTTTACTCTGCCATATTGCAGGAAAGTTTCTGAATGTTCATTCCCAATTTCAATACCTGTGCCTTTATGGGCCAAGCATCAGTTTGCAGTTTATACTTGGAGTAATAGTGGTCTTTTTTCCCCTTTCTGCTACTTCTAGAGACCTTATATTAGGTCCTTTAAAGCTAGTTATTGTTTTCACAGAAAGTCATGCACTTTTGCACCTGTATGCAGTGGTTCTTCAGTTGTGATCTCTGGTCTAGGAGCATCACAGGGTCACCAGAGAACTTGCTAGAAATGCAGATTTTCAGGGCCTACCTCAGACCTACTGAATCAGAAACTCTGAGGGTGGGACTCTGCAATTTCTGGTATAACAAGCCCTACAGGTGATTCTGATGCATGCTAAAGTTTGAGAACCACTAACCTAGGGTAGCCTTATGTATTACTCAAACCAGGACACTTTTATTTTTTTATTTTTTTGGAGACAGAGTCTCTTTCTGTCACCTAGGCTGGAGTGCAGTGGCATGATTTCGGTTCACTGAAACCTCCGTCTCCTGGATTCAAACAATTCTTCTGCCTCAGCCTCCCAAGTGGCCGGGACTGCAGGCATGTGCCACCACGCCTGGCAGAGTTTTGTATTTTTAGTAGAGACACGGTTTCATCATATTGTCCAGACTGGTCTCCAACTCCTGACCTCAAGTGATCCGTCCGCTTCGGCTTTCCGAAGCGTTGGGATTACAGGCATGAGCCGCTGCGCCAGGCCTAAACCGAGACACTTTGGAGAGCGAAGAGACTGAAATACAGCACTATTAATAATGATGCTGGGTAAAGTGCGACTTGAGGCTGTCAAGAGCAAACGAGGACTGATGGTCACTCTACTTTTGCTATTTTACTTTATTTTATTTATTTATTTTTTTGAGATGGAGTCTCGCTCTGTCACCCAGGCTGGAGTGCGGTGGTGTGATCTCGGCTCACTGCAACCTCCATCTTCTGAGTTCAAGCAATTCTCCTGTTTCACCCTCCTGAGTAGCTGGGATTACAGGTGCCCGGAACCACACCCGGCTAATGTTTATATTTTTAGTAGAGACAGAGTTTCTTTTTTATTTTTATTCCTGAGACAAGATTTTGCTCTGTTGCCCAGGCTGGAGTGCAATGGTGTGATCTTGGCTCACCACAACCTCCGCCTCCCGAGTTCAAGCAATTCTTCTGCCTTAGGCTCCCGAGTAGCTGGGATTACAGGCATGCGCCACTACCCCCAGTGGTTAAAATAGTGCTTAACTTAAATATATTTTTTTTTTATTTTGAGACAAGGTTTCTCTCTGTCACTGAGGCTGGAATGCAGTGCTGTGATCCTAGCTCATTGCAGCCTTGACCTCCCACGCTCAAGCAATGCTCCCACCTCAGCTTCCAGAGTAGCTGGGATAGGTGTGTGCCACCACAGTTGGGCTAATTTTAAAAAATTTTTATAGAGACAGGGTCTCCCTATGTTGCCCAGGCTGGTCTCATACTATTGGCCTCAAGCAGTCCTCCTACCTCAGCCTTCCAAAGTGCTGGGAATATGGGCATGAGCCACCTCGCCCAGGCGTATTTTCTTTGTGAAGTCTTTTTTTTTTTTTTTTTTTTTAAAGAAGAGACAGGATTTCACCGTGTTAGCCAGGTTGGTCTCTATCTCCTGACCTCGTGATCCGCCCACCTCAGCCTCCCAAAGTGCTGGGATTACCTGCGTGAGCCATCTCGCTTGGCCTGGCCTAAGCCAACTCGCCCGGCCAAAGTCTTTTATCTAACAAGAAGTGATCATGCCCTTATAGCACAATAGTCACGCTTCTCTTAATTATCAAATATTTATTATCTTTCATGCATATTCTGATTAAAAGTTCCTTGGAAGCAGGATACCTGGTATTTAAATATATAATTGTGTTTACTCATTTACCACACTATCTGGACTCTGCAGGCTCTAATACATCATTATTGAGTAAGGGACATATATCACCGCTTCTTAGAGGGGTGCAAATTAGTAGTTGTGGGATTTTTTTGTTTGTTTATTTGTTTGGTGCTGAGATCGAACCAGAAATTGTTTTAACTCTCTTCTTGGATTCTTTGTTTTGGGGTCAGGGTTGGCAACTTACTTTTAAATCACCTGTTCTGGAAGCTGAACTTGAATAGTAGCTATACTATAGATGACATTTGGGCAGAATTTAAAACATAATTGGATCTAATTTATCACAGTTAAGTGAAAATTTACAAAATTTGGGAAAAAATGGTTTTTGCTGATAAACTAAAATGCTTGCCCATTAAGTCTTTTGTGAGTGATTTATTTATAGCCAATTAAGGATTAAACTCTACGCGTGTGTCTTTCTGTGAATTGCTTTCTTTAGACCAGAATTTATACCCTAATTTTAGCACTGCCTATATTGATGTTTAGCTTTCTGTATTTCTCTTGGTCATAGAATATCACAATAGTGAATGCTGTTGGTAGCAACTGAAATTGGCAAAGATCAGCAGAAATCTATCACACTTGTTGGACTAAGAGTGGATGTAACTAACTACCCTATCCTAATAGCAATTCTTTATATTTGTATAGTTTGCGGTTGTTATATGCATAGTCATATTTTATGCATTGGACTGTGTAATCCCTGTAGCCAGGGATTTTTAAAATTTTTTCTCTGAGGTTTTTTTTTTTTTTTTTTTTGAGACGGAGTCTCGCTTTGTCGCCCAGGCTGGAGTGCAGTGGCACCATCTCGGCTCACTGCAAGCTCCGCCTCCTGAGTTCACGCCATTCTCCTGCCTCAGCCTCCGAGTAGCTGGGACTACAGGCACGCACCACCACTCCTGGCTAATTTTGTTTTTGTATTTTTAGTAGAGACGGGGTTTCACCGTGTTAGCCAGGATGGTCTTCATCTCCTGACCTTGTGATCTGCCCGCCTCGGCCTCCCAAAGTGCTGGGATTACAGGCGTGAGCCACTGCGCCCGGCATTCTCTGAGGTTTTATTAACATTCTTTTTTTTTTTTTTTTTTTTGAGACAGAGTTTTTGCCTGGGCTAGAGTGCAGTGGTGTGATCATGGATCATTGTAGCCTCGACCTCCTGGGCTCAAGCAATCCTCCCACTTCATCCTCCCAAGTAGCTGGGACTACAGGCATGTGACACCATGCCCAGCTAATTTTTGTATTTTTTGTTGAGACGAGGGTCTCACTATGTTGCCCAGGTCTTGAACTCCTGGCCTGAAGTGGTCCTCCCACCTTGATCTCCCCAAGTGCTGGGATTACAGGTGTGAACCATCACACCTGGCCTAACATTTATTCTTTTTTTTTTTTTTTGAGACAGAGTCTCGCTCTATCATCCAGGCTCAGTGCATTGGTGCAATCTCAGCTCACAGTAGCCTCCACCCGTGGGGTTCAAGTGATTCTCTTGCTTCAGTCTCCCAAGTAACTTGGAATTACAAGTGTGCACCACCATGCCCATTTAATTTTTGTATTTTTGATAGAGATGGGGTTTCACCACTGACATTTATTCTTAATGTTACCTTTATTCTACTGTTTTGGCGGTTGTATCAACCAATGATATTTTAAATTATGTCCACCATAATTACATGATTCTCCTCTTTCTACCAATGTTTAAGTGGCTCCACGAGTCACTTACTGCTAATCTTGAGTAAGTTACTTAGCCCTTGTGTGCCTTAGTTTTTATGCTCACAAAATGGGATAATGATATCTCATCAGACTGTTGTAAGAATTAAGTGATAATACCTGTAATCGTCCTGGTACAGTACTTACTCATAGCAAGCACTCAATAAGTACAGTTATTATTATCGTCTGTACTACCTGTGAATCTTTTGTGGTTCCCCACATGGAAATGTATAGATAAATGGAAAAAGGTTTAGTACCTTACACTGTTACATGACTGGATGCATCTGTATATGTGAAGTGTAATAAGATGCCAGTGTACAAAGTAGTGGTAGAAGGCAAGAAATAAGAACAAATTTTAAACTATTAAACATTTTGTGTAATACTAAATTTAAAAAATTTCTAGCCTTGTGAATACACAGATTGATCTATCTTTACCTTCTTTCCCATGTATATATTTAATGTGCAAATTATCCATATAATGGTCAAAATATATTTAACAACTAGAAACAGTTTTTCTATAGGTTTCTGTTGATGATTCTTTTTTCTCTCCAACAGCTCAACCATATACCCTCAGATTGTTCAGCCCACTTTGATTTTTCTAGGAAAGGTTTGTTAGTGTTCACAGATGGTTCCATTACTAATGGAAATGTCCACAGGCCCTCTAATAACTCCACTGTATCTGGATTATTTCCTTGGACCCCGAAGTTGGGAAATGAAGACTTTAACTCAGTCATTCAACAGATGGCTCAGGTAAAGGTGTATCTTCTCATGGAAATATTTAGCTTCATTTATCCTGTTTTAGTTTTACAAAGGAACTTATACTCATTCTTTTTGCTGTAAGATGTGTTAGTATGTATTTTGCTTGCTTGTATTTTTATATTGTTGGGAGGAACTGACACCATTTTCTAACCTGTGTGTTGAAAAGTTATTGGCTTAAAATTACATAAGGAAGGTATCCATGTGTGTGGTAAGGAGAGTTTTTTTTTAAAAAATTAACATTTATTTTTTGAGATAAGGTCTTGCTAAGGAGAGTTTTTCAACAATGACTAATTGAATGCATCTCTATTCTTGTTAAAATAAGATTTTTGGCCGGGCGTACCGGCTCCCGCCTGTAATCGCATCACTTTGGGAGGCCGAGGCAGGCGGATCACTGGAGGTCAGGAGTTTGAGACCAGCCTGGTCAACATGGCAAAATGCTGTCTCTACTGAAAGTAGAAAAATTAGCTCGGCGTGGTGGTGGGCAACTGTAATCCCACATACTCAGGAGGCTGAGGCAGGAGAATTGCTTGAACCTGGGAGACGGAGGTTGCAGTGAGCTGAAATTGTGCCACCGTACTCCAGCCTGGGTGACAGAGCAAGACTCTGTCTCAAAAAAACACACACACAAAAAAACAAACAAACCCATGATTAATGAAAATTAGAACTAATATAATTTGGAAAATCTAGAAAACATTTGGAAGGATAATCCAGTTGTAGCCCCTAATACCTATTAAAAATTAAATAAACAATTAAAATTTTGGACATGTTAGTTTTATGTATGTTCACCTCGACCTTCAAGTGCCATTAAAAATGAAACGAGGTTTGAGCGTGGTGGCTTTTTTCTGTAATCTTTGGGAGGCAGAGGCAGGAGGATTGCTTGAAGCCAGGAGTTCAAGACCAGCCTGGGTAACATAGAGAGACCCACATCTCTACAAAAATAAAAATAAGAATATAGTCAGACATAGTGGCACTCACCTGTACCTCCAGGTACCTGGAAGGCTGACGTGGGCGGATCACTTGAGCCCAGAAATTCAAAGCTATAGTGAGCTATGATCGCACGACTGTACTCCAGCCAGGGCAACAGAGCCAAGACCTATCTCTTAAAAAATAAATAAATAAATAAACTTGAGTTTCAGTGTTAAATAGAATCTGTTTAAGGTGTGATAATTAAATAATATTCTGGTCCTAGTTTTTGACTTTATAGTTCTATCCTTTTCTTTTTTTCCTTTCCTTTTTTTTTTTTTTTGAGATGGAGTCTTGCGCTGTTGCCCAGGCTGGAGTGCAGTGGCGCAATCTTGGCTCATTGCAACCTCTGCCTCCCAGGTTCAAGCAATTCTCCTGCCTCAGCCTCCTGAGTAGCTGGGACTATAGGCCCATGTCACCATGCCTGGCTAATTTTTGTATTTTTAGTAGAGACAGGGTTTCACCATGTTGGCCAGGATAGTCTCGATCTCCTGACCTCGTGATCCTCCCGCCTCAGCTTCCCGAAGTGCTGGAATTACAGGCATGAGCCATCATGCCTGGCCACTTCTATCCCTTTCATCTGACTAACAATTATTTTTATGTGGTGCTGTTTTTAGTTGATTAAATTTATGAAGTTCTCATGGTATAAGTGCAGTTATTAACTAAAGCAATAAAATACCTGGCTGTCACAAGAACAGTTCTATCTGTTCTTACAGGTAGAACCCATGTAAATAGTGGCCTTTTCAGAGTCTTTTGAATTTACCTAATAAATAGAATATCAATTAATCAACAATAGAATTAAAAACAGAGCCCTGTAAAATGCAGCTGGTTCTGACTTAGGCTAAATACTGGCATTTTTGATATATCTAATTTATTTTCCTCATTTAAAAATATATTTTGCGACTGGGCACTGTGGCTCACATCTGTAATCCCAGCAATTTGGGAGGCTGAGGCGGGTGGATTGCTTGAGCTCAGGAGTTTGAGACCAGACTGGGCAACATGGCGAAACCCCGTCTCTACAAAAAATACAAAAATTTGCCAGGCATGGTGGTGCATGCCTATAGTCCCAGCTACCCAGGAGGCTGAGGCAGGAGGATCGCTTGAGCCCAGAAGACAGAGGTTGAAGTGAGCCGAGATCATGCCACTGCACTCCAGCCTAGGCAACAGAGCGAGACCCTGTCTCAAAGAAAAAAATAAAATAAAAATGTACTTTGCATCAAGAGAATTTAGGGAAGTTCAGTGTAAAAAAGTAATTCAGAATTTACTATGGGAAAAGGCATTTTTCTCAGGAGTTTCCATCCAGCTTGGGATTCATCTCATAATGTGAATGAAGTGTGAAAATACCTCTGATTCCCTGAGGTTGCAGAACACTGCACACACTCTCTCTTATGCTCTACTGAAATAATCAAGTGAGAGGATTTCCAGAAATAATTTATTACTGAAATGCTGAGTTTATGTGGTTCTTAGGGGAAGCTGCTTTTATGCTAAGCAATTTCAGTTCTGCAGACAGAGTATGTTGGTTAAATGTACACCACTGACTTTTTTTTTTTTAACGCTCCTTCATTAGGGCCGGCAAATTGAATATATAGATATAGAACGGCCTTCATCTGGAGGCCTTGGATTCAGTGTGGTGGCCCTCAGAAGTCAAAATATGGGAAATGTTGATATCTTCGTGAAGGATGTCCAGCCAGGGAGTGTAGCAGACAGGTGGGGAAGCTGTTTATTTTCACTTTGCTAATTGTTTCCTGATAGTTCTGACGACTATTATAAAGAGAGTGAAAAACTAGTCATAAAAACAGTAACAATAGCAGCCAACACTTGCTTTAGTTTTTGCTGTGCATTTGTCAGGCCTTTTGTGAATATCCTTCTGTACCCCATGGCAGCAGTTCCACTATATAGGTATCATCATTCCGTTCTATTGATGAGAAAGCTGAGATTCAGAGATTCAGTGGTCAACCTATAGTCACAGAGCTGTTAATGCTGAAGCCATGATGTGATTCCAAGACCGTCTGACTGCAAAGCTAGTACACTATTTCCCTCTCTTACAGTTCAACATGATATTTTAGCTACGGACTGATCAGTAGGATAGGAATATTGTAGTTCTCATTCTGCATATTATATTGTTTATTATTCTTAAGATTATAACAACATTTTGGTGGTCATGTCACTCTACCTGATTTATTATGCTTATTGTCAATTAAGAGGCCTCTCAAGTCTATGTTATCTTCCATGTTGTATTTGCTTTTATGTTTTAAGGGGTATTTGCAAGCCTTTTATTTTGTCTCTGTTTGATTTCCAGTCTTTGGTTTATTATTCATTTAATAAGTCTGCTATTCCAATGCATGTGTTAGAATAATAGCAACAATGGCAGTATATTATTATAAAATTCTTAGTCGATAATACATTTTTGAATTCACATTCTCCATTCATGGGGGATTAATTCTAGTGTCCCCAACTCAGATTTCAAACTTAATAAGTTTCCATGACTTTGCATCTTTATTCTGACATCTAATGCAGTGTTTTTTCAAGAATTGTGGTGAGAATGGGTAAACAGGAAGAGGAAGAGTATCAGTGGTGTTTGGGAGATAATAAAATCAAATACAGTAAACCAGGACAGAGTAAGTCCTAGGCTATCTTCAGGATGCACTTTGGCATAAGAAGTTCAAGACTGTGCTTCAGAATCTGACTCTTGATAGGATGCTAGGCTTGTCTAGACTTCAATTCCTTAATATGTAAAATTTACTAAGTACTTTAAAAGGAAATTATGAGGATTATGTGAGATAATGCATGTAAAGCACTCAACATAGTACCTGACTCATGATAAGTGCTCAGTAAATACTATTTTTCTTCAGAGATTTTGCTAATTTCTTTTAAAAAGAATCTTCTTACCCTGGTTAGCAGTTGGGAGATTGGTGCTTGGGAGAGATTATAAGGGCTCAGATTGGCCGAGCTCAGTGGCTCATGGCTGTAATCCCAGCACTTTGGGAGTTCAAGAGAAGCCTGGGCAACATGGCAAAACCCCATCTCTACAAAAAATACAAAAATTAGCTGGGTGTGGTAGTATACACCTGTAGTCTCAGCTACTTGTGAGACTGAGGTGGGAGAATCACCCGAGCCTGGGAGGCTGAGGCTGCAGTGAGCTGTGATTGTGCCACTGCACTCCAGCCTGGGCAAATAAGAGTGAGACCATGCTCAGATAAAAATTTGGAAGTAATCTCTATGAATTTTCAAGGAGGGTTTGGCCTCTGTTGATAAATGTTGGACAAGTAGACAGTGAAGATAGGGTGAGAGGAGGTTATTGGTGTAGTTGAAAATATCGTTACCCCAGTGTGGTATGGGTAGAGATCAGATTGGAAGGGGTTCAGGAGGTTTGGGTTTATGCAGTAATGGAGGCAGTGTCCATACTTGCAAAACCTTGGCGATGGGGTCCTATAGATTGTTTTTGTTTATTTTTCTAGGCAGATGGCTTTTAAAATGTGTCCATGTGTTTAAGGATGCACTACCAAATTAGGTAATTAGTTAATAACTTCTGTGAAAAACACTCTGAGGAGCTCTGTTATATAATTAACTAATTATTTGATAAATGTCCTAAGTGAAGTAGTACCATAGGCAACAAACTGCTTAACTTGAATAATAGATTTTTTAAAATCAGGTTATTAGGTCACTTAAAACAAAAATTTCTTTTCTTACATAATTAAGGGATCAAAGATTAAAGGAAAATGATCAAATATTGGCCGTTAATCACACACCATTGGATCAGAACATTTCCCATCAGCAAGCAATTGCATTATTACAACAAACCACTGGATCTTTGCAACTGATTGTGGCCAGGGAACCAATCCACACAAAAAGCAGTACTTCTAGCAGCCTAACCGATACAACTCTGCCTGAAACAGTGAGTTGCAAATTTGAAAAAATACCTAATTTTGAATAATGCCATTGATTGTAAGAAGTGTAAAGACATTTAGAAGGTGTCGTTTTACTTTTCTTTTCTTTTCTTTTTTTTTTTGAGATGGAGTTTCGCTCTAGTTGCCCAGGCTATATAGTGCAGTGGCCAGATGTTGGCTCACTGCAACCTCTGCCTCCTGGATTCAAGTGATTCTCCTGCCTCAGCCTCCCAAGTAGCTGAGACTACAGGTGCTCAGCATCACTCTCTGTTATTTTTTTTTTTTGTATTTTTAGTAGAGATGGGGTTTCATCATGTTGGCCAGGCTGATCTTGAACTCCTGCCCTCAGGTGATCCACCTGCCTCGGACTCTCAAAGTGCTAGGATTACAGGCGTGAGCCACTGTGCCTGGCCCATTTTACTTTTCATAGTTAAAAAAGATGATCGTATCTCTGAGTGCAGCATTAACATGTTTAAACAAGAAGTTTCCTGAAGGTTTTTTTTTTTCTCTTTTCAATGTCCTGTGGGTCTCTTTGTTTAAGATTATTATTTAGTATGGAGGCCAAATTGAAGTATTAGGCGTAATTTATTTAGTGATGGAGAGTCTTGTGTTCCTTGGTGATGTAGCCAATTAATTGAGAGTTTTTATTAGAGATTTACTGTTGAGTGTTTAAAGTAAGATTTGATTATTTATTTGAAAAATATTATTTTTGAAAATTATGAGGGGATTTATGACCAGATTATTGATATTGCAAAATTATAGCAGGCTTTTTTTCATGTAAAGACACATATGGAACAATTTTAAAGAATAAAAGTATATGTCTCTTTTGGGAACCCTTGAATGTGCTTTTTAACATTTTACAGATTTTGGCTTGCATTGTCAGAATGCAAACTAATAAATCTTATTTTCTTATAACACTGAGTGCTAGCTGACTTATTTAATTTTTATTCATTGGGACAAAAGAAAAAATAAGACTGTCTTGGTACAATACAAGGTCACAACAAAAATTAATGTATAGGCATTTTCCCTATTGTAATCAGCAATATTTGTACAGCAGAATTTACATAATAAATACAGTGAATAAAGTGGGGAATTGTTTAACGTATAAAGAACAAGGGCTTTGGAGTTAGGCTTGGATGCATTCAAGTCCATTTCTCCCAAATCCTAGTGGTGTCACACCAGGCAGATTCCTTTACCTCATACCTTCCTTTGAAGGTATGACGTCTAGTTCTCAGAGATGTTGTGAGGCTGAATGAGAAGGCATGTGAGGCACTAAGCACCATGCCTGGTGCTGCATACATGTTCTGTGAATATTGGCTGCTATCAGCTAACATTAAGTCAGGCATATTATTTTAGCAAACTTTCTTGTTTCCCAGATAGTAGATGTTCTAGACATCAATTTATTAATCTCAATATTGCTTTTTTTTTTTTAGATGGATTCTTGCTTTGTCACCCAAGCTGGAGTGCAGTGGCGTGATCTTGGCTCACTGCAACCTCTGCCTCCCCGGTTCAAGTGATTCTCCTGCCTCAGCTTCCTAAGTAGCTGGGGATTACAGGCACATGCCAACATTCCCAGCTAACTTTTTCATACTTTTAGTAGAGATGGGGTCTCACCATGTTGGCCAGGCTTGTCTCAAACTCCTGACCTCGTGATCCGCCCACCTTGGCTTTCCAAAGTGCTAGGATTACAGGCTTTAGTCACTGCACCCAGCCCTCCAATAATGCTTTTTATTTAAGACTGCATAGTAACTTTGCAATTTAGTATAATAGAAAAACTGGATGGGTATGATGGTTCACACCTGTAATCCCAGAACTCTGGGAGGCCTAGGCAGGAGGGTCGCTTGAGACCAGGAGTTTGAGACCAGCCTGAGGAACATAGTCAAACCCCACCACTATGGCCAGGCACAGTGACTCATGCCTGTAATCCCAGCACTTTGGGAGGCCAAGGTGGGTGGATCACCTGAGGTCAGGAGTTCGAGACCAGCCTGGTCCACATGGTGAAACCCTGTCTCTACTAAAAATATAAAAATTAGCCGAGTGTGGTGGCACATGCTTGTAATCCCAGCTAGTCGGGAGGCTGAGGCAGGAGAATTGCTTGAACCTGGCAGGTGGAGGTTGCAGTGAGCTGAGATTATGCCACTGCACTCCTGCCTGGGTGACAGAGTAAGGCTCTGTCTCAAAAAAACAAAAAACAAAGACATCCCACCTCGACAAAAGATTAAAAAATTAGCTGGGCATGGTGGTACATGCCTGTAGTCCCAGCTATTTGGGAGGCTGAGGTTAGAGGATGGATGATCCCAGGAGTTTGAGGCTGACATGAGCTCTCATCATGCATTGCACTCTAACCTGGGTAACAGAGTGAGACCTTGTCTCTAACAGAAAGAAAGAGAGAAAGAGAGAAAGAAAAGAAAGAAAGAAAAGAAAAGAAAGAGAGAAAGAAAAGAAAGAAAGAAAAGAAAGAAACAAAGAAAGAAAGAAAGACTGACTAAGTAATGAGTATGCCCTAATGATCTTGAGAGGGAGGATATTGTTCTCAGTTGGATTATGTGAAGTAATGCCCATTTCTCATAGAAACCTGCTAGTTAGAGGGGAAATGCTTATGTCTTTTAGTCTAATTTGTATAGTCCTATTGCTAATATCTTCAGTGGGGCCTACCTTTCCTCTCCCTCATAAGAGTCTCCTAAATTAGTCTCTCCACTTTGTGTCCTACCACCATTTTAGATTCTTCTCATTGCTGCCAGATGAATTTTCTTAAACCACTTCTTTGGTTCTGCCATTTCTCTTCTAAAACCTTTAACTACTTCCACTTGATTACCCAGTTAAATCCAACCTTTTGACCATATCTTTCATCCATTGTGTTATCTGGCCTAGCTTTGCCCTTATATTTTCTTTTTGCTTGAATGTCTTCCTTTGTAGTGCAACTTAAATTCCCCTTTTCCTTGAAGTTTTCTGTAATTCTTCATTGGTTTTGACTTCATGTTCTTCCTTCCCTGTAAAAAGTCTTTATAATATTTTGTGATTCTCTTTCAAGCAGACACGTATTTACTGGTCCCTACTATGTGCTGGGCAGTGTGCTGGATATCCAGTGTAGAGTGAGGAGTGAGAAATGTTTCCTGTGCCTTAGGGCTAGTGCCTTACGATCCAATATTCTGCCTTGTATTTTAATTATTTGTGTTTTACTTTCTCTCTACTGGATTATAAGATCCCTACGGTCAGGGACCATATGATTATCTCTGTCTGTATGTCTTAGCCTGTAGAACATTGCCTTGATTAATTGTATGAATGTTCAATTTGTTGCAATGTTACTTTGGTAATGATTGTATTGGAAAAATAAGAATCTGTGAGTATTACTGATCCTGTGACTCTTATGTGCCATTAATTTGTAGGTTTGCTGGGGCCATGTTGAAGAGGTTGAGCTCATTAATGATGGCTCCGGACTAGGTTTTGGTATAGTTGGAGGAAAAACAAGTGGCGTGGTTGTGAGGACTATAGTTCCTGGAGGATTAGCAGATCGAGTAAGTCAACCTTCCTTGTTATCATTTTGGTTTTATAAAATTTAAGTTGTATGAATTGAAATGTAATTTTATAACATGAGTTACCAGGATATATGACTTAATAACTAGAATTTAAGTATAGCTTAAAAATGGTTTATTCTGTAAGTATTATTAGTATACATGCTGTCTTATTTTAAACAGTTCCTAAATCAACATTTTTGGGGTTTGTTTTGCTTATAATTGACACGCTTCATGATTCCATCAGGGGACAATTTTTTTTTTAATTGAAAAGCGTTGTTAATGAATATTGCATTTTGAACATCTGTATTATTCTCCTCTAGTGTGTCTTTCAATGGCCTAAATGTTAAAATCAGAAGATACAGCGATTATAAACATTTGTCCCAATATCATACATGATAAATTTCACTTGAATTAAAATTTATGGCCTTATAAGTTAAATGACTACCTTTCATTGTTTAGCAGTGTTTACACTGAAAGTAGGCTATTAAAAAAATTAGCAACTGTTTCTGCTTAATTTTATATTGAAGAAATGTTAATCACTACTTTAGTTTTTAGAAATTAGTTTAGAAATTTGACTCTGAAGCCACTTAATAATAAGCCCATATTATATAGAATAGCCATGATAAATCAGAAATAACTTTAGCTGGCCGGGCGCGGTGGCTCAAGCCTGTAATCCCAGCACTTTGGGAGGCCGAGACGGGTGGATCACGAGGTCAGGAGATCGAGACCATCCTGGCTGACACGGTGAAACCCCGTCTCTACTAAAAAAATACAAAAACTTAGCTGGGCGAGGTGGCGGGCGCCTGTGGTCCCAGCTACTCGGGAGGCTGAGGCAGGAGAATGGTGTAAACCCAGGAGGTGGAGCTTGCAGTGAGCTGAGATCCGGCCACTGCACTCCCGCCTGGGCGACAGAGCGAGACTCCGTCTCAAAAAAAAAAAAAAAAAAAAAGAAATAACTTTAGTTATTCCCATAATCAGAATGATACGTAAAATTTCACTGATTATTGCCCAGTTACATATGAATTTATCCCTTCTAATAGACATACATAAGTAAAAATGAGCTTGCCATGCAAATGCATCTTCAAGGCAAGTTCCTTGGCTCTTCATTTCTGATCATGATTGCTTCACCTTATGCAGCTTGTGGAGCCATTGATGTTCCTCTCATCATTTCAGCACCTAAGAGTATTTATTTAGAACAGCAGTTGTCAAAGTTTGGTTGTGGGCCTCTGGAGGGCTCTGAGAGCCTTGCAGGTGGTCTATGAGATCCAAACAACTTTTACAATAATACCACGACATTATTATCCCTTTCACCTTGTTAACATTTGTACTGATGATACAAAAGCAGCTGCAGGCTAAAACTGTTGGTGCCTTGGTGCAAAACAAGGCAGTGGCCACAAACTATTATAGTAATCATTGCATTCTTTTCTGCCATGTGCTTGCAACAAAAAAAAAAAATGCCGTTTCAATTGAAGTTTTTTTATGATGCAGTAAAATGATTAATTTTAGTAAATTTTGACCATTTAGTGCATGTCTTTTGAATATTGTCAAAATGGGAAGTATCATGTAGCATTCTTGCTATGTACTGAAGTATGATGGTTGTCTTAAGGAAAATCATTTGCAAGGTGAATCTGCTACTTTTTTATGTGGAACAGCATTTTTATTTTTATAAAAATAACTGCAGAAAAATTATGTTTATCCAGACTTGGGTATTTGGAAGATGTTTTCTTGAGAATGGATGATGTGAACCTGTTATTTTAAGGCAAACAACTGACACTGTTTGTTAGCAACAATAAAATTTGAGCTTAAGCAAAAATTAGAATTTTGGAAAATTTGTATTTTACCATGAGCTTGACATTTCCCTAATATTTAAAAGCTTTCTAAGGCTGGGCGTGGTGGCTCATGCCTGTAATCCCAGCACTTTGGGAGGCCAAGGTGGGAGGATCTCTTGAGCCCAGGAGTTCAATACCAGCCTTGGCAATGTGGCAAAACCCTGTCTGTACAAAAGACACAAAAGTTAGCTGGGCATGGTGCTACTTGGGAGGCTGAGGAGGTGGAGGCTGCTTTGAGCCGAGATTGTGGCACCGAACTCCATCTGGCCTGGGCGACAGAGTATGACCCTGTCTGAAGAAAAAAAATTTAAAAAGAAAGGAAAAGTAAAGAAAGGCATTTCTGATTAGATTGTTGATTGATATCAAGATGATTGTCTTGATATTTATTATATGATGAAATATGTCAGTACTTGGAAGGTCTGCATAACTGTGAATCGATATTTTCTTTTCTTCTCCTCTTTTTTTTTTTTTTTTTTTGAGTAGAGTCTTGCTCTGTTGCCTAGGCTAGAGTGCAGTGGCATGATCCTCTCACTACAGCCTCGACCTCCCAGGCTCAAGCAGTCCTTCTACCTCAGTCTCCCGAGTAGCTGGTGTTACAGGCGTGTACCACCAAGCTAGGCTAATTTATTTTTATTTTTATTTTTTTGAGACAGGATCTCACTCTGTCACCCAGGCTGGACTGCAGTGGTGCGATCTCGGCTGACTGCAGCCTCCCTCTGGGGCTCAAGTGATCCCCCACCTCAGCTTCTGGAGTAGCTGGGACTATAGACACAGGCCACCATGCCTGGCTAATTTTTGTGATGGGGTTTCACTATGTTGCCCAGGCTGATTTCGAATTCCTGAGCTCAAGCAATCTTCCCGCCTTGTCCTCCCAAAGTGCTGGAATTACAGGTGTGAGCCATTGCACCTGCCTGGCCTTAGTTTTATTTTTTGTAGAGACAGTCTCGCTTTGTTTCCCGGGCTGGTCTTGAACTCCTGGCCTGAAGTGATCCTCCCGCTTAGGCCTTCTAAAGTGCTGGGATTGTAGGTGTGAGCCACCATGTTCAGCCTCAATATTTTGTGAAGACCAGTATGTGATATGACAAAATAATATGTAGCTAAATGATCCTCTTGAAAATCAAGATAGATCAGTCGATTTCAATAGTGTCTGAAAGTTTGTTGATGTGGTTCCAGATTCTACATTGTAACTGTATAAGAAACCACCACTTGCCAAGTTTTGGTGTGTTATCAAAGAATAGGCTGAAAGGACTATTATAATACCCCTCCCCTTTCCAACTATATATCTGATTGAGGCCAGATATTCTTCATATACTTCATCCAAAACAGTATATTGTAACACATTGAATGCAGAAGCAAATGAGTCTAGCTGTTTTCTTTTAAGCCAGATATTAAAGAGATTTGTAAAAATATTAAACAGTCCCACTCATATATATATATATATGTATGTAAGATTTGATGACTTGCTAGGAGGATTCACAGAACTCAGCATACAGTTGTACCCATAGCTATATTTATTACAGTGAAGAATACAAAGCAAAATCAACATGGAAAAGGTTACATAAGGTGGAGACTGGAGGAAATCAAGCACAAGCTTCCATGAGTCCTCTCCCTGTGGAGTCATATAGGACACACTTACATATATATATATAGGTAAGAGTGGGACTGTTTAATATTTTTAATTTAATATATAATATATACTATATAATTTAATATATAATAAATATATATATTTAATATATATATATATTTTTGAGATGGAGTCTTGCTCTGTTGCCCAGGCTAGAGTGCAGTGGTGCAATCTTGGCTCACCAGAACCTCTGCCTCCCAGGTTCAAGTGATTCTCCTACCTCAGGCTCCCGAGTAGCTGGAACTACAGGCATGTGCCACCATGCCTGGCTAATTTTTGCCTTTTTAGTAGAGATGGGGTTTCACTATGTTGGCCAGGCTGGTCTCGAACTCCTGACCTCGTGATCCACCCGCCTCAGCCTCCCAAAGTGCTAAGATTACCGGTGTGAGCCACCATGCCTGGCCAATATTTTTTGTTTTGGAAAATATAGCTCTTTTAAAAATATATATACAATATAATAAATATTGATAAAAATTAACATTAAATATTATATATTAAAAAATTCCTCAGTACCAATTTTTGCATGTGTATATGTTTGTGAATTCATCTTTACCAGATTTCTCCAGAGAAACAGAACCAATAGGATATGTGTGTGATTATTTTAAAAAAGAGATTATTTTTAAAAATTGGCTCATGCCATGGTGGGGGCTGGCAAGTCCAAAATTTGTAGAGAAGGCAAGGAGGCTGGAAACCCAGACAAGAGTTGATGTTGTAGTCTTGTGTTTGAGATCTATAGGGCAGGCCAGCAGAATGTCTCAGGAAGCTCTGTTACATTCTTGAGGCAGAATTTCTTCTCTAGGAAATCTCAGTTTTTGTTTGTGAATTCTTCAGCTGATTGGATGAGGCTCACCTACATCATTGAGGGTAATCTTCCTTTACTTAAAGTCAATTGTTTGTATATGCTAATCACATTTACAAAGTACCTTTGCAGCAACGTCTAGATTAGTGATTGACCAAAACAGTCAGCACCACAGCCCAGCCAAGATGACACATATAATTTAACTGTTATCCATTACCACAATCAAGGTAATGAGCGTATTCATTACTCCCAGCCGATTCCTGTACTGCTTTGTAATTCCTATCGCTCCATCCTTAATAATTTTTAAGAGTGTAAAGGAGTTCTGTCTTTATCCATTTAGTGTTGCTATAAGGAAATATCTGAGGATAGGTAATTTAAAATAAAAGAGGTTTATTTAGCTTATAGTTCTGCTGGCTGGAAAATTGGGCATCTGGGGAAAGCCTCAGGCTGCTTCCATGGTGGAAGATGGAGAGCCGGTGTGTGCAGAGATCACGTGGGCAGCGAGGAAGCTGGGGCGGAGAGGCGGAGGAGGCGGGGCAACTCTCTTTTTAACAATCAGAGTGAGAATTCACTGCACTAAGTAAACTCACTGCAGAGAACTCAGAGCAAGAACTCACTGCACCAAGCCATTCATGAGGGATTCACTCCCATGACCCAAACACCTCCCATTGGGCCTCACCTCTAACAATGGGGATGCGATTTCAACATGAGGTTTGAGGGGACAAACATCCAAACTGTAGCAAGTTCTGAGACCAGAATGTTTGAGAATGTTCATTTTAGAGACGTTTAAAACACATCTGTGGCTGGGTGCAGTAGCTCATGCCTGTAATCCCAACACTTTGGGAGACTGAGCCGGGTGGATCACTTGAGGTCAGGAGTTTGGGACCAGCCTGGCCAACGTGTTGAAACACTGTCTCTACTAAAAATACAAAAAATTAGCCCGGTGTGGAGGTGCATGCCTGTAATCCCAGCTACTCAGGAGGCTGAGGCACGAGAATTGCTTGAACCTTGGAGGCAGAGGTTGCAGTGAGCCAAGATCACGCCACTGCACTCTAGCCTGGGTGACAGAGGAAGACTCTGTCTCAAAACAAACAAACAAGACACACATCTGTGGCACAACACAATATTCTTTAAGGATTCTTTAAAATTTTTTTTATAACCTGGAAAGAATAAAATATTGCAGAAAAATTTGGGATGCCTTTCTTTGTATTCCCTCCCTCTTCCTGCCTCTGCCTTAGAAATTTTAATAGGTTTTTTTGTTGGAGTGGCTTTTTTTTTTCCCCAAAATGCAAAGTGGAGTGGTTATTGTGCAAAACAAAGGGTCAAGTAAATTTAAACAAAATCCGATAGGTTTCTTTACTGTAAGAATTTTCTTAGCTTTTAAAATACTAACGTGCTTTATGAATTTTCACAAGAGTAAGATGTGCAGAGTTTCCCAGATTAATCCCATTGAGGCATTGTTGGAAAAAGCCCAAGTCTGATTTTTGCCCTTTACTGGAAGGGATCGTCACTATTTCAGATCATCAAAGAGGAGGTAGAGGGTATGCTTGTCATAGGGTCATAAGAGCTCAAAGAGAAGCAAGTACTTATGCCAGACATTGTTATCTGCTTAATGTACATTATTCTCATGTAACCTTCAAAACACTCTTAGAAGTTTTATTCCCAAATTGTAGATATGGAAACCATTAAGAAATTGCCCAAGGTTACAGCAGCGAGGTGAGCCACAGAGTCAGGATTGAGCCCATATCTGTTTGATTCTGAAGTCTGAGCTTTGTCGTTAGAATTTATCCAAAGTTAATCCTAGTGTTTTCCTTTTCCTGATATACACCTGTGCACAATTGTTCACATCTATCAACAGGGAGTAGCCAGCTCTAGGAACAACAGAGCTATTGTCTCTTCTAGGGCATATGGTAAGGCCTAGGCATAGGGGACAGAGCAGTATTCACTTCTCCTTTCCTCTCATGTCAGCTGATGGCAAATAAAATCTCTTCAGCTTTCTTGCTATAACCAATTTATCTCCTTCCTCAGCCTGGCCTCATTTGTTGCTTATTACCAGTCAATGTTATGCTTGCTGTAACTCATGAAATGACTTAAGCTGCAGCACCCTCAGGCCTGAGGCTATGGCACAAGACATGGTGTACACCCTCCCTATTATCTACCTTTGGAGAAATTGTTCTCAACACACCTACATCCAAATTAGCCTCTGAAAGGAAAGAGCATAGGATTATAGTGTGTGAGCTTTAGAATCAGAGAGATGAAGGCTTGAATTCTGGATCCACCTCTCACCCTGGGCAAATGACTTCTTGGCTTAATTCCATGTTTCTAAAATGGTCCCCAAGACACCAGATTTGATGACTTGCTGGGAGGATTCACAGATCTCAGCATACAGTTGTACCCACAGCTATATTTATTACAGTGAAGAATACAAAGCAAAATCAACATGGAAAAGCTTGCATAAGGTGGAGCCTGGAGGAAACCAGGCACAAGCTTCCACGAGTCCTCTCCCTGTGGAGTCATATAGGACACACTTAAATCTTCCAGTGGTGAATTATGACCATACATCTGAAATGTCTGCCATGGAAGCCCATCAGAGACTCTGCCAAAACATAGGGTTATTACTGGATGCTGGTCACAGAGGCACACACTGTGTAGCATATACTGAAGACCTAGACTTGCAGAAGAATGCAGGTGTTCACACTTTAGGCACCTTGAGCCATTTTTACCAGGGAATGGTGAGACCCCTCACAGAATCTAAGCTGCCAGGTGTTAGCCAAGGGCTAACCTTGTAAGAAGGCCTTTCCAAGGAAAGTTAATGCTTTTTATTTTTTGGCAGGAGATAATTTTGCTTGCCTTAAATAAAAGTCTGTGTGAAAATTCAATGTTAATCAATGTAACATGCTTAGCACAATGCCTCTTAGTTCCCAAAATGCTTATAACCCAATGAGAGAGAAATGTATTCTCATTTTGCTTAAGAAGGATCTGAGACTTAGGTAAGATAAACAGCTGACCTTTGGCCATACAACTTGACCAAAGTAGAGCTAGGATTTGAACTTGGGTGCATCTGACTCCAAAGCCCTTACTTGTCTTTCTGTTGTGTCCTGCCACTAATGATGTAAAAGAAATGAAGTAGAAAATAGCATTTATTTATGTAAAAAAATTGATTGATTTATAGGAATCTCAGCTCACTGCAAGCTCTGCCTCCTGGGTTCACGCCATTCTCCTGCCTCAGCCTCCCGAGTAGCTGGGGCTACAGGCACCCGCCACCTCGCCCGGCTAGTTTTTTGTATTTTTTAGTAGAGACGGGGTTTCACTGTGTTAGCCAGGATGGTCTCGATCTCCTGACCTCGTGATCCGCCCATCGCGGCCTCCCAAAGTGCTGGCATTACAGGCTTGAGCCACCGCGCCCGGCCAGGAATCTTTTAAGAAACATTATTGAGATCTAGTTACGATGTCCAATCAGTTAATATAATCGGGCCAACTCCATGGATAGGGAAATTATATGATATTAAAAGGGTAGCTAAAAGGCCTATCTCTCTGTAAGCTTCAGAGCCTCTCCAAAATTCACAGTGCTTGAAACACTCACCTTAAGAACATTCTGTCAGTTGTGGCAAGAGTTAAACATCTTTTTGGGAGGCACTTTTTGTTTTGTTTTGTGTGACATTGATAATGGGCAGTGTAAAACCCTCGAAGTGCAGAAACCTATTTCATGTGATCTGAGGAAGTTCTAGGGCAGTCAGGTGTACTGGGATACCTCCTTGTCTTCAGAACACAGCCTATTTAAAGGTTGTCATACATTATTGACATTTTTGTATGAAGCAGTTAAAATATGAATCTATTGACTACCCAGTAACCTAATACTACGAAGGAATGGAACCAAGCAAGGGTTTGAGGGTGGATGTGGACTTTGAGAGACTTTTCAGTGTAGAGTAAGGAAGGCCCAGCTTGAGGTCACTAAATGGTTGGTTAGTCCCAAGCAATTTTGCTTTGAGTGATTCTATAAACAGATATTTTCTTTATCTCTAAAAATCAGTTAATGAGTGCTCTGGGAATTTGAGTAGGATAGGATAGTTTCTTTAATTCCTTTAGGGAAAAAGTGTTTATTTTGTTTTATAAAGTTACCCTTTTCTATCAATGACATGTTGCCTTTTGATTGAAGACCAATAATAAAACTGGCCTGGAATCGAACATAGTTATTATTTCATTTTCTGAGTTGTGGAAGTATTTGGTGCCTTTTTTTTTTTTTTTTTTTTTTCCCTAAATAGAGACAAAGTCTTGCTCTGTCACTTAGGCTAGAGTGCAGTGGTACGATCCTAGCTCACTGCAGCTTCCAACTCGTGACTTTAAGCAGTCCTCCCAAAGTGTTGGGATTACAGGTGTGAGCCATGGGTACCTGGACCCATTTTTTAGTTTTTGAAGAAACAAATTTGATTTCTTCTTTTGTAGCTCAGGTCTGAATTACTATTGGTTTTAAAATTTTTTAAAAATTATCATACACAACAGCATATCAGAGAAGTTAAAATGCAAAGTAATGTGGTTTTTTTTTTTTTTTTTTTTCCCAAAATGGCTCCTTTTTTTTTTTTTTTTTTTTTTTTTGAGACAGTGTCTTTCTCTGTTGCTCAGACTGGAGTGCAGTGGTATGATTTTGGCTCACTGCATCCTCCACTTCCCAGGTTCAAGTCTTGTGCCTCAGCCTCCCATGTAGCTGGGATCACAGGTGCTCACCACCACGCCCAGCTAATTTTTGTGTTTTTAGTAGATATGGGGTTTCACTATGTTGGCCAGGCTGGTCTGGCCACAGAGTGAGACTCCGTCTCAAACAAAAACAAAAACAAAAACTCCTGACCTCAGGTGATGTGCCAGCCTCGGCCTCCCAAAGTGCTGGGATTACTGGTGTACATTCACTGTAAGTGTGTGATACCCCTGTTGCATCAGCTATTTTAATTTTTCTGCCTTTCACACTATCTTCGCCAATATGCATAATTTTTTTCTCTTTTGAAAGAATCTATGGATTAATAAAACTGTTATATGTGAATGTTTGATTGGCACGCTGTGTACTTGAATCTTGGCATAGCTATTTATTGGTTTTCATTGATTGACGATTTCTGTTAAAGAACAAAAGGGACTTTATGCCTTTCAGTTTCCTCACACAGAAGATAGGTTATGGAAGGAGAATGTTGATCAGAAAATATCAATAAAATGCAGACTGGGGCTGCTGGACTTAGACAAGGTAGCTGTCATTTTGGTGTCTTTCTATCAATCTGACTAATGACTATTTTTGTACTTATGAATTCTTTAGAACACCTGCTTTTCTGCAGGAAGAAAATGTTTGACTTTCAGTGACAGATGCAAATTATCGACATCATTTTAAATTAAGAGTCGAGGTAAAATAGAAGAAAACTAATGCCTAGGAAGTGACTAAAAATATACTTTATGATAAAATGTCCTTCTTTGGCCAAGCCAAGTATGAAAACACTTATTAGACATATTTTTTTAAAATTTTTTGATCAAGGCATAATTCTATTGAAGAATAGTTTGATTTACAGAGGTAACTTTACCCTTATTTTTCATCAGAACCACTGACTTTCTCTTAAGTAGTTGCTTATTTTGTTTTAAGTCTGTTGCATGGATGAAAACAGAATATCAAGTTATCACTATTAAAGTAGAAATCCAGCAATTCTTCATTCCTTTTTTCATAACAATGTCCTCCTTGCATCTGTTTCCATTTTCTAAGTCTTTCCAGATGTTTCTGAATTAAATTGCATTTCTGCTGCACCACTTCTCTCCACTTCCAGTCCCTTCTAGTGGCTTCTGAAAGCACAGAACTTTGTATGCATTATTTCAATCTAAAACATTCCTTCATTTAGGTTCCTGTAAAATTGGCGAAAAGGAAGGATGGAGAATAGACTTTTCAGTCTAAAGGATTTTTAAAAAAACTTCTTCCTTCAGAATCTCATCTTTAGCTTGCAGGTGGTGCCACCTGGAACTAGGATTTTGAAGCTTAGAACTGGATTAACCCAATAGTCATTGCTCTGTTCTCAAGCTTTCTCTCCATGTTGCAGAATATCTATTTTTGATCTTCATTTCATTCAAACTTTTTAAGAATTATAGGCAGTTTCTTGGAGAATAGCAAAGTAGTACATTTACTATCTACTAGCAGCCTTTGTGTGTAGGAGATTGACTTGCTACAGTAATGTTACTCTGGAGATATTGAAGTATAAGGCAAATAACTGGATGAGAGTAGTCTTAGTGAGCAACTTGGATTCAACTTTGGTTCAACCCTTTTATCAGCTTTGTGACCTTGGTCAAGTCAGTCAAACTTTTTGTATCTCAATTTTTCTCATTTGATAGTTGTCCTTGTCTAAGTGAGATGGTACATGAAAGTGATTTTGAACCTATAAGGTGCTCTGCATGTATAAGTTTAAATAAAGCCAGCTGTGTTAACATTGTGGTATCTTTAATGCGCTGTAATAAAGATAAGTAGGGTGAATTCAAAATTTCTGACTAAACAAATTTAGGAAAAATTTTGTAAAAATTAGCTGTTTCAAAAATTTATCAAAGAAGGGAAATGATGAACGTTTTGAACAGATACTCATTTTGATAAATTATTTACCTTCTGTGTATGAAATATACATGTAAAAGAATGTATGTAATATCTGTGCACATTTTAAATGATAATTAAACAATAATTATTTGCAAGACCAACTTGGGCAACAGAGTGGGACTCCATCTCAACAAAACAAAACAATAGTTACCAGTGTATAATACATACCACCTAACTTAAGAAATATAACATTATGTATCTTTTCTTTCAGCTCATCTGGAACCTTGACTTTATTTATTTATTTATTTATTTTATTTTTATTTTTTATGAGATAAGAGTCTAGCTCTGGGTCGCCTAAGCTGGAGTGCAGTGAGGTGATCTTGGCTCACTGCAACCTCCGCCTCCCAGGTTCAAGCGATTCTCATGCCTCAGCCTCCCGAGTAGTTGAGATTACAGGTGTGTGCCATCACACCTGGCTAATTTTTGTAGTTTTAGTAGAGACGGGGTTTCTCCATGTTGGCCAGGCTGGTCTCGAACTCTTGGCCTCAAGTGATCCACCTACTTTGGCCTCCCAAAATGCTGGGATTACAGGTGTGAGCCACTCTGCTGGCAGAATCATGACTTTAAATACCTTCTATGTGCTGATGACCCGCAAGGTTTTTTTTTTTTTTTTAACCTCTCCCCAACTCCCAAATTTAAATGTGTAGTCTGGATTTCTCTACTGAACTTCAGATTTGTGTATCTGGCTGTATACCTGTTACCTCCACTTGAATGTCTAATAGGTATCTAAGACAACAGCTCTGAAACTGAACTCCTGATTTCCACCTCACCCATCTGTACCTCTGTAGTCTTCATCTCAGTTCATGGCAACTCTATCTTTCCAGTTGCTCAGGCTAAAAACTTGGGAGTTTTGACCCCTTTTCCTGCCTCATAGCCCATATAGAAGCTATCTGCAGGTCCTATTGACAGTTTATTAAAAATATATCTTGGCCAGGCATACATCCTGGCTAACACGGTGAAACCCCGTCTCTACTAAAAAAATACAAAAAAACTAACCGGGCGAGGTGGCGGGCGCCTGTAGTCCCAGCTACTTGGGAGGCTGAGGCAGGAGAATGGCGTGAACCCGGGAGGCGGAGCTTCCAGTGAGTTGAGATCCGGCCACTGCACTCCAGCCTGGCTGACAGAGCGAGACTCCCCGTCAAAAAAAAAAAAAAAAAAAAAATCTATCTATATGTCTGTCTGTCTGTCTATCTATCTATCTATCTATCTATCTATCTATCTATCTATCTATCTATCTATCTATCTTGGCCGGGCATGGTGGCTCACGCCTATAATTCAAGCACTTTGAGAGGCTGAGGTGGGTGGATCATGAGGTCAGGAGTTTGAGACCAGCATGACATGGTGAAACCCTGTCTCTACTAAAAATACAAAAATTAGCCAAGCGTGGTGGTGCGCACCTGTAATCCCAGCTATTCAGGAGGCTGAGGCAGGAGAATCCCTTGAACCCCGGAGGCGGAGGTTGCAGTGAGCCGAGATCGCGCCATTGCCCTCTAGCCTGGGTGACAGAGCATGAGATTCTGATTCAAAAACAAAACAAAACAAAAATCTATCTATCTATCTATCTATCTATCTATCTATCTATCTATCTATCTGTCTAGAATCTCACTTCTGAACACCCCAGCTGTGAACCACACCCAAGCTATTGTGGATTATTGCTAAGGCCTCCCAACTCGTATTTTTGCTTCTCTCGTTTCCTCTTCTGTAGTTTATTTTAAGCACAGAAGCTTGAATTCTGTTGTTAAAGTCAGTCAGGTAATGTCACTCTTCTGTTTCAAAATCCTACTCAATGCCTTCTCTTCCCAATCATGCAAAGAAGATGCCCTATACTGTCTGACTCCGTTAATTTTCCTCATTTTTCCCTCATTTTCTTGTAGCCGCACTGGCATCTTTCTATTCCTCAAACATGTCACTGAGGATGTTGGTTTTCAAGTTCCCAGCTTTATGCTGGAGGCTTCTGTTCTGACCTTTCCTTCTTGAGGCCCTGGCTTTTCTGTCCTTTTCCTTGCACACATGGCCATTAACACCCAACTCTAGGCCATTAGGCATGAGCTTATACCCTCAAGCAAAGGCCTTTTTTAGAATACTGGTTACTTTTCTCATTTTGAGCCTTTCCTTTGTGTTCTACGTGAAATTCCTTTACTCTCACCATTTCAGCCAGTTATTAACAGTACTCCATTTTATTCAGCATTTTAGGTGGCTTCTTTGTCAGCCATTTTGCCAGAGCCAAAAATCTGATGAACTGTTATTAACTAGTGAAGTTAGAGCATTGATTTCTCGAAATAATTTTGTCTTTTTCTTGGATTGAAGGATGGAAGACTCCAGACAGGGGACCACATCTTGAAGATTGGTGGCACAAATGTGCAGGGAATGACCAGCGAGCAAGTTGCACAAGTTCTAAGGAACTGTGGGAATTCAGTCAGGATGCTCGTTGCTAGAGATCCAGCTGGTGACATTTCAGTCACCCCTCCTGCCCCTGCAGCCTTACCTGTTGCCCTGCCTACTGTAGCCAGCAAAGGCCCTGGTTCTGTGAGTTATACATATCATTCTTTCATCTCAAATCAAAGCCTGGGTGTGACACACTGTAAGATAAGAAATTCTTTCAACTTGAGGCACCACATTGGTGTGAGTTGTGTGCTCACCAGTGAAACAGGAAAATAAAAAAACTCATTTGGAGACATTAGCCATTTTGGTTTTTCTATTTCGCTGTTTCTCAGGGTTAAGTCATTCAGCCTCCCTGAGCATCAGTGACTTATTTATAAATTGAAGAATAATAATACTTGCCTTGTCTATTTCACTGGGCTGGTGAGGAGACATCCAGGTGGTGGAGGGAAAACTGTTAACACTGGCTGATGTGTGAGAATTATCACTGGTAGCCACAGGCTGACTAAAGGGAATGGATATCAATAATAATATTTATTATACTAATTATTTTAGTTATATGATAATAATAGTTATTTTTAATTATCAAACACCTGGAATTGTTCAGGTCATCTGAAATCTTCACAGTAATTCTGCCAGATAGGCCTTATTGTACATTTAATAGATGAGGAAAATAAAGTCAAACATCATGTTAAAGACCTTATAGGGAGTAAGTTGCAAAACTGGAATTTGAATTCACATGTTTCTGGTCCATTCCAAGCTCCTTCCCACTATCTCAACATGGGCTTTTAGTGAAGACATAATAAAGTAAAAGCAAAGAAATGGGTTTTTTGTTTGTTTGCTTGTTTTGTTTTGTTTTTGAGACGGAGTTTCGCTCTTGTTGCCCAGGTTGGAGTGCAGTAGCGCGATCTTGGCTCACCGCAACCTCCACCTCCCAGGTTCAAGCGATTCTCCTGCCTCAGCCTCCTGAGTAGCTGGGATTGCAGGCATGCACCACCATGCCTGGCTAATTTTGTATCTTTAGTAGAGATGGAGTTTCTCCATGTTGGTCAGGCTGGTCTCAAACTTCCGACCTCAGGTGATCTGCCCACCTTGGCCTCCCAAAGTGCTGAGATTACAGGCGTGAGCCACCATGACTGGCCAGAAATAGGTGTTAAAGGGAGGGTCCAGGAGGAAGAGGAAAGAAAAGAGAAATGGGCCGGACGCGGTGGCTCGTGCCTCTAGTCCAGCACTTTGGGAGGCCAAGGTGAGTGGATCACCTGGGGTCAGGGGTTCAAGACCAGCCTGGCCAACATGGCAAAACCCAATCTCTACTAAAAATACAAAAATTAGCCAGATGTGGTGCACACCTGTAGTCCCGGATTCTCCGGCTGAGTCACTTCAACCGAGGAGGCAGAGGTTGTGGTGAGCTGAGATTGTGTCACTGCACTCCAGCCTGGGCAACAGGGCAAGACTCTGTTAAAAAAAAAAAAAAAAGAAAGAAAGAAACAAAAACAAAAGGAAAGATAAATGATTATGGTGGAAAAGGGTGGAAGGCCACTGATTATCATCACCTGAGATGTCATTCTGTGTATTCTGGGAAATTGTTGCCTTTCTCTACTTGGAACTGTATGAGTGGAAGTTTTCTATTTGAAATATCAGAAGCTTTAAAAAGTTTCTCCAGCTGGGCTCAGTGGCTCATGCCTGTAATCCCAGCACTTTGGGAGGCTAAGGCGGGTGGATCACATGAGACCAGGAGTTCGAGACCAGCCTGGCCAACATGGTGAAACCCGACTCTACTAAAAATACAAAGATTAGCCAGGAGTGGTGGCACATGCTTGTAATCCCAGCTACTTAGGAGGCTGAGGCAGGAGAATCACTTGAACCCAGGAGGTGGAGGTTGCAGTGAGCCGAGATCCTGCCACTGCACTCTAGCCTGGGTGACAGAGGAAGACTCTGTCTCAAAAAAAAAAAAAATTTCTCCAAATTGTGGTTACATTTTCTTTTTCCTCCATTACTCTAGTTCCCCAGAGCCTTCTACTTTGTAGTGAGAGACAAATGTGGATATGTGATAAGTGGAAACTTGATCGAATCAATTATTTACTTTCTCATGTTAATGTTTTGAATTAAAAGCAAAGTATTATGTATTTAGACACCTTACTCATTTACAGAATAGTTTAAAAGACGAGTATTGAAAATAAGTTTTAGGGCCAGATGCAGTAGCTCACACCTGTAGTCCCAGCTACCTGGAAGGCTGAAGGGGGAGGATTGCTTGAGGCCAGGAGTTTGAGGTTGCAATAAGCTGTGATTGCTGCATTGCACTCCTGCTTAGGTGACAGAGCAAGATTTTGTTTCTGGGAAAAAAAAAAAAAAACCAACAACAAAGAAGAAAATAAAATAAGTTTTAGGTCGATGGTTCACGCCATTCTCCTGCCTCAGCCTCCCGAGTAGCTGGGACTACAGGCGCCCGCCACCTCGCCCGGCTAGTTTTTTTGCATTTTTTAGTAGAGACGGGGTTTCACCGTGTTAGCCAGGATGGTCTCGATCTCCTGACCTCGTGATCCGCCCGTCTCGGCCTCCCAAAGTGCTGGGATTACAGGCTTGAGCCACCGCGCCCGGCCAGGTCGATATTTTTATATTACTGAACAATAATTAGTTTTATGTTTTGTTTCTAAATTTTTCTTTATGTTCGTAGTTCTTTCAGATACAAATATAGCCTAACTTTTTTCTAAGTGGTTATATTAGCTTTCTATTGTTGTATAACAAATTTACTGGTTTAAAACAATGTCCTTTGTTAGTTCACAGTTCTGTAGGTCAGAATTCAGGGTGGGCTTGGCTTGGCTCTCTGCTTAGCTGCTGTTGCTTCTTTTTTTCTTTTTCTTTTCCTTTTTTTTTTTTTTTTTGAGACAGAGTCTTGCTCTGTTGCCCAGCCTGGAGTGCAGTGGCGTGATCTCGGCTCACTGCAGCCTCTGCCTCTTGGGTTCAAGCAATTCTCCTGTATCAGCCTCCGGAGCAGTGGGGGTTACAGGCATGTGCCACCACGCCTGGCTAATTTTTGTATTTTTAGTAGAGACGGGGTTTTACCATGCTGGCCAGGCTGGTCTCAAACTCCTGACCTCAGGTGATCTGCCTGCCTTGGCCTCCCAAAATTCTGGGATTATAGGTGTGAGCCACTGTACCTGGCCTCTGCTTAGCTTCTTACGAAGGCCAAAATCAAGCTGTGGGCCTGGCTGGGCTCTTTTCTGGATGCCCTGGGGATAGTCCACGTCCAGTCTCATTCGGATTGTTGGCAGAATCTTGTTCCTTGCAACTGTAGGACTGAGGTCCCTTTTTATTTGTTGGCTGCCAGCCAGAGACCTCTTTCGGCTCCTTAAGGTCCCCTACATTACTTGTCACGTGACTCCCTCCATCTTCAAACCACAAGTTGAGTCCTTAATGATTCAGATCTTTTTTATTTCCCTTTCTACTATCAGCAGGAGAAAACTCTGCCTTTAAAGGACTCCAGTGATGAGATTAGGCCCACCTGGATAATCTCCATTTTGCCATGTAATATGGCATCAATATGGGAGTAGCACAAGGGATTGAAGGTCATGGGACTGTCTTAAAATTCTGCCTACCATAGGCACTAAGAAAATACTTGACAAACCTTGCACAGATTGACTATGTACACACAGGTATGCCACTAAGCATATATAATTAAATTTGGTTTTTCCTTTAGGACAGTTCTCTTTTTGAAACTTATAATGTTGAGCTCGTGAAAAAAGATGGGCAGAGTCTTGGAATTAGAATTGTTGGCTATGTTGGAACATCTCATACAGGTAAATGAATCATTTCTATTTTTTATTTGGAAATAATCATAAAGGATGTTAAGGTTTCTAGATAGTAAAATTAAATACTTGCAGATTTTAATTTAAATCTTGAACAATAAAACTATGAATCTATGCTAGCAACCAGTCACTTCTCAGTGATTACAGAGTCACATTTTTATCTCAGTAGTTTTATAGCTGGCGTGATATCCATTAACAAAAGAATATAATTGGCCAGCTCAGTGTGTAATATTTGAATTGTACCTTCTTTTGTTTGTGAAATAGCTATGTTATGAATATTGTTAATATATTATGCTAGATTAGATTTGTGATAAGTAAATTGATTACTGTATATATTTCATATTATAAATGTTCCCAAAGTATGACTGTTATATTTTATCACTAAAAAAAAAGTTAAAACAAGCATTTTCATTAGAACTATTTTCCTTTCATGTAAAAGGAATAAACTATGAGAATAAATACACAGTTCAAGTATCTCTGAATAAAACTCTCTCAACTCCTATCTGCAAAGCTTTGGTAACTTTCACTATAAGATTTATTCCTTTATTTTAAGATAATTATTAGGGTAAGAAAAAAATAAACTTTTCCATAAATACTTGCTAATATGAAAATTCAGAGTTATAAAATGTTCTGGTTTTTTTTAATAGCAAGATTGCAGAGTTCATTTCCTTAAAAAAATTGTTATTTTGCATATTTACAGCAGGTGGAAGGATTAAGAGTGCTAATGTATTCAAAGTCCTGAATGAAATTCATGTCAGACCACCTTGTGCTATTTTAGCCTAATGAAATATCTTTTTTCAAAACTTTAGATTCTAGGTGCCACCTTTATTTAGGTTCAGAATTTAATGACATTCAAAAGAGCTCAGTGTGGATTGTATAATAATGTTGCAAAAAACCACTTCGAGTAGTTTTTAGTATGTTAAGTGTGGTTAGAGGAATCATTAGTTCCTAACCTTATGATTTTGTTCCTAAGTGAAAGTGAATGACTGGTAGAACATTGAGAAAATTTCATGTTTACATTACTGAAAAAAGGAAATATCTTTTTACTGTTTTACTTCTTTTTTTTTTTTGAGACGGAGTCTTGCTCTGTCGCCCAGGCTGGAGTGCAGTGGCACAGTCTTGGCTCACTGCAACCTCCACTTCCCAGTTTCAAGAGATTCTCCTACCCCAGGCTTCAGGTAGCTGGGACTACAGGCATGCACCACCACGCCCAGATAATTTTTGTATTTTTAGCAGAGACAGGGTTTCACTATGTTGGCCAGGGTGGTCTCAAACTCATGACCTCAGATGATCCACCTGCCTTGGCCTCCCAAAGTGCTGGAATTACAGGCATGAGCCACCATGCCTGGCCCATTTTATTCCTTTACCCTCAAAAGTTTTTTGGACTGGGTAGTTAGGGGTGGTAGGGAGCAGGTAAATCCAAACACTACTCAACATGCTTTTTAACAAGTAGTCTTTGAAAATCATTTTTGCTGTATTCTATTCGTTGGACTTTTGAGCAGTTCTGGAGAGGGTAGAAAAATGAATAAGAAAAGTCTGTTCAGGGAGACAAATGTGTAAGAAACAGTTCTTTTTTAAAAATTATTATTATCTTTTTTTTTTCCTTTTCTGAGATGGAGTCTTGCTCTGTCACCCAGAGCTGTAGTGCAGTGGTATGATCTCGGCTCACTGCAACCTCTGCCTCCCATGTTCAAGTGACTTTTGTGCCTCAGACTCCCCAGTAGCTGGGACTACAGGTGTGCACCACCACACCCAGTTCACATTCTGCAGATGTGAAATCCGCAGATATGCGGGGCCCACTGTACAAGCAAACTATCATGGTATGGCAGATGACATATTCAGTTTGTCAGAGGGAAATGGAGAATTCACAAAGAAGGCAGCATTTGAGCTATGAATGGAAAAGAAGAAGGGTTTTGATAGGTCAAAGTTTACTAGAAGAAAGAAGCTAGAGAAAAGGTAAAATCCTGAAAATGCCAGCTGTTTTGGGGAAATGTCAAGTGTGTGCTGTGGACCAGGCTTGGTGGTTCATGCCTGTAATCCCAGCACTTTGGGAGGCTGAGGCTGGCGGCTCATTTGAGCCCAGAAGTTCAAGACCAGCTTGGGCAACATGGTGAAACCCTGTCTCTACAAAAAATAAAAAAAATTGTAGCCCCAGCTACTCAGGAGGCTGAGGTGGGAGGATCGCTTGAGCTGGGGAGGCAGAAGCTGCAGTGAGCCATGATTGTGTCACTACACACCAACCTGCAACCTGGGCAACAGAGCCAGGCCCTGTTTCAAAAAAAATAGTAATAAGAGCCTGGTGTGTCCAGACTTATTTTCTTGGAAAGTTGTAGTGGAAATTGAAGGCAAAAAATAAATTTGGGCAGATTATGGAAGGCCTTGAATGTGATTCTATAAAATTTGTATATTATTTTGTTGGCAATGGGAAGCAATTGATGTTTATTTTTTCTTCTATAGTTTTTTGTTTTGTTTTGAGACAGAATCTCACTCTGTTGCCCAGGCTGGAGTACAGTGGCACGATCTCAGCTCACTGCATCCTCCACCTTCCGGGTTCAAGCAATTCTCCTGCCTGAGCCTCCCAAGTAGCTGGGATTAGACGTGCACCATCATGCCCAGCTAATTTTTGTACTTTAGTAGAAACAGGGTTTTGCCATGTTGGCCAGGCTGGTCTTGAACTCCTGACCTCAAGTGATCTGTCTGCCTCAGCCTCCCAATGTGCTGGGATTACAGGTGTGAGCCACCGTGCCCGGAATTTTTGTTGTTTTTTTTTTTTAAGAGACAAGCCTTAAGCTCCTGGGCTCAGGTGATTCTCATGCGTCAGCCTCCAGAGTAGCTGGAATCACAGGCATATAACATCACACTTAGCTAATTTTAAAATTTTTTGTAGGGATGACATCCTACTATGTCACCCAGGCTTGCCTCAAAGTCCAGGGCTCAGGTGATCCTCCCTCCTCAGCCTCCCAAAGTGCTGGGATTACAACTGAACAACTACACCTGGCCTACAAACAATGTTTTGAGTTTAGTTGGAAATAAAAATGTAAAATCATGCAGATCTATTGTGTTTTATTTTCCAGTTTCCCTTCCTGTCGCTGCCCATGGGAAGGCATGCTTTACAATTAAAGTTTTAAATTTTAAATTAAAAAAATTTTTGTAGCCATTTGTTTCAATGTTTTATTTTATAATATGTAAAGATTATTTCATGTTGCTGAGCTCATACTAATTTTTTTTTTTTTTTTTTTGAGGCAGAGTTTGGCTGTCTTGCCCAGGCTAGAGTGCAGTGGCCGGATCTCAGCTCACTGCAAGCTCCGCCTCCTGGGTTCACGCCATTCTCCTGCCTCAGCCTCCCGAGTAGCTGGGACTACAGGTGCTCGCCACCTCGCCCGGCTAGTTTTTTGTGTTTTTTAGTAGAGACGGGGTTTCACTGTGTTAGCCAGGATGGTCTCGATCTCCTGACCTCGTGATCCGCCCGTCTCGGCCTCCCAAAGTGCTGGGATTACAGGCTTGAGCCACCGTGCCCGGCCACTAATTTTTTTTTGTAGTTGTTAAGACCATATGTGCTTTTCTGGGCCAGGCGTGGTAGCTCATACCTGTAATCCCAGCACTTTGGGAGGCCTAGGTGGACGGATCACTTGAGGTCAGGAATTCGAGACCAGCCTGACTAACATGGTGAAATCCCATCTCTACTAAAAATATGAAAATTATCTGGGTGTGGTGGTGGGCGCCTGTAATTCCAGCTGCTTAGGAGGCAGGAGAATCACTTGAACTCTGGAGGTGGAGGTTGCAGTGAGCTGAGATCGTGCCATTGCACTCCAGCCTGGGTGACAAGAGCAAAACTCCGTCTCAAAAAAAAAAACAAACAGAAAGATCATATATAGTTTTCTTATTTCTGTGTCTGTGAAGCTAACATGAGCAGTGATCTAAATATAGGCAGGAAGACCTAGGAGACTCTTGTCATAGTGATGGTAAAAAAAAAATGATGAAGTGTTATGCCACATCAGTAATAAGAGTAGAGACAGACTAAGAGAGAGTCAGACTTACTCTGGGCTCTTCTGAATTCCAGCTTAAATTAGAGTACATTTCATCAGGGTTCCATTACTGATTATTTTTCCAGAAGAGTAGTCATCAGTCAAATCATTTCAAATTCGGGTCACTTGAGATGGTGACAGTTTGAAATAATCCATCAATTTCTCTGCTTGTGTTCAAAATAGTATTTATCAAACCTCCAGTCAACCCCGTTAGCTAATTAACCTCTTGATACAAATTTTGCAATCAAGGCCTAATTAGAATTTTCTTCCTTTTTCTGTATGTCTGTGCACCTTAAGGGGAAGCTTCAGGGATTTATGTGAAAAGTATAATACCTGGCAGTGCTGCGTACCACAATGGCCACATTCAAGTGAATGACAAAATAGTTGCTGTAAGTAATTAGCCTCTGTTTTAGGTTTGATTCTAGTTGAAAAAAAGGTTGATCATTATTATAATACATGTGAGAGGGGGAATAGCTTAATATAGTTTTATAAGGTTTTTAAAAAAATTAAGTTTGTTATACAGTAAAATCTCATTATTTTGGACTCTTCTTCCTACATTAACTTTTTTTTCACTGTCAGTAAATAAAGGATTCACTAAACACATTGGTAAAAAAATATATTTTTTCTATACATGTATGTTTGAAAGATGTTCTAGCATTCTTCTAGAAAACCCTGCGAGTACCACACTGTGTTCTTTAAACTCACTCGTTTTATCTATAATTAATAGGCCATTAACCAGCTCTTTTTATCTTTTTGTGAAAGTAGTTTTTCTATTAATAATTATAAGTACAACTAAAATTGAGGTATTTTACATATTTAAGAATGTAATAATTACCTTTTATCAATTAAAACTGGTCTTTCCCCCATTTAGTAGAAATTAGTTCAGTTTATATATACACTTATATTAATGTCTATACACATGTATACATACACATTGCTTAACATAGAACAAATGCTGTGTGGTATGATTTGAGTCCTTGTCCTTCAAATCTATCTAAGAAAGCACATTTCATGACTGTTGGCTTTAAAAGCCTTATGGGGAAAGTTGAAATACTTATAGCTAGCTCAAAGAAGATTGAGAGAGGAAGCCTATTGGTCCAGAGAGACTTCAGGAATTGGGCTTGACATAGATTAAGAATACTGTTCTTGCTTACACTTTTTCAGAAAGCTAGAAGACCTATTGGAGGGAGATCAGTGTGTTCTTGAAAATATCATGTGGTGATATGAATAGAGGGATGAAGTATTAGATGACTTCTTCAGTTTTGATAATAATGGCTTCTATTAATACATCTTGAGAGCTATGTATAATAACTGGTCATCTTTTATGGCATTTTGAATTTTGAATTGCATCAGAGATTAAAGTCCTTTATATCTCTCAGGCTATTAGTTAAGTGACAAATTTGAATTTGCTTTCTAGTGTGTGAGGAAGTTTCTCAGCATGTTTTACTAGTTTTACATCCTTATTCAAAAATATATCCTAGGCCGGGCACGGTGGCTCAAGCCTGTAATCCCAGCACTTTGGGAGGCCGAGACGGGCGGATCATGAGGTCAGGAGATCGAGACCATCCTGGCTAACAAGGTGAAACCCCATCTCTACTAAAAATACAAAAAATTAGCCGGGCGTGGTGGCAGGCGCCTGTAGTCCCAGCTACTCGGGAGGCTGAGGCAGGAGAATGGCGTGAACCCAGGAGCTGGAGCTTGCAGTGAGCTGAGATCGCGTCACTGCACTCCAGCCTGGGCCACAGAGCCAGACTCGGTCTCAAAAAAAAAAAATATATATATATATAGATATATATTTATATATCTATATATATTTATATATATTATTTATATATATATTTATATCTATATATATTTTATATATATAGATATAAAAATATATATCTATATATATATATATCTCTCTCCCCTAAGGTCTAAATTAATTCTTTTCTTTACTTTTCTTTTTTCTTTCTTTTCTTCCTCTTTCTTTCCCTTTCTTTTCCTCCCTTCCACTTTCTTTCCCTTCCTTCCGCCTTCCCTCCTTCCTCCCTTCCCTCCTTTCCCCTTTCCCTCCTTCCCCCCTTTCCCCTTCCCCCTTTTTCCCCTTACCACTTCCCCACTTCCCCCCTTCTCCTTCCTTCCTTCCTTCCTTCCTTCCTTCCTTCCTTCCTTCCTACCTTCCTTCCTTCCTTGCTTCCTTCCTTCCTTCCCTCCCTCCTTCCCTCCTTCCCTCCTTCCCTCCTTCCTTTGTCTTGCTCTGTCACCCAGGCTGGAGTGCAATGGCACAATCTTGGCTCACTCCAACCACTACCTCCCAGGTTCAAGCGATTCTCCTGCGTCAGCCTCCCGAGTAGCTGGGTCTACAGGTGTCTGCCACCACACCTGGCTAATTTTTGTGTGTTTAGTAGAGATGGGGTTTCGCCATGTTGGCCAGTCTGGTCTGAAACTCCTGACCTCAGGTGATCCACCCACCTTGGCCTACCAAAGTACTGGGATTACAGGTGCGAGCCACCATACTTGGCCTAAATAATTTATTTTTGGAATGAAAGGAATTACCTCATTTTTGCCAGAGCTAAAAATAGTAGCTAACTTGAAACCTGTGTTTACTGTTTCTCTTGATGTTTTAGGTCAATGGCGTGAACATTCAGGGTTTTGCCAACCAAGATGTTGTTGAAGTATTACGAAATGCAGGGCAGGTGGTACACCTAACCCTAGTTCGAAGGAAGACATCCTCATCTACTTCTCCACTTGAACCACTTTCAGCCAGAGGTGATTAATTTGCCACCCCTGTATCCCTCAAGTAGTTTACGTTTGGAAGAGCAGTTCAATTTTGGAAGTTGCTCCATGAGTCTCAGCAGGAAATGTTGTCCCGCCTCGTGTAATGCACTGATGGAGAAATGAGTCAGCTCATTTGTTCATTGAAGAAGTGTTTTCTTTGCTTACTATGTCAGTCAGAATGGTAGGATGTGCACCTTGACATGCACTGAGCTCTGAGAGCATCTCTAAATGGAGATGAAAATAATTTTTTCTCGGGCCAGGCGTGGTGGCTCAAGCCTGTAATCCCAGCACTTTGGGAGGCCAAGACTGGTGGATCACAAGGTCAGGAGATCGAGACCATCCGGCTGGGGCACGGTGAAACCCCATCTCTACTAAAAATAAAAAATAAAACTAGCCGGGCTGCAGGTGGCGGCGCTCTGTAGAACCCAGCTACCGAGGCTGAGGCAGAGAATGGTATAAACCTCGGAGGCGGAGCTTGCAGTGAGCTACATCCGCCACTGCACTCCAGCCTGGCTTACAGAGTGAGACTGGCCTCAAAAAAAAAAAAGAAAATCATTTTTTCTAAAAGCTTTCAAATTTCATTGATTACATATATTTGAATAATAAAGCTTTGACACCTTTGTTGGGGGAATCTCATTTGTCTAATGCTTTGACATTTTGCAGACTTCAGGTTTCCTATTACTGCCTCAAAAAAAGGCTGGAGTGCAGTGGCATGATCTTGGCTCACTACAACCTCTGCCTCCTGGGTTCAAGTGATTCTCATGCCTCAACCTCCCAAGTAGCTGGGACTACAGGCGTGTGCCACCACACACAGCTAATTCTGTTTGTATTTTTAGTAGAGACAAGGTTTCACCACGTTAGTCAGGCTGGTCTCAAACTCCTGACCTCAGGCGATCTGCCTGCCTTTGCCTTCCAATGTGCTGTAATTACAGGTGTGAGCCACCATGCCCAGCCAGGTTTCCTATTACTTTTAACAATATATTTTATTCTAGTCTGCTTCTTGATTTACTTTTTGAGGTATACTGAGAGAAAATAAAACATGTATCTGTATTTTGTTTTTTTTTTTAGACAGGTCTCACTTTGTTGCCCAGGCTGGAGTGCAGTGGCACTATCATGGCTCACTGCAGCCTTACTTCCTGGGCTCAAGTCATCCTCCCACCTCAGCCTCCTGAGTAGCTGGGACCACAGGCAAGCACCACCAAACCCAGATAATTTATTTATTTTGTAGAGATGGGGTCTTTCCTGGGTTGCCCATACTAGTCTCAAACTCCTGAGCTCAAGTGATCCACCTGCCTTGGCCTCCTAAAGTACTGGGATTACAGGTGTGAACCACAGTGCCCGGCTGCATGTCAGTTTTTAATTATCAACTTATAAATGTATAGATGAACAAAAGTTGATAATCGTGGAAACACATATTCAATTTAGAATGAGTGACTTACTGGGTGCAGTAATTCTAACCATGCTTGGTGGCTCACACCTGTAATTCCAGCACTTCTGGAGGCCGAGGCAGGAGAATCGCTTGAGGCCAGGAATTTAAGACCAGCCTGGCCAACATAGGGAGACCCCTTCTGTACAAAAAATTAAACACTAGCCGGGCCTGGTGGCACCCACCTGTATTCCCAGCTACTCAGGAGACTCAGGCAGGAGGATGACTTGAACCTAGGAGTTTGAGGCTTCAGTGAGCAAAAAAGTTGCCACTGCATGCTGGCCTGGGCGACAGAATCAGACCTGTCTCTTAAAAGGAAAAAAAAAAAAAAACGTGACTAGTTATATAACTAAGAAGTAAGAAATACTTCAATTAGAATTTGACAGAAGATCATTTTTTTCCTCTGGAAATATTCCTCTGAAGATACAATACACCTGGAAGCCTTTGCTTTCAGCCAATAGTGATTTGTATTTCAGTTGGAACTTCTTCTCTTTTATGTGATAGTAGAACTTTTGTTGCTGAAAGACAGATGCCAACTGCATCCAATGTATGAAATTAAAAATTGCCTAAATAGTGCAAATTGTACAAATGCCATTTAATTTTTTAATTAACTAATTATTTATTTTTATTTATTTTTTGAGAGGGAGTCTTGCCCTACCGCCTAGGCTGGAGTGCAGTGGTGCGATCTCGGCTCACTGCAAGCTCTGCCTCCTGGGTTCATGCCATTCTCCTGACTCAGCCTCCTGAGTAGCTGGGACTACAGGCGTCCGCCACCATGCCTGGCTAATGCTTTGTATTTTTTAGTAGAGACGGGGTTTCACTGTGTTAGCCAGGATGGTCTCGATCTCCTGACCTCGTGATTTGCCTGCCTCGGCCTCCTAAAGTGCTAGGATTACGGGCCTGAGCCACTGCGCCCGGCCTATTTATTTATTTTCAGGATGGAGTTTTACTCTTGTCACCCAGACTGGAGTGCAATGGCGCCATCTCAGCTCACTGCAACCTCCACCTCCCGTGTTCAAGTGATTCTCCTGCCTCTCCTGTAGAGACAGGGTTTCATTATGTTGGCCAGGCTGGTCTCGAACTCCTGACCTCGTGATCTGCCCGCCTTGGCCTCCCAAAGTGCTTGGATTACAGGCGTGAGCCACCCCGCCTGGCACAAATGCCATATTGACCTTAAATAGCTTACATAAATATTTACATAAATATATATTTTTTAATTTAACAATTTTTTTATTTTTATAGATTCAGGGGATAAATGTGTAGGTTTATTACATGGATATATATGCATAGTGTTGGGATTTGGGCTTCTAGTATACCCATCACCCAAATAGTGAACATCATACCGAATATGTAATTTTTCAACCCTCACCCCCTCTCCACCAGCCTCCTTCATCCTGGGATCCACAGTGTTTATTATCTTCTTCTGCATGTCTGTGTGTACCCATTGTTTAGCTTCTACTTATAAGTGAGAACATGGAGTGTTTAATTTCCTGTTTCCGAGTTATTTCACTTAGAATAATGGCCTCCAGCACCATTCATGTTGCTGAAAACAAAACAAAACAGAACATAATTTCATTCTTTTTATGGCTGTATAGTAGTCCATGGTATATACTACATTTTCTGTATCCTATCATCTGTTGATGGACACTTCGATTGCTTTCATGACTTTGGTATTACAAATAGTGCTGAAATAAACGTACTAGTACCTGAATCTTTTTGATAGAACTATTTCTTTTCCTTTGAGTAGATACCAAGTAGTGGAGTTACTGGGTCAAATGGTTGTGCTATTTTTAGTTCTTTAAGAGATCTCCATACTGTTTTCCACATCGACAGAAGTTGTCCTAATTTACATCCCCAACAGTGTATAAGTGTTCCCTTTTCTCCACATCCTTGCCAATATCAGTTATTTTTTGACTTTTTAATAATGGCCATTCTGACTGATACGAGATGGTATTTCATTGTGGTTTGAATGTGGTTTTAATTGCAGGATTGTTAGTTTGTTGGCTACTTATATGTCTACTTTTGAGAAATGTCTGTTCATGTATTTTGCCCACTTTTTAATGGGGAGTTGTTTTATTCTTATTGAGTTGTGTTAGTTCCTTCTAGAACCTGAATATTAGTCATTCATTGGAGACATACTTTGCAAATATTTTCTCCCATTCTGTAGGTTGTCTGTTTACTGTGTTGACTACGTTGACTACTTATTTTGCTATGCAGAAGCTTTTTTTTAAATTTAATTTTTATTTTTTTTAAATTATACTTTAAGTTCTAAAGTACATGTGCATGACGTGCAGGTTTGTTACATATGTATACATGTGACATGTTGGTGTGCTGCAACCATTAACTCATCATTTATATTAGGTATTTCTCCTGATGCTATCCCTCCCCACTCCTTCCACCCTACAACAGGCCCCGGTGTGTGATGTTCCCCACCCTATGTCCAAGCGTTCTCATTGTTCAGTTCCCACCTATGAGTGAGAACATGCGGTGTTTGGTTTTCTGTCTTTGCAATAGTTTGCTCGGAATGATGGTTTCCAGCTTCATCCATGTCCCAGCAAAGGACATGAACCCATCCTTTTTTATGGCTGCATAGTATTCCATGGTGTATATGTGCCACATTTTCTTAATTCAGTCTATCATTGATTGGACATTTAGGTTGGTTCCAAGTCTTTGCTATTGTGAATAGTGCCACAATAAACATACGTGTGCATGTGTCTTTATAGCAGCATGATTTATAATCCTTTGGATATATACCCAGTAATGGGATGGCTGGATCAAATGGTATTTCTAGTTCTAGATCCTTGAGGAATCGCAACACTGTCTTCAACAATGGTTGAACAAGTTTACACTCCCACCAACAGTGTAAAAGTGTTCCTATTTCTCCACATCCTCTCCAGCACCTGTTGTTTCCTGACTTTTTAATGATCACCATTCTAACTGGTGTGAGATGGTATCTCATTGTGGTTTTGATTTGCATTTCTTTGATGACCAGTGATGATGAGCATTTTTTCATGTGTCTGTTGGCTGCATAAACGTCTTCTTTTGAGAAGTGTCTGTTCATATGCTTTGCCCACTTTTTGATGGGGTTGTTTGATTTTTTCTTGTAAATTTGTTTAAGTTCTTTGTAGATTCTGGATATTAGCCCTTTGTCAGATGGGTAGATTGCAAAAATATTCTCCCATTCTGTAGGTTGCCTGTTCACTCTGATGGTAGTTCCTTTTGCTGTGCAGAAGCTCTTTAGTTTAATTAGATCCCATTTGTCTATTTTGGCTTTTGTTGCCATTGCTTTTGGTGTTTTAGTCATGAAGTCCTTGCCCACGCCTATATCCTGAATGGTATTGCCTAGATTTTCTTCTAGGGTTTTTATGGTTTTAGGTCTAACATTTAAGTCTTTAATCCATCTTGAATTAATCTTTGTATAAGGAGTAAGGAAGGGATCCAGTTTCAGCTTTCTACATGTGGCTAGCCAGTTTTCCCAGCACCATTTATTAAATAGGGAATCCTTTCCCCGTTTCTTGTTTTTGTCAGGTTTGTCAAAGATGAGATGGTTGTAGATGTGTGGTATTATTTTTGAGGGCTCTGTTCTGTTCCATTGGTCTATATCTCTGTTTTGGTACCAGTACCATGCTGTTTTAGTTACTGTAGCCTTGTAGTATAGTTTGAAATCAGGTAGCATGATGCCTCCAGCTTTGTTCTTTTTACCTAGGATTGTCTTGGCAATGCAGGCCTTTTTTTGGTTACATATGAACTCTAAAGTAGTTTTTTCCAATTCTGTGAAGGAAGTCATTGGTGGCTTGATGGGGATGACACTGAATCTATAAATTACATTGGGCAGTATGGACATTTTCACAATATTGATTCTTCCTATCCATGAACATGGAATGTTTTCCCATTTGTTTGTATCCTCTTTTATTTCGTTGAGCAGTGGTTTGCAGTTCTCCTTGAAGAGGTCCTTCACATCCCTTGTAAGTTGGATTCCTAGGTATTTTATTCTCTTTGAAGCAGTTGTGAATGGAAGTTCACTCATGATTTGGCTCTCTGTTTGTCTGTTATTGCTGTGTAGGAATGCTTATGATTTTTGCACATTGCTTTTGTATCCTGAGACTGCTGAAGTTGCTTATCAGCTTAAGGAGATTTTGGGCTGAGAGAGTGGGGTTTTCTAAATATACAATCATGTCATCTGCAAACAGGGACGGTTTGACTTCTTCTCTTCCTAATTGAATATGCTTTATGTCTTTCTCCTGCCTGATTGCCCTGGCCAGAACTTCCAACACTATGTTGAATAGGAGTGGTAAGAGAGGGCATTCCTGTCTTGTGCCAGTTTTCAGAGGGAATGCTTCCAGTTTTTGCTCATTCACTATGATATTGGCTTGTGGGTTTGTCATAAATAGCTCTTATTATTTTGAGATACCTTCCATCAATACCGAATTTATTGAGAGTTTTTAGCATGAAGGGCTGTTGAATTTTGTCAAAGGCCTTTTCTGTATCTATCGAGATAATCACATGGTTTTTGTCTTTGGTTCTGTTTATATGATGGATTACATTTATTGATTTGCACATCTTCAACTAGCCTTGCATCCCAGGGATGAAACCAACTTGATTGTGGTGGATAAACTTTTTGATGTGCTGCTGGATTTGGTTTGCCAGTATTTTATTGAGGATTTTTGCATCGATGTTCATCAGGGATATTGGTCTAAAATTCTCTTTTTCTGTTTGTTGTGTCTCTGCCAGGCTTTGGTGTCAGGATGATGCTGGCCTCATACAATGAACTGGGGAGGATTCCCTCTTTTTCTATTGATTGGAATAGTTTCAGAAGGAATGGTACCAGTTCCCCTTTGTACCTCTGGTAGAATTTGGCTGTGAATCTGTCTGGTTCTGGACTTTTTTTGGTTGGTAGGCTATTAATTATTGCCTCAATTTCAGAACCTGTTATTGGTCTATTCAGGGATTCAGTGTTTTCCTGATTTAGTCTTAGGAGGGTGTATGTGTCCAGGAATTTATCAGTTTCTTCTAGATTTTCTAGTTTATTTGCATGGAGGTGTTTATAGTATTATCTGATGTTAGTTTGTATTTCTGGTAGATCTTCCTCCATCCCTTTATTTTGAGCCTATGTATGTCTCTGCACATGAGATGGGTCTCCTGAATACAGTACACTGATGGGTCTTGACTCTTTATCCAATTTGCCAGTCTGTGTCTTTTAATTGGGGCATTTAGCCCATTTACATTTAAGGTTAATATTGTTATGTGTGAATTTGATCCTGTCATTATGATATTTGCTGGGTATTTTGCCCGTTAGTTGATGCAGTTTCTTCCTAGCATTGATGGTCTTTACAATTTGGCATGTTTTTGCAGTGGCTGGTACTGATTGTTCCTTTCCATGTTTAGTGCTTCCTCCAGGAGCTCCTGTAAGGCAGGCCTGGTGGTGACAGAATCTCTCAGCATTTGCTTGTCTGTAAAGGATTTTATTTCTCCTTCACTTAGGAAGCTTAGTTTGGCTGGATATGAAATTCTGGGTTGAAAATTCTTTTCTTTAAGAATGTCCAATATTGGCCCCCATTCTATTCTGGCTTGTAGAGTTTCTGTGGAGAGATCTTCTGGTTAGTCTGATGGGCTTCCCTTTGTGGGTAACCCAACCTTTCTCTCTGGCTGTCCTTAACATTTTTTCCTTCATTTCAACTTTGGTGAATCTGACAATTATGTGTCTTGTGCTTGCTCTTCTCAAAGGGTATCTTTGTGGCGTTCTCTGTTATTTCCTGAATTTGAATGTTGGCTTGCCCTGCTAGGTTGGGGAAGTTCTCCTGGATAATATCCTGAAGAGTGTTTTCCAACTTGGTTCCATTCTCCCCATCACTTTCAGGTATACCAATCAAACACAGATTTGGTCTTTTCACATAGTCTCATATTTCTTGGAGGCTTTGTTTGTTTCTTTTTACTCTTTTTTCTCTAAATTTCTCTTCTTGCTTCATTTCATTTATTTGATCTTCGATCACTGATACCCTTTCTTCCATTTGATCAAATTGGCTACTGAAGCTTGTGCATTCGTCACGTAGTTCTCATGCCAAGGTTTTCAGCTCCATCAGGTCATTTAAAGTCTTCTCTACACTGTTCATTCTAGTTAGCCATTCTTCTAATCTTTTTTCAAGGTTTTTAGCTTCCTTGCGATGGGTTCGAACGTCCTCCTTTAACTTGGAGAAGTTTGTTATTACCGATCTTCTGAAGCCTCCTTCTGTCAGCTCGTCAAAGTCATTCTCCGTCCAGCTTTGTTCCATTGCTGGCAAGGAGCTGCGATCCTTTGGAGAAAGAAGAAGAGGCACTCTGTGTTTTAGAGTTTTCAGCTTTTTGGCTCTGTTTTTTCCCCATCTGTATGGTTTTAGCTCCCTTTGGTCTTTGATGATGGTGACCTACAGATGGTGTTTTGGTGTGGATATCCTTTTTGTTTATGTTGATGCTATTCCTTTTGATTGTTAGTTTTCCTTCTAACAGTCAGGACCCTCAGCTGCGTGTCTGCTGTAGTTTTCTGGAAGTCCACTCCAGACCCTGTTTGCCTGGGTATCACCAGTGGAGGCTGCAGAGCAGCAAATATTGCAGAACAGTAAATATTGCTGCCTAATCCTTCCTCTGGAATCTTCGTCTCCAAGGGGCACCCAGCTGTATGAGGTTTCGGTCGGCCCCTACTGGGAGATGTCTCCCAGTTAGGCTACTCGGGAGTCAGGGACCCACTTGAGGAGGCAGTCTCTCTGTTCTCAGATCTCAAACTCCGTGCTGGGAGAACCACTGCTCTCTTCAAAGCTGTCATACAGGGACTTTTAAGTCTGCAGATGTTTCCGCTGCCTTTTGTTCAGCTATGCCCTGCCCCCAGAGGTGGAGTCTATAGAGGCAGGCAGGCCTCCTTGAGCTGCAGTGGGCTCCACCCAGTTGGAGCTTCCCAGGCGCTTTGTTTACCTTGTCAAAACTCAGCAATGGCGGACGTCACTCCCCCAGCCTCGCTGCCACCCTGCAGTTCAATCTCAGACTGCTGTGCTAGCAGTGAGCAAGGCTCCATGGGCGTGGGACCCGCCAAGCCAGGCATGGGATTTAATCTCCTGGTGTGCCATTTGCTAAGACCGTTGGAAAAGTGCAGTATTAGGGCAAGGGTGTCCTGATTTTCCAGGTAGTGTCTATGACGGCTTCCCTTGGCTAGGAAAGGGAATTCCCTGACCCCTGTGCCTCCCGGGTGAGGCGATGCCCCGCGTTCCTTCAGCTTACACTCCGTGGGCTGCACCCACTGTCCAACCAGTCCCAGTGAGATGAACCCAGTACCTCAGTTGGAAATGCAGAAGTCACCTGTGTTCTGTTGCACTCACGCTGGGAGCTATAGACTGGAGCTGTTCCTATTTGGCCATCTTGGAATCCTTCCCTATAATGGTGTTTAATAGCTCTGAAAGAGCTCTTGGCTTCAGTTTACCACACCAACTGAATGTAGGGATACCCAGTATCTGTGAATGAGCAATTCTTGATTCTCGTGTCTCAGCCTCCCCAGTGGCTGGGATTACAGGCGTGCGCCATCGTGCCTGTCTAATTTTTGTAGTTTTAGTAGAGATAGGGTTTCACCATGTTGGCCAGGCTGGTCTTGAACACGTGACCTTAAGTGATCCATCTGCCTTGACTTCCCAAAGTGCTGGAATTACAGGCGTGAGCCACTGTGCCTGGCCTTAATTATTTTTTATAAGAATACTTTATAAGTGATGTGTAATTATTTAAAACACAACATAGAATCACTCTTATGCAACTTATGGTTGACGGTGAAAACTTGAGTAACTCCTATGTTTTTTTTAAAAAACAGGGTCTTGCTCTGTCACCCAGGCTGTAGTACAGTGGCACGATCATAGCTCACTGCAGCCTCAAACTCCTGGGCTCAGAAAATCCTCCCACCTCAGACTCCCAAGTAGCTAGGACTACAGATGCACGTCACCATGTCTGGCTAATTTTTAAAGAAGATTTTTTGTTTGGGAGTAGAGATTGGGTCTCACTAAGTTGCCCCGGCTGGTCTCAAACTTCTGGCCTGATATGATCCTCCCACCTTAACCTCCCAAAGCACTAGGACTATAGCCATGAGCCACTGATCCTTTCCAGTTCCTCTATTATTTTACTTAGCTCAATTTAGCAAGATGAGGAATCTCTACACCAAGGGGAATTCTTTCTAACTCCCTTCTAAGTAATAAGGTTACCTGTGTAGGTTTGTTTGTCAGCGTCATGATGATGTCATGCCAGAACATAGGAGAGCCCATAGCAATTGGTCCAGCTATTCTGCAGGTCTTGCTTCCTGCCCACCAGAACAGTAAGAGCTTAGGACTTTAGCATTTTTTTTTTTCCCAAGGCTATATTGAAAAGCATCTAACCCCTTCTTTGTCATTGAGTTTACCTTGCTTTTCTCTTCTCATTGTTTAGTTCCTTATTCTTTTCAATGCTATTAACAAGTTCATTTTTTTAAGGAATTGATTGATTATCTATTACACATGGCATTTTGGGTTTAAGGAATCGTATATGTAAGTTATCTCAGATTTAATAAGGTCATGAAATGGGAGAACAGGAGTAAAATATGCTCACTTAAATATAGTCCTCAACAACTAATAATTCAAGTTAGCATTACAAAAATTTTTTTTAAATATGTATTTTTTGGTTTTAGGAACTGTTGTTGAACCACCCAAACCACCAGCTCTCTTTCTAACTGGAGCAGTGGAAACTGAAACTAATGTGGATGGTGAACAGGAGGAAATTAAAGATAGAATGGATAACTTAAAAAGTGACAACATACAAGCCTTAGAAAAATTGGGTAGGTACAAAGCATTCACTTTGCAATAACAGACTTCTTCATTTGTTAACCATTTTCTCTCTTTGTATTTAATATAATGTGAGAAATCTTATAGGCATTTTGGAGATATAAAATAGCATATTGTTAATATCAACATCTTTTTTTTGAGATGGAGTTTTTTTTTTTCTTCTTTTATTTTTTATTATACTTGAAGTTCTAGGGTACATGTGCACAACGTGCAGGTTTGTTACATATGTGTACATGTGCCATGTTGGTGTGCTGCACCCGTTAACTCGTCATTTACATTAGGTATTTCTCCTAATGCTCTCCCTCCCTGCTCCCCCCACCCCACGACAGACCCTCAGATGGAGTTTCATTCTTGTTGCCCAGGCTGGAGTGCAGTGGCATGATCTCAGCTTACTGTAACCTCCACCTCCTGGGTTCAAGTGATTCTGCTGCCTCAGCCTCCCAAGTATAGCTGGGATTACAGGTGCATGCCACCACACTGGGCTAATTTTTGTATTTTTAGTAGAGATGGGGTTTCACCATATTGGCCAGGCTGGTCTTGAACTCCTGGCCTCAAATGATCTGCCCACCTGGGCCTCCCAAAGTGTTGGGATTACAGGTGTGAGCCACTGTGCCCAGCCAATATCAACATTTTAACACTGTGACAGTTGGAGACCAAGCTCTTGTTTAATTTTTCTTTACTTATGTTAAGTTTTTAATTTCATTTTAATTTTTGTAGAGATGGGGTCTCACTGTGTTGTCCAGGCTGGTTTTAAACTCCTGACCTCAAGCCATCCTCCCACCTTGGCCCCCCAGAGTGCTGAGATTATAGGCGGGAACCACCTTAGCTTATATATTGTCATTGATATGTCTATATCTATAGATTATTGCTGTTTATACACATATAGCATATGTTTCTTTTTCATTATACATGTTTTTTATTATAAAAATTAATAATGTATACATTTCTATAAGTTGCATCGAATTGCCAGGCTGTTATACATTTATTCTTTAATTTTTTTAAACTGATTTGCAGCTTTGTCCTTTTACTTTGTATTTTGATACCTTAGCTATTATAGTGGACTCTACTCTCCAAGTTCATTGAGTAACAGTTGCACACAGTTCCCTGCATAAAAGTGCCTGGGAAAGCCTCGTCTGCTAAATGAAACTCCTTGAGTACTTAACACCATCCATGTTCCTGAGAAGTTTTGGCTTTTGGCTTTGTCTTGTCTCAGGTCAGGAAAGAATAGCCTATGATTTGGAAATTTACCTTGTTCTTTTTGATTCAAGTAGATTGCAGTTAATCTTTGCAAATCTGAGTTGAGCTCAGATTTTCAGTAAAAAGTCAGATGAAAATTGAGTACATTCTGAAATTAGATACAGTTTTAGAAATATTCTTTCCATAATAAATGTTCCTTTTTTTTATTATAATGACAAGACAAAGCTTTTCGTATCATCATCATACTCATGCTAGGGATAACAATACTCCTCTATTTTAAATGCTACCTGATGTTCAAAAAACATTATTTACTAAGCTTGACTTAAAAATAAATGACAAAACATTCAATTTTTTTTTACTAATCAAAGTACCTAATTTTATACAATTTGCACTCAACTTTTAATGTTAGTAATAGAAACAATGAAATTATTTTACTTCTTGATACTTAAGACTTTAACTCCAAGACGTGCACTACAAGATTTTCATCATCAATGTGACGGTCTTGGCATCTTATATACTATGTTCCCATTTTAAATTAAGTCCTACTTGCTAAAATGAAAGCAAGTAAAGACAGTGAACAGATGGTTCACGAAAGAGGAATACAAAAAGCTAATAACAACACTGACATATCAACTTCATTTGTAATGAAAGAAATACGAATTTTAAAAATGACATACCATTTTTTAGTTATATTTGCAAAAATTAAAGAGTATACCTACAATTGACCAGGAAGTATCAGTTTTAGAAATATTTCATGTGTGCTATTTGGATCAACTTCACTACATTTTTTTCTTCTTGCATATGTATAATTTTAGCTTTAGAGTAAAACCAAAATCTACTAACTGCTATGAGGTTAGCTCTCTTTTTGCCTTTGGAATAATTGTTTCAGATCATCATGTTATTCATTTTTTGATCATTTTGTGTAACCTAGGATTTATTGAGCTGCTGAAAGTATATCTCTTTTCTCTAGCACTTAGGCCTTTGTACTGTGGTTTAAAACACATGACTGTGTTTTTGTTGTACAACGGAAAGGTAAAAATATAGTCAAAAGAATTGCTGGTGAAATGTCAACATTATATTATACATATATATTAACTGTCATATGAGAGCCATATTTTTAAGCTTAGAATTCAACAAATAAATTGCAAATTTTGTTCAAATTTGTTTACCAGATAAGAAATTACTGGAAATTTATAAGAAGAAATTTATAAGGCAAGATGTTAGAACTCTTAATGTAATTTCTTAAGGAAATACTAACAGGAATAGGCACAAAGGTGCAGAGCCCAAGTGAATTTGATTTTTTGTTTTTAATAGGATCTTTGGTTAGTCATCCCCTAAATGAAATCTAGCATAGCAATTAATATATTTATTTCACGGGTGTTCTTTTATAAATGTAGTAATTTAAGTTCTTTAGTGTTCATTAGTGTTAGTCACTGATTTTTGAGGTTAGCCTGTTTCGCTTAATGATTTGTATTATGTCATTGAACATTATATGCTTATCCAAGATGAGCTGTCCATGCTGAAGACTAAAAGAACTGATACTGCAAGTTACATTTGATTTTAGGCAGATGGTTATATCAGTTGTGATAACTGTTCTGTGACTTGTTTAATCTTAAGACAATATTGAGACAGTTTTTCTTTAAGTTAAAAAACGTAGAAGTTTGTTCATTTTCTGCTACTGCTATGGGTATAAGTTATAACTTCAGTTTTAGTACTTTGACTTTTGCCTATTAGACATTATTCATACTATGCACCATGCACTGAGCTTCTGCTTACAGTCATGTGGAGGACAGGCAAGACACTTAAAATCTGTTTTGGCTGTATAAAATTATGCAACACAGACAGTATTACACTCAAGTAAGAAAGTCATAAAGATACAAATATCTTAATAACCAAGCAACAAAAGACTAGTGTGAAACCAGAGTTTCTATTGTATTAAAGCTCATGGAACTTTGACTGAATTAAACCGGACAAGCCTTTATAGCTACCCATGTGAAAAGTCTGATTGTATTGTGTTGATATGCGCTGCTGATAGTAAAGATATCTTGATAAGTTTTTACTTTTCTAGTGGACAGCTGGAATGGAACTACTTTGAAGTGATTAACATTTAAATTAAATCCTTCTATGTCCTAATGTATTATAAAGCAAAGCCAGATGCATTTTACTTGTAAACTATAGGATGTTTACATATAAACTGTATATAATTTAAATTTCATGTATAACTCATCATGTTCTCTTTCCTTTAAAATATCCCTTAACAAAAAAAGCTCTTTCGTAATTTGGTCACAGCTGGTCTTTACATTTTATGTTAGTTTTATAAGTCACCTCTGATTTACTTTACCTAGTAGACCTAAGTTAATGCATTTTCCTTTTTATTCATTTCCCCTTTACTTACTGAAACTGGACTGTTATTGAAGAATTTAGCAGTTAAGTGTGTTTGGCTCACAGTAGTTTCAACATTCTCTCTCTCTCTCTTTTTTTAATATCCAGAAAAAGCCCCAGACTCTCCAGAAAATGAGCTGAAATCCAGATGGGAAAACCTGTTGGGTCCTGATTATGAAGTAATGGTATGTTAAAATGCTCTAATAAAAAACACTCATGTCTCATTTCACATCAAGTTTCTAACACTACAGTCCAAAGAAATGGGAGAGTCAAAGAATAGCCAGCCTGCCTTTATTTTTCCTTCCTGCCTTTCTTCCCTATTGGATCAGTCAGTTGATTTTTTCCCCCATCTTTAGCATTTTAAGCTGTAAGAATAATTAAGGACTGCACACAAACTTCCCTTAAAATTAGCAGACACTCAGTTCATGTTGAAACCATTTAAGTCGACAATAGACAGAAAACTGTTAGGAGAGAGAGAGCTTGCCTTTAAATTTATAACCTATATCAGCTGCTTAAAATTGCTGGCATTTTTATGATTGCTTTTATGATCTGTTTGTTTTACTGTACACTGAAAGGCCTGTGGATATTAGTCCTATGTTTCACAAAGAATCTTACAGTTTTATGTGAAAAATGAAAGAATGATTATCAAATGTATTTGGAAGAACAGGAAGTAATTTAGGTTAGGTATAAGTTTATAGTACCAGTGGTCCATTAGACTTCCTTTCACCTGCTATTAGATTCATTGAGTAAGGGATTGATTACATTTCCCCATATGAATCCACATGAAGGCAGAAAGTTGTGCTTAGACAAGCCTCTACAGTTTTCACTAAATGCATTAGTAAAAAAATATTCTTTTAAATTTCTACTCTCATTCACATTTTCTTACATATGTTTATTATTAGTACTTGTTGGCTGGTTGGAGATTTAAAAAATCATTTTGGTTTAGATTACCTAGCCACTGTCTGTTGTCACAAAATTTTCAGTGTCATTAGGATGAGTCAATACAATTGACACTTTCTCTTGGTAACTTTATACCTGTGTGTCAGTTTTCCCGAGCTGCTGTTTCTTTGCTTCATAGATTTCAAATATGGTTATTAGGCTATTACCTAGCAAATGGCCTTTCCTACTTATCTTAGTGGTTTGATATTCAAAGGAATTTGCTGTACCAGTATTTACACATGGCCAGTTTTATGATGGGCTCTTTTTTTGTTAAAAAACATTTTTTTGGCCACATGGGGTAGCTCACACCTGTAATCCCAGCACTTTGGGAGGTCGAGATGGGTGGATCACTTGAGGTTGGGAGTTTGAGACCAGCCTGGCCAATAGGGTGAAACCTTGTATCTACTAAAAATACAAAAATTAGCTGGGTGTGATAGTGGGCACCTGTAATCCCAGCTACTTGGGAGGCTGAGGCAGGAGAATTGCTTAACTCAGGAGGCGGAGGTTGTGGTGAGCCGAGATTGTGCCACTGCACTGTGGCTGGGCGAAAGAGGGAGACTCCACCTCAAAAACAAAAACAAAAAACAAAAAGCAAAAAACGATGTTTTGAGAGACAGGGTCTTGCTTTGTTGCCCAGACTGGAATGCAGTGGTACAATCATAGTTCACTGCAGCTTCAACTTCCTGGGCTCAAGCGATCCTCCCACCTCAGCCTTCTGACTGACTGGGACTACAAGCATGAGCCACCACGCTCACTTAATTTTTCAATTTTTTTTTTTAGAGATGATGTCTCACTGTGTTGCCCAGTCTGATCTCGAGCTCCTAAGCTCAAGTGATCCACCCTCCTTGGCCTCCCAAAGTTCTGGGATTATAGACATGAGCCACTGCCAGCCTTCTGTTAAAATTTTATTCCCCTTATAACTAAACTTTAAAATTTCATTTATTTATTACATGGTGAGGTCATAACAGACAAATTATAAAGAGGAGACAGAATTTGAAGTTGGAAATTTAAAGTGACAGCTATCCATTAAAAGTTGTAGCATCTTGTACCAAGGAATAGTTGGCAGAAAGAAGCCAGGCATGATGGAGAGTGAATGAATGCATGTACTCCAATATTTCTTATTTCATTTTCTTCCAGAATCTGCTTATCTGAAATGAGGTACTTTCAGAAGCTGTAGTTGGGTCATTGTTTAACTTATCCCTTCCTGCCAGATGCATCATATTTTATTAACAAGTTACAGATGCAAATCATCAGTAACATACTTTTGCTTGCAAGGAATTCATTTCTGTGGATGTCCACGATTGAAGCTTAGAATAGTTTTAGGCCAGGATTAAAAGCTTTAAGTATTCCATGAGCTTTCCACCAGGGACCAGGTCTTTCTGTTTGTGTCTTTGCCAGCTATTTCTCCCGGGGAAATGGTTTGAGCTTGTTGTGGAAAGTCAGATGCTTTAGTTTTTCCAAACACATCTGACTTTACTGACCTTGCAAATTTTGTTTTGAGGCTTGAATTTGAAAGTAAAAATGGCCATATTCTTGATTTTGTCAAAAGAGTAAAATTTTTATGCATTTAGCATAATGGAGGATTATATTGAAATTTTAGGGATCATGGATTTTTAAAAATAGTATGGGGGGAGGGGGGAGGGATGGCATTGGAAGTTATACCTGATGTAAATGACGAGTTGATGGGTGCTGACGAGTTGATGGGTGCAGCACACCAACATGGCACAAGTATACATATGTAACAAACCTGCACGTTGTGCACATGTACCCTAGAACTTAAAATATAATAATAATAATTTAAAGAAAAACCCAGGCAGGACATAACCATATGAGATGATATACAAGTAATCTATAAACCTCTTTATAACCAAATGAAAACATATTTGGCATATCATTTAGATATTTAAAAAAAATAGTATATATATTTGCCCATCACCTTCTGTTCAATTTATGCAATTTAGGAAAAAAGATTGTTGTGGAGAACAACAACAAAAAAGTCAAATATACTCTGAAATTTCACATTATGTGTTGTAGATTTCAAAAATATAAGAAAGGTATTAGAATGTAAGTCAAATAGAGTTATCAATATATAGGTTTTACAGATATTTTCAGAAAATGTAGGAAGAAATACAGTTATGTTTTTACAAATACTGGAAATTTTTTTTTGTAAATTTAGGTTGCTACTTTGGACACACAGATTGCAGATGATGCTGAGTTACAGAAATATTCAAAGGTAAGCATTTTTTATAACAAAGTTAAGAGTTTTTTTTTTTAAGAGATAGGGTCTCACTATGTTGTCCAGGTTGGTCTCAAACTCATAGGCTCAAGTGATCCTCCTGTGTTTGCCTCCCAAAGTGTTGGGATTACAGGTGGAGCCACTGAACTCTGTCCATTTTTCATAGTTTGAAGAACTTTCTTTAAATTCCTGCTGAAGAAACTAAATTAGTGCTGTGACCTAAAGCTTCCAGAACTTAGTCTTGCATGTTTCCTGGAAATGTGATGGGTCTCACTGTTATGAAAGATGATGCCTGGGAAGAACATGGGATCCCTGTGTCAATGTCCAGAAGCCAAAACCCAGGTTTGACTCCTTTGCCCACATTAGATGTAGTATGCAGAGTAACATTGTGCAGTGTGTGTTAGCTTTTTAGATATTATAAGAAGTCCTTTAATATATGTTTCCTAAAAATCAAGACCCAGGAATACAGGCTTTAAAAAAGGCTTCAGGTTCAAATGTTCAAGGAAAGAAAAGTGGTTTATCTTCTGAGTATAGGCAGTGGTTGTTCTTGAATTTAAAACTTTTTGGTAAGCTTTATTTCTATTGGCAAGGTGCCAGAAGACAACTTCTACAGTTTTTTTTTTCCAGCATTTTTTGTGTCCTGTCACTAAAAATTCCCATTCTGGATAAGCAGAGGTCAGAGCAATTGAAACTTAGAGAAGTCTTGTAGGCGGCTTCCTCAACAATCGATAAGAAAGGAAAGATGTTCTTGTCTGAGTGGTTTCAGAAGTCATACTGTAATTCTGCACGGGATATAAGTGCTGAGCCCACCTTAAACTCTTCTGTCACATGCAGTTTTAAGAATGTATTTTCTTTTTTTTTTTTTTTTTTTTTGAGACAAAGTTTCACCCTTGTTGCCCAGGCTGGAATACAGTGGCGCGATCTTGGCTCACCGCAACCTGTGCCTCCCGGGTTCAAGCGATTCTCCTGCCTCAGCTTCCCTAGTAGCTAGGATTACAGGCATGCACCACCACGCCCAGCTAATTTTGTATTTTTAGTAGAGACGGGGTTTCTCCCTGTTGGTCAGGCTGGTCTCCAACTCCTGACCTCAGGTGATCCGCCCGCCTTGGCCTCCCAAAGTACTGGGATTACAGATGTGAGCCACAGCGCCCAGCTAAAAATGTATTTTCTGTATCCCATGCAGGTTTCATAAGAAGTTGAAAAGTCTTTAGGTAGTGCTGCCATTTTCTTCTTGGTTGAGTATTTGTAATCAATATTTATCTTCCATGATTTTATGCTATGTGTGCCATAATTTTATAGGTTTGAATTTTCTTTTCTTTCTTTTTTTTCACAACGGAGTCTTGCCCTGTCACCCAGGCTGGAGTGCAGTGGCGTCATCTCAGCTCATTGCAACCTCCGCCTCCCAGGTTCAAGCGATTCTTCTGCCTCTGCCTCTCGAGTAGCTGGGACTACATACATGTGCCACCATCCCCGGCTAATTTTTTTCTTTTTTAAGTAGAGATGGGGTTTCACCATGTTAGTCAGGCTGGTCTTGAACTCCTGACCTCAGGTAATCCACCTGCCTCGGCCTCCCAGAGTGCTGGGATTACAGGCATGAGCCACTGCGCCTGGCCAGGTTTGAATTTTCAAGGCTGGCACTGGAGAGTCTTTTTTCTCTTCCCAGTTTACCTGCATCTTGAGTCACTTCATCGTTGTGACTGTGTTGGCCAACTGACCAAGCTTTCCTCAGATGTACAAAATCTGAGGAAAATACAAAAAGCATATGGCTTATCTTATAGTTTAATTTTAAACTATTTACAAAGTCGGATTAGATTAGAGTAGTGACTAAATATTAATTCCCTCTCAATATATTGAGAGGGATTTAATTCAAAATGAGAGTAAGAAATACAAATACAAAGACAGGCGCGGTGGCTCACGCCTATAATCCCAGCACTTTGGGAGGCTGATCACGAGGTCTGGAGTTTGAGACCAGCCTGGCCAACATAGTGAAACCCTGTCTCTAATAAAAATACAAAAATTAGCCAGACATGGTGGCATGCACCTGTAGTCCTAGCTACTTGGTAGGCTGAGGCAGGAGAATCGCTGAACCCAAGAGGTGGAGGTTGTGGTGAGTCAAAATGGTGCCACTGCACTTCATCCTGGGCAACACAGCGAGACTCTGTCTCAAAACAAAAACAAAAACAAAAACAACATAGTGAAACCCTGTCTCAATAAAAATGCAAAAAAATTAGCTGGTCGTGGTAATGGGCGCCTGTAATCCTAGCTAGTCGGGAGGCTGAGGCAGGAGTATCGCTTGAACCCAGGAGGCAGATGTTGCAGTGAGCCAAGATTGCACCATTGCACTCCAGCCTGGGCAACAAGAGGGAAACTCCGTCTCAAAGGCAAACACCTCATCAAGCTTCATTTGTTATTAATTACTGCATTATAATGTACTGATTACATGGATTCTAGAACCAAACTGCCTCAGTTTAAATTCTGACTTATGCAGAATTTCATAGCTGTGTGATCTTAGAAAATGATCTAAAGTCCATGTCTCAGTTTTTTTATATGTAAAAAGGAAATACTAATACCTGCCTCATAGACTTATACAGAAATTAGCTATGTTATGCTTAATATTGTACCTGCCTTATAAATTTATATAGGTATTAACTATAATATGCCTAGAATAGTTGCAAGCACATAGTAGGCTCTTGTTTTTTGAGACGGAGTTTCGTTCTTGTTGCCTAGGCTGGAGTGCAATGGTGCGATCTTTCTTCCCTTCCCAGTTTACCTGCATTTTAAATCATTTCATCGCTGTGACTGTAAATCTGAGGAAAATACAAAAAGCAATATGGCTCATCTTGTAGTTTATCATCTTGGCTCACTGCAACCTCTGCCTCCCAGGTTCAAGCGATTCTCCTGCCTCAGCCTCCCAAGTAGCTGGGATTAGAGGCACCCACCACCATGCCTGGCTAATTTTTTCTATTTTTAGTAGGGATGGAGTTTCACAATGTTGGCCAAGCTGGTCTCGAACTTGTGCCCTCAGGTGAAGCCTTGGCCTCCTAAAGTGCTGGGATTACAGGTGTGAACCACTGTGCCCGGCCGGGCTCTTATTATTATTTTTCTTATTATCATATAAATCAGTGTTGCATGGAATTGCTCTTTAATTTACACTAAACTCTTATTTTCTGTTTAACTGTCTTCCAGTTTACTAAATTTCCTGTGCCTAATTGGCTGCTGAAGCCCATCTATTAAGTGCTTAATTTTAGTTATTTATCTAGTATGGAATTTTCATTTTATTTCTTTTTAGATTATAATCCTCTGGCTAAATTCCCGACATAAAAAAAAATCTAGGGTGGGCACAGTGGCTGACACCTGTAATCCCAGCACTTTGGGAGGCCAAGGTGGGTGGATCATGAGGTCGGGAGATCAAGACCATCCTGGCTAACACAGTGAAACCCTGTCTCTACTAAAAATACAAAAAATTAGCCAGGCGTGGTGGCGGGCACCTGTAGTCCCAGCTACTCGGGAGGCTGAGGCAGGAGAATGGTGTGAACCTGGGAGGTGGAGCTTGCAGTGAGCCGAGATTGCGCCACTGCATTCCAGACTGGGCGACAGAGCGAGACTCTGTCTCAAAAAAAAAAAAAAAAAATCTATATTTTTCATCTGTTCCTGTATTTGCCATCTTTTCCTCTAATTCTTCAGCATGTTAACCATAGCTTATAAAGACTTTAAGTGATTCCAATATCTGGATTAACTTTGGATCTATTTCTGTCGTTTGATGTTTTGTCTTTTTGTTTGGGTATATGTTTGTTTTTGTTTGTCATGCCAAAATTTGATTAAATGTCTGACAACTATAAAAGGCTTCAGATGATATCATTAGCCTGCTAATGTGTTGACAGAGGGAGGGGAGGGAAGAGAGAGACAGAGAGAGAGAGAGAGAGAGTGAGAGAGAGTGTGTGTGGTGATACTGGTGGGTGCTCATCTTAGAGATGGGGAAGAGGTACAGTTCTGGTAAGATTCAGACTACCTCTGATTTGCTTCACTTTTAAGACACAGCCTTGGCCAGGCACAGTGGCTCACACCTGTAACCCTGGCATTTTGGGAGGCCGAGGCAGGAAGATCACCTGAGGTCAGGAGTACAAGACCAGCCTGGGCAACATGGTAAAACCTCGTCTCTCCTACAAATACAAAAATTAGCCAGGCATGGTGGTGGGTGCCTGTAATCCCAGCTACTTGGGAGGCTGAGGCAGGAGAATCACTTGAACCTGGGAGGCGGAGGCCGCAGCGAGCCGAGATTGTGCGACTGCACTCCAGCCTGGGCAATAGAACGAGATTCTGTCTTTAAAAAAAAAAAAAAAAAAGACACAGCCTCCCGCGTAATCCACGAAAGACCCTGGGGTGTTTACCAGTCCTCTTATCCTGGTGGAACCTGAACTCTAATCTTCTCTCCTTAGTAGTGTGGGCTGCTGAAATACTTGCTTTACTTTTCCAAGTTTTCCTGATTAGCTTTTCAGCCTCCTGTGCCATATTGTTTTAGAACTCAGGCTATGTCCTTATAGGGAAGTCCTGCCCTGATCAGGCTCTGTTTATCACGTGGTTCAGCTTTACTTGTCTGTTCTCCCACGTTAAAGCCTAAGACCCTGAATCATGTTTTATAATGTTTTATAATAAGTAAAAGACAGCAAGGAAAAAAGGCACAAAGCACACTTTGTGTACATTTTTAAAGAGTGTGATTCTCTTTCTCTAGGCAGAAGATGTTCTTTCTCACTCTCACCCCTTAGTTCTCTGCCTCCACTCTTACTGTGTCGTCTTTCCTGATCAACCTCTATGGAATGTACATATCTATACACACACACACATAAACATATATATATATTTGTACTCGGTAACTCTGATATAAATGGGCAGAAGGGCTTTGAGTTGAACATACTTTCAGAACCACCTTTTAAAAACTCACTAGTGCATTTGGCTGTTCATTCATTCATCAAATAAATATTATATGTACTCTGTGCTAGGTCTGCTACTGGGTCCTAGGGTTCCAGAAGAGAACAAAGCAGGAAGAAAAATTCCTGTCCTATAGAACTTATATTTTCATGGGAGGAGGCCAAAAATAAGTAAGTTGTACCATATAAGTGATATGTACCATGGAGAGTATTAAGGCAGGGAACATAGGAAATTCAGGAGTGGGGGTTTGTCTGCAAATTTAGATAGGTTGGTCAGGGAAGGCTTAAGAAAGTAACATTTGATGAAATGCTTTTGGAGGTAAATAACTGGCCTCATTTTTTCTCTAAATAATATGAACAATAATAATTGTTTTGTAGAATACTAAATAGAAATAATATTTCATATATGCCTTAATATAGCTTAGTGCCAAGATATAAGAAATGTCCAATAAACGGTAGTTTTGTTTCCCAGTTATATGCCTCTAGCACTTTTAGACTGAACATTCAAAGGCTTTTTTCTTTTAATATGCTTTTTAAAACATTTAATTAATTGAAATTTTGTTGTGGCAAAAAGTTGCTTTTCTTGTTTCCCTGTTTTCTTCACTGGAAGAAAAAAAGTCATCCAAAATTACATTATTCTGTTCCTTTTTTTTTTTTTTTTTTTTTGAGATGCAGTCTTGCTCTGTTGCCAGGTTGGAGTGCAATGGCACCATCTCGGCTCACTGCAACCTCTGCCTCCCGGGTTCAAGCAATGTTTCAGCCTCAGTCTCCCAAGTAGCTGGGATTACAGGAACCTGCTATCACACTCAGCTAATTTTTGTATTTTTGTAGAGACGGGGTTTCACCATGTTGGCCAGGCTGGTCTTGAACTCCCGACCTCAGGTGATCCACCCACCTTGGCCTCCCAAAGTGCTGGGATTACAGGCATGAGCCACCGTGCCCGGCCGCATTGTTCTCTTTACATATTTAGTTGTTAGCTACATATTTATATATTTGCAGTCAGTATTACCTGCCTTTTGTTTAGTGTGTGTGTGTGTGTGTGTGTGCACACATACACATGTGCACACATGTATGTGAGATAGAAGGGGTGTGCTTTTCCATGTAACGTCATATATTTTTACATTTTTCTACATTAATTTTAGTTATTAAATGTCCACAGAATTTTTCTTCATTTTGATCAGCTATGATTTTTAAGAATCTTCTTATAATTAGAGATTTGCATCTTAATTCAGTAGCTACTAATTTCCCTCTACAATATGTAAGGGAGATTTTAACTAACCAGTCAAAACCGATTTTATAGACGAGAGGATAGTAAAGGTTGCCTAGGTTGAATGACTTGACCGAAGTTATACCACTAGATCGTAGCAGAGGCAGGTTGTAGCTTGGAGTGCATTCATCCATTCCTGAACTATTTACTGAGCTCCTACTCTATGCCAGACACTCTGCTACCATCTGTGGGAAGCAAAATGGAAAAGGTCCTTGCTCTCATAGAGCTTAGATTTTGCGATTGTATAGGGGCATGGTAATAGACAAGTAAAAAATAACTTAATAAGATAGTTGTAGATTGTAAGAAGTGTTGCAAATGAATAAACAGTAAATTGAGCATAACTGGGGTGGGGGACACTTTAGAGTGAGCCAGGGAAAGCTTTTCTGAGCTCAGGCTTGAAGGATAAGAATGTGAAAAAGAGGAGCAGCAGGTCCAGTGGCTCTGCTGTGGGAAAGGGCTCGCGTGTTGGGGGAATAGAAGTTGTTTCTTTCAGTGTCTGGGTCAAACTCAGTGAAGAGCAGAATATTGTTAAATGATGCTGGAGAGGAAGACTAGGCATTAAAGGGCCCCTTGGGAGCCACGGTGATATGTATGGACTTTGTCCTCAGTGACAGGTAACACCAGTGGGAAGTTTTGAGCAGGGTTTTTTCTATGATCTGAGGTCTAGGCTGGAGGATTTCCCCTGTCTCATCAGCTTTCTGATTAGAACAATTATGTTTCTATGGGTCTAGCTGCTTTTAGATGGTTGCCATGCCATGGCCACCAATCTTGAAGGGATGATTCCAGAGGCATCTATATGACTGAGCGGGGTAGTTTATGCATATCATCCCAGCTCTTTGGGAGGCTGAGGCAGAAGGATCTCGAGGCCAGGAGTTTGAGACCAACCTGGTCAACAGAGGGGGAGGAGACCCTGTCTCTATTTTTTTAAAAAAGAAGCATCTTCATATACTATGGGCTAATGTTAACAGATAAAATTTTCTTCTGAGGTGGGTGGAGTTGTGGAGAAAGAGGGAGGTGAAAGCTATTTACAGTGACTTAAGCATTAGCTGCACTGCTTCTAGGAAGCTGTTGATCATGACACAAGAACAGTTTTCCCGCATCTAGGGAGACTTGCACTTTTAGGGACGGCTTTCTTGGCAAGTGCTTACTATTAAGATAATCACAGCTCTATGAGGGAGAAGCATTAAGCTCATTCTAGTGACCTTTCTGCTGGCCATCAATTGTAATATGAAGTGAGCATCAGTAATATTGCTTGTGTGGGAAACAAAAACACCAGGTCCTGCTCTCTGGTTTTGACAAAACAGATGGACAAATTTCACTTTATTTCTCTCTTGAGTTATATGTCCTGACCCAGAGAACATTAAAGTATGGTTTCTCCCTAACCACTTTATAATGAACAAATAGAGATTTTAAGGCAAGTGGGATGTACTGGGCTTTCCAAGAGTTATAGTGTATGTTACTGTTCAGTTACCAGGGCTGGTTCTTTGCTTTAAATATATTTTCTCCTGTATTTCTAATAGTAACCTTATTGGTCAGCAAGCATTTTCCCCTTCCCATTTTTAATATGGGAAACTTGACTGTCAGGCAGGTAAAGTCACTTGCCCAAGATCATATGCAGCTAGTAAGGGGGTGGAATTAGGAAACAAATCGAGTGCTCGCTTAGGCAGCACAAATACTAAAATTGGAACGATACAGAGAAGATTAGCATGGCCCCTGCGCAACGATGACGCACAAATTCATGAAGCATTCCAGAACTATTAAAAAATAAATTTATTTTAAAAGTTTCAAAAAAGGAAACAAATCAAGAGTTATCTGGCTTCTAAGCTTGCATCATTCTTTTTTCTTCTTTTAAATTTTAAATAGATAATATATGGGCAAGACATACAATTTAAAAGGTATAGAAATATGTACTGCAAAAGGTAATTTTTTCTCCCACCCCAGTCCTCTCATCCACAGAAGCAATGCTGTTATCAGTTCTCAAGAATGTAATTTTATACTTTGCTGCTCTCTTTTTAAGTGGAGAACATAAGACACAGAATCAAATAACTATAGTAGCAGCAGTTACCTAGTGGTGCAGGTGGCATATCAGAAACATCAGAGGAGCTTTTTCAAAATACGTATGCCCTATTTTAAGTTCCTCCTTGCTGATACTCTGATTCTGTAGGTTTGGGGTGAGGTTCTTAAAGGTAATTTTGATTCCTCTCTTGCCTCACTTTATAGAGAATTATTATTCAGATATTGCTAAAATGCCTCATGTGTGTTCTAGAAGGATATTACTTCCTCAAGACAGATGGAGGCTTATCGGTAGGATGGCATTTGAGCTATACTCTGAAGAATAGATTTGGAGTACAAATGAGTACAATGGGTATTTCAGGTGAAGGTACTACTGTGAACATAGGTAGGGGGAGAAAGCCAAGTGCAAAGTGTTAGTTCAAGTATCAAAAATTCAGATGTATCACATGGGCCAGGCAGGAAACAAATTATATCTAAAATGCTAAATAGCAACTGATGTTTGACCTTGGTATTAGGTGACTGAAGAGAACTTTCAATTTACTACTGTACAACAGGGTACCTGTTACACATTTTTTGAACATTCTGAATTAAAATTTTGGAGGGGACCAGGAGCGGTGGTTCACGCCTGTAATCCCAGCACTTTGGGAGGCTGAGGTGGGTGGATCACCTGATGTCAGGGGTTCGAGACCAGCCTGACCAACATGATGAAACCATATCTCTACTGAAAATACAAAAATTAGCCGGGCATGGTGGTGTGTACCTGTAATCCCAGCTGCTGGGGAGGTTAAGGCAGAATCACTTGAACTCAAGAGGCAGAGGTTGCAGTGAGCCGAGATCACACCATTGCACTCCAGCCTGGGCTACAAGAGCGAGACTCTATCTCAAAAAAAATAAAATAAAATAAAATAAAATAAAATTTTGGAGGGATGAGAAAAACAAACATAAATGAAGCTCTAATGGATCGATTGTCTTATATAACCTCTGAGGGAGGCCATCATGCTTGTGATTTTCCATTACTTTAAAACTTGTAGCCTCATTCTTGAAAAGTTTGTTTTTTATTTATGGTAAATTTAGCAATGACCTAATCTTTAAACATAAATGGCTATTTAATACTTTGTGTATGGGAGTTACAAGAACCAATCATGGATTCTTTCTGTTTTATTTTCTGTCGAGTTTAACATTTTTGGAAAATCCTTCCCCATCCCACTGACACCTTTTTGAAGCATTCCTTTCCAGAAGTTTCTTTTCCCCCTGAAGCAATATCATTTATATTCCCACTTAAGCATTTTGATATCCTGTTTTAATATCCTAAAAGTAAAGCTTCAAGCAAAATGAATGGCTGTAGTTTGTTTCATGGTCGGTCTCGCTACTTGTGGGTAGAAGGCCTCAAGCCTTCTTAATCTCATTTGATCTTCATTTTTGCACTGACAGTAAAGCACACAATGGCCACACTTCCCTTGAATGCATTTCCTTGTATCCTTTACTTATATCAGGATCATGAAAATCCTGTTGCTCCTTAACTTTGTCAGTTTAAATAGAACGCCTCACAAAGCACATTGAGTAAGCATCAAAAAGCATGACATGCAGTGTGTGTGTGAAGGCACCAATCATCTGTTTCACCCACTCTGTCATTTCAGCTCTTTCTGCTAAGAACTCCGCATACTGAAAGAGGTGGACAACTAAAAGAGACAGATGAAATGCTTGATTTGTTTAGTTGCTAAATGCAGCTGGGACAGGTAATTAAACAGTCCTGCTCCCGCAGAGAAGCCTGCAGCAATGTAACATGAAATCTTAGAAACCCAGCTGTACTCAGATTTAGATTCAGAACTAATATTAGATAGGCATCCTTCCGATTGACAGATTTCGTAAACATCATTTCTGGTTTATTTGTTCAGCCTAATTGAAGATAGAGCATGTTTCGTTCACCATTTAAGTTTTCTAGGGAGCATGTGGTGTTTACAGATACCTGGGGGAATAGCCTGGAAGGCACAGCCCGTGTCTGGAGGGCACGGGATGACATGGGTGAGCCTCTGCGAATCCTGACTCCAACCGTTCCATGGAGGTGGGAATGGGGGTCATCATATGAATACATGCGGACTGGGAGAGGATTGGAACCAGTTCTTGCCTTAACCCTTTTATCTTGTATGAGGGCATATTATTATGTAAGTAGCAAAGATCTCTGTGTGTACAGTGGGATCTTTGTTTTAATTTGGGCACTTATTTCTATGCAGAAGTTGTTACCACCATTTACTCATTTGCTCAAACCAGAAATTTAGCAATTATCCTTTTTGCTCACCTCCCACAGCCATCCCCCAGTAGGCTTTTTTGTAGGGCTGACTCACCGTTATCCCTCAAGTCTCACCTTAAGTGTCCCCTTCAATGTGGAGCCTGCTTTGACCAACTTTCCAAAATGGCCTCCACTAGTGGGGCTCTGATGTCATAACCCCGATTCCTTCCTTGTAGCACTTAACACAATTAGTAACTGCTTGTTTTCCACACAGTGGTCACACATTCCTTGGATGCATTTCCTTATATTCTTTGCTTGTCTTAGCAGAACTGTGATAATCCTGCTGCTTGTTGATTGGTTGTTTATTTATGTATTTGCTTTGTCTACTTACCTTTTTACCTATTTATTATCTGTCTGCCATGCTAGATGTTAGTTCTAGGAGGGTAAAGACTTCATCCTATATTTCCAGCTCATAACCCAATGCCTTGCACACAGTTTATACCCTGTACATATATGCTGGATATCATGTCCAAACTATATCAGATCAGTGGTATGCTGGTAAGTTTCTAGGTGGGGATTTGGGGTGGTGGAAAGGCAGCTCCAATTTGTAGCATGTACCAATATCTGTGGTGTAAATACTCCCACCATGGCAGATATGAAGCTACCAAAATGATGTTACTGATCAGTGAGTCGAGAGGCAATGCACAGTAGCGCTTCTTTGCTGCAGGCTTCTCTGCAGGAGCAGGGCTGTTTAATTACTTGTCCCACCTGCATTTAGCAGCTAACCAAATCAGGCATTTCATGTGTCTCTTTCAGTTGTCCACCCCTCAGTATTCTTTGAGTTCTGATAGAGAGTGTTCCTCTCTGTACAGATATAGTAGATATAAATCACTTCATGAACATAGATATTAGTAAAAGAGTGAAAAATAATTAGGAAGTGATAGATTTTGAGTACTTGTTACATTTATTTTTTTATGTTACTTATTTAATTAATTAATTTATTTTTTGAAATGGAGTCTCTCTCTGTTGCTCAGGCTGGAGTGCAGTGGCGCGATGTTGGCTCACTGCAACCTCTGCCTCCCAGGCTCGAGGGATTCTCCTGCCTCAGCCTCCCAAGTAGCTGGGATTACAGGCGTGCCCCACCATGCTCAGGCAATTTTTGTATTTTTAGTAGAGACAGGGTTTCACCATGTTGGGCTAGGCTGGTCTTGAACTCCTGACCTCAGGCAATCAACCCGCATCAGCCTCCCAAAGTGCTGGGATTACAGGCGTGAGCCACCGCGCCTGGCCTATTTATTTATTAGAGATGGAGTTTCAGTCTTGTTGTGCAGGCTAGAGTGCAATGGCTCAGTCTCAGCTCACTGCAACCTCTGCCCCCCGGCCTCAAGTGATTCTCCTGCCTCAGCCTCCCGAATAGCTGAGATTACACCCACTCAGCTAATTTTTGTACTTTTAGTAGAGATGGGATTTCTCCATGTTGGTCGGGCTGGTCTCGAACTCCCGACCTCAGGTGATCTGCCCGCCTTGGCCTCCCAAAGTGTTAGGATTAAAGGTGTGAGCTACCACGCCTTGCCTACATTTATTTTTATTAATTGTAACTTTATGTGGTTTAATTTTAAATAATAGCTGTGTTTAACAACTAGTTTGCAAAATCACTGAAAATTTAACAGGCTACTCTCAAGCCAGTATAAGCCCCAGCACCGCACTGGGGATGAGCTATGGTGGATCCACTGGCAACTCGCTGCCCTGTAGCATCTGGCTCATAAATAAGGAAGGAAGACAGCTGGCAGAGACGGGAGGTAAACTGTTAATAAAGAAACATTTTTCTGAGAGCTTTTCCTTACCTTCTTTCATGTCCTGCCACATGACACTAATATCTCCTTAGTGTATCCATACCCATTATTTGGTACAATGACAAGAGAATGAAGTGGCAGCAGTGAGAAGAAAGAAAGCACAGAGAGGAAGCACAGAAAGTGCTGAAATGACAGAGTGGGTGAAACAGATGATTGTTGCCTTCACACACACTGCATATCATGCTTTTTGATGCTTTTTTTTTTTTTTTTGAGACGGAGTCTCACCCTGTCGCCCAGGCTGGAGTACAGTGACGCGATCTCGGCTCACTGCAAGCTCTGCCTCCCGGGTTCAAGCCATTCTCCTGCCTCAGCCTCCTGAGTAGCTGGGACTACAGGCACCTGCCACCACGCCCGGCTAATTTTTTTGTATTTTTAGTAGAGACGGGGTTTCACCGTGTTAGCCAGGTTGGTCTCAATCTTCTGACCTCGTGATCCTCCTGCCTCGGCCTCCCAAAGTGCTGGGATTACAGACATGAGTCACCGCGCCCGGCTGGAAAAACTGTCTTAACCTTTCATTTAGAGAACTAGAACATCTTCTTGCCAGAGATGGTTGTAGATCCTGAAGTGCTTAGTGGTTAGGAGCACTTAATTTTCAGGAAATTATCCCAGGGCTAGCAGTCTCTTATGCCCGTGTTGAGGTCTTAGTCCGCCAGTCTCCTTGCCACTTCACATTTGTCTGCATGTCTATAGTGAGACAGCAGTGAGCCTCAGATGTTGGCTGAAGGAAGGCCTGTGGCACTCTGGGGACTGAAAGCAGAAGACTGAGGGAGGTGGCAAGCTCAGGGATAGAGGATCACAGAGAAGAGGAAGAGAGCCACATGGTGGATGCACTGCCACCCTGTGTAGGGTTTTCTCCTTATAAAGTATAGTTCGAGGTAGGTCTGGTATTTTTAGGTATCAGACTGTTGATACAGGAAATGTCAATCATCATGAGTACCATTTACCATATTTCAGATTATAAGGCCACAACGAGAAATCATTAGTCTGTCTTTGAAAGTCAGGGGAATGGAGTTTGGTGAATGCCCTTGATCGTGACGACCAACAAAGATGAGTGCAACCAAGACACTCATCTCTTTACTCGACATTGGCTAGAGTTTCTTAGCCCTTGACTCGTGTCTTAGCCCATATGAATCCGCATAGACTTAGAATGGATAAACGATTGCCTTTCCCAAATCGGAAATGTTTTCACTTAAGTTGGCTAGATGGAAAAGGACATCTTAAATGAGGCACTATTCTTCATGGATTGGTTCAAATAACATTTAACGAGCCCATATTTAGTGCCAGGTACTGTTCCAGGGCTGAGGTTATGGCGATTAAAGGTACAGACTCTGCATTTGGGTAAAGAGTGGAGGAGGGACAATCAAGAAACTAGGAATTCTCAACGTGGTGAAACCTCATCTCTACTGAAAATACAAAAAAATTAGCTGAGCGTGGTGGTGCACGCCTCTAGTCCCAGCTACTTGGGAAGCTGAGGCATGAGAAGTGCTTGAACCCAGGAGGCAGAGGTTGCAGTGAGCTGAGATTGCACCACTGTACTTCTGCACTCTAGCCTAGGCAACAGAGTGAGACTCTGTCTCAAAAACAAAACAAAACAAAAAATAAACAAAAAACAAATTCTAAACCTAGTATGTTGTGAGCTGTGATGGAGATGTGCACAGAGTAGTCTTGAACCCCAGATGGAGGCACATGAACTCAGGGCTTCCTGCCATGGCATTTAAGTGTGAGTAGAAGTTAATTAGATAATAAAGGAAAGTTAGGATGTTCTGGGGGATGGGGAGTCCCATAGAAAAGTGAAACACAGCATATATAATGAGGACTACCGGAAGTGTGGACTGCCTGGAGCTTAGAATGGAAAGTAAGACTATATACGTCCGTCTCTTCATTTCCAGGGAATCTGGAAGGAAAAGAGGAGTGAGAACAAGATGACCAATGACTTCATATTTTACCTGAAGCTAATTTTCCCATTATTGTCCTCTTTTAGAATTTTGGTGATCTGATTCAAGAGGTGGGGTTTTTCACTTCAAAATTGCAGTGGATGGAGGATGAATAGCCGGATGTGTCGTTGTCATGTTTGATCATTGCTTTGTGTTTTGCTACAGCTGCTGCCTATTCACACTCTGAGGCTTGGTGTGGAAGTGGATTCCTTTGATGGGCACCATTATATTTCTTCAATTGTTTCTGGTGGTCCTGTTGACACATTGGGTCTCCTACAGCCAGAAGATGAGCTGCTTGAGGTAAAATTTACGGGGAAAGAAAGACACAGGCAAGAATTTTGAAGTTTTAGAAAAATGTGTTCTCATCACAAATCACCTGAGTTATAGTGTCACCAATGCCAATGTCATAAACATGGGAGGGTAGGGTATTGGAGTCCTGTTTTAAGATGTAGTAAGTTGCTTATTTTTAGAGGTATTCAAGGGAATGGTATTGGGCTTCTTACTGCAGATTAATGCCCTACATTTTGTTAGAATAATTATGCTTTCTTTTTGGTCTTCCTCTTATTGGCTGGCCATGGTCATATATTTGTGGATATCATACATGATAATTTGTAGATTAGAGACTATTGCTGTAGTATGTAGTTATTAGGTGTTGAAAATGAGATACATTTGTTTGGGAGAAGTGGAGGTATGAGTATAAACAATTTAATTCACTTTTTTTTTTTTTTTTTTGAGACGGTGTCTTGCTGTGTTGCCCAAGCTGTATGTTGCCCAAGCTGGTCTCGAACCCCTGGACTCAAACAATCCACCCACCTCAGTCTCCTGAAGTGCTAAGATTATGTGTGTGAGCCACTGCACCTGGTCCACTTTTTTTTTTTTTTTTGGTGGCAAAATATATGTAACATGAAATTTACCATTTTAACCCTTTTTCTCTTTTTTTTTTTTAGAGTCAGAGTCTCACTCTGTTGCCCGGGCTGGAGTGTGGTGGTGTGGTCATAGCTTACTTCAGCATCAAACTCCTGGGCTCAAGCAATCTTCCCACCTCAACCTCCCGAGTAGCTAGGACCACAGCTGTGCGCCACCATGCCCAACTAATTTTTTTAGTTATTTTGTAGAGACAGTGTCTGGCTATTTTGCTCATGCTGGTCTTGAACTCCTGGGCTCAAGCAATTCTTCTACCTCAGCCTCCCAAAGTACTGGAATTACAGTAATGAGCCACTACGCCTTGCCTATTTTAACCATTTTTAAGTGTGAAATTTGGTGGTATTAAGTATAAATCACTACTAGTATGTGGTAGGTGCTAAAGAAATGTTGGCTGGATCACAGTAGAGCAAGTATAGGTGATCCCAGCCATCAGCTGGATTCTGTATGCTTTAGCCAAGACTAGGATCCCATGGGCCTACCACCTTGTAGAAGAATGTGCTATAATAAGGTAGTGTGAAGATTTTTTGAGTTCTTAAATATAGATACCTGGTGAAAGAGCTTGAGATAAGGAAAGAAGCACAGATTTGGAGTCAGAAAAGCTACTTTCTGTCTGAGTTGCCACAGGTTAGCATGTGTCCCTTGGCATGTCACTTGACTATGTTGAAGATCAGTTCCTTCATCAATAAATGCCCACTTCACTATGAGCTTATAAGGATCTAATGAAATACCATCCATGTAAATTATAAAGCATTATCTCATTGCAGGGTATTGGCAATATCATCACTGTGAAAAAGGCATATTAACAAGCTTTATGGGCTGGGATGATGGTTGGATGTGGTAAAATAGTGGGGCTGCCCTTGTGCAATGTTCTGTACTCTGAAAGTGTGTATGTGTGTGTGCATTTTCCAGTCAAAAACTTGGGATAATCGAGATTTGATAGCACCTAGGAGGCTCTCAAGTTGATGGACCTTGAGAAATACTGTGAATTCTAAAATGAAAATTAGCTTCTTCTGAATAACCAAAAATAAAAAATTTGAAAATCTCAGTATAGTTAGCCAAATAAACTCCTGAACTCAAAGTGTGGAGTGTGTGTGTGTATGTGTGTGTGTGTGTGTGTGTGTGTGTGTTTAATGTACTCCTTAGAACTTAAAACCAGAAACACAAATATGCTTTGGGGTTAGAACACTGTGCCAAGTTTCATCCCAGAACAGCTATTTACAGCAGCTATAAATCCCCTTAGATAGGAGTTGGTAATGGGAAATGTGACCAATCCCTTTAGCAACAGAGCAGTGAGGAGGACTACCAGGCACTGGTATAATAATTGGAGACAATTCAAATGAATAAGTAATGAGATAAATAAATATTTAAAGGTACTCCAAGATAAAAACCTGAAAAGTGACTTTCTAATTTGTTGAAGTGAAACACAAACTCATACTCATGTATGGATAGAATTCCTGATCTGATTCTATCTCCTTGCATTTTTTTTAGTGTAAGTTACTACTCACTTAGTTGGTTTTAGAACTTTGTGCACTTGTGACACCCGTTGAAATCATGGATACGGTGTGACCAGTGATGGGTACCTCCCTGCCTCTTCTTGTGTAAAGGTTGACTTGCAGTTATTCCAAGGAAAAACCTTTCATCAGCTGCTGAGCTTGCTGTCCCCTTACACCTCTTCATTTGTCCTGAAGACTTTCCAGTAGAGCTAGCTTCCTAAAGTGCACGTGGGTCTCTTTACCATGTGGTGGTTTCTTTGTAAATAATTAAGAGGCAGGGAGATATGTCTGACTTGACGGCTAAGTGCTTGATATGTTACAGGCTTGAGAGTGGTTCCCAGGGATGGTTGACCTGAGACTCAGCCCGCTGCTGAAGATTTCCAGCAACCCAGTGTCCGCTTCCTCTCTGGTGCAGTGAAAGACTTGTAGAAGGGCTTCTCCCAGTAAAGTCAGGCTGGCCAGTTATCTGAACATTAGCACGGCACCTATTAGAAATTAATGCCAGACTAGAAATATCTTTAAAGCAAATAATGCTTCTCAACCCTCCCAGGAGGGTAGGAGTCAGATGCGAAAAGATTATTTGTTGTCTGGATTCTGTTCATGCCTCAGCTTTTTGGGAGTAGCAGACAAATCAGCTTTTAGAGACCTGTAGTTAGAACTGACAGGACCCTTTGAGCTCAAGTCATATATATGAAAAATTAGAATTATGTAGCCAAATCATCTTTGGTGCCAAGTATTATTGTTATGTGCCAAAAGTAATATGAAATTTAGGTAATTTTTTGGTGACAAGGATTAATCATTAATAAAGAATACCTTTTTCTTTTAAACAATATGAGACACTTGAATAAAATTATTTTAAAAATTATTTTAGTATTTTCTATGCATATTTGATTGCTGTATAGCAGAGCATATAAGAATGTAACTGATGCAAAGTTATGTATATTTCTTTTCAATAGAAGTTATTTTTCTAGGATGGTATTAAGAGTGTATGAGATGTGAAAGAATATTGTGGACTGATGTTAAATTTTGACAGTCAGGTATTCTAGACTTATTAGCTATACTTTAAGTAGTAAATAAAATAGTTGTTTTAAACATCCTTAAATTTCTGTAATGGTATTCTTATAAAATGAAAATGCAAAGGTAAACAGTCTTAAAGGGCTGTAAATGATACTTAGTGTGTTTAAGGAGAGCTGAGTAGAGGTAGGTGAGAGAATATGACATTGGAGTATTGAAAGGAGAAACCACAGTGCTGCAAAAAATTAGGTAGATCCTTACCCAGTACGGGCATACTCTGCATGCATTTTATATTTTATCCATCAAGACATGCAAAGATTTAGCCTTAGATTTTAAAAATTTTAAGGATTTCTAACATTTTTATTTGCATATTATTTTATCATAATATGATTAAAGTGAGTCCCCTTGTTTACAGGGAAAATAAAATGGTGTCCTATTTTCATTTGGTAGATTGATATAAATAAGAGATTTTTGTTTTTTCTTTTTTTTTTTTTAAATTTATTTATTATTATTATACTTTAAGTTGTAGGGTACATGTGCATAACATGCAGGTTTGTTACATATGTATACTTGTGCCATGTTGGTCTGCTGCACCCATCAACTCGTCATTTACATCAGGTATAACTCCCAATGCAATCCCTCCCCCCTCCCCCCTCCCCCCTCCCCATGATAGGCCCCGGTGTGTGATGTTCCCCTTCCTGAGTCCAAGTGATCTCATTGTTCAGTTCCCACCTATGAGTGAGAACATGCGGTGTTTGGTTTTCTGTTCTTGTGATAGTTTGCTAAGAATGATGGTTTCCAGCTGCATCCATGTCCCTACAAAGGACGCAAACTCATCCTTTTTTATGGCTGCATAGTATTCCATGGTGTATATGTGCCACATTTTCTTAATCCAATCTGTCACTGATGGACATTTGGGTTGATTCCAAGTCTTTGCTATTGTGAATAGTGCTGCAATAAACATACGTGTGCATGTGTCTTTATAGCAGCATAATTTATAATCCTTTGGGTATATCCCCAGTAATGGGATGGCTGGGTCATATGGTACATCTAGTTCTAGATCCTTGAGGAATCGCCATACTGTTTTCCATAATGGTTGAACTAGTTTACAATCCCACCAACAGTGTAAAAGTGTTCCTATTTCTCCACATCCTCTCCAGCACCTGTTGTTTCCTGACTTTTTAATGATCGCCATTCTAACTGGTGTGAGATGGTATCTCATTGTGGTTTTGATTTGCATTTCTCTGATGGCCAGTGATGATGAGCATTTTTTCATATGTCTGTTGGCTGTATGAATGTCCTCTTTTGAGAAATGTCTGTTCATATCCTTTGCCCACTTTTTGATGGGGTTGTTTGTTTTTTTCTTGTAAATTTGTTGGAGTTCTTTGTAGGTTCTGGATATTAGCCCTTTGTCAGATGAGTAGATTGCAAAAATTTTCTCCCATTCTGTAGGTTGCCTGTTCACTCTGATGGTAGTTTCTTTTGCTGTGCAGAAGCTCTTTAGTTTAATGAGATCCCATTTGTCAATTTTGGCTTTTGCTGCCGTTGCTTTTGGTGTTTTAGACATGAAGTCTTTGCCCATGCCTATGTCCTGAATGGTACTACCTAGGTTTTCCTCTAGGATTTTTATGGTATTAGGTCTAACATTTAAGTCTCTAATCCATCTTGAATTAATTTTCGTATAAGGAGTAAGGAAAGGATCCAGTTTCAGCTTTCTACTTATGGCTAGCCAATTTTCCCAGCACCATTTATTAAATAGGGAATCCTTTCCCCATTTCTTGTTTCTCTCAGGTTTGTCAAAGATCAGATGGCTGTAGATGTGTGGTATTATTTCTGAGGACTCTGTTCTGTTCCATTGGTCTATATCTCTGTTTTGGTACCAGTACCATGCTGTTTTGGTTACTGTAGCCTTGTAGTATAGTTTGAAGTCAGGTAGCGTGATGCCTCCAGCTTTGTTCTTTTGACTTAGGATTGTCTTGGAGATGCGGGCTCTTTTTTGGTTCCATATGAACTTTAAAGCAGTTTTTTCCAATTCTGTGAAGAAACTCATTGGTAGCTTGATGGGGATGGCATTGAATCTATAAATTACCTTGGGCAGTATGGCCATTTTCACGATATTGATTCTTCCTATCCATGAGCATGGTATGTTCTTCCATTTGTTTGTGTCCTCTTTTATTTCACTGAGCAGTGGTTTGTAGTTCTCCTTGAAGAGGTCCTTTACATCCCTTGTAAGTTGGATTCCTAGGTATTTGATTCTCTTTGAAGCAATTGTGAATGGAAGTTCATTCATGATTTGGCTCTGTGTTTGTCTGTTATTGGTGTATAAGAATGCTTGTGATTTTTGCACATTAATTTTGTATCCTGAGACTTTGCTGAAGTTGCTTATCAGCTTAAGGAGATTTTGGGCTGAGACAATGGGGTTTTCTAAATATACAATCATGTCATCTGCAAACAGGGACAATTTGACTTCTTCTTTTCCTAACTGAATACCCCTGATTTCTTTCTCTTGCCTAATTGCCCTAGCCAGAACTTCCAACACTATGTTGAATAGGAGTGGTGAGAGAGGGCATCCCTGTCTTGTGCCAGTTTTCAAAGGGAATTTTTCCAGTTTTTGCCCATTCAGTATGATATTGGCTGTGGGTTTTTCATAAATAGCTCTTATTATTTTGAGGTATGTTCCATCAATACCGAATTTATTGAGCGTTTTTAGCATGAAGGGCTGTTGAATTTTGTCAAAAGCCTTTTCTGCATCTATTGAGATAATCATGTGGTTCTTGTCTTTGGTTCTGTTTATATGCTGGATTATGTTTATTGATTTGCGAATGTTGAACCAGCCTTGCATCCCAGGGATGAAGCCCACTTGATCATGGTGGATAAGCTGAGATTTTTGTTTTTCCATTTGGGGCTACCTCAGTTCTGACTTATCCCCTTGTCTTCCTAGGTCAATGGCACGCAGCTCTATGGAAAATCTCGCCGAGAAGCAGTCTCCTTTCTTAAAGAAGTGCCACCCCCTTTTACTTTGGTTTGCTGTCGGAGGTTGTTTGATGATGAGGCTTCTGTAGATGAACCAAGGCACACTGAAACCTCTCTTCCTGAGATGGAGGTACTAAATGAATATAGTGCGGTTCCCACAGGCATACCCATTCATCAAAGATGCCCCGAAGACTGTACTGCAATATGAAGAGAGGGGAAACCATTCCACTCTGCTCTTTTTTTACTTGACTAAGGCAGCAATGCATAGCTTTTCAAATTGTTACTCTTCATTTAACATCAAAAAATTCTTTCCTTCCCTTTCCTTGACATGTTGGCAGCATTGATGTACATGCATTTTGATTTTAGAGAATCTTTTTTTTAGTAATTGCCTGGATTCATTACTTTTGGCTTCCAGTTCAACTCAGTTTGTCTTATATAAGGTTAAGGTGTTTGTGAGTGTTGCATATCTAATGTACTTCCCTTTTTCAGAGCCTTAAAAATATGAAACTCAGCCAGGCACGGTGGCTCACACCTGTAATCCCAGCACTTTGGGAGGCCGAGGCAGGCGGATCACCTGAGGTTGGGAGTTGGAGACCAGCCTGACCAGCAATATGGAAAAACCTCGTCTCTACTAAAAGTACAAAAAATTAGCTGGGCATGGTGGCGCATACCTGTAATCTCAGCTACTTGAGAGGCTGAGGCAGGAGAATCACTTGAACCCGGGAGGAGGAGGTTGCAATGAGCCGAGATCTCACCATTGCACTCCAGTCTGGGAAACAAGAGCGAAACTCCGTCTCAAAAAAAAAAGACACTGTATGATACATTTCAAAGTGAGTCTGGAAATTGCTATAAAACCCTTCAGAAGACCAGAGAGTAGAATAACACTTTATATGCTCTTGGCATTCTTTTTTTTTTTTTTTTTTTTCAAAGAGCATTATGATTATGAAAAGAGTTTTGTTTTGTTTTGTTTTTTAAAACAGGATCTCCTCAGGCTGGAGCGTAGTGTTTTGAACATGGCTTACTATAGCCTTGACCTTCTGGGCTCAAGCAGTCCTCCTGCCTCAGCCTCCCAAGTAGCTGGGACCACAGGCACATGCCAGCACACCCTGCTAACTAAAAAATTTTTTTCCTACAGTCAGGGTCTTGCCATATTTCCCAGGGTGGTCTCAAACTCCTGGACTCAAGCAATCCTCCCACCTCAACCTCACGAAGTGCTGAAATTACAGGTGTGAGCCACTATACCCAGCGGAAGAGTTCTGAGTACATGCTTTGCCATCTTATGCTATTTGTTTTTTTTTTTTTTTTTTTTTGAGACGGAGTCTGGCTCTGTCGCCCGGGCTGGAGTGCAGTGGCCGGATCTCAGCTCACTGCAAGCTCCGCCTCCCGGGTTTGCGCCATTCTCCTGCCTCAGCCTCCCGAGTAGCTGGGACTACAGGCGCCCGCCGCCTCGCCCGGCTAGTTTTTTGTATTTTTTAGTAGAGACGGGGTTTCACCGTGTTCGCCAGGATGGTCTCGATCTCCTGACCTCGTGATCCGCCCGTCTCGGCCTCCCAAAGTGCTGGGATTACAGGCTTGAGCCACCGCGCCCGGCATCTTATGCTATTTGTAACCTCGTCTTTTATGCTGCTTTCCCCCCTTTTCAATCTCTTTTAGATTGTAATTCCACTAAACACCAGTTTACATTCATGGGGCCTTTTACTTAAGTTCTGGATTTCAGTACATGTGAAACTAATCCTGCCCCTACTACCTAATAATTGTGAATCTTTGGACAAATGACTTTCTGTTCATATTTTTCCTTTGAAAAATGGTGATACTTATCATACTTACCCATCTCATGAGTTTGTGCAAGAAGGAAATGTGGTCATGTGAGCAAGTTCTTAACATAATACTTTGCACGTGGGAAGTGCTCAGTAACAGTCGGCTATGGTTGTTTGAGTCTTTGCTGGTCCATCCTTTTTTGTTTTCTTATGTCCTGAAGTACATAAGAATCTAGCACTGTCTTATAGATACTTTAGTATGTGTTAATCTTGTTTATCCAAGAAGACTGTCAGCTCACAGTGGGCAAAGGCCATAACTTAAAATTATTTTCCATTCATAGTGTTTTTAGTCTATATTAGGCATACAAGAGGGGCTTGGTAAATTTTTGATTATTGGTTGACTCTTTTTTAAAAAAATGTTTAACTTTTGTAAAAACTGTTTCAAGGAGGGTACTCAAATGCCACACTTTTGTGACTTGCTATCCTTACCAAAATGAAATGTGGGTGGTGGGTTCCCTCTGAAGGCTGATAACAATGCCTTTAATCTAATCTTGCAAGGTGTGTAAATCACAAACCCCACTTGCTGACTCTCTACCCCTGTCTGTCATGCTTTACCACAATGGTGAACAACAGCTTTGAATTATGCTAAATGTCAACCTTGCTGCCCATTAGTTGATTGCTTTCCATTCTGTAAATACAGGAGTTATGCAGAATTGATTGTATCAAAGTGATATATTTCAGGTTGCAGTATAATATCTTATGTACCTCGAATGCCTTGAAATTTCTATAAACACAGGTTTTGTAATTGTATGTGGTTTCTTAAAATCTTGGCTCTTTTTCCATCTGTCTCTTTTTTCATTTCTCCTAATACCATCGTATATTCTTAAACCCTATCTGGTTAGGCAGCTCAGCCAAAATTCTAATACTCATTAATCAGTGAGGGTATTAAATACCCTAGTAAAACATCAATCATGTTGTATTAGCCAATGGAACTTTACTTTTTGTTGCAAGATATAAGTGTTTCCTTTTTAAGTGTATCACTTCCACACATCAGACTGAAATATGCAGAGGTTATTGATCCATAAAGTTTCCACTCATTTCAAGTTTTCAGCTTCATGTTGTTCCCATGTTTAGGTTCAGTCCACTGTGGATCACTAATTGACCACCTGTGTCCTGCAGTGACAGTTTAAGATCTGGACCAATCCTAATTTAAAAAATGTTTTTCTACACCATAGTCTCTTGCCCAAAGCCTCCTAAATCTGATAAACAACTTCAGCAAAGTTTCAGGATACAATATCACTGTACAGAAATCAGTAACATTTCTTTACGCCAGTAACATCCAAGCTGAGAACCAAATTAGGAACTCAGTCTCATTCACAATAACCACAAAAAGAACAAGATAACAGGAATACAGCTAACCAGGGAAGTGAAAGATAACTACAATGAGAATTATAAAACACTGCTGATAGAAATCAGAGATGATGCAAATAGAAAAACATACCATCCTCATGGATAGGAAGAATCAATAGTGTTAAAATGGCCATACTGCCCAAAGCAATTTGTAGATTCAATGCTATTTCTGTGACTTTTTTCACAGAATTAGCAAACAACTATTCTAAAATTTTTCTAAATTTTAAGGAAATTTTTAGAAAATTTTTTTGGAACCAAAAAAGAGCCCAAATAGCCAAAGCAGTCCTAAGCAAAAAGAACAAAGCTGGAGTATCACACTACCCAACTTCAAACTATACTACAAGCCTATAGTAACCAAAACAGCATGGTACTGGTACAAAAATAGACACATAGATCAATGGAACAGGTTAGAGAACCTAGAAATAAAGGTGCACATCTACAATCATCTGCTGTTTAACAAAGCTGACAATAACAAGCAATGGGGAATGGAATTCCTATTTGGAAAATGTTGCTGGGAAAACTGGTTACCCATATGCAGAAGATTGAAACTGGACCCCTTCCTTTCACCATATACAAAAATCAACTCAACATGGATTAAAGACTTAAATGTAAAACCTAAAACTATAAAAACCCTAGAAGAAAACCTAGGAACTACCATTGTGGATATTGGCCTTGGCAAAGATTTCATGATGAAGATTCCAAAAGCAATTGCAACAAAAACAAAAATTGACAAGTGGCACTTAATTAAACTAGAGCTTTTGCACAGCAAAAGAAACTATAAACAGAGTAAACGGGCAACCTACAGACTGAAAGAAAATATTTGTAAACTATGCATCTGACAAAGATCTAATATCCAGAATCTAGAAATAACTTAAAACAGCAAGAAAAAACAGACAGCCCCTTTAAAAAATGGGCAACGGACACGCACAGACACTTCTCAAAAGAAGACATATATACGGCCAACCACTATATGAAAAAATGCTTAATATCACTGATCGTTAGAGAAATGCAAATCAAAACTACAGTGGGATACCATCTCATACCAGTCACAATGACCATTATTAAAAAGTTAAAAAATAACAGATGCTGGGGAGGTTGTGGAGAAAAGGAAATACTTAGCACTGCTGGTGGGAATGTAAATTAGTTCAGTCACTGTGGAAAGCATTTTGGAGATTTCTCAAAGAACTTAAAACAGAACTACCATTCAACCCAGCAGTCCCATTACTTTGTGTATGCCCAGAGGAATATAAGTTGTTTTACCATAAAGATGCATGTGTATGTTCATCACAGTACTTTTTCCAATAGCAAAGACATGGAACCAACCTCATGCCCATCAACAGTGGATTAGATGAAGAAAATGTGGTACATAGACACCACGGAATACTATCCAGTCAGAAAAAAGAATGAAATCACATTCTTTGCAGCAACCTGAATGGAGCCAGAGGCCATTATCCTAAGCAAATTAAAGCAGAAACAGAAAACCAAATACCACATGTTCTCACTAATAAGTGGGAGCTAAACATTGAGTACACATGGACAGAAAGAAGAGAAGAATATACGCTGAGACCTACTTGAGGGTAGAGGGTAGGAGGGTGGGGATGAGAAAACTACCTGTCAGGCACTATGCTTATTATGTGGGTGACAAAATAATCTGTACATTAGACTCCTGTGACACACAATTTACCCATGTAACAAACCTGCATACATACTCCCTGAACCCAAAATGTTGGAAAGAATAAATACATACATAAATACATAAATAAAATAAAATTTTTAAACTAGCTATTTTCCTAATTATACAGGGTTTTTCCCTTCCCTTTTTTGATTACATTAAATTGATGCTCTTAAACTGGTGTTTCAAAATTATGTTTGTAGAGATGATGCATTTTTATTTACTGAGGTTACCCAAAGTTTTAGGAAGTCTACTTTAAAAAATTATTTACTTGGTACCTGTATTGAGAAGGAGTTTCAAGAGAAACACACTGAAAGATAGGTAATTTTTAATGTATTGAACAAATATTTATTTTATACCTACTATGAGCCAGGCATTTTACGGTTGAGCTGATAACCATGGTAAACTCTGTGGTAGGCCTCGTAGAGTTTCCATTCTAACTTAGGAGCCAGGTGTTTTGTTCATTGCTTGGGCTATAAAAGATAAGTTTTGAGCTTCAGATAGAAGTTTAGAGTATTTTGGGGAATGTCAATCAGATGAAAACAACAGTACAATGCTATAATTAGTATAAAAACAGAAGGTTTTTTGAAGCAGCCTTTCTTCTGCATAGTAGATTCATTGACCCTCTCATTTAACTTCCTGGAATTCCACATAGCAATGACTCTTCTTCCTAAAAAGACAGGGTGTCTAGAATAGAGGGACTTTCAGGAGGAAAATCAAGAAAAGAACAAAGGAACTGTATTCTGGGCAGTTGTGCTGACCTATTTCTTCTAAGATTAGGTTTTCATTATTTCAACTCAGTGATTTTTATTCATTTTAGACTTATGTGATGACCAAAGACTTGGATTTTTTTTTTCTCACCTTATTTTCTAGTAAAGTTTTTCTTGAAAACTTCCAGGAGCCAGCAGAAGTGGTTTCCCTGTCCTGCTCCAGCCTATCACTGTGTTGACATCTCTTTCTTTGTCTCTGTCTGTAATTATGAATCCAGGTATCACTACTTACATATCTTATAAGCTTCTACTATGTATGATGTTTTCATTTACTTAAATTGCATATTTTTCCTTTTATGCTTCTAATGGGATGACAGAACTCATTGAAGTATAAGAGGTCAGTGTTAATACTTTGAATGAAATAAATTCTTTACGTTAAAAAAAAAAACTGTATGAACAGTCTGAATTTTTAAGCGCTTGAATTTTTATGAAGATCTTATCCTGGAGTGTGTGTGCCCCAGAGCATGGCCCTTTTGCAAAGATTAGAAAGAAAAACTACGCATGCCAAAGAGAATTCCCAGTTTGAGAAGAAGCTGTGAGATTCTTGATATGTGCATTCTTTTCAGAATTGAAAGCATAGTGTTTTGAAGCATTTGTCTTCTTTGGTATTTCAGATTGACCGCGATATGGATGTCAATGCTGAAGAAGATGATGATGGGGAATTAGCACTGTGGTCCGCTGAAGTCAAGATTGTTGAACTAGTAAAAGATTGTAAAGGTTTGGGATTCAGCATTTTGGATTACCAGGTATAAGAACCTATGTAGAGGTGTTTTCTTTGGAGTGATTGGTTTGTATTAAAGTTATGTGAAGTAGTAATTGTTTAAGACCCCTATTGACTTAAGCAAAACTGAATCCCAAAGATGGGATATTATACTACTTTCAATTGTTATCTTTAAAATTAGTAGCTCCCTTAGTGAATAAAATGATGGATTAATTATATAGGAACTGGACAATAAGGGAAGCAATAGTTATATATCTGTGGGTGCTTTTAGAGACAGGATCTTGATGAACTTGTTTATATGGAGGACTTTTGTTCCTCAGCTTTATTCAGATATCTTTCACATACCATAAAATTCACCCATTTTAAGCATACAGTTCAGTCGTTTTTAGTATATTCTCAGAGTTGTGCAACCATCACCACACTCTAATTTTAGAACATCTTCAACACCCAAAAAAGGAATCCCATACACATTAGCATTTGTTCCCAATTCGTACTCTCCTCTCCCTCCCCTTCACACAAAGGTTTATAGTTTAGCTTACCTATTAATTTCAATGTGCTTAAATAAATAGAAATGTTCTTGGTCAAGTTATATATTGCATTTATATTAATATATAATATCTATGTATTTATATATTTATAGCTACTCCAGTTGTAACTAGGGTAAAGTTACTGATACATTTGGGAGAGGGAGATGTAAAAGGTCACAACAAGACATCTATATGTTATACAATTCTACCAGTTACTGTCGTATATACAGAATGCTGATTATTTGGGGGAATTAAAATTGTTGCCAAGAAATCTCTTAACTTTTAAGATGCATATTTTACTGCTTTGGTGCTGCCTAAACACATTGTGGTTTAGTAAAGCAAAATGTGCTCTATTAAAGCACATAAAATGCCAAGTGATATTAAAAAATCAATTATTTAATATAATAAGGCAATCAGGAATAGATTAAAAGAAAAATAGTTTGAGCATTATATGAGAAATATTAAATTCTTTTTTTTTTTTTTTTTTGAGACAGAGTCTCACTCTGTCGCCCAGGCTGGAGTGCAGTAGCACGATCTCGGCTCCCTGTAACCTCCATCTCCCTGGTTCAAGTGATTCTCCTGCCTTAGTCTCTTGAATAGCTGGGACTGCAGGCATCCACCACTACACCCGGCTAATTTTTGTATTTTTAGTAGAGATGGGATTTCACCATGTTGGCCAAGGCTGGTCTTGCACTCCTGACCTCAAGTGATCAGCCTTCCTCGGCCTCCCAAAGCGCTGAGATTACAGGCATGAGCCACTGTGCCCGGTCTAGATTCTATATTTTGGCAGTGTGATTTAAATTTACTGAAAAAGAAATCTATTTCATTTTTGCTGGCATAGTTCTGTGCCAGATAACCCTCTTCCTTTTTAGAATTTCTCTTTGGGATACTACTGAATGATAAGTTGTTGATTCCAAATATTTTGAGAAATATATTTATCAAGAGATCTGAACACAGTTAAGTGTTTGAAAGTCTATTAATATTATAGACTTTAATATTAGGGTATGTAAAACAAGTGGCGGGGACTCTTTTTTTTCCTCCCCATTGTAGCTAAGTTATCTAGAACTACTAGGTGGTTAATAAATATTTGCAGAATGATTTAATAAAGTTTAGGTGAGCCAAAATTAGGCCTGACCTTTTTTTTTTTTTTTTTTTTTCTGTTTTGAGACAGAGTCTGACTCTGTCGCCAGACTGGAGTGCAGTGGCATGATCTCGGCTCACTGCAACCTGTGCCTCCCAGGTTCAAGAGATTCTCCTGTCTCAGCCTCCTGAGTAGCTGGGACTACAGGCACGTACCACCATGTCCTCCTAACTTTTCTATTTTTCTTAGAGATGGGGTTTCACCATTTTGGCCAGGCTAGTCTTGAATTCCTGACCTCAAGTGATTCCTCTGCCTCAGCCTCCTAACGTGCTGGGATTACAGGTGTGAGCTACCGTGCCCAACCTAGGTTAGCCAAAATTAACTGGAATTGAATGAACAAATTTAATGGGAATTAGAGGCATGAGCCACCGTGCCCAGCCTAGGTTAGCCAAAATTAACTGGAAGTGAATGAACACATTTAATGGGAATTTGTTAATAATTGATTTTGATAATTGGGATTTAATTTAGAAGACACCTTTCAGATGTGGTCTTAGATATTCAGGTATATTTCCATTTCTATTATTGTAGGAATCTCTATATGTTTGCATTCTTATATAATAAATATTTATATCATAATGGTTGCTCTGATGCTCTTAAATGACATTATATGTAGGTTTTATATTTTGAATATTGCACATATTAAGGCAGAGAAATGTTTCAGAACTCAAAAACAATTCAGTAAAGGATGAAAATAAAAACTAGATGGTCCTTAAGAATTTAATCCCTAGTTAACAGGAAAACCCCCTTCTGAGCTTTACACTTAAAAACATATATAGTTAGTTCTAAATGCAGAATTTTTTGTTCTTCATTGCGTTCCTACAGGTATGTTTAGTAACTTCTATTGCATTTTGAAATTTTATTTTTAATTTATAAAATTCTAGGATTTTCCTTTTCCTCTCATTTATCTCACAATCAGCAGCACACATACTGACATTTGCTTTTGTACAAATTATATAAAGTAATTTTCTGCCAACAAAGGATTAGATATTCTTTTTGTCTTTGTGCTTCTTGTAGAATATAACTACTTAATTTCCTAAATACCACTTTGATTCAAATTAAAGGGCTCATCTTATTTATTTCTACAGCTAAACCTTGGGGCAGGGGGAGGGGAACACTTTCAATCCTAACTTGGATGCTTTTCTTAAGTCGGTCTTAAGTTTACTTACAGATGTGTACAGCACATTTTTCACCATTTGTCAGTGGTACCTAGAACTGTTATCTACTATGACATTTAGATGACGGGTAAACACAATTCAAATTTGGTTTTGAGCAACTTAATTAATCAGTTATACCGTCCCTTGTTGTAATTAGGTAATAAATTCTAAAGTTCAAAAATATTTTTTGCAAGGCCAGTCAAAGGTTTAGCAAAAGCCATGAAAGGCCACATCCCTGGCTATTATTGCATTCGGCGTGTCCTGTATGAATTTATTAGGTAGCTGAGGAGGGCCAAGACAAATTCTTGTCCCGCCAGGCCTAGCATGTTCAGAACAAGAAGTACTGCAGAAACGTTTAACTACAGAGAGAAAGTATTGGTAGAGGGAGAGAACTTTTAGGTTGTAAAGGGCTTGCTTAGCATTATTGAAGAGATTGAAAATTTGCTTTGGAATATTTCATTTCAGTTAACCACTTTTCTCATGAACAGCCTTTTCTCTAGAATAAGAACTTTTTGAAGAGCCTAACAAAATAACATGCATCTATTTCATTGGTGTTTATGTACCTCCTCGTTTATAAAATGGAGATAGTAATGTCTAGCACAAAGGATTGTGTGGATTAAGTGAATTAGTGTGTAAGGAAATAGGAAATGTTATGTTATTATGGAAATGTATTAACAATTATTCAGTTTAGAAAATAAACACAAAAGTTTTTGATACTGTCCTCAAAGATGGCACCATACTATGTTTGTAGTCTATCAATTCTTTAACTCTCTAGTTAGATTAGAAAAATTAATAAGTAGATATCTTTGTTTAGTGAAGTCTAAATTTAATTTTAAAATTGCATTCTAAAATGCAGCCAATTCTTGATGAGCCATATGTGAATTACCCAATTGTGAATTATTGGCCAGAAGTTTGCTTTTTATATAAATTGAACTAAACTTTAGGAAAAGAGACCAGGTGCAGTGGCTGACACCTGTAATCCCAGCACTTTGGGAGGCCAAAGTGGGCAGATTGCTTGAGGTCAGGAGTTTGAGACCAGCCTGGCCAACATGGTGACACCCTGTCTGTACTAAAAAATATAAAAATTAGCCAGGCATGGTGGTGCACGCCTGTAATCCTAGCTACTCAGGAGGCTGAGGCAGTAGAATCCCTTGAGCCTGGAAGGCAGAGGTTATGGTGAGCTGAGATTGCACCTCTGCACTCCAGCCTGGGAGACAGCAAGACTGTCTTTAAAAAAAAAAAAAAAAAGGGAAAGATGAGTGAGCAGATAAAGGAGCTTGAGTTAGTCTATAGAACAATAGGGTAGCTCTCCGGACAGGTCAGTGACTCAGAATATTGATGGAAGGTGTGTAACTGAGCAGAGAAAAGAGGTAAGCCTTTATACCTGAAATGATCAGCTGAGTCTGATACACAGTTCTACAACTCAGTCATATGGCCAAAGTACAAAGTGCAAACATTCATTTCATGAAAGGCATTTTGAATTAGATTGGGTCAAAGGCAAAAGAGAAAGCAACAAGGAAGACAATAAATATGATTAGGTTGTAAGTCTTTTTCTTAGCTCTTAGGGTACTGTGGCAGTAACTTTGTTGGCTATTATTTGAACAGGGGTAGAACATCTGTTAGTCTCAAGTATACCTAGCCACTTCATATGGTGGCTAGTTAAAATCCCACTCTACGTGTGCCATATTAGAAGATTCACTGATCTCCATTGTCATGCCTTAGAGGATTGTGTCATGGCAAACAATGGTATGTAATTTGTCAAGAGCATGAGTATTATGGCTTGACTGAGTACTCTGTTTCTAAACAACAAAACTTCAGAAATTAGGTTATAAGTTTTTATACTGTAATTTCTTGCCAGTTTGTAGGTGAGGTTTTTATATTATACGTTAGTTATCTCTGTCTTGTTTCCCTAGTATTTAAGTGTAATGTCTTTATTCCTTAGACTATTGTCTCTGTGGAAGATTACTGATACTCACACTGGTTTTAATACCAATGTTAGGTAGCATTTATTGAGTGTTTACTGTGTGCCAGGTGATGTTCTAATTGCTTTACATATATTAGGTTATGTATTCCTTACATAAACCATATGAAAGAGATACTCTTATTGTTGTCATTTGAGAAGTGAAGAAATGGAGGCACAGAAAACTTAAGTGATTAGTCCAGTTCATACAGGTAGTATATGGTAGAACTGAAGCAGTTGGGCCCCAGGTCTTTTTTTTTTCTTTCTTTTTCTTCCGCCGCCTCCTCCTCCACCAGGTCTATGCCTTTAACCATCATACTATACTGCTCTTTTCTTTGTGAGTGCTATTTCCATGTGCATGTTATTATAGGGCATAGTAAATTTATTACAGAAGACCTTTCTGTTTTTTCAGCTTGTGAAAAATTTCATATCTTAAAAACTAAGCTACTAGATAGTATTCTCATTTTTCATGCTTATATGAAAGTTTAGCAAGTATTAAAAATTAATATAGTGTGCTCATATGCATTGTGTAAGAACTAGTTTTATTGCTTCAGAAGATAATCATTGCAAGTTTAAGAATCCTAAACTAGTGTAAGTAATTTGTTGTGGGTTAATGTTCAATAATGAAACAATTGTTAGGTAGTCCACGAGTCTGTAATTCTTAATTTCTACCAAAAAGCTTGAAAAAAAATTAGAACTGTATGGATTTTACCTTCAGTTGACCTTATAAATTAAACATGGCAAGTAGATATTTTCTGGTGTTTTGATTTATGTTGAACTTTGAATAACCCCTCATGATTATAATTCACTGGAAATGTTTGACATTAGCCAATTTTTGAACATTAGCCATGATATTGCCATCCTTGGTACTTTTTGAATTTCAGTGATTTAGAAGATAAAATTTATTAACCAATAATTCTCCTCCCTCCTACATCCTATTGCTCATTCCTCTCCCCTCTTGAATGACTCAATTTTTGCCAAAGCAGATATTTTTGAAACACTATTTTTATCTCTCTCAAAGTCTGAGAGAGATAAAAATAGAAATCATAATAACATAGCCATTGGGAGGTGATTCATATGTAAATACTGTTAGTAATGCTTTAAAAATTTGTTTGAAACCAAAGCCAAACAGCGACTCATTAGAGAGAATAGTGGAAATATTTCTCCCTATAAAAATTGACAGTTATTAATTTTTCTTAAAAGAGGAAATGGGTTATAAAACCAAAATATAAAATATTGCAGTGTTACTGAGTCTCGAATATAGTATGTCTTAATATTTGTGCAAAACATTTAGTGTGTAGTTTTGACTGCCTGTTAACTCTATTAGAATTCTCTTTTTAAAAAGATTTATAAAAGTTGTAGGAAGGGATTGTATACATTTTATGTATGTCTTTAATTGTCTTTTTCCTTATCCTATGCACAACAGAATGACTTTCTGAGCACATTGAAAATTTTTTAAAAATAGGTAATACGTACATATGGCATAAAAATTCAAAGGTGTATAAAGATATCCTGTGACAAGTAAATCTACCTCCGACCATAATCCCTTACTTCTTCCAGGTAAAAAACCTCTGTTTTTCTTGTCCATCCTTCCAGAAACATTTTATATATACATGGTTATATAAGTAATAGTACTTGTTAATTTTTAAAAAATTTTGACATATAAATGGATTATATGTCAAATGGATTATATACACACTTTAAAGGCTCTGTATTTTTTTTCTTAAAATTATACGCTCTTTCATTTAGGTATTTATAGAGCTACTTCTTTTTAATGACTAGATAGTATTTTTATTGTTGATGTACAATAATTTATTTCATCAGCCTTCTGTACCCAGTTGGTGGGTATTTTAAGTAGGGCTTTAGTGGATATTTTTGTGATACTCTTTTGTTAAAAGGTAGGAATAAATCTTGTGATAGGTAGGTGATAAATTCCTAGAGGTGGAATTGCTCATCAGAAGAGCATACTATATCTTTTTAAATTTTGGTACATATTTACCAAATAGCTTGCATTTAACAGTTTGTGAGACTCACGTATATTTAGACCACTTAAAATGGATCCTTTCTTATGTAGAGTTATTTCTTTGTTCAGATAATTCTCATGGAAGATAGTATAAGCAGGTGTGTAATTCATGAATTTGCTAATGGTTTCCTATGATGTGGACAGATTAAGTGATAGCAATATATAACTATCAATTTTGTTTCAACTTTATATATGGCAGTAATTAATTTATTGGCCTTTGTAGCTAAGTGGGCATAAAGTGTTTACATTCAGACTATGGTATTAGTGCCCCAAACTCTATTTCTATTTCTTTCACCAAATTTTATTTATTTATTTATTTCTTCTTCCACAAATTTTAATCTTGTTTTACCTTTGTTTATTAGAGAATTTAGCTTTAAAGTGGTGGGGTTGGGGGAGGGGATTAGGACTTTAATTTTTACCAAGAGTTTTGAGAATTTGAGTAAATGCTAATATCAGTATATAGTGTTCAATAGCCTGTTCACGCCTACTATCTTCATGTTCATCTTAGCTAATCAGTTTACAGAATGTAGGATTTAGCATTTGATAGATATCAACATAATTTTAACACATTAGTAGTATATAGAGTGGTAATGCTATAAAGTCAGGTATGAAACCATATTATTTCCAGAATCTAAAATATAAAGCATAGGCGTGTACTATAAGTTATTATACAGTTTCACTTTAATGCTCAAGGGATCTTATAACATGGCCACTGACATCTGGGGTTTTTTTTCCTCTTGCCTTTTTTTTTTTTTTTTCTTAAGAGCTCTTGGGTCCGTGTCACACATGTAAGATATTGGTACTAAGCAAAATGCAGTCGATCTGCTACTAATGGTAGTATCTGTAGTCTTGCAGATATATCGTATGCCTTACTTTTAAACAAACCACACGGCTGCATTTAAAGGTCACTTTTTGCTTGACAGAACTTAGGGGAACTGATAAAGGCTACTTTTTGCCCATCCCTGATTCCTATCCACGTTTATTTTTATTAGTATCAAAGTACTGTAAGTTCCATTGCCAACTGGGCTGAAGATTTCTTTTCACAGAGGATTTGCTTCCTTTCCCTCTATGGGAAAGTTCTGTATCCTTTAAATCATTTTAAGCTGCTTCATTTGAAAAATAATTCTTAGTAGTGTGCTCATGGAGTGGATTGATTGTGGCTACTGGGGAAATTCTCTCATGGCTTAAATATTACTTTTCAAGCCTGCGAAGTGGGTGAATGAAGGGAGCCCACTCCTGGTGTGTGCAGTTTGTAGTGTGCTCAGGATGACGACTGACTTCCAAAAACCTCAGTGCAGCAAGACTAAAGGCATCAGGAGACCAGAAGCCACTTAATAAGAGATCAAAGGGGCTGTGTGTATATCAGCTTGAAATCCAGATAGTACAGATCAAAAGCTTGCCTTAGTGAGGCAGCTGCAGGGGGATGAAGTTAGCAGGAGGCCTCAAAGATCTTAAGTCAGGCCTGATGTTGAACTTTGCAGGGATTTCATGGCTTTGGAATACGAATTTGGCAAAAAATCCCATTGTGTCTAGTAGGGGCAAAAGAGAATAACAGGCAAGCAGCAAATGCTTGTCAGCTTTCTCATAGGGTAGCTTTCCTTTTAACACATGTTTATCCATGACAGTTTCTGCTTCATACTTGAAGGCATTGCTGAGGAGAAGAGGATCCTGAAGGTGGTGAATCTGCTGTATTACCTTTAATGAGTGTTTCAGACATGGCCAAACTATAAATATCAGTGTTTCTGGAATGGCCACGGAGAGCTAAAATGTGAGCGTAAAGGTGCTCAGCTTTACTGCCATACCTGGTAATCACCTCTCTCCTGCAAAGTGCTCAAGATATTCCAGGAAGTGAGTGAGTATTAGCCTGGCTATGCATCTGTCTCAACAACTATTTTTAAAAAAATGAAAAAGAAAAAGAAAGGAATAGGAATCGTTCATCTAAAGGAGAAACTCGGTCCCCAGAGGTGTTTCATCACCAGTCTTCTACCTGTAGCAATGGGTGTGTTTTGGAGTTCCCACTTGAGTGTGATGCCAGTATTAAGAACCATGGTAGTAGATTAAGTCATAGACCTCCCTAGAGTGTGCCAGAGTGATTGAATCAGATTAACAACTAGGTATTGGGAATCTTGTTCAAGGCGTGATGATTTGTGCTGCTTCACCCTGTTTATGAGTGTCATTTGGAGCAGGCAGTGATCCAGAAAAGCCAGGCTGTCCCAGTGAGTGCCAAGAAGTGGTGCTGCCTCATTCTGGTACCAAACGTCTAGTCTGTGAATGATGCTTGAAAGCAGATTGACTTGACTGGCTGATTCTTACACACCAATTCTAGGGCTCAAGTTTCCCTTTCAGCCCTTTCCTCTGTATTTTATTTTAATCTGACATTACGTTTATCAGTACAGCAGTGAACATACGGTGTGCTTAAGAGGACTAGCTTACGAGTCAGAAAGGGCCCAAATGTCCAGGTTTGCATTCTGGATATACTCCTGGGACTTTGGCAAGCCTGTTAGTCTTTCTTATTCTCTGTTTACTAAAATGATAATATCTAAAATAGAAGTAATATTTGCTTTATAAGGTTACAAGACTAAATAAAAAGATGAATATAGGCTGGGTGTGTTGGCTCATGCCTGTAATCCCAACACTGGGAGGCTGAGGCAGGAAGATTACTTGAGGCCAGGAGTTCACTGTCTCTACAAAACCAAAAAAAAAGTAGCCGGGCATGGTGACGTGCAACCATAGTCCCAGCTACTCGGAAGGCTTGAGCCCAGGAGTTCAAGGCTGCAGTGAGCTGCGAACACACCACTGCACTTTAGCCTGGGTTAGAGAGTAAGACCAGTTCTCAAAAAAAAAAAAAAAAAAAAAAAGCATATAAATGCCTGTGCTTTTCTTAACACAAAATAATCAGTATTTACTGAAAAAGGATGATGATGAAGATTTTCAAAGATAGAATCTGGGTAGAGATTTGTTATGCTTGTTATTCATTCTCACCTTTAAAAGATATGAGTCAGTATGGAGACTATAAAAATGAAAAGATATGCTCCTATATATAATAAATGTTTGCTGAGCATCTCCTCTTCCAGGCATTGTTCTAGGCACTGAGGAGCTAGGAGTGAACAAATTAGATGAAGTCTGTCCTCATGGAGTTTAAATTCAATTTGGAGTAGACAGACAGTGGACAAATAAGCATATATTACAACATTAACAAAGAGAACAGACTTGGTCACAGCTCTGTACAATATGTTGTAATTTTAACAATGGTGAAAGTAAGACTAAAAGAGTCACTGAATGTTATTTCTTGGGATCCAGAGAGGCCTCAGGGGAAATTGAGGTCTGCTGTGTGGACAGTAAGGGATTCGACATTCCAGCCACAGTGAATAACCCAGAATTAATAAGTTAGTCCTGATTTCATGTCTTTATTTTCTTTTGCAACTGAATTGCTTAATATTTTCCTTAACTTTCAAATTTTATTTCTTTTAATGAAAAATCCTTTGAAAACTTTGTGTTCTGATTTCTTCTTTGGAAAACATGGCCACATGGTTTACTAGCTAACAGTTATGTACTGCTTACAGTTCCCTCTTTTTTGAGGTTTCACTTTCCATGGCATCAATTACCCACGGTCAACTGCAGTCTGAAAATACTAAGCTATTTGTGAGAGAGACCATATTCACATAAATTTTATTACAGTATATTGTTATACTTGTTCTTTTTTATTATTGTTATTAATTTTATTAATCTCTTACTGTGCCTAATTGATAAATTAATCCTTATCATAGGTGATATTGTTTGCCTCTGTGTGTCCACCCAAATTTCATCTCAAATTATAATCCCCATGTGTCAGAGGAGGGACCTGGTGGGAGGTAATGGATCATTGGGGGAGGTTTCCCCCATGCTGTTCTTGTGATAATGAGTGAGTTCTCACAAGATCTGATGGTTTAGAAGTGTGTGGCAGCTCCCCCCTCATTCTCTCTCTCTCCTGCTGCCATGTAAGATGTGCCTTGCTTCCCCTCTGCCTTACACCATGATTGTAAGTTTCCTGAGGCACCCCGCACAGCCATGCGGAACTGTGAGTCAATTAAACCTCTTTTCTCTTATAATTTACCCAGTCTCAGGTAGTTCTTGATAGCATTGTGAAAATTGACTAATACAATAGGTATGTATGTAAGGGAACAATCATAGTATATATAGGGCTTGGTACTATCTGTGGTTTCAGGCATCCACTGGGGGTCTTCAAACGTATTCCTTATGGATAAGGGGGGACTACTGTACTCTGTGTCAGGGATTGTTTAAAACACTTTAGGTATATTGACTGATTGAATCTTCTCTACAACCTCCAAGCTATAGGTCCTGTAGTCATCCTTGTTTTGTGTATAAGGAAAACTGATGCTGAGGTTAAGGAGTTCGCTCATGACTACCCAGTTAGTAAGTGGAGCTGAGCTCCTGAGTCTGTGGTTTTGTCAGGTATAATCTGTAGACCAAAAACAATACTAATTCTTCATAATTATGGCTCAACTGAAAGGCAATAGAAATTTCTAATTATGTTGTCTTTCTGGAGAGACATACTTAACATAATTTTAAAAACTTTTCTTCAGATTATTCTTGAAGCCTTGTGATCCCTTGCCTTTACTCCTCTCACCTGGCCAAAGCTCTTCACTGACATAATTTTTATTTATTTATGTATTTATTGCCACCTGAGAGTATAAACTGTGTGCTTTACCTTGGATTTCCTAGCAGGACTCCTTGCCTTTTTCCTGTACAGTTTCAAAGTTAGCAAAGTTTTAATTCTAATTCTACATACTGTGTGCTGTGTATCAGCATTGGTTGACCTTTCAAGGATTAAAAAGAAAAGATCAAAACCCTGCAGAATCTTTTCTAAAGAATGAAAGGCATTCTGTCACTCTGACATGGCTGTGTTGTCAGGCAATCTCCCAGTCTAGAGATGGCTCCCATCTTACAGTGTCTGCTCAGGGAGAATGAAGACTGAGGATGCCATGCTGTTCTGAGCCTCTCTTTGTGCACTCAAGAGGTTATAGATCTGAATATCTGGAGGGCATAGATTCAACCCTGTGTTTTCATTTTTTAATATTTGAATGTAACATCACGAGGTGAGGGGTTTAGCAGCTGATAGCACTGTTGGTCTAAGTCACATATGCTCAGTTGAATTTAGAAGGCAGTAAATGGGATGGAAACTTAACTCCTCAAACCCGTATGTCCTTTTAACTTCTTTTCCACCATAATTCTCATAGTAATAGTAATAATAGTAATGTTATTATAATAATAATATTACCATGAGAATTATGATGGAAAAGAAATTATTACTATGAAGTGATTACTATGGACTTACTAAGCACTTTACATGCCTTGTTGAACACTTTTAATAACTGTGAAATCTGTACTATTGTTATTTCCATTTACAAATGAAAAACTTAAATCTTCACGGTTAAACAACTTGATCACTATCATTCAGCTAGTATTTGTGTTTAGGTTAAGTTGACAGTGATTTGTTTGGAAAGTTAAATTCCAAAATCAGTATTTGCAAAGCTTTTAAGTTTTTATATGTCTACACTTTCCCTGCGTCATAATGATTTTCAACTAATACAATTTTTTTCTGGAAGATAATGGAGTATTTCTTATTTATAAATTCATATTCTACATTTATAAAAATGGTAAAGTGCACTTAACATAAAATTTACCATCTTAACTGTTTTTAAATGAATAGTTCAGTAGTGTTAAGTATATTCACATTTCAACTAATATAATTTTTGTTATTTTTTGAGAGGGAGTCTCACTCTGTTGCCCAGGCTGGAGTACAGTGGTGCTATCTTGGTTCATTGCAACCTCAACCTCCTGGGTTAAAGCAATTCTCCTGCCTCAGCCTCGTGAGTAGTTGGGATTACAGGTGTGCACCCCCATGCCTGGCTAATGTTTTTGTATTTTTAGTAGAGATGGGGTTTCGCCATGTTGGCCAGGCTGGTCTCAAACTCTGGGTCTCAAGTGATCTGCCCGCCTTGGCCTCCCAAAGCCCTGGGATTATAGGCATGAGCCACTGCACCCGGCCACAACTAATGTAATTTTAATTATACTTGAGTACTACTGTGTGCCTGGTAGAACCTCAGGCATTTCAGCAAGATGATGGGGCTTTTAGATAAAGGATAGTTGTATGGTTTGTTTTATTTTCCTTACAACTAGCAAAAGTCCTGGACCAGGACTGACTGGTAACCACATAAACAATTACAGCATGACATAAAATTTTCAAGAGATGAAACATCCAAGGAATGTATCTAATATACAAACAAGTTATTCAGCAGGAGACCAGAAGGGTTATGAGAAAGGAATAGTCTTCAAGAAGTGATTTCCATGGGACTGCTGGTTAAACCATTTAAAATATTGTGCTTAAAATAGGTTTTTAAAGTACTAAACTTTATAGGATAAAAGTATGTGCAAGCTTATGTACTTTTTATTCCTTTTGCGAATATAGTTTGATCTTTTAGCAAGTTCCTTTGTCCACTTCTCTTCCATTTTACTTTTTATTGCTTTCTGTGCTGTGCTTACTGTGCAGCTCTGGGACTGTTTAGTTCTATGTCTGATGTGTGGAAAAATCTATTCTTACTGCCTAATAGTATTTAGGAAGTAATAAGACACAAGGAGCCAGGAACCGTATCAGTTTAATCTATCTTGAGTGGACTGAATGTACTTTGTGGGCGCTTACTTTGAACATGATGGTGTTGTGGTAATTGGTATGATTAGTGTAATACTTTGCTATATTATAAAATAGTTAAACATGGAGTTGGATTTAGATAAGATAGCTTGCTCATTATTCATTAGAATCAATTAGTTGTTGCTTTGCATTCACTATAAATACATTTATTTCTCTTTCCCAAAAGTAAATGCTTAGCTTATTGGTCAAATCAGAAGACAGTCTTTTGAAATTGTTAATTATACCCTCTTGTTTTAAACCAGAACTGTTCTTGTGATTTTAATTCAGCTAATGGTTCCTGACATGACTTTCATTGCTCTGAAAATGGCAAAGGAAAAAGAAAAGGTGTTTTAAGATATATCTTATCAAAAAAGGACACATGCTGTCGTATGTATTTTGTTGTTCTTTTTTTTTTATAGTAAATGCCCTTTTTGAGTTTTGTAATGAAAATGTACATCAATTTCATTGCTGATGCAGTGTTTTGAATTAACTTCTATCTTTCCTTACTTTTTATAGTGGTTTTGTGAATGTTTGGGTAGAAACTAGGAACAAATTTGAGTCAAGATACTCTGTCAAATTAAGTTATAGGATTTTAGAGTTGAGAGAAGGGATCATAACTCATGTATCCAACTTTTTCATTTTATGTTTGTGAGGAAACTGACTCAGAGAAATGAAGACACTCGTGAAACTGTACACATCCAGGTGTAGACCAAGCTGGGTCTCAAAACTCGCCTCTTTTAATCCACGTTCATCCTAACACTAATGGGCTGAATATCTGTCTTCATTGTCTTTCTCTCTTATATATCTTTTCTCCTTTTTAAAAATCTTGGAATTCTTGTTTTCTGACATTCCTGACAATGGAAATTTTAATTCATGCTAGCTGTGCCACTGAGCTTCTGCAGATCACTGTTTTCCTTTTTCCTTAAGGTGTATAAATCTGTATGTGTGTGTGCATGTGTATAAAAGAATCTTTCCTTTGCCTCTTTGTACCCAGTTCCTCCTTTTGCCTACCTCTGGAATGAAATAGTTGCGTCCCTTTTATTTAATTTTTAATGTTTTTTAGAGACAAAGTCTCACTGTATTGCCCAGGGTGGTCTCAACCTCCTAGACTCAAGCAATCCTCCCACCTTGGCCTCCCAAAATGCTGGGATTACAGGCTGGGATTACACTGTGCCCAGCCAACTGTCTCCCTTTTAAACTTAATGGTTTCTTTCTGCATTCTCTATTTTAGCAACTTCCTTGAGATGTTGCTTTGAAAATTTATTTAGCTGTTAATTAATTTAGATTTTAACTTAATACTCCTTAGTTCAAATAATAATGGCCACATTTAAGAGTATACTTTTCAAGAAGCCAATATTTGGCTACCTGCTGTTTTCATAGTTTCCTCAGTTGATCATTACTGAGTTGGAATAATTCTCTTATCCAGTATTACAGAGCTAACTATTCATGTTGTCCAGAAATTTGTGTGTAGTTCCTTTAAAATTATCTTTGAAACATACTTTCTCTTACTGAAATAAAAATACATATCCGTGGAATGAAGCTGAAAGCCTAGTTCTATAATGATATGTGCTATAGCATGGAATTCATTGGTTAGTGGATTGTTTCTTTTCACTAGTAGAGTACTTTCTATTTCACAGTTGATTGAAGTTGTTTTGCTAGTCCTTCCTTGGAATCATTTCATCCTTGTGAAGGACCTCTGTAATACAGCTGTAGAGCAGGTATTTTGGTGTGGTGAACTATACAACACAGCCTAGAACTTTAATAACATACTATTAAGACTATATACATTAGGCCGGCATGGTATCTCATGCCTGTAATTCCAGTACTTCGCGAGGCTGAGGTGGGAGGATTCCTTGAGCCCAGAAGTTTGAGATCTGCTGAGCAATATAGGGAGACCACATCTTTACAAAAAATAAAAACGATTTAGCTGAATGTGGTGTGCACTTGTGGTCCCAGCTACTCAGGAGGCTGAGGTGGGAGGATCACTTAAGCCCAGGAGGTTGAGACTGCACTGAGCTGTGATTGTGCCAGTGCACTCAAGCCTGGGTGACAGAGTGAAACCCTGTCTCAAAAAAGAAAAAAAAGACTCTATGAATTAACCATATTTCCTCTCATGAGTTTAGTCGACCAACTTTATATTTAATACACTCAGTTGACACTAAGAGTCAAAATTATCAAAGGAAATAAACTGTGATCCATCTCTTTGCCATCCTGCTGTGTGGTCTTTAAATTCCTATCCTGTTATTTAATGTCTTTAAAAGTTTGAGCGTTACATACAGAATAGATTTTTTTAAAAACAAACAAACGCAAAAGATATTCTTCATTTTGAATGTAGTTAAGTCTTTGTTACACCTTGTGTTTCTTTATTGGGGTAATACTGCAAAGCATATCAATGTTAAATATTAGAACAATTCTTGGTATATATCTCCTGTTCTTATTTCCTAAAAGCCTCTTACTAATGCATTTGCCAGTTTATTACCTATGACACTTTTCTTTTTAATTCCTTCTGTCTCCTCTTTATGTCACGTTCTCTGCTTCATGTCTTTTCACTGAGTTTGCCATGGTAGCTTGGATTTGTAATCTAGGTTTTGGAGCAGTTTCACGGCTAGAACTCTCCACATCTTCGAGTTGATGTCTCTGTCTGACAGAGCCCATTTCCGCTGAACCACCTCTCCGCTCCAGGTGATGCTCCTGCACTCTGCCTTAGCTTATGTGAAATCTGGTCTCTTTGATTTTTGGGAATGTACACAAATATTCATATAATACATTTTATGGACACGTCAGAAACTTTGAATCCCATCCATTTGGGCATAATGATTATCACATGTTTGAATTTGTTCATGTAAAAGTCTTCTTATGCCCACCAAATCAATGAATTCTTGAGAAAGTAACTGTGCATTGAAATTTGGCAAACAAATGCACGTTTTACCTGTACATGCAGGCATGCTGCACATTCTGTACCCTCTAACTTTTCATCTGCTAGGTACTGAAACATGAACCTCTAGTGGCCAAGTGCGATATTTGAGGGATTCAGTTTTATACACTTTGGTAAGATGATTAAAAATATCTTCTAACATATTTGTCTTCTTTCAACACTTCATTCATTTAGCAAATACTTAAGTTAGAGAAGCAGCATAGCTTAGTGTGGCTAAAAGCACAAACTCTGGGATTTGACTGGCTGGCTTCATTTCTGGCTCTGCCATTTACCAGCCCTGTGCTTTGGTTAAGCTATTTAATTTTTCTTAATTTCCTCACCAGGAAAGTGAGGATAATGATAGTACGTACCTACCTCATGATGATGTGAGGATTAAATGGATTCAAGTAAGTAAGATTCTGAGAACAGTGCCTGGTATGGCAAGAGCTTAGTGTGTGTTACCAGCTGTTGTTGTTATTCCTATATGATGCGATGTGGCTTTTGCTTTTGGTGTACTTGTCGCCCCGTGGGAAGAGAGAAACTAAATAGACAGTCATTCAACATTTTAACTACTCTTCAGTGCCTTCTCCGTGACGAGCATTGTAGTAGGCCCTGAAAATCCAGCAAAAAAATAAGCAAACACATTCTTGGTCTCATAAAGCTTACTTTTAGTAGGAAGTAATTTAAAGGAAGTCATTTACAATAATTTCAGTAAAATGTAAAAAGTATTTTAATGAAGAAAATGCAACAAGCTGTAGATACATCTAACAGGAAGACCAAACTAGTTCTAGAAGGTCAAACAGTAAAGGAAATATATTATGATAAATGCTGTAATTGAAGTTCTTTTTAGGTTTAGGGATATCACTGAGTAGGAAGTGCTTGGGTCTTCAAGGAGTAAGGGAATGCTTCTCATTGGAGGAGACACTTGAGCTAACTCTGGTGGCAAAGTCTAGACAAGTGGCAGTGGGTCAGGGAGAGCATTCCTGGCTGAGGGAATGACTTGCATTATGCCATGCAGCATGACGAGGCCTTTCACAATACCTGAGTTTCCATTTCACGATACCTGGGATAAAGTGTTGGGTAAATGGGAGTAGGCAGTGGTATGTGTGGGGAGAGTGAGAGACGAGACAGAACTGCAGTTCTGAAGGATTTTCCTTCCATGAAGAATAAAGGAGTTAGGACTTTATCCTGAAGGCAATAGGTGTCCCTGAAGTATTTTAAGCAGAGGAGGAATTATAATCACCTTTTTATTTTTAAAGATGGTTCTATTATCTCTGTAGAAAATTGACTCATGGGGGCAAGATTAGAGACAGGTAGACCTATGAGGAAACTGTAGCAGCTGCTCAGAAATAACGAGAAGTTGAACCAAGGCTGTGGCAGTGGAAACGGAAAGGAAGAATCAGAAAAGATAAAAGGCTGAGATAAAAAAACTGACATGCCTTAGTGAGCAACTCAATGGAGGGGTGAGGGGGAGAACGGAACTCTTGGGTATATGCTGATGCCACTCAGAGGATATAGGGAGGCCGAGGCAGGAGGATCAGTTGAGGCCAGGAGTTCGAGACCAGCCTCACCAATATGGCAAAACCCCGTCGCTACTAAAAATACAAAAATTAGCTGGGAGTGACGGCGCACACCTGTAATGTCAGCTATCGGGTGGCTGAGGCACGAGAATCCAGCCCGGGTGACCGAGAGGGATTCTGTCTCAAAAAAAAAAAAAAGAGGTGTAGGGTACAACTTTCAGAAGTAAATGGGTTGAACCAAACATATGGGACACTGTTACAGTGTGTGTAATAATATAAACCTTTTGAATAAAGAGGAAGAAAATTCCTTCAGAAGAGAATGGCTCGCATAGTACATGTTTCTCATGTTCTATGATTGGTCTCTAGTGCCCTCTATTGGCTATTTAGTCTAAAGCAGCATCTTGATTCTTAAATACAGTGTTCCTTGCAGTGTTATTTGCCAAAAGAAGAAATATTAGAGATTTTGAAATTATGATGAAAGGTGATAAAAACTGATGGGGACTTTGTTTTTAGTAGGAAGACAGTTAAAATAATTTCAGCAAGGTGCTACTGGGGGTGTGCACATTGGCAGCATATATACTACAATTGTAGTGATACAGAGATCATCAGCGTGACCCTCGTGCAAGAATAACATGCACCTTTGTGAAGCGCTTCATATATATATCTATGTAAATATGCCTGGGGGTCTCGGGGTTGGGTAAGGGTTTTGAGAAGTATCTCTATAACATTTTGTTTGCTATAACATGCACATAATGTCGTACACTGTATTTTCAGAAAATCGACCTTTCTGATGAGAAGCAGCCTGAGTCAGGCTGGTTTTTGAGCATTTTTATGCAGCAAAGCCTCAAGAATAGCAGCCACCCCAGTAGGCAGTAGCAGCTGCTGTTTTTCCATGGGGTGGCTGCTACATGTGATGTAAAGGAAATGAAAGGAAATGACTGTTACTCATTAAAGCGATTTCATTCAGCTACGTGGGAAATCAGAGGCAGAAAAGTCATCATAGAAAATGAAGCAGCGATTATACATAATGGGGCATCTTCAGAGGTGGCTAGTTTGTCCCCTCCCTGCCCCCCAAATAACAAAGAAGCTGCCTTTGGGTTCTGTCATCCAGGAAAAGGGGTGGTAGATTGGATTTATTGTTTAGCATAACTAGTGGTCTAAACCTGAATACATTTTAGTAAGCAAGCACACCTGTCACTAGTTTGAGGTCTAAAGAAGGCCTCACTTTGTGTAAATTAGTACTTACAATGACTTTTCTGGCAATAAGGGAAATACGTTCACCTTTCAAGGGTAGAAGTCTATTTCCATTTCCTTCTGGGGAATCTTCCTTTAAAATGTTCCTAAATTATCAATTCAATGGGTTGCATTTTGAAAACCTCCTCACCTATTTGGGTTAAAAATAGTATTTTAAAATTTTGGTGTTATATGAAACTGCAGAGATTATTCACAAACAACTTAGTACAACCATTTATTTGCTTTTGGTATATTTTGCTCTTGCAGTTTTCTCTAAGAAAGTGTAGAAATTAATAATATGAAGTAATGTTAACTGCTATGCATTTCATGAGAGGAATAAGCTATTATGTAGTCTCCCTTCTCCCCCCAATAAAAAAGCCTTTCATCAAAAACTGACATCCTAAATGAAGGAAATAATTGTACAGCTTATTTATTAGTGTGTCAAACTTAAAATGTAATGGTTTCATATTTCAGGATGAAAAGTGTGTTGTGATTCATGGTTGCCAGTGACAAAATAGACAGCTCTTTTATATTACCGCGTCGATTGCCTGCTGATATGCCACTGTACTTTTTGGTTCTCTTCTGTTCTCTTCCTATGCAATAGCTCCCTCTAGTTGAAAATACTGGTGTAATTATAGTTTAACAGTATTTTATTAGTGAGCTCCCTGGACTCTTTTTTACTTTTAATCCTCTTCATAAATATGTGGTGTTATACATCAGAGCATGTAAGAAAATTTTGAAGAGTCTCTTGGCTCGGGGGTAGAAAGGCAAGGTTAGTTGCAAAAACCAAGATAAGTTACATTTGAAGACATTCTTCAAGGAATTAGCTGTGTAGCCTTTGTTGATTTAAATATGGCATATTTGGTTAAAATTCCATGCAGTACTTTGAAAATGAACCCTGATGTCTGAAACACAAAGGCATAGAAAACTGAATCAGAAAACTTCAAGAGAATCATCAGCCACTTCAAACAGACATAGCCGGGAACTTGGCAAATTCTTACTTTGCTAATTCCAAAGTTTTATAATTCCCACACAAAACCTAGCAGTTTTTCTCTACTTTCTCTGGAAGGGTTTAAGAGAGGCTAGAGTAGTAGAATCTCAGGTTACAATATCTTGCCTTGTGGAACAGCATGTGCATAATGAAATAATGGGAGAAGCATAGAGAAACCAATGTGAATGCTGCTGTGTTTGGGATGTCATTATTTTTTCTCCCCCTTGCTAGGTTAAAAGTTCTGTAATAGTGCTGTACACCTCCACCGTTAAGACAAATTAAGAGACTCTGCTCAATCATAAGATGGCCATATGAATATTTCTTTTTTCTCAATTTACTACTCTTTGTTTCCCGTTTCTTCTGACCATTACTATGCAGAGCAAGCTGCAGAGTGAGGTGGTCAAGAGTAAGGACTTAAGAGCTAGGCTGCCTGGTTGGATCCTGGCTCTGCCACATATACGCTGGGCGATATTGGCTAGTTCCCTTAACTTTCTGAGCCTCAGTTTCCTCATCTGTAAAACACAGACGATAAATCTGCCTACATCCTGGAGATGTAAGGATTAGATAAATTAGTGATTGTCAAGCCCAACCTACAGTAAGTGCTATATATCAGTTTGTTAAATTAAAAAACAATAGTGGAGATATAAATTGTTTTTTTTAAACCAGGTGTATTGAATGTCAATGTTGTCCTCAGTGTTTAATATCAAGAAATATGGGGTCCTCCCAATGGGCGAAAGATCTGTACATTGCTTTTGTTCATAAATTCATATTTAACTATGTATTGGAATAGTTGTGACCTAAGGGTTCTATATCATAATTTTAGGTCACATTATTTATAAATATACTTTTTAAAATACAGTAGAATCTTCCATGGTTTCCATGTCTTTTCTGGATTTGCATGACTTTATAGGATTCTGTACTACTGTGAAGGTATAAGAACGGAGTATCATTTCCCGTTTTATATTTGTGATTATGTTCATGCTTTTCTTGGAGCTTACTTATGACTCTGGAGGAGTAACAGACAGGCTTATCTTGGGTCCATCATATGACTGTGCTTGAGAATGTCAGAGAATCTTGCCCAACTGTTCCCAGACCTCTTATGGTCCAACCAAATATCAATCACCAAAAATTTTAACAGGAAGTCTATATATTTTGGGCACTCAGACATGCCACTGAAATTGTTAAGATTATATTTTCACCTTGATATAACCTGATATTTGTGTGATGTTTTATTTATTCATTTTTTGGGACAGGGTCTTGCTGTGTCACCACAGCTCTGCAGTGAGTTCTGAACCACAGCTCACTGCAGCTTTGACCTCCTGGGCTGAAGCAATCCTTCCACGTCAGCAACCCCTGCTCCATCCCCCAGGTAGCTTGGACTACAAACACACACCACCACACCTGGCTAATTTTTGTATATTTTGCAGAGATGGGATTTTGTCATGTTGTCCAGGCTGGTCTTGAACTCCTGGGCTCAAGTGATCCTCCTGCCTCCCAAAGTGCTGGGATTACAGGCATGAGCCACTGCACCTGGCCTTTTAATTTTTTTAATTAAAAAAACTTTTTCTAGCAAGAAGGTCTTGCTATATTGCCTAGGCTAATCTCAAACTCCTGCGCTCAAACAAGCCTCCCACCTCAGCCTCCCAAGAAGCTGGGATGGTACAGAGGTGTACAACCATACCTGACTTAGAGTGAGATTTTAGTTTATTTTTACCTGTTTAGAAGATTATCACCAGAGTGCCAGACACATGAAGTAGGTGGTCAAATAAGATTCATCAGTCAACTCAAGCTGTCCTAAGGCTGCATATTTATTTTCAGTGCATGGACTCATCTTTCTTCTTTGCTTGATTCATAGGACCCTTTAGATTCTACAAGATCAGTGATTGTGATCCGCTCCCTGGTAGCAGATGGTGTAGCAGAAAGAAGTGGGGGACTATTACCTGGAGACCGCCTGGTCTCAGTCAATGAATACTGTTTGGACAACACCTCACTTGCTGAAGCTGTGGAAATACTGAAAGCTGTGCCGCCAGGCATAGTACGCCTTGGCATCTGTAAGCCATTGGTGGTGAGTGTTGTATTTTGTTAATATAGGAAGTAATAATAGTGCAACAGTTAAAAACACGGATTTTGGAGACACATATACCTGGCCAAGAATTTCTGTTTTACGTTTACTATGTGTGTGACCTTGAGCAGGTTTCTTAATGTCCTTGACTTACAATATCAGAAAAAATAATGTCTACCTCATAGGGTTTTGGGATTTAAAGGTTATATTCATTAAGTACATAGCATATTATTACATAAATACTAGCTGCTAATGTTGCTAGTTCTACTACTACCACTCTTACTGCTATTTTCATCTTCATGCTTTTAGCACAGACTTCTAAGCTCTCAGCACATTTCTTATATGTAAATTATTATTATTATTATTATTATTATTATTTTAGAGACAGAGTCTCTGTCATCCAGGCTGGAGTGCAGTGGCACGATCTCTACTCACTGCAACCTCTGCTTCCTGTGTTCAAGCGATTCTCATGCCTCAGCCTGTCAAGTAGCTGGGATTAATGGCATGTGCCACCGTGCCTGGCTACTAATTTTTTGTATTTTTAGTAGAGATAGGATTTCACCATGTTGGCCAGGCTGGTCTTGAACTCCGGAGTTCAGGCAATCTGCCTGCCTTGGCCTCCCAAAGTGCTTTTTTAGGGACATGAGGCACTGCACCTGGCTATTCTTATATGTAAATTAAAGTAAGTGTCCTTTTTAACTTTCGTTTGGGACTGATGTCAAGATGGTATGATAAGTTGAAATCCTTGTGACTCTAGCATTTTAACCGTATAACCGTGAGAGTTTAATCTGCTTTTCTCTCCATCAAAGCACCTTGTAACTCCTAGCATCAAGAACCCCTATATTGTCAAACCATCTTGAAGTCATCTTGTTGCTTTATCTTACAGTCAGGGGTTACTGCTTATGACTGAAGGCTACGTTACAGTTATGGTGCTCTGGAGGCCTCTAATGCAAAAAACAAAGCGCCATCATCACCACCAACAACAGAAACTTAATGATGACGATTTTCAGCCAGTTTTATTATTATTTAAGTGCTTACTAAATGTCAGTCGTTCTTTTAAGCCCTTTACACTTATTAACTATTAACTAAATTAATCCTCACAGCAACTTTAAGAATAGTCCTTTTGTTACCCTCATTACAGATGAATCAATCGAGGCACAGAGAATTGAGTAACTTACCCAAGGTCTTATAACTAGTAAGGGACAGAGTTGTAATGTGCACTCAGCAGGGCACCTTCACACCCTGTGCTCTTAGCCACAGTGCTGTACATGCCTGTATTACTATGTTGTCACTTGCCTAGTTTGTATGCAACATGTCTGGAACAGATAGCTTGGTTGTAATAAATTGTTAGTCTGGATTTCTAGAAACCTGGGCTCTGCCCCTAGCTTTGCTGTGAGTTAGCCCAGTAGGTTTCAAACTTAAAGATATGTAATATATTTAAGAATCACCTGAGAGAGAGTTAAAATGCAGTTTCCCAGGTTCTACTCCCAGAGATTCTCATTTAGTAATTCTGATACGCTCTTCAGGAATCTGCTTCTTCAATGGGCCACCTATGTAATTCTGATGCAGAATTTTATACTTTGAGAAACATCATACTAGTAATTTGGTCAATAGGTATATCACTTCTCTGAGCCTATTTTTTTTCATCTTTGAAAAGACTGAACAAGACTAGAGAATTCCTAAGGTATTTTTTTAACTCCAGTTCTTTAATCTAGGAAACATTTTAACTTAACATACAAAAGGCCGGGCGCGGTGGCTCACGCTTGTAATCCCAGCACTTTGGGAGGCCGAGGCAGGTGGATCACCTGAGGTCGGGAGTTCAAGACCAGCCTGACCAACATGGAGAAACCCCGTCTCTACTAAAAATACAAAATTAGCCGGGGTGGTGGCACATTCCTGTAATCCCAGCTACTCGGGAGGCTGAGGCAGGAGAATCACTTGAACCCGGGAGGCGGAGGTTGTGGTGAGCCGAGATCGCGCCATTGCACTCCAGCCTGGGCAAAAAGAGCAAAACTCTGTCTCAAAAAAAAAAAAAAAAAAAATACAAAAAACATACTATAAGTGCTCATATGTATAGACAGATGGATAGGTAAATATAGATAGATGTGTTCATTGTATTAGGCTGTTCTTGCATTGCTATGAAGGAATACCTGAGACTGGGCAATTTGTAAGAAAGAGGTTTAATTAGCTCACAGTTCTATAGGCTGTACAGGAAGCATGGTGGCATCTGCTTCTGGGGAGGACTCTGGGAGCTTTTACTCATGGCAGAAGACAAAGCGGGAGCAGGCACTCCCATGGCAAAAGCAGGAGTGAGAGAGAGTTGGAATGGGGTGGGGGATGCCACAGAGCCACACTTGTTTTTCTTTTTGGAGACAGAGTCTCACTCCGTTGTCCAGGCTGGAGTGCAGTGGTGCAATCTCAGCTCACTGCAACCTCCTCTTATTAATCCTATTTTACAGATCCAAAGTCAGGGTAGAGCAGAAAGACTGTAAATATATAATGGTGATTAGAACAAATTATTTGTATTAAGTCTTGTATTTATATATATATGGCATGTATATATCTATACACTTCATGTTGTATATTTTCATCTTAACTCTTTTCTAAAAAGAGGCTTAAAACCTACATGACAGGTTGATAAGTGCAGCCTCAAATATACCAGACCCCAAAAATGAATGAAATGACTTAGTGTTATTATTTAATATAACAATAGAGACGGGTCTCTCCATGTTGCCCAGGCTGGTCTTGAACTCCTGGGCTGAAGTGATGCTTCTGCCTCAGCCTCCCAAAGTGCTGGAATTACAGATGTGAGCCACCATGCACTGGCTGAAATGACTTTAAAAACTGCATTATAGCTTCAGAAATAATGGAACAGAACTGACAATAAAACTTTTGAGCCAGACAGCTATGGGTTTTTGCTTAGTTATGTGGTTTGCAAGGCTGCGTGTCCTTGTGCCAGTTATTCAACCTCATCAGCTTCCACTTCGCTCATCTGTAAGATGAAGTGGCTCACGCCTGTAGTGCCAGCACTTTGGGAGGCAGAGGCAGGCAGATCACCTGGGAGATCAGGAGTTTGAGACCAGCCTGGCCAACATGGCGAAACCTCGTGTCTACTAAAAATACAAAAACATTGGCAAGCAAAGTGGTGCTCGCCTGCAGTCCCAGCTATTTCGGAGGCTGTGGCAGGAGAATCACTTGAACCAGGGCAGCGGAGGTTGCAGTGAGCCAAGACTGCACCACTGCACTCCAGTTTGGGTGACACAGCGAGACTCCGTCTCAATTTAAAAAAAGAGATGAGGATTGCATGGCATGGTAATTGTGAATACAGGCTCTAGTACCAGACAGCCAGGGTTGAAATTTTGGTATATGTCATGTTTGGCAAATTACTGTGTCCACTTTTGCTCACCAGTAAAATAGGATTAATAAGAGGACCCATGTCTTAGAGTATATATTAATGTATTAGTTAATATATTTAATATATTTACAGTACTTAAATTTGTGCCTGGTACATAGTTATATATACAAGGTCTATTCCTGGGAAAGTGATTTTTCTTTAAGAAATACTTTAAAAAGTTTGGGAAGCTCTGACTTGAATATGGAGTTCTTTTTAATTATTAAAGAAAGTTTGTTCTAATGAAGCAATTTGAATAAATTTTGTGTTGTGTGTTTGCTGTTAATGGAAAGATGAGAATCTGAACAGTTTGAAACCAAGATATTTTCTTTCTTTTTTTTTTACACGAATGAATCTTTTTTCTTTTCTTTTTTCTTTCTTTCTTTTACTTTAAGTTCTGGGATGTGTGTGCAGAAAGTGCAGTTTTGTTACATAGGTATACATGTGCCATGGTGATTTGCTGCACTTGACCCATCATCTAGGTTTTAAGCCCCACATGCATTAGGTATTTGTCCTAATGCTGTCCCTCCCCTTGCCCCTCACCCCACAATATTTTCTTATTTATAAATAAATGTGGTTTATATTTTCAGGAAGATAATAAAGAAGAAGAAAGTTGTTATATTTTACATTCAAGCAGTAATGAAGACAAGACTGAACTTTCAGGAACAATTCATGATATAAATTCATCTTTAATACTCGAAGCTCCCAAGGTATTTAGTAAATTTATTTCCCATTTGAATGATTTGCTATGAGCTGAAATTTCTATGTAGAAAAAATACAAAAGAAAATAAGACAAAAGCTTGTCCTTATCCTTTGGCTAAATAGATATAAATAAAGACATAAAGAAGACAAAAACTTGTCCCCATCCCTTGGCTAAATAGGTAAATGAACTAATCCTCCTTTCTCTCTCCGTCTCTCTTATTTGAGATGGGATCTCCCTCTGTCACCCAGGCTGGAATGCAGTGGTGGGATCTGGGATCACTGTAACCTCTGCCTCCTGGGGTCAAGTGATCCTCCCACCTCAGCCTCCTGAGTAGCTGAGACCACAGGCATGTGCTACCACGTCTAGCTAATTTTTTGTATTTTTGGTAAAGATGGAGTTTTATCATGTTGCCCAGGCTGGTCTTGAACCCCTGAGCTCAAGCAGTCTGCCTGCCCCAGCCTCCCAGAGTGCTGGCATTACAGGCATGAGCCATTGCGCCTGGCATGAGCCATTGTGCCTGGCCTCATTGTATATATACATATATATGTATATATACACACATATATATGTATGTATGTATATATACACACACACACACACATATATATATATTTTTTTTTTAACAGACTTTCACTCTGTCACCCAAGTTGGAGTATAGTGGTGTGATCTCAGCTCACTGCAACCTCTGCCTCCCAGGTTCAAGTGATTCTCCTGCCTCAGCCTCCTGAGTAGCTGGGACTACAGGTGTGCACCACCACATCTGGCTAATTTTTGTATTTTTAATAGAGACAGGGTTTTGCCATGTTGGCCAGGCTGGTCTCGAACTCCTGACCTCAGGTAATCCCCCCACCTCGGCCTGCCAAAGTGCTGAGATTACAGACCTGAGCCACCACGCCCGGCCTATTTTTTTAAAACTAAATTCTTTCCTTCCGTATCACATTGCCTCTCTAAATGATAAAGGCAAGATGTAAAGCATTTTGAAAGAACAAACATACACTAATGTATTCCTAAAATTTTGGATGGTAGAACATATTGTTGAAAATAGACCTACATTTAAAATGCTATAAAAATGGAACCACACAAAAAATATTCATATTGAATACTTTCTAAAGAAGAGTTATTTAGTCAAACCCTACCTTATGCTTTAATTTTAGAAAATGTATTTTGAAGCTTTCCTTTTTTATTCTTAAAAGGAATTATACTTATGTTGCTCTTTGCAGTTAGAGTATGGTTTTGCTTTACTTGATAACAACTGTCTAGTGATATTCTTTGCATAATATGTAGACAGTGTCTCAAGATGATATGTGTTTCTGTAATGTCTATTGTATTTCTTAGTGCAGACGTTTAAAAAAATTTCATAATCATATGATGTGTTCAAATACATCCTCTAACCACATTAAAGAAAAAACACAGGTTGCAGTATTTGGTATACTGTATTTTTTTTTTTTTTTTGAGATGGTGTCTTGCTCTGTTGTCCAGGCTGGAGTGCAGTAGTGTGATCGTAGCTCAGTGCAGCATCCTCCTTGGCTCAAGCAATTCTTTGCCTCAGCCTCCCAAGTAGCTGGCACCACAGGTGCCAAAAAAAATTTTTTTTTTTTTTTTATAGACAGGGTCTCACTATGTTGCCCAGCCTGGTCTTGAACTGTTATACTCAAGGGATCCTCCTGCTTTGGCCTCCCAAAATGCTGGGATTACAGGCATGAGCCATCATGCCCGACCCTACTGTATGTATTTAAAAGCTTCCCTACTATTATGTTTAGCTGCAAGGAGAAGGCGATAGAAAAGAATAGATTTATTCCAGGAATTTACACTTGGTAGTAATGAATAGGACTTAAAATAGGAAAGATATTTGATCTCTTAGAAAGAACTGGACCTCATTATGCCCAGCACCCAGAGGTTCCCCAGAGATAGGTCATGGTCTGAGCAAATCTATATATCAGGTTTTAGCCGGGAACCCACACAGTTTCTGCACATTTCATTTCAGTTGTATGCACTAGCTCTTCTGATTAGTGAAATATAAATTAATTTTAAAATACTGTATTCATTCCTTCGTATTATATATTTTCAACACAGATGAAAAATAAGATTTGTTAATTTTTAATATTATAAAAGAGTCATACTCAAAGTGGAGACATACTCCACATATCTTTAGTTTATAGAGAGTGTTTTCTGAACATTCAGATAGTTATAATTTCTTTTGGGTTATTTAAGCTTGAAAATCCTGACCTTTTAAGTCTTTTCTTTCTTACATAATAGTTTGAAGTGTATGTATGCTTATGTACTACTTTTTATGGGTTAAATATTTAGTGTAAGAGTTTAACAAAATTCCTACTTCTAGTGGAGAATTGTCAGGTGGTTAATGTATAATGAACGTTTTAGCAAAATCATTCACCTTGCCAAGGGCAGATTTCTGCCTCATAATTTACTGTTTGTCTCTCTTCTGGGTTGAGGATTGTGGAGGTAAGCTTGTGTTTCTCCATGTTTGCTGTGGAGAGCTGTGCATGTTAGCTGTGCCTTGGCATAGGCAGTCACGCCAGCATTTGAAAATTTTCCAGTTTATCTGTATAGTGCAGCTTCAGGACAGGCGTAACTTCACATTTTTTGTATCTTTTATTTATAGGGATTTAGAGATGAACCATATTTTAAAGAAGAACTTGTGGATGAACCATTTCTAGATCTGGGAAAGTCTTTCCATTCCCAACAAAAAGAGATAGAGCAAAGCAAGGAGACCTGGGAGATGCATGAATTTCTGACTCCTAGATTGCAGGAAATGGATGAAGAAAGAGAAATGCTTGTTGATGAAGAATATGAGTTATATCAAGATCCCTCTCAGTCCATGGAGTTGTATCCCTTGTCACACATTCAAGAGGCCACTCCTGTGCCCTCCCTGAAGGAACTTCACTGTGGTACACAGTGGTTGCATGATAATGAACCATCCGAATCTCAAGAGGCAAGATCCGGGAGGAATATCTATTCCCAGGAGGCACAGCCGTATGGCTATTGCCCTGAAAATGTGGTAAGAGATTAGAACAGATATTCCACACCTCCCCTTCTGCTCTCCTCACCTGTCTGTGTCTCTGTCTAACTCATGTCACTTCAATGTTGTTTGTTTTTAAATGGGCCTTTCCATAGGTCATCACTGTTTACAAGGTGTGTCATCCAGTGTCTAGCTATAAGTGTAAGCTCGTCTTTTCTGTATTTCACATTTTCTCATGGGGGTCAATAAGCTGCAGTTGCCTTGCTGTTGTTGTAGGGTTTTTTTGCTTTGCTTTTTTAGTGATGTTTTTTCAATTTCTCATTTCAGAGGAGAGTTCTTTTAACATTTGTAATTTAAAAAAAAAAAAAAAATTCCCTAGGGAAACACAGCTGTATATTTTTTACACAGTTTATTTATCAGGCAAAATCAAGGCCAATTCAGTACATACATATTGTTGTTTATATCTTGGTCACCCACTTTGTTCTCTGTGTTATGTATGATGCTAAAGCACTCAACTCTAGAAAATTATCTTTATACTTGAGATACTGTTTATTTATAATTTGGTGGGAAAGCATTGTAATATATATATATAATTTTCTTTCTTTCTTTTTTTTTTTTTTTTTTGAGACAGAACCTCTCTCTCTCTCTCTCTCTGTCACCCAGGCTGCAATGCAGTGGCACATTCATGGCTCACTGCAGCCTCACCTCCCAGGCTCCATGAATCCTCTTACCTCGGCTTCCTGAGCTGCTGGGACCACAGGCATGCACCACCATGCCTGGCTAGTTTTTTTTTTCTTTCTTTCTTTTTTTTGTAGAGATGGAGTTTTGCCATGTTGCCCAGGCTGCTCTCGAACTCCTGGGGCCAAGCATCTCCCATCTCCCATCTCGGCCTCCCAAAGTTCTGGGATTACAGGCAGGAACCATTGTGCCCAGTGAAGAGCATTATATTTTAATAGATTTACCTTTGCTATTATATCACCAATAAACTTTATTTTTAATAAAATTATAGTCAGGCGGTCACTAATTGGAATCCTTCATTAAGGACTTTAAAATATATATATATTTTTAAATTTCCTGCCCCAAATTAACTTTTAGGCAAATGGAAACAGACTTACTTATAGGGACGTTTTTAAAAAGACAGCTTAGTAGTATGTTCAGATGCAGCGTGGTGCTCTCCTCTCTGAGGTTGGCACCTTTCCTGTTGTGATGTGCACATGAACACATGAAGTGTGGCTTCATGTGTTCTCTCAGTGGGCAGATAGAGGGTGCTTCTGCCCTTGCCTCCCTTAGACATTTTCTCACTTTGCCCCTCATGCAAATGCTGGTGGCTTCCACTCTTGGACAAGGTGCTGTGCTGGTTGTATTTATGTGACCCTGGAGGATTCACTATTATAGAGGACCCTGGGCAATGTACCAGAGAACAGATGTTTTTGGAATATGTGGATGATGCCTGGTTGCCTCTGGAAAGAGGTCACATGGAATCTGGTGTGCTCCACTGACGTTGGTACTTTCTATATTTGCCAGTGCCTCTCATATCTGTCAGTGCTTAACGCCAAACAGCATACATATTCAGTTATATGAAGCAAATTGGAAAGATTACTGAATATTCATAAAAATTCCCTTGTTCTGTTTTCTTCTATTAAAAGATAATTTTCTATGTACCCAAATAAAAGGCAACCTGAAATACCAGTTCATATATAAACTTTGAAGGCTATAGATGAAATGGTCAAATGTATACTTATAATATTTACTTTATAAGTTTAGTTAAACATTCAGTTTGAAAACCTGTAAGATGTTAAATTTTTTTTTGCCTATTCTCATATTTAATTATATAATTTTATTTGAATTCTTCAGTACATATTTAATGTCAGTATCTACATTATCACTGGAATCACTTTTTGATCATTTAACACAGCTTTCCAAATATATCATCTTCATTTCTAACTAGGTTGTTTGAGATACAGCAATTTTTGAATCTGTACTGTCACTCAAAATTTTATTCTTATCTCAAGTGTCATTTGCATAACATTAAGTTTAAAAAAAATCCCTCTCATAAGTTTATATTGATGTTCTTCACAATATAACTGTTACTGGAAAGAGGTCCCGATCCAGATGCCAAGAGAGGGTTCCCAGACCTCGCACAAGAAAAAATTTGAGCGAATCCATAGAGTAAAGTGAAAGCAAGTTTATTAGAAAAGTAAAGGAATAGAAGAATGGCTACTCCACAGATAGAGCAGCCCTGAGTGCTACTGGTTGCCCACTTTTATAGTTATTTTTTGATTATATGCTAAATAAGGAGTGGATTATTCATGCCTCCCTTTTTAGACCATATCGGGTAACTTCCTGATGTTGCCATTGCATTTGTAAACTGTCATGGCGCTGGTGGGAGTGTAGCAGTGAGGACAACCAGAGGTCACTCTCGTCACCATCTTGGTTTTGGTGGATTTTGCAACCTGTTTTATCAGCAAGGTCTTTATGACCTGTATCTTGTGCCAACATCCTGTCTCATCCTGTGACTTAGAATGCCTTAACCATCTGGAAATGCAGCCCAGTAGGTCTCAGCCTCATTTTACCCAGTGCTGTTCAAGATGGAGTTGCTCTGGTTCAAGCGTCTCTGGCATAACCACTTACTCTATTATCTGTTAAAGTGTTCTTTAAGAGGCTTATTTAAAACAACAGTCAGTGCTTACAATTCGAAGAATGAATAGCCTGATTACTAAATCTATGTTAAATTCTCTAGCTTCCCTCTTTTTATTTCTCATTACTGATTCAGCAATAGCCATTCTCTTCCATAAAAAGTAAATTTTCTGTTTACGGAAATAAAAGGCAACCTGAAATATCAGTTTATTTTAATGTATATACTTTTAAGGCTATAGATGAAACAGTCTAATGTATATTTATAATATTTGCTCTGGAAGTTTACTTAACATTCATATTTTAAAATCTATAAAAATGGTTGTTGTTGTTGTTGTTGTTTTGCCAATTCTCATGTAGGCTGTAAAGGTAACCTCTATAGGCTCCCAAACCGGCATTGAATAAGACTATTTCAGCCCTAATGTTTCTTGCCTAAATAGTATTTTATTTTCTTTAAATCATTATATGTGCTTTCTTAGGGTATTGGCTCTTTTTCTCCCTTCCACAGTGATGAACACTTATACCCACTGATCAGGACGGGCTTGAATCTTTGTTTGCCCTCCTTGTATTGCTAATGGACTCTTGTGATAATTTATTTCATGATATTATCTAATATTATAAACTCTGAGATTTTAAAAACACATTCAAATCTTACAAATATGGAATTCCCAATACTCTTCTAGAGGGTGCTCTCCCAAAGGATGAAGGAACATTATTATTTCTGTCTTGGTTGTAATATTCATTTGGAGCTGTAGATGTCAGCTGTATTTGTGGAGGGCAACTGGTACCTAACTACTTCGAACTTTATCTTTCTCTTCCACCCTCATACTTCATTTTAGCTGAAGAGTAAAAACACTAAAAGTCTGTAGATCTGTTTTTTGTTTTTTTTTTTAGTTATAGTAAAATACACGCAACACACAATTTACCATTTTAATCATTTTTAGGTGTATAGTTCAGTGGCATTAAGTACATGTACATTTTTGTGTAAACGTGGCCACCATGTCACTACAGATCTTCTTATCATCCCACACTGAAACTCTACTCATTAAACAATAATTGATCTTTCTTCTCTCTCCCTATCCCCTGCCAACCAACCACTGTTTTATGTTCTGTCTCTAAGAATTTGACTATACTAAAGTAACTGAAAAAAGTGGAATGGTACAATAGTTTTCTTTTGTGTCTGGCTCTTTCACTTAGTGTAATGTCTTTAAGAGTCATCCATGTTGTAGAATATGTCAGAATTTCCTCCCTTTTTAAAGATGAATATGCCAGGCATGGTGGCTCATGCCTGTAATCCCAGAACTTTGGGAGGCCAAGGTAGGTGGATGACTTGAGGTCATGAATTTGAAACCAGCCTGGCCAACATGGCAAAACCCCATCTCTACTAAAAATAGAAAAATTAGCCAGGGATGATGGCACACACCTGTGGTTCCAGCTACTCAGGAGGCTGAGCCAGGAAAATCGTTTCAACCTGGGAGGCAGGGGTTGCAGTGAACCGAGATTGCGCCACTGCACTCCAGCCTGGGCAACAGAGAGAGACTCCATCTCAAAAAAAAAAAAAAAAAAAAAAAAGTTGAATAAAATATTTCCTTATAGGCATATATGTCTCGGAGAAAAAACTTTTCCTCTACCCTTTATGTTGTGCCTGGGAGAGTGCAAATTAAACTGACAGAAAGCATTAACGGGAGAAAAAAGGTTTATTTATATGCATATGAATGCAACAAAAGAAGCAGCAAGCTCACCAAGTGATTAAAGTTAGAGCTTAGATACGTAACTTATGGGGAAAGGGAGGATGGAGAAAAAGCTTCTATGAGAAGAGCAACTAGGTTTGTTTAGGAAAGACAAATGGGTTTTTAGGAGAACAAATTGGAGATAACATTTTTGATTATGTTGATAATTTTGTTATGTTGATAATTTTTTAAATGCAGGTGCCACTGATCCTCCTCTTTGCTTGTTGCCATTCCTCAAGAGGGCATTTATATAGTAGGCTTACTCTCAGTCTTCCTGGAGGTCGACCCACCTCGAGAGGCAATGTTTGATAGCCTCATTTCCTAGAACTTGCTGCTTAGTCACATAAGGGAAACTCTGAGAGGGCTTTTTTCTGCATCTGTTAAATCTAAAATATCTTCAGTTTATAATAATCCTCGTACTGAAGCCAGATAGTTCCCTGACCTACTTGACACCTTGTGACAGAGGTGCCCCGTTTACTCAGCCCACCACTCTCCTCGAGGGAGGGAGTGTGTGAGCAAACAAGGTGAGAACTAGAATACATGCATGCTGGAACCAGCTGACTGCTTTGGTGCGGGCAAGGGTAAACTCCACTCACTCAGACCTGCAGCGTTCACCCCCTGTGGGAGGGGAGCGCTCAGGTGAACGGGTGCAGGAGCCAGGGCAAGCGCTTTTGGGCACTGGCAGGAGCAAATTCTATGCAGGCCCAGTGGCAGCATCTAGGGGAGGTGCCTGTGACCTCCAAAGCCCCAAAGGGCATGTTACAGTGCTCTTTTAGCTCTGCCATCTGCAGATGGCTTAAGTGTTAACAGTTCAGTTGGCCCTTGGCCTTTTCACATGAGGCAACTGCCCCTCCCAGTGAGGGCAAAGGGCCAGTGTAACAGCCTTTTGTATCACACTTATGGCTCCTGAGTTCTTTCTGGTATCCAGGAAAAATGAGGCTGCACGAACGAATTGAAGGATGGTAAATGTGGGGATTTTATTGCCAGTAAAGTGGCTCTCAGTGGGAAGGGGAGCTGCAAAGGAGATGGAGAGGTGGGTAGGTAATCTTCCCCAGAAGTCCAGCCATCTCTGGCTGGATTCTTCCCCAAAGTTACACTGTCAAACTGTCCCTCTAAAGTCAAGCCGCTTCTCTCTGATGTCTAGCTGTAGTCCCTGACATCTAGCTGCTTCTCTCTGCCAGCTGAATCTAGGGTCTTTATAGGCACAGGATGGGACGGGGTGAGGGCATGGGTGGTTTAGGAAAAGGTAACATTTGAGCAGGAAAACAAGGATAGAAGTTCTCACTTTGGGCCATGGTTTTAGGCTTGAGGGTGGGGTTTTGTCGGGGACCTGCCCTTAAATTTCTCTGCCTCCTGTCACTATCAACACCAACTCTGAGGTTCCTATAGGTCCCCACCATATATACCATATTTTGTTTTTCCATTCATCTGTTGATGGATATTTAGGTTGTTTCTACCTTTGGCCATTGCGAATAATGCTGTTATGAACATTGGGATATAAATATCTGTTGAAATCCCTGCTTTCAGTTCTTTTTAGTATATACTCAGCAGTGGAATTGCTGGATCATATGCTAATGCTATATTTAATTTTTGGGGAGCTATACTGTTTTCTACAGCAAGCAGCTGCTCCAGTTTATATTGCCATTAGCAAAGCACGAGGTTTCAAATTTCTGCACAGTCTCTCCAACACTTGTTTGCTGGCTTTGTGTTTGTTTCTTAGGAGTATAAAGTGCTATTTTATATTTTGTTTTGCATTACCCTAACAATTAGTGATATTGAGCATCCTTTCATGTACTTATTTGGCCATCTTTATGTATTTCTTTGGAGAAATGTCTGTTCAAGTCCTTTGTCCATTTTTTAAAGATTTGTTGTTTTTTTGTTTTTATTTTTTGCCTGAGGGTTATTTACCTAAGAATAATTCTATGTTCTTATTTTCTTCTCTTTTTAGAAAAAAAAAATCTTCTCTATTAAAAACAAAACAAAAACAAACAAAAAACAGAAAAAAGAAATTCATGTTTATTTAATTAATTTATTTTTTTTTTTGAGACGGAGTTTCGCTCTTGTTGCCCAGGCTGGAGTGCAGTGGTGCAATCTTGGCTCACCACAACCTCTGCCTCCCAGGTTCAAGCGATTCTCCTGCCTCAGCCTGGCAAGTAGGTGGGATTACAGGCATGCGCCACCATGCCTGGATAATTATATATATATATAATCATATACATATTATAATATTTGTATATAATCATATATATATTTATATATATATATGTATATATATTTTTATATATATACATATATATATATATTTTTTTTTTTGAGATGGAATTGCACTCTGTCACCCAGGCTGGAGTGCAGTGGTGTGATCTCGGCTCACTGCAACCTCCGTCTCCGGGGTCCAAGCAATTCTTCTACCTCAGCCTTCCAAGTAGCTGGGATTATAGATACCCATCACCACGCTCAGTTAGTTTTTGCATTTTTTGGTAGAGATGAGGTTTCACCACATTGGCCAGGCTGGTCTCGGACTCCCAACCTCAGGTGATCCACCCGCCTTGGCCTCCCAAAGTGTGGGGATTACAGGCTTGAGCCACTGCTCCCAGCCAGAAATTCAGGTTTATAAAGATCTCACCTATCATACCCAATGTATTAAAATCCCAGATTTGGATATCAGTTCTCTTCTTCTTCATTTACTACTAACAGAATTACCATTAACTGTTTAAAAAGTCCAAGTGGCCCCAAATTATAACCTTCTTCTTTTTAACTGTGCAGTTCCTTCCAACTCCTCACTCTTTTCTGTAAGAAGTTCTTGCTTATTTTATTCTAGGCATCTATGTAGTCAGATCCCCTTTCTTACCCCTATTTAATATTTGAGTCGAGTCCTGTGTTCCTTAGGCTCCATTAGGTATCTGATATAGTTACATACTTACCTGAGGGGAGCAAAAATCACCTGGTGGCCATCAAGCAGACCATCTGGAGGCAAACTCCTTAGCTGAGGAATTTAGATGTATAATGAAGAGAGCGAAGATCACCTGGTGGTCATCAAGCAGGCCATCCAGAAGCAAAACTCCTTATCTGAGGAATTTAGAAGCAATTAGACTTCCCTGTTATCTAAAGCCAGCATCTGGTTACCAGGTTGCTTTCCCAGAAATGTATAAGTAGCTAGAATTTCTATATATCTCCTGAATGCATGCATATCGAAACTCATTGTGCAGCCTTTGCGGACATCAAGGCACCAGCATGTCTACAAATGTAATCATCTATCATGACCTGCAAAACTAATAGGGTCCAAATTACCCTTAAGTTCCTGCTTTAAGGTCTACAAATACCCCTAAGGAAAATCCACGGAGGCCCACTCAGTCCTCTCTTGCTGAAGCGCCCCACTACAACGTTCTTTCTGTCTAAGAAAACTTGACTTTTTAAGCCTGTGCTGTTGTCAGTAAATTCTCTTTACTACCTGCGTGCCAATCACTTTCTGTTGCTGGGGCTCTGCCACCTTGCCCAGCATTACCAAATTCATATTCTACTTTGGAAAGCTGGAAGTATTTTGTATACCGGCTTATGAATGATCCTTATCATTGAAGTCTGACCACTTTACAGAAAAAGTAGACCATCTTGTTTTCGAAATTCCAGCAATAAAGAATAATGTAGTGTTATTCACCTTAAATGAATTATGGTACATCCCTAAGGTGGCTATAAAATAGTCATTTAAATTTGTACTGATAAAATTTCTTATTTTTATTATTTATTTATTTATAGAGACAGGGTCTCACTCTTTTGCCCAGGCTGGAGTGTCATGATCACAGCTCACTCCAGCCTCAGCCTCCCAGGCTCAGGCTGTGCTCCCATCTCAGCCTCCTGAGTAGCTGGGACTGCAGGCACACACTGCCATGCCTGGCTAATTTTTGTAATGTTTTTGTAGAGATGGGGTTTCACCATGTTGACCAGCTTGTCTCAATCTCCTGGCTTCAAGTGATCTACCCATTTCGGTCTCCCAAAGTGCTGGGATTATAGGCATGAGCCACTGCACCTGGCCGTAAAATTTTTTAAAATATAAAAAGATACTTAAAGTGAAAATATGATGTTTTCTATCTTAGTCTGTTTGGCCTGCTATAACAAGATACCATTAACTGGGTAGCTTATAAACAAACAAACTTATTTCTCACAGTTATGAAGGCTGGGAAGTCCAAGATGAAGATGTCCACACATTTGGTGATGTTAGAGGCAGGAGGTGGACAAAGGCCTAGGCAGATAGAGAAGGGTCCCTGGAGAACCTCTGACCCCGCCCACAAGTGTTTACACCAGATGTTTTGTACAGATAAGGGAACTTGCACAGGGAGTTTGCCTAGGCATGCCCACAGCAGGCTGGAGACCCATGCACTCCACCCATGAATGGGGTGGAGCCACCAGGAATTTGTGTCTTATGCAGGGGAGGAGCCTGGCCTCTTCAGCTGGTGTGTGGTAGCCCAGGTATTCAATCTGGGATGTGAAAACCTGCTTGCAGGACCCCCTCTCTTTGCTGAGAGCTTTCTTTTTGCTTAAAAATTCCACCCTTCTCACTCTTCAATGTGTCCGTGTGCCTAATTCTTCCTGATCGTGAGACAAGAACCCAGATTAGCTGAGTTAAGGAGCAAAAAATTCTGCATCAGTGAGGGCCCCTTTTCTGGTTCATGAATGTCATCCTTTAGCTGTGTCCTCACAGGGTGGAAGAGTGGAATGAGCTCCTTTGGGCCCAATTATTTATTTATTTATTTATTTTTGAGACAGTGTCTCTCTCTCTCTGTCACTCAGGTGGAGTGCAATGGCCTGTTCTGAGCTCACCGCAACTTCTGCCTCCCAGATTCAAGCAATTCTCCTCAGCCTCCTAGGTAGCTGGGATTACAGCCATGCACCACCATGCCTGGCTAATTTTTGTATTTTTAGTAGAGACAGGGTTTCCCCATATTGGCTGGGCTGGTCTTGAATGCCTGGTTCAAGTGATCCACCTGCCTTTGTCTCCCAAAGTGTTGGGATTACAGGTGTGAGCCACCGCGCCTGGCCCCTTGGGCCTATTTTATAAAGGCACTACCAATCCCATTCATCAGGGCTCTGCCCTCATAACCCTATCACCCCGCAAAAGTCCCCACCTCTAAATATCTTCACCTTGGGGGTTAGGATTTTAACATATGAATTTGCGGGGTCAGGGGGAACATAAATATTTTGGCATTCTGGAAGATTGTGACTTTGGAAAACCATAAAAGACATGTATATAAAAGCAAGATGGGAGGAAAATGCAGTTAAGTTATCAACAACACTTACCTGTAGGTTTTAGGTTTGGGTAGCTAGGTATTCACCAGGCAGATAAGAGTGCTAACAAATGCTTAGAGATATGAAAATTTATCACATATTTTGGAGTCAGCAAGGAAGCTATTTATCTGTAGATATCAGTGCAACACAATCTAGGAGGCTATGTGTATCAGCAATTGACCTTGCTTGACCTGATAGATCTTTTATTCCTCTACCTTGGTATGTGTTTATTTAAATCCACTTATTAAGGCTTATAAAGCAGTTTTTTTGGTTAAAAATCTAGGACTGAATAAACAGATTTTGCTAGCCTATACTCTTGCAGATATTGTTACCAGAATTTGTTACTGCTCACCACAGTATAAACCATTACTTGAGAATGCCTGTTTGCAAGGCCAGTTTTCCACTATCATTATTAATTGGCTTGAACAACTGTACAGTAATACATTTTTTTCATAAAGTACTAATGCATTTCTATTTTTCTTCCTCTCAAGATGAAAGAAAATTTTGTCATGGAGTCCCTACCATCTGTACCATCAACTGAAGGAAACAGTCAACAATGCAGATTTGATGACCTGGAAAATCTTAATTCATTAGCAAAAAGTAGTCTGGATTTAGGTTTGTGGCTTTTGTTTCTCATAAACACAAATTACATTATTCTGCAAGCTTTCAGTTTTATGTTTGTATACATGAATTTTACATGTATTTTTATTCATTATGATGTTTTGAGTTTACATCTGCTTATTAATTAATCTGCTTCAGAATACCTGAAAGAATAAACAAGCCTCAGATTTCAACTTAGAATTTTCAGATTCTCTTTTCTGAGAGGGCTACATTTTCTCTGCCTCATGTTGCATTTTACTAGCAGTGTGGATTGAAACTCAGACTAGAACCTTACGCCAAATCTGAAATAAGTTTCTACTAATATGTATTAAAATCTCTGATGCTCTTAAGTAATATTGCTAGCTCATTTAATGGGACTGTTAAATATTAATAAAGAGAGGCATATTTTAAACATTTATGAAACATTTTTATAGCCATATATTACAGTCAATTTTAGTACATTAATAACTTAGTTTCCATTAAAGAATTCTAAAAGTATAGTGCCTCGCCCTGCTGCCCCTCAATATCGATTCTTATATATGTTTGAAAACTTGACTTTAAAAAAGAATTTTTCTTCATCTAACACTAAAATATCGAATGTCATTATAAAATTGACATCCCTAGGGAGATTGTTAAATGCTTTCATAGCACTGGGATTTATAGAGCCATTGTTGAGGATTTATGCTGTCCTTCACTTGTTATGACTACTTATAAGTCTTTCTCTGTGTTGTATAGTAATATGTTGTAAGGGTAGAGAGGGCTATAGAAAGTGATGTAACAGTTTTATACGAGATTAGGATTCTATTAAGTAAATTCTAAAAAATTGAATACTTAAGGGTAAAAATTGCAGGCATCTCTGAGATGATAACATACAGTTTCCTGTGGGTCAAAACAGAGCACGGAAAAAAAAAGAAGACAGAGTATGAATACTTAATTTTAAATATCTAAGATTAGATGAATCTATCCAAGTTTTCGAGATCATGACTAGGAGAAAAATGGGACTTACCAGAATAAAACTCTCCAGGTATATTGCTTTCTAAAATTTACCACATTTCTTGCAGTTCTCTATTAAATAGTTGGAGAAGATTTATAGCACATATGTTTCAGTAAATGAATAAATAGAACATATCTGTTTCATTACTATTAATACTAAAGCAAACTTAGCACCATTTTGGACCAGATGAGTCTTTCGGTGAGGGTGGGGTACCCTGTGCATTGTAGGATGCTTAGCAGCGTCCCTGTCCTCTAACCCTAGATGCCAGTGGCACACCCTCTCCCAGTCATGATGAAAATGAAAATGTCTCCAGATGTTGCCAAATGTATACTGTATAAACCACTGGTTTATACTGTCAAGATCAAAAGAAATAGACTAGCTATGTGGGCTGGTGTTGGGTGGAGGAGCAGTAGAATAAGAGGCAATCTTAGATTTATCTACAGAACAGTGAATTTAGAAATAATTGTTGAGAACCTCTGCATAAAGGGATATTCTTGACCTTTTGGTTAATCCAAAATTATATATCTTTAAAAAGCATATACTCTTCATGGGTTATGAAACTAAATATTTAAATTTGGATAATTAATAATGTCATTATTGACATTATTGCACTGAGTAATATACTTAGTGTTACAAGATTTTGGAAGATTTCAGACAGAAGGTAGTTCTGTTTCCCAGTCTTTGACTGCTCAAAAACTGGGTTATGCCCTTTGCAAGTCCAAGGTGATTCTGTGTTATTGTCAAGACTCAGTGCACATGCTTACTTGCAGGCCTGTCTCTTACTACACACTAAGCTTCAGGGGAATAAGGACTGTATCTGATTATGTTCACATAGTAGGTGCTCAAGAAATATTTGTTGAATGAGAAAATGATGTACTGCTCACGTGGTTATTCAACAGCATATCAGCTCACTCCTTTTTTTTTTTTTTTTTTCCAGTTGCTAAGTTGTATAGTAACCCGATCTCTACTTTGGATTCTCCTTGCCTTTATTTTGTTATTCCATTCTTGCGTCTCACGAAATGTAGACCTTTAGAAAATTTCCACCATTCCTCTCCTATAGGCATTAACTTCTGATATGGTTTGGCTCTGTGTCCCCACCCAAATCTCATGTTGAATTGTGATTCGCAACATTGGGGAAGGGACTTGGTGGGAGGTGATAGTATCATGAGGGCAGATTTCCCCCATCTGTTCTCATGATAGTGAGTTAATTTTCAAGAGATCTGATGGTTTAAAAGTGTGTGGCACTTCCTCCTTTGCGCACGCTCTCTCTCTCCTACTGCCATGTGAAGACATGCTTCCCCTTCACCCCTCTGCTATGATTGTAAGTTTCCTGAGGCCTTCCTAGCCATGCCTTCTGTACAGCCTCTGGAACTGTGAGTCGATTAAACATGTTTTCTTTATAAATTACCCAGTCTCTGGTAGTTCTTTTTGGCAGATGGCAGTGTGAGAATGGATTAATACAATTTAAATCCTAGAGCATTTATTTTTTTTAAAATGTCCCTGTTTTTCTAACCTCTGTACCCCTGTTATGACCATTACCTGACAACTACAGAGGCCCTACAGGACTCAGTCTTTTTCATGGGCTCCTGGGTTTCTTTGTGCACTTGGTGGACAGCTCTGTAAAGTGTAACTGTGTGAAGTGCTGTGACAAGTGAGAAATGTGTGCCTGTGTACCAACAGGGTACATGGAGGAGGCAGTGGAGCAGAGGGCACAGGTAGCCTTTGTGTGGAGCAATTCATGAAGTTTTAAACTGCACCAGTCTATGCAACTTAGTGGTGTAGTTTAATAGACTGCTTTTTCCAGTGTAGCTGGATGGGACATAGCTCTATAAATAGAACCAGTTTTCTGTTCTGAAAACTCTGGTTTTAGGCCATTCCTGCCTGAGCACCAGTCCTGTCCTGGTCCTTCCTCCTCAATGGGGGAGAGGCAGACATCAGCAAAGCTGGAACAGTGGGGCAGTGCTTTGATTGTTGTGTGGGAATGGACGCCCTAGTGGATGGGAGCAAAGGGGAGTATGGAGATTGGGGAAAGGTAACTGAGACTTCCTTTAATCCCACCAAGCATGACAGTATTTTCACCCCATATCTACAACATTGCCAACTGATTGGACCCTGATTCCAAAGTTTCTAGATGAAATGAAAAGCAGAAGTGGTAGTGAGTTTACTAGAAAATTTGTTCAAGATGAATGCATGGAAAGAGTTTCGGTGATGATTATAGGAAAAGTTTTAGGCTAGGTGTGGTGGCTCATACCTATAATTCTAGCACTTTGTGAGGCCAAGGCAGGAGGATCACTTGAGCCCAGGAGTTCTAGACCAGCCTGGGCAACATAGGGAGACCCCATCTCTATTGAAAAAAAAAAAAAGGTTTTAAAAGAGTATCTGTATTGCTTAGTCAGAGGTCATTTGTGATTTTCTACTAAGGCAGGTACCCCAAATATACTATGAACTTATGGAATTATTTTTGTTTGTTTGTTTGTTTGAGATGGAGTCTGTCTCTGTCACCTGTGCTGGAGTGCAGTGGTGCAATCTCGGTGCACCGCAACCTCCACCTCCCAGGTTCAAGTGATTCTCCTGCCTCAGCCTCCTGAGTAGCTGTGATTTCAGGCATGTGCTACCACACCCAGCTAATTTTTTTGTATTTTCAGTAGAGATGGGGTTTCACCATGTTGGCCAGGCTGGTCTTGAACACCTGACCTCGTGATCCGCCCACGTCGGCCTCCCAAAGTGTTGGGATTACAGGCGTGAGCCACCACACCCGGCTGAACTTACGGGCTTAAGGAAGACATTTGATGCACAATTCATCATATTCTTGTAAACATGATAAAAACAATGGGCTGATAAATTATAATGAATTACTGGGGTATATCCTATGAGTGATTGATGGGTTTATGCCTGCATAGGTACAGGTCTCTAATATAGGCCATAGGACTCTATGCACAGGTTGCCTTGGTTATTCTTTTTCTCAGGAAATGGGGTAATGGCACAGATGGCATGTTGGATAAATTCACACATTCCAGGAAATTGGGAAGGATTGTCAGTATGTTGGATGACAGAGCTAAGATCCAAAGTGACCTTGACGATCTAGAATGAAGGCCTCCATCAAATAAGATAAACTATTTAAAAAGAAGAAGAAAAGTTTGAAGCTGTGCTGTTTGGACCCAAAACCTAACTGCCCACTTCTAAGATGGGAGAGACGTTGTTTGTAATTTGGTTTTTCTATCATTGCAGAGTTCTCCAGTACAGTGAGAAGAACAAATAAGGCTCACAGGACTTAGGGTTTCAGAATTTTCTTTTTTTTTTTTTTTTTTGGAGCCCAACTACTTCTGGGTCCCATTCTTTTGCTTGGTATATTGCTAAGCAACAGTGCTTTTTGTGGTGGCAAATCAAAACATTGGTAAAATTCCATCTCTTTCTCCTCCTCATGCTATTCCTCCTACCTAGAATGGTATTGCAGATTTTTATGGGACTGATTCCCTATCACCATCCAGGTTTTTGACTACTCCATCTATTTTTTTTTCTTTTTCTTTTTATACAGAGTCTCACTCTGTCATCCAGGCTGGAGTGCAGTGGCATGATCTTGGCACACTGCAACCTCCACCTCCTGGGTTCAAGTTATTCTTCTGCCTCAGCCTCCCAAGTAGCTGGGATTACAGGCGCACGCCACCACACCTGGCTAATTTGTATTTTTAGTAGAGATGGGGTTTCATCATGCTGGCCAGGCTGGTCTCAAACTCCTGACCTCAAGTGATCCACCTGACTCAGCCTCCCAAAGTGCTGGGATTACAGGTGTGATCCCAGCACACCTGACGAGCTGCTCACCTGTTTCTTTCTGTTCCTACCTGTTGCTTTATTTTCCTTCTTAGAACTTACCATGAGCTAAAATTGTGCTGTGTTCTTTCTGTATCTCTCTCCACTAGAATGTTAGCTCCCAGGAATAGGAACTTTGTCAGTTTTGTACATTTAGCTATCTCTAATGCCTAGAATAGTTCCTGGCAAGTAGCGGGTGCTTTATAAACATTTGTTAAGTGAATTTGTGAATGCGTGATTGAAGAACAGCCACAGAATGTTGGATACACTTAAAGGTATTTTTGTAGCTTCAGCTTCTTACCCCATTAGCCAAAGAAGTAAAATACTTAAGGTTTTGTGTCTTCTCACATTTATTTGATGGGAAACAAACAAAATATAGAAGGTGCATTAGAACTTTTTTTCTTTGTTACATTTTCTAGGTTAAGCTCTACCAGATATTTTTAAATCCATAGAAGGTATGCAAACCAAAAAATAGATGTCCACAATCTTGATAAGAGCATACACTTGATTTCTTACCATTTGAATAAAAGCTATGTTATTATTACTCAACCCAGTACAATAGTATTTTATTATCTTACACAGGTTTGAGCTTTCAGTCATACTTTAATCACATAATGTGTGATATTTTAAAATATTTTTTCTTCCAAGAACACAGTGTTCAAAGAAATACATTGCAGGAAAAACTGTTTTGGCCAGCACGGTGGCTCATGCTTGTAATCCCAACACTTTGGGCGGCCAAGGCAGGTGGATCACTTGAGGTCAGGAGTTCAAGACCAGTCTGGCCAACATGACGAAACCCTGTCTCTACTAAAACTACAAAAATTAGCCGGGCATGGTGGCACACACCTGTAATCTCAGCTACTCAGGTGGCTGAGGCAGGAGAATCACTTGAACCTGGGAGGCGGAGGTTGCAATGAGACGAGATTGCACCACTGCACTCCAGCCTGGGCGACCAAGCGAGACCTTGTCTTGAAAATAAAATAAAATAAAATAAAGTAAAGTAAAATAAAATAAAATAAAATAAAATCTATCTACAACGTACTGTGCCATGCATTGGAAAACCTAAGGCACTATTTGTTGTTCTCTATTTTCTAGAATTACAGACAGAGAAAAGCATCATGTTTGGAAGAGTTTAGCATACACAGCTCAGTGCAGAGTGAAGAATACATAAGGCAGGCAGCGGAGACATTCAGAAGAGTCCAGCTGTGGGGACCTTGTGTGCCGGGGAGGACCTTGAATTTGGCCTGTCTGCTCAGAAGCCTTATGCTGGGGCCTATGGGGGCAGCTTCACAGGATCCATGAACCACAGTTAAAACATTTTTTTTTTTTTGAAATAGAGTCTCGCTTTGTCGCTCAGGCTGGAAGTGCAGTGGCGTGATCTTGGCTCAATGCAACCTCCGCCTCCCAGGTTCAAGAGATTCTCATGCCTCAGCCACCTGAGTAGCTGAGATTACAGGTGTGTGCCACCACACCCAGCTGATTTTTGTATTTTTAGTAGAGACAGGGTTTTGTTATGTTGGCCAGACTGGTCTTGAACTCCTGACCTCAAGCGATCCACCTGCCTTGGCCTCCCAGTGTTGGGATTACAGGCATGAGCCACCATGCTGGCCAAAACAGTTTTTCATGCAATGTATTTCTTTGAACACTATGTTCTTGGAAGAAAAAACATTTTAAAATATCACACATTATGTGATTAAAATATGACTTAAAGCTCAAACAAGGTCTCACTTGGTTGCCCAGGCTGGAGTGCAGTGGTGCAATCTTGGCTCACTGCAACCTCCGCCTCTTGGGTTCAAGCAATTCTCCTGCCTCATCCTCCCGAGTAGCTGGGATTACAGGTGTGTGCCACCATGCCTGGCTAATTTTTGTATTTTTAGTAGAGACAAGGTTTCGCCATGTTGTCCAGGCTGGTCTTGAACTCCTGACCTCAGGTGATCCACCCACCTCGGCCTCCCAAAGTGCTGGGATTACAGGTGTGAGCTACCGCACCCAGCCCGATCTTTAGGCGCTCCATTTACCTTGTCTGATTAAGCACAATTATTTTAGGCTCCCCATTTATATCATTTGAATAAATGGCATTCCCAAATCACTGAGGGTGTTTAATCAGAAGTCTCAAAGCTCCTTTACGAGATGATCAAAGATATACTTGTTCTGTAGAATGGACCGTGGGATGTACAATAGATGGGACTTCCATTCTAATCATAACATGAGCTTTGTTTTTCTACTTTGGAAAACAGTATACTCATTATTTTTTAAACTTAAAAACTCATTGTTGGCTTATTAAGCAAGTACTGTATTTACGTGTTGAGAAATATTTGCTAGGTGCTTTCTGTATAGGAGTGCTGCTCTGGGTCAGGGTCATGAGAGTGGAGCCGTGAGCAAAATAAAGTCGGCCCTCGTGGAGCCCACGTTCTGGTAGGGGTAGACAATAACAAATTAATGTATAATATTATAGGGTTCATGAAGGAAAATAAAGCAGTAAAAAGAAATAGGGAATGTTTGAGGAGGAGGCCTCTTTTATATGGAGTGGTCCGGCTGTTTTAGTAACAGTTGACTGACACGTGAGTAAAGTAAGCCAGCCCTGTGTGAAAACATTTGGGATATGGCTGAGAGAACAAAAAATGCAAAGTTTTGAGGAGGTTATATGCTTGGTGACAAAAAACAATTAAGTGTGTTCCTGGAGGATAAATAAGATAATGCAGATAAACAAAAAGTAGAAATAAAAAATTGTCTGTGGAGGTAATCGCAATTTGGTTTATAATCTTCCAAATTTTTCCAGTTTGTGTGAAACACTACCTGTCTACCGTCGTAACTGTGTCATCTCAGCTTTCTCCCTCAACCCCAGATCTTCTGGGTTTCTTTTTCCTTTTGTTTTTGTTTTTGAAACAAGGTCTCACTCTGTTGCCCAGGCTAGAGTACAGTGGCGACATCGTTCCTCGCTGTGATCATCCTCTCAGACTCTAGTGATCCTCCTGCCTCAGCCTCTCGAGTAGCTGAGTTTACAGGCATGCTCCACCAAGCCTGGCTCCTGGAGTTTCGCATGTTGCCCAAGCTGGTCTTGAATTCTTGGGCTCAAGGAGTCCACCTGCCTCTGTCTCCCAGAATGCTGAGTTTATAGGCATGAGCACCTGCACCTGGCCAATATTCTGTTTTTAAATAATAAACCATTATAACACAGCTTAACTTCCTCTCCATAGATAACCATGGTGTTGAATCCTATATATTATACCTTATGCATTATCTTTTTATAGTGTGTGTGTGAGGATGTGTATAGACAATATATGTGGACATACCCACACACACATCTATATATGATAGTTATACTGTGCCTAGTATATATACATGTATCAACATTTGATCTATTGTGGTGAGACTAAAGGAGCTTTCTTTATTTGGGCAAATGTAAGGAGAAAATACTAGCTTTTAATTTCTTAAATTAACATGATAATTATATAATATGCTACCAACAACTAGGGAAGAACATAAGAAATAAAGTCCAAAAATCCCCACCATACTTCTCAAGCTTATTATGTGAACCTTTCTAAGTAGAAATCAAAATTAATTGTTAGGAAGTTTGTTGTAAACATTTAAATAAATTATGGCAATCTGTACCCTTTACCTACTGGTAAAAAATTGGCAAATTTTCTTAACCTCAGTTTTCCTGTCTATAAAATATGGTTGATAGTGTCTTTTTTTTCTAACTCATAGTTGGTTGTGAGAATTAAATGAACAAGTATAGGCCAGGTGTGGTGGCTCATGCCTGTAATCTCAGCACTTTGGGAGGCTGAGGTGGGCGGATTACCTGAGGTCAGGAGTTCAAGACCAGCCTGGCCAACGTGACGAAACCCTGTCTCTACTAAAAATACAAACATTATTGTATTTTTGCATGCAACACCACACCTATAGTCCCAGCTATGCAGGAGGCTGGGGCAGGGAGAATTGCATGAATCCAGACGCGGAGGTTGCAGTGAGCCAAGAATGCGCCACTGCACTCCAGCCTGGGCAATAGAGCGAGACTCCGTCTCTAAAGAGAAAACTAGTGTAGAAGAATTCTGAAATGTATAAACAAAGCCCTTTTAAAAATAGAAGTGATTTTATTTGGTTTGTTATCCTGTGGAATTTTTTTTTTTTTTTTTTAATCAGTGAAATGTCAGAGTTCTTATTGGGAAAGCTTAGGTTGATAAGAGAAAATCTATAGTAAGATTAGATTTTTTAGTAATATTAATATTGCATAAATGTCATTTTTTCAGTGAGGCCACTAAAAATTGTAACTTCTTCTGTTGAACAATTCCTATATTCCTTCCTTCTTTATTTTTCACCATTGTGCTTATCATCATTGGATATATGAAAGCCTTTATTTATTTACTTTAATATTTTCAGTCTCCTACCTGGAAGAGTCCCCTCCCATAGTAGGTGCCCATACCTAGTTGCTGAATGACTGAAGGAGAATGAATGCCTTTTGTGTTCACTGTTATCTGGATTTGCTCTTCAGGCATGATCCTGGATGATGCCCAAGGTCCTAGCTTGCTCATTGACCTTCCTGGTGTGGCTCAAAGTAGGGAGCAAGAAGATTTGCCTTTATATCAACACCAAGCGACGCAAGTTATTTCCAAGGCCTCAGCATACACAGGAATGTTGTCTTCTAGATATGCCACTGATACATGGTATGATATCATTTCTCTTTGTTTTCACATTATAAAATAGTGGTTTTTCTTGTTTTGTTTTGTTTTTTTTTTTTCTTCTTAAAACAATGCACGATTTTGGTAGAACATTTGGAAAATACAGAAAAATATTATGAATAAAATCCACTATATTTGAAAATTACCATGAAAATTTCATATACTTAAAATTTTGCCATATGTACAATTTTGTATCTTGCAGTTGTGCACAAAATGGATTACATAGAGTATTTGCTTAGAGAGTGGGAGGTTAATTCAGAGTTTATTTTAACAACTCAAGCAAATGCACTTGAGGACAAATTAAAAGAAGACCAATTTAAGAGTGAGGAAATCTATGGGAATCCCTTGACTCATTACATGTTGAGTGTAAGAAGGGGTAGTTGAGGATGACTTGTGTTTTTGGACTAGAAAACTAGATATGAGATATTAGTGCTTCAATATAATATTATAGGAACATGAATGGGTTGGAAGGGAAAATGATGCGTTCAGCTTGGAACATGTTGAGGGTTAAAGTAGCCATAGAACAACAAAGCTAAATGGAATCCATTAGATATGTGGGTCTGGGAATTAATGTTGAGGTCTGTCTGGACATGGGTAATTGAGAGCAAGATTAAGCGCAGGTGAAACTCTTGGATTTGAATGGTCATCAACACGAAGCTTAAACAATAAGGCAAGCATGGGGTCAAGATTGGAGTCCGGGAAGATAGCAATACTTAAGGCATGAACAGAGGAAGAAAGGGGTGAGCTGGAATGAACAAAAGGTAGGAGAAAATTAGTCAACTAGACAGTGACTTAGAAAGCAAAGGAAGAGAATATTGTAACAAAAGGGTCTTCACAAACTATGTTCACATGTTAGTAAGGTCAATGTAGATAAGACAGAGAAGTTTTCCTGGGGCTTGGCCATATGGATGCCGTTGGTAAGCATTGAGCATTGTTAGTAAAGTGAATTCAGAGAGTAGTGTGTTGAGAATTGAACACAAGGTTAAAAATTGGACACAGAAAGAGCTGACTAGTGTTTTGAAAATCCTGGTCATGGGTTGGGCTTGGTGGCTCATGCCTGTAATCCCAGCACTTTGGGAGGCCAAGGTGGGTGGATCACCTGAGGTCAGGAGTTCGAGACTAGCCTGGCCAACATGGAAACCTTGTCTCTACTAAAAAAAAAAAAATTAGCCTATTGTGATAGCATGCACCTGTAGTCCCAGCTACTAGGGAGGCTGAGGTGGGAGAATCATTTAAGGCTGGAAGGTTGAGGCGGGCGGCAGTGAGCTATAATTGTGCCACTGCACTCCAGCCTGGGTGACATAGCGAGACCCTGTCTCAAAAAAAAAAAAAAAAAAAAAGAATGCATGTTACTTAGATAACTAGACAGTATTAATGGATCAAGGCAAAGGGGAAAATATATATATATAATATATATAAGACATACGACATTTATATTATATATTACTACATTCATATTACATGAAACTGAAGAGAATTTTCTTTGCTTGTGGAATATGCAGATGCCATAAAGGGGGTGATTAAATATAGTCTGTGGAGATGGTAGAGGGAGAAGAGGACATTGCACACTTGGAATCACCTTGGATAGTTTGGTAGGAGGAAGCTCACCTGGTCCACTGAGATAGGTGCCAGGAAGGAAAAGAAGGTCTGGTTGTAGGTACTTTTTATAGCTTGGGAGCAGGAATCGAAAGAGATTCTCATCCAATGATGATGTTTGTTTGTTTCTCTCACTTAGGGAGAAGATTATTTACTACTAAGAGTGATGAAGTGCTAATAAAGTGGGCATTAAAAGGAGAGGTGTTGGAGCAGAGATTAGCTTTTGAAAGAGTGATAGGGGAGTAACCACCTAGTGGTAGGGAGTTCTGAAAAATGTTTACCCTCTTTTTCCAACGCCCCCGGGAGTGAGAGAATGAGCTTCACCCACTTGAGTGTGGTATACTTGGCAGAGAACCAGAGCTGTTGAAGAGGAGGTTCAGAGAACGTTCAGTGAAGAGGTCAGGGCATGGATAGTTTGTTTACAATTCTAGCAGATTCCGTGCAGCGTGATGGATGATGTACATGGCAGGTCTTGGGGTGCGGCGTGACAAAGGAAGCACATTTGAAGGAAAACCTAGAAAGGTGTGGCATTGTGAGTAGAGAGATAAGAAGTGCACAAAGGAGTTGGAGCTTTCGGCAAAGCGTAACAGGGATGAGAGATAGGGTGAGCTTAATTGGCTTTAAATGTTTTTATTAAAACCTTAATCCAACTGTGATTTTTGTGTTGACATGGGAGATATCTTACATTTAGATGATGTGCATCTCTCTGTTCAGCAACCTGAAATTTTACCCAAAGTTTTAGGTAGAAATTTCATAAAAGTTGTTCTCTGTGCTTCTGCATAGCCCATATCTGAGTGGAAGGAAGTGATACAGAAAGGCCAACAGCTTTTGTACTCTGCAAATGCCAGGTCGGTGTGCAGAGGGAGAGTGCTGCCGGGTCTGGTTTCCTAATGTGATATCCGGTGCAGCCTCTGGAGGAACACACAGTGATAAATAAGCAATGGATTTGTTTCCTTAGGACAGATGCCTGGAAGTGGAAAAGTTAGAAACATATTTTATGGCTTTTTATATAGTCAAAATTTTTTTCTTCTTTTTATTTTTGAGACAGGGTCTTACTCTGTTGCCCAGGCTGGAGTGTAGTGGCGCCATCTCAGCTCACTGCAACCTCTGCTTCCCAGGTTCACACCATCCTCCCACCTCAACCTCCTGAGTAGCTGGGACTACAGGCATGTGCCACCAAGCATGGCTAATGTTTGTACTTTTTTTTTTTTTTTTTTTTTGTAGAGATGGTGTTTCATCATGTTGGCCAGGCCGGTCTGAAACTCCTGGGCTTAAGCAATCTGCCTGCCTTGACCTCCCAAATTGTTCAGATTATTTTTCCATGAGACACCATTGTTTTTTAAATTTCTCTTTTGCTTAGTGTGAATAGTTGAATCTGGCAGAAGAATGCAGAAGTGAGACTGCTTTTCTAAACTGTAGAACTGTAACTGTAGAATGTGAAGAATCAGAAAAGATCTAAACAAACTTCTAAGTCCACCCCTCCTTCCGTGGACAGAAGAGGAAGTGGAGCATCAGTTGTTCTTACTAAATTTGACCCCAGCTTCAGAGAGGGAAGATATGCTTTGTTCTTATCCCATTGCTTTTTCTTTTAAAGTGAGTATTTGACAAGCCGATTTCTTATGCAGGCATGGGCATTGAAGGACTCCAACCTAACCTTGTCTTAGGAGATTAGTCTTGCACTTGAAAGTTGTTTTTTAAGCTTGTTATTGGAGATTTAGGGTATATTTAAATCCCAGCAGGTTCCAGAAGAGTTCCTGTAAATCATATTCCTTTTTTTAATCTTTAAGGTATGCCCCATGGAGTTAGGTTCATAGGTGAATATTTATTGCCACTTAGGAGCCTGCCTGAGTAATGCATAGATTATTTTAGATGATAGTCTTTCAGATAATCAGGGTGTCATGAAGTGCTAAATGGTATTTTGCAGTTCCTTCCTTGCATTAATTTTTGTGTACGACCCAGCAGAGTTGTGTGTCTATGTGCCTGCACATGCATCCATGTGCGTGAGTGCCCCAAGGGTAAGTATCAAATGGTTGTGATGTTTTATCTACACTGCACTTTTGCACTAACTTCTCCTTACCTTAGGAGGCAGGACTGGTATTAAGAGTTCAGGTGCCCCTTGAAAGTAGAGATCTCTAGAAAGGGGACTGTGGGCAAGTAGGGTATAATTCTGTGGAAGGAATTCAGGTGCTCTGGTTCAGAGCACAGTAGTCCCTTCTTATCCTCAAGAGATATGTTCCAAGACCCCCACTGGGTGCCTGAAACCACAGACATTACCAAGCCCTATATATGCTGTCTTTTTTGTACATGCATACCTATGATGAAGTTTAATTTATAAATTACATACAATAAGAGATTAACAACAATAACTAGTAATCAAATAGATCAGTACTGCAGCAGTTGATCTGATAACAGATGGCTACTGAGTGACTTCTGGGCAGGCAGCATTTATAGTGTATGGATATGCTGGACAAAGAGATGATTCACATCCTAGGCTGGACAGCAAGATACTTCCTCATGCTACTCTGAATGGCATGCAGTTTAAAACCTATGAATTGTTTATTTCTGAAATTTTCCATTTAAGATTTTTGCCATTACTGTAGTTGATCACAGATAATTGATACCAAGGAAAGCAAAACTACAGAAAGCAAAACCTCAGCTGAGTGGAGGGGACTACTGTATCCTTCTTTGTTCCTAAGGTCACTTGAGGTCGTGTTTTCAGACCTCGCCTGATTTCAGTCTTTTTCTTCCTCATCTCTGTTATTTTGGGCTGTTTAAAGACCTATGGGTGCCCCTAGTGGGGACGTGGGTATTTCTCAGACAATAGGAGGTCTGTGGTATGGATATATTATGAGTGCTGTTCATATCTTTCTTCTGCTGTTTATACCTGTGTGACCCTGAAAGGGTTTCCTTTGTGTCTCTCTTTTCTCACCTGTAAAGTAGGTAGTTCTGTAGACTGAGTAAGTATTAATACAGGCCAGTCACGGTGGCTCACGCCTGTAATCCCAGCACTTCATGTGGCCGAGGTGGGAGAATCGCTTGAGGCCAGGAGTTCAAGACGAGCCTGGGCAACATAGTGAGAACCTGCCGCTACAAAAAAATAAAATACAAGCATGGTATGTTGGTGCATGCCTGTAGTTCTAACTATTCTGGGGGCTTGGATGGGAGGATCTCTTGAGCCTAGCAGTTCGAGGTTACAGCAAACTATGATTACACTGCTGTATTCCAGCCTGGCACACACAGTGAGACCTGGTTGCTTTTTTTTTTTTTTTTTCCCATCTTCTCTTCTTCTTTGAGACAAGTTCTTGCTTTGTCACCCAGTCTGGAGTGCAGTGGTGTGATCACAGCTCACTGCAGCCTTGACCTCCCAGGTTCAAGCAATCCTCCCACCTCAGCCTCCCAAGTAGCTGGGATCACAGGCACCTGCCACAATGACTGGCTAATTTTTTTATTTTCTGTAGAGACAAGATCTCACTATGTTACCCAGGCTGGTCTAAACTCCTGACCTCAAGCAATCCTCCCACCTTGGCCTCCCAAAGTGCTGGGATTACAGGTGTGAGCCCCATAGCACCTGGCCTATTATTTTTTTTAAAGTGTATGTAAAACATTTATACAATTTTATTTCTCAGCTAGAAGTCAATAAAGCTGGGAAAGGATGCATTTAACAAGCTTAATATAACAACCTTGCCAATAGTAAATGTTTAATAGCAGGTTTGCCGTGATGTTGATGGCAGTGAAAATGATAGGCTCATGGGCCCTGACGTATACCCAGGGTAGTATCCATTGTTGCTGGGTTTATTAAATTTGCCGTGATGTTGGTGGCAGTGACAATGATAGGCTCATGGGCCCTAACGTATACCCAGGGTAGTATCCATTGTTGCTGGGTTTATTAAAACACTCAAGGAGGTTGTTGATTTAAAAAAAAAAATGTAATAGGATCAAATCACAGTAAAGCAATGTGTCAGAGGCTGATGTCTGGGAAGATGGTGAACTTTAGAAGAAAGACATATTTAAAATGGAAAAAAAAATCATGTTGTAGATGTAATAGGATACAAATGAGTAGAAACGGCTTCAGGTATTAGATACTTTGTTAGGAATAGTGGCAGGAGAAATAGGAGGCTGGGTGTCATAGTTGGGGAAAAGATTAACTGAGTTAATGTGATATTTTAATTTCCCAACACGGTGCCTGGCATTTAGTGCCTTCTACGTAAATGGTGAATATTTAATACGTTTACGTTTGAATTAAACTGCCAAAACTTACATGTAAATTCAGAACATCAGGAGGAGATGGAGGAAAAGGGAGAGAATGAATATTTGCATTTCAGAGAGAAGGCTACTCTGGTGTGTGAGTTGGGAGAAAAAAGGGGGTGTTTGTGGGAGTTTTTGGCCTCGAGCATGTGACACTTCCCAGTTCTTACAGTGCTGTTGCGGTGGTGGCCAACACTGCAGATGAAGGCGAATGTGAACAATTAGGACAAGAGGTACATAGAAATACTACGCTAATACCTTCGAAAATATAATTAGATCTTTGATTGCTAATCCAGGCTCTACAGAAGGCCAGAAGAGACGTAATGTTCTAGAAGCAACTTACCCTGTATGGCTTGAACTTCTGTTTCTTAAGGAAACTCTTAAACACAATTTTACATATTAATAAAACGCACACATTTTAAGGTACAGTCTACTAAGTTATGTATACATTCATGTTATATACACTTCAGTGAAGATAAGGAACATTTCCATCACCCAGAAAGTCCTCCTACCCCTTTGTGTGTCTTGCACTAGGCAACCACTAATCTTATTTCTAACACTGTAAATTAGTTTTTCCTATTCTAGAACACATGTACATGTAGTCATACAGTAAGTACTTTTTTTGTGTCTACCTTTTTTACTCAGGACAATGTGTGAATGTTAATGTAAGGGAATGCCTAATTCTTTATATACTAGTGTCAGGTAATAATTTGCTCTGCAACTTCAAAATCATTGTGGAACATCTGTACAAATAACCCTACTAGTTTAGAAAACAGTAGTGCCCATTCTTTCTGGTTCCAGTTGCTCATATTCCCTGTGGTATATCATAGAATATTGCCATATAGAATGTGTATTTAAAGAGGAAAAAGAAATCGTGAGATTACTTAGTCACAATTGGAGCTCTCCCTGCCTCCATCCTTTTTGGGTGCTGAGTTTACTTGACCTTCATATTGCTTAGTATGTAGAAATTTTTTGTGAAAATAAGTACTACTGAAGAGGAAAGGTCACCTTGGCTGTCTGGAGTCCTCAGATTTTGTATGATGAACATTTTATTTGCAAAGAGTTTGTATATCGTGAAGAAGTCTTACCATTAATATCTGCTTGTTTGCTCACGGGGTACTCTATCTCCACCCACCCCCCCAAATCTGTAAAGAATTATAACTTTAGGCATTTGTGAGAAAGGCCTGAAACAAAACACATTGTTTCAATCGGATGGTTAATTCCTTTGGGGAAAAATTTGGTTATAAATCTCTGGTTGAAGGTAAGAGGCAAAAGTTCAGTTCATTTTTAAGACTTTATTTCTTTAAAGCAGTTTTTGATTCACAGCAAAATTGAGAAGAAGGTGCAGAGAGGAGATATCCTGTATACCCCCTACCCCCACATGCATAGCCTCCCCTATTGTCAGTATAGCCCACCAGGGTGGAACGTTTGTTACAATTGATAATATTGGTAAACTGACACATCATCTTCACCCAGAGTCCATAGTTTAGGTTCGGTTTCACTCTTGGTGTTGTATGTTCTGTAGGTTTGGAAAGTTCTGTTATTTTAAGATTTGAGTTTCTAACTGATTGAGCTATTGATCATACTTAATCACAGTGCAAATTATAAAATTTGAGGTTAGAAATTCCTTGTTAAAATTTCAAATATGTTTGTGCAAATTTACATCTTAATATGTACAGTAAGAATATTTCACTTGCTCAGTTAAATTTTAATTTGGGTTAAAAGGTACATGTGTTCATCAGCGTAAAGTGACTACATTAATTTGTTTAATTGCTCATCTCCTGTGACTGTACTTCTGAAACTACTCACACTATCTAGATAAGCTTTCACAAGTTTCATCTCTTGTTAGGTGTGAACTAGTCTGAATAAAATGTGTGTATACAAAAACCTAGAAGAAAGGTTATATGCTCTGAGTTTCTTCCAACAGAGTAATCATTTTGTGACATACTTTGTCAAAGAAATCTAAAATTGTTCGTATTCTAGATAGAGTGGTTTCCCCCACCCCTTCTCCTAAGTTGTATATGAGAGTCAGCAGTTTAGGAAATGTTTAGTTTTTACGTTTTAAAATTAAGAAACAAATAGCCCATATTATTTGTTGAAGGTTGGTTTCCCTTCTATTTTAGGGTGTTTTTGTTTTGTTTTGTTTTGGTTTTTTTCCCAGTTAAAGAATTGTGGTGGCTCATGCCCATGATCCCAACACTTTGGGAGGCTGAGGCAGGAGGATTGCTTGAGTCCGGGTGTTTGAAACCAATCTGGACAACATAATGAGACCCCATATGTACAAAGAGTAAAAAAATTAGCCGGGCATGGTAGTGCATGCCTCTGGTCCCAGCCACCTGGTGAGGCTGCAGTGAGCTGTTATTGTGCCACTGCACTCCAGCCTGGGTAACAGAGTGAAACTCTGCTCAAAAAACAAAACAACAAAACAAGAAAAAAAGCACACAAGAATTTAATGCCTACAATGATAGCATAAAGGTGTCATGGTGAAATGCTTGTCTTTTTTTTCCCCTTAATGCCTATATGATTTGGGGTACAGGAAAGTGGAAAATGGAGAGGAGGAAGGTTTGTATTGTTTTAGGTTTTGTTTTGAATTTTATTGCAATTAATATTTAACAGAAGGCTGGGCATGGTGGCTCAGGCCTGTAATCCCAGCACTTTGGGAGGCTGAGGTGGGCGGATCACCTGAGGTTGGGAGTTCGAGACCAGCCTGACCAACATGGAGAAACCCCATCTCTACTAAAAATATAAAATTAGCCGGACATGGTGGCACTTGCCTGTAATCGCAGCTACTCGGGAGGCTGAGGCAGGAGAATAGCTTGAACCTGGGAGGTGGAGGTTGCAGTAAGCCAAGATTGCGCCATTGCACTCCAGCCTGGGCAAGAAGAACGAAACTGTCTCAAAAAAAAAAAAACAAAAAAAACCAAACAAACAAAAAACAAAAAAACCCCACAGAGAATTCTAAAATACAGCGGAGCGTGAAGATATTCCTTGCAGTAATGTCCATGTTCTAAAAGACAAGATACAATCTGATATGGTTTGACTCTGTATCTCTACCCAAATCTCATCTCAAATTGTAATCCCCGTGTGTCAGGGGAGGGACCTCGTGGGAGGTGATTGGATTATGGGGGTGGTTTCCCCATGCTGTTCTTATGATAGTGAGGGAGTTCTCACAAGATCTGATGATGTAAAAGTAGCGGTTTCCCCTACGCTCCCTGTCTCTTTCCTGCCAACATGTAAGATGTGCCTTCCTTCCCCTTTGCCTTCCGCCATGATTGTAAGTTTCCTGAGGCCTCCCCAGCCATGTGGAACTGTGAGTAAATTAAAGCTCTTTTCTTTATAAATTACCCAGTCTCAGGTAGTATCTTTATACAGTGTGATAATGGACTAATATAGAGAATTGGTCCCAGCAGAGTGAAGTACTGCTATAAAGATAACCTGAAAATGTAGAAGTGACTTTGGAACTGCCTAATAGGGAGAGGTTGGAATGATTTGGAGGGCTCAGAAGCAGACAGGAAGATGTGGGAAAGTTTGGAACTTCCTAGAGACTTGTTGAATACTTTTGACCAAAATGCTGATGGTGATATGGACAATGAAGTCCAGGCTGGGTTGGTCTCAGATGAAGACGAGGAATTTATTGGGAAGTGGAGCAAAGGTCACTCTTGCTATGCTTTAGCAAAAAGACTGGCAGCATTTTGCCCGTGCCTTAGAGATCTGCGGAACTTTGAACTTGAGAGAGATGATTTAGGGTATCTGGTGGAAGAAAAGCAGCAAAGCATTGAAGAGGTGACCTGGCTTTTTCTGAAAGCATTGAATCATATGTGTTCACAAAGAGATGGTTTGAAATTGGAACTTATATTTAAAAAGGAAGCAGAGCATAAAGGTATACAAAATTTGCAGCCTGACCATGTGGTAGAAAAGAAAAACCCATTTTCTGGGGAGGAATTCAATCTGGCTGCAGAAATTTGCATAAGTAACAAGGAACTGAATGTTAATAGCCAAGATAATGGGGAAAATATCTCTAGGGCATGTCAGAGATCTTTGTGCAGCCCCTCCCACCACAATCCCGGAGGCCTAGGAGTGAAAAATGGTTTTGCGGGCTAGGCCTAAGGCCCTGCTACTCTGTGCAGCCTTGGTACTTTGTACCCTGCATTCCAGCTGCTCCAGCTCCAGCTGTGGCTAAAAGGGGCCAAGGTACAGCTCGGGCTCTTGCTTCAGAGGGTACAAGCTCCAAGCCTTGGCAGCATCCATGTGGTGGTGGGCCTGAGGGTGCACAGAAGACAAGAGTTGAGCTTTGGGAGCCTCTGCCTAGATTTCAGAGGATATATGAAAATGTCTGGATGTCCAGGCAGAAGTCAGCTCAGGGGCAGAGCCCTCATGGAGAATCTCTACCAGGGCAATGCAGAGGAGAAATGTGGGGTTGAAGCCCCCAAATGGAGTCCCCATGGGGGCACTGCCTTGTGGAGCAGTGAGAAGAGGACAACCATCATATTCCAGACCCCAGAATGGTATCTCCACTGGCAGCTTGCACATGCAGCTGGAAAAGCTGCAGGCACGCACCTCCAGCTTGTGAAAGCAACCATGGGGGCTGTACCCTGCGGAGCCACAGGGGCAGAGCTGCCCAAGGCCTTGGAAACCCACCCCTTGCATCAGTGTTTCTTGGATGTGAGACATGGAGTCAAGGGAGATCATTTTGGAGCTTTAAGATTTAATGACTATGACTAGGCAGTAGCTCACGCCTGTAATCCCAGGACTTTGGGAGGCTGAGGCAGGCAAATCACCTGAGGTCAGAAGTTTGAAACCAGCCTGACCAATGTAGTGAAACCCTGTCTCTACTAAAAATACAAAAATTAGCCAGGTGTGGTGGTGCACACCTGAAAGCCCAGCTACTTGGGAGGCTGAGTGAGGAGAATTGCTTGAACTGGGAGGTGGAGGTTGCAGTGAGCCAAGATTGTGCCACTGCACTCCGTCCTGGGTGACAGAGGAAGACTCCATCTCAAAAAAAAAAAAAAAAAAAATTAATGACTACCCCACTAGGTTTTGGACATACATGCGGCCTGTGGCCCCTTTGTTTTAGCCAATTTCTCCCATTTGGAGAACATTAAGAATGAAAACATTTACCCAATGCCTGTACCCCCATTGTATCTTGGGAATAACTAACTTGTTTTTGATTTTACAGGCTTCTAGGTAGAAAGGACTTGGCTTGTCTGAGATGAGACTTTGGACTTGGACTTTTGGGTTAATGCTTAAAGGAGTTGAGACTTTAGGAGACTGTTGGGAAGGCATGATTGTTTTTGAAATGTGAAAAGGACATGAGAGTTGGAAGGGGCCAAGGTGGAATGTTATGGTTTGGCTCCGTGTACCCACCCAAATTTCATCTCAAATCGTATTTCCCATGTGTCAGGTGAGGGACCTGGTGGGAGGTGATTGGATCATGGGTGAAGTTTTCACATGTTGTTTTCATGAGAGTGAGGGAGTTCTCATGAGATCTGGTGATTTAAAAGTGGCAGTTTCCCCTGTGCACTCTCTCTCTCCTGCTGCCATGTATACCTTCCTTCCCCTTACCTTCTGCTATGGTTGTGAGTTTCCTGAAGCTTCCCCAGCCATGTGAAGCTGTTAGTCAATTAAACCTCATTTCTTTTTAAATTACCCAGTCTCAGGTAGTATCTTCATAGCAGTGTGAAAATGGACTAATACACAATCTAAGTGCATCATATATTGAGATAGCAGATAAATTACATCAATACAATGGCCTATTAAGGTACTAGTAAATAAAAAATGATGAAGATTATGATACTGTGTGGGTAGATTTTTGTTATAAGTTCAAGTGAAAAAAATTATAGAGGAAATGAATATTGGTTGAGCCTCAGTTAATATCTAATTTAATCCTTGTTGTTATTACATAAGATCATCAAAATAGGACAGTTGGTGCTATGATTACAGTTGTCTAATGATAATCTAGTTGCAAAGAACAAGAATGTGATAGGTTAAAGTGAAAACAGTTTACTTGAATTGGTGGAACTGTGGGTGTATCATTGAGGGATTACAGTTACATACTCATAAACAGAAACCCCATTTAGTGTGACTTAACCAAATAAAGGCAAGTTTTTTTCATGTGAAAAGTCCTGAAGAAGGTGGTCTTAGGATGGTGTGGTGCTGTTGTCATCAGGGTCTTAAATACCTTCGTCCCTTCTGCTCTGCTGCCCTTAATGTATGACCTTACTCCTCATTGTTTCTGTATGATTTGAAGATGAATGTTTTACCACCAATATCACCTGTGAATTCTAGGCAAGAAGAAGGGGAGGGCACAGAGCAAAAGGCTCCTGCCAGCTGATTCTCCTTCCTTTTAATGAGTTTTCCTGGAAGTCTCATCTAGGTACTTTTGGTTCCATATCACTGATCAGCAGTGTGGCACACAGTTCCCATTAGCTGAAAGAAAGTCCAGAAAATGTATTTTTTTCAAACCTGGGCATAGTGCCACCTAGAATAGAAGAGGGGTTATGTATTTATGGAAGAAGGGGAAAAAAAGACATTAGAAAGTAACCAGCAAGTGTCTGCCACATTATTTTCCCCTGAATGCTGTGATGCTTTTAATCATAAAAATTAGACTGGCTAAGGTAAGAAAGACATCTGGTAGTGGGCGAGATGTAACGATCGTAATTTCTTAACTGATATTTGGCTTGTCTAGATCCTTTCAGCCTTCTCCTTTTCACATGGCCTTACAATGGTTTTATCCTAGATACTAAGTCTCTAGAGGGCCAAGAAGGTGGAGTTTTGCTGCATTTTATAGGACTTACTTGAAAGTTCAGAGAAAAATGGGAGTATTGAAACTTAGGGCTAAAACAGATTTGGATACATGAGGAAAGGTTGTGAGGTTGTATAGTATGCTTAAGCCTTCTCTGAGCTTCAGTTCCTCCTGTGTAAAATATAATGTGATCTGCTGTGCTTACTTTGTAGGTTAGAGGGATTTTTGTTTTTGAGACAGAGTCTTGCTCTGTTGCCCAGGCTGGAGAATAGTGGTGTGATTATAGCTCACTACAGCTTTGAGCTCCTGATCTCAAATGATCCTCCTGCCCCAGCCTCCCCAGTCAGTAGCTGGTACTACAGGTGTGCCACCATGCCTAGCTAATTTTTTTTTTTTTTTTTTTTTTTTTTAGAGATGGGGTCTCACTGTGTTGTCCAGGTTGGTCTTAAACTCCTGGGCTCAAGTGATCCTCCTGCCTTAACCTCCCAAAGCCCTGGGATTATAGCCATGAGCCACCACACCTGGCCAAGGGTTTTTATGAAAATGAAGTGGAAGAGATAGCACCTCGTTTTTTGTGTAGAGTAATACAATTTACAACATCAGACTGATTTCATTTAGTGGTCCAAAGCCACACACCTATTTCATGGTATAAGTTAGACTTGAGCTTAGGACTTCTGATTTCTCTTCCAGATAATATACTGCACTGTCTATTCACTATTGCATTAATCTTATAACTAAATACTCTGTAACTCAGCATTTTACATTATCTGGTTCAGCAGTTCTTTTTTTTATTTTGAAACAGGGTCTTGCTTTGTCACCTAGGCTGAAGTGCAGTGGCACAAACATGACTCACTGCAGTCTTGACTTTCCAGGCTCAAGCAATCTTCCAGCCTCAGCCTCCCAAGTAGCTGGGACTACAGGCATGTGCCACCATGCACAGCTGATTTTTTTGTAGAGACCGGGTTTCAACAATGTTCAGTTCAGTAGTTCTATACTAACTTAACTTGCTGGATGAAAAGTGGTGGTAGGTGGGAAGCAGTGAGGATCATTTTAGATGATATAAGTAACTGAAAAGTTCCCTATAAGTATGCAAAATATTCATGGGATACAAATGACAGGGGAAATATTTAGGGCTAGAAAGACAGATCATATTGACCTGTTCATGTTGATTTATACTTGATGCATATGATACTTGTCGATTTCTGTGTTTTAGCTGGTCAAACAATACCAAGTTTTAAGGAATACATTTTATAACATTTTACATATTGATAGAGAAACAAATTTGAAATTGCACAAATCAAACACAAACTTTTAGCATCTAGAGTGTCACCAATAAAAGTGTTTGTAATAATTCTGTGATTTTCTAATGCTGGGTGGGGATTAGTTGAGTTGAATGTTAAAGCAGTATATTTTTGCTTTGCATATTTATTGATGTAAATATTTTAAAAATTTAAAAATTGAGAATCATTTAACTACCTATAGATTTTACAATTTCAAAACTTTCCAAGGACCTTAATAATGAGTGTGCCTTAAAATTGTGTGTATTTTTTTCTTTCTCCCTCTGTAGTGAGTTACCTGAGAGAGAAGAGGGCGAAGGAGAAGAAACTCCAAATTTTAGCCACTGGGGTCCACCGAGAATGTATGTGGATGACATTATTGGCTTTCTCAATAGGAGCACAACCAGTTACTCTTTTCTTTAACTTAACAGAACATCATTTAGTCCTACTCTAATGATTGAAAAATTGTGATAATTCACCTGTAAGCTGGTCTACATTTTAGTTTCATTTTATCTTATCTAGAGATTTTTAGCCGAACGAAACGACTATAACTAATATTAGGAACATCTTTGATACTCTTTCAGAGAAAGCAACGTAGAAATGTCCATCTAATAAGTATAGTTTATCACTATGTCCTTAAGCAAGTTGGGTAAAGCTGCCTTGAATGCAGTAAAGCTTTCTTTTTTGGTAAACAACAATAACAGTAGTTGACGCTTCTAGTATATATCAGTTTATCTCTACCTTCCTCCCCTGGTGGAGAGTCCATGTTTGTGCTAACAGAATGTGTGGAAAACCCATCTTCCCTTGGATGTGGGGGAAGTTTTAAATACTCACCAGTCGCTGTAATTTTAAGTCCCCACCAGGGCTGCACTTTAAGATGATGAAAGTCTCCCTTTAGCTGCTCTCTCTATTCCGTATCTATTATTAATTCCACCACCTCCACCCAAACTGGTTCTTTTCTTGTAATTGAAATCTGAATTTGTCTTAAAACATTTAAGAGTTGTTTTCTGAGTTACGTTTTTAATGAGTTAATTATTGGCTGCAATGCAAAACCTATAATATTTTGAGGGGGGCAGTTTTCATTTCATACTTTCTTTTAAATAATGACATGGAGGTAGGAAGAAAACAAAACCTTGTGACCTTAGGAGCAGGTAAAATCTGTCCTCTGATGAAAGAACCACAGAGATAAACCTGCTGACTGGGAAAAGCAACTTGGACAAGGAGCCACTCAGTGTCAAATTGATTTTATTCTGAAAGTTTGTACTTTTTGCCGAAATGACATATGTAGCTTTCTTGATTTTTTGTCTTGCCCATTGTTATTTCTTCAGTCCTTTCTTTGCTTATGTTATGGATATAAATGAAAAGGACTAATCACAGAAAATATGATAGGAGATGGGAACATTAGGGCTTAGCTAAACCTTCACTGAATATTTAGAGTTATATTTATTGTTCTAGAAATCTGTGCTCTTCAGAACTGAAGTTTCACTTGTTATGAATCATTGGAACTAGGTATAATTTGTATAACATTTGTAAAAATATATTTCAAAAATTTATATAAAATATGAGTCACAAGGATATAATACAAATGGAATACTTACAGTCCAACAGATTAAACTTGTTAATAAGTGAGTTTTGTTTTTTTCCTTTATACAGTGTTGAGATTTTTAGAGAACCCAATGTGTCTCTTGGGATCAGTATTGTTGGTGGACAAACTGTTATAAAACGTCTAAAGAATGGAGAGGAACTTAAAGGTATATTCATCAAACAAGTTTTAGAAGACAGTCCAGCAGGGAAAACAAACGCACTTAAAACTGGAGATAAAATACTTGAGGTAAATGATGTTAAAGTACTGTTTTTATTGGAAACATACTGTAAGACAGTGAAATAATCATTTAGCTCGAAGACCTTTCTTTATGTGTTGGGGACCGTGTATGTACAGTCGGTGTGCTCTATTTATATGCCTTAGTTTGTACATTGTATGCACAATTTATGAGTTTCTCAAGTGAGTGGGGGTGGGGGTAAACAAATAAAATGATAAAAGAAAAACTTCAGCTGATTGCAAAAAACACTTTAACTAACAAAGGGCTCTATATAGAACAGGGCAGATGGTAGGCATTATGCTTCTCCCACATTCTTTAACAAGCTATAAATTTTTTTCTTGAAGCTCTAAATTTTATAATTGTGTGTTAGTAGGATATCTATGCTTGTTTAGAGAAAGAAATTGACCCTGGAAGGTTGAAGACTATTGAGCGGGGAGGATCCATGATTTGCACCTGATATGCTTCGTGGGCGCTAAGTTTTAAAGACACATCAGGCCGAGCATGGTGACTCATGCCTATAATTCTAACACTTTGGGAGGCCGAGACGGGCACATCACTTGAGGTCAGGAGTTTGAGAGCAGCTTGGCCAACATGGTGAAACCCCATCTACTAAAAATGCAAAAATTAGCCTGGCATAGTGGCATACGCCTATATTCCCAGCTACTCAGGAGGCTGAGACAGGCGAATCGCTGGAACCCTGGAGGTGGAGGTTGCAGTGAGCCAAGATTGGACTGCCCTCTAGCCTGGGTGACAGAGCGACACTGTTGTCTCAAAGCAGAAAAAAAAAGGCACATGAAACCACTGAGAATGCCCTGAGGTGTGAATGTGATACATTTCTTTCCATTGGGTTAATTGGGTGACACCATGGTGGGTACCTCTAATCCCATAATCTGCTTGTTCTTGATTCATTCTTTATGATGCTAACCATCAATCATGGTGTTTCACCTCTGGTAGAATACAAAGAGCCCTGGATATCATGGGTTGGAGTCGGAGTCTGTCCTTTTTATTTTCTATGTGTTTTTGGACAAATCATTAGACCTACTTATTTTGTTTTCAGATAAAATGGAAATGAGAATTCAAAATTGATAGCATTATTGTGAGGATTAAATTAAAGAACTACATAAAAGCTGCTCTGTATATACAAATGTTGAGTTATATTTGTGCTGTGCAATGTTTAAAACAATTTTCAAATATACTACTAATATGGCAATGAAGAAAATGACCAAAAGTCCCTTCCCTTATGGTGTTTACATGATAGTGGGAATGGGGGAATAGACAATAAAATAAATAAGTATATGTAGAACGTCAGATTGTAATAAGTAGCTAGGAAACAAAATAAAGCAGGGGAGGAGGATAAGGAGCGTCGGGTTCAGGGGGATGGTGAAAGCAATAGTCGCACTTTTAATAGCTTTGTTATGGAAGATGATATTGGGACAAATAGAGGAAATGAGAGAGTCAGCCATATGGATATGTGGAGGAAGAAAAACATGCAAAAGCTCCGAGGTAGGAGCTTGCCTAGATGTGTTCAAGGAGTAGCAGGAAGTCCAGCAATGATAGCATAGCGTGAACAAGCCAGAAGGGGTAAGAGAAAAGGGCTGAGGAGTGGTGGGAAGCCACATCATGTAGAGCCTGAAAGCTCTGGAAGGTCTTCTGCTCTGAATGCAGTGGAGAGTCACTGGAGAATTATGAGCAGGTAAGTATTGTTTCAAGGGAGTATTCTGGCTTCGGGGGCGGGGATGGAAGCAGGGGCCTCAGCCAGAAGGCTGTTGCAGTAACTTAGGAGAGAAAGAATGGCGGCCTGGACCAGAAGGAGGGCAGTCAGGTTGTAGCATATTTTGCAGGTGAATAATAGGACTTACTAACGGAATGGATGCCAATAAAGTGGCAAAGATAATTGAAAAGCTTTTCAGCTTGAGAAATTGAAGATGGAATTTCCATTTGCTGAGATGGGGAAGACTGTGGGAGGAACAGATTTGGGGAGATACGTTTTAGACATGTTAGGCTAAGATGCCTATTTGACATCCATATAGTGATAGTCATTTAGATAAACAAATAAGGAGTCCCGTATTCTTACTAATTTTTTTGGTCTTTTTCCTCAGTTTCAGTTAAAGTTTGCCTCCCACTGTGATTATGGATTTGTTTGCTATTCTTTGTAATTCTGTTGGTTTTGCTGTATTTAGTGGATTTGTTGGTGATTTGCTTTTGACATTATGTAGTTTTCCTCTTTATTCCTATTAGTTACTTTTTACCTTAAATTCTATTTTATTAATATTGGTAACCCTGTTTTATTTTAGTTATTAATTTACATGGTACTTTGCTTTTTTTTTGAAATGGAATCTCTCCCTGTCACCCAGGCTAGAGTGCAGTGGCACTATCTCGGCTCACTGCAGCCTCCATCTCCCAGGTTCAAGCAATTCTCCTGCCTCAGCCTCCTGAGTAGCTGGGATTACAGGCGCCCACTACCTTGCCTGGCTAATTTTTGTATGTTTTGGTAGAGATGGGGTTTTGCCATGTTGTTCAGGCTGATCTCGAACTCCTGACCTCAGGTGATCTGCCCACCTCAGCCTCCCAAAGTGCTGGGATTACAGGCATGAGCAACATATAACTAAATTTTGTTTTTTTAATTCAATCATCTAGAAAATAAGTGAGGTGAATTCACTTTTACTTTGATTACTGATCTATTATAATTTAATTTTTTAATATTTATTTTTGTATTATAGTTTTCTTAATGTATTTTGAAATCATCATAAATTCATAGGAAATTACAAAGAAGTATATGGGGAAGCCCCATGTAACCTTCACTCAGTCACCTCCAATTTTAATATCTTATACAACTATACTATAATAGCAACACCAAGAAAATGACATTGACTCAATCCGTAGTTTATTCAGATTTCACCAGTTATGCATGCATTGATTTGTGTGTGTGTTTGTAGCTCTATACAGTTTTATCACATGTAAAACCTTGCATATGCACCACCACGATTGAGAAACTCAACTGTGTCATCACCACAGAACTCCCTTGCATTACCCTTCTGTATTAGTCCGTTCTCAACTGCTATGAAGAAATACCTGAGAGTGGATAATTTATGAAAGAAAGAGGTTAAATTGACTGACAGTTCCGCATTGCTGGGGAGGCCTCAGGAAACTTATAATCATGGTGGAAAGAGAAGCAGGCACCTTCTTCACTTTCGATTGCCTCTTCCCTTTCTCTCCCATCCCTAACTTCTGTCAACCAGTTTAGTTGATGTCTATAAATGTTATTTCACTATTATCTCATAAATGCAATTATGCATTATGTGTTTTTTTGAGATTGCCTTTTTTTACTTAGCATAATCTCCTTGAGGTTCTTTCAATTTGTTGTACACATTAATAGTTCATTCCTATGGCTGGGTGAGGTGGCTCACACCTGTAATCCCAGCACTTTGGGAGGCGGAGGCAAGAGAATGGATTGAGTCCAAGAGTTCAAGATTTGCTTGGGCAACATAATGAGACCCTCTCTCTACAAATAAACTACCACTTTCTTCCTTTTTGTTGAGTAGTTGTCTTTGGAAATTCAGGCTGCCAAAACAAAATACCATAAACATAGAAATTCCATTATAGTTTTGAAGGCTGGGAACTCCAAGATCAAGGCATTGGCGGATTCAGTGTCTGGTGAGGACCTGTTTTCTGTGGGGCCAGAGATGCCCTTCTCACTGTGTCCTCACATAGTAGAAGGGATGAGCTAGCTATCTTGCGTCTCTTTTATAAGGCCACTAATCCCATTCTTGAGGGCAGAGCCCTCATGACCTAATCCCTTTGTAAAGGCCCTACCTACCTCCTAATACCTTCACCTTAGAGGTTAGGATTTCAAGATACGAATTGTGAAGGACACATAAATTCCAACCATAGCAGTGGCATTTCATAATATGGATGTACCAATTTGTTTAATCATTCACCCACTGAAAGACACTAGGGTAGTTTTTAATTATTGACTATTACAAATAAATCTGCTCTAAATATTTGTGTACAAATTCCTGAGTGAAAGTAAGTCTACATTTCTCTAGGATAAATACCCAAGGGTGCAATTACTGAGTTTTATGGTAATTTTACTTTTGGTTTTGAAAAGAATTGTCAAACTCTTTTCCAGAGTGACTGGCTATACTGTTTTACATTCACACCAGCAGTGTTTAAGTTTCTCCATATTCTTACCAACCTTTTCCCTTTACTCTCACACTCAGAACACTAGATGTCACCAGATGTGTAGGAGTTTCCCCCATACACTAAGCAGTTCTCCAGTGGACTCCAACTGGATATCTTACCATTCTGTTCAATTCCGATACTATGTATCTGGAGATAGTGTCAGATCCCCAGCGGACACCAACTGTCTTATAATTTAATTCAATTCCGATACTATGTACTTGGATATAGCATCAGATCATACAGTTGAGGGCTTGCTCCCACAAGATTGCCCCCATGTCAGACGCCAGTCTTAGTAGGTTGTCACCTATACTTCTGACCAGCTGGCTGCAAACCAGAATTCCCACATCCCTCCCCCTGAATTTTGTTAATTTACTAGGGCAGCTCAGAGAAACACTTACTTACATTTACTGGTTATACAAAGGTTACAGATGGACAGCCAGATGAAGAGATGCATAGGGCAAAGCGTGAGGAGGAGGGCACAGAGCATCCACACTCTGGGTGTACTACCTGCCACCCTTCCAGCATGTCGACATGTTCAACAACCCAGAAGCTCATCAAATCTTGTTGTTCAAGGGTTTTTACAGAGCTTCATCTCTAGCCCCCACCCTCACTTCTTGGAGATCGTGGGGGAAGTACAGGGATTCTCTAATCCTTTGGTCTTTCTGTGACTGGCCCCATCCCGAGGATATCCGGGGGATCTACCCTAAGCCACCTCAGTAGCATGAACTCACATGTGAAAGGGGCTGTTAATGCATAACAAAAGACACTCCTACCACTCAGGAAACTCCAAGGGTACTCTGTGACAAGAACAAGGACATTTCATATTATACCACAGGCACACACATCTGTGTCCTCAGCTTCTCATGTGCTCACTTCCTCCTCAGCCTACTCAAGTTCAGTGGTTGGCAGCTCCAACCCCTCCCTTGCATGTGCTTCCTACTCTTGATCCTCTTTCCTTTCACTGAACTTGTCTGGGAGAACCCCCTAGTTAAGTGCAGCTCTGCTTATTCCAGGTCTCTAGCATGGCTGGAAAAATAACCAGCCATGGTATCTGGTCTCATTAGAAGCTCATGAGCACCCCCTTAAGCGGGTCTTTAGTTTTGCCCTGCTGTCCTGTAATTTTCTCCTAGCTGGTTCAGTCTCCAGTTTTTATAAGTGATATGATTTGACTGTGTCCTCACCCAAATCTCATCTTGAATTGTAGTTACCAAAATCCCCACATGTCATGGGAGGGACCCAGTGGGTGGTAATTGAATCATGGGGGTGGTTACCCCTGCTCTGCTGTTCTTGTGATGATGAGTAAGTTCTTACAAGATCTGATGATTTTACAAGGAACTTTTCCCCCTTTTCTTGGCACTTCCCCTTCCTGCCATGTGTTTGCTTCCCCTTCCACTATGATTGTAAGTTTCCTGAAGCCTCCCCAGCCATACAGAACCATGAGATAATTAAACCTCTTTCCTTTATAAATTACCTAGTGTTACGCAGTTCTTTATAGCAGTGTGAGAACAAACTAATATGACAGGTAACTGTGCCAAACTCCTTATGCCTCTTAACTTAGTCTTGCTCTCAGTTTAAGGTCCTGGTTTCAGGTTTCATTGAGAAAATAGAGGCAGTTAAAGGGAACTTCCCCTGCTTCCAGTGCTCACCAAATCTTTTTTCTAATTGCCTCTGTAACAGCAAAGGAATTACACTTGTGCTTCTATCCAAAGCCAATCTCTCTAACTTGTACGGTAGGAATCATTTCCTCTTGACTATCCAAGGATATTGTCCTTACAGTTGTCATGTCTCTCCTTTATCATCCATTTTTTTCTCTACACTGTATCATTATTGCTGTAATATTTCCTGCCGTCTTAAAAACATCCCACATCCCTCTCCACCCACATTCCTGTTTCCTCGGTCCTCTAATAGCAAACCAGTCTTCACAAATTGTTAGTATCCATTGAGACCATAGACCATCCCAGCATTGACCATCCCAGCATTTACCAAGGCTTTGTTACATTATAGATTTGAAAACTTAATTCTGTTAAACATGTTTTGGAAATGCAGAGTGCTCTTGGGCATTCATGGGCATGTTAGCAAGTTACATTCTCTGAAATTTCTATAATAAGGAACTGTTTACACTTACTCAAATTTATTGAACACATAAATAGTTTTAGTAAAAGAACTTGTGGATGTTTTTTGGTACTTCTTTTTAAACATAATTTGAGAAATGTTCAACTACTCAATTGTGGTAACAGGCGATTTGCTTAAAATATTATGCCTCTCAGCTTAATGGAGAGATGATAAAAGTCCATAGATATTCCCAGCCTCCTTTATCCCACTCGGAATTATGTACTGTGCTCCTGGCAGAGGTGACAGACATCTTAAGGTTCTGTTACTGTCTGAACTACCTGTTTTGGATAATTATATTTAACCAGGGCTGTTTTTATTAATATATTTGACTTATCTACTTTTCTAAAGGTGAAATGTTACTTTCCTTAAACATGTTCTCCTAAAATAGCCAAGCCTTTTATGGGCCAATCTTATTTTTTTCTGACTGTGGTCTAACTCCTTAGACTCTGGTTGTTCTCATAACTAGGTAATACACATGAACTTTGAATTAACCTATCTGCAATATCTAATGCTGGTCTAATTGAAATAAGTTGCTCCTGTGTTTCAGGTGTCTGGAGTAGATTTGCAGAATGCCTCACACAGCGAAGCAGTTGAGGCCATTAAGAATGCAGGCAACCCTGTGGTGTTCGTTGTTCAGAGCTTGTCATCCACTCCACGAGTAAGTTTTAGTTCATATTTTCAAAAAGTTTAACAATACTCTGGATACCTGCAGACCAAGCTGGGCCCTCTAAATGTTTTCCACATATTTTCATTGTAGTTCCCAAACTATAGTTAAAGTATGAGCTTCATAAAAATTTAGTCATTAAGTTCCCTTTTTTCCCCTCCAGTTTTGATCTTCTGGTCAAATTGGAGTCATTACAGTGTGCATTGGTTTAAGTTACTGCTCCTGGAATCAAACTGACCTGTTTTCAATTTCTTGATTCCTTATTTACCAGCTTTGCTAACTTGGAGGCAAGTTACTTTTCTGAGCAAGTTACTTTGTTTATGAAATACTTTGAACAGAGGGTCACGTGTAAAAACATTGTAGAGATACTATCACATGTTGTATATATTTACTAAAGGATGTAAAAATAAAAACACGTTGACATGTTGTACTGTTGTGTGTTCTGATGTTAGAGATTCCAAATGTAAAAATAGCAATATTTAATCATAAAATTTTTCTTTTTCTTCTTTTTCTTTTTTTTGAGATGGAGTCTTGCTCTGTTGCCCAGTCTGGAGTGCAGTGGCACGATCTCAGCTCACTGCAACCTCTGCCTCCCAGGTTCAAGTGATTCTTGTGCCTTAGCCTCCCAAATAGCTGGGATTGCAAGCATGTACCACTATGCCCCACTAATTTTTGTGTTTTTAGTAGAGACGAGATTTCACCTTGTTCGCTAGGCTGGTCTCAAACTCCTGGCCTCAAGTGATCTGCCCACCTTGGCCTCCCAAAGTGCTGGTATTTCAGGTGTGAGCCATTGCGCCTGACCTACAATTTTTCTTCTGTAATGAATTACTCCTGTGGTATGGAATTGGCACTGTGATATGAAATGTCAGTGGCAGGATGTGGATTTTATACTACAATGTACAACAGAAACATCACCCTTAAAACTGGAAGCAATATTCTTTTTCTTCATTTTATAATGGAAGACAGCTGTTCAAAACATATACACTTCTTTTTTTGTTTGTTTCTGGGGACAGAGTCTCATTCTGTCACCTAACCTGGAGTGCAGTGGCATGATCATAGCTCGCTGTAGCCTTTATCTCCTGAGCTCAAGCAATCTTATTATCTTAGCCTCCCAAGTAGCTGGGATTACAGGTGCATGCCACTACACCTGGTGAATTTTTTTTTTGGTTTTTTGACAGGGTCTCACTTTGTTCCCCAGGCTTACATATGCACGTCTAACTGCATATTTTAAAAATTTATTTGCTTTCCAATATAGTTTTGTAGTGCATTCCAATCTGTTGTATGTCAAGGCAAAAAGAAAATAATACTTATATGGCAAACTGGGTGGGTATATGGTTGGCTATCCCAGTGGTGGGGGATTGATGGAATATTTTGCATACTTGTAACCTGCCTATGCACAGTGAGCTGCAGCCTGCATTGGCACCTCTGCTGTGTCACTGCATTTTGCAGTGTGGTGCCTTCCATTCTTAGCACCATGTTTACACCATCAAGACTAATTGAGAGAGGTGAGCTGAATAAAGTTCTCTTGTTTTCATAAAATTTGAAATTCAATAAGAATTTTTAGAATCCAGTTTTTAATTCTTATAATATTGAGAATGTAGTTGAGGCCATGGCTTTTATTTCTGGAAACCTAGTTCAACAGGAAAATTGGCCAGATTGTTGTTTGCCAAATTATACTTCCAAATCAATAATTTTGAATGAGAATGAGCCAATCAAATTATACATTTGCGTGGCCAGCTGTGAATGCCCTGCCAAAAAGGCTAAGCTTTCAATCCAACCTTTGCTAGTGAGCTGAGGTGGAAAGTTTTGTTTGGATGACACAAACAGTGCAATTTCTTTCAATTATTCGAACAAAGAAAATCTCTTCAGCACCATACCATGCTCAAGTTACTTACTCCCTATGTAGTATAATAGAGTGCCACATTGTACATTCAGTTCATCAGGCATTGAACTATCTGTGATTCTAGCCAAGGGAGCATCTCCCATTGATGATGTTAATTACTATGTCCATGACTTGTTCCATTTTCAACTTTGTTTATAGGGCAAAGTGACTTTTCTTTTTTGAGACAGGGTCTTATTCTGTCCCCCAAGCTGAGTGCAGTGGCACAATTATGGCTTGCTGAAACCCCGAACTCCTTGGCTCAAGCAATCTTCCCAGTTCAACCTCCCAAGTGGCTGGGACCACAGGCACACATCACCATGCCCAGCTAGTTTTTGGTTTTTTCCTGCAGACAGGGTCTCCCCTTATTGCTCAGGAAGGTCTTGAACTCCAGGCCCAAGCAATCCTCCTGCCTCAGCCTCCCAAAGTGTTGGGATTACAGGCATAAGCCACTGCACCTGACCAGGGCAAAGCGATTATTATTGCGTGAGGCAAATGAAAGGAGAATCAAGTTTCATGTCTCTATAAAATGGTGCTATTTTTGGTTTACTTATTATTGCAAGTAGTACTGATTATCCAGAAATAGAAAATATAGGCAATGCTTAATCATTTGTATCTAGTTTACATTAAATTTTGAACTTTCCTTAAAACCCCCAAAATAAGTCATTTTCTAATGTTGTGTCCATCTAAGGCCTGATGTCTAAAAGTACCTTGGTCACATAAACATTCTCCTCAGCACTATGAATTGAGCAGTTGTTTTTATCTGTGTGCATTATCAGCTGCCTTAGGAGCATCACCAATACACCTTTTTTTTTTTTTTCTGAGACAGAGTCTCACTCTGTTGCCCAGGCTGGAGTGCAGTGGCACAATTTCGGCTCATTGCAACCTCTGCCTCCTGGGTTCAAGCGACTCTTCTGCCTAAGCCTCTTGAATAGCTAGGATTACAGGCATGCATCACCAAACCCGGCTGATTTTTGTATTTTTAGTAGAAACAGGGTTTCACCATGTTGGTCAGGCTGGTTTCGAACTCCTGACCTCATGATCCACCTGCCTCGGCCTCCCAGAGTGCTGGGATTACAGGCGTGAGCCACCACGCCCAGCCACCAATACACCTTTTAAATCTTCTCACCCTGACTTTCTCAAGCATATTTTCAGCCTTCTGGAAAAATGTGTGTATCTACTTGGATGTACTTGGCAAATATTTATTTGAGAGTAAGGCCTATACAACGTTTTTCTGTAAGGTAATTTTTTCCACTTAATAACATAACTGCATTTCACAGAAATATCATATATATATATTTCATATTAAAAAATCCTTTTGAAATTGGGTCATATCTTCAGCTCATTATGTTTATCATCACGTGTTGCTTTCTTTCTTCCTATATTCCAATTGTACTTACCAATACCATTGTTCCATAAGGGTACCTACTTTTTTTTTTTGAGACGGAGTCTCGCTCTGTCGCCCAGGCTGGAGTGCTGTGGCCGGATCTCAGCTCACTGCAAGCTCCGCCTCCCGGGTTCCCGCCATTCTCCTGCCTCAGCCTCCCGAGTAGCTGGGACTACAGGCGCCCGCCACCTCGCCCGGCTAGTTTTTTTTTTGTATTTTTTAGTAGCGACGGGGTTTCACCATGTTAGCCAGGATGGTCTCGATCTCCTGACCTCGTGAACCACCCGTCTCGGCCTCCCAAAGTGCTGGGATTACAGGCTTGAGCCACCGCGCCCGGCCTAAGGGTACCTACTTTTTTTGACACATGAACATTTTGCATATTAATCGCCTATAAATATATTTTTACTTTCACAAGAAATACAATCGTCTGTTTTCCTGAAAGGTGGAGTCTTATTGAGCATTTTGTCTTCTAAATTTTGCTAAAGATATATGTACAGAAGAACATTTCTCTGCTATTTGAAAAACAATGGGCCAGCCGTGGTGCCTCACGCCTATAATCCCAGCACTTTGGGAGGCCGAGGTGAGAGGATCACTTGAAGTCAGGAGTTAGAGACCAGCCTGGTCAACATGGCGAAACCCCGTCTGTACTAAAAATAGAAAAAGTAGCCGGATGTGGTGGTACACACTTGTAATCCCAGCTACTTTTGGGAGGCTGAGGCACAAGAATTGCTTGAACCCAGGAGACGGAGGTTGCAGTGAGCTGAGATCGCGCCACTGCACTCCAGCCTGGGCGACACAGCCAGACTTTGTCTCAACAACAAAAAAAAAAAAAAAAAAAAAGAAAGAAAGAAAGAAAAGAAAAGAAAGAGAAACATTATAGTGGCAATTGACATTCTGTCTCATCCCAAAGCTTCTATTTAGCATCAGCTAGTTTTTCCATGGGAGAAAGTAGTAGTGTGGGCAGGTAGTTTCTGATTTGTCAGGGAGGCAGTGTTTTGTTCAAGATTCCTCAGGACAAGGAACACATGCCTGTAAACCCCACCAGTCTTTGAAATCTGACTTAGGTTGTTATATGTATTAAACAGATGTAGAAATATTAGGTACTAGCACAGTGCCTCTTCACATAGCACTGTATATATATTAATGTATCATTACTGTTGTTTTTTATGTAAATGACACATTTCTGAGACTTTCTCATTTATTCTAAACTTTTTACATTCTGTATTAAAAATGAAAATTTAATCTTAAATTGTATTTAGGGGAAAATGGGCTTTTTGTTTTTAATTATCTCTAGGCAGGCAGTCTTTTAGTTTTCTGAGCAAGGAGTTGTTTTTTTTTCCTTTTTAATTTATTTATGTATTTTTTGAATCAGGGTCTTGTCTTGCCCTGTAACCCAGGCTGGTGTTCAGTGGTGCAATTGTGGCTCACTGTAGCCTCGACCTCAGCCCCACAAGTAGCTGGGATTATAGACACATGCCACCACACCCAGCTAATTTTTAAATTTTTGTAGAGATGGAGTCTCCCTCTGTTGCCCAGGCTGGTCTCAAACTCCTGGACTCCTGCGATCCTGCTGCCTTGGCCTCTCAAAGTGCTGGGATTACAGATATGAGCCACTGTACTTGGTCTATTTTTTTCTTTTAATCTTCATGTCTCTCACCAGATTTTATGCCAAGATTATCTGTGCTAGCTCTTTGAGGAGCCTCTTTTTATAAAATTAAACTGGTTCATTTATTTATAAACATTTATTATGTACAACTATGTATTAGGCCGTTTCTGAACACTAGAGAAATAGTGAAAAATAACATTGAATTCTGCTCTCATTAAGCTTATTCAGTGGTGGGAATAGATTTGTTAATTCATCCTTATGCTAATAGTGATAGTGGAATATTTATTGAGCACACACAGTGTGGGAGATAACATACTTGAACTGGGGGTACAATGATGAAGAAGGTAAATCTACCAAACAAATGTGTTATCCTATGTTCTTGGATAATTAATTAGATCACCCCTAAAACTCTATCTTGCAAAATTTGATGTTTGGATGACAGTTAGTATGTGACCTTGTTTTTAGTCTCTTTCATCTTCAGCTTCTAGATCTACATATAGAAACCTGCATTTTTATGCCCTGATGGCATATATATAACTTTATAATATTTTAGAGTTATGTATCTTGTCAGATTTTCCAAGTTTTATTGTTTGCTTTGAATTGTACTTCTCATATTTTTACCTTTTAGATGAAGTTACAAAGTTAAGATTTTAGCTGTTTAAACAAATACATTTAGGAATGTAATGATAGACCAGGCACAGTGGCTCACATCTGTAATCCCAGCACTTTGGGAGGCTGAGGCGGGCAGATCATCTGAGGTCAGGTGTTCGAGAGCAGCCTGGCCAACATGGTGAAATTCCATCTCTACAAAAAATACAAAAATTAGCTGGGCATGGTGGCAGGTGCCTCTTATCACAGCTAGTCAGCTGGAGAAGCACTTGAACCCAGGAGGCAGAGGTTGCAGTGAGCAGAGATCGTGCCATTGTACTCCAGCCTAGGCGACAAGAGCGAATCTCCATCTCAGACAAAAAAAAAAGAAAGAAAGAAAAAAAGAAATGTAATGATTGAAAAAAAATTCTCCATTCTGGAATATCAGAGAAAAAAAAATGTGATGATTATGTCATTTAAATATTTTCTTCCCTCCACCCCTTTTTTTTGTCGCCGTAGGTCATTCCTAATGTACATAACAAGGCCAACAAAATCACCAGTAACCAGAACCAGGACACCCAAGAAAAGAAAGAAAAGGTAACTTGAACTTCTCAAGGCTTTAAAAAATGTTTTTGATTTTATTTTTTCCGTATCTGAACTCTAATAAAAGTGGCTTTTTGATGAGTGTCAGCGTTGTAGAAGCACTATATTTATTTATTTTTTTCCTGCGAATATAACTGGTTCTTACCAGGATGGAGAACCGAAACGTGGTGCAGCGTAGATGCAAAAATACTATAAACGGCCAGCCAGCCATCAACGTCTATAGCTTTCTTTCCCGTTCAGACAGGCTGGTTGTTTGTCCATTCCCAGAACGTGCCTCTCACACTGAGACTTTGATCTGGCTGCTCTCGCCTGGAAGTCCATTTCCCACGTTGCTCTCCCATAAGAATCCTTTTCATTCTTCAAGGACCACATCAAAGGTCATCTCTCCTGAGAAAACTATCCTCCCTGTCAATCAGAATGAATCCTCCATTCCTGTTTGCCCACCTCTATTGAAGTAGAATCTGTTGACCTAAAAATTATTTTAAGATGTGGTGTCCAGTAAGGATGAATTTTCATTTTTTCCCATCAAGAGAACTTATTGTTCTCTTGGGGAATTGCTGTCCCACTGTTTTAAAATAGACCTCCTTTACCCACTGATTTGCAGTGCAACTCTGCTGTATCTCAGGTTACAAGGGGGAGTCTGTTTCTGAGCTTTCTCTTTGTTCCATTTGATCAACTTGTCTATCCCAGTACAAATGCTGCACTGACTTAATTATTAAAGCCTAGTAATCAATCTTGTTTCCTGATAGAGCACTTTCTTTTATGTGTTTCTTCTTCTTAGACATGTCTTAATGATTTATATCATTTTTCTTTTCTGTATCCATTTAGAATCAGATTGTTAAATTCCACAAAACTTTCTTTTGGGATTTTGGTTGGAATTGTGTTGAATCTATAGATTCACATAGAAAGAAGTTACATCTTTTGGATGTTGAGACTTTTAAACCATTAATATGATTTTTTAAATTTATTAAATTTTTAAATTTCTTTTAATTTTTATAATTTTCTTTCTTTTCTTTTTCTTTTTTTTTTTTTGTGAGACAGAGTCTCGCTCGGTCACCAGACCAGAGTGCAGTGGTGCGATCTTGGCTCACTGCAACCTCCACCTCCTAGGTTCAAGGGATTCTCCTGCCTCAGCCTCCCAAGTTGCTGAGATTACAGGCATGTGCCACCATGCCCAGCTAATTTCTGTATTTTTAGTAGAGACAAGGTTTCACCATGTTGTCCAGGATGGTCTCGAACACTTGACCTTATGATCCACCTGCCTTGGCCTCCCAAAGTGTTAGAATTACAGGCATGAGCCACTGCGCCCAGCCTATAATTTTTTTAAAAAATATATTGAAATCTTGATTTATTCCTAGGTATTTTATTTTGCTATTTAATGATACCTCTTTAAATTGTGTTTTCTGTTTGTTTCTAGTATGTAGACACAAAATTGACTTTTATATATTTATTTGACATCTTGTAACATTATTCTTTTAAAACATATAATAATCTAGTGGAGAATACTGGAAAAACCATAATGGTGAAACAAAAAAATAAAAATATAAACCTACAACCTAAAGATAAATCTTATTTCGTATAGAACCTTTTAGTGTCTTTGTGTGTATGCTCCATATATATACATGATATTTTTAATAAGAATATGAATCTTGAATTCTTATTCTATGTAGATTTTTATTTTTGGATTTTCTATACATATAATAAATAATAAACACTTTGGAATAAGGTAGTTTTCTTTTTCCCTTTCCAATCTTTCTTTTTCTCATTTTATTGTATCTGCTAAGACCTCCAGCACTGTGTTTATTACAACTAATGATAGCTAACATTCTTGTCATTTTTCTTCCTGATATTTAAGGAAAAGCTTTTCATATTTCACCATTGAATATGATGTGTACTGTAGGTATTTGTAGATAATCTGTCATGTAACTGTCTGATGGGTTCATCTTACCCACTGCCCAAATACAGTCGATGTATCAAGACAGGGGAATTGCAGTAGAGAAAGAGCCTAATGCATACAGAGCTGACTAAATGGGAGATTGGAGTTTTATTATTACTCCAATTAGCCTCCTTGAAAATTTGGAGGCTAGGGTCTTCTTTCAAAGATAGTTTGGGGGCTAGGGAATAGGGAATGCTGATTAGTTTGGTTGGTGATGAAATCATAGGGAGTCCAAAACTGTCCTCTTGCGCTGAGTCAGTTCCTTGGGGGAGGCGAGGCAGAAGACCAGATAAACTTACCAGTCTGGGTACGTTGGCTGATCCATCAGAACGCAGAGTCTGGAAAATACCTTAAATACTAGTTTTTATAATAGTAACATTATACATGGAAGCAACTGAGGAGGTTAGGAATCTTGTGGCTTCTGACTGCATGACTCCTAAACCGTAATTTCTAATCTTGTGGCTAATTTGTTGGTTTTGCAAAGATGGTCTGGTCCCCAGGCAAGTAGGGGGTTTGTTTTGGAAAAGAGCTATTGCCATCTTTGTTCCAAAGTTTAACTATAAACTAAATTCCTCCTATTGTCAGCTTGGCCTATGCACAAGGATGAACAAGGCCAAGGTATTAGAGGTTAAAGGCAAGATGGAGTTGGTTAGGTCAGATCTCTTTCACTGCAATAGTTTTCTCACTGTTAATAAGTTTTGCAAAGGTGGCTTCAGTCAGGTTAAGGAAATACTCTCTTTCATTCCTGCTTTGCTAAGAATTTTTACCATGAATGGCATGGGCATTGAATTTAATCAGATGTATTACTAATCTCTAGTGAAAGAAGTGTGTGCATGTATAAATTTTTTTCTCCTTGAATCCCTTAATGTAGTAAATTATATTAATAGATTTCAGAATGTTGAACCAATCTTGACTTACTGGAATGCAATTTATTTGGTCATTTTTTTGGCGGGGGGGGCCCATTGCTGGTATTTCTTTTAGGATTTTTCCATCCATGGTCATGAGTGAGATTTGCCTAGAAATTTTCATTTATATACTGTCCAATCTGGCTTTGGTTATGGTAAACTACTAAAATGATTAGTAGGAGCATGTATTCTTTTAAGTTCTCTGAGAGTTTGTATAAAAAAAGAAATTATCAGCCGGGCACGGTGGCTCATGCCTGTAATCCTAGCACTTTGGGAAGCCAAGGTGGGCAGATCACAAGGTCAGGAGTTCAAGACCAGCCTGACCAACATGGTGAAACCCCATCTCTATTAAACATACAAAAAATTAGCTGGGTGTGGTGGCATGCACCTGTAATCCCAGCTACTCCAGAGGCCAAGGCACGAGAATCCCTTGAACCTGGGAGGTGGAGGTTGCAGTGAGCCAAGATGGCGCCACTGCACTCCAGCCTGGGCGACAGAGCGAGACTCTGTCTCAAAAAAAATAAATAAATAAATAAAAGAAAGAAAGAAATTATCAGTTCCTTCAGTCTTTAGTCAAGCTACCCTATGAAGCCATTGTGGGCCTGTGTTTTCTATGTGGGAAAAATTTAAAATACTGATTTAGTTCTTTAATAGTTATTGAATCATTCTGATTTTCTATTTCTTCTAGAGTCATTTTTGGTCATTGACTCTTCTAGGAATATTAATATCACCTAAGTTTTTACATTTGTTGGCATAAACTTGTTTGTGTATTTTTTTTTTTTTTTGGAAACAGTCTCGCTCTGTCACCCAGGCTGGAGTGAAGTGATGCAACCTCAGCTCACTGCAACTTCCACCTCCCAGATTCAAGTGATTCTTGTGCCTCAGCCTCCCAAGTAGCTGGAATTACAGGCATGTGCCACTATGCCTGGCTGAATTTTTATATTTTTTTTTAGTAGAGACGGGTCTTACCGTGTTGCCCAGACTGGTCTTGAACTCTTGAGTTCAGGCAGTCTGCACACCTCAGCCTCTCAGTGCTAGGATTACAGGCCCGAGCCACCACGCTCAACCATTTCTCTTAACTTTAATCATCTCTGCTCCATTCATAGTGGTTCTTTTTCATTCTGAATTATGGCCAGGCCTGGTAGCTCATGCCTGTAATTCCAGCACTTTAGGAGGTCTAAGTAGGAGGATTGCTTTAGCTCAGAAGTTCCAAGACCAGCCTGGGCAACCTGGCAAGACCCTGTCTCTACAAAATATAAAATATTAGCTGGGTGTGGTGGTGTGCACCTGTAGTCCCAGCTACTTAGAAGGCTGAGGTGGGAGGATCGCTTGAGCCAGGGAAGGCCGCAGTGAGCCGTGGTCACATGATTGCACTCTAGCCTAGGGGACAGGGCAAAATCCTGTCTCAAAAATTTTTTTTAAAAGTAAAAAATAAAACAAACAATAATGAAAAATAAAATAAATTATAAAAATTAAAATTGATAATTATTTGCTATATCTTTTTCTTGATTAATCTTGAAAGTAATTTTTCATTTAATTTTTTTTCTGAAGAATTACCTTTTGAAGTGTGTTCGTCTTATCTGTTATATCTTTTTTCTGCTTAATTAATTTTGTTCTCATCTTTATATTGCCTTGCTTCTTTGTTTGGATTCATTCCCCTTTTTCACTCCTTAATAATCTTTAGTTAAATGTGGAGATTATTAATTTTCTTTCTTTCTTGTCTAAAATAATTGTTTAAGGTTATAAATTTTTTCTTTCTTTTTCTTTTTTTTTTTTTTTTTTGAAGACACAGCCTTACTCTGTTTCCCAGGATGGAGTGCAGTGGGGTAATCATGGCTCACTGCAACCTCACTGCCAGTAGTCCTCCCATCTGAGCCTTTCAGGTAGCTGAGACCACTGACACACACCACCACGCCCAGCTAATTTTTTGTATTTTTTTTAGAGATGAGGTTTTGCCATGTTGCCCAGGCTGATCTCAAACTCCTGGGCTAAAGCAATCTGCCTACCTCAGCGTCCCAAAGTGCCGGGGTTACAGGTTTGAGCCACTGCCCCTAGCCTAAATTTTGCTAAGTTCCTGTTTACTACATTCTAAGATTTTAAATTGAATTTCTGTTTTTTGGTACTAAGGGTTTTTTGTTTGTTTTGTTTTTGTTTTAAGCTCCAATGTGATTTCTCTTTGACCCAAAATGTATTTAGAAATATATTCTGAAGTTTCCACGTGAATATTTTTAAATATCTTTTTGTTCTTATGTTCTAATTTAGCTATAATCAGAGATTGTTGTTTATGTAATATTAATTCTTTGACGTTGGTTGAGACTTGTTTTTAATGGCCTAGTACGTAGTTATTATGAATGTTATATTCGTGATTAAAAAGGATAGCTATTAAAGTGCATCCAAGTTTAAAATTTTTATATCATCCTGGGGGAATTGGCCCTTTTATTAATATGTGGCAGCGTTTAGTAATACCTTAAACATCTATTTCACTCACTGATATGGTTTGGCTGTCTCCTCACCCAAATCTCATCTTGAATTCTCACGTGTTGTGGAAGGGACCTGGTGGGAGATAATTGAATCATGGGGATGGGTCTTTCCTGTGCTACTCTCGTGATAGTGAGATCTCTCCTGCCTCAGGGAAATGTAAGTCCATTAAACCTCTTTTTCTTCCCAGTCTTGGGTATGTCTTTATTAACAGCATGAAAACAGACTAAGATACCCACTATCACTGAAACCATGTTGACTTTCTTCTTGTATTTGCCTGGTATGTTGGGTTGGAATTTGTTAAGCCACACACATAAAACGAAGTCAGGTCTTTAACTTTAGTGAATCTAAACTTGTATGGAATTCTTTTTTTTTTTTTTTTTTTTTTTGAGACAGAGTCTTGCTCTGTCACCCAGGCTGGAGTGCAGTGGCGTGATCTCTGCTCACTGCAACCTCCGCCTCCCGAGTTCAAGGGAGTCTCCTGCATCAGCCTCCTGAGTAGCTGGGATTACAGGCGTGTACCACCATGCCCAGCTAATTTTTGTATTTTTAGTAGAAACAGGGTTTTACCATGTTGGCCAGGCTGGTCTCGAACTCCTGACCTCAGGTGATCCACCCACCTCAGCCTCCCAAAGTGCTGGGATTATAGGCACGAGCCACCGCACCTGGCCACTTGTATGGAATTCTTAAGGTGCACCTTTTTCCTCTTTTTCTTTTTCTCTTCCACCTCAAGCTAAGACCAAGGCCAGGAAATAAATCTTCTGTGATCAATATTTTGGCTTGTTTACTTTTTTAAACCTTTATCTACTACAGATTTCACCCCATTAGGAAAAAAGCCCTAACTGAATTGAACCCATGGGACAACTTTAATTACACATATGTACGTGGGGGCCAATCAAGACACTGACTCCTTGAGGATTTAAGGAAAGGGTTTTTGCAAAAGATGAGGAAAAGTGTCATTAGGTTGTTTACCAAATTAAAGGATTGTCTGTTTAACCTGATTGGCCACTGTCTTTGAGTTCAGATTTTAATCACAAAGATTATATTCAGATTAGCAGTAGCACATGTTATATGATCAGGCTGTTGTGGGTTTTTTGGGGGGACACCTATTAATAAGCATAGGTAATATATAAGATTCCAGAAGATGGTGGTTATTGCTTGCAGAGGTGTTTCTTTTTCCCTACAGATTGCAGGTAATTAGTTGCGGGATTCTTTGTCAATCTTTTAGAGGAACAAGCCTTTATTTTCAGGGATAGGAATTTGGGAGGGTGATATTTTTAGTCTAACTTCCCACCTTGCTTGGCCTCAAGGGGGCACTTGGGACTCATTAAATCCTTATCTCTCATTAGATAAAAATGTGTAGATACTGGATGATTATATAAAAGTCAAGACAATACAATCTGTAGTGAGAGAAAACAGATCAGTGGTTCCTTGGGGATGGGGTGTCAGGGGAAGAGGTGGGAAGGAGGGATTTAGAAAAGACATGAACAGATTTTTAGGGATGATGGTTATGTTGACTATCTTGATTGTGGTAATGGATTCAAATTGTATCCTTTAAATGTGTGCAGTTTTGTACATGTCAATTATACTTCAATATATTGAATTAAAGCTGTTAAAGACAAACAAAAAATATTCCTACCATCTTGCAGCTTGCGTTTCTAGTGGGGCAAGGCAAACAGGATAGAATCAGTAACTGCTACTTTATTTTTTAATTTTTTTTCAAAATGGAGTCTCACTCTGTCACCCAGGTTGGAGTGCAGCAGTGCAATCTCAGCTCACTGCAACCTCCACCCCCCAGGTTCAAGCAAATCTCCTGCCTCAGCCTCCTGAATAGCTGGGACTACAGGTGCACACCACCACACCTGGCTAATTTTTGTATTGTTTTAGTAAAGGTGGGGCTTCACCATGTTGGCCAGGCTGGTCTTGAAGTCCTGACATCAGGTGATCTGCCCGCCTTGGCCTCCCAAAGGGCTGGAATTATAGATGTGAGCCACCATGCCTGGCCAGTAACTGCTACTTTAAAGTAATTTGGGGACAAGACATGGAAACCCACAAAATATGACATTTGGAAGGGACTGGAATTTAAGCTCCATGAGGGCAGGGACCTCATCTGTTGGATTATTACTGTACCTCTATTGCCTGAAACACTGCCTGGCGTCATATATATTTCTTGAATGAATAAAGAATCCTAAAATCAAATCAGATCTCTGACTTTAGGTTTCCAAGGGTTGGCAGATGCCCTCCAGGCAAGTGTCACCTTCCAGTGCTCCACTGGACCTCCTGATTTGGGATTTATAGTTGTTTCTGACTTTAGTCACATGTCACAAAAGCACTGTTTAAACTTTAATCTGTCATTTTTATGTGGTTAAGAAGGGTTCTTCAGAATACCTAATCTACCCTATTGCTGGAATTTTGTCAATTCATATGTTGATGCAAAGATGTGAACATTCATCAAGTGTTTATTGGTTACCTATAGTCAACCAGTTACTGTGCAGCAATCTGGGGATATAACATCAAAAAGGAAACATATAAGGTAACACTCCGTGGGGACACAGACAATGAACACCACGTAGGTGAATGAACTGGTTGCTACTCCAGCCACATCTGGGAACAAGATAATGTAATCAGTTCAGGAAAATTCCACATAAGATCCCAGGAAAGAAAAAAGTATGTGTGTGATTCTTATCAACTTTGGACTGCTCCATTAAACCAGTTGAATTTCAATGCATGGCAAGGGTATTTGCATTCAGTAAAAACCCCAGTAGGAACCTGTAATACCAAAAATCAACTGAGTTATTTGTCACAAAGAAAAACACCTAGCCACTGCATTAATGTGGCAACAGGAGAAATCATATCAGAATCTACATCTTCATTACAGGATGGTCTTTTAGTGGTTGCTGAATGCTCTTTTTACTGTATTACTTTTCTCTGAAATTGCATCTTAGATGCCAAGCATTTTACTACATTCTGGAATGACAAGGCGCCTTCACCATAAGAGGCATTCAGATCAGGGTGCCACGTGGAGTGAAATAAAGAGAATGTAATTAGTATGAAAATAAAAATGTGCCCAGCATGCTTTGAGAGCATACTCTTTTCAAGGTTAGGAAGCCAGGTGACTAATCTCTCTCTTTAAAAATTATTATCACTAGAAGTTTTTTTGTGTATCTTATTTTCTCCTTAGTATAAAAGCAAGACATGGTCTCAAGAATCATTGACAATACAAATCACCTGAAACTCATTTCTAACTGAGGTCTAGGTTTGGTTTGAGATCATTCACTTTAAAAACAGAGAGTGACTAAAAACTAAACAAACAAAAAACCAATGAGCAGATCTTGCATAAGTCTCTAGTTTTATTCTAGTTTGCCTCAGTTTACTGTTTTTTTATCTGTTTTGCATTATGTAGAGTGAAAGAATAGGCAATCAGGATTCATAGAAACGCTAGTATTGGCCAGGCACAGTGGCTCACGCCTGTAATCCCAGCACTTTGGGAGGCCAAGGCGGGAAGATCGTTTGTCAGGAATTCAAGACCAGCCTGACCAACATGGTGAAACCCCATCTCTTCTAGAAATATAAAAATTAGCCAGGTGTAGTGGTACAAGCTTGTAATCCCAGCTACTTGGGAGGCTGAGGCAGGAGAATTGCTTGAACTTGGGAGACGGAAGTTGCAGTGAGCCGAGATGGCACCACTGCACTCTAGCCTGGGTGACAGAGTGAGACTCTGTCTCAAAACAAAAAAGAAATACTAGTATTAACTGAAAGTTCCTAAAAACTCTTGGCTATTTTCTAAGGTTGTCTTCAGTGTTATTTCATATATTTTCTTTCTTTAAGAGGTTATGAACTTTGATTATGTGAATTTGGATTCTTACATAAAAATGATTCTGAGTTTGTGGTTTTTGTGAAAAAGAGATTCTTAAAATTATTATTAAAAGCCTTGTACATTTAAAGTAATGTAATTTTAGTCAACTATTATTTTCTGGAAACTTTGGGACTATTACATTTAAATAATGCTGATTTCTATAAGCAATCAGAAAGAGATTCTTTATTTTGAGAAATTTACATCTAATTTATTAATATGCTCTGAAGGTAGGAAAATATTTCACACTCAAAATGAAAGGTAAGGACTTTTCTTTCTCCAGTGCGGATACACAGAATGTGTTCAGCTTCTGTCCTGCAGCTATAGCCATATGTCGAATGTAGACACAGGAATGCAAAACCCCACTGGTTTTTTGTCAAAGAGCTGTTCTTTCCAGTGGACCCAAGACATGGTCTTGTACAAAAAGACAGACAGGCACACAAAAAGACTAAACAATGCATTCTCTGTTGTCTCTCAACCAATTGAGAATAGATCTTTATAGAATCAATATATTATAGATTCTCATCCCAACAAATAACTCTAAATGGTCAGACCATAAAACCCAACTTCATTTATTTCTACTATCAGTGAGGAATTACAAGTACGTATCAGAACCAAACTTGGTCTCATATCAGAAACAAAATCATAGAACTGGAAATAAAAATCAGAGAAACTCTCAAAAAAGCAAAGTTCTGTTGCCACTTGGAATTAACTGTGGGTGCCAAAAAATCATGTAAATGGGCTTAAACAGCTCATGAATTGCATCTCTGAGGCATCACAATTTAATTGGTTCTGGTAGGTGAGTCTGCTTGAGCATCTCTGTGGGACCTCCAAAACTGTTCAAAGCATAATTTAAGAAAAAAATAAAAACATGACTGAAAATTATGCAAAATGTGCAGGTGCCAGGTATTTATTTAACTCATTAATGAGAGAACCAATAGGATGGTAAGCCTGGTGCAGAGAGAATTGAAGAGAGTGAAGTGCTATTGAAGAGAGTGCTAAAAGAAAGAATGCTTAAGATTCCGATTTAGATAAAAAACTGGTTAATGTCTTACAGAGCAATAAAACTGTAACCTTTGAAGTGATCTTTTCTACAGGACTAAAATCATTTGCATCTCTACCAGACACAATTAATATGCAATGATATTGAGCAAGAATTATTTGCATCTCTGACATTTTTCTAAGGTTAATAATACGTCAGGGAACCCAAACAGCACGAGTGACAACCAGTTGTTTAGTCATTCAGCAAATTGTTCAGGGAGGCCTACAGTGTCCCCAGGACTGTTCTCAGAGTTGAGGATACCACAGAGTCTGTTTTGTGCTTTACCCTCCTGAAGGTCACAATCACCTGGTCTGGTTGTATATCCCTTGCTCCGGCTGCCTTTGCCACACCTGGGGAGAGCCTGGCCCTGTACACACCCTTCTCTCATGTGCAGTATCTGGCAATCCACATTCAGATTATAAGGAGACCAGGACATGCTTATTCTGTATTCTTTTTCAAGAATATCAGTAGAAGCTAATTAAATAAATCAGTTGTACAATTTTGCCTTAGACATAAAAAATTCCATTAAAGAGAATTCATCTGAATATTATTTTAAAACCTGGCTGTCTTTGTTCTGAGTATTGTCTTTGATATAGAATATCCTGGTTCTGAGGAAAAGGTTTACTGAAGAGTTCATTTGCCTTTACTCTTCATTTCACTCAGTTTTAAGTTTTTTTCAACTTAAAACAATCAAAGAGACAAAGTGATCACATTTCTGGATTCTCCTCTTGCCTAAGAGGCATTTTGTATTTGGCATCTTCCGTCATCACTCTTGCATTTTATAGATTTTTGCATTTTCTACAAGTGTATATAGTTTCTGCTTTGGTTCGACATTATCTTAAGTAAATAAGGGTGTGTGCTTTCCTTTATGACTCTCAAATAGTGTTTTCTATTTTGGAGGAATTTATTACATGCCTGCTTTCTGTAATGGACCACTCATTGGCCACTTACTGAAGTGTATCCTGCCATTAGTGGTTTTGTCATATAAAGCATAATTGAATGTACTTTATTGAAATCCTGTAGCATAATCCAGTTATTTTGGTTTTTGTGAAGTGCTTGGGTATATCGGCTCCTATTCTTTTTAGCAGCTTGAGTCTCACCGTTGTGTTTGGCATGTTTTATTTTTCCCATCGTTCAAGAAAATGTCTTCATTCTGTGAAGGTAATTTGGTCCTAGAGTTTAATTCTACTTTAATTGTGTATATGAACCAAATATTGATGTGCTGTATCATTTCGTATGTGAATTGAATGAATATTTATGCAGATATAATTATTCACCATGAAGATATCTCTTTTTGAAAATGTTGAAGTGTGTGTTGACCATCTATAAATTATAGATGAATACATTTTCAGTTAGAAAATCTTGGTCTGTCACGTGTCTTTTAAAGAATAAAATCTGTAACTTCTACAATTGAAGAAAAAGTTTAAATGATTGTAGAATTAATACAATGGATAGTTTTTACTTATACATTTATTTTAGAAATGTCTTTCACTTGAATTTTCTGGTTAATAACAAAATTAAACTTCCACAATGTAAATGAAATACAAATAACTGATTTTCTCACTAGAGAAAGGAATGCATTCTTTTAGGTAGCTAACAGTCTTAAAAACTTGCTTTTAAATTCCTATTTTTCTGCATTAGTGTGTTTATATCACAGAGTCACTTTCATATTATAACATAAACATAAAAGAATACATTGTGTTTGTTTTACAATCCTCATGATACAAATGAAGTTGGGTATGGTCTAAATATTTCCAGACTGTCTTTTTATGCTTTTTGTCGTTGAAAGAAGAGCATTGTACAAACACAGCATTTAACCCTTCTCTCAAATTTTGCATCTTCAGAGGCAAGGAACTGCCCCACCGCCGATGAAACTCCCTCCTCCTTATAAAGCTCGGTCTGATGACAGTGATGAAAATGAAGAAGAAGATGCCTTTACCCACCGTGAGTGCCTTTTCACTATTTAGGGTAGATGCAGAACTTATTAAATTATGTTTTAACGACTGTTGTAAATTATCAAATATATGGCTGTGAGTTCTTCAAAAATGTGCATGAACGTATGCTGAAAAAGCAAATCTATACCTTTGAAGCTTTTGTGGCGTCATTTCCTCAGCTTTTCCCTTTGACACTGAGAAAGGGAATATAGAAGGAAGCTATATTGTACACTATTTTTCCTATATTTCCTTCTAATCTTATTGTTTGGTTGTGAATACAAAAATGTCCCTAGTCTTTGAAATTAGAAGTTGACCCATAATTATCTGGGTTGGATGTAGATTTCAGTTGTTGATTACTTGCCTTACTCAAAGTGATGTTGCTAATGCAGAATCACAGAAGGCCCACCAACTTGTATTTTGTCCTTTAAAATTCATCTCACGATTTTCTTTTGCATTAGATGAATCAAATATCCATTCATACATATATGTAACTGTGGCTTTACTTAAAATAATTTGCATTTCTTTTATGTCTGTATAGTGTATACTATTGCTAATGTATACCAAATTTCTTTTGGAGGTGATGAAATGTTCTAAGATTAGATAGTGGTGATGGTTACACAGTTTGTGAATATACTAAAATCACTGACTTATACATTGTAAATTGGTGAATTTTATGGTATGTGAAACATATGCTTCCTTAACAGAATGTTTTCCCTTCTACAATATAGAAAAGGAATTCAATATCAAAATTGAGTCAAAATTCTTACTCTAGCAGTTCCTAGAGTGTGACCTTAAATATGCCCTCTTCTATAAAAAGGGTGCAATAATGATACCTACTTCATAGGGTTGTAATGAGGATTAAAATAAAGCAATAAAGCCTTTAGCCTGCCACATAGTGAGTCTTTGATAAGTATTATATAGCTCCTATTATGGTTATAATAATTATTTATATTTTTCTTAATAAGTAACAAATATATAAATAGAAATAAAATATAAAATAAATGTAACTTTATAATAATTAAGTTGATGTTATAAAAACTTGAATTGTACTTTGCAATTTTATAAAGCCCTTTCTAGTGTCATTTTCTTCATGCATTCAATAAATCGTTTTTGAATACCATCTGCTTTTTAGTAACAGTGTTAAGTGAGTCTGCGATGGAATGAGTAACACATCGCTCCTTTTGTCTTGATTGAACCACCACCCTGGAAGGGATAATGCAAAGGCATGGGAACAAAGTGTGATAAGTGTACTGTGGGCTTTAGTTCTCAGTCTCTTTTTGGAGAGCTACACATGGTATATAAAGTTGATATGTATGTGCACATGTGTAATATATTTCCTTGTTCTGATATAGATATCAGGGCAACTGCCACAGAATGGAACTGAGTTGTTGATTACTCCATACATTCTGGTTTCCTAGAAGGCCAGTATTTGTTGAGGTGTGCACCTAAGATTATGTTCTAATCCTAGTTCCATTACTTGCTAGTTGTGAGTTTTTGGACAAGTTATTTAACTTCTTCATGGTTCACACTTGCTTATCTATGTGGGGGTGAGCGAATATCTTATAACCTGCCTCCTAGTATTGTTGCAACAATTAGAGGAGAAAAAGCTTTTGAAGAGCTTAGTACAGGCAATGTGATACCTACTAAATGCTCTGGTTTACCATGTACCAGTCATTGTTTTAAAGCCTTTATGTGTGTTATTAACTCAGTCAACATACTAATTTTGTGAGGTTCTAATTATACAAATAAAAGCTCAGAGAAATTAAAGAATGTGTCTAAAGTTAGACAGCTAACAAATAGTAGAAATGGGGTTCAAACCCATGTACTCTTACTCCAGAACCTGTAACATGATCGACACTTGCTGTTACTTAAAACTCATTATGATTGCAGAAATAGGTAGAGCTGGGCACAGTGGCTCACGCCTGTAATTCCAGCACTTTGGGAAGCTGAGGCAGACAGCTTACGTGAGGTCAGGAGTTCAAGACTAACCTGACCAACGTGATGAAACCCCGTCTCTTAAAAAAAAAAAAAAATAGGTACAGAGTGATTTGGGGTTCTCTCTTAAATATCACTTCTATGCCTAAAATAGGCAGACTCAGCAGTGTCCTCCCCAAAGTTACAAGCTCATTTGCACAGGCACATATACACGGCAGCAGTGGGGTCAAGAAGGACACTAATTTACTTCAAATGCAGAAAAAGACTTCTAATATTGAGCCATTCTTGAGCTATAATATTATACATTTCATAGATTCTCCAGCAGACCTATTTTGGCTGTGTATATTACTTTTCTCTTCATTCATTTTGCTTCCTAATTTTTTTCCTTCCCAGTATACCATCCCCATTTTATACCCTATTAAATTTACTGTTAACCTTCTCCAGAAGAGTTTGAACTGTATGGAGGTATTTGTTAGATAATTCACATTTGAAATGCACGTGAACCTGAAGCCTCTGGCCTTCCAGTATTTCCTTTTGAAATAGATCCCATGGGTTTTTCTTTGTTCCTTGACTCATATTAAATGAACACTCTGCTCATCTGTTCTAAACTAAAAGTATTTTGGGTTGCTGTTTTATCAGATTCTTGTCCGAAGACTAAGCCTTTGTTTTTACAGTGATGAAAGTATGGCTCTGTAACTTTCCCAAGGACCATGATTCTGCAGCAGATGGCTGCAATGTAAGCTGTCGGCATACAGGGAAGTGCTGATTTTATTAGAGAGATCCAGGGATGAGATACACATGGTTTTTGGGGGTTTTTCGAGATGGCGTCTTGCTCTGTCACCCAGACTGGAGTGCAGTGGCACAATCATGGCTCACTGAAACCTCAGTTTCCCAAGTAGCTGGTACCACAAGTGTGTGCCACCAGGCCTGGCTAATTTTTTTTTTTTTTTTTTTTTTTTTTTGAGACAGAGTTTCACTCTTGTTGCCCAGGCTGGAGTGCAGCAGCACCATCTCGGCTCACTGCATCCTCAGCCTCCCAGGTTCAAGCGATTCTCCTGCCTCAGCCTCCCGAGTAGCCAGGATTATAGGAATGTGCCACCACTAATTTTGTATTTTTATTGGAGACAGGGTTTCTTCTCCATGTTGGTCAGGGTGGTCTCAAACTCCTGACCTCAGGTGATCCAGCCACTTTGACCTCCCAAAGTGCTGGGATTATGGGCGTGAGCTACCACGCTCAGCCTAATTTTTTAATTTTTTTGTAGAGATGGAATCTTGCTATTTTGCCCAGCTGGTCTCAGACTCCTGGGCTCATACTATCCTTCCCAAAGTGCTGGGATTATAGGCGTGAGCCATCACACACTAGTCTAAAACATGTTAAGAGCTGGCTTTACTAGTTACTTAATTATAAAGTTTATTCAGATAAGAAGTGTTTATTGAGTTGGATGTTATGCGTGGGGAGACACTGTTATAGGTGTTGAGAATATGGAAGGGAACATGGCCATTGCTCTCATTAGCTTAGATTCTGGTAGGGAGAAAGATTATAAACAATCAGATAGTTTAAATAGTGATAAGGTCTCTGAATGAAATAAAATAATAAAATTTAAAAATTATGTTAAAAATGAATTTTAAAACAAAAATAAAAAATAAAAACAAAACATGGTAGCATGAGAATAAGTGCATTGGAGAAGACGTTATTAAGTGGAATGGTTAAGAAAGGCCCAAATAGGCTGGGTACCGTGGCTCACGCCTGTGATCCCAGCACTTTGGGAGGCTAAGGCAGGGGGATCACTTGAGTTCAAGACCAGCCTGGGCAATATGGCAAAACCTATCTCTATAAAAGTTACAAGAAATTAACTGGGTGTGGTGGTGAGCATCTGTAGTCCCACCCACTTGGAAGGCTGAGGTGAGAGGATCGCTTGAGCCTGCGAGGTAGAAGCTTCAATGAGCCGAAGTCATGCCACTGCATTCCAGGCCGAATGACAGAGTGAGACTCTGTCTCCAAAATGAAACCTAAATGAAGAAGGAACCACACTGCAAAGATCTGGCTCATACAGTCATCATATAGATGACGGCTTTTTTGAGCCTGAGACTGTGACCCACAGTGAAATACACTTTACTTAACCAATATAGATGCACACACACAGGAACATGCACGTTTAATTGAAACAAAAGTTTCATGAAATATTACTTACCTTTATAATGTGTGAATTTTATTCTTTTTTATTTTATCCTATTTCATGTTTTTAAACATTGGTTGCAACTCAGTATATTTTGTGACTAACAAACAAGTCACAACCTGCATTATGAAAAACACTAATTTAGATCCAAGGCTTTCAAACTTCAATGTGCCTCAGAAGATTCCAGAAAGCTTATGAAAACAGTAATTGATAGTCGTGGTCATTCCCTGCGCGCCCCCCCATCCCCCCAACACACACACACACAGCCCAGGCCATTTCTGTTTCCTTAAGCCTGGACCTGATCATTTGCATTTAGAATTAGTTTCCAGGTGATGCTGGTATCACACTTCTGATCCAGAGACTACAATCTGAAAACCAAAACCACTGATCGAAATGGTCTTTAAAGTCATGGGTGCCCATAAGCTTACTTAGGAATACTGTGTAGACAGCAACAAGAAGCAAACCCAGCACCTGCCCCATGAGCCAGCAAGGAACACTTTAGCATAAGGACACTTCCAGGAGATTAGGGGATTATGTTGTTTATGAGAGAACGGTGTTTCAAGAAGGCCGTCACGGACCTTCAGTGGTCAAGGGTGGAATGCTGCTAAGAAGTTGAAGAGGCTGGAGACATGAAAATAACCATTGAATTTAACAACAAGAAATTGATGAAGAAGAAGAGAAAAAGGACACTTGATAAAATAACTGTAGTATGCAGGGCGCAGGTGCTCACCCCTGTAATCCCACCACTTTGGGAGGCCAAGGTGGGCAGATCACTTGAGGTCAGAAGTTCAAGAGCAGGCTGGCCAACATGGTGAAACCCCATCTCTACTAAAAGTACAAAAATTAGCTGGGTGTGGTGTTGCACACCTGTAGTCCCAACTAGTCAGGAGGCTGAGGCACAAGAATCGCTTGAACCTGGAAGCAGAGGTTGCAGTGAGCCGAGATTGCGCCACTGCACTCCAGCCTGGGCAACAGAGGGAGGCCCTATCCCCTCCCCCGCCCCCCAAAATAATAAGCATAGTAATTATCATTCAGATTATTATGAAACTTAAATGTTACAACCAATATACAGAGTGTGGTATGTAATGAGCATTTATATTTTAGATCACTTACCTTGCATGGTTGAATGTATTTTATGACATTCTGGTGTCTAATTATCATAAGAAGTCTTATAACCATTAAGTGAGAATTACGAAAAAAATTAAGAAACAATGTACTCCATCAGTGCCTAGCTCTTGGCAAAACTACCATTATCAAAGGTTGCAGGATTTGTCAAAGGTATGTATTGATGGTGCAGGAACTTTTGACTTACTTTGAGGAAATGGCCTTTCATACCTGGAATTAAAATCAGATTGTTTTGTCAAGAATTCAAGATTGGCCAGGCGGTGGCTCATGCCTGTAATCCCAGCACTTTGGGAGGCTGAAGTGGGCGAATCACAAGGTCAGGAGTGCAAGACCAGCCTGGCCAACATGATGAAACCCCATTTCTACTAAAAATACAAAAAATTAATTGGGCATAGTGGCGGGCTTCTGTAATCCCAGCTATTTGGGAGGCTGAGGCAGAAGAATCGCTTGATCACTTGAACCCAAGAGGCAGAGGTTGCAGTGAGCCGAGATCATGCCACTGCACTCCACCTGGGCAACAGAGTAAGACTACATCTCAAAAGGATAAAAAGAATTCAAGATCACTGAGAGCATAAAGAGATCACTCAGTTGACTGTTATGTGGTGACTTGAAAGTCTTGGTTTCTAACTTTAATCCTTCTTTGCTCTTGTGACCCAAATTTTCAGTTGGCTCTTGGGAAGATGCCATGTCTTTTTTCCACTAGCACTTTCAATTTTCTAACCAAAATAAAATGTTATGTCTTCTCCAAGGCTGACCTTTTACCTTCTAGTCCCAGTTTTGTCTAAAGCCATTACCAGCACTTCCATCCGCCAACCCTAGAATGAAACTTCTCTTCTGTTTGTTATGTGTCTGCCTGACAATTGATCAACAAACATACATGAATCTTCATTCCCAGTCTCTTTCGCATTTGTAGTTGTTCCTTTACTTTTTTTTTTTTTTTTTTTTTTGGAGATGGAGTCTTGCTCTATCGCCCAGGCTGGAATGCAGTGGCCTGATCTCAGCTTACTGCAACCTCTGCCTCCCGGGTTCAAGCAATTCTCCTGCCTCAGCCTCCTGAGTAGGTGGGATTACAGGCGCATGCCACTGCGCCTGGCTAATTTTTGTATTTTGTTGTTGTTGTTGAGATGGAGTTTCGCTCTTGTTGCCCAACCTGGAGTGCAATGGCCAGATCTCGGCTCACTGCAACCTCCGCCTCCTGGGTTCAAGTGATTGTCCTGCCTCAGCCTCCCGAGTAGCTGGGATTATAGGCATGCGCCACCACGCCCGGCTAATTTTGTATTTTTAGTAGAGTTGGGGTTTCATCATGTTGGCCAGGCTGGTCTCAAACTCCTGACCTCAGGTGATCTGCCTGCCTTAGCCTCCCAGAGTGCTGGGATTACAGGCATGAGCCACCGCGCCCGGCCCTTTACATTTTTATCACCAGTTTTAATAATTACATGATAATAATCAGAGTCCCTTGAGTACCCAACTATGTGCCGTACATTCTCCCCAACTTTTTGAATGCATTCTCATTGGACATACAGAAGAGCCTTTGAAGAAGGTATTATACCTTCTGCTGATTTCAGCTTTGTGTCACCTCCTTTGGAAAACCTTGCCTGACTCCTTAGTTCAATATAGGTTCCTGCATTTTTCTTTTATAGCAATTAACAAAATATCATGTTAGTGTACTTACTAGATTAATATCTGTCTTCCCCGCTTAACCTTCTAAGTTCCATGAGGCTAATGACCCTCTCTGTTTTGGCCTGGGACGTTATACAAACCCAGTATTTGGCCAAATTAATGGCAGAGGGTATATACCTCGGACAGTCAACAGTGGGGATGTGATGAAAATGCAGGTTTGCTCGTGGTGCTTCGGAGATACTCTTTCTGCCGAACTGCACCATCCACCTAGTTTCAGAGCATTCTGTGCAGAACAGCTTGACTTCTCTTTCCCCACATGCCATTTCCCACCTTATCTAAACGCTTCAGTCTCCTGAGAGAAGTGTCTATCCCCAGAAAGCCCTGCTTTAAATACTTTGATCCCAGAGGTTAAATGCTTTTACAACAGCCAGGTCTTTCTAACCTGCAAGCCTTCATTCTTTCAGTGACATTTTTAAACTATGGGGAGCAGAAGATTTTGGAATGACTTTTTGTAACATATAAGAGAGTAGTCATAAAGAAACAATGAGAACCACACTATAGATATGTCTCTGTCTACGCAGATAAGGTCCTAGAAAGTCAGTATAATTGATTTGTTTGCTGCCACTGGCTTTTAAGGATCTAGCAAAGATATGAATGGAACCCCACACTGTAGGAATCCTAAAGCCTTCCTTTATACTTCAGAAAAGCATGCTCTCTTAGGTGTTTTGTTATTCTACCTTAATTTTGTTTTTCCCAGAAAAGACCTGGTCATCATATATCATAATGAAATGTTTGGTATGAAGAGTATATTTGGATTATGAAGCATAATTATAAAATTAACCTGTGTGGCCGGGCATGGTGGCTCATTCCTGTAATCCTAGCACTTTGTGAAGCCAAGGCTGGTAGGTTGCTTGAACCCAGGAGTTCCAGACTGGCCTGGCCAACATAATAAGACCCTGTCTACAAAAAATAAAAGAATTAACTGGTTATGTTGGTGCACGCCTGTGATCCTAGCTACTCAAGAGGCTGGGGCAGGAGGATCAGTTGAACCTGGGAGGTCAAGGCTACAGTGAGCCATGATTGTACCACTATACTCCAGCCTGGGCAACAGAGTGACACCCTGTCTGAAAGAAAATTAACCTGTGTACTGCCCCATGCAAATAAAAACTTAGATTACCAATTCCTTGCATCTTCATGTTTTACTTTAATTCTTACCGTTTTATTTAAATTATTTTAAGAATAGGATGCTAGCTAAGTCCTTGTGAAATATGGCTTGTTATCAATTCTGTTACTCAGAGTCACAATATTTTTAAGCTTAGAGGGGATAACCTTAAAAAAAAAACAACTTTATTGAGATATAATTCACATACCATATAATTCACCTTCTTAAAATGCATAATTCAGTGGCTATCAGTATATTCAGAATTGTTCAACCGTCATTAATTTTCGAACATTTAGGACATTTTCATCACACTTCCCCTCAAATCCCTACTCATTAGCAGTCACTCCACTTTGTATTTATTTAAAATTCATTTCACATATAAAATATATATACATATTTTAATTTTTAAAAAAATAATTATCGTGTGTTCCCATGGAGTGGAGTAGGAAACCTATCCCAAACCTCTTCTCTTCTTGCAAAAAAATTCTATATTCAAGTTTGGAAGGCAACAGAATACTTGCTAGCACCATTGTCCTCAAGAATCTAGCAATGCATTAAGCTCACCTCCTCTCCTCTTCCACCACAAAACAAAAAAAGCCAGAAGGAAGAGAACAAATTAAATTATTATTTACAGATGGTCATATAATTGTCAGTCTCAAAAATTCAAAACCTAAAAAGTATTTTGGCTATAATAAGTAAGGCTATATATGAATTGTACTTTTATTTTTTTTGAGACAGGATCTCACTCTGTCGCCCAGGCTGGAGTGCAGTGGCGCGATCTCGGCTCACTGTAACCTCTGCCTGCAGGTTCAAGCAATTCTGGTGCCTCAACCACCCGGGATTACAGGCACACGTCATCACACCCAGCTAATTTTTGTATTTTTAGTAGAGATGGGGTTTCACCATGTTGACCAGGCTGGTCTCAAACTCCTGAGCTCAAGTGATCTGCCCAACTCGGCCTCCTTTCAAAGTGATGGGATTACAGGTAGCATAAGACCCCGTGCCTGGCCAAATGATACATCTTTTAAAATCTTCCTGTCAGTATTATCTACTTAGGAAATGTGATATAAATTTCCTAATAGCAATAACTGCAAAAAATAGGAAATATCCAGGAACAATGCAATTCGGAACATAAAAGTCATGGCAATGATTCATAGCTTTGGGTCATTTATTCAGTGGCACTGCAGTGAAAGCTACAAACCCACTCCCCAGAAAAATCTATGCAAATACACAGAAACACTGTCATCCATGTGCATGGGTGCACACACACACATACACACAACCTTTTATGTATCATTTTTTCAGCTTTGTGGGAGTCTTGAAGCCCATTTAAGAATTCAAGGACCACTGGTTAACAATCCCTATAGTTTCTTTCTTTTTTCGTTTTGAGACAGAATTTCATTCTGTCACCTAGGCTAGAGTGCAGTGGCATGATCTCGGTTCACCGCCACCTTGACCTCCTGAGCTCAAGCAATCCTCCCGCCTCAGGCTCCTGAGTAGCTGGGACTACAGTATAGTTTCTTTCTTATAGAAAACTATGAAACTTTATTAAAGATTTTGGGGAAAAAGTAGAGTGCCATACTATTTTCCTGATTGGAAAACTAAGTATATTACAGATTTCAGTTATTTCTAAATTCCTCTGTAAATTTAAGGTAATTTAAATCCATCTGCTTGCTAGGTGGAATAGGCTTTAAAAAAAAATACAAGCACTTGATTGAAAATTGACTTAGAAATAAAATACTAGGCAATTTTGGAAAAGAAAGATAATGATAAGGGACTTGCCTTTTTTGTTTTTTTGAGACGGAGTGTCGCTCTTGTTGCCCAGGCTGGAGTGCAATGGCACGATCTCGGCTCACCACAGCCTCCGCCTCCTGAGTTCAAGCGATTCTCCTGCCTCAGCCTCCCGAGTAGCTGAGATTACAGGCATGTGCCGCCACACCTGGCTAATTTTGTATTTTTAGTAGAGACAAGGTTTCTCTATGTTGGTCAGGCTGGTCTCAAACTCCCAACCTCAGATAATCCGCCTGCCTCGGCCTCCCAAAGTGCTGGGATTATAGGCGTGAGCCACCGCGCCCGGCCTAGGGACTTGCCTTTTTTTGTATCTGAATGTCTTCTAAGCTGGTGCTTTTCAAACTCAGTCTGGAGCTTTCAGACATTAATGTGAATGCTTTCTCCATTTTGGTACTGTTGCTTTCTTGAATCATTGCCAAGTGAGTAATTCTTGGTTGTGAGGCAGTCCTTTTCATTGTGGGATGTTTAACAGCATCCCAGGCCTTTTCCCATGAGATGCTGGTAGTACCCTCCCATTCACCGCAGTTATAACAACCAAAACCATTTCCCCACCTTGCCAAGTGGCCCCTGGTCTAAGTGGATGGGGGATTCTACTGTCATTGATTGGTAGGAGTGTCCAGGTATAGTCCCTGACAAGGAAGAATGATTTTGTCCAGAGTGCTAGTATTATAATAGCATTCCTGATTATAAACATTGTTTAAAGTTGCAGTAGTAGACAGTGGTGGGGTGTTTAAAAAAAAAACAAAACAAAACTATCTATCTGGTACTATGCTTACTACCTGGGTGTCAGGGATCTACATGCCAAACCTCAGCATCACACAAAATTTTCACGTAACCAATCTGCACATATACCCCCTGTATCTAAAATAAAAGTTGAAATAAAAAACAAAAAAACTAACAGTAATAGGCCGTGTGCGGTGGCTCACACTTGTAATTCTAGCACTTTGGGAGGCCGAGGCAGGAGGATCACTTGTCCCCAGGAGTCCAAGACCAGCCTGGACAACATAGTGAAAACTCATCTCTGTTATAAATAAATAAGCAAATAATTTTTTAACTGCAGTAATAAAATCAGTTCAATATTTGCATTAAAAAATGGGTGTAGAAATAGTCCCAGGTGTTTATTTAGAATTTAGAGCATAAAAATTTTTTCTGAATAGTAGAAATGAGATAGATTATTCAATAAATGATGGACTGTGTACTCATTTGGGGATAAAATGTAGAGATCTTCTCAAGAAAATTACAAATTGTTTTCAAAACAATCATGTAATTCTTGGTGAAACACCATCTCTACTAAATATACAAAAAAAATTAGCCAGGCATGGTGGCAGACACCTGTAATCCCAGCTGCTTGGGAGGCTAAGGCGGGAGAATTGCTTGAACCTGGGAGGTGAAGGTTGTAGTGAACTGAGATCATTCCACTGTACTCCAGCCTGGGTGATAGAGCAAGACTCCATCTCAAAAAAAAAAAAAAAAAAAATCATGTTATTCTAAAAACTGAAACCATAGAAATACTATAAAAAGTCTAGATAAGGTATTTTTAAAATATAACCTTGGTACAGGGAAAAGCTTTTCAAATAATTACCAAAACAATAATGGAAAATAATCATGTGTTTTCTTACATAAAAATTTAAAACTTTGTGTTCACATACACACACAGAGTCAGAAGAAAGACACACATACACACACACACATATATATACAGTCAGAGGACAATAGAAAAACAAGCAAAGATCAGGCAGTATTTAACAAAATAAGTTACATTTGGGTAACAAGTACAAAATGTCTGTGTTCAGCCTCACTAATAATGTGTAACTATAAAAATCAGGGTTTTTTTGGCCTATCAGAGTACTTAATATTTTAACAATATGAATCATCATTGTTAGAGTGGTTGTAGAAAAACAGGAGTTGTTATATACCGTTGGTAGGAATAGGAATCACTTTACCTCTTTTTGGACACCCCTTTGGCAGCATGTATAAAAAGTTTCTATGTGCTTTTTTTTTTTTTTTTTTTTTTTGAAATGGAGTCTTGCTCTTGTCGCCCATGCTGGAGTGCAATGGGGTGATCTCGGCTCACTGCAACCTCCGCCTCCCAGTTCAAGCAATTCTCTGCCTCAGCCTCCCGAGTAGCTGGGATTACAGAGACCCGCCTGACTAATTTTTATATTTTTAGTAGAGACGTGGTTCCACCATGTTGGCCAGGCTGGTCTCGAACTCCTGACCTCAGGTGATCCACCCGCCTCGGCCTCCCAAAGTACTGGGATTACAGGCGTGAGCCACTGTGCCCGGCATGTATGTGCTTATTCTTTGACATAATAATTCAACTTCATATCCTAAGAGATTCATTGTGTGTGTAAATATATGTGTATGTAGATATGTATTTCTACAAAGATGTTTACTTCAGCATTTTTTACTAATAGCAATTGTAGTAATATATATTTATGTATTTAATACATCATTCGCTTTGACCAAGCCATTTAACCTCTAAATTTTTGTAGGCATTTGAGCTGGAGCAAGTTGCATCTATTTCCATTAGTTTCCTCATTTGTAAAATTGGGATAATAATAATAATACCCTTTTCACAGTATTATGAGAGATTAGAAGATACGTGTTTATATAAGAAGTGGCACATAGGAAGTGCTCCAGAAATGCTAGCAGAAATGCTAGCTACTACTTTTTATTATTATCAGTAGTAATATAAATAATTCTTCAATGTGTGCCACATATTACCATTAGTAAATGAAATTCTAACCAGGCGCAGTGGTTCACACCTGTAATCCCAGCACTTTGGGAGGCTGAGACGGGCGGATCACAAGGTCAGGAGATTGAGACCATCCTGGTTAACATGGTGAAACTCCGTCTCTACTAAAAATACAAAAAATCAGCTGGGCACAGTGGCATGCGCCTGTAGTCCCAGCTACTCGGAAGGCTGAGGCTGAAGGATCACTTGAACCTGGGAGGTGGAGGTTGCAGTGAGCCGAGATCGCGCCACTGTACTCCAGCCTGGCAACAGAGTGAGACTCCATCTCAAAAAAAAAGAAAAAAGAAAAAGAAATTCTAGTATAAGAGTATGTTAACCTTTTATCTAAAATTGTTATTTAATTTATTTAAATTTTGGAAGTCAGTTTTTTTAAGTTTAGCCTGATTGAATAGGACCAGTACTTTATTAACACTGTTTACTGCTGGATTCTTTCTGCTCACCTTTGCATCTTCACAGTATTACATTTTCACTTTCAATGGAGATCACTAGGAGAGAAAGGCATTTTGTAGTACTTCACTTTTCTCTAATACTTTTTCTCTTCCTACTCTTTATTTTCCCTGGATCAAAGGTGGATATACCATAGAAGCAACTGTGTGTAATATGAATTGGCACATTTCCTATGGAATTTTGATGCTGTAAGGTTGACATTTTACTTTAACTTCATTTCTCTCTACGTAGGAAGAATACACAGGAAAATTGTTTGAGAAAAGTTAATGGTTCAGATGGGATCTAAAAACTAAAAATATAGCTTTTAAAATTTACTTTGTTTAATGTGAGTGCTAGTTTGCCAAACACTCCCAACAAACTTATGGCATAACTTAATCTCTATTATTCTGCCTTGTAGCATTTACGTTTTATGAACAGTTGTTGACTCACGAAGAGTATAATGTTGTTTATAAAGGTAATTTTCGGCCGGGCACGATGGCTCATGCCTGTAATCCCAGCACTTTAGGAGGCTGAGGCAAGTGGATCTCTTGAGATCAGGAGTTCGAGACCAGCCTGGCCAACATGGTGAAACCCGTCTCTGCAAAAAGTACAAAAATTAGCCAGGTGTGGTGGTACACACCTGTAGTCCCAGCTACTCGATAGGCTGAAGCCCGAGAATCGCTTGAGCTGGGGAGTTGGAAGTTGCAGTGAGCAGAGATCATGCCACTGCACTCCAGCCTAGGCAACAGAGTGAGACTCTGTCTCAACAAATAAATGGATTAATTAATTTAATTAAATAAATAAAAGTTAATTCTCTTAATAGTCATATCAACTGTCAGCATATTTTCCTACTTAACTTTGTAATAAATTTTAATATAAAAAGGTACAGCTCCTCTCTTTAATTATTTTAATATTTTACTCTGGTAGTAATAAACATTCTACTTCAATTAATTGATAGAATCTCAGCATAGCAACCACATATGTCACTGAAAGAGATTTTTCACTTCCAAGTTACTTCAAGAATGCTACCCTAAGTAGTAACAGTAAATCCAAATGTCAGTCTTGTTTGAATTATTGCCATTAATAAATACGGTTTTGTTTTCATTCTTAACCCGTGCTGTCACCAGATTATCGATCTCGCACTGCTTCAGTGGTGCCATGAATGATGTATCTTTCCACTTGGCCTTCTGGAGGTCAAAGCCAAATAGCAGTTTTTAACCAAATTCTAATGTCAACGCTGAACTTTGTAGGATTCCTAGTATTTTTTTTTTAATTGAAAAAAGTACAGAAGAATGTATAAAACTACTTGGAGAGGGAAGGTTTGAGAAAAAAATGTGTGCTTTCAACTTTATTTAATTTACTTGAATTTTATATAACAAAATATGCTTATTTGAAAGAAAAAAAGCATTTCTTCTTACAGCTCATAATAAGAAAGCAACTAACTCAATTTTTGAAAATAGGCAAAAACTTGAAATGATATTTCAACAAAGACATCTGAATTGCTAATAAAAAGATGCTCAATATCATTAATTATTAGGAAAAATTAGGAAAATGCAAACTAAAATCACTACACATTCACTAGAATGATTTTAATGCAAAATGATAGACAGTACAGTTGGAACCCTCATACGCTGCTGGTGGGAATGTGAAATGGTCCAGCCATTTTGGAGAGCAGTTTGGCAGTTTCTTTTTCTTTCTCTTTTTCTCTTTTTTGAGAGGGAGTCTCACTCTGTCGTCCAGGCTGGAGTGCAGTTTCGCGATCTCGGCTCACAGCAACCTCTGCCTCCCGGGTTTAAGCAATTCTCCTGCCTCAGCCTCCTGAATAGCTGGGATTACAGGCACCCACCACCACACCCAGCTAATTTGTATATTTTTAGTAGAGACAGGGTTTCACCATGTTGACCAGGCTGGTCGAACTCCTGACATCAGGCGATCTGCCCACCTCAGCCTTCCAAAGTGCTAGGATTACAGGTGTGAGCCACCATGCCCAACCAGCAGTTTCTTTAAAAGGCTGCATATAGGCTTACTATACAACCCAGCAATTTCACTTCTAGGTATATACCCAAAAGAAATGAAAACATATGTCCACACAAACACTACTCCATAGAAGTTCATAGCAGCATTATTCATAATAGCCAAAAACTGGAAACAAGCCGAATGTTCATCAACCGGTGACAGGATATACATAGTGTATATCCATACAGTGGAATACTATTCAGCAATAAAAAAGGATTTCAATGCTGCTACATTCTCATCATGCTAATTAAAGGAAGCCTGCTGTAAAACATTACATTCTGTATGGTTCCATTTTCATAAACTGTCCATAAAAAACAAATTTATGTATAGAGAAAGCAGGCCTGGGTTGTGATTGGGCTTGATGGAATTTTTGGAGGGTGGTGGCAAGGTTCTAAAACCAAATAGTTGTGATGGTTGCACAACTCCATAAATTTACTAAAAATCATTGAATTGTACATTTACAGTGAGTGAATTTTATAGTGTACAAATTATACTCAGTAAAACTGTTAAAAATATTTCAAAGTTACATATAATTTTAAATTAAATAATCACATGTGTAAGAGATAGTTAAAAGTTATTATAAAAGGATCTACATTAAAGAAGAGAGATCAGGTTGTAAATTACTTTCAAGAAGTGAATAGGCCAGCCGCAGTGGCTAACACCTGTAATCCCAGCACTTTGGGAGGCCAAGGCAGGTGGATAACTTGAGGTCAAGAGTTCGAGACCAGCCTGGTCAGCATGGTGAAACCCTGTCTTTATTAAAAATACAAAAATTAGCCGGGTATGGGGGCATATGCCTGTAATCCTGGCTACTTAGGAGGCGGAGGCAGGAGAATCACATGAACCTGGCAGAGGCTGTAGTAAGCCAAGATCACGCTACTGCACTCCAGCCTAGGCAACAGAGTGAGACTCTGTCTCAAAAAAGCAAAGAAGGGGCCAGGCACGGTGGCTCATGCCTGTAATCCCAGCACTTTGGGAGGCCAACGTAGGCAGATCACTTGAGGTCAAGAGTTCGAAACCAGCCTGACCAACATGGTAAAACCTATCTTTACTAAAAATACAAAACATTAGCTGGGTGTGGTGGCACGTGCCTGTAATCCCAGCTACTGGAGAGGTTGAGGCAAGAGAATCGCTTGGACCCAGGAGATGGAGGTTGTGGTGAGCCGAGATCACGCCACTGCACTCCAGCTTGGGTGACAGAGCGAGACTCCACCTAAAAAATAAATAAATAAATAAGGGAATCAAAGTATAATAATCAACAACAACGTGGTTTTTTTGGCAATGATGGCATTTGAGAACCTTAGAGCTCATTTGGTGTCTAATTTTATGTTGAGGAGCCTGAGACAGAGAGTGATTAATTTGCCCCAAACCACTAAATTAGTGACCGATGAAACCAGGACTAGAATCTGGTTCTCATGTGGTGTTCGGGGCCACGTGTAGGCATTTCCTTCCAGTGCCTTCCTCTGTATGCTATGCCAGTTTTTAGCATGAAGCAAACTTGTAATAAAGATTTATTGAGCAACTAGTAGTTATTTTGGTTTAAAATTTTGTCTATTTTCTGTATCGTTGTGGACTCTGTAGTTGATCTCTACCTTACCAATAGGTGTCACTACAATCAACAGCAATTATTACCAGGCATTTAAAGAATGTTAAGAATGTTCACTTCAAACAAACCGTGCTTAACAATATTTGTATGTTCATTTCACCAAATATTTTAGTGTGTTTGTTCTCTTTTTTGTTTGTTTGTTTGTTTGGCGATGCAAAATAGGATGGACAAGTGTTAGCAATAAAGGCTGATTTCATTTTTTAGTTTTATGTAAATTCTTTTTCTCATTTCCTACACAATCATCCCTTTTTGGGCTTCTTGTAATTAAGTAAAATAGTCTGGGCACAGTGGCTCACGCCTGTAAACCTAGCACTTTGGGAAGCTGAGGCGGGCGGATCACCTGAGGTGAAGAGTTCAAGACCAGCCTGGCCAACATGGTGAAATCCCGTCTCTACTAAAAATACAAAAATCAGCTGGGCACGGTGGCACGTGCCTGTAATCCCAGCTACTTGGAGTCTGAGGCAGGAGAATTGCTTGAACCAGAGAGGTGGAGGTTGCAGTGAGCCAAGATCATGCCTCTGCACTTCAGTCTGGGCAACAGAGCAAGACTCTGTCTCAAAAAAAAAAAAAGTAAACTAAGTAGAATTTGTATTTTAGCTCTGTAATTGGAGAAAACTGATGAACTTGGCTTTTTTATATTTTTTTTATTCTGAAAACTCAGCTTCAGCACCTGGTATAATTTGGATGCATTTATTATAACTGTAAATTAAAAATTGTATTGTTTAAGACCTTTTGAGTAGCATTTGAGTTTTCTTTGGGTATTCTTGACTTTTTAAGTATTCCTCATATGATACAGTGATCACATAGATGATTTTTTTCTTCTGCATTTTACAAAGAAAGATTATACTGTATAATTGATAGATACTTCTGAAGTCATTGTAATTGGTTAAATAATGGTTTTCAGGTGTGTGGGGGTAGGGTAGGGTGAGGGCTGCATTGTAGCATTTTGAGTGAAATTTAAGAAATGTCAACCATTTTTCTAGTGGCTTTTCTGAAGCTACAATTTTTTTTTTTTTTTTTTTTTTTAGTATTTCTCCCCTCTGAACGCTAAGTTGAAGGCTTGACTGCTTAAATAGAATCTTTACTGCACGTTTAGAATGTTACTGAGATACAAATGAATCTCGCTAGGGGAGAGATACCACATGCTCCATGTGGTTCACCAGCTTCTTTGTTATAAACATGATTCAATGCTGGGAGCATTAAGGAGAGAGCAAGTTGATGACTGTTCCCCTGACTTTGGACAGGCTAAAATCAACTGCTGTTTCCTTTTAATTTGCATTTGAAAGATGTAACTAATGCGATGAACCGTTTCTCAGCAGGAAAACTGGGTCATTAAAATGATATTAATTGAAGCTGGCCACAATAAATGGTTGCGGTTATAATGCCTCCTGTTCTGAAATAGAGCTATCATCCTGAGGCGAGCAGGGTAACTGAGTGTCACAGTCGGCAGCGTGAAGCATCCGAGGGTCAGATGTGGGAAACCAGGGATTTTGCTTCTCCGGCATAGTTTTCCAAGCAGCTTTTACCTGCTGACAGAGGTGACTGTTTAGCTTGAGGACTCGCTTGAAATTAGCTTAATTGATTGCTTTTCCTGATATAAATAGATTGACAGGTTGCCCTTAAAGAGAACAAAATCTGAGAGAAAGAGAGAGAGAGAAAAAAAAAATAGGCCCAAGGTCGTCAGAAGAGAGAGGAGTCTGTGGTGAGGATTTGAGCTGCGTCCAGCATTGGATATTTGTCAGGAATGCAGATACTCTGAAGGGAACACAACAATGGTCCAAGGGGGTTTCCCAGGTAAGATTTCCATTGCCTGTGTGATCTGTGGTTCTTTCGGAATGCAATCTGATGCTGTTTTAGTGTTGGTGCAGAATGTGGTTTTAAAGGTTTAAACAATGGTAAGCCAAGGCATTTTTCTTAAGAGAGCGAGGGCACATATGCATGTGCAAGGCAATTGTACATTAGAAACAAACCCCTACAATTTCCTTTCATGTGCACTTGAGTTGGAATTGTCCTTATGATGTTTTTGAAAAGTGGAGCAGTTTAATCAGACTGTCAAAGATATACCAGTAGTTGCACTGCCAAGATTCTCAACACTGTTCATGCAGTATTCTCTTCTTTCAGAATTTTAATTGAGAAGTAAACCTCTGGGACATTTATTATCATTATTGTTGTTACTTGTGACTTCACCATAATAAAAAGGGAAGACTATTTACATTAGAACTAGGTTATTCTGGTTAATTTTTAAAACTGACCACTCAGCATTTTGTTATAGATGAAAGCAGAATATCATTAAGGACTCATAGTAGTAAACAAAAGGCTGCTTTTTCTAAATTGTAAAATAACACCTTAATTATTTTATTTGCTAGTTGTGTTTGGTGCCTCATTCATCTAAACCTACAAATTTAAATTCATTAGGGGTGGAGGCTCAGCTCTTGGAAGTATTACCACTCATTTCCTTGTTAACATAATGGTTCTTGCAATCATTGCTACATTGGCAATATAATTTCATGCAATAGAGTACTCTTAGTATACGCTTTTGCCTGGCTTAAAAAATAAATTTCTTAAAATCAGAACTTCTTTTTATCTAAATAAAATGGAATATTGAGACATAATAGGGGTATTCTTGCATAAGTATTATTGCCTAAGGGAGGCAATTGTTAACTCAAGAGTTAGACATGACATTATAGCCTTTCTTTTTATTTTCAGCAGTGCACACGCAAATTAGGTTATGTCTACTGCAACAGTAGAGTATTTGCTGCATTCCTGATTTAAGCTAGCAAACCTTATTCGTGGCTATGCTGTCAAAATTATTGAGCAAGAACTTTTGCTTCAAATATAATTTCTGAAGATATTCCTGTGGGGGTCCTAAACTACCTAGTATTCAATTCTGTTATTTTGATTTGGAGGAAATGCTATAGCTCCTAAACGGATGCGTCACAGATTCCCTGTAGTGACAACTGTCTGTCTAGATTTGTTTCCTTTCATTCTGCAGTTGGAATTGCTTTTAGTTGTCTGTCATCTTTTGAATACTGCTTCTCAAACTTGTCTTGACACGGCAACTTACAGAAATCATCCTGGATATTTGTGGATCCTGCCTGCTTCTCCTCAGACTCTTCAGAGCTGTTGATTAATTTTCCTTTTATTTTAGAAGTTTCTTGATTTTTAAAATCTATTTCTGCAGATTATAAATATATGTATGCTTTAATCTCCTGAGTAGAACTGGCCAACCCTGATCATTTTCTTAATCTCTACCACACTGACTTGAAGTCGCCACTGTCCAGGCTCTGAACACCACAATGGAACCCTTGAAAATACCCATTACAGTTTTCTAGAAAGTGAATCAAGTATATCTAGTCATTAGGAATTTATGTGTCCTGTATACTTTATTGAACTAATGTATAAACTCACTTTAAAAAAGGTTATTAACTACCAATGTGTCTCATAAATGGACACATATTTATGTGTTATATGTAACTTACTTTTTCAGTGTTCATGATCAGGATTGATTTTCTACAATAAATATTTTCAACATTTATTAAATCTTCTATTTATGTATACACATTTAACTCCGAAGTATTTTAATACATTTTAGTAGTCTTATGACTTAGTCTACCTTATATTATGTTCACTGCTTTGGCATTCAGTCAGTTTTAAAAGCGTGTTTCTATTTCATGTTTCTTTTTGGCATATTTTACAAAATGTCGTATGTAGAATTGTAAATAAAGGATGAGGCCTTGGTCTGTAGAGAATTTACCTTTTCTTTTGTTCTTGCTTGGAAACACATTATTTTACATGGGTTTATGTTGCTTTGATTTCAGTAGTTTTATGTCACTTTAAAGTATTTTTGGTTTGATATATATAAGTATAGGTTAAACATTCATCATTTAAATTGATCCAATGTTGAACAAAGAGAGGGAATTGTTATTTGAATTAAGGAAATAACATATCAAAAATTAAGTAGCAGTTAAAGTTACGTTCTTGCAGAGACTGCCTCTTTTTTGTTGAATGCAATGGGGAGGAGGTAAGAAATATCACTCCTAAGTTTCTATTATGTTTACTTGTTTAAATATGTATTTTTTAAACAACTTTTATCTTTTTTCTTTACATTTATGGTATGCCAAACTCTTTTTTTTTTTTTTTTTTTTCCTGAGAGAGTCTCGCTCAGTCGCCTAGGCTGGAGTGCAGTGGCACAATCTTGGCTCACTGAAAGTTCCACCTCCCGGATTCATGCCACTCTTCTGCCTCAGCCTCCTGAGTAGCTGGGCCTACAGATGCCCGCCACCATGCCTGGCTAATGTTTTGTATTTTTAGTAGAGACAGGGTTTCACCATGTTAGCCAGGATGGTCTCAATCTCCTGACCTCATGATCCACCCGCCTCGGCCTTCCAAAGTGCTGGGATTAGAGGCATGAGCCACCACGCCTGACTGGTATGCCAAACTCTTAAGGTCCTTGCATAGTGTGAGGAATTCATATTGCACATTTCAAATATATCTATTCCATGTTAGTATTATTATTCCCATTTTTAGATAGTAAAGCTCTTTTTATAGAATGCTTGGAGGGGTTTATCCATTGGTTGGTGGAAGTATGGCATAGCTGCAGTTACTATGGTGATGTATCATTAAGCATTTTTGGAACCTAATACAGCCTTAAGGCTAAGAGGACAAATATAGCATCTAATATGAACTTTGCCTTCAAGAAGTTTATAAAATTTCTAAAAAGAAAAAAAAATATGTATAGGTGCAGAGACACGTATACTGGAAGGCCCTCTGGAAGAGACTGAGCATTTGAGATTGGTGGGAGTCACTTAGAGTCCAAGCTCCAGACTTGTGAGTCCACTAAAGAAGTGCTACGGCCGGGCGCGGTGGCTCAAGCCTGTAATCCCAGCACTTTGGGAGGCCAAGACGGGCGGATCACGAGGTCAGGAGATCGAGACCATCCTGGCTAACACGGTGAAACCCCGTCTCTACTAAAAATACAAAAACTTAGCCGGGCGTGGCAGCGGGCGCCTGTAGTCCCAGCTACTCGGGAGGCTGAGGCAGGAGAATGGCGGGAACCCGGGAGGCGGAGCTTGCAGTGAGCTGAGATCCGGCCACTGCACTCCAGCCTGGGTGACAGAGCGAGACTCCGTCTCAAAAAAAAAAAAAAAAAAAAGAAGTGCTACAAGCCTGGCTTGTAGGAGGGAAAGGATAGAAATGATCTGTACCAAGAGGGGATACATGTGTAACAGAGTTCTAAAACTTTAAGTTCAAGAATTTATTTTCTGAAATAGAAATTATAGTGATAGCTCATCCAAGTAGCTACATTTGAGAACACTGAAAAGCAATTTATAGGTTTATTCCTTTACTTTTTTGAATACTTATGTTCTACACACTGTGTTTAATGCCTTACACACATTGTTTTCTTTGACATGTATAATGTTAGAGTTTTTTAAAGTCTTACTGTTTTATAGATCAAGTCTAGATGACTCCAAAGCCTGTACTTTTAAGAAGTTTTAATTTTTCGTGTCTTCATGCATCTTCTCAAGTAATCCATTTTATTAATGAAGCCAAATTGATTGCTATTCTCTTTTTTGGTAATTTATTTCTTACATCCACTCATTGGACAAAGAGACTTGTAATTAGAATTCCTCCCTCCAAAAAGCATACTGAAGTTCCAAATTCTGAAAAATGTTCACTATGTTCCCCCAGCAAACCACATTTTAATATTGAAAGTTCCAATTTAAAAGAAAAAGTCACAAATCACATGTAGCCGAATGGAGAAAAACACAGTATCGGAGGCATGCCATGAAGCTTAGGGTACACCTCCCCATGGCATCACACGCTGCCCAGTATGAGCCAGGCTTCTCAGCACAAACTGACTTCTCTTCCATTGCGGAGAAAGGTCTGCATTTGGAGAAGAAATAGCAAGTCTCTTGATGCTAACCAGATGGGAATGGGTGAGTGTCGAGGTTTCCAATTTATTTTAATTATGAAATTTTTACAAATTGTAGTGTGAGTCACTCAATATTTTCATGTTCGGCCTAAGTAAGATGGAAATGTACAAGCATTTTGTTAAAGCTTTTGAATTTCATTTGGGTTTTGGCTCAGTGTTGCCTGCTTGGGTTTTGGCTCAGTGTTGCCTGTACCTGCTTCAGGTTTTCCATATCTGCTTTGCGGAATCTTACAAAAGCCAGTGCAGGTACAAGAGCAGGCTGGGAATGAGAAGGCAGCACCTTAGAGTTCCATGAAGCAGAAGATAATGAGGTATGAAAGGTTAAAAAAAGAAATTTATATCTAATGGGTAGTTTCTAGGTTCTCTCATCTAAGTGTTCACTTGAATGTATCTCCTGCATCTTGGAAATGTTTTGATTATGCCTGCAGGGATAAAACATGCCCATAGTGATCATCTAATAACAAAATTACATTGGTTGCGGCTGTTTATCTGTGTCACGCAAAGGCTTTGAAAACAGCTCTCTGCTACTGTGTAAAATTAAGTTAAATACTTTGGTTCTTCAAATGACAAGACATTGGATTAGATTTATTGCTAAGTCACATTTATATGATAATTTGCGAGTTGTTTAGTCACGTGTTTCAATTGTTCCTTGAGAACAATCATTTTGGCAGGCAGATAATCTGTGTTTTCACAGATCACAGAACCTGCAAAAACTAGCTTTCCATTCTTCAGTCCCCCTTGAGTCTGTTACTCCCATCATAGGCCTGTGCTACTGTTTCTTTCACTTTGCATTTAAATATTCACTCCCTGTCCGTGAGTATATGGCCATTAATGTGCTTACAGTGCTTGCTGTGTTGAGACTAGTTTAGGTGTTGGTCTCATCTATGGCCAGAGTTTAGGTAACTGTAGGTGTTTAATAAACCTTATTTGAACTGATGTAGAAAAGGTCATTTTGCATGTAACCTAATGAATATTCCTAAGAGAGTGGGCAAATCTTTTCCATTTATAAAGTGGGTATTCTTACGGAACAATGGCTCACTAAAGAAAAGGGAACCATTCTACCATCTACACGTATTACTTAGAAGGTTTTTTTTTTTTATGAGCTACTTGGTACAATTATGTTATATAAAGAAAGGGCATTTTCTCTCTGTGGAACAATGGTTTTTATCGGACAAGTAATTTTTCTATAATCATAAAGGAATTATGTATTTGGGAATGATGAGCGTTAGAATAATGGGCAATTGTTTTCCTGCTTTCCGTCTTTTTTTTCTTACTTTAATTGAGCAATTCATTTTTACTTTGAGTTCACTTATACAGTGGTTTCTGAACTAATCTATAATATGATTTATGCATTGTGCCATGTTCAGGGCAAGTAACGGGATAGTTTCTTGGTCAAATAGGCAAGAGTAGAAGCTTTTCCACTTTGTGACCAGTGAACCTTTGGTGCAGCATGTGGCCCATTATGTGTGTTTGTAAAGGAAAGTCTTATTGTTGATGCTTTCAAACTACAAAAAAACAGAGTTGAATAATTGCAGCAGAGACCGTATAACCCCGAAGTGTAACGTATGTACTGTCGAGCTCTCTCAAGTAAGTTTGCCAACCCCTGAGTTACATTATAGAAGTTGAAGCTTTGAGACAGGTATGTGTTCAAGATCAGATCTTACTTTATAGCTTGTTAACTGTGTATACTTGAGCAAATTCGTTATTACAAAATTCTCTGAACTTTGATTTTCTTTTCTACAAACCAGGGATAATACTATCTACCTAATAAGTTTTTCCTGGTGATGAAATGGCATAAAATATATAAAGTATTTAATACATTGTTTTGTAAATGGTAAGCACTCTGAAAAGATTAACTCTATGCAGAATATATGTATACATATTTCTGTGTATGTTGGTACATTTATTTTTCCTTTGTGTAAGATTGAAAGTTGTTGGCTTTATTGTGGTATACTCTGTGAAATAATTTGTTTATGTGTTTATTGTGACTACCAATTGTATACTCATTATTTCTAACTCTCTGTTAATTTCATGGCCTGAATTTGACCTGGTTAGTTATTTAGGTTTTTCCCTTGCTGTAAAACAGTTAACTGTTCAAACATTACCTTCACTTTTTTGAACATGACCCTAATTTTTTCTGGCAAATGGTAGTAGCAAATACTAAATAGATTAGATAAGAATACTTTAGTATAGAATATCATTATATTATTCCCTATATTTTTGTGTAATATTTGCAAAATATCTATACACTTTAAAGCCCTCTATGGTTATGGTTAAAGTACCTTATGATTTGTAAACCATGAAGATTTCCCTTGAAGATTTTCCCAGTGTTTAAGCAGTGTCTTCTGCTTTATTTGACATTTTTTTTTATCCTCTTATAAAAAGCCCATTGTGACTCTGGCCTCAAAAACATGTTGAATTTTCATTTTCCTCAGGGGACACAGAGGAGAGACTGTGATCCCGAGGGGTTACCTGGTAGACGGAGAATATGGAGGCCAAAAAATCAAGGCTGTGCCTTTTGTTAGTTTGTGACCAAGTTGTCAAGTCATTGACTTTCTCTGGAGCCTCACTTTCTTAATCTATAAAACGAGTGTGAGACTAAATTATCCTTAAAATTCCTTCTAGTCCTGTGATTTTTAGGGGGAGTGGATGTTCTGTTTGGTTAGGGCAGAGAAAACCTTGAAGATATACATTTTTAGTAAATACGAAGAGCCTAAATGTGAGCTTTTAGCCTGGAATCTGTCAGTGCATAAGGAGTCCAAGAATGTCTGCTGGTGCCTTGAATTTTCTTGGAATGTGGGGAGGGGTGTTGGGGAGATTGAAAGGAGGAGGAGGTTATCTTTATTATATCATCCATAAAATCCATAGCTCAAGGGAGGTAAAACAGCACTGTTCTAAATCTATACAAATCATGAAAAATAGGATGAATAGATGATACTTCATATCAAAATAGGCCAGCTAGACCTTTATAGTAAAGCTTTTTTGAAAGAAATTAGTATGGGACCGGGGATTACATAGCAGATAATAAATATGTATAACATCTTATCTCCAAAAATTGGTTAAGCTACAATAAAACTTAAGAAAGAAAATTAAATAGATAAATTTTTGAACGTCAGGTAATGACAACCTCCATTTCTATAAAGAACTCTGCCACTGCCATATATATATATATATACACACATATATATATGTATATATATATATGTGTGTATATATATATATCTTAGACAGAGTTTCACTCCATTGCTAGGCTGGAGTGCAGTGGCATAATCATGGCTCACTATAGTCTTGACCTGCCAGGCTCAAGCAATCCTCCCACCTCAGCCCCCCAGGTAGCTGGGACCACAGGTACATGCCACCACACCTGGCTAATTTTAAAAACATTCTGTCTAGAGATGGAGTCTAACCAGGTTGCCCAGGCTGGTCTCAAACTCCTGGACTCAAGCAATGTTCCCGACTTGATATCCCAAAGTGCTGGGAGCCATGGTTCCCAGCCTCACCACTGCTTTTCTAGAATGGTTCTGTCATATGGGTCTCAACACAGTCCTTTGTACATAATTATTGCTTAATGTTGTATGAAAGAATAAAAATGCTAGCCTGGGCAACATAGCCAGACCCCCATCTCTACAAAAAATTTAAAAATTAGCCAGGCATGGTGGCATGCACCTGTAGTCCCAGCTACTTGGGAGGCTGACGCAGAAGGATCGCTTGAGCCCAGGAGTTTGAAGTTTCAGTGACCTAGGATCACACCACTGCACTCTAACGTGGACAACAGAGCAAGGCCCCCATTTCTAAAAAATAAGTAAATAAGTAAGTGATGTTTCATGGTTATATTCAATATCAATATTGGGTATTCTAATGAGTCTAATTATCTTTGTATAAGTTTATATAAACCATAATTTATTGGTTAAGAGCATGAGATTTGGAGTCATGCAATTTTAGTCATGTAAATTTAGATCATCTCTTTATTTAATCTTTCTGAAACTTATTCCTTAACTCTAATGTGGAGATGGAAGCACTTACCTCTTTGGACTATTTAGAGGACTAAGTGACATAATACATATGAAATGCAGAACATTCTCCCTATGTGACCATCCTTTCCCTCATATCTTCCTATTTCACAAATCTGAGTTCAGCATAAAAATTGTTTTACTTGGCCAGGCGCAGTAGTTCACGCCTGTAATCCCAGCACTTTGAGAGGCCAAGGCATGTGGATCACCTGAGGTCAGGAGTTCGAGACCAGCCTGGCCAACATGGTGAAACCCCGTCTCTACTAAAATACAAAAAATTAGCCAGGTGTGGTGGTGGGCATCTGTAATCCCAGCTACTTAGGAGGCTGAGGCAGAAGAATCGCTTGAACCAGGAGGCGGACGTTGCAGTGAGCCGAGGTCATGCCATTGTACTCTAGCCTAGGTGACAAAAGCAAAACTCCATCTCAAAAAAAAAAAAGTTTTACCTTTCAACAAAGCATAATTTTTATGGAGAACATTTCAAATTCCTCTTGATTTTTTTTAAAAGAAATTTCCCAAAATCTTGATGCCAGTGGGTTCTCTAGAAACCATAATTTTGCTGAGCATTTTTCTCAGTGCTCTTGACTTCATCCAGTCTAGATAGGAGGAAACACTGATTTCTGATTCTTGAGTTCTAGACAGTTATATGTTCTTGAAAGGGGCATAGTTAAAGATGGAAAGATTGGTATCTTGTAAATATATTCAAATATTCATATGGGAAGGAGACTGTCTATTTTAATAATGGAGACATAGACAGGTTTATGGTTCAGCTTTCAAAATGAGTCTGAAAAAAGGTGAGCCTAAAGTTTTCTTCCCTTTACTATCATTAATTCTGTGGAATATCTGAAACAGTACGTTTGGGTGAGTTGGAGAAAGCTACACACTCTGGAAAGATACCCATGGGGAGCCACTCAGATGACTTAGCAAGGAAGGCCTTTGATCAAAGAAAAAAGGAATGCCTTTATCCCTAGACCCAGTCAAATGGATTCCATAACAACTCCCACCCACTATCTCAGCCTGGCACCCTTGTGCAGTATACATACTGCACAACCAATTGTGGTTGACTGTGTTACTAGACCTTGTGAAACTTAGCTCTCTGACATCCTGACCAGTCCTAGCCAAGGCACAAAGCCAAGAAAGAAATCATCAGAAGAGATTCCCAGGGGCCAAAATGGAAATAACTACATGTGTACTCTCAGCTCATTTGCTTTGCTTGAAAATAATCCCTGACTAGATCTTATTAGCTTCCAATGTGCAAATAAAATGTTTTATTATAATTTATCATATTTTATATTCATATAATAGGAGACGAAAAATGTATTTTGCAAAAACACTCTAGGCAGGCCTGCTAACTGCAGGATCAATACATGAAAAGTATCAACCTGAGAGCAAAAGATGTAGAAAAATGATATAAAGCAGACAAAAGAAATATGAATACGAGGCTGGGCGAGGTGGCTCAAGCCTGTAATCCCAGCACTTTGGGAGGCCAAGGCGGGTGGATTACCTGAGGTCAGGAGTTTGAGACCAACCTGACCAACATGGTGAAACCCTGTCTCTACTGAAAATACAAAAATTAGCTGGGCATGGTGGTGCGTACCTGTGATCCCAGCTACTCGGGAGGCTGAGGCAGGAGAATCACTTGAAACTGGGAAACAGAGGTTGCAGTGAGCCGAGATCGCGCCATTGCACTCCAGCCTGGGCAACAAGAATGAAACTCCATCTCAAAAAAAAAAGGAAAGAAATATGAATACGGAAGTCTCTGTTGGGTTGCAGCCCTACGTGCTGACACTCAAACAATACCATCTGTTCTTACTGGGAAACCTTTCCTGACTTTAAGTGTTGTCTTCTGTATTTCTTTTTGTTGGTTCCTCTATTATTTCACTTTTACTTCTACAGCCTACCATGATATTATCATTCTTCACACATGGTTATTCATTATATTTATAGCCTCATGAGAATTGTCTATCTTGATTAATTTTTAATTCAACATGTCTTGTTTAATGCCTTATACAGATGATACACTCAATAAATATTAAATGAATGAGCAAATGGATGAATAACAGGATATTAAAATTATGCAGAAGGCATGTAATTTGGAGGGGCTTGGGCACTGATTATATGTCCTTCTATCTCTTGATATTTTTTTCTTCTTGAAATATTCATTTCAGATACCCTGTCTGGAGTTTAGTTTTGATTATTTTTACAAAGCAGTTTTATAGTTGACAAAGCAGATATAAGGCAAATCAATCTAGATGTGTAGAGTAATTGGACCGGGTTTGTGGTGTGATGATGGAGGGTTATGAATGAGGTGAGACTTCTTTTAGTTAGTAGAGGATTAATCGGTGATCATTAGGGGGAATTAACTTGTTGACAAATTGCAACAGGAGGACTAATTAGAAGATATATTCTTAAGGATTAAGTTTGACTCTGAGTGAAGACACCCCCAAATAACAGCTATTCTGGGGGACAGAAGTTTATTTTTTTCACACGTATGGACCTGGAAGTGGACATTGCACAGTGTCTGGGACCTGGGCTTCTTCATATTGTTGTTCTCCTATGTGTGACCTCTATCCTCCATGTCACCTCAAAATGTCAAGAAGATACTAGCTGCAGCTATCAAGGTGGCATGCCAGTCCAGCCGCCAGAAAGGAAAGGAGAGAAGAGAAAGGGCAACCTTCCTCCTTTTAAGGATATTTCTGGAAAATAACACGTAATTCTTTAAGTTGTATTCCATTGTCCAGAGTTTAGTTATAAAAATAGTTATAAAGGAGGCTGAGAAATGTTATTTTTCTTCTGGACAGACATATGCCCAGCTAAAAAATTGTAGTCTATTATTCAAGAGAAAAGGTAGAATGGATATCAAAGGACAAATTATCAGGATTTCCACTGGTAGGTTAAAGATCAGCATATAACTTTTGAATCTCCCAAAACTTTACTAATAGCCTACTCTTGGCTTTGCCAATAACAGAACCAATCAATTAGGCATATATTTTGTATATGTATTATATATATTCTTACAACAAAGTAAGCTAGAGAAAAGAAAATATTAAGAAAACCAGCCTGGGCATGGTGGCTCACACCTGTAATCCCAGCACTTTGGAAGGCCAAGGCAGGTGGATTGTTTGAGGTCAGGAGTTCGAGACCAGCCTAGCCAGCATGATGAAACCCTATCTCTACTAAAAACACAAAAAATTAGCCGGGTGTCGTGCTACATATCTGTAGTCCTAGTTACTCAGGAGGCTGAGGCAGGAGAATCACTAGAACCCAGGAGGCAGAGGTTGCAGTGAGCCGAGATCGCGCCATTGCACTCCAGCCTGGGAGACAGAGCAAGACTCCATCTCAAAAAAAAAAAAAAAAAAAAAAGTAAACCATCAGGAGGAAAAAATGTATTTACTATTCATTAAGTGGAAGTGGATCATCATAAAGGTCTTCATCCTCATCTTCATGTTGAGTAGGCTGAGGAGGAGGAAGAGAAAGGGTTGGTCTTGCTGTCTCAGGGGTGGCAGAGTTGGAAGATATTTTGCGTATACATGAATCCACACAGTTTAAACTTGGATTGCTCAGGGTTAATTGTATAGAATAAAAAGCAACAGCACACATTATCCCTTTTTACAATTTGTTTACTTGCTTGCTTATACTTACCTATCCAAATCAGAAGAGACTGGAAATTTTGGCCTATATAGTATTTTGATGCTCTTGGAACTATTTTAAAAGCTTTAGTTGAATGCTATTTATTCTAATATAATGAGTTCTAGAGGTAATATCTGTTTTGTTACAGTTCCTTTTAGTTCACACTAAGTTGTATTAAAAAGGGAATTAATAATTCCCTCCCTCCCTTCCTTCCTTCGTTCCTTTCTCTGTCACCCAGGCTGGAGTGCAGTGGCGTGATCTCAGCTCACTGCATCCTCTGCCTCCAAGATTCAAGTCATTCTCCTGCCTCAGCCTCCCAAGTAGCTGGGATTACAGGCGTGCACCACCACATCCAGTTAAACTTTGTTTTTTTAGTAGAGACGGGGTTTCACTATGTTGGCAAGGCTGGTCTGAAACTGCTGACCTCAGGGGAACCTCCCACCTCAGCCTCCCAAAGTGCTGGGATTAGAGGCGTGAGCCACTGCACCCGGCCTAAAAAGCAGTATAATTTCTTATGTGTTCTTGACTATTCTTAAAATAGCTAGTTAACTAAATATATAGATTAGCAGATTAAAGCTTCCAGAAAAGAGTTCCATGACACATAGAAAAGATATTTAAGGCTGGGTGCAGTGGCTCACACCTGTAATCCCAGAGCTTTGGGAGGCTATGATGGGAGGATTTCTTGAGGCCAGGAGTTTACGACCAGCCTTGGCAACATGATGAGACCCCATCTCTACAAAAAATACACAAGTTAACCAGGCATGGCATGGCACATTTGTAGTCCCAACTATTGGGGAGGCTGAGGCAGGAGGCTCACTTCAACTCAGAAATTGAGGCTACGGTGAGCCAAGATCATGCCACTGCAGTCTAGCCTGGGCAACAGAGCAAGGCCTCAATTCTTAAAAAAAAAAAAAAGAAATATAAAAGGTATTTAAATTCTGCTGGCCGAGCGTGGTGGCCGATGCCTGTAATCCCAGCACTTTGGGAGCCCAAAGCAGGCAGAACACATGACATCAGGAGTTTGAGACCAGACTAGCCAACATGGTGAAACCCCATCTCTACTAAAACTACAAAAATTAGCCGGGCGTGGTGGTATGTGCCTGTAGTGCCAGCTGCTCAGGAGGCTGAGGTGGGAGAATCACTTGAACCCAAAAGGCGGAGGCTGCAGTGAGGTGAGCTGAGCTGAGATTGCACCACTGTATTCTAGCATGGGTGACAGTGGAAACTCTGTCTCCAAAAAAAAAAAAGGAGACTTCATGTGTAGAGATTGAAGCTTTATTATTTTCTAGTTGTACCTTTTCAATCAAGCCATTTAAACTTTCTGGGTTTCAGTTTATTCATCTTCAGGACACATGGGCACATGGCTAATGCCTACCTCAAAAGTTAGTTTCAGGATTAAATGAAAAAAACATATGAAAGAGCCTGGTACTGTGCTTAAAACTCAGTAGAGTTATTTCCATATTCAAATATGGTAATTAGGGTCAGTAGATGTTATTTGCATTTGAATGCAGTAATTATTACCTTTAATATCTTCTGCCTTCATTTGTAGTTGTTTTTGATACCTCCAAGCCCAAAGTTACCTAATCATTTAGTGAACAAAATGGTTCTCAAAGTGCAGTCCCCCACTAACGTGTCAAACAGTGGAATCTTTTTAATTTTTCTTATTTGATCCCATGAGGGGAAGTGGGTAGCAGGAGGCTAAGTAGTTCAGTTGACCAGGGACAGAGTTAACCGGTGACGGGAGAAATTGAGAAGTACAGAGAAGGCATAGCACCCAAAGGCGAGTGGCAAAAGTAGGATTTCAACCCACATTCTGATGCTAGAGCCCATACTCTTAGTCACTAGGTTTTATTGCCCATTTTAACCAAGGAGGCCGTGCTTTGGCCAGTCAGAGTAGGAGAGATTTGTACCAGGAGAGTTTGAGAGAGTGAAATAGGATGATCCAGGTTCCACAGGAACACTCACCGAGGCATTTATTCAGGAAGCTGTTATTATTTGTTATTTTTATTTATTTATTTATGAGGTGGAGCCTTGCTCTGTCTCCCAGGCTAGAATGCAATGGCACGATCTTGGCTCACCGCAACCTCTGCCTCCCAGGTTCAGTAATTCGCTTGCCTCAACTTCCCGCATAGCTGGGACTACAGGCACATGCCACCATGCCCGGCGAATTTTTGTATTTTTGGTAGAGACGAGGTTTCACCATGTTGGCCAGGCTGGTCTCGAACTCCTGACCTCATGATCCACCCACCTTGGCCTTCCAAAGTGCTGGGATTACAGGCATGAGCCACCGCACCCGGTCTATTATTTATGTTGAAGTAGACTTTGAGTGCTTTGTACCAGGTAGCTTGGATTTTCTCCTGCCAGTGCCTCCTTGTCTTTATTTTTGAATGGTAATCTGTTAGGGTCATAGTGTTAGTGGAAAGGGGTTGGGATCCAGATCCCTAGGGAGGGTTCTTGGATCTCGCGCCAAGGCTAGTCAGTAAAGTGAAAACAAATTAGGCCAAACATGGTGGCTCATGCCTGTAATCCCAGCACTTTGGGCAGCCAACCTGGGTGAGTCACCTGAAGTCAGGAGTTGGAGACCAGCCTGGCCAATGTGGTGAAACTCCATCTCTACTAAAAATACAAAAATTAGCCTGGCATGGTGGTGGGCACCTGTAACCCCAGCAACTCAGGAGGCTAAGGCAGGAGAATCGCTTAAACCTGGGAGGCAGAGGTTGCAGTGAGCCGAGATTGCATCATTGCACTCCAGCCTGGGCGACAAGAGCGAGACTCCATCTCAAAAATGTATATATATAGCAAGTTTATTAGGAAAGTAAAGGAATACAGAATGGCTACTCCATAGACAGAGCAGCGGGTTGCCCATTTTTATGGTTATTTCTTGATTATATGCTAAACAAGGGGTGGATTTTTCATGCCTTCCCTTTTTAGACCATATAGGGTAACTTCCTGATGTTACCGTGGCATTTGTAAACTGTCATGGCGCTGGTGGGAGTGTAGCAGTGAGGACTACCAGAGGTCACTCTCGTGGCCATCTTGGTTTCGGTGGGTTTTGGCCGGCTTCTTTACTGCAACCTGTTGTATCAGCAAGATCTTTATGACCTGTATCTTGTGCTGACCTCCTGTCTCATCCTGTGACTTAGAATGCCTTACACATCTGGGAATGCAGCTCAGTAGGTTTCAGCCTTATTTTACCCAGCTCCTATTTAAGATGGAGTTGCTCTGGTTCAAACACCTCTGACAATAGAATTCTATCAAAATTAAAGCAGAGTTGAATTGCATGGAGAGGATTAAAAATATTCAGTTTCTCATTCTTTGTAAGAGTAATACTTGCAAATCAAGCATTAGTCAGTTAACTAAATGCTTACTATTAGTCATTTTATTTTTATTTAGGTATACTAAGAACTGTCTTTTTATTCCTAAAATCTTGAATTTTCTAAACTTGCTTTTGATAGTTAAAATAGAGTTTTACTAATTTAACCTGAAACTATCTCTAAGAGTTGAACTTTCTATTCAAGGAAAAATACCTTTCACAAGCATTCAATATCTGCTTTTCATGGGATTGACTTGATTAGACATTAGAAAAAAAGATAAAAGTGCTAAGTACAGTTTCATCTTACCTTTTAAGTGTGTGATTTATAATTTGTAAAAGAGACAGTGATTTATGTTAAAATATTGATTCTCTCCCAAGCTGATGTTCTTGAGCAGTTCATTTAATCCTTCCCAGCTTCACTGTTTCTTGTTTTTAGAAAGGACTGTTGCAGAATTAAATGAGATAATTTATTTAAAGGTAACTATTACTCAAAAGGCAACATTTGTTATTAGAAATTTGGGTTTAGAATTGCCCATAAGAGATTTTGGATTAATCTTAAATATTTGTTTCCTTGCTTGATTTCCTCCTCTGCTGTTGCTTTTACCTTTCTGTTTTGCTTGCTTTTTCCTTTTAGTTCCTTTCCCTCTTTTATCTTTTATCTTGTGAGAAAAGCAATTGTTCACTGATATGTAAGATCCTGTCCAGGACCTGACTATCAATTGCTTTCAGAGTCTAAAGATGAGACAAAAATGAAAACAGACTGGCTGCAATGTCTGATATAATTCCTTTTTGATGTCATCATCTCAGCCCTGCCTGAAAAAAAAATCCAAGAAGATATGAAAGCCCAAAGGGTAAAGCATTAAACCATGCAAAAATACCAACACCAGAGAGAAAACAAGTATCTATGACTCTGTGGGAAGGGTGTGAATGACAGGTGTTGTCAGCTTATTTTGACAGCCTTTGGTAGCTTTTCTGTATCTTTATTAAACTCATCTTAGCTACCAGTTTTTCAGGACTTAGTCTTTTTTTTTGTCAGTTTCTTTAGGTGTATGGGATAGATGCTTTCTTTCATTCAGTGGCTTTTCTTTAGAATACACATGCGATCTCCTTCACTTTCAGTCATTTTGGCAAGTGTAGATCTCAATCACAACTTTAGCCTTAAATATTCAAGGGTCAACTTATTTTTAAAAATTGACTCTATGTTTATTTTATTATGGTAAAAAATATATACAATTTATCATCTTGATCACTTTAAGTGTACAGTTTAGTAGTGTTAAATATCTTTAGATTGTTGTAAACTAGATCTCCAAAACTTTATCTTTCCGAACTGAAATTCTATACCTATTAAACAATAACTTCCTGCTTTTAAAAAAAGTTTTGTGACAACTCCTTTTCCCCCATCCATAGCACCTGGCAACCACCATTACAGTTTCTGTTTCTATGAATTTGACTACTTTAGATACTTTGTGTAAGTGGAATCATACTGCATTGTGACTTTTTGTGACTGCCTTATTTCATATAGCATAATTTTCTCAAAGGTCATTCATGTTGTAGTATGTGACAGGGTTTTCTTCCTTTTGGAGGCTGCATAGTATTCTATTGTCTGTGTAGACCACTTTGTGTTTCTCCATTCATCCATTGGTGGACCTTTGAGTTGCTTCCACCTTTGACTATTGTGAATAGTGCTGCTATGAACATGAGTGTGCAAATATTTCTTCAAGACTTTGCTTTCAATTATTTTAGAGATATACCCAGAAGTAGAATTGCTGGATCATATGATATTTCTAATTTTTTTGAAGTATGTCCATACTCTTTCATAGGGGTTATACCATTTTACAATCCTAACAACCACGCATAAGCATTCCAATTTTTTCAAATCCTTGTCTACACTTGTTATTTGCTGGTTTTTTGGTAGTAGCTACACTAGTGGGAGTGAGGTGATAGCTCATTGTGATTTTGATTTGCATTTCTCTAATTGATGATGTTTTGAGCATCTTTTCACATGCTTAATGGCTATTTGTATACCATGTTTGGAGAAATGTCTGCTTATGTCCTTTGCCCATGTTTAAATCAGGTTATTTGATTTATATTTTGTTGTTTTAGGAGTTCTTTATATATTCTAGATATGATATACCCTTATCAGATAAATAATTTGCAAATATATTCTCCCATTATGTGGGTTGCCATTTTAATGTTTTGATTGTGTACTTTGTTTTGTTTGTTTGAGACACAGCCTAGCTCTGTCGCCCAGGCTGGAGTGCAGTGGCATGATCTCAGCTCATTGCAACCTCCACCTCCCGGGTTCATGCGATTCTCATGCCTCAGCCTCCTGAGTAGCTGGGACTAGTGGTGCCTGCCACCACACCTGGCTAATTTTGGTATTTTTAGTAGAGACGGAGTTTCACCATGTTGGCCAGACTGGTCTCAAACTCCTGACCTCAAGTGATCCACCCGCCTCGGCCTCCCCAAATGCTGAGATTACAGGCATGAGCCACCGTGCCTGGCCCTTGATTGTGTACTTCGAACAAATGTTTTAAATTTTGATATGTACCATTTGTCTACTTTTTTTTTTTTTTTTGTAATCTGTGCTCTTGGTGTCATATCCAAGAAACCATTGCCAAATCCAAAGTTATGAAGCTTGTCATCTATTTTTTCTTCTACAGATTTTATAGTTTGGAGTAATAGACTTACTTTATCTCTCTTTATTTGACTTTAATTTTTAAAGCAGTATTAGGTTCAATGCAAAAATGAGCAGAAAGTAAGAGTTCCCAATACCCCCTCCCCGACACACAGGCAACCTCTCCCACTATCAGTATCCTGCACCTGGGTACATTTGTCATAATCGACAAACCTACATTGACACATCATTATCACCCGGAGTCCGTAATTTACATTAGAGTTCACTCTTGGTATACATTCTATACATTTTGACAAATTATAATGACATGTATCTTACCACATAGTGTTATACAGAATCGTTTTACTGCCATGAAAATCCTTTGTGCTCTTTTATTCTTCCCAGGATAGAGTGCAGTGGTGCGATCACAGCTCACTGCAGCCTCAAATACCCGGGTTCAAGTGATCCTCCCACCTGTGCCTCCCAAGTGGCCAGGATTACAGGCATGTGCCACAGGCCTGGCTAATTTTAAAATTTTTTGTAAAGATGACCTCTTCATCTATTGCCCAGGCTGGTTTCAAACTCCTAACCTCACACTAACACCTGCTTTGGCCTCCAAAAGCTCTGGGATTATAGGTGTGAGCCACCACACCTGGCCACTCAAGAGGTTAACTTTTAATCCAGAAATTTTGAACTATTCAGAAGATACTCTCATCAAAGTATTCAGTGTCCAAGTTGCAGAACTATAAGATACTTCTGAGAGTTTGTCATCTGGTCTAATACTCATTGAAGTAGAAATTTAATCAGAGTTATGTTTTCCTTCTCACAAGCAATCTTAATTAATGAAAGCTTCAAAGCCACAAAACATTATTTAAGAAAATTGCCAGCTCTTTTGCATGCTTTTAGAGCATGACAGTTTTTAAAGTTTTTTTCCACAGGTATTCTTTATTGTGATCATCTTACAAATTCTGTGAGATGGTTAAGGCAGGCAAGGTAATTTACATTTAACTCATTGACCAGTCTGAGGCTGGACTAAGTTAAGTGAACTGCCCAAGATTTCATGGCTAGAAAGTAGAGTCCAGGTTCTTAACCCCAAGTCATTGTCTCTCTCCACTCTACCTCCTTGCCTCTTCTTTTGGCCATGAAAATATGAATATGCTGTTAGCCTCTTGCAGAAGTAAATAAGATTTTGTTAGTGTCTGGTTTATTTCCCCAACTGTTTAAAACAGCATAAGGCCAGGTGTGGTGGCTCACATCTGTAGTCCCAGCACTTTGGGAGGACAAGGCAGAAGGATCACTTAAACCCAGGGTCTCTACAAAAACTTTAAAAATTAGCCAGGCATGGTGGTGCATGCCCATAGTCCCAGCTACTCAGGAGGCTGAGATAAGAAGAGCACTTGAGCCTGTGAGGTTGAGGCTGCAGTGAGCCATGATCACGCCACTGCACTCTAGCCTGGGTGACAGAGTGAGATCCTGTCTCAAAAAATAAAATGAAGAAAAAACCGCATAGACTGTGACATATTGTGGGGTGAAGTTGTTAAATAGAAATATTTGTTATTGTTTAGAATTATTTGGGTGGCCAGGCATGGTGACTCACTCCTGTAATCCCAACACTTTGGGAGGCCATGGCAGAAGGATTGCTTGATCCCAAGAGTCTGAGACCATCCTGGACAACATAGCAAGACCCTATCTCTTTAAAAAAAAAAAAAAAGAAAAAATTATCACAGGCCGGGCTCGGTGGCTCACACCTGTAATCCCAGCACTTTGGGAGGCTGAGGTGGGCAGATCATGAGGTCAGGAGATCGAGACAATCCTGGCTAATATGGTGAAACCCCGACTCTACTAAAAAAAATACAAAAAATTAGCCAGGCATGGTGGCGGGAGCCTGTAGTCCCAGCTATTCGGGAGGCTGAGGCAGAAGAATAGCGTGAACCTGGGAGGCGGAGCTTGCAGTGAGCCAAGATTATACCACTGCACTCTAGCCTGGGCGACAGAGCGAGACTCTGCCTCAAAAAAAAAAAAAAAAATTATCCAGGTACAAGTAGTGGGTACCTGTAGTCCCAGCTACTTGGGAGGCTGAAGCAGAAGGATCACTTGAGCCCAAGTGGTTGAGGCTGCAGTGAGCCATGACCATACCACTGCACTCCAACATGAGTGACAGAGTGAGACCTTATCTCTAAATAAATAAATAAATAAATGTGAACAAAATAATTATGTTTAGATTGAGTCTGTCTTATCTGAAATGCTTAGAAGCAGAAGTGTTTCAAATTTTGGATTTTTTCAGATGTGGGATGATTTACGTATACCTAATAAGCTATATGTGGGACCCAAGCCTAAACATAAAATTCTTTTATATATGTGTGTGTGTGTGTGTATGTGTGTGTGTATATATGTATGTGTGTATATATATATATGCCTTATACACATAGCCTGAATGTAATTTTTACAATATTTTAGATAAATTTGTGCATGAAATAAAGTTTTTGCTGTGACCCGTCATGTGAGGACAGGTGTGGAATTTTCCACCTGTGGCTTCATGTTGGTGTACAAAAAGTTGCAGATTTTTGAGCATTTCTAATTTTGGATTTGCAGATTAGGAATGCCCAACCTGTATTAAACAAATTATAGTATTTCTGATGTTCTTTCTCATAAAACTATTTTTAAGGGGTGTCATGGGATTTTCTGTTACCATTTAAAAGTTAAATGTTAAAGCAATACTATGTACTGTGTCATTTTGTGCCTGTTTCTTAAACTCTCATAGCCTGTTTCCTCGTTTGTAAAAGTAATAACAACAATAATTTTAAAAAGCAAGGTTATGTAATTAAAATTGGTTTGCATGGTACTTTAAGACACTCTCTATAAGAAATAAGGAAGGGAAGTTTTGGCTGTGAGGGAACAAACTTCTGGTACATTGTAACTACTAGGTGTGAGGCATTAAGTTAAATACTTTACATTCTTTAATTCTATGTTCTGCCATTCCTAGGGCAAGAAAAGTGATTAAAGAAGCAGACACACAGTTAAGTAATTTTCAGGAGGTCAACAGGTACAGTGTGGCTTCAGGGGAATTTGCAAAATAGATCTTTTTGACTTCACCATGTACCTTTTAGTGAAGCTCTTTCTGACTCTAAAACTTGTATACTTTTTTTCTGATAGACTCTGATTCAAAATACCCCAAATACAGTGTTTTTAATAATGATGAAACATTTGGATCACCCAAAAAAGATATTCTTTGTTTTTGTTTTGTTTTGTTTTGTTTTTGAGATGGAGTCTCGCTCTGTGGCCCAGGCTGGAGTTCAGTGGCGCGATCTAGGCTCACTGTAAGCTCTGCCTCCCGGGTTCACACCATTCTCCTGCCTCAGCCTCCCAAGTAGCTGGGACTACAGGCGCTCACCACCACGCCCGGCTAATTTTTTTGTATTGTATTTTTAGTAGAGATGGGGTTTCACCTTGTTAGCCAGGTTTTTCTCGATCTTCTGACCTCATGATCTGCCCACCTCAGCCTCCCAAAGTGCTAGGATTACAGGTGTGAGTCACCGCGGCTGGCCCCAAAAATGATATTCTATCAGCTTAATCTTGGAATCTTTTCTTAAAATTTAATTCCTAGGGAAAGTAAAAGTGTATTAATTAGAAATTTTTATTAATAAATAGCCTGTTTCTTGACCAATTCAGAAAATGACAAATTTGTAAGCTCGTGTTTCTGTAACGTATTGATATATTATGCTGTAACTACTCTGGGCCAGAAACTCTGCCTACACGAGACAGAATTAGTTTCTTCTCTCATTGAGCTGACAAGAGAGTGAGGCTACAAGTAATAAATGACTAAAGATGACACAACAAAACACCGCCAAATCTCAGCTGGAACTCTGCTTCCTCCCTGAGGCTTATTCTGATGGTTATTGGAAATAATACGTATGTACAGGGCTCTGGGCACACAGCCTGATGGTTTCCTAAGCAGGTGTGCAGAGAGAAGCTCCACGCTATCAGTCACTAAAGGAACCAGGTCAGTTTGAGAAATAACATGTTTTAATCCTTTTTCTACATTCTACTGCAGTTTCCTTTAATTACTGAAAACTACCATTATTTTTCCTTCTAGGAAATATGATTAAATATTAAGATTGTCAGTGCCACTGCTGATGACCACGATCTGATGCAGTGCGGAGCTCTCGTTGAGCATTACTGCATGACTGTGGGGTGACTAGGAAGCAAACTCGGCCCAACCCTAGCACATTTCTACTACACTGTAACCATAGTGAGCTTGCAGCTCACCACTTTCATAGTGATTAAAGAACCACATTCTGTGTTTTCCTGGTAATTAAAATATATGACAAATGATTATAGAGAGTGTTTCTAAAATTACATTTTGCTTTTCTCAGTGCTTTTTTCAAAATTAAAACATGTTTACTGTTTTCTCTTAAGACTGAGTTAAAAATCTGAGGTAATTATCAGACCTTTTTTTATGAATCTCATATTCAGGCATTTCTAAGGGTTATAAAGGCATTTTGAGCTAGGATAGGGACTTATCTTAGTGTTCTTAATGTGCATAAGAATTTCATAAAGATCTTTTTTTTTTTTCTTTTATAAATGGTGACTCCTTGGCCCCATCCCCAGAGATTTCGATTTTGAAGATATGACACAGAGCCCAGCCACCAGCACTTCGTACAGGACTTCTTCTGGTGATCCCAGGACCACACTGGGACATGCTGGTTTAGGCACAGTGGTACACTTCTGTAGAAAGGCTTCAAAGGACATGTCGAGCAAAACTGATATTGTGAGCCTGATACTTTGAGCTTGGGCACATATGTGACCAGCAATTAGGGTGGATAAACTTCCTTGTACTAAACTAACTTCATTTTATGCTTTAAGCCTAAAGGTGGTCAGTGAACTTGAACTTTGTCATTGTAGATTGATCATTTGCCACCTAGGTCTTCTCCGTCAGATAATTGCCTGAGAGATACCCCCATCTCTCGCGCTATCTCTCTCTCTCTCTTTTTTTTTTTTTTTTTTTGGAGACAGAGTTTTGCTCTTGTTGCCCAGGCTAGAGTACAATGGCGCAATCACAGCTCACTGCAACCTCCACCTCCCAGGTTCAAGCGATCCTCCTGACTCAGCCTCCGAGCAGTGAGCCGAGATCATGCCACTGCACTCCAGCCAGGACGACAGAACGAGACTCCATCTCAAAAAACAAACAAACACACTTTCTGCTCCAAAAGCAAAGTGATACCCTCAAGGCAGGAAGCCTGTGCTTCCTTCCCTAAGCTAGCTTTGGAATAAAAAGTCACTTTCTTTATACTAAAAAATAATAATTTAAAAATAACTCATTCTCTATCTCCTAGAAAAATGGGGGTACTCAGTTACAAAACTGGCTTAATTCATGAGGAGTTCTGAATGATATTCTTTGTTTTGCCATTCACTTGTGATTAAGCTCTATGATCTGTAGTGTCCTTGATTGTGAAGGTTCTGGACTGGTTTCTTGCTGTCTCCAAACTAAGTGTGATTTCATTGTTATTTTGTATTTATTTGAGACAGAGTCTCACTCTGTTGCCCAGGCTGGAGTGCAGTGGCATGATCTTGGCTTTCTGTGACCTTGACCTCTTGGGTTCAGGCGATCCTTCCACCTCAGCCTCCTGAGTAGCTGGGACTATAGGCATGAGCCACCACACCTGGCTAATGTTCTTTTAATTTTTTGTGAAGATGGGGGTCTCACTGTGTTTCCCAGCTGGTCTTGAACTCCTGGGCTCAGCCTTCCAAAGTGCTGGAATTGCAGGCATGAGCCATCATGCCGAGACCCAAATTAAGTGTGATTCTTAAGAGTTTAGGTACTGATTACTGAAGTTGAATCTTTCTTTGTCTCCTGTTATGTGACTGAAAGATCTCAATCATATTTGGAACTTTTTATGCTTTTGATAGTACCTAATTCAATCTTTACTCCTTTTGTTTTCACCCTTATATCCCTAGCAAATAGCATAGTGTCTAGCCCAGAGCCAGTATTCAGACTTTTTTGTTTTTTAAATAAATAAGTGGAGTAAAGTCAGCTATTCCTTTTTTCTCCAACTCTTTGAGTTCTTTTTAATCTCTTCCAGTCGATGCCCTTAATCCAGTGTACATCCATTCCTATAATTGTTGGGTACATGGTAATAGCCTCCTAAATGGTCAGCTTTCCTATTCTTGCCCTCTCAGCCCTCCTTCCCATTGTTAAGTGGTAATTCATCTTTAAACACTGTTCAAAGCATTTCAGCATCTCTGCCTGGTCCAGATGTTTGGAACCTCTGTCCACTTGGTCCTAGCAGCAGTTTCAGGCTTATCATCTCCTTCATTCCTGAGCTCCAAGTGACATTCAGCTGCAGCTGTCTGTGGATACCATAAACCAGCCCAAAGTGAATTCTCACCTGCTTGTGTTTCACTCCATGCCTCTAAGGATCAGATAACAGCTTCCTTGTTAGCCTTCAGCTTCCTTTACTTTGGACTTCCAAACAGTTCAAAAGCCTGTTGGCTTTCAAATTATTTTCTACTACCATATGCTAATTTTGCCTCTAATTTTTTCTCCACCAGTCTACTTTTATAATCATGCTTGGTCTTCCTGTCTCTTTCTCCCCTTTTCAAGTCATCCTGTGTGTGCTGTGGCCACGCTTCCTAAGGCTCAGCTCTGGAGACTGCCTATATGTGTTCCATGTCTCGCCTTAAATTGTCAATTCCAAAAGGGCTGAGGAAGGTTTTAGGCTTTTCTTCTGCTACTCTAGCAGATGTGACATAACGTGCTGCTTTATTTTCCTTGCGTTGATGGGTAAACACACAGGATTTGAAGTGAGACATACCCACACCTGAAACCCAAATCTTACCAATTACTTACTTCGAGTTTAGGCAAGTTCCATAACCTCCACTGGCCTCAACTTCATTATCTGTAAGATGGGATGGTTATACTTATAGCATCGTTATGAGGATGTTTTTTCCTTTTTGTCTTTTTTTTTTTTTTTGAGATGGAGTCTTGCTCTTGTCACCCAGGCTGGAGTGCAATGGCACAATCTTGGCTCACTACTCTTGGGTTTAAGTGATTCTCCTGCCTCAGCCTCCCAAGTAGTTGGGATTACAGGCACCCACCATCACGCCCGGCTAATTTTTGTATTTTTGGTAGAGATGGGGTTTCTCCATCTTGGCCAGGCTTGTCTTGAGCTTCTGACCTCAGGTGATCCGCCCGCCTCAGCCTCCCAAAGTGCTGGGATTACAGGCGTGCACCACTGCGCCCAGCCTTGTTTTGTTTTTCAGTTGTGAAAAATTTCAGACATTTACCAACATAAAGAGAATAGTCAGCAAATTCTCCCAGATTCAATAATTACCAAGATTTTACTATACTCATTTCACCTATTCCTTTTATTTTATTTTTCTTTACTGAAATATTTTCAAATTATCCCCAGACATTATGTCATTTTATTCATACACATTCATCTCTTAATCATATAACTACAATACCATTAATTTTCTTAACATCATAATTTTTTGTTTTTTTCTAATATATAATCTGTAATTAAATTTATTGTCTCAAAATATATTTTTACAATTGGCTTGTTCAAATAGGATTCAAACAAGGTCCTCACATAATAGTGTTTTTTGTTTGCTTGCTTTTTTAGAGATGGGGTCTTGCTCTGTTGCTCAGGCTGGAGGGCAGTGGCGTGATCATGGCTCACTACATCCTCCACCTCCCAGGCTCAAGGGATTCTTCAACCTCAGCCACCCATGAAGCTGGGATTATAGGCATGTGCCACCATACCCAGCTAATTTTTTTGTATTTGTAGTAGAGATGGGGTTTTGCCATGTTGTCCAGTCTGATCTCGAACTCCTAGCCTCAAGTAATTGGCCCACCTCAGCCTCCCAAAGTACCGGGATTACAGGCGTGAGCCACTATGCCCAGCCCAAACTGGAAATTCTTTGGTTTAGTGGGTAGGTGATAAGAAATAAGATGGAAAGTTTAAAAGGTTAATTCATCTTTTCCAGTGCAAGAAAAAGGAAATAATGGTAGAATGTGAAAAAGAAGATTAAAAAGGTTAATTGATAAGTTGTTTACAGCAATAATATTCCAATTTAGGTGTTTTATAGAGGCGTCCTAGAGTCCCCCGGGGATGAGGGGAGGCTCCATTTAAGACTTTTTCTCGCAGATTCAACCAGAACACTGATTACAGGTGTGAACCACCGTGCTGGCTGGCATTACGGTAGTTTACGTCTCTTTTTTAAAAAGAAATTTATTAGCTGGGTGCTGTAGTGAACACGTGTAGTCCCACAGCTATGCAGGAGGCTGAGGCAGGAGGATCTCTGAGGCCAGGAGTTTGAGGCTGTGGTACACTATGATGCAGCCTCTGTGAATAGCCACTGTACTCTAGCCTGGGCAACATAGTAAGACTCAAAAAAAAAAAAAAAACACTTAAAAAAAATTTTTAAATAAAAATAAGTTAATTGAAATACAAATAGAAAACTGTACTGTAGTTTGCTGAATTTTCACAAAGAATATATTCCCATGTAACCACCATCCAGGTAATGAAACAAAACATTACTAATACCCAGAAGTCACTTTGTGCCTCCTCTGATTCACTATTTCTTCTCTCTTCTCTGAAAGTCATCATATTTTTTATTTTTTCTATTTGTTTATTGTTGATGTTGTTTATCTCTTACAGGAAGAGATTTTCTCTATTAGTTTGGACTTTCATTTTCATATGCTCCTTCCTTCCCTCCTTCCCTCCCTCCCTCCCTTCCTTCCCTCCCTCCCTCCTTCCTTCCTTCCTTCCATTCTGTTTTTCACTCTTGTTGCCCAGGCTGGAGTGCAGTGGCGCAGTCTGGGCTCACTGCAACTCCGTCTCGCAGGTTCAAGCTATTCTTCTGCCTCAGCCTTCCGAGTAGCTGGGATTAAAGGCATGCACCACCACACCCAGCTAATTTTGTATTTTCAGTAGATGTGGGGTTTCTCTGTGTTGGTCAGGCTAGTCTCAAACTCCCAGCCTCAGGTGATCTGTCCGCCTCAGCCTCCCAAAGTGCTGGAATTATAGGCGTGAGCCACTGCACCCAGCCTGTGCTATTTCTTCTGATAAGTTACAGTTTCTTTTATATATTTTTACTTCTCAAATCTGAAAGTACTAACTCAGAGAATTAGAAGTTGGTTAGTGCATGAGAAAAGTTAGATTGAGATGTTTATTTTACCTGATTTGTTTTAAGTGGAATTGTTATATTTAATATATAGAGGAGTGTTTTAAAATGTTTTCTCTGTATTATATTATTCTTTGTTATTTGGAAACAGAACAGATGACTAAATGTTTCTGAAATTGTACTGAGTCATTATTCCAGTGTGTTGAACATTTGCTATTAAAATACTGGGCAGTGACTTGAATTAAGTTTCTTTCTTGGGAGAAAGGCTCTGTTACTTAGCAACACCTAATATCCTATGATGATACGAAAACACTCTGTGACAATAATGGAGAAATGTTCTTGGCTTTCTTGGACAAGAAAAAGGCATCGATGCTTTGATACAGAATTATGAGCAACTTGGGATTCCTTTCTTCAGATAACATTGTCCTGGGGCTAGAAAATCCATGTTTAAAATAAGCATGAGTGTTCAGCTGCATCAAGAGACTGTTCTCTCTCCAATTATTCTAGTCTGATGTTCATTCAGGGATACTTGAATAAAGCCTGGTGCCAAAAGAAGCAGTTTACTTATCTACTCGTCTCTGATTTTTATTTAGAAATGGGAGGGCATCTAGGTTATTTGAAAAAGGAACTACAGCCACTTGACTAACACACTGCATAAGTGGAGGGGAAGAGAAATATCTTTCCATCTTAGGTTCATGGCTGAGATCTTTATAACAACAAAAGACAGATTAGGCCAGGCTCAGTGGTTCACACCTGTAATCCCAGCACTTTGAGAGGCCAGGGTGGGCAGATCACGAGGTCAGGAGATTGAGACCATCCTGACCAACATGGTGAAACCCTGTCTCTACTAAAAATTCAAAAATTAGCTGGATGTGGTGGCACGTACCTGTAATCCCAGCTACTCAGGAGGCTGAGGCAGGAGAGTGGCTTGAACTCAGGAGGCAGAGATTGCAGTGAGCCAAAATCACGCCACTGCACTCCAGTCTGGTGACAGAGGGAGACTCTGTCTCAAAAAAAAAAAAAAAAAGATAGATTAACCAAAGAAAAGCATACACATTTATTTAATATACACAGGAGCCTTCATAAGGAAATGAAGTCCCAAGGAAACAAACCTGTGTGATGTTTATGCTAGGTTTAAACCAGAGAAGTAAATAGCCATGGAGAAGTAGGACTGGACAAAGGAGGCATGATCTAATGGCAATAAACCAGGAGGAACTTATTCAGATTCTTCTCTGTGTCCCTGTGTCTTCAGAGATAAGGATGCTCCCTTCCTCTGGGTGTAGGCAGGGCACCTCTGTAATGAAGGTCTTATCACCTGCTTCAGGGGAAGATTAGAGAAATACTTCTTAGGTTTTTTGACCTGCTTCAGGGGAGAAGGGGTGGGAGAAGTGAGAGTTACCTTCCCGCTTCTGCTGTTTTCTCAAATGCCAAGATGCTATATTGTGGAGTAGTGTGTACTGAATCTCATCAAGTCAGTGAAAACTGACACATGCCTGTAGTCCTTGCTATTCAGGAGGCTGAGGCTGGAGGATTGGTTGAGCCCGGGAGGTTGGGGCTGCAGTGAGCCATGATTGTGCCACTGAACTCTAGCCATGTCAACAGAATGAGACTCTGTCTCAAAAAAAATAAAAAATAAAAATAAATAAAATCAGCAAAAGTCTATATAAAAATGGCTATTGTTTTTACAGATATTTCCTAGAAATACCAGATGTGGTAAGATTCTAGATCATTATAACACTTTTGATATTTTGTTGCCAAAAGCTAGTACTTATGTAATTTGTGTGTGTGTGTGTGTGTGTGTGGTGTGCATTTTCATATAGTAAACAAAGTATGGGTTCTTTAGTTTTTTTGTTTCTTAATTTTAAGAGAGAACTTCATTGACTTCAAGTAAAAGAATACTCTTTACTCCACCTCTTTAAAATAATGTATTTTCAGTGAAATTGAAATGAGTAAATTTTAGGAAAACCATTCTCTATACATTTTCTTTCCACCTATCCTTTTCTCGCCCCATTGGTTGCTATGGCAACGACTCCCAGCAGCCCTGAGAGCAAATGCCAGGCCATCCGGGGTTCCCTGCAGTGAAGCCACATGTCTGATGCTGCACAACAGTTTGTGCTGACTCAGCCATGCACAGGAGGAGTGCTACTGTTTCTATCTTAAGTTTTGAATTAAAAACTAAACTGGCATTGCAGTCTTGATTTTTCAGAAATGAAAAACCAAGTCAGTTTCAAAAACCAAATCATTTTTCCTTCTCCCCTTGAAATTCTAGGTTCAGCTTTTGTTGTACTTACTAAAGAGAAGCAATTGTCACAGAGATTTACAGGAAACCCCAGAGATTTTGGACGGAGGGAGGCAGCCTAGGAGGCTGAGAGGAAGGGAAATCTATTACGTAATCAAAATAAACCTCTTATTTAATCCTGAAGCCTGACTGTGGAGACAGAGATAGTGTCCATGTTAGATTAGTCTTATGACTGCCCTATGTAAAGGCTGCCTTAAATTTGGTCTCTGTGAACTTTTGTTGATTGTCATCATCAACATACTTTTCCTGGAAAGAAATGACTGCACTGCATGAGAGATTCATCTGTAGTTTACGAGCCTAGTGGCCCATGAGAAGCACCTGAGCACCTCCTTACAAAGATTCCTTGCTCAGAATCTCAGCCTGTGGGACCCAGTCATGGTTCTGTTTCATAAGCGCCAAGGGTGATATTTTAGGTAGTATGGGGGAGAAAGTATTATTTTTTCCTCACCCATTGCAAGGTTCGTGGCTGAGACCCTTATAACAAAAAGCAGATTAACAAGAGAAAAGCATAACAAATTTGTTTATGCCAAATTTTATACAACACAGGAGCCTTCAGAAAGAAAGACCCAAAGACCCAGAGAAAACTGTGTTTTTATGGACAGTCCTGCAGAAGTATGACTTGGGGACAAAAGGGTATGATCTAGTCGGGGGGAACTCAGGAATGCCTGTTTGTTATAATCTTTTTTTTTTTTTTGAGACAGAGTCTCACTCTGTCACCCAGGTTGGAGTGCAGTGAGATAATCTCTGCTCAATGCAACCTCCGCCTCCCGGGTTCAAGCAATTCTCCTGCCTCAGCCTCCCAAGTAGCTGGGACTACAGGCGTGTGCCACCACATCCAGCTAATTTTGTATTTCTAGTAGAGACAGGGTTTCACCTTGTTGGCCAGGCTGGTCTCAAACTCCTCAGGTGATCCACCCATCTTGGCCTCCCAAAGTGCTGGAGTATCAGGCGTGAGCCACCGCGCTCAGCCTTGTTGCGATTCTTGTGCATCTGTGTGTGCTGTTCCCTTCCTCTGGGTGTAGGGCAGGACACCTGTCACACATACCTCTGCAGGGGGGAAAGGGAGGGAGGTCAGAGAGTGACCTTCCTAGGTTTTGTGGCCTGCTTCTGGGAAGTGGGGGCAGGGGCTTTCTAGTTTCTGTGGCCACTTCAGGAGAGAGGGGGTAAGAGAAGGTCAGAACACATAATCCTGCTTCTGTGGTTTGCTCAGTTTCCTTCAGTGTAAAATACTCAGTCTGCTAAGGTGCTACCTTTTAGGGTATTGTGTTCTAAATCCTGACAATAGCAATAAATCTAAGCCTGACCAATAATCTAAGGAGATAGGCCTGGGAACCATTGTTTCAGCTCTGAAGGGAACTTATTACCTCAAATGTCTGCCAGTTGAAGAGATAGCTGTGATGGTGTGATGAACAGGTCACAGCACTTGGATTCAGTAGAACTGACCCTGACATTGGCCAAGTCACCTCAGTTCTCCGAGTATCCATCAATTCATCTGCAAATGGAGGCATTTACGAAAGTGTGGGGAAGAATCGATGACACGGTGAACTGTGAAAGATTTCTTTCATACAACGAGGTATTATGACCATGTGAGGATTCTGAAGATAGCTTCTTAAAACTGAGGGAGAAATTTGAAGTCATTTTATCTTTCCTTTAAAATGATATTAGAGAATTTTATACATGATTTGTTAGAGAAAAAATTGAACTATATGCTAGGAGACTTTATAACACTTTTCATATTTTGTTGCCAAAAACTAGTACTGACATAATTTATGTGTGTGTGGTGTGTATTTTTGTATGGCAAACAAAGTATGGGTTCTTTTTTTTTTTTTCCTGTTGCTTAATTTTAAGAGAGAACTAAGTTGGCTTCAAGTATTAGGTTGGTGCAAAAGTCATCGTGGTTTTTTTCATTACTTTTAGTGGCAAAAATCACAATTACTTTTGTACAAACCTAATAAAAGAATACTCTTTACAAGCCTCTTTAGTCTATAGTTTCTACCCATAAATTAGCTTCATAACCTTATATGAGATTTTCGTTCTTTGGTCTTGTTTCTTTATCAAATGGAGTCTGAAAGTAAAGGTGGGTGACTGTGAGAGAAGGTCCATGATTTCTTAGTTCATTTTGCCTGAATTAAAAGTCTCTGATTTCATGATATGATGAAAACATAGCAATTAATGTATCGGAAGGGCTGGACCTGTCATCTTTTAAACTCCATCTAACTATGGGTCTAAATAAAAATCGTAGGATAACCCAAATTCGAAGGCCTGAAAATGTTAATAAAAATTCAACGGAAGTATATGTGTTACAGAGTATTTGGCACTTTCAGTCTCTTATTATTATGCTTTCTGTTTTATGAGGCACTGAAAAAAAGGATTACCTATAAATCTTTTTGCTTGTCAAGTTTCTTCAGCTTGATAAAGTGGGTTTTAAAAGATAATGTGCACATAGTAATTTGTTTTTCTAGTAGTACTAACGGATTTTAATTTTGAATACAGCTCTAAAGAGGAAACTGTTTTACTTCTTTTAACTGAAGGGATAATTGTCTTTGAGAAAAAAATTGTATCTGTCTAAAGCTTTTAGATTTCCAATCACTTTTATATAGCATTGTTTGGGACAGTGTCGGAACAGTGTGTCCTCGCAATTGAATAGGATCTTCAAAATCACTCACTTCTGTTTTCAGTAGGTTTAGATGGACTATCTAATATATGCCAGCCACTGTTGTGGGTACAGAAGACTGCAGAGAGTTGGGTGGACAAGGAGCTCATGGAGTTTATATTCTAGGGGAGGGAAGTCGAAGGAAATAAGGAATCTAAAAAGATACTTTTCAGCTAGGACCATGAAGACCGATGGACAACACTGGAGACAGGGTCTTCCTTTGTCACCCAGGCTGACGTGCGGTGGTGTGATTATGGCTCAGTGCAGCCTCAACCTCCTGGGCTCACACAGTCGTCCCACCTCAGCCTCCCAAGTAGCTGGGACTACAGGTGTCCACCCTCATGCTTGGCTGATGTTTTAATTTTTTGTAGAGATGGAGTTTTGCTATATTGTCCAGGCTAGTCTTGAATTCCTGTCCTCAAGCAATCTTTCTTCCTTCCAAAATGCTGGGATTACTGTACCCAGCCCCAAAAAATTATTAATAAAATTGTGTAACTATGAAGTATGCTCAATTCTTTTTTTTTTCTTTTTCTTTTTCTTTCTTTTTTTTTTTTAAGACAGTCTTGCTGTGTCACCCAGGCTGGAGTACAGTAGCATGATCTCAGCTTACTGCAACCTCCGCCTCCTGGGTTCAGGTGATTCTCCTGCCTTAGCCTCCCGATTAGCTGGGATTGCAGGTGTGTGTCACCATGCCAGCTAATTTTTGTATTTTTTGTAGAGACAGGGTTTCACTATACTGGGCAGGCTGGTCTCGAACCCCTGACCTTGCTAGTGATCTGCCCGCCTCAACCTCCCAAAGTGCTGGGATTACGGGCATGAGCTACCACGCTCAGCCTAAGTATACCCAGGTCTTTAATGTTTCAGGATTGGGATTTTTTTTGCCGAGTTTTATTCTGTTGAGCTTATTTCATTCTCCCACAAAACAGAAAACAATACAAAGAAATTAAGGAAAGCTGAATAACTCATCTGTTAGCATTTAGGCCAAGAAAGTCAGAACAAGCTAGATGCAGGATTATTGGAAATGTCAACCAAAACGAGGCCTTGGCATGATACAGTAGAAAGTGTAGCTGACCAGTGGGTTGAGAATTGGTGAGAACATCTATACTATTCAGTATAGTTTGCAGATATTAGTTGTTTTTCCTGACGACACACTAAAATAAGCAAGTAACTTCAGCTGCTGGTATTTTTCTCAATGCTCTAACTAGTCATATGTGTGCTTGTCTCTGATGATAGATTTTCAGGTCCTTGAAAACAAATTCAGTATTGTATTCCCTTTGTATCACAAGCCTGGCCTGAATTTGGATTCAATTCATATTAGTTCATTGAATAAATAGGATTATAGTAGGGTCACAAAAAAGCATTGACTAGAAAAATACAGCTGCTGGTTTTGGCCAGGCATGGTGGCTCACGCCTATAATCCCAGCACTTTGGGAGGCCGATGCAGGCAGATCACGAGGTCAAGAGATCGAGACCATCTTGGCCAACATGGTGAAACCCCGTCTCTACCAAAAACACAAAAATTAGCTGGGCGTGGTGTCGCATGCCTATAGTCCCAGCTACTGAGGAGGCTGAGGCAGGAGAATCACTTGAACCCAGAAGGCGGAGGTTGCAGTGAACCAAGATCGCGCCACTGTACTCCAGCCTGGCAACAGAGTGAGACTCTGACTCAAAAAAAAAAAAAAAAAAAGAAGCTGCTGGTTTTAAAAGTTAGAATAATACATCTATAACTTAGTCCCTCAGTGGGATGTTGATAAGGGAGCCAATTTTTTTAGGGTCTTTTAAGCCACTTATGGGGTTCTTTTTTAAATTGTGGTAAAATATACATAACAAAGTTTACTATTTTACCATCTTTAAGTGTATTGTTCAGTGTTAAATACATTTACATTGTGCAACCATCCATCTCCAGAACTTTTTTATTTTCGCAAACAGAAACTACAGAAAGGGTTTTGATTCTACACTTTACTAGCACACAATTGTAAAGCTGTTTCAGTGGCCTACATATCACGGGACAAACACTTGATCCAGTGGTGGCATTTCTCTGCACCTGCAGATGTTCCAGGGTCTTCTCCTTGCCTCAAAGAAGAGACTCGGTGGAGAACAATGTTAGTCTCTTCCTCTAATGGTTCCCACCAGAGGGCTGTGTGGCTTTTCTTCATGCCATCATGGGCAAAACTGCTTTCTTTCTTAAGTCTCCATTTTTCTTAAAACAAACAGAAAGTTAAATAGAAAAGAGCAACTTTGTCACCAACTTAAGACTAACTGTAAACCTCAACATAACTATATCATGGAAACAAAAATCATGTGGTTTTGTTTCCCCTAACATTATTTGGACTCCTATCTCCCAGGCATTTTTAGGAAACATCCACTTTTAGGGTAACAACCCCATTTTACATAAGAAATCTGGGTTCATAGAGGCTTAGTAATTTGTCCAAGGAATCAGAGATATTGTCTTAGCTTGTGTTTGAACTTAATTGTGACCCTAACCCTTATCCTTTCTATTCTGCCACAGAATGTGGGATGCTTCAGCCTCCCAAAGTGCTGGGATCACAGGCATGAACCACCATGCCCAGCCTCATTTCAATGTCTTTAATAGCTACTAGTTCATCACAGTTTTACATTTATTCTTGCACTAAATATTGTGTTTTAACTTTTTTGAGAAATGTATCTACATCATATAGATTTAAGAATGTACCAACTTACAGTTTGTATTGAGGTACTGTCCATAATTTTATTTTAAAAACCTGTCTGCAGTTATTTTTCTCTTTTAGTTCTGTAATTTTTTAAAATTTATTTTTAGAGATGGGGGTCTCATGCTGTAGCCCAGGCTAAAGTGCAGTAGTACAATCATGGCTCACTGTAGCTTTGAACTCCTGGACTTAATGATCCTCCCGCCTCAACCTCCGGAGTAGCCAAAATTATAAGTGCGTGCCGCTATGCCAGGCTAACTTTTCAAACTTTTTGTACAGACAGGGTCTCGCTATGTTGCCCAGGCTTGTCTCAAACTCCTGGGCTGAAGCAGTCCTCCCAAAATGCTGGGATTACAAGCATGAGTCACTGTATACAGCTTTGTAATTTATTTTTATCATCTATTTTTTTCTCATTAAGTTTTTAAAGAGCCTATCTTATTAATGTTTTCCAAGAAGTAGGTTTTAATTTCATTGAACTTCAGAATGTATTTTTATTTTGATTTGTTTGTTGGTGATAGTTCTATATTCATTCATTAGCAGATGCCCTTATCTTTGCTATTTTCTGTCTTCTTATTTCTTTGCATTTGCTATGTAGCTATTTTTCCAATTTCTTGGTTATAATGCTTTTTTTTTTAACCTTTCTTGTTTTCTGGTAAATTCTTCAAAATTATAAATTGCCTTCTAAATTCTTCTTTAGCTGTGTCTCCCGAGTTTGACATCTAGAATTATAATTTTTATTCAATTGTGAATACTGTATTTCTTAATTTTCTGTTTAAAATCTTGGGTTTTTTACTAATATTATTTCTAAACACCTGAGGTTTTTAAAGTTATCTTTTTATTGTTAATTTATAATTTTTTTGTTTTATTGCATTATATTTCAAGAACACAGCCTGTGTAATATTGAGTCTTTGAGAGCTATTGAAGTTTCTTTTATGGCCCAATATGCAGTCTGTTTCTGTACTTGGTCTGTGTGTGATTTGCAAAAAATGTGCATTTTGTGTCTGTCAGGTGTAGAGTTATTTTATATCTACTATTTTGAGTATTGTCTTGTTAAAGTTATCAACGTCTTTTTTTTAAAAAAAAAAAAAGATGCTTTATTACTTTCTGAGAGAGGTGTGTTAAAATTGGTGTTTCGTGTTGTTTTCTTAGCTGTGATATCATTTCTTAACTGTCTTACCATGTAAGTCCAATAAACAAAGCAGATGAGAGCATAAGTGCTCTGGTTGAATCTGGAGAAAAGATCTTAAATGGAGCCTCTTCTCAACCCCCCCATCCTGGGGGACTCTATGGCACCTCTGCAGAACCCATAAAATGGAATATTATTGCTGTAAACAGCCTATCAACTAACCTTTCAGTCTTATTTCTGATCACCCACCCACTAGTCCAGAGAATTTCCAGTTTGCAGCCAGCAGCTACCTATGTTCTCCTCCCTATCCCAGCTGCATTTTCCTCTTGCCATTTCACCCACCAAGATTCTTTATCACATAATCAAATTGCGTACCATACTCAAGACTGCTTAAATTTTCCTAATTCCAAAAAATATTTTCTAGCCATATCCATTTTTGGAATTCTAAAAATAATTACTGGGGCCAGGCATGGTGGCTCATGTCTGTAATCCCAACACTGTAAGAGGCCGAGGCGGGCGGATCACCTGAAATCAGGAGTTTGAGACCAGCCTGGGCCGCACGGTGAAACCCTGTCTCTACTAAAAATAAAAAAATTAGCTGGGTGTGGTGGCGCACACCTGTGATCCCAGCAACTCAGGAGGCTGAAGCACAAGAATCTGGGAGGTGGAGGTTGCCGTGACCCAAGATCGCACCACTGCACTCCAGCCTGAGTGACAGAGCGAGACTTCATCTCAAAAAATAAAATAAAATAAAAGCAATTATTGGTGGCACAATTAATTTAGTATTTATTCACTGATCTAATTAATAAGTTAGTATTTATTCAGTGACCAGCAGTCATAATGGTTGGGAATTTAAAAAATAATTGCAGTCATTGAATATTTGTTGTGTTAACTTTATCTCTCCTATTATGCTGTGTGAGCATCTTTATTGTAATGCATGTCTTACTCATCTCTATTCATTCAAGTACCCACACAGCATCTTGTTCTTGGTTGCCGACCAGCAAAAATGCCTTGTATTTATTCACTTCAGTGTAAATATGACTTAACTCTTTTCCTATATAGTTAACAGTTTTGTGATCTTGCAAGTCCTTCATTTTACTGTATTTTGCTAAATATGTTCATTTATTAGTAACAAGCTTTGTTCAGTGAGAGTTCTTTAAGATTCTCTTCAAAATTCTTGTAAAGCAGATTTATTTTCATTCTAAAATAAGCCCCCCTTATGCCTTATTCTTTTATTATAAATTCATGCATAAAGTCATTTTTATGAGTTTAAATTTATCTACTCACTTATAAAGCAGTGTTTGTTGAGTCTGGTAAAGCGATGGAGTGGACTGGGCTGTCTTCTTCCCCACTCTACCTTAAGACAAATGATTTGACTTGAGCTTTTAATTTGCAAGGTTCCCTCCTAAGGACAGCAAATGTAATATAAGTGAAGCATTAGAATGAGCATTTAGAGTTTCAAGAGTGTCACAGTCTACTAATTTGTTATTTAAAAGCTGTTGAGATGATTGCTTCCAGCCATGGTAGTAGACATGTAGCTTTTGAGTGTGGTGGCATACCTGGCCTGATCTTGTGCTGTGTGGGGCACAGGACATGCTTAAGGCAGTGCTATCCTCACACTGATTTGTCAGTGTGGTTTTGCTGCACAGAACCAACACAAGTGAGACATAGCCAGCCATCTCCTAAAACAGGTCCTTTTGACCCTAACATAGAGGTAGCAAAGTGAGACAGAAGATGGAATAAGAGAAGTATAGAACACCTATAAACTATGAGCCGCTAAGCCTTTTAACATGTATGTTGTTTAATTTTCTCAACATCCATGAAATGGATAGTAACGATTTATAGATGAAGAAGTGGAACCTCATAGAGATAGATAAAACAGTGTATTCATTGTTAGATATTGAGTAAGTGGTAGATTTGTGGAATGAATTCAAATATGACAGCTAAACCAACACCCTTAATTCCTCTTGCTTTTGCTCCCATAACCCAGTGTTATTTGGTACCCTTCGTATTAATATATATTAATGTAATTATTTAATATATATTAATGTAATTATTTAGAATTAATTGTTGATTTTCTTTCCTACTGGACCATAAGTCCTAAGAGGAGAAAGCATGATTGTTTTGTTCAGCATTATATCTCTAAGACCAAACACTTTGCTTGCCTTAAATCTGGTGCTCAGTTAATATTTTTGTTTCCGTTTGTAGTGCGGGTGGGTTGGGGCAGATAGGAAAGGGACCATGGTTTCTGCCACTTTGTGTTGATTGACTTAGGTAAGAAGAGTCCACAGAAAGTCTAGGCCAGTGTGAACCTGAACAATCAGAAGGTCTTATGGGTGAGTTAAACTTCTTAGCAGGAAATAAAATAATTTTTAACTGTAACCTACATCTAAGGCCATGCATGGCCTTAAGTACCTTCATTCTCAAAAATAAATTATTATAGAGGTTGGCACAGTGCCACATACTAGTAGTTCCAGCTACTTGGGAGGCTGAGGCAGAAGTTGGAGGCTGCAGTGTGCTATAGTCACGCCTGTGAACAGCCACTGCAGCACTCCAGTCTGGGCAATATAGCAAGACTCTGTCTCTTCAAAAACAAAAAAGGTACCGTGGTTGAGAAATCACAGTAAGGATGGGGAAATGCTGACATCTCAATAATACAGATCAAGCTACTCTATTTAATGTTTTAAAAATTCTTTTAATAGAAAAAATCAGACAAAGATATGCAGATCTGCCTGGAGAACTGCACATTATTGAACTTGAAAAAGATAAGAATGGACTTGGACTCAGCCTTGCTGGTAATAAAGACCGATCACGCATGAGCATATTTGTGGTGGGAATTAACCCAGAAGGACCTGCTGCCACAGATGGACGAATGCGTATTGGAGATGAACTCTTAGAGGTGAGAAGCATATGTTTTTAACTTGTCTTTTGGTGAAGTGGATGGGTGCAGTGGATGTTCTACAGGAAAATGAGGTGAAAGAAAAGAATGATGTCAAATTATATTTCCTTCAACTACTTAAAATCATTTTTCAAAGCAAGAACAGAAATGTTGCTTGCAAATGTTATTTGCTGCTTATGTGAAAACTAATCTCACAGAATATTTTAGAAGTTCTTCAGTAAAATATCATCGAAACATATTAAAACCTTTGTTTTTAATATCAATTTTTAAATATTCAAAATTAATTTGTTTGTATATTAACCTAATTTTGGTAGTATTTATCAAAATTCTCTTTGGGTTTTGAATTAATCATATGTGTAACTGTTATTGTTCTTCAGTTTTTTGGGGCAGGGAAGTGGGGAAGATGTTACAGCCAACAAGAGCCTGTGAACGTCTCAAAAATAATAGTTAATGTCTGTGAAGTTCAGGATATGGGTTAAGGTTACATAGGTTCTTTCTTTAGGAATAGAATAGACAAAAGAGAAGCTAAGAAGATGACTGATCCTCTTTAAATTACTCTAGATAATTTCATTAATAATCTGAAAAGGTTATTATTCTTCTACACTTAAATTCAAGGTATCTGTTCTGAGCTTATCTTAGTTTGATACTCATTTGGTTGTTCATTCACTCATTCTTTCAGCTAACACTTCTGAGTGTCTATTAGGACCAGAAACAGAAAAAGAGATGAAGACATCCAGTTCCTTCATTAGTATAGCTCACAGTTTAGAAGAAGAAAACAGACATGAAAAGATATTTATATTACAAAATGAGAAATGCAATAATGATGATGATATGATGATGATGATGATGACGACAATAACTGCTAAAATATACCTGGTACCAAACAGAACAACCTCTTTTACTGGTGAGATCAGAAAGTAAATGATGGTGTTAGGATTCGATGGCAGGCAGTTTGACTTGTAGCTCTCTGTAAACCATTGTGCTTTAAGGCCTATTTGATAAAATGTTCCAACTTTAGGACATTTAGGCGAGCCAAATCACGGAGACGCTGAGTGTTAGACTGCTTACTTGAAATGAAGGCTTACTGATTTTGCATTTTATGATTTCCTCCTCAGACTTGACTCAGAATAGAATTTACAGTCATCCATAATTTTACTTGCCTAATAATAACTACTGCCACAGCTGGCCAGGTGCAACAGGAAGACCATCACCATCAACTCTTTCTTCCAATCGCTGGTTGCTTCTTCCCACTTAAAACCTGTTTCTGCAAAGAAGTCACTTCCAGGAATACTTTTCTTTTCTTGTTCTTTTATGATATAGCATCCTGAATGGGACCCACATTGGGTCATAACCCTGACTAGTATAATCATTACATAAATAAAGTCAAAGATGACCTTATGTAACTAATATTATTCATGACCTCAGTTTGTTTCCTTTGGCTTATGTTTAGAGACTTCCTCAGAGATGAGACAAAAGCGATGGCGGTAGTAAAAATGATGAAAGTTAGAGCCAGTGTACTCAGTTATTACTAGCACTGCGCATATGCATTGTACATATTTGTATTCAGTATTCTTAAGAACGCTTTATGGTAACAACTATTATTATCTCCATTTTATGGATGAGAAACTGGGTAAATAACATACCTAATATTGCAGAACTAAGTGACTAAGTGTGGTTAAGAACCCAGGCTTGCCAGACTCCAAGACCCATGCTACAGCCACTGAGGTATACTGTGTTCCCCATGGGACTTTTTTTTTTGAGACGGAGTTTCCCTCTTGTTGCCCAGGCTGGAGTGCAATGGCGCGATCTTGGTTCACCGCAACCTCCGCCTCCCAGGTTCAAGAGATTCTCCTGCCTCAGCCTCCCAAGTAGCCAGGATTACAGGCAAGCACCACCATGCCCGGCTAATTTTTGTATTTTTAGTAGAGACAGGCTTTCTCCATGTTGGTCGGGCTGGTCTCGAACTCCCGACCTCAAGTGATCCACCCACCTCGGCTTCCCAAAGTGCTGGGATTACAGGCATGAGCCACTGGGCCTGATCCCCGTGGAACTTCTTTAACCAACCCAGTTTGTTTAGATTCAGGAGATTCCTGATTTTTTATGCTTTCATCTTTAGGGAATCATGTATATTAAGTCAGTCTGTTGTGTTATACATATCTAGACAGAGATTTCCTGTCTTGCTTGGTATATGGAAACACTCCAAAGGCTATAATTTGGAATATGAGGATTCTTGTTCCATTCTTTCTACCTTATTAAGACTCAAGATGGAATGTCCTGTGGTATCCAGAACAATAGGAGCACGGGTATTTTATTTCTCTGTCTGACATTTTATTAGACACTGGTAACAAATGAGCTGTGGCTGCAGAGTAATGAGAGTATTTTACAGGTCAAACACAAAATTCAGCACTATGTATGCGGCAGCAAGCGCTGGACTCAGAAGACCTACCATAACTTGTCTCAATGCTTTTGATTATTGGTTATATTTCAGAAGTTGCTCAGCATAATGTATGTAGGAGGTAAAGAGTTTTCCTTGTCTTAGACAGCAGAACATCAGCTGACATCAAATGTGTGAAGATTGTCCCCCACATGCCAAGCAGTTCTCCAGCTGACAGCAATTGAGTATCCTATGATTCAATTCAGTTCTGACACTAGGTACCTGGAGACAGCGTCAGTCCCACAGGGTAAGGGCTCAGTCCCGCAACACTGTCTCCCACCACTTTAGAGGCCATTCGCAATCCCAGGTTATGACCTGAACTTCTGACAAACCAGCTCTTAATTGGGAGTTTCCATGAACCCCTACTCAGGTTTGATTAATTTCCTAGGATGGCTCACAGAAGACAGGGAAACGATTTACTTACATTTAGCCATAAAGGAAGTTAGGAAGATACGGGCGAACAAGCAGATGAAGAGACAAATATACAGGTTGAGGTGTAAGTGAAGGGGAGGGCAGAGTTTCCATGCCCTGTCTGGGTGTGCTACCCTCCAGACAGGTCCACATGTTCAGCAAGCCAAGAGCTATTCAAACCCCATAGTTCAGGGGTTTTTATTAAGGCTTCATCATGTAGGCATGAGCAATTATTACCTCATTCTCCCTGAGGGTCGGAACTGAACATTCCAAGCTTTTAGCCGTGGTTTGGTCCTTCTGGCAATCATCTCCCATTCAAGAACCCACCAAGAGTTGCCTCATTAGAACAAAAGACACTCTTGTTGCCCAAGGAATTCCAAGGGATTAGGAGCTCTGTGTCAGGAACCCAGATCAGAGACCAAATATTAAAACAAAAAAAGATTTGAACTCCTGCTGGAATACAAAATCCTCGAGCATCTGCAAACTAAAAACTGACTCGAGGGTTTTTTTCCTAGCCATTGGGAATGTAGAGCAGTGTGTCTTGCATGTCATCGGAAGAATAGATTTTTGTTTTGGTTTTGTTTTGGTTTTGTTTTGAAAATGACTCTGAACATTTATTTCCATTGCAATTTCTGTGGCTAAGAAGACTTAAACTTTACAAGTATTATCCTTTTAAGATCATTTTAATTTTAGTTGAGCACAGAGGGCTTTTATAACAAATGTGCAGAAATTTTGGAGGGCTGTGATTTTTCCAGTATTAAACATGCATGCATTCATCTTGCAGTTTATTTTCTCATTGTGTCTGTATATATCGCTTTTCTCTGCAGCATGATTTCTCTTTTGATAATGCCCTTTAGGGCACAACTAGTTATCGGTAACTGAAAGTATCTTAATCATTATGGCTGCTTCTGTTTTTTCATGAACAAAGGTTATTCATATGTTAGCATATAGTTTCTTTGCACCCACTATTTATGTCTGAATCATTTGTCACAAGAGAGTGTGTGCTGATGAGATTCTAAGTTTGTGTGTTTAAACTTTTTTTTTGAGTGAGGGAAGAAAAAGCTGTATGCATTTCATTGCTGTCTACAGCTTTCTTTCAGATTATGTTCATGGGTTTGTGTGTATACAATATGAAGAATGATCTGAAGTAATTGTGTTGTATTTACGTTTTTTCACCAGTCTTTGATTAAATAAAAAGGAAAACCCGAAAAAAAAAAAAAAAAAAAAAGATGTACCTAGCACCTAGCACCCCTGTTGCTCAGGAAATTACAAGGGTTTTAGGAGCTCTGTGCCAGAAACTGCAAGCAGAGAACAAATATGTATTTCTGATTATATCACAATAGCACAGCATGGTGAATAGTTAACTGTTAATATAAAACAGACTTCCACCCCCTTAGAAACTTCAGGTATCTGTTTGCTAAGCTGGAGTCTGGAAGAACTCTGCTGGATAAAAAATAAGAACATTTTGCTTTATTGGACTCCTTCTGTTCTTTCCTTTGACTTTCTGAATTTGGCCCTTTCATTGCAGTTCAGCAACTTCATCTTCATGCAGAGACGGAATAAGCAGAAAGATTAAACATACCAATAACTTAACTCCCCATCACTCCACAAAGATTCTGTAGTTAAAAAAAAAAGATGATGAATACAAAAGATAACGATACAAATCGTTAGAATACAGATTCTGGCATCATGTATCTTTGGCTAATTGTTTATCTTCTCTAAGCCTCAGCTACCTCCTTTTTCAAATGGGGATTATTAATTCATTCAGCAAATATCTTACTGTGCATCTGTCATATAGCAGGCGCTGTATGAACAAAGTGTAGATTCTCTATTGGTGAACAAAATACATAATACCTGCCCTCACAGAGCTTCCAGTCTAGTGATTGTACAGCATCAACCTCAGAAGACACTGTGGGAATTAGTAAGAGTATCTGGTATATAGCAATACCTTAATACATTTCAGATGATTTTGATTTTATTCATATGTTGTTCAGAGTTGTTTAGCCCAGTTCTTTTTAGTTCATATATATTAATGCCTTTGTCTCTAAAAGTATGTCCCATAGAGAAGTCATCTTTTTATTCCTTGATGGCTCCATACAACATCCTGAAGAGCTGGGAGAATGGAAAAATGCATATACAAGATTCTTTTTGTTGTTGTTGTTCCCAAGTCAGAGTTTTGCTCTTGTTGCCCAGGCTGGAGTGCAATGGCGCCATCTTGGCTCACTGCAACCTCCGCCTCCCAGGTTCAAGTAATTCTCCTGCCTCAGCCTCCCAAATAGCTGGGATTACAGGTGCATGCTACCATGCCTGGCTAATTCTTTGTATTTAGTAGAGACAGGGTTTCACCATATTGGTCAGGCTGGTCTCAAACTCCTGACCTCAGGTGATCCACCTGCCTTAGCCTCCCAAAGTGTTGGGATTACAGGAGTGAGCCACTGTGCCCAGCCCATATACAGGATTCTTAAGCATTTATAACCCATCTTCTCATTGGGCTTTAGGTCAGGGATGATAGAGAATTAAATTAATGTAAGAACCATTTCCCTGATTTGTTTTTAGAGCTCAGAAAAATTTTCTTTTTTCTTTTTCTTTTTTTTTTTTTTTTTTTTTTTTTGGAGACAGAGTCTTGCTCTGTTGCCCAGGCCAGAGTGCAGTGGCGCCATCTTGGCTCACTGCAAGTTCCGCCTTCCGGGTTCACACCATTCTCCTGCCTCAGCCTCCCAAGTAGCTGGGACTACAGGCACCCGCCACCGCACCTAGCTAATTTTTTTGTATTTTTAGTAGAGACAGGGTTTCACCATGTTAGCCAGGTGATCTCGATCTCCTGACCTCGTGATCTGCCCTCCTCAGTCTCCCAAAGTGCTGGGATTATAGGCGTGAGCCACTGTGCCTGACAAAAAAAATTTTCAATTATTATTCTATGATATGTGAAGAATTTGTATATAGTATAATCCCGACTCCAATGTGCTTTTGAGTTGAGTTTAGGAAATTGATTTAATGATGAGCCAAGAAAGCTAAAGCCAGTGTTATAATAGCTGTTCTTTGGATATTGCAGTGTAGTAGATTGTAGAATTATACTGAATTATATAGGAAGCATTTGCAAGTGGGCTTTTAGATTATACCTGTTGGGTTTCTGAGAGCAATCATGAGTGGTTGCTTTACCCCCTGACACTGTTTATTTGTATAGTCCCTCCCTCAATTGAAGTAAAATGCTCAGTATCTTGATTATTTTTATAACTTCATTGTTTGCACATATTATTTATCATTACTGTTTTGTCTCTATGGTATGGCTTTGCTCACAGTTTCCTTTTATTTATACCTGATCTTAAGTCCTTCAGACCCTTAGATGAGGCTAATTTATAGAAAATAGCAAAAAGAGAGGTCAAGCATACATTGTGGCTTCTTTGAAGCCAGAAACTCAGCTTCTCTTTGAGAGCCCTGTGCATGACAGACTTTTGGTGTGACATTTGCTAGCAGTTTTGCTGTGGGACTGCACCATTACAATGGAAGAGCAGTCAGCACATTCTGTCCATCAATGGCTCAGTTCACATACAAAAGAAATTTTACATTAAGCCCCTGAAAGACAATATGATTAAATCTCAGCTTCTTTACCCTTTACTTCCACGCTAGTAAGAGGGTTACTGAATTAATTTCAAAAGGCATTAACATATAATCACCATGTAGACTGGAATGAGACTTACGCTAGAGTATTGGCTTTCCCAAAGCAATTAGTCCCGGAAAATGCACAGGCCTGGGCATGGGGCTGTCATATGAATATAGGATTCATTTATCATCTTCCCTTCAGTGCAAATGTGGGAAAAAAGAGTTGATGGGGCTGTGCAGAGAATTGGAGTGATTTGTCAGGTTCCAGAAGCAGCCAGAAGGAACAAAGTGGGTGGCACAAGAAGTGCACAATTGATCGGGCTAGTATATTGAGCTGTGTTTCGTCTGGCTCCCAAGCCTTTTGAGATAGAAGAAGTGTGCAGTACATTCCCTTTGTATCATTTACCTGAAGGATAACCCAAGTAAAATCCTGTTATTTTGCACATGTGTAAAATGATATTTAAGAATCATGAAAAAGTCAAAAGCATGAATGTGTCTCATATTTGTCACGGATAAAGACAGAGCTACAGGTAACCTCAGATCTCAGTGTCCAGTAATATTTTTTAATTTTTTTTTTTTTGAGACGGAGTCTCACTCTGTCCTCTGACTGTATATATATGTGTGTGTGTGTATGTGTGTCTTTCTTCTGACTCCGTGTGTGTGTGTGAACACAAAGTTTTTAATTTTTATGTAAGAAAACACATGATTATTTTCCATTATTGTTTTGGTAATAATTTGAAAGGCTTTTCCCTATACCAAGGTTATATTGTTTTGTTTTGTTTTTTTGAAACAGAGTCTCGCTCTGTCGCCCAGGCTGGAGTGCAGTGGCCGGATCTCAGCTCACTGCAAGCTCCGCCTCCCGGGTTCACACCATTCTCCTGCCTCAGCCTCCCGAGTAGCTGGGACTACAGGCGCCCGCCACCTCGCCCGGCTAGTTTTTTGTATTTTTTAGTAGAGACGGGGTTTCACCGTGTTAGCCAGGATGGTCTCGATCTCCTGACCTCGTGATCCGCCCGTCTTGGCCTCCCAAAGTGCTGGGATTACAGGCTTGAGCCACCACGCCTGGCCCAGTAATATTTATTTTATAAGAGAAAAAACTGAAACCATGAAAGTTAAATGACTTGCCCAAGTATACATGCAGCTGCTTTATGCAGAACTCCTGCCAGGAGCCCTTACCAGCACCACTGTCTCAGCAGTTTATCCGTGACTCTCTGCTTGCTGCCGTGAACTGTTTTTGAAATCTTCTGGAAAACTTAGATATGTTCGGAAGTATAGTAGAGTAGTTAATAAATCACTAGCTTCTGCATATGTATGGATAAGATTGCTTATAATTTATAGTCAGAAGCTTCTGTCATCTAGATTGGCGCTTTTAGATTACCATACATGGATGCAATTTTATGAAGTATGTTTCTTAATGAAATAACTATGCCCTCAGAGACCTCATGTAATAAAATATCCCATTACAGAAACAGTAGTTTGAGGAACAGGAAGAAGAACAAAGAATTAAAAATTGCAAGAAAATAACTTTTCCTGTAGCTTTATTAATACAGATAGGTTCTTTTTTTTCTTTTCTTTTCTTTTTTTTTTTTTTGAGATGGAGTCTTGCTCTATCACCCAGGCTGAAGTGCAGTGGCACAATCTTGGCTCACAGCAAACTCTGCCTCCTGGGTTCAAGTAATTCTTGTGCCTCAGCCTCCTGAGTACCTGGGTTTACAGGTGCACACCACCACGCCCAGCTAATTTTTGTATTTTAGTGGAGATGCGGTGTCACCATGTTGGCCAGGCTAGTCTTGAACTCCTGACCTCAAGTGATCTGCCCGCCTTGGCCTCCCAAAGTGCTGGGATTATAGGGGTGAGCTACTGTGCCTGGCCAGAGATAGGTTCTAAATAGCTGAAAGTGTAAAAATAAATTGATCAAGTGTTCGATTGTAGCTATGGTTTCACTAATACTAAATACTATTCACTAATACTAAAATATTACATTTTAGTATGTGATTTGTTGTATGTCAATATTGTATCTCAAAGCTATTAAGAAACGGGTGATTAAACCTGACACAAATACATTTTGTAAGCAAGCCCTGAATATGACCTTCCCCTATGCAGAGCCAAAGTCACCTCATTTTGTTATTAGTAAGATGATCTGCAACCCGGTTCACAACTCTAAAAGTCGCCAGAAGACTGTGGTGCTGGCTGAGTGGTCAGCCTCACACCGTAAGTGCAGTCCTCTGGTCATTACAGCATTGTCACCAATAGCTATCTGTGTCTTGCTAATCATGTTCCCTAAGTAATCAATTATGTTATACTCAGTTTCAGTTACAAAAGACTTGCTCATAAAAGAAATTGGGAGTGAGGTTGGTGCTGAATAGGGAATTGAGCTAACATTGAGTACTTACTATTTGCCTGGCAGTGCTAAATTCTTTACACGCATTCTCTCTCTTAACTTTTACCATAACCCTATGAAGTAGGTGCTTAAATTCTCATTTTATAGGTAAGGAAACTGTGACATTAAGGGTTGGGATAAATATGCAGACACTGGCTTTTCTGACTCAAAGGCTATGTTTTTAAGTTATTTGAGTTCTGGATTAATAATGATTCTAGAAGGTAATAAGTGAATTCATTACCATTTTGTATTAATACTTTTGGTAGATACAGATTAATGCAATTTATCTAGTACTAGTTTAAAACACCCAAGGTAGTTTCTCACAATACAATTCCATGCTATTCTTATCTTCTTAGTTGTGTGTGTGTGTGTGTGTGTGTGTGTGTGTGTGTGTGTGTGTTTTTAAAGACAGGGTCTCGCTCTGTCACCCAGGCTGGGGGTGCAATGGAATGATCATAGCTCACTGTAACTTGAAACTCCTGGGCTCCAGTAATCCTCCCTCGTCAGCTTCCTGAGTAGCTAGGACTACAGGTGCATGCCAGTGTGCCCAGCTAATATATATATATATATTTTTTTTTTTTTTTTTCCTTTTTGAGACAATCTCACCCTGTCACCCAGGCTGGAGTGCAGTGGTGTGATCTCGGCTCACTGCAACCTCCACCTCCTAAATTCAAGCTATTCTCCTGCCTCAGCCTCTTCATTAACTGAGATTATAGGCATGCGCCACCAGGCCTGGCTAATTTTTTTTGTATTTTTAGTAGAGATGGGGTTTCACCATGTTGGTCAGGCTGGTCTAAACTCCTGACCTTAAGTGATCTGCCTGCCTCCGCCTCCCAAAGTTCTGGGATTACAGACGTGAGCCACTGCGCCCAGCCCAGCTAATTTTTATTTAATTTGTTATAGAGTCAAAGTCTTTCTGTATTGCCCAGGCTGATCTCCAACTCCTAGGCTCAAGCAATCTTCCCACCTCGACCTCCCAAAGGGCTGGAATTACAGATGTGAGCCACTGTGCCCAGCCTATCTTCTAAAAATTCAATGCCACTTCGAATTAATTAAAAGTAGTACGTAGTTGTGAAATTACATTCATCGCCTAAGAACCAAAGAAGAAGAAAATTAATTTGATGAGCTTGTTCTTGCACTAGGAGAGCTTGTCTGAACTTCATAATTAAAGACCTTTACCCTTCACTTCCTTCAGAGAGTTACAGTTTTATTTTCCAGCTGCAGAAACTATTATGTAAAACCTAATTCGTATCGGTTGGCCTCATTCTTTTGTTTCCTGCTATGAAGTCTTTTGAGTTCTATTTCTGCCATTTTTGTTTCTGACTGTGGCTTGTTTGGAGAATAGTTAAATTATTTAGTCATACTTCCTTATGCCACTGAAATATTGAGGCCAAAAATCCATATTCTTGTCTTGGAGGAATGACAATCGTTTATTTTTTATTACTGCAGTCCTCATTATTGCTCTCACAAAAGCTTTATGTGTGGTCTCTCCAGTGAACCAAATTATCTTAAAATTATGGAAAGTGCCATGAAAATAGAAAGTAAAAATGATGATTGAAGAAGCAGATTACTGAAGGAATCTGTTAAAAAAAAAAAAAAAAAGTAGTGACAAGAACGTATGCTGGAGAAGAAATTTATAGGAGTAATTTTCAGCAGTGCCTCTCTCGACTCTTCTTTCTGCAGTTTTCCCCCATGTCTTCCATAACCTATTGGGATTGTTCTCTGGGCCTCCATTTCCTCCTTTGTCCAGCGCCTTCCCAACTTCCTTCCTGTCCTATGGATATTGTAGTGACTGTACTGAAATGCAGCCTGGAAAAATATGCTCTTAGAATTGAGAGAAGTTTTCTTATATTAGCCTTTTGTATTTTGCTTTATTTTATATTTTCTGCCCCATTAACAGTATATAAGAGAGGCGAGGCACAGTGGCTCACACCTGTAATCCCAGCACTTTGGGAGGCTGAGGCGGGCAGATCACCTGAGGTCAGGAGTTCAAGACCAGCCTGGCCAACATGGTGAAACACATGTCTACTAAAAATACAAAAATTAGCCAAAAATGGTGCTACACAGCTGTAATCTCAGCTACTTGGGAGGCTGAGCCACAAGAATTGCTTGAACCTGGGAGGTGGAGGTTACAGTGAGCTGAGATCACACCACTGCACTCTAGCCTGGGTGACAGAGTGAGACTCTATCTCAAAACAAAACAAAACAGAACAAAAAAACAGTATATAAGAGAGGCCGTTCCACTCCTTCCACCCCAAAAGCTAGCAAATACTGGATATTATAAGACCTTAGGCAACCTGATAGGTGAAAATTCTATCATTAGAGCAAGTTTTTCTCTACATACACAGGTAAGGAAGAAAGTCGTACTGTGCTGAGATAAGGCAGAGTTGTGGTTTTTGTTTTTGTTGTTTTTTTGGTTTTCTTTTAGGCAGAGTCTTGTTCTGTCGCCCAGGCTGGAGTTCAGTGGTACCATCTTGGCTCACTGCAACCTCTGCCTCCCAAGTTCAAGCAATTCTGCCTCAGCCTCCCGAGTAGCTGGGATTACAGGCGCCTGCCACCATGCCCAGCTAATTTTTGTATTTTTAGTAGAGACGGGGTTTCACCAGGCTGGTCTCGAACTTCTGACCTCAGGTGATCCTCCCACCTCAGCCTCCCAACGTGCTAGGATTACAGGTGTGAGCCATCACGCCCGGCCCAGAGTTTTTAAAGTTGACACTTGAGTTGAGTTTTTCTCTGTCTTTACCACTGTACAAAAATAATAGAATGAGAATTGGGTGCTGGGTTTTGTTTTGTTGTTTTAGTGGTGGCAGGAAGCTGGGGATGCAGGTGATTGGGATGAGTATTACAGAGGTAGCAGGAGTCCCATGGCACCAAGTTCTGTCTTCTTGTTACCCATTCCAGAGGCCCCGAACCTACGTAGAGGCTTTGAGATCAGGAGACTTGAGCTTGGATTCTGGCTCTGCCACCTCCTTACCTAGAACGCCTTTATAAGTCACTGAGTTTGTGAGTCTCAATGTCGTCATTACAAAAGTACAGGAACACCAACCTTCTCTGTCATGGTGAGCAGTGTGGCAGTGCTGGACTCTATGAGTTATACTTTAAAAACTATCAACTGTATATGATGTAATCCTGCCCCTGCAGGACTGCTTCACTAACAAGATTACTGTTTAAAAGAAAGAAAAAGAGAGCAGGGCACAGTGGCTCATGCCTGTAATCCTAGCACTTTGGGAGGCTGAGGCAAGTTCATCATTTGAGGTCAGGAGTTCGAGGCCAGCCTGGCCAACATAGTGGAACCCCGTCTCTACCAGAAATACAAAAAAGTTATCTGGGTATGGTAGCGCATGCCTGTAATCCCAGCTACTTGGGAGGCTGAGGCAGGAGAATCGCTTGATCCCCGGAGGCAGAGGTTGTAGTGAGCCAAGATTGTGCCACTGTACTCCAGCCTAGGCGACAAGAGCGAAACTCCGTCTCAAAAAAAAAAAAAAAAAGAGAGAGAGAGAGAAACTGGAGTTGGAAGGGGGCACAGTTAGGGAGTTTATTGATAGAGTCCTTTGATGATTGAATGGATTTTTGACTATGTCTATACAAGGGACAAGTAAAATATTTTGAAGGCAAGAGAAAAGATTTCTAGCAACAGAGAGAATTGAGGTGGGGTTCTAATTAGATCAGCTGTTTTTATGAAAAGGAGGAAACATTAAGCATTACTAGTTTAGGGAAAGTCTTGACTGGTGGCATATAGCAATGTTCTTGGAAGAAGAAATCCCAGGTCATTTTTCACCTGAGTCCTGTCTGCTTTTGTGGCTAACAATACTATTGATAGAGTTAGGCTGTAATATCCCCATGTCCTAGGAAACCATGATTCCTCTGCAATATAAGAGGTGGATTATACTGTGCCTTCATTCATTTATTCTTTCCTTTGCCATGCAGCTAATAGGAAAGTACCTATAGTCACCTACTTCATTTGGCCAAGTGAAACAGCTTGTGGCAATTGGAGCAACTTCCACAGGAGTATTCAAAATTAGAACAACACAGAAACATATTTCTCAATTTTCTCCAAGTCAGTATTTTTCAAAAACATGTCAGGGTTTAGAATTCAAAAGGATATCTTACTATTTTCCCCATATAACAAATTTAGACAGACGTGAGCTGCATATTACTATTATGCTGCCTTTAGAATGTATTTCAATTTAATTAGTTTTGTTTGAGAGAAAATAAATCTCTCATCTTTAAGCCTTTTAAATGAATGTGATCCTTTGGAAACATTATACTTCACAAGAAATAGATTAAATTGCAGCTGTGGAAGATCTTACTTCAGCACTGCAATTTCCATTAAACTGAGTCCTTGAAACCTGCTCCTTTGCCCAAGGTATTAAGAAGTGGCTGCTTCTTGTACACTATTTTGTCTTTTCCAAGGAAAAAATTAATGTGATAATTTATTCAGAAGTCTTTTTTCATTATTGTGAAATTGTGTTTCACCTGAGTTTCAGGCATCTGCCCTGTCCTATCTCTAACCTGACACCCCTTTCCTCCCTTCGGTTCTCCCATCTGCAAAGTGGGAGCAGTGGTTTGGAAAGTGGGCATCCTCTTCAAATGGGGGCCAGTGCCCAGGATTTTTGGAAAGAAGAAACTACCTCTATTATCTCTGTCAGTCTACTTCCCTCCTCCCCAGCCTGAAAGCTACGCTGAAAAGGTACCTGTGGTTCCTACAGAGAGACCTTGAGTTTCACACCTGCGTGCCTTTCATATGCTTTTCCCCAGTCGTGGAGTCCTCTTGCCTCTCACTTCCCCTGTGCCTGCTAAGCTTCTCTCTAAACATTTGTCTACTCCTTCTTAAGGGCAAACACCCACCTCCAAGATGAGACAATTGCTTCTTATTTTATGCCTACACACATCATATGGCAATGCAATTATTTGTTTCCAAAACCATGTCACTTACAGAGTACCAGATCCTTGAGGGTAGCAACCATATCTGACAAAGTCACTTCTACAAAGTGGCTTTCAGAGAATCTGGTACCTGGAACACACTTAGTGTTTAATACATGGCAGCTATGATGACAATGGTAATGAAACTTCCTGTATCCTCATCACTTATGCAGTGATTGTTGAGTAAGTGAATAAATGGGTGAATATTCAACATATCTATTATACTTTCATTGGAGCATTTCTTGATCTGAGGTTTCTACTTTGTGAGCCCTATAAATTGGAATTCCAATTTCAGAGAATTAAAAAAATGAGTTACTTATTCTATGGCTTTTTTTTCACCCCAGGTAAATACCCTTAGGGAATGTTTTTTAATTAATAAGCTTTTAAACTGAAAGATTTTGGCTATAAATTCTGATTCTAGACGTGTTATGTTGGTCAAATTTCTTAAACTCACTGTGCCTCAATTTCTCCATCTATTTAATGAGGTAACCATGCAGTTCTCTACTGGTTTGAGTGAGACAAGTAATGTATTAGGCTTGTGTGCACATGTATGTGTGTGTGTGCCCTCTATGTTGTAAGCGTTTGTTACATGGTACTATTATAGTTATAAAATGTCAATATAGAAAAACAAACTGAAAATCACCTTAAATCCCACCACAGATATGATCATTGCTGACATTTAGTAGAGATACTCACAGAACTTTCTTTAAACCCACATAGAAACTTTTACATAAATGAAAATAATGTGGTAAATAAATAGGTTGCATGAAATTTGTTATTTTCTTCACTCTGCATGCAGTGTTTTCTTTCTACGACAATGCATTTACATCTGTATCATCCTCCCCTACCTCTGTTTAGTACCACAGTTTTCCATTTATTGATATATGATCATTAGGATAATCGTTTGTTGGTTAATATGTAGTTTTTTTCCCTTTTTCTCTTTTAAAAGAATAGCCATGAGAGGGATGACTGGGTTTTTTAATTTTTTAGGGTAAGTCTTTTTTGGGTTTTTTTGTTTTTTTTTTTTTTTTTGGCATAGTTTCACTGTGTCACCCAGGCTTGAGGGCAGTGGTGTGATCTCAGCTTACTGCAGCCTCCACCTATTTTCATGCCTCAGCTTCCTGAGTGGCCAGACTGGTCTCGAACTCCTGACCTCAAGTGATCCACCCACCTTGGTTTCCCAAAGTGCTAGGATTACAGGTGCCCAGCCTAGGATACATTCTTAGAAGTGGAATTATTAGATTAAAAGTTAACCTATAAAAATACTCATCGTTATAAGTACTTATGATTTGCTTTTTTTTTAAAAGAAAAAAATTAGACCAGGCACAGTGGCTCATGCCTGTAGCCCCAGCACTTTGGGAGGCTGAGATGAGAGGATTGCCTGATCCCAGGAGTTCAGGACCACCCTGGGCAAGATAGCAAGACCTTGTCTCTACCAAAAAAATTAGCCAGGCATGGTGGTACATACCTGTACTCCTAACTACTTGGGAGGCTGAGGTGGGAGATTCCTTGAACCTGGGAGTTAGAGGCTTCAAGGCTACAGTGAGCTATGATTGTGCCACTGCACTCCAGCCTGGACAACAGAGCAAGACCCTGCCTCTTAAAAAAAAAAGTAAATTACAGAGAAGGATTCTCAGATTTAATTATCACCAATTCAAATTACATGAATTTCAACTCAGTTCTTTAATAATAATTTGTCACTTTTCATAATCTTTCTGCTTTAATAAAAGTGTGGGTGGGGTATTGTTAGGTATAATATGACACGATGTTCACACCTCAGGCAAATCTGTTACTTCAGCTAAACTTTAATTTTTATATAATTAATATTTCCATTCCTAACTTAAGTTAATTAACTTTTACTTCCAATTTGGCAGTTATTTTTAGTAGATTTAATTGAGCTGCTCTTCGGTATAAATTTCTTTTTGATTTTTTTTTTTGAGATGCAGTCTCACTCTGTCGCTCCAGGCTGGAGTGCGATGGCGTGATCTTGGCTCTCTGCAACCTCCATCTCCCAGGGTCAAGCTATTCTCCTGTCTCTGCCTCCCAAGTAGCTGGAATTACAGGTGCACGCCGCCACGCCCGGCTAATATTTTGTATTTTTAGTAGAGACAGGGTTTCACCATGTTCCCCAGGCTGGTCTCGAACTCCTGAGCTCAGGCAGTCCACCCACCTCAGCCTCCCAAAGTGCTAGGAGTACAGGCGTGAGCCACCATGTCCGGCCCAGTATAAATTTCTATTCGTGTTAGTTGAACTATAAAAAATTTAAAGTATTTGAAAACCTATCACTTCATATTTTTGAATAATTAATTTTATTGAAACAAATCTCATTAAAGATCTCTAAAGTGAAAGTTTGTATAGTATAACAAAAGGATTTGTATTCATTTACTTTTGCTGAATTTTCATTGGATTAACCCTAATTCTACTTCTGCTAGGTTAACGTTATAATTAAGTATCCCATCTTTGGTACATAAATATAAGAAGACTTAACTTATATCAGATTGTCTTCCCCCACTACAGTAGTTGAAACCAGTCTATAAGGGGAAAAGTCAAACACAATGAAAATCCATTATAATATGGCTTAGGAGCTTTGCAAATACAGTCAGGCCTTAATGGCAGGGATACATTTCTGAGAAATGCATCACTGAATGATTTTGTTGTATTAATGTCATAAAGTGTACAACCTAGATGATCTGGCCCACTCCACATCTAGGCTATATGATATAAGGCTATTGTTCCCAGGCTATAAACCTGGGCAGCATGTTACTGTACTGAAGACTGTAGGCAACTGTAACACAATGGTAAATATTTTTATATCTAAACATAGAAAAGGTACAATAAAAGTATGGTATTATAATCGTATGGGACCACCATCATATATGTGGTCCATCCTTTACTGAGGCATTATTATGTGGCACATGACTATAGAGGTATTTCTCATTTGAGGTTGTTATCTTCAGTATCCAGAGCTACCATAATTTGCTACTGAATGACATTTTATTGAGTTGGAAATTCAGAATCTGGGGAAAAAATGAATTCACTTACCCCTAAGGTAAAATATTACTGTCTTTCTGGGACTAGGCATCATGAAGCTGAGACAGAAGTTACTAGAACTATCTGGAAGACCTCAGAAGGCCCACTTTGTCAGTAATCAGATGAGGAAGCTAAAAACAGATAAGAAAACCAGAATTGTAGGTCAAGAGCATAGAAAGCTCCTTTGGACAGAAAGCTTTTTCCCTTTTTCTTTTTCTTCTTTTGTATCTTTTTGGATGCCAAGGCAAATTACTGAACATCTGAAAGAGCACAAGACTAGGAGATTGAAAGAGGTATGTCAGTTAGATTTACAAATTAATATTTAGAATTAGCAGGAGCCTAAGAAACCATATCAGTGAAAACTTTTTGGTTGCAAAGAACAGAAATTAGTTCAAATAATTGTCCCAGTCAGCTTGCGCTGACCATAGACATCTATTTCTCACAGTTCTGGAGGCTGAGAAGCCCAACATCTAGATGCTGCTTAATTTGGTTCCTGGTGAGGGCTGTCTTCCCTGGTTTGCAGACAGTGTTCCTGCTGTATGCACACACATGGTGAAGGGAGACATTATGACTCTTATTGTAAGGGCACTAATTTTCTCTATGAGGGCTCCATCCTCATGACCTTGTTGCTTCTCAAAGGCCCCACGTCCAAATACCATCGTATTGGGAATTAAGGCTTCAACATATGAATTTGCAGAGGGACATAAAAATTCAGCCCATAGCAACAGCTTCACCAAAAAAGTAGAATCTATTGTAATCATGTGACTCCTTCCTGGAACCTGAAGATCAGGATGCACCAGGGCCTCGGGAAATGATGGCTTTTCCAGTCCCTTCATCTGTGTGGCAGAATATGGACATCTCGCAGAAGCTTAATGAACATGTAGAAAAGAACTGTGTCTCAGCTCCAATTTAAAACCCCCTAAAGAGAGAATCTCCTCAGCCGTGGCCCGGAGTGGCATGACAAGAAACACAAACTTGGCTGCCCACCATAAAGGATGGTATTTGTGATGAGAGGATTTGAAGGACAGTCCCTCAGAAAGAGAAGCAGTTGTGTGATGGCAATGATCCCCCTAGGTATCTACTACATCCCTCATCTGGTCTGGCTTTCTCATCTTAGTGATATAGAAATTGAGATAGAATGCCATTAAATCACTTCCCATAGTCATGGCTTGATGAATGTGAGAAAAAGATATAATTTATCATCCAAACTGGGTAACTATTAGTAGGCACAGTGGCTCATGCCTGTAATCCCAGCACTTTGGGAGGCCAGGGCAAGTGGATCGCTTGAGTCCAGGAGTTCAAGACCAGCCTGGATAACATGGCAAGACCCCGTCTTTATGAAAAATGAGCCTGGTGTGTAGTGCGCACCTGTAGTCCCAGCTACTCAGGAAGCTGAGGTGGGAGGATTTTTTGAGTCTGGGAGGTCAAGTCTGCAGTGAGCCATGATCGCACCATTGCACTCCAGCCTGGGTGACAGAGCAAGACCCTGACTCAAAAATAAATAAATAATTGGAACAACATAAATAAGCTAGGCTGTCTCAGGAAAATCAGGATATATGATTACCCTTGAATGAAAGAGTCATAGATCTCAGGTTTTGAGATAATAAATAGATTATTTGGGTAAATTGGGAAGCGTCAAATCAGGACTAAAGATAGTTCTTCCCACCATTGTGGGATGATATCAAAGATAAAGACATGTCTAAATAATTTATTATTCTTCCCTTATATCATTCAGTCACCTTTGAAAGAAGAAACTTTGAGAAAGGCACTTAGTTTCTCTATTTCACAGTTTACTGGAAGTAAATGGAAAATAATATTTTTCCAATTTCGAGATAATCTGAATAAGCACTCCAGGTCATGAAAGGTGGGGAGCAATATTTGATCCAAAATGAAATATCTTAATTGTTTTTCTTGAGGCTGGGTCAGAAAAAGCTAAAGGGGTAGTCAACCTATATATATTGAACCTATTTGTTTACAGGCATACTTCAGCTAGATTATGGGTTCCATTCTAGACTACCACAATAAAGCGAGTTATCAGAATAAAGTGAGTCACATGTGTTTGTTTGTTTCCCAGCATATGTGAAAGTTTTGTTTACACTATGGTTTATAAAGTGTGCATTAGCATGATGTCTAAACAAGTACATACATTAATTTTAAAATAATTTATTTCTAAAAAATGCTAACGATCATCTAAGCCTTCAGCAAGTTGTCATCTTTTTGCTGGTGGAGAGTCTCCTCCACGTTGATGGTTGCTGACTGATCAGGGTGGTGGTTGCTGAAGGTTGGGGTGGCTGTGACAACTTCGTAAAGTAAGATAACAATGACATTTGCACATCGATTGACTCCTTTCATGAAAGATTTCTCAGTAACATCGGATGCTGTTTAATAGTATTTTACCCACAGTAGAATTTCTTTCAAAATTGGAGTCAGTCCTCTCAAACCCTAGGACCGCTTTATCAATGAAGTTTATGTAATAGTCTAGATTCATTGTCATTTCAACAATGTTCAAAGCATCTTCACCAGGAGTAGATTTCATGTCAAGAAACCACTTTTGGTCAGGCCTGGTGGCTCACGCCTGTAATCCCAGCACTTTGGGAGGCCAAGGTGGGCAGATCACAAGGTCAGGAGTTCGAGACCAGCCTGGCCAAAATGGTGAAACCCTGTCTCTACTAAAAATACAAAAATTAGCTGAGCGTGGTGGTGGGCACCTGTAATCCCAGCTACTGAGGAAGCTGAGGCAGGAGAATTGTTTGAACCTGAGAGGCAGAGGTTGCAGTGAGCCGAGATCGCACCATTGCACTTCCAGTCTGGGAGACAGTGAGACTCCATCTCAAAAAAAAAAAAAAAAGAAGAAGAAGAAGAAACCAGTTTCTTTGCTCATCCATAGGAAGCAGCTCCTCATCTGTTCAAGTTTGATCATGAGATTGCAGCAATCCAGTCCCATCTTCAGGCTCTACTTCTGATTCTAGTTCTCTGGCCATTTCCACCACACCTGCAGTGACTTCCTTCACTGAAATCTTGAACCCCTCGAAGTCATTCATGAGAGTTGTAATCAGCTTCTCCCAAATTCCTGTTAATGTTGATTTTTTTTTTTTGTAGCCACATTTACTTAAGTGTACAGCTCAGTGGTAATAAATACAGGTATATTCTTTTTTTTCCTTCCTCTCTCCCAACTCCCCCACAAACCCCCTCCCCATCCCACCGCAGCCTCCGATAATCACCAGTCTACCTCTATCTTCATGAAATCTACTTTTTTAGCTCCCACATATGAGTGAGAACATGTGATATTTGTCTTTCTGTGCTTGGTATATTTCACTTAACATAATGGCCTTCAGTTCCATCCATATTATAGAAAATGACAGGATTTCATTCTTTGTTATGGCTGAATATTATTCCATTGTGTATATATACCACATTTTCATTATCCATTCACCTGTTGATGAGCACGTAGGTTGATTCCATATAAGGAAAGGAGTTTAATTGACTCATAGTTCCACATGGTTGGGGAGGCTTCAGGAAACTTACAATCATGACTGAAGGGGAAGGAAGCAAACACATCCTTCTTCACATGAAAGACTATTGTTGAAAATTTATTGTTTAGTGTAGCCATCTTTGTTATTGAGCTTAGCTAGATCTTCTGAATAACTTGCTGAAGTTTCTACATTAGCACTTGCTGCTTCTCCTTGCACTTTTATGAGATTGAGACTTCTCGCCATAAACCTCTGCTAGCTTCAAACAACTTCTGCAACCTCCTCACCTTTCCCAGCCTTGACAGAATTGAATAGAGTTAGGGCCTTGCTTTGGATTAGGCTTTTGCTTAAGGGAATGTTATGGCCGATTCGAACTTCTATCCAGACCACTTAAACTTTCTCCATATTAGCAATTAGGCTGTTTCGCTGTCTTATCATTCCTGTGTTCACTGGAGTGGCACTTTTAATTTCCTTCAAGAACTTTTCTTTTGCATTCACAACTTGGCTAACTGATGCAAGAGGCCTAGCTTTCAGCTTATCTCAGCTTTTGACATGCCTTCCTCACTAAGTTTAATCATTTCTAGCTTTTGGTTTACAATGAGAGATGTGGGACTCTTCCTTGTACTTGAACACTTAAAGATCATTGTAGGGTATTAATTGGCCTAACTTCAATATTGTTGTGTCTTGGAATAGGAAGACCTTGGAGGAGAGAGAAAGAGATGGGGAGCAGCTGGTCAGTGGAGTAATCAGAACACACAATTGTGTGTTAATTGATTAAGTTTGCCATTTTATATGGGCACAGTTTATGATGCCCCAAAACAATTATAATAAGATCGAAGGTCATGGATCACATATCACCATAACAGACATAATAATAATGTAAAAGTTTGAAATATGGAGAGAATTACCCAAATGTGACACAGACAGGAAGTCAGGACATGCTGCTGTAAAAATGGTGCCAGTAGACTTGCTCGATGCAGGGTTGCCACAAACTTTCCATTTGTAAAAAAAAACACACAATAAAATGAGATATACCTATATACTGAAAAAAGTGTCATAAGGGTATGTTGTTATTCAAGGTTCAGTGTGTTTGCATGAAGAGAAAGGAACAGCTTTATGGGACTCCATATTGCATTCAGGACTTTAAAAAACCTAAAAGTCTTAGATGGGTATGGTGGCACATGCCTGTGGTCCCAGCTACTTGGGAGGAAGAAGCAGGAGGATCTCTTTATCCCAGGAGACTGAGGCTATAGCGAGCCACATACATACTACTTGACTCCAGCCTGAATGACACTGAGACCCTGTCTCAAAAAAAAAAAAAAAAAAAAAAAAAAGCAAGCAAAAAGCAAAATATAGCTTAAAAGTCAACTATTGGGCTTTTCCCCCATGTGTTGTAGTGACCCGGTTTTTGGTTGATACTGACTTTTTGATCTCAAAAGTCCAAGACCTAAGATGGTAGGGTGACCAACTCACTTTTCTGTTCTTGCTCATCTTTTTATAGAGATGGCTGTTAGAAGTTATCTCATATTTTATGTGTACCATCCAGATCATGTGACCTCTGGGTATGCCCTAGGATTATAGGCTTTTAAACTAATTGCTAAAGCACCTTGGGCAAATTATAGTTTCCTAATCTAGTGAAAGTAAATCCTACCCCAGCTATTCTGAGATTTAAGTGAGATACTGTGCATAATGAGTTTAGCATAGTGTTCTGCACTGAGTAAGCACTCAGTAGATGGTAGCCTTTATTAACTATAGTTAACCTAATAGACTTCCAGAAAAGAATGCTTTTTTTTTCTTTTTTTGCCTATATTATTTGGAAAACTTTCTACATCTCTTGTTTAAAGAATAATGCCCTCAGAGAACAGCTTCTCAGTAATACAATAGATGATAATCTAAAGCTAATTGTGCATAAAATATATCATTCTTTCCAACTTGTTATTGAGTTTTCAGTAGAGTATGTTTCCTTTAGTGATGAAAAAATATGAAAACTGCTTGAATAGTTGGAAGCTGTATAACTTTTATTTAAATAGTGAAATTGTTTTATATTAAATAAGAAGAAAACAAAAGAGAGACCTCTCCTAAAACTGAATGGCTACAAATGGGTTATTTTTTTCCCCTAGCCCTAACCCTAAATGTGTTATTTTTAAGGCCATAAAAGACTCTTTGTCTTGGATTTATTTTTTTATCCAGAGATCAGCATTTTTCTTCTAGATTTAATCCAGTTAAATCAGGTTCACTCTTTCTTGGGTTTCTTGCTCTGTTCCCAGTTTTCCACTGCATAGCAGAGTTTCTCCAGAGGCCTCGGCATGTTGCCGGGAGCAGCTGCCTTAGCTGTAAACCCCCGGATTGGCACTGGAAAAAACATCAACAGCAAGCAAGCTGCTTTGCCTTTCCACTGCCAGAGGCTCTGCACATGTAGAAACAGCACCATGAAAGGCATAACTTTAGATTTCCTCTTACGTAAATTAAAATTAATGAACTGCTTTCTTCGTTTGGGATCTCATTTTTCCCTCTCGGAATAATAGTACCATAGATTCTATTCTACCAAGATGGAGGATCACCACTAAAGAAGCAGACATATCCATAAACATGAAAGTTAGATTTCCTACATGCTCAAGCGTTTTGCTGATCAAAACCTTTTTTTTTTTTTTAGCCTTAGTCATTTTGAAGGCTGGAGCCCATGTTAGTGAAAGCCTACTCACAGTTGATTAAGTACCACTTCCATTCAGGACTGCAATTCAGCACATCCTCATTGAGGGCTACTATGCGCAAGCTCTGCATGAAAAGCTGGGAACCACCTAGAGGAGGATGTTGGCTCCTGCCCTAAGGAGCTCAGCTCAGTTCAGTAGGTGTTGTATGCCTGCACTGATGCTTACTGCCCAACAAGGATTGACTTTACCATGTTGTGTTGTGGTATAAGTGCAAGAAGGGAAATTTTTTTAAACCTAGTGCCACAGGATTCAAAGACAGGAGGGTAGGATAGGTGGTTTAGAAAAAGTTTCTGGAAGCAGAGGCTGAACACAGTGGGGAAGACATAGACATTCACAAATGCTTAACTGAATGCCAGGCCTTGAATCAGGCTCATTCCAAATGTCATTCATCTTTTTTGAGACAGAATCTTGCTCTGTCGCCCAGGCTGGAGTGCAGTGACGCGATTTTGGCTCACTGCAGCGTCCGCCTTCCAGGTTCAAGTGATTCTCATGCCTCAGCTTCCCAAGTAGCTGGGACCACAGGCACATGACACGATGCCCAGCTAATTTTCATATTTTTAGTAGAGGTGAGGTTTCGCCATGTTGGCCAGGCTGGTCTTGAGTTCCTGACCTCAAGTGATCTGCCTGCCTCAACCTCCCAAAGTGCTGGGATTACAGGCATGGGCAACCGCACCCGCCCTGCCATTCTTCTCACTCTGCCGATCAGGCTGGAGTGCAGTAGTACAGTCATAGCTCACTGTAGTCTTGAACTCCTGGACTGAAGCGATCCTCCCACCTCAGCTTCCCCTGAGTAGCTGGTATTACAGGTACATGCCACCATACCTGGTTAATTTTTTATTATTTTTTTGTAGAGACAGGGTCTTTCTGTGTTGCCCAGGCTGGTCTCAGACTCCTCAAGTGATCTTCCTGTCTCAGCCTCCCAAAGCTCTGGTATAACAGGCATGAGCCACCACACCTGTCCTAATCTAATTTTCAAATATGATTTAAAGTACCTTGTTTGTAGTTAATTATAAATTAAAGAGATTGGAAAATATGGTCAGCAAAATACATAATCATACTAAACATACTATTTTAAAACTTGGTTTTACCAGTTAGTACCATTTTGGACATTTTCTATGTCATTAAGTATGCTTTTTCACAAACTCTTAAAGATGATTTCTTTCCTTGTCTTTTCTTTCTTTTTTTTTTTTGGAGACAGGGTCTCACTATGTTGCCCGGGCTAGAGTGCAGTGGCACAATCTTGCCTCACTGCAGCCTCAACCTTACAGGCTCAAGTGAACCTCCCATGTCAGCCTCCCAAGTAGCTGTGACTACAAGTGCATACCACCGCACTTGGCTGATTTTTATATTGTTTGTCAAGACAGGGTTTCACCATGTTCCTCAGGCTGGTCTTGAACTCCTGAGCTTAGGCAGTCCACCGGCCTCAGCCTCACAAAGTGCTGGGATTACAGCTGTGAGCCTCTGCACCCGGCCACTGCATGATTTCGTTAACCATTTCCCTTGTAGCTAAATGGGTAAGAAGATACAAATATAAGAAAAGTTAAATTCTTAAAGTGTTAGGAGAAAATATATAGACAGTGGACTTATTTTTAAATGCATGATACTAAGGATAGAAACGTATGCCAGGCACAGTGGCTCATACCTGTAATCCCAGCACTTCGGGAGGCCGAGGAGGGCGGATCATCTGAGGTCAGGAGGTCAAGACCAACCTGGCCAACATGGTGAAAACCCGTCTCTACTAAAAATACAAAAAAAATTAGCCAGGCTTGGTGGCAGGCACCTGTAATCCCAGCAACTCAGGAGGCTGAGGCAGGAGAATTGCTTGAACCTCAGAGGCAGAGATTGCAATGAGCTGAGAGCATGCCACTGGACTCCAGCCTTGGCAACAGAGCGAGACTCTGTCTCAAAAAAAAAAAAAGACACGTAATAGCAAAGATGAGTAGTTTTAAAAATCCTTTGGGTATCAAGAGTACTCTAAATAAAATGTAAAGGCATTATCTTGTTTAATTCTTTTTTTTTTTTTTTTTTTTTTGAGACTGAGTCTGGCTCTGTCGCCCAGGCTGGAGTGCGGTGGCCGGATCTCAGCTCACTGCAAGCTCCGCCTCCCGGGTTCACGCCATTCTCCTGCCTCAGCCTCCCGAGTAGCTGGGACCACAGGCGCCTGCCACTTCGCCCGGCTAGTTTTTTGTATTTTTTAGTAGAGACGGGGTTTCACCTTGTTAGCCAGGATGGTCTCGATCTCCTGACCTCGTGATCCGCCCGTCTCGGCCTCCCAAAGTGCTGGGATTACAGGCTTGAGCCACCGCGCCCGGCCTATCTTGTTTAATTCTTACAATAGCTTTGTGAAGTAGGTACTTAGATTTCTTTTAGAGAAGGGGAAACTGAGGCACAGAGAACTGACAGTGTGGAAATCAGTGCTTTCTATGAGATTGATGATTTTGTGTGTGTGTGTGTGTGTGTGACTGAGTCTCACTCTGTCACCTAGGCTGGAGTGCAGTGGCGCAATCTCGGCTTGCTGCAACCTCCACCTCCCAGGTTCAAGCTATTCTCCTGTCTCAGCCTCACCAGTAGCTGGGACTAAAGGTGCGCACCACCATGTCTGGCTAATTTTTGGTTTTTGTTTTTGTTTTTATTTTTGTTTGGAAACAGAGTCTCAGTCTGTCACCCACGCTGGAGTGCAGTGGCGCCATCTCAGCTCCCAAGTAGCTGGGACAATAGACATGCACTACCACGCCCAGCTAATTTTTGTATTTTTTAGTAGAGATGGGGTTTCGCCATGTTGACCAGGCTGGTCTCGAACTCCTGGCCTCAAGTGATCCATCCGCCTAGGCCTCCCAATGTGCTGGAATTATAGGTGCCCAGCCTAATTTTTGTAATTTTAGTAGAGACGGGGTTTCACCATGTTGGCCAGGCTGGTGTCACACTCCTGACCTCAAGTGATCTGCCTCCCTTGGCCTCTGAAAGTGCTGGGATTACAGGCGTAAGCCACTGTGCCCAGTGAGATTGAGGATCTTGCTGCAGAACGAAAGCTGATAAAATAAGAGGCAGAGTGAGAAGGTAGCTCCAGTTTGGTCTTTCCATCAGCCTTGGATGTGAATCCCAGCTTTACCACTTAGGAAAGGTGACGGAAGGGCCGCTTTTCAGACAGTTGAAAATACTATGTTTTCATTTCATATTTTAAATTGTTCATTTCCATATGCTTTCTCATTATAACTATTTTGACCAAAAAAAATAATAATGTGTTTAGATGTCTTGAACATCAGTTGTGTCTTAAAATGCAAAATTCCAGAGACAGCAAGAACAAATCAGATGCTAATTACAACTCTTTTTCCTATCCCTTATATAGCACACTATACTATCTCTTAAATAGTAGAGATTGTCAAGGTCACACTTGAATAGGGATGGTATAGGTATCGATCATTAACTACGTTTTAAAGAGATGGAAGGAAAAAAGTCAAAACTACGAGCTGTTACCAACTGGGTGAAATAAAGTAAGAGAGTTTCCAGCTATCATCGTAGTTTATCAGTGGGAAAATTTGGAATAAAGAAATTTAGAATTTAAATGTTGTTTAGGTCATCTTTTGGTAGATTCAATCAAGTTTAAAATTCTACCATGTCTTGGATATGAGCAGACGGCTCATTGATGGCATTCAGTAAAATCTTTCTGTGTAGTTGGTTTAAAATTTGACTTAAAACAGGGACATAATATTTACCTTCTCTGCAGTAACAAAATTTATATTATGTAATAACCTTGACATGTTTACAAGATCATGTTTAATGGGCTCTCCAGAGCTCCGGTGAATACCACAATTTGGTCTGTTTTCAACATTTCTAAATAATCTGGGAAAGCTGTAGGAAATGAAATATCTGTCGTAAACTTTTTGTATCAGGCTTAACTACTGCTTTCTTGAAGTTTAGCAAAAGGATAAAGGACTGTATGTTCTTCATTAACTGTAGTCAAAACTGAATCTAAGGATTTTTGATAGCTGTTTAGAATTACTGTTTGAATCTCTACTACAAAGAATATTAAGATTTTTAGCATTTGAGAGTCCTAATATTCCCACTTAAAAATCATTAGACTTACTTTGGGAGGCCAAGACATGTGGATCACGTGGTCAGGAGTTCTAAACCAGCCTGGGCAACATGGTGAAACCCCATCTCTACTAAAAATACAAAAATTAGCCAACCATGGTGGCACACACCTGTCATCCCAGCTACTTAGGAGGCTGAGGCAGGAGAATTGCTTGAACCTGGTGGGTAGAGGTTGCAGTGCACCAAGATCATGCCACTGCACTCCAGCCTGGGTGACTGAGCGAGACTCCGCCTCAAAAAAAAAAAAAAAAAAAAAAAAAACCAGTAGACTTAGGGCCGGGTGCAGTGGCTTTTGCCTATAGTCCCAGCACTTTGGGAGGTTGAGGCGGGCAGATCACTTGAGGCCAAAAGTTTAAGACCAACCTAGCCAACATGGTGAAACCTCATCTCTACTAAAAATACAAAAAAATTAGCCAGGCATGGTGGCGCATGCTGGTAATTCCAGCTACTCGGGAGGCTGAGGCATGAGAATCACTTGAACCCAGAAGGTGGAGGTTGCAGTGAGCCAAGATCGCACCACTGCACTCCAGCCTGGATGACAGAGTGAGAGTGTCTCAAAAAAAAAAAAATAAATCAGTAGACTTTATCATTTAATTCCAAGTATATACGTATATACTTGTAGACATGTATAATTTAGTACATTGTATTTTTTCCCAAACAGATAAACAATCAGATTCTGTATGGAAGAAGTCACCAAAATGCATCTGCCATTATTAAGACTGCCCCATCAAAGGTCAAGCTGGTTTTCATCAGGTAAGATTGCTAGATCTGGTTTTGCAAAATCAAAGACCTCTTCTGAAGATGTTATTAATGTAAGACTATGTCATCTTTGATTTGTCTAGCGAAATCACTAGATTTAAGAATATATGTTTCTTCTAAAAACATATATTCCTTTTGTAACTGTCACTTCAAGAAAAGTATTGCAGGGCGCGGTGGCTCACGCTTGTAATCCCAGCACTTTGGGAGGCCGAGGCGGGCGGATCACGAGGTCAGGAGATCGAGACCATCCTGGCTAATATGGTGAAACCCTGTCTCTACTAAAAATACAAAAAATTAGCCGGGTGTGGTGGTGGCGGGCGCCTGTAGTCCCCGCTACTCAGGAGGCTGAGGCAGGAGAATGGCGTGAGCCCGGGAGGCGGAGCTTGCAGTGAACCAAGACTGCGCCACTGCACTCCAGCCTGGGTGACAGTGAGACTCTGTCTCAAAAAAAAAAAAAAAAAAGAAAAGTACTGATTGTTTTGATTATGAAGTTTTCTTACTTGCTTATGTTTCACAGCATAGAATCGGTAGCTGAGGCTAGTATTTATAATTCAGTTATAAAACATTCTTCCCTTTCTGGATCCATTTGTCCTGTATATAAATATAATGAGACCTGCTAACTTCTCTTCCTGTCACTATTATTTGGTACATTTGCTGAATCATTAATGTCTTCATTAAAGAATAAACAAGAAAATAGAACTGAGGACATTTTTAGGAGCTTCCTTGTAAGAGTGCTGGTGAGAAGCCCGGAGTAGAGAAGATGTCAGCACTGCTGCCTAGAGTTGTATTGTGTGTTTGGGGCTTCACATTTACTCACACCTCCCCTGCAAGCTGATTGAGCCCTCTTGGTACAAGTAAATCAGAATTAGGGATCTGACTGTTTGTAGCCAACATTGCCACATCAGCAGTAGAAATGAGGTTGTTTGATTCTCTTTATTGGACTGAAATGACAAGTAAATCTGAATTATTTTTAGGTCATGTACCTAACCCTCTATGTTCACTGTAGCTCTGCTTCTTTTTCCTTCTGGGACTCAGGTATCATCTGTAAAATGGGATAATAAAGCACCTCCCTCATTCATTGTGGTATTTCAGAAATTGAAAATGCTCAATACAATATCTAGCATAGAGTAAGGGGTGAAAGAATGTTAGCTGCTATTTTAGGATGATGACAATCATTATTATTCTTCCCTTTCTCATTAGTTACCAGCAGTAAGATCTGTCCATTCCCAGGGACCATTGGGATTAGGAGGTGGTTTTATTCCCAGCATGGGCACTAACGTGATTGAAATATTCCTTTCCACTTCTACTTTGCTCCTGAAGAAATCCTGCATTAGGACCAGGCACGGTGGCTCACGTCTGTAATCCCAGCACTTTGGGAGGATCACCTGAGGTTAGGAGTTTGAGACCAGACTGGCCAACACAGCGAAACCTGTCTCTACTGAAAAATACAAAAAATTAGCCAGGTGTGATGACACACAACTCTACTCCCAGCTACTCGGGAGGCTAAGGCAGGAGAATTGCTTGAACCCAGGAGGCAGAGGCTTCAGTGAGCTGAGATCGCACCATGCACTCCAGCCTGGACGACAGAGAAAGACTCTATCTCAAAAAAAAAAAAGAAAAAAAAAAAAAAAGACCAGGCATGGTGGCTCACGTCTGTAATCCCAGCACTTTGGGAGGCTGAGGCGGGCAGATCACGATATCAGGAGTTCGAGATCAGCCTGGCCAAGCCAACATGGTGAAACCCTGTCTCTACTAAAAATACAAAAATTAGCCAGGCATGGTGGCGCACACCTGTAATCCCAGCTACTCAGGAGACTGAGGCAGGAGAATTGCCTCTTGAACTCAGGAGGCAGAGGTTTCAGTGAGCCGAGATCACACCATGCACTCCCACCTGGTTGACAGAGCAAGACTCTGTCTCAAAAAAAAAAGGAAATCCTGTATTAGCATCCTTTTCTCCCACCTAGTGGCACTTTCTGGCTTTCCAGTTTTTTGCTCTATTTTCAGAGAGTGAAAGCTTCCTCCTTCACGTATGTCTTTGTATGTTAAGATGAGCCCTTTATCCTTACTCTCCTTTGACATCCTCTGTTAGACACCAGTCTCCTTTTTGGTTTTCTTGTCCTTTCTTTTGGCAAGGGTTATAAAATTACAGTTAGTTGATTTTAAAAAAATTTGAATAGACTTTGAAGAAAGGTCAGCACTCAAGAGATTCAGATGTTGTTCATTGAGAGAAGTCCACAAAAGTAGTGTGTTTAGACTTGAAAACTTTGCATAAAGTTGTGTGGGGGCCGGGCGCAGTGACTCACACCTGTAATCCCACCACTTTGGGAGGCCAAGGCAGTAGGATGGCTTGAGTTCAGGAGTTTAAGACTGGTCTGGGCAACATAGTGAGACCCAATCTGTGCAAAAGAAAAAAATTAGCCGGGTGTGGTGGCATGTGCCCTGTAGTCCCAGCTACTTGGGAGGCTGAGGCAGGAGCATCGCATGAGCCAAGGAGGTTGAGGCTGCAGTGAGCCATGATCACGCCACTGCACTTAAGCTTGGGTGACAGCAAGACCTTGCCTCAAAAAAAAAAAAAAAAAAAGAAAAGCACACTGTGTGGCTAGTACATGAGAAGATGTATGTAGCACTTAACAGGGTCAGCATCTGCACATGGTATTTAGTACATAGTGATGGCTGCTACCACAAGAGCTGTTATCAACATTACTTACCTCTTCAGCACATGTGGTGGGGCTTTTATTACCCACATGGGCCGTGCAATTTTAAAGAGAGCAAAAAGAACATTGAATAGAGTCCAAAGGAAATAATTTAATGCAATTGTGTAGTTGGGAAATAAAACCCTCCTCCTTCAATAAAGAAAGGTTAAACGATTTGAAATTATTTAGAAGACAGAAGAGAAACCTGAATAGAATTTTAATCATAGTAGTAAAGCTCCATCAATTTAGAGTCTGATTATTTCAATTTTGATCATTGAACAGAACAGAATCAAGAAAAGAATTTGTTGAGTAAATCAATGGTATACACAAAATTGAGGATGCTACTGAATGCTTATTTACTGGAAGTGATTTTAAGCAATTTAGAAGTATCAATGTACATTTAAAATCTGTACTCTAATTCTTAGTCCATTCGGACTGCTGTAACAAAATACCCGAGTGTCTTACAAAGAACAGAAATTCATTTATTTATTTATTTATTTTGAGACAGAGTCTTGCTCTGTCACCCAGGCTGGAGTGCAGTGGTGCGATCTTGGCACACTGCAACCACTGCCTCCCAGGCTCAAACAAATTCTCATGCCTCAGTCTCCCGAGTAGCTGGGACTACAGGTGTGTACCACCAGGCCCGGCTAATTTTTTTTATATTTTAGTAGAGATGGGGTTTCACTGTGTTGGCCAGGCTGGTCTCAAACTCCTGGCCTCAATGGTCTGCCCACCTCAGCCTCCCAAAGTGCTGGGATCACAGACATGAGCCACTGGGCCTGGCCCAGAAATTTATTTCTCACAGTTTTGGAGGCTGCAACGTTCGAGATCAAGGCTCTAGCAGATTTGGTGTCTGGGAGAGGGCCCGCTTCCTCTTTCATAGATCTATTCCTTGTATCCCACGTAACAGGAGGGGCTCCCTTGGGCCTACTTTGTAAGGCAGTAATCCCACCATGAGGGCCCCACTCTCATGACGTAAACACCTTCCAAAAGGCCCTGCCTATTAATACCTTCATGTTGGTGATTCAGTTTCAACATATGAATTTTGAGGGGACACAAACATTCAGACTGTAGCATGAACCTTTCCTGCATGGTCTTTCAATTACAGTGTGTAGCATATAATGAGTGTTCAGAAAGCTTTATTGAATGAATTTCCTTTTTGTTCCTACTAAGCAGTTCTAGATTACTTATTGTCCAAAGGCAACAATTATAGTAAGTTCATCGTTGTTATTTTGTGGATTAAAAAATATATATTTCTGTAACTCAGTATTTTACAAAATTCCTCATACCTCAGCCCCTCTTCCCAGTACTTTCCCAAATTAGCTAAGATTTTTTAATATCTTCTTTTATAGGGAGAAAAAACATATAGGAGTGATTCTGAATAATTATTTATTATAAGAATCCTGATTTTGCCTGTTTTAGAATCAAATCCTGAAGAAGTTAAAATTTGATTCATTATCAAGTTTCCAAAAGTTAACACTTAAATCATCTCAGCACCACAGATGCGATTTTGCTTGTCTTTTGAACTCTGCATAGCTTGTACTGTGTTATAATGTAACTTTGAAAACTAGTTTTTATAAATTGCATTTCTTTACAATTTGCACTTCTATTTGGCAAAATTTCCTTCCTTAGTTGAAATTATCCTCTGTGCTTTTCCATTATACAGAAAATTTTGGCTTTTATACCTTGGCAACTGTTTTTCAAATTTATTGACAATTGAGATGAAAATGGGAACTGGCCACAGGTTTTAGAGAATGATTAGCAGTAATCACAGAAAGCTATTAAAATATGCTGCAAGCAACATTTTAATTAACTAAGGCCTTTAGTCTATAGCAATGTACATTTTGTGATCAGGTCCTTGTCATATTCTTTTAACACTTGTATTTATTCATATACTAATTCATCTATAATTGGCAAGGGGTCTGTGGGTCATTAGCACAAATTAGCAAGTTGCAGCTATTTATACATGACTTACATAATCACTTTTTCCCTTTTCCTTTTCACATCATTAGATTTTGGACAATTCTGGAAATTGTACTCTAAACATATGGTCTCTGATACACTAAATTATTCAACTCCGTATCATCCAGATGCGTATTACAATCTGGGTGCTTGCTATGCACTCTACATTTGGTTCTGTGGGTTTTCGTGTTTGGCATTCTCCCCTTCATGTGAGCACACCAATTTAAGTACAGGAGGAGAACCGTATTAACACAACGAATAAATTGCTGTATTTGGCAGTGCAGGGATCCAAGGAGATTAATGATCTTGCCTGCAGCTCTTGTCATACCTTCCCCCACTATCAAAACTTGAATGTCATGTATAACAACTCACTCTCCGTTACTTAATTACATGTGGAAAATGTGTACTGTGTAAAAACTCCTGGGGCTAAAGGAAACGAGATGAAACTGAAATCCTTGGAAAGATTTAGTGCTAGCTGTCAAGCCCCACTGAGTAAAAGTGGACTCACCATGGGCTCCACCTTCCTGTATCAATTGAACATATGTCTTGCTTGTGTAATTAAAAATATAGCGTGGCTCGTTGTCCTCTGGCCATATCCCTGAAAGACGATATTGCTTGAAGTTAATGTGAATGCCAGAGTCATCTTAAGGAGATGATCATCTGAAGAAGCAACTTGGATGCCTATTTTAAAAATCCTTCTTGGCCGGGCATGGTGGCTCACACCTGTAATCCCAGCACTTAGGGAGGCCGAGGCGGGCGGATCATCTGAGGTCAGGAGTTCCAGACCAGCCTAACCAACATGGTGAAACCCCGTCTCTACTAAAAATACAAAAATTAGCTGGGCATGGTGGCGGGTGCCGGTAATCCCAGGTATTTGGGAGGCTGAGGCAGGAGAATCACTTGAACCCAGGAGGTGGAGGTTGCAGTGAGCTGAGATCACGCATTTGCACTCCAGCCTGGGCAAAAAGAGTGAAACTCCATCTCAAAAAATATAAAAATAAAAATCCTTCTTGTGCTCTTGATTCATTAGATCTAGTTTTGATAAACAGGAAAAAAGAATGCATGCATAAGCATGAGTTTAACTTGCGTAAAGAAACATTCATTCATCTTTTCAGCAGGTGTTTACAGAACACCTACGTGTGTTATTGCGGTGGGGTTGGTGATGGAAAGAGCACAATTTCTGTCTGAAAGGAGGAAACAGAGAATAAACAATAGTCTAGTACCTTATCCAGTGATATAAGTACTCTGATGCTGTAGGGACATATAGGAGATGCATCTGATGTAGTCTTTGGGGTCTGTGGGAAGATGTCACAGAGAAAGATGCTTAGGCTAAGACTCGAAGGATAAGTAAGCAAAGTCATAGGATGTGTAGAAACCCAAAGGTTCCACAACTGGGTACCCAATCAGAATACCTGAACATGTGCTTCTAGGAGAGAAGCAATCCTTCTTTAGGAAGGTATCATTAGGTAAGTATAGCTGTGTATGTCAATTGTTTTGAATTCTGTAAGGTAGCATGATGTCGGCTGCAGGTTTTTCAGAGATGGCTCTTATCATTTTGAGGTGTTCCTTCAATGTGTAGTCTGTTGAGGGTTTTTATTATGAAGGTATGTTGGATTTTATCAAAAGCTTTTTCTGCACCTATTGAGATGATCATCATATGATATTTGCTTTTGATTCTGTTTATGTGGTGAATCACATTTACTGATGTGTGTATGTTGAACCAGACTTGTATCTCAGGAATAAAGCCTACTTGGTGGTGGTAAGCTTTTTGATGTGCTACTGAATTTGGTTTGCTAATATTTTGTGGATGATTTTTGCTTCTATGTTCATGAGGGATACTGGCCTGAAGTTTTCTTTTTTTGTTGCATCTCTGCCAGATTTTGGTGTCAGCTGATGCTGGCTTCATAGAATGAGTTAGGGAGGTGCCCCTCCTCCTTGATTTTTTTGGAATAGTTTCAGTAGGATTGGTATCAGTTCTTCTTTGTACGTCTGGTAGAATTCAGTTTGAATCCATCTGGTCCAGGGCTTTTTTTGGTTGGCAGGTTGTTTTTTTTTTAATTACCAATTCAATTTCAGAAGTTGATATTGGTCTACTCAGTTTTACTCTTTTGTGGGCAGAATTGGTAATTTTTTCTTGCTACTTCCATTCCTTAATACAATAAGTGCATATATTCGCTTATGGGAATTATGCCTGTATTTGTTTCACCTCTTTTGGCACTCAGAGACAACTAATTGGGATTGTCATCAGGGATGATGTGAGCTTGCTTTTTTTCTTTCTTGCTGGTCAATATTTATACTATTTGCCCAGTGGAATTCCTGTTTCTTTGGGTAGACCCCCACTTCCCACCTCCCAATACACACACACACACACACACACACACACACACACACACACACAGTGAAACAGTACATCTAGATACCTGTCTACCTCTGTGGAAGCTGAAGGAGCCAGTTCTTTCTCTCACTGCCAAAGTGTGGCCAGCGGGTGGTCAATGTGTCTCACACTTGGGCAATATGATACTTTAGGCATAGACAAGCGATGTGAGTGATTTGATACGAATGGTGTTTATCCATAGAGCCACAGTGCCCTGGCCAGACACTCCTGCTACATCATTCTGTTTCCTATTTCCTTGTCCTCTGGAGGTCTCTCAGTTCCCAACTGTCCCAAGCCTGATCCTATAGCCTGTCAATTTTGTGAGAGCTCAGTATCCCTCCAGTAAATTCTCTTTTGCTTAAATTGGCCCAAATTTATTTTTATTGCTTACTGTCAAAGAATCTTAATGAACAGATCAGAAATAGCGCTATCTGAACAAATTACGGCAACCAGAGTGAGACATTTGGTTTCCTCTGTGCATATTCCTGTCACTTGTAAACTTTTAGCCTTAGAATTCTGAGTTTTTCATCCTTCAGATGACTTTAGCAGAGCATAAGGCCTCTGAACAGTCTCTACTGAGGATCTCCGGTATGACTCATTACCATTGCCAAACCATTGCTGCCTCTTGAAATGAGATTACCATGATTATCAAAGAGTAATCAGGCAGAATTTGTCCCAGTTTGTCCCTGAGGGTGGGGATCCCAGCACATGGCCTTATGGTGAGGGCTGCATATTAAGGTCTGTGTGTCTGAATGTTTGGGATTTGCCAGCCAGGAATAAGAGGGGAATGGGTGAGAGTATCTACTGTACTACCTTTTAGAAAGACTCTCTTGGAAGGCTGGGCACAATGGCTCACACCTGTAATCCCAGCACTTTGAGAGGCCAAGACGGGCCGATCACTTGAGGCCAGGAGTTCGAGACCAGCTTGGCCAACATGGCAAAACCCTGTCTTTACTAAAAATGCCAAAAAATTAACTGGACATGGTGGCATGCGTCTGTAATGCCAGCTACTCAGGAGACGGAGGCAAGAGAATCACTTCAACCCAGGAGGCAGAGGTTGCAGTGAGCTGAGATAGTGCCACTGTACTCCAGCCTGGGCGACAGAGAGAGACCCTGTCTCAAAAAAAAAGAAAAGAAAAGAAAAGAAAAAAAAGGGCTCTCTTTGATAAACTTATTAGGCTAAGTCATCCATTTCATCCAGTCTTAAGTTCCCCACATCAACTCTCCTGCCAGCCTGCACTGCCAAATATTTTATGACCCACCTTTTCCTCTGCGCAACTGGCAACAATTATTTAGAACATGCCTGGGGCCTCCTGTGTAAAATGTGGGTCTAGATACTGCTTTCTCCCGGCAGCCCTCCTTAGTGATTGACATTGTTTGAAGTGCCAAGTAAATAGAACTCATTATTCCACTGTCATTGGACTTTTATTTCCGATTCAGCATACTCAGCTATTTTGGTAGTTTCTTCTAATTGTGAATTGGAACTGTTTCCTCTGTTCATACAGTTAGGAGTATCTCCTGGAATCTTTTTGGAAAGGAATTTTCCCGTTGAGATAGAATGATTTGCTTTGTTTTGTACATGACTTCTGGCTCATTTACATGGAGCTTTCCTGGCTGAACGTTAATTCAGTGTCGTGTTCCAATTAATACAGGAAGCATAGAGATTATTTTTCACTATCCTGAGATGTCTCAGACCACTAGATTTAGTCCAATCAGAAAGCAATATCCAGGCCTTGTTTGTTGTGTTGATGTGTTCATTTATTCAACATTCGTGTGTGTGTGTACGTGCACATGCACCTAAATGATGTGCCAGGCACTAGATTGTAGTTGTAATCATTTTAGAACGAGTTGCAATAAATAAAGTCAGCCTGCTCAACAATCCAGGCTGAATTCAGGCACATAACTTCTGCTTTTGATAAAATGATATTTTGTTGGCATAAAATGAGATCCTATGGATTTGGTGAAAGGACGTTTCCAAGAGGCAGGCCCAGAGCACCCTGAAGACAATCATGATTTTAAGTGACATTGTAAGTAATTCAAACGTATTTTCATCACACTTTCACTTTTTTTCTTGCTCAGGTAATTTTAATTGCGATGAAATAAACAACACAAAATTTGACCACAGGACCCAGCAATTCTACTTGTGGAGTATGCATCCAAAATAATTGAAAGCTGGGTCCGGAAGAGATATTTCTATATCCGTGTTCATAGCAATATTATTTACTGTAGCCAAAAGGTGGAAGCAACCGAGTATAACGTATAATACAAAAAGTACCATTTTAAATGCACAGTTCAGTGGCTTGAAGTACATTCACATTGTTGGGCAACCATCATCACCATCCATCTCCAGAATTATTTCATCTTCCCAAACTGAAACTCTGTATACATTCAACAATAACTCCCCATTCTTCCCTCCTCTCAGCCCCTGGCAGCCACCATTCTACTGTCTGTCTCTGAATTTGACTGTCCTAGTACCTCACGTAAGTGGACTCGTGCAGTGTTTGGCCTTCTGTGACTGGTATATTTCACTTAGCATGTATTTTCGATGTTCATTCATGTCACAGCATGTGCTAGAATTTCTTACCTTTTTAAGGCTGAATAATGTTCCATTTTATGTCTGTGCCATGTTTGTTTGTCCACGCATCCATCGATAGGTACTTGGGTTGCTTCCACCTTTTGGTGGCTGTAAGTAATGCTGCTCTGAACACGGATATATAGATATCTCTTCCAGACCCTGCTTTCAATTCTTTTGGATATATACTGCACAAATGGAATTCCTGAGTCATATAGTTAATCTATATTTAATTTTCTGAGGAACCTCCATACTGTTTTCCATAGTTGCTGTACCATTTTACATCCCTACCAACAACGTACACAGGTTTTACTTTCTTCATAACCTTGCCAACATTCCTTTTTTTTTTTTTTTTTTGGATGGTATCCATCCTAATGAGTGTGAGGTGGTATCTCATTGTGATTTTGATGTGCCTGGTTTGCACTTCCCTGATGAATTAGTGATATTATCTTTTCATGTGCTTACTGACTTTTTGTGTGTTTTCTTTATAGAAATATCTATTCAAGTCCCTTGCCCATTTTTTTAATGAGGTTGTTTGTTTTGCTGTTGTTGAATTATGGGAGTCTTTACATATTCTAGATATTAACCACTTGTCAGATATATGATTTGCAAATATTTTCTCCTATTTCATAAGTTGCCTTTTCACTCTGTTGATTGTGTCTTTTGAAATACACAAGATTTTTTATTTTGATGTCCGATTTGTCTATTTTTGTTGTTGCCTGCGCTTTTGGTGTTGTATTCAAGAAATTATTGTCAAATCCAATGTCACAAAGCATTTCTTCCCTATGTTTTCATCTAAGAGTTTTATAGTTTTAGCTCTTATATTAAGCCCTTGATTCATTTTGAGTTTATTTTCATATATGGTGTAAAGGAAGGCTATGACTTCATTCTTTTTTTCCCCTCTCTTAGAGTTGAGGATCTATGTTGCTCAGGCTGGAGAGTAGTGGCTCTTCACAGGCATGATCATAGCACAATTTGGCCTCAAACTCCTGGGCTTAAGCCATCCTCCCATCTCAGCCTTTTGAGTAGCTAGGATTACAGATGCACCCCATCTGTGTAACCTTCACCCAGAAGACTTCATTCTTTTACATGTAGATATCCAGTTTTTCCAGCACCATTTGTTGAAAAGATCATCCATTCCCCCACTGAATGGTCTTGGTGTTCTAGTTGAAAATCACTGAATTATATACAGGGTGGGTGTGATGGCTCACGCCTGTCATCCCAGCACTTTGGGAGGCTGAGGTGGGAGGATTGCTTGAGCTCAGGAATTCAACACCAGACTGGGCAACATAGCGAGACCTCGTCTCTACTAAAATTCAAAAAGAAAATTAGCCCAGTGTGGTGGCACCCACCTGTGGTCCCAGCTACTTGGGAATCTGAGGTGTGAGGATTGCTCTAGCCTCCTGGAAGGTCAAGGCTGCAGTGAGCCATGATCACGTCACCCATACTGCTGCCTGGGCAACAGAGGGAGACTGTGTTTGAAAAAAAAAAAAAGCCAGAAATGGTAGCCTGTACCTGTAGTCCCAGCTACTCAGAAGGCGGAGGTAGGAGGTTTACTTGAGCCTAGAAATTTGAGGCTTCAAGTCTACAATGAGCTATGATCATGCCACTGCACTCCAGCCTGGGTGACAGAGTGAGATCCTGTCTCAAAATACATACATACATACATACATACATACATGTATACAAACATTTATTTCTTGGCTGTCTGTCCTATTCTATAGGTTAATATGTCGATCTTTATGCCAGTACCACACTATTTTGATTACCATAGCTTTGCGGTAGGTTTGAACATCAAGGAAAGGTAAGATCTTCAACTTTTTCTTTTTCAAGATTGTTTTGGATATTTGGGGTCCCTTGAAATTCCCTATGAATTTTAAGATGAAACACACTTTCTTGCTTTTAGAAGAGGTAGAAATACTTCTTAGGAATATCTCATATCCTGATAAAGTTATGGCATTCTACAAATATACACACACTGCCCGTTACATTAGATGTCTTATTTTTCATCATTCATAAATTGTCACCATGGACTTATTGTGTTTCCCTGAAGCATGAGTATGTTCTCCTCATGACCACTAATTTTTATTTTGGCAACAATTTACAGTGTTCTTTTCGAGTTTATATTAGAGTATCCCATATTTATCCTAAGGAATTAGTTGAGGGCTATCAAATAACATGTTAATGAAATCCCTTATTATAGTTTGAATTATGGTTACACCTTTGAGGCATAAAGAATAAATATGTTATATCAACAAATTGCTGTATATGACATATATGTGCATCCAAAAATACAGTGAAATGCTCTTAGAAGAATAGAATGAAGTTACTGAGACAAGCCACATAAGCAGTTTAGAAATTCAAAGCAGCAAGCGATTGCTGTTGGAGAAGTGGGTACAGCAAGAGTTAGTTAATATTTAATGCTAGCTAAGTAGACTTACATAGGAAAGAATTGAGTCCAAATGGCATCAGCAATTCACGATTTACTGAGCACCTCCTGTATGTCATATGCTGTATAAGGTCATACAGTTAAGTAAGAAGTTCTCCAACAACTACAAAGACATGCAAATAAGTAACTATACATCAGGCAAAACAAACATCCACAGAGGGAACTCATTGATGTTGGGTTATTTTCAGGCTCGGTTCCGGGGGTAGTTTTCACAGTTGAGAGGGAGCAATTTGGATGGATTCAGATGCAGAGAAAGCAGAACAAGAAAACAAGTAGGGATACTGTTGTCATAGACCAGGCAACATGAAAAGGACATGAATTAGGATGGAAACTATGCGATTAAAAGAAAAAAGAAGAATAAAGCCTTTAGAGTCAAAGCATTAGACTCAGTGATGTTTTAAATTTTTTGATTGATGGCTGAATGAATTAATAGTAACCAAGGACGTAGCACCTAGAAGTCTGAGCATTTGAGATTTAACATGACAAAGCCATAAAACATTAAATATTTACTTCTATTAGTGTGCTTTGGTGCTTTGACGTTTACATTATCTCCTAACAATTCTATTAATATTAGACATTATCCCAGTTTTAAAGCTTGAGAAACCAGGGTTTTATGTTGTTTTGTATCTTACTTACATCTTATCAATGATAGAATCCATACCCTTGCTTTGGTCTGTCTGTGCCTTTGCTTATATTCATTTCCAAGCTAACGTAGTTGTCTTGTACTACACATTATCATGGATTTATTTTTTAGTTGGAGTATAATTTATACTCAGTGCAATAGATTTTATGTCTTAAGTCTGTTGAGTTTTGATAATTGCAAACACCTGTGTAACCTCCACACAAAACAAAAATATAGACTATTCATTCACCTCTGAAAGATTGCTGGTGTCCCTTTATAGTCAATCTCTCCTTCCCCCAAGAGCCACCTGCTTCCTGATTTCTGTCACTATAGGTTAGTTTCAACTGTTCTTAAACTTAATGTAAATAGAATCAAACAGCATTTATTCTTTTGTGTCTGGTTTCTTTCATTAACATAACGTTTTTGAGATTTATCCATGTTATGTTTATTCCTTTAATCACAGAGTAATACTTCATTCTATGAATATACAAAAATTTATGATCATTCTCCTGTTGGTGAACATTTGGGTTGTTTCCAGTTTTTGGTTACTATGAATAAGGTATAAATGTGGCTTTTAAAAAAATTATTATAGAATAAACATGTATAGAGCATGTTAGACTCAGGGTAGACACAGTTATGCTTCAGTAACAAACAGCCCCAAAACTCATGGCTTAAGACAACAAAGAAATAAACAAAGGTTTATTTCTTTCTCATGTTACATACCCATCAGGGCTCAGTAAGGAGCCCTCTGTTCACCATGGTCATTCACGTAGCCAGGCAGCAGAGGTGCCTTCTCACCATTTGTTTCCATGATCACCAATGCAGAAAAAGGAAACGTAGCTAATCAAGCACTGGTTCACCTTTAAAGAGGAAGAAAAGTTGAAGCTAGAGGATTTATGAACAGCCCTAATAACTATCCCAGAATAGTACTGAGGAAATTACACTCCACTGTAATATTCACCACTATACCTGCCCCATCACACAAAATGAAATTTTAAAGCCTTTTATAGTCATTATATCTCTATAAGGGATGGGTAATATGTTAATAGATAAAACACCCAGAACCTACATATGAAATGTGGACAGACTGCAGTTGATACAGTGAGCAGACTTAGAACTGTGCATGTATTTTTACCCCAAGGAAATGTATTAAATAATTGAAAAAGTAATAGCCCAAAATTTAATAGCCTAGACTCACCTAGGGATCTTAACTTGCGTATTTGAGAGAAGGAGACATCTGTGGCTCTGGATAGACTATTAAAATGGGAAACACTGTAGTACAGTATTTAAGAGTAGGTTTTGAAACCAGAATGCTGTTTTTGAACCTCAGCTCTGCTATTTATCAGCTTTGTGATTTATAAGCTGTGTGACTTTGGTCAGGTTGCTTAACCTTTCTGTAAAACCAAGAGAAAATGAAAAAAAAAAATTCTAACTAAGATGTAGACTTGTTATGAAGGTTAAATGAGTTAATGTATGTAAAGCATTTTGAACAGTGGTATCTGGTAAGCAGTCAAATGTTATGTTTCTAGTTATATTTCCGGTGACCATGTTTTCCAAATCAAAATTTGTGTCATGTATTAATTTTCTCTTGCCGTGTAACAAATCACCCAAATTGAATGGCACAAAACAATACCCGTTTATTGGCTCACAGTTGTGTAGGTCAGAATGCTGGCATGACAAGCCATGGCTCAGTTCTCTGCCCAGGGTATCACCAAGCTCAAGTCAGGCATTGGCCAGGCTGAGGTCTTGTCTGGAGGCTTTGAGGGGAAAGTCGCTTCCAGGCTCATTCTCTGTTTTCTTGCTGGTTCTCAGGTGGGGGCTGCTGTCAGCTCCTAGAGGTCCCTACAGTCCTTGTCAGAAGCCCCCTCCATCCTGAAGCAAGCAATGGTGCTTCCAATCTCTGACTTCCTGTCTGTGACCTCTAGGCATTCCACAAAGAGTTTAATCAGTTTAGAAATCATTTAAGTCAACCTACTAATTTAAGGCTTTAGGATACTGAGGTTCTGAGTGAAATCTCCAGATTTGAAGGGCTTTGCTTGTATGATTAGGTCAGGCCCAAACTAATAATCTCCCTTTATCTTATAGTCAGCTATGACTTATCATATAGTCTCATTATGGAAGTGAAATTTGTCTGTAAACTGGGGGCAGGAATCTTGGGAGACTTAGCATTCTGTCTAACACAAGTTACATGATTTTTACCAATGTGAGTTTCATTTTTATAACAAAACAATTCAAATCAGGATCCAAAATGTGTGTTTTCCACAAATATAAATATATTCTACAAACAAGAAGCTGAATTAGAGGTATTCTTAGCATACTTTTGGAGAAAAACTAAATTGAGATCCCTTGAGTAGTGTATTAGTCTGTGCTCACACTGCTATGAAAATACTATCTGAGATTGGATAATTTATAAAGGAAAGAGATTTAACTGACTTACAGTTCAGCGTGGTTGGGGAGGCCTCAAGAAACTTATAATCACGGTGCAAGGGGAAGCAAAGCACCTTCTTCACAAGGTAGCAGGAAGGAGAATGAATGCAGGAGGAACTACCACACACTTATAAAACCGTCAGCTCTCCTGAGAACTCACTCACTAGCACAAGAACAGCATGGGGGTAATTGCCCCATGATTCAATTACCTCCACCTGGTCTCTCCTTTGACACGTGGGGATTTTGGGGACTACAATTCAAGATGAGATTTCGGGTGGGGACACAGCCAAACCAGATCAAGTATTAATGCCACAATTGCAGTTGTTTGTTTACTTAGTTGTTTGTTTACAGCTAAGTAAATGATGCTAATATCATCAAAGGCAAGAATCGTCTTTTATCCATTTTTAATCCATTTTATCCATTTTTGTGTACATAGCATAAATATTTGTTAAATAAAGACATGTATATATTCAAAATAAAATCAAAGCTATATAGTTGAGTTTCAACCAATCAAAGTAACCACCAGCCAGCTTAAACTAAAAGGAGAATGTATTGTGAGAGTCCAGATGCCTCATGGACTCTTAGAAAAAGATCCATACAATAAGGCTCCAGAGATGGACCCAGGGCAGCTCTAGAGATGTCGGCAAAAGGGAGTTCTGAACCCCTGTTTTTCCTTGAGCATTTCCATTGGTAGTCTTGACGTTGCACTCCTGATCTTTTTATGTCTCTTCCAAATGTTAAGCCTCTGGGAGAGAGAATCTGATTGCCCCAAACTGAGGCAGATGTCTGCCCCCTTTATCCAGTCTGATTGAGGGCAGGGCTATTAGTACCTAGTGTAGACATTATGGCCCATCCAAGGAATCACTGTGAGCTGGGTGGACACCCCAAGAAATGGCCCTTACATGTGGTAAATACTGATGGCTGGCTGACTACAGGCAGCACGGCCTCACTAACACATGGAAATAGCTCAGAAAGCACAGGGTGGTTTCAGTAATTCTGGTTTCTTCGCCCTGTCTTATTAAGATCACTTTTGTTCAATAGACATTTACATCACAGTACACCTACTCCCTGCCAGGTGCCACACTACAAGCTGAGGATATGAAGTAATAAGATCTCATCCTTGTGCTCAGAGTGGGAGAAAAACCAGCACAAGTAATTTGAACAGAGCGTGGCAAGTACAGCAATGAGGACACACATGCGGTGTTCCGTGCTCTGGAAAACCGGTCTCACCCTTATCTGTGGGAGAAGTCCATTATCTCTCTCCCAGCAGCTCTTAAAGATAATTATAAAAACACCCACAACAATTACAGTTCCTGACTGTGTTCTCTTTGAGGCACTGGGGCCTAAGAAACTTAGGCTAATTATATGGAAAGGAAAGTTTCACCCGGCTTGATGGCTCACACCTGTAATCCCAGCACTTTGGAAGTCCGAGGCAGGCAGATCACTTGAGGCCAGGAGCTCAAGACCAGCCTGGCCAACATGGTGATACTCCAGCTCTACTGAAAATACCAAAATTAGCTGCACATGGTGGCACACGCCTGTAGTCCCAGCTACTCAGGTGGCTGAGGCATGAGAGTCACTTGAACCTGGGAGGTGGAGGCTGCAGTGAGCCGAGATCACGCTACTGCACTCCAGCCTGGGCGAGAGAGAGAGACTCTGTCTCAAAAAAAAAAAAAAAAAAAAAAAAGAAGTTTAATTATAAAGCAAACAGATTTCATTACTTATGAGAATCATAGGATATGAGGGCTCAAAGGTTCTCCAGATATCATTCAGGCCCAACTGCTTGTCTGAAGTATAAATGCCTTCTCTCCTTTGGTTGCCCTTTTCCTACTTTTCTCTTGAAAATTGCAGCTATGTCAGCTCTCCATGGCTTGATGCTGAGGGATGTGACCACTTTATTAAGTGGATTATAAAGGATTATGAACTGTAACTTCTTATAGCAGCTTTCTTCTTTTCAGTGAGAGTAATTGTTGGTTTTCTATTATGTAAGGTTAAAAAAATTTAATATGGACTTTAAAGGCCATTAAAGTCATACTAATTTGTGAAAAAATCATTAAATTGTAAAGGGATAACTTGGCCAATTTGAGCTAACTTGGTTCAGTTCATCATGATCTCTCAATAAGAATTCATGTACAGCCATATTTTTAATGCTGGTAACCTTTGAAAGAGATATGAAAAGTCATCTATTTAATTACTGCCAAGTATACTCTGCACTGTGAGTTCCAGATCTAGAGCAGACATGGCCTGTTGGCTTTCGGCCCTAAGCTGAGCTTTATTGTGTTGTTCAATGGGAGAAATTGAGTGGGAAACAGAATTACCACTGGAAAAATGTTGTTCTTTACCCACAAGCGACGGATTACTTTTTCTATATGTGAGCAAACTGCTGAGGAATGGATTGTACTCGCTGAAAAACAATAGCCAAGCCATCTCTTAACATAATAGTGTTTGCTCAAGGCACCTGAAATGCAGTCAGAAAAAACAGAGATGTGCTTGATACGCTATGTCACTTTATAGTTGTAGTTTTTCTCCCATTTGGTTTGGTTTGGTTCATGCCTAGATAGTCTAAGAATCCAAGAAGCATAGAGCTTGAAATGGCACCTAGACTTCATGTTTTTATTTATGCTGTGTTTCATTCCACAAAAAATTTAACCAATTTAGGATTCTTATAACTTAGACTCTGAGAAGTGATTTCCCCAAAGTCCCTCTGTTAGTTAGTGACTGGGCTAGAACTGAGACTCCTACCTTTCTGTCTCCTTATTGAAGAGAGTTGTCATTACATCCCACCCCAACCCACCCCACCATTCATTCTTTTTTTTTTTTCCAATAACCGTGTTAAGCACAAACACTTGCCAGGCACTATGTTACCCCTAGATAGTGTCATAGGGAGTAGGATGGACATGAGTCCTGTCCTTGGAATGCTTCCCATCCAGAGAGAAATTCAAATTTGGAGCAAATGTTCACACAAATCAGTTAGGTAAAATATGAAAAAAACAGACCTATAACGGCAATCATTGTCTAGGGTACTATGAGCATATTAAGAAGCCTGGAAGGCTTGTTTTAGGAAATGACATTTATGGTGAGCTGTGAAGAAGAAATAGGAGTAAATCAGCCAAAGTATTTGTCAAGCAGAGCAGAAGAGAATAGGGTAAGAGAAGACCCTGAGGCGGGTAGATCTTGGCTCAGCTAAGAAGTGGAAAGAAAGTCTGTGCAGCTGGACTGGGGCATAAGTGGGCATAAGTGAGCAAGGGGAAGAAGCACTAGAGGGGGCCAGAGATGGGGGCTGGGACCTCTGAGCTTCCTTATCAACTTTGAGCTTGATCCTAAGTGCATTAAGAAGCCATAAGAAGGGGTTAGAAATATGATCAGTTTTATGTGTTAGAATCATAATAACTTTGCTGGGTGGAGAATGGGTTGGAGAGAGGATGTAACTGAGTTGCTCTTACATGCAGGTGAGAAATGATGATGGCTTATAGATAGGATAGGATGGAAAGAAGTGGAAAGATCCAAGATATGTGTTGAAGGTAAAATCCATGAGACTTGCTGGTTAGAAGTACAGTTGAGGGAAGAGAATTTTCAAGAATGACCCCTGGTTCCTGGTTGAACAACTGGACAGATGTTGTTGACATTTACTCTGGTGGAGAGAATTGGCTGTGGAACCATATGGTGACTAAGTGGGATAAAAAAGCTCTATTTTATTTGAGATACTTGTAAGACATCTAGTGGAGATATAAAGTAAGAGTGGATATGCAGGTCCTAGTCCTAAGCTCAAAAGATTTGGGCTAAATATGTGAATTTGGAAGACAATGATATATAGAATAGTCTTTGAATTTAAGGGGAGGGAATAATTCACCTAGTTAGAGGTCATTTAACTCACATTGGAGGGGAAGGATGGGTGGGGTATAAATTAAATAAAGAATACAAAAATTAGCCGGGTGTGGTGGTACATGCCTGTAATCCCAGCTACTCCGGAGGCTGAGGCAGGAGAATCGACTGAACTCAGGAGGTGGGGGCTGCAGTGAGCCGAGATTGTGCCATTGCACTCCAGCCTAGGTGACAGAGTAAGACTCCATCTCAAAAAAAAAAAAAAAAAAGAAGAAGAAAGGAAGGAAGGGAGGGAGGGAGGAAAGGGAAGAAAAAAGAGAAAGAAAGGCATTTCAAGAAAAGGCAGTGACATGATTAAATCAAAGGAAGAATGGTCACATAATCCAATTGGTGAAAACTAAAGCATACAGTGGGGTTGGATTTTGAATGCCCTCCCAAGTCAGGCAGTAGCTGTTCTATATACATGGGTCATATGGAGAGAAATCTGTGAACAGTCTAAGAACTTTACATATCAGCAGGAAGCGTTTTTTGTGAGCTTCCTTGGTTTATATTGTGAAACATAAAAGCAAACTTCACATAAATCTTGAGATAATTATGTTGGTTGTGCATCATAATGGGTATAATGACTATAAAGGAGAGTCATTATCTCCCACAAACCACTGCCAACCATTTGCTAGTAATGTGGTGGAAATAGGTCCAAATAATCAGAACCAGTATTGTAGGAGTTGTATGCCTGTCACCCTGGTGATGAGGTTTCAGCTGCCATCTACTCTACTCCATTGGGATGAGGAGGAGGAGAATTCACTTAACCACAAAGCATTTTCTGTCTGGAGCTCTGCCCTCCCCATCAATCACTCCTCCTCATACTCCACCTTGCAGGCCTATTGTAGACACCCCATCATCCTTCATTTGCAAAACAAAGTTAGAAGCCAAGTGAGGAGGCTGGGATCCTTTCCAGTTCAAAGAACAAAACGCTCCAGACATTAATGGGGCCTAAAGGTTGCACATGGCCATTTGAAAAATTTATACTCCACAGTGCTGAAAGAGCCAAAGCCTTTCCAAACTTATCCTCTGCAGCACCTGACTTACTAAATGGGATTTGAGTAACTCCTAGCATCATCACTCTTTGTCACTAATAATTGCATCTTAGTATCCCTTGAGCAGTACATCTTTTTTTGTGCGTAGTAACTTTGCATGGTTGGAAGCTATATATATGGAAGCTATATATATTTATATATATATATTTATTTAATTCTATGATGCTGTGTGTGCATTTTCAACTGAGAACTTAGGAAGTATTTATAATTTGAGCCAGGAACTTAGCATTTACTGTGTACTGATTCTGCCTATTTCAACATTTCACAGAAACGAGGATGCAGTCAATCAGATGGCCGTTCCTCCCTTTCTAGTGCCATCAAGTTCTCCATCTTCTATTGAGGTAAGGTTGTTTCTGATTAGCTCTTAGTATATTAGATGGGTTTGTCATGAGCATTTTCCCCAAATCTGACATTTTTGATATTCATTATTTGGTATTCCAAACTCATGGAAAATTTCCCTGACCAAAATAGAAAGTATTGAGGTATTGATTATAAAGCAGTTTTTTAGTAAATATGTTAGAACCTAACATATAAGTATTACCTTCCTCAGACTTGCTCAAGGTCTCCTCTAAATATATAATTTTGTTCTAATTGGGCATTCCAGAATTTACAAGAAAATTCTCTTTGTTTATGACTGAATTGTACCCCTTTCTTTATGGTTTTGAAATACTTTAATACCTGTGATCAAAGTGCCTTTAAATAATTACTTTCATCTGTGAATGGAGAAATTACTAGTATAACAAGGTTGCTGTAATATTGGTCAGCTTCCGGAGTAGATAGAGATAGAACTGTGTAATCAGTTTGTCTCCCCAGCTGAGGGAATATTCCTTCTCTTCTCATTTTATATTTATTGAATTATTTTTTAACTCCAAGAAGAAATACATACTTATTGTTACTAATTAAATAGTGCAGGGTTATTCAAAGAAATCTTAATTTTTCTTTCACTACCTCCCTAAGGAAGTTAATGTTCACTATTCAGTATCTTTTCATACTTTTTCCTTTGTTTCTACAGTAACCATAAATAGCTATATATAGTGTCCCTTTTAATAAAAATGTGATTGTGCAATACACATTATTTTTATTCTTTCAACAAGTGTTCAGGGTTCTGGGCTGGGGTGGACCATGGGTGGGATGGAGGCGACCTTGGAGCAGCGCTTAGAAGATACAATGAAGACTCCCTCCATTGTTGGAGTCCCGTGCCCAGATTCACAAGGACTTAATCTGGGTTGCCATGGGACCCTGTCAGATGAGCACGCTGGAGTGATATCTGTTCTAGCCCAGCAAGCAGCTAAGCTAACCTCTGACCCCACTGATATTCCTGTGGTGTGTCCAGCATCAGATAATGGGAGCATTATGATCCAGAAGCATGATGGCTTCACAGTGGCGGTACACAAAATGGCCTTTTGATGGCTCGTATCTGTTGTTCAGCAGCCTGTCATAGGAACTCCATCCTACCTATGTGAGTTATCTTGTAGAACTACTAAAGTTCCAGTAGTTAGGCCATTCATTTAATGTGCAATGGGCACTTTTCAATTTACATAAGAGTAAGTTGCTCTTAACACTATGGACTGACCTATCAAGCTATTAGTAAGAAAGGATCATGTTGTGAAGCAGCCGGTCCAGACCACTTTGTATATAGAATTTTGCTGTATTCAATAAATCCATTTGGAGGGAAAAAAAACCACAAAAAACAAGTGTTCAATGAGTGCGTATTATTTGTTAAGCACTCTTTTGGGCATTAGAGGTCTAGGTGTGAATAAAACAGATGAGGCTTCCTACCAATTTGTTATCTTTCTGTCTTCATGATTGAAGACACAAAGATACAAATTAAGAAATAAATAAACCAAAAGAATTATCATATAGTAGTCAGTGCCTTGGAGAGAATTAAAGTGGGGAATGTGATCACTTTGCTGAGTTACAGAGAAGGCCACTTGTGTAGCCGAAACACAGGTTATCAAGAAAAGAGTCTGGTATAAGGAAGGTGATTTATTCCAAAGCTAGCTTTGGGGAAGGGAGTACAGGCTTCCTGCTTTAAGGGTAACTGCTTCACTTTTGGAGCAGAAAGCTGGCACTTTTAAAAGGCAGAGGAGGAAATGAGCAGGGGGAGGTCCATGTGCTAGCTCCGGTGTCTTATCTACAGGGCAGTCGAGCTGGTGACTGCTGGTGCCTTCTTGTGCAGGACTAGACCAAAAACTCCCCAGATGGGAGAGAGTTTCATATCTCTCGAGGTAGTCTCCTGGTCGGGGGGTGGGGGCCCATAGAAATCAGCTGTTATTGATCCAGGCAACCTCCTGGCGAGTGAGGGTTCCTTTCTGGATCTCTCCCAAGCACATAGCTAGATGAACTTGCTCTCTAGGGAGCGTCTGGTGAAGGGGAGGTAAAAGGCTATATTTGCATTTCTTTTTTTTTTTTTTTTTTTTTTTTTTTTTTTTGAGACGGAGTCTTGCTCTGCCGCCCAGGCTGGAGTACAGTGGCCGGATCTCAGCTCACTGCAAGCTCCGCCTCCCGGGTTCACGCCATTCTCCTGCCTCAGCCTCCCGAGTAGCTGGGACTACAGGCGCCTGCCACCTCGCCCGGCTAGTTTTTTGTATTTTTAGTAGAGATGGGGTTTCACCGTGTTAGCCAGGATGGTCTCGATCTCCTGACCTCGTGATCCGCCCATCTCGCCTCCCAAAGTGCTGGGATTACAGGCTTGAGCCACCGCGCCCGGCCTTTTTTTTTTTTTTTGAGATGGAGTCTCATCCTGTCACCCAGGCGGAGTGCAGTGGCGTGATCTCAGCTCAGGCAGAGAGGCAACCTCTGCCTCTCGGGTTCAAGTGATTCTCCTGCCTCAGCCTCCGAGTAGCTGGGATTACAGGCGCACACTACCATGCCCGGCTAATTTTTGTGTTTTTAGTAGAGACGGGGTTTCACCATGTTGGCCAGGCTGGTCTCGAACTCCTGACCTCAGATGATCCCCCTGCCTGGGCCTCCCAAAAGTGCTGGGATTACAGGCATGACCCTATGTTTGCATTTCTAAAGGGCTAAGTAGGAAGTGGGAAACTGGGGGAATGAGGAAAAAAGAGAGAGAAAAAAATAATTATCTCTCAGAAAAATGGGAGTACTTAATTACACTTGGACAAGGTAAAATTTAAATAAGATAAAAATTAAAAGAAAAAGCCAGACGTTCAGAAATAAGAGGGAGGAGCCTTCCCTGCTGAGTGGACAGAAATAGCTCTCAGGTGAGAATGAGCCGGGTCATGTTTGAGGAATATGGCTGGAAGCATATTAGGAGCTGGGAGAGCAGTGGAATATGAGACAAGAGGGAGAGAAAGGCTGTGTAAGTCAGAGTTAGAAGTTTGGGTTTTATTCTATATGCAGAAGAAGGCACTGGAAGGATTTAAACAGGGGAGTGATGTGACCTGATACATAGTGTTAAAGGAACCATTTGGCTATTTAGGGGAAGAAAAATAACTTTTTTCTTCAACCCTCATAGGTTCTCAGTTGGAATGGACCCTTGTAACAAAAGATAGATTAACAAGAGCAAAACAAACAGCAGTTTAATGACATATGTATTTCTTATATACATGGCAAACACCCAGGGAATGAGTAGTTCTCAATGAGATAGATTTAAATTCCAGCTTAAATAGCATCTTCAACCAAAAAAAATGATAAATGTTTAGAGAAGTGACAAGACAAAGGAAGAGGACTTTGTCTCTAGGGGTGGCAACTTGAGGGAAGGCAAACAACTGGCAGATAAAGGCTAGTTGGTATAGCTTGCTCAGGTAGATTCCCCTGGTGCCATCTCCAGGGGATACGCATTCTGTTTTGTCTTCAGGGTTTAACCTTTGTTTTCCCTGATTCAGGGGGAGGCAGATATCTTTTGTCTTTACATATATATCTATGTCCTGCTTTTAGACAAATATAGGGAGAGCAGAAGGTTTTCCTGCATCTGCTTCTTCTTAATTGCCTTCAGCTCAACGATCCTTCCTTTTTAGACTGGCATATTCTCATCCCCCACAGCGGCTATGTAGGGAATGGGTTGGTAGGAAGGTAAAAGTAATATGCTAAAAGGCAAAAGCCCCAGTGAGGCCCTAATGTGCTTGGATGAAGTGTTGGTATCGGAAGCAATGAAAAGTGAGCACATTCTTGATGTTTTGGAGGTTGAGTCAAACTTGATTAATTAAACAAGGGAGCTGAGGGGAAGTAGAGAATCATGGATAAACCTAGATTTTTGGCTTGAACAACTGGATAGATAGTGGTACTATTTACTAGAGTCTTTGAAAGAATAGCTGTTCTGAAAATTTAGAAGACTGATTTTATTTTTAAAACAAGCAGGCTAGTATGTAAAATAAAAAGTACGGCTAGTATGTAAAATAAAGCAGGCTAGTATGTAAAAAATATGTAAAGTATAAATAATGCCAGCCTTAAGTTTCAAGAACATTATCACATATCTTAATCAAATTTGTGTGCCATTATTTGTATTTCATTTTCAAAAATAATGAAATCACATTAGGCATTTAAATGTATAAATAAATAATAAATCCCTTTCTCTAACAGCATATGCTATGCGGGTGATGTTTCTATTGAACCATCACAATTTGATTATATTCTAGAGAGGGCTTTTTAGTTCTGCTCTGGACTATTGGCTCTAGTAACTGCTACCAAATGATGAATGCCACCCCTCCTGTGGGCGGTATGGGAAGAGTACCCATATTCTTTGGTTTCCTGACCTCTTTCTTTTCCCTTCCCATTTGCCTATGTGGACCCTCTTAGTATATATCTTTTTTCCCCTTAGATGTTTCTTGTGAGTACTAAAGCATAACTCATATCCAGCATATGGCTAAAAGAGACAGCCCATTTAAATCATAACCAGATAGATGAAATAGAGCCATATCGTTATTAAATTGGACTTGGTAGGCCGGGCGCGGTGGCTCAAGCCTGTAATCCCAGCACTTTGGGAGGCCGAGACGGGCGGATCACGAGGTCAGAAGATCGAGACCATCCTGGCTAACACGGTGAAACCCCGTCTCTACTAAAAAATACAAAAAAATTAGCCGGGCAAGGTGGCGGGCGCCTGTAGTCCCAGCTACTTGGGAGGCTGAGGCAGGAGAATGGCGTGAACCTGGGAGGCGGAGCTTGCAGTGAGCTGAGATCCGGCCACTGCACTCCAGCCTGGGCGGCAGAGCTAGACTTCGTCTCAAAAAAAAAAAAAAAAAAAAAAAATTGGACTTGGTAATAATAATTCAGCATTATTAAGTAGCAGCTTTATTATATGCTAATGGTATCTCATATTTATTTCTTTATGCAGCAAATGTTTATTGAACTATTTTTTTAAAAAAAGACAAGATCTTGTTCTGTAGCCCAGGCTAGAGTTCTGTGGTGCTATCATGGCTCACTGCAGCCTCAAATTCCTGAGCTCAAGCAGTCCTCCTGCCTCAGCCTCCCAAGTAGCTGGGACTATAGGCACATACCATTATGCTTGGCTAATTTTTAAATTTTTTGTAGAGACAGGATCTCGCCATATTACCCAGGCTGGTCTTGAACTCCTGTCTTCAAGTAGTCCTCCCACCTCAGCCTCCCAAAGTGCTGGGATTACAGGTGTGAGCTACTGAGCCTAGTGTCATTGAGCTCTTATTATGTGTCAGTGCTCTAGACCTGAAGGGTATCGCAGAGAACAAAATTATTTCATGCAGTTCTGTGCTAGTAGACTGAGCAAGAGTGCTAATAAAACATTGAGCAAGAAGTCTGACGATGTGGGTTTTGGTTTTGGCTCTACTAATTACCTGTGGGCATATAACCTTGGGAGGCAGTTAACCTCCCAAAGTCTGTCTTTTTCTGTAAAGCCAGGTTAATAGCCTCCCCTGTGTATGTCAAAGGGTAGTTATGAGGGCCAGGTGTAAAAATATTTTATCCCTACAGCTATATATATTTATAAGGGATTATGATGCAGTACTTGTGGTAATTATAATACCATTGGTACAATAAGGGATTATGATGCAGTACTTGTGGTAATTATAATACCATTGGTGCAATTCTACAGCATAGCGATGTGAACATAAGCTTGGATATCAGACAGAGCCAAGTCTTAATCAGTATTCTACCATTTACTAGCAGAGTGAACTTGAGCCAGTTATGCTCTATAAACTTCAATTCCTCACGTTTAAAATGGGTTTGATAATAATAATTAATTCTATGGACTTGTTAGAAGTATTAAGTAATGTTTTTAAAAGGCTTAGCACTATTCCTGGCACATGGTAAGACCTCATTTTTGTTGTGATTGCACTTATATTATCACAGCCCTCTAGTTGAACTCCCAGCCTCCAGCATCTTCCATTTTTAATAGTTACATGAAAAACAGGATTTTTTTCCTTTTAAAAACTAAATTGATACATAAAAATTGTATATATTTATCATATACAACGTAATGGCTTTTTTTGTTTGGTTTTGTTTTTGGGGGGGGTTAGTTTTTGAGACAGGATCTGGCTCTGTTGCCAGGCTGGAGTGCAGTGGCATGATCTCAGCTCACTGCATCCTCGACCTCCCAGGCTCAAACAACCTTCCTGCCTCAGCCTCCTGAACAGCTAGGACTATAGGCACGCACCACCATGCCTGGCTATTATAAAATTTTTTGCAGAGACAGAATCTCATTATGTTGCCTACGCCCCATCTGCTGGGCTCGAGAGATCCTTCCACCTCAGCCCCTCAAAAGTGCTGGAATTACAGGACTAAGCCACTGCACCTGGCCAACATGATGTTTTGAAATATGTGTATGTTGTAGAATGGCTAAATCGAGATAATTAACATATGTATTTCCTCACATACTTATTTTTGTGGTGAGAACAGTTGAAATCTACTTTCTTAGAGATTTTCAAGAATACAATACATTGTTATACATTGTTATTAACTCTGGTCACCCTGTTGTACACTAGATCTCTAGAACTTATTACTCTAACTGAAATTTGCATCCTCTGACCAACATCTCTTCCACCTCCACCCCATCCACCAGCCCCTGGTCACCACCACTACTCTCTGTTTCTATGAGTTCAACTTTTTAGATTCCACATTTAAATCCCAGAGGATCTGAATTTCATTCTTTGGTTTTGGAACTGTTGAAGGCGTTTTGAACAATGAAACAATTTGATCAAGGCTGTACTCCAGGGAGATTAGTCTAATAGCAATGTTAAAGACGTCTTGAAGAGGGAAACCCAATTAAGAAGCCATTGCTGTCATCTAGTAAGAGGTACTGAGGGCTCAAATAACTTGTGTTCTGACATATTTATTCCATTTATTGACAGGACAGCCTAAATCTTTTAGAATATCTTCATACAAACAAGGACCTCCTTTTTGCTTTCTTAGAAGTTGTGCTTTTTTAAGAACTAACTGAGATGGAACAGGCCTCATAAAAATCATGGAAGTGGATCACATAGGGAGTTCCATTAGCATAATTTCCATTTTATTTTAATTTTGCCCTGCTTTTCTAGAATTCTGAGCAGCCTAGTAAATAAGCTCATGTTTGGGGTTAGAAGAAAGAAATTCAGTTTGTCCCATCTGGTAAACAAATATTTTTTTCTTTGCAGAAAGAAATATTTGTGAATTTAGGTTGGCAATGAGACTAAAATTATTTTGTGTGTTTTCTAAAAGAACATTGGATTTAGAAATTATGGGAATGAGCCAGGCACGGTGGCTCACGCCTGTAATCCCAACACTCTGGGAGGCCAAGGCGGGCGGATCATCTGAGGTCAGGAGTTCAAGACCAGTCTGGCCAACATGGCAAAACCCCATCTCTACTAAAAAAAATATAAAAATTAGCGGGGTGTGGTGGCACGCACCTGTAATCTCAGCTACTCGGGAGGCTGAGGCTAGAGAATCGCTTGAACCCGGGAGGCAGAGGTTGCAGTGAGCCGAGATCATACCACTGTATACCAGCCTGGGCAACAGAGTGAGACTCAGTCTCAAAAAAAAAAAAAAAAAAAAAAAAGGAAGAAAATATGGGAATGGCAAAATTTGTACTAAACATAAGTTTTATTTTTAAAAAAACTTTCAATCCTATTAAGGAGTTATAATTGCTCTTTTTTAAAATTTACTTTGCTTAGTATCATTTTAAATCAATGAAAAGGAAAACAGTTGTATATACTAGTATACTCTTGTTATGTTAAATGAGAAAACAGGGTAGGGAACAAAATTACTGAACATTTATCTAATTAGAAATGTTTTTTTGGCTGGGTGTGGTGGCTCATGCCTGTAATCTCAGCACTTTGGGAGGCCAAGGCAGGCGGATCACCTGAGGTCGGGAATTTGAGACCAACCTGACCACCATGGAGAAACCCCGTCTCTACTAAAAATACAAAATTAGCCAGGTGTGGTGGCGTATGCCTGTCATCCCGGCTATTCGGGAGGCTGAGGCAGGAGAATCGCTTGAACCTGGGAGGCAGAGGTTGCAGTGAGCTGAGATGGTGCCATTGCACTCCAGCCTGGGCGACAAGAGTGAAACTCCATCTCAAAAAAAGAAAAAAAAAAGGAAATGGTTTTTCAATCCACAATAACATCCTTAACAAATTTAACTTTTATTGAAAGTCTACTCTCAAATAAAATTGCATTCTTGCTATCAAGATTTCACTGTTCAGTTTGAAGAAAACTATAGACAAATGGTGGGTATGAAAAAAAGAAAACAAAGGGTTTAAAATAATAAGGGTTATCACTTCTGCAATCACTTATGTGGAAGATTTTGGGAGAGCCCAGGGGAGGGAATTTGGAACTTCCCAAAGGTCTGAAAAAGACTAACCTCGGTGGGGGTCGATCCACAGACCTTACAAGTCTTGCCTTTTCTGTTTGTTCATCTACAAAACATAATTCACTGTGGAATCCACTGACTGTGGTCTCATGGGGAGAGGTTGTTCTCCTTAAGTCGCTTGGCTGAGCAGACAGCTTTGGACAGGTGGTTTGAAGATCAGCAAGAGATGACAGGAACACCCAGCCATCCGGATTAGCTGAGTCATCTTGGGTGTCAACTGGCCCCCATCCGTCAGCCAGATGGTCCTCAAACCACTCTAATTCACTTGTGCCTTAGAAATCATGCTGCTGACCTGTTTTCCCTTTCCCATCTCAGACTGTTTGCTATTTTCCAAGCTTCTGGTGAGTGGGGTATTTTGAAGACTCCTTACCTCATGAGCCATTCTGTTCTCAGAGCAGAATCCACATTGTTGTGGCCAGGCACGGGGGCTCACGCCTGTAATCCCAGCACTTTGGGAGGTTATGGCGGGAGGAGTGCTTGAGCTCAGGAATTCAAGACCAGCCAAGGCAACATGGTGAAACCCCGTCTCTACAAAAAATGCAAAAAATTACCCAGGCGTGGTGGTGCACACATGTAGTCCCAGCTACTTGGGAGGCTGAGGTGGGAGGATCACCTGGGCCCAAGAGGTCGAGGCTGCAGTGAGCTGTGATCATGCCACTGCACTCCAGCCTGGGTGACAGAGTGAGATGGTGAAGAAAAAGGAAGGAAGGGAGGGAGGGAGGGAGGGAGGGAGGGGAAAAGGAAGAAAGAAAGAAAGGAAGGAAGGAGGAAAAGGAAAAGAAAGGAAGGAAGGAGGAAAAGGAAAAGAGAAGAGAGGAAGGAGGAAAAGGAAAAGAGAAGAGAGGAAGGAAGAAAGGAAGGAAGGAGAGAGAAGAGAAAGAAAAGAAAAAAGAGAAAAGAAAAGAAAGAGGGAGGGAGGGAGGAAAGGGATCCACATTGTTGTGTTCTGTACCTCATTTTAGCGTAAACATTACAACTTTAGCTCTCCTTGTGATGTAACATTAATGTAAACATTAAACTGTTACAAACTTTAGCTTTCCTAGGAAGTAAATGCTTTATTGCTATCCTCCCTCAATTCCAACTTCCTTTTTGCCTGACTCCCAACTCCATCTAGATTTGTACTTCAAACCCTCCTCTACAGAGTCATCTCAGACTAAGAAGAAAAGAGGGGAGGCGTAGTACCGTTAAAAGGAGTATGGAATTTGAAGTAAAACAGACCTAGAGTGAAAAATGAATCAGGCAATGGGAATGAATGAGGCCCAGATGCTCAGTTCAAGGACCTTTCAGTCCCATCAGGGAGATCAGTTCTGCACATACATAATTAGGATACAAAAGAGATGAATGTTAAGTGGCAGAGGAGGTTCAGGTAGAATGTTAGAATTTAGAGGAAGGAGACATGTCCCCCAGCTAAGGAGAAGGAAAAGATACAATGGAACAAGTGGCATTTGAGACCTGGCTTTGAATGATAAATTCTGCTTCATTTGATCCTCTAGTTTCTAAGTGTGGGATGTAGTGTAAACATAGAGGGCGTTTTTTGTTTCTATTCACATCTTAAAGGATGCATAGACTATTTGGAACCTAGACTGCTTTGCCCATGTTTTCTTAAATTTTACAAGTTGACGCATCCCTTAAACAGCTGTTTTCTCCTCTACTTTAGTATTCATTTTATAAAGACCAAGAATATCTCATCTTCAATATGCATATTGCTGAGAAATATAAAAGTAAAGATTCCTCTAATTTATTTAAGGAACACTTTCCTTTCCCTAAGGAGACATGTGCATAATTAGATGAATGGTTTCAGCTGACCCCTCTTCATGTGAGAATCTCCGTCATCTGAGACCAGAGGTGGTGGCCATTTGCAGGGTTACTAATGGAACCTGTGGGTTTGTTCTACAGTCTAATGTGCTGCAGTCCACAAACACTGGCTAATTTTTTTTTTTTTTTTTTTTTTGAGACAAAAGGCTCTCTCTGTCGCCCAGGCTGGAGTGCAGTGGCATGATACCGGCTCACTGCAACCTCCGCCTCACGGGTTCAAGCGATTCTCCTGCCTCAGCCTCCTGAGGATCTGGGGTTACAGGCACCCACCACCACGCCTGGCTAATTTTTTTGTATTTTTAGTAGAGACAGGGTTTCACCATCTTGGTCACTTGAACTCTTCACTTCGTGTTCCACCTGCCTCAGCCTCCCAAAGTGCTGGGATTATAGGCATGAGCCACCACACCTGGCCCAACATCAACTATTTCAAAGCTCCACTTGGCCACCATCACCTCGCCAGGCTTTCTTCAGGGGCTCCCACAGCTTGCAGAACTAGACACACTAAGGAATTTGGACATTACAAGTTTTCCATAAATATTGATTTTAATTCATTTGTTCAAAATTTCTGTTTCTAAAACTTACATTACCACTGTCAAAAATGCTGAAAATCTGTATGTTTTCAAGATGTATTAACTTGGGTATGTTTATTTTACATGGTAACTCCTTGATTATCCAAAATTCACTGAGAAGAGGATGTTCTATCTAATGCAATTTTCTGGTTTAAAAAAATGCTAAGACATGTTTTTAAAAATCCATGGTCTATTAACAATAATTTTTTGAAAGATTGTGGGTCTTATCTTCTGTAAGATCAGTTGTCAATACTCAATACTGAAAAGGAAGAATGAGAGAAAAATGAAAGCATCATTTATTGAGGGCCTAGCATGACCCTTTCCCAGCTTTGACTCTTGGATCTACCTTTTGCTACCTGGAGTTGTTTAGCAAGTTATTTAAAATGTATCATTATCCTCATTTATGAATTGGGATCGTGGTAGTACATACTCATAGCAGGTTATTAGGAAGACTATATGAGATAGTGCAAGAATAAAGAGTCTACTTCAACAAAAAGCTAGAAACAGTTCTGTGAAATTCACATGGAAACAGAGAAAGAAAGAAAAGGCCAGGCATAGTGGCTCACGCCTGTAATCCCAGCACTCTGGGAGACTGAGGTGGGTGAATCACTTGAGGTCAGGAGTTTGAGACCAGCCTGGCCAACATGGTGAAACCCCGTCTCTACTAAAAATACAAAAATTAGCTGGGCGTGGTGGTGGGCACCTGTAATCTCAGCTACTCAGGAGGCTGAGGCAGGAGAATTGCTTGAACCCAGGAGGCAGAAGTTGCAGTGAGCCGAGATCATGCCACTGTACTCTAGCCTGGGTGACAGAGCGAGACTCCGTCTCAAAAAAAAAAAAAAGAAAGAAAATAAAATAGTAAATTATATTTAAAAGCTAGAAACAAAAGTTAACTGTACCTGGTGTTATGCAAATAGATATTTTACATATTAACTCATTAATCTTTTATAGCAACCTTATAGGGTAGTATTTTTAATCTGGTATTTTATCTGCACTTTAAAAACAAGTTAAGTTACAGGTTGAGCATCCCAAATTTGAAGTTAGAAATGCTCCAACATCTGAAATTTGTTGAGCACTAACATGATGCTCCAAAGATATGCCCATTGAAGCATTCTGGATTTCACGTTTTTCATTTTGGTTTTGGGATGCTCAGCTGGTAAGTATAATTCAAACATTCCAAAATCTGAAAACATTTGAAGTCCAAAACATTTCCAAGCATTTTGGACAAGGGATACTTAACCTGTACTCAGATTTGAAAGCAACTTGCCCCAAGTCATATAATTGTAAGTGGCAAAGTTGAGATTTGAACCCAAATCTGCCCAATTCTAAAGTCCGTGCTGCTTGTTTTCTTTAATTTTTTTTTCTTCTTTTAGGTGTTTCTCATAGTCTCCCCTTACTTTATGTTTAAATATGCAATTGTATGTGATAATTCTTCTCTAATGAAACAGCATAGAAATAATTAGTGCAAAATTACCCATTCCCTAATTCCACTCCCCAGAAGTAAGCAGTCACACACACACACACACACACACACACACACAGAGTATTTTTTTTTCTGAAAAGATTATCTTAATTTACATTCACTCAGTGGTGTATAAAAATTCCTCTCTCTCTGACATTACCAATATTGAATGTTCTTTTCCTATTTTGTTGTCCATTTGATAGTTGAAAGATTGCTCTCTTTGCTTTAATTGCATCAAATTATGAGTGAGATTGAATGTCTCAAAATCAAAACTATTTTCCCTATAAACTATTTCAGCCAAATTTGTAGTAATCCCAGGATGGTGGTGATTAAAAATAAAAGTCCAGGTAAGTACAATGTGGATATTCCATTTATCATTCTTATCCTTCCTTATATACCCCCAGAAAGTAAAGTAACTTCTAGTTAGTTAACAGTTAAGTACAATGTGGGTATTCCATTTCTCATCCTTATCCTCCCTTATATACCCCCAGAAAGTAAAGTAACTTCTAGTTAGTTAACTATAACATTTAATATGTCACAATTCAATTGAGGAGATACCTAATATGTTTTAGATTTTTAGTGGTATGTATTATTGCCAGGTGTCTCATTTATGTAAATACATATTTTCAGGATTCTGCAGGAAAAAGTCACGAAAGAAAACAAGTACTCAGTGCATTCATTAGTTCCATCAGTGTTAGGTGGTTTCCACGTGCCAGGCATGGTGATGGGACTTGATTTCAGAAATCAACAAGACACACTTTGAGAGGCTGAGGCAGGCAGATCACTTCAGGTCAGGACTTTGAGACCAGCCTGGCCAACATAGCAAAACCCCATCTACTAAAAATACAAAAATTAGCTGGTGTGGTGGCATGCACCTGTTGTCCCAGCTACTGAGGAAGCTGAGGCACAAGAATCACTTGAACCTGGAAGGCGAAGGTTGCAGTGAGCGGAGGTCATGCCACTGCACTTCAGCCTGGGCGATAGAGCAAGACTGTCTCCCCCAACAACAACAAAAAATTGCTTATTAAATTTTAAAGAAACATTATTTTTTATTAAATAAAAAAATAATAAAGAAATCAACGAGATAAACCCAGTCTCTTATCTCAAGCAGTTTAGTCATATACAAAATACAGTCAACTGACTCAGTGAGAAAGCTTGGGCTGGAGGTAACAGAATGGCTAACTCAAACTGGCCGAAGCAATAGGAAATGTATCAGCTGTCACAGAAGGTGGTTAAGGATAAGGCTGGGCTCCAAGTTTGCTCAGTCCAGTGACCTAGTTTGCCATCAGAGAACCAGTTCTTTCTATCTCTACCCTTGCTTTGTAACCCACAGGGTCAGCCTGATTCTAAGGCTGGTTCCCTCGTCGTCATGGCACAGCTGTCCATGGAAACTTGGGCTCATGCTCGCTTGTTAATTTGGGAGGTATAAGGACTTCTTGCGGCTCTCTTAAGATTAAGGAAGAACTTTTCCACACATCTCCAGCAAACGTCTCCTTGTATTTCATTGGCCAGAACTGACAACATCTATTCCTGATCTGCCCATTCCTGACAAAATCATTGGGAAAAGAATAAGACTATCCTAGGCCGGTCCTTGGGTAGGGACCGGCTTTCCCTAAGGCCTGTATGTGAGCAGCAGAGATAGATACCTGAAACAACAACAGCAAAACAGTCTTCTGCTAGAGAGAAAGAAAACAGAAAAGGTGTCCTCAGAGGAAACAATGTCCACCACAAGCATACAATGAGCAAATGACAGTGAGTATGTGTATAATTCGAGGGAGTGTGAGTGAAGAATGACATCTTTGCCATTTTCTTTTTAACGTTCCATAGGATCAGAGCGGCACTGAACCTGTTAGTAGTGAGGAAGATGGCAGCCTCGAAGTTGGTATTAAACAATTGCCTGAAAGTGAAAGCTTCAAACTGGTGAGAATCTTGAGTATTTTTCATCCTGTGTTCTGTTTAGGAATGTATCACTTATATTTTGTACCACCTTGGAAAGAACTACCTATCATGTTTGCTTCTCTCGGGAATCTTCGTCTCTGAGACGAGAAGCTATTTTATGTAGTGAGTGACCCATTGACTCTGAAAAAGAGCATCTTCTCTTACCTTGTTGACACCTGAATTGTGCTGTCTGAGATTAAGGAAGGAAGCTCTCCTTTTTTTTTTTTTTTTTTTTTCCGATGGAGCCTCACTCTGTCACCCAGGCTGGAGCACAGTGGCTGGAGCACAGTGGTGCGATGATCTCGGCTCACTGCAACCTCTGCCTCCCAGGTTCAAGCGATTCTCTTGCCTCAGCCTCCTGAGTAGCTGGGACTACAGGTACACGCCACCATGTCCAGCTAATTTTTATATTTTTAGTAGAGACGGGGGTTTGCCGTGTTGGCCAGGCTGGTCTCGAACTCCTGACCTCAGATGATCCACCCGCCTCAGCCTTCCAAAGTGCTGGGATTACAGGTATGAGCCACTGCGCCTGGCCTGCAATTTCTCCTTTGTATCTGGCTTAATATTGGGTTTTTATAAGGCCAGAGCTGTGCTTAATTAGTCCTGGAGGCACAAGAAAAAAATGTTAAATTTATTCCATCGATTCCAAGCAAAGATACTTAAACTTACCCAGGGGCTAGGGTACATCCTTATGTACCCTAATTTTTGATATTTTATTATTTAATAGTTATTGAACATTTGTTGCATATCAGACACTGTGCTGTGTTCTGCATGCATTTCCTGTTCTTTGATTTTCCTACACATGAGGAAACTGAGAGTTAGAGAAGTTAACTAACTTGCCCAAGGCCCCCAGCCAGTATGTAATAGGCTGGGAGATGGCTCCCCTACCCTCTGACTCCCATGCCTTGGCTCATCATCTGCTTTTCTGTTTTGTAGCCCAGCACTTCCAGGGTTAGACTACAAATTCTAGAAAGAAACGTAGGCTTTTTTCCCTCTGTGTTTAAAAATGCCCTACAAATCTCAAAGACTTAATCACTTAGGAGTGTCATCTAACTCTGATTTTATGACAGCTCAGAGTTTTTAATTTTGCTTCAGGGCATTTGAGAAATCATCCATTTATCCTCTTTCAGGTTTTGGAAAATATATATTGTGACTGCTACAGATTGTATGTCCTAGAAAGTGAGCTTATTCTGGTGGAAGGGAAAGGACGTTTCAGCAGGAGTGGAAATTGTAATGGGCCACTCATGAATAAACCCTCCGTGGGACCTGAGACCCCTGGCATTAAAAAATAGCAGCAGTTTATTTATCAGAGATTGACTAAAAAAAAAAAAAAAAAAAAAAAAGGCCAGCACAGTGGCTCACGCCTGTAATCCCAACACTTTGGGAGGCCGAGGTGGGCAGATCACCTGAGGTGGGAATTGGAGACCAGCCTGACCAACATGGAGAAACCCGGTCTCTACTAAAAATACAAAGTTAGCCGGGCACAGTGGCACATGACTCTAATCCCAGCTACTTGGGAGGCTGAGTCAGGAGGATCGCTTGAACCTGGGAGGCGGAGATTGCGGTGAGCCAAGATCGCGCCATTACACTCCAGTCTGGGCAACAAGAGCGAACCTCCGCCTCAAAAAAAAAAAAAAAAAAGAATAATGGCAGTAAAAGATTATGACTTCCCTTTCCAAAAGGTAGAATGCATTTTTGCACTAAAGGGAAATAAAGAACAGCAACAAATTTCAAACTGAAAGCCCCTTTACTTAAAAATATGTTAACTTGTTCTTTTTGGCACTGTATCTCCATAGTCAGGTTAGGAGAAAGTCTTTTAAAGCAACAGAATTTTGTAGGTAGGGGTCCCTGATTTCATCCACAGAGGAAATGGTAAAAAGAGTGAGACTACTCTCTTGCTTCCTGGAAGAGTCTGGTAGTCCCAGCCAGGCTCATGTGCAGGCCAAAGGTAAAAGCCATCCATCATCTACTCCCAGTTCCCAAGTAAGCAACACCAGTGATAGGGTTGCAAGTGTCAAGACGATTGAAGAGGCAGAGGGCCTGGAGGCCTGAGGGTCCTTTTTAGACAATATTTCATACTGCACTTCACCAATTGCAGGCTTTCCCAAACCCATTGACTAGTGTCTGTCTTTTTCTACTCTGTTCCCTCCCTTACCCACTGTCTCTCCTTCTCGTCCTGGAGTTTCTTAATCACTGTTTTCAGTAAATCTATGCATGTTCTAGTTCAGAAAGGAAAGATAGCCTGAATTTGAACAACCTTTATGGCATAAATATAAATGGCCTGGCATAAAGTATTATTTAAGAGTGTCTGGCCGGGCACAGTGGCTCACGCCTGTAATCCCAGCACTTTGGGAGGCCGAGATGGGAGGATCACCTGAGGACGGGAATTCAAGACCAGCCTGACCAACATGGAGAAACCCCATCTCTACTAAAAATACAAAATTTGCCAGGCATGGTGGCGCTTGCCTGTAATCCCAGCTACCTGGGAGGCTGAGGCAGGACAATCACTTGAACCTGGGAGACAGAGGTTGCGGTGAGCTGAGATCGTGCCATTGCACTCCAGCCTGGGCAACAAGAGCAAAACTCTGTCTTAAAAAAAAAAAAAAAAAAAAAGTGTCTTGGAGAAGTCACTTGACCTCACCAGACCTCAGTTTCCACAGTTGAGGAATGACAGTAATTAGGATGCTATTAGGAAACAAAGGGGCTATAAAATATAAATCATACAGAATAATATAGGGCAAATAGAGCTTAGTAAATTCATTTTATTCATCCAACAAATATTTGCCAAATACCACTATGTTCCAGGTACTGAAGATACAACAGTGAACAAAGCATACAAAAATGCCTTCCCTCGTGGGCTCATTCCACAGTTGGAGGGGGAAGGAAGATAGACAATACATCAGTTAGCAAAATGTTGGATTGAATCATATGAAATTGCCATTTTTGTAGGTAAAAATTTCATATGGTTCAACCTAACATATACTTAAATGTTGTTGTCTTGTAATGAAGTATTAATTCAAGACAAACCTAGTTCAAGACCAGCCTAGGCAACATTGTGAGACCCCGTTTTTATTTAAAAAAAAAAAAAAAGAAGAAATTAGCTGAGTGTGGTAGCAAGCACCTGTAGTCTCAGCTACTCAAGAGGCTGAAGTGGGAGGATTACTTGGACCTGGGAGATTGAGGTGGCAGTAAGCTGTGATTGTGCCACTGCACTCCAGCCTGGGTGACAGAGTGAAACCCTGTGTCAAAAAAAAAAAGTTGTTTTCAGAGCTGAGGCTAAGCCGTGACCTGTGCATACTCCAGTGCTATTTTCAGTATATTCAGTTGGTTGGCTTTTGTCTGTATCTCAGTAGCCCCAGATGCATAGCCAAGGAGTTTATAATAATTTCAGAAGGTATTCCATTTCTCTAAAATATTTTTTAAGGGGGAAATAACTTTTTTGTAGATCAGGTGATGGTTTGTGAAACATAGATTCTGATTGTGAGAGACTAGAGGCAGGGAAGTGTCTGGTATCTATTTCAGAAGTCTAGATGAGAGACTGTTAGAAGCCTTTTGAAAATAACTTGAATGAAAGATTTTAATCTTTTTGATATAAACTTATGTGTTTATAATGTTCAGAATATCTATGTTTATATAGTATACTCTTTTGAAGCAGTATAATTAAATTAGTAAGAGTACAATCACTAGAGCTAGACTACTTGGGTTCAAATCCTGGTTCCGCTATTTGCTAACAATTATGACCTTAGAGAAATGACGTAACCTCTCTCTGTGATTCAGTTTATGCCTCTGTAAAATGGGAGAAAAAATTAAAGGAGTTGATAACAGAAAACTACTACTTAGAACCATACCAGAGTGCGCTGTAGTCACTGTCAAAGAGTGAGTTGTTGTTAATGAGGATGATGCTATCATTCTGATGAAAGCATTAAGGGGTAGCCATAGAAGGAACAACTATTCCAAGTGAAACATTAAGGTATAACTTGAAAAACTGAAGTGAATTTTTCAACCTGAAAAGCACAATTGCTAATGTATTAGGGTTCTCTGAAGAGACAGAACCGATAGGATATATGGATATCTGAGAAGAGATTTATTAAGGGAATCATCTCACGTGTTTATGGAGCCTGAGAGGTCCCACAATAGGCTGTCTGCAAACTGGAGAACCAGGGAATCCAGGAGCATGATTCAATTCAAGTCTGAAGACCTGAGAACCAGGGAGCTGCTGGTAGAAGTTCTCCAATTCAAAGACTGGAGAACATGGAGCTCTGATGTCCAGGGGCAGGAGAAAATGGTGTCCCAGCTTCAGAAAAGAGAGTGAATTCAGCTTACCTCTGCCTTTTTGTTCTACCTGGCCCTCCACCCATTGGATGGTGCCTGCCCAAACTGGATGAGGGTGGGTCTTCCTTGCTTGGTCCACTGCTTCAAATGCCTGTCATTTCTGGAAACACCCTTCCAGACACACCCAGAAATAATGTTTTAGCAGCTAGCTAGATATCCCTTAATCCACTCAGATGGATACCTAAAGTTCACCATCATAGTTAATATATTATTCTAAACTCTTGAACACATGCTAACTTATTCACATAACAATAGTAGTTATATAGTAGTATCATCTCCATGTAAGAGATGAAGCACTGAAACGTTAAATAAATTGCCTTGGAGCCAAGCAGCGTGGCTCCAGTTTGTAATCCCAGCTACTTAGGAGGCTAAAGTGGGAGGATTAATTGAGGCCAGGAGTTTGAGGCTGCAGTGAGCTATGACCATGCCCCTGTACCCCAGCCTGGGTCACAGAGTAAGACCTTATCTCAAAAAAAAAAGTTGTGACCGAGGCAGGTGGATCACCTGAGGTCAGGAGTTTGAGACCAGCCTGGCCAACATGGCGAAAAACCATCCCTACTAAAAATACAAAAATTGGCTGGGCGTGGTGTTGGGTGCCTATAATCTCAGCTACTTGGGAGGCTGAGGCAGGAGAATCACTTAAACCCCAGAGGCAGAGGTTGCAGTGAGCCAAGCTCACGCCACTTTACTCCAGCCTGGGTGAGAGAGCAAAACTCCGTCTCAAAAAAAAAAAAAAAAAAAAAAAATCACTCATTGAAGCCAGGGCTCAAATTGGAGGTTACTACACTTTTTTTTTTTTTTTTCTTTTTTTTTTTTAAGTCTCACTCAGGCTGGAGTCCTGTGGTGTTATCTTAGCTCCCTGCTCTGCAACCTCCACCTCTGGGGTTCAAGCAATTCTCGTGCCTTAGCCACCTGAGTAGCTGGGAATACAGGCATGCATCACCAGGCCCGGCTAACTTTTGTATTTTTAGTTGAGACAGGGTTTCACCATATTGGCCGGGCTGGTCTGGAACTCCTGGCCTCAAGTGTTCCATCCACCTCGGCCTCCTAAAGTGCTAGGATTACAGGCATGAGCCACCATGCCCAGCGTCTATTTAGATGAAATATCCAGAATAAGGCAAATCTACAGAGACAGAAAGTAAATTAGTGGTTGCCTGTGACTGAGAATGTGGAGAGAGTAATAGGGTATGAGCTTTCTGTCTGAGATTATGAAAATATTATAAACTTAGATCGTGATGATGTTTGCACAGCTCTGAAGATAGTGAAAGCATTGGATTGTGCACTGTGGATGAGTGGATGTTACGGTATGTTGTGTCTCAATGCTAAAAATGCAAACAACTGGGAGAAAGAGGAAAAGGGGGAAACTGAAATCCAATCAGAAATGATGAAGTAACTCACATATATCCTATCCGCCTTTTGGAATATTTTTCAACTGTTTAATAATCTGCCCCCTAGTAGATAAGGCCTAATTTCTTTGTCTGTCAAAATAAAAACCTAACTTTATCTTATAAATTCTTGCATTCTGCTTGTTACTACACTTTATGCTAGGTCCTTGGAAGATGCTCCTGAAAATAAACAGAAGTTTACTTTCTCTTGTGTTGCTTACAGCCTTCGTGGAGAGAGAAACAATGTCACAAGTAGATTGAAACCTCAACTCTTTTTTTTTTTTTTTGAGATGAAGTTTTGCTCTTGTTGCCCAGGCTGGAGTGCAATGGTGCGATCTCGGTTCACTGCAACCTCCACCTCCCAGGTTCAAGTAATTCTCTTGCCTCAGCCTCCTGAGTAGCTGGGATTACAGACACCTGCCACCACATCCATCTAATTTTTATATTTTTAGTAGAGACAGAGTTTCACTATGTTGGCCAGGATGGTCTCAAACTCCTGACCTCAGGTGATCTGCCCACCTCAGCCTCCCAAAGTGCTGAGCTCACAGGCATGAGCCACTGTGCCCATCCTGAAACCTCAACTCTAATCAAAGCTAAGAACTAGAGTTGCTTGATGCTAAGAGAGCCTATAAAAGGGAATTTGACCTTGAGAGGGAGGGCTACCCTGGGATAGATTTGAAGGAGAAGCTGACAATAATTGGGAATGGGACAAAGAAGAAAACAAAGGAAGGTTTTAGGCAACCTTAGAGCCTCTGAGAGTCTGATGAACTGAAAGTCTGTGGTTGCCAGATAGGTGAGATGGAAGCAAAATTGGGGTGGTCAGCAGCAACCAGGCCATGTTAAGCAGTGTGATCTCCATGCTGATGGCAGTGGGAGGCCACAGAGGTCTGCAGGAGATGACTCTCAAGTTCACTGTAGCTGCAGTATGGCATCAGATAGAACAGGCCAGAGTGGGCACTGAGGCCCTGGTCGAGAGTTGATTGCAGCTCTGGCAGTTCACGAGAGATGGTGGAAACAATATATATTCTCATGTTTTGTCGTTGCAAAAATCATATAAAATAAACATGCTTGACTCTTAATGTATGGGTTTACTAGGTAAGTTTCACAGAGAGTTGTCAGTAAAATAATTGACGTTTCTTGCCCCCGGTTTGTAAACCTTGTGTCTGTAAGTGTTCTTTAAAGCTTTCCTCTGAATGCAGGTTTAGAACTATTTAAATGGCAATGGCCATAGCATCCAGGGCTTCAGAACAAGCATAATCCCAAAGCTTGGCCAGGAGCCCAAGATAACCGTGTTAGAATTGCCTTGAACAGATGTGCCTACTGTACTTCCCTCATTTTGTACAACTGCATAACAGCAGTGCACTCTGTATGTCAAGTGACACTTGTCATTACAGGTCTAGTTTGTATACAGCTGCCTCAAGAACATTTTAGATTTTTCAACAATTTTCAGAATGTTGTGATTTTTCAAATTTTCAGTGGTATTTGTCTTTACTGTTGTCTTTCATTGTGAAATATAATTTCTGACCCTTAGGGCAAGAATATAAAAATGAGGGTATTCCAGTCTACTCAGGGCAGCATTCTTCTTGGAGTTTCTTTGTGGAGATATTAGAATTTACAGGTTAGAAAGATGCCTGAGGAAGCATGAATTGTTTTCAGAGGTAACTTATCAGTAACCTAAATGAGCTATGCCATGGAAATGCACACAGCAGCTGACCGTGCATTTTACCATTTCAGGGATCTTGTCAGCTAGAATACCAACATTTTAGAAGCATTCTTTACTCTCCACCTTGATACATGTGATCTATATAAAAAATTTAAACATACTTATTAAACAGTGTCACGTGTTACCACCTGTATTGCCAAATGGTTTGGGAACACTTGCTTTTCCAGATGAAAAAGGCTGTCGGATACAAATCGTGGGCTCCGAAGTCTGAACAGAATTAGATCCTGCCTGTGGGAAAGGGGATTATCCTGTCTGCCTATGTGTCTTCATCCAAAAATTAGAGAAGATGGTGCTCACTTCTTTGTTGTAAGGATCAAGTATGATTTTGCATGTGAAATTTCTGGCACAGCATGTGGCATGCAGTAAGAGCTCAGTTAGTGGTAGCTATCATTAATACCAGATTTTGCCTATATGAAACATAGGTGTGCCAGAGCACAGAGCACAGAACATTATTCAGTACACATTTTCTCAGAATCTGTGCAGCGTGCCAAACTCTAGGCATATAAAGATAAGTTAAGACCGCTTTCATGTCCAGGAGCATGCCCCACTTGGTCTAACGCGGAGGTCACAAGCTGGTTGTCAGGAGTCAGATTCAGCCCACAAATGTGTTTCATTTAGTCTATGCAACATTCTTAAGATGTTTGAGCTAAGTTTTATGAATCAGGAGATTTTCCATAAAAATCCTGTTTCCATTTTCCACTGGAAATGGACCAGCATTCCAAGCTACCCTTCAATTATGTACTCCGAGTTTATCTCAGTCCCTGCCTTTTCACTCTTCTCTAACGCAGCCTGTTTCCCTAATGGCATCACCTTAGGTCCTCACGTCTGCATTCCTGGCCTAATCGTAGAGACAGAACTGTGGGCATGCAGATGTAGTAGCAGGAAGTGAAAACCACTGAGTCAGCAGGGGCTGGCTGGCAGAGGGCCTTGTGGACCAGGAGAAAGGACTTTATACCAAGGGAAGCCTTTGGAATGGTTTTCAACAGAGGATTATAAAGATGAGATTAACCTTTTGAAAAGATGCTTCTGGGTGCCCTTTGAAAAATCAGTTAGACCCAGTGTGGTTGCTCATGCCTGTAATCCCAGCACTTTGGGAATCTGAGGTGGGCAGATCACTTGAGGTCAGGAGTTCGTGACCAGCCTGGCCAACGCAGTGAAACCCCATGTCTACTAAAAATAATGAAAATTAGCCAGGCATGGTGGCACACATCTGTAATCCCAGCTGAGGCAGAAGAATCACTTGAACCCAGGAGACGGAGGTTGCAGTGAGCTGAGATTGCGCCACTTCACTCCAGCCTGGGTGAGAGAGCAAGACTCCATCTCAAAAAAAAAAAAAAAAGAATCGGTTAGATACTTTGTTCAATTTTCAATTTTGCAAAGAAAATTATATATATATAAAATACAAAGAATCAGTTAGAAAATGTCAAAACTGAAGTCAGGAAGAGAATTAAAAAGCTATTAGAATAACTGAGATGAAAGTTAATAGTGACTGAAACCAAGGATCTGGCCATGAGGACAGAGAAATATGGACAGATTTTCAACATATACAGGGTCAGAATGGATAGGACTTGAGGGTTATGTAGATATGAAAGTTGAAGAGGGAGGAGGCAAAAATGATTCTCAGATACATCATGGATGGCTGACTGGGTGGTTAGTTGATGCTATTTACTGAGAAAAGAAACAGGAAGAAGAGCAGATTTGTGTGAAAAGAGTATTACCTTCATTCTTGTCTGTTTTTAGGTGTCTCTGTAAAACAAGAAACATCTGTCACTATAATAGGCACTTTAAAATATGATCTCATTTATCCTGATAGAAACAGCAATAATAATAGCAATACCATCCACCTGGATTCTATGCTTATTTGTTAGGAACGGAGCAGAAACAATTGATCTCCACCTCTGTCCTTCCCATAATGAAAGCGTTAATACTATCGTCATCTCCATTTTGCAGCTGAGGGACCAGAAGTTAATGCATGTGCTCAAAGACTTAGAGCCTGTGAGTGCTATGGTAAGGATTCCGAGCCTTATGGACTTGACTGGGTTGACTTTTTTTATTTTTAATTTCAACTTTTATTTTATTTCTTATTTATTTTTTGAGACAAGGTCTTGCTGTGTCACCCAGGCCAGAGTGTGGTGCTGCAAACATGGCTCACTGCAACCTCGAACTCCAGGGCTCAAGCAATTCTCCTGCCTCAACCTCCCAAGTAGCTAGGACTACAGGCGCGCAGTACGATACTTGGCTAATTTTTTTGTATTATTTATAGAGATGGGTTTCACCATGTTCAGTTCAGCAGTTCTATACTAACATAACTTGATGGGTGAAAATAGGGTGGTGGTAGATGGGAGGGAGGGAGGATCGTATTAGATAATGTAAGTAAATCTCTCCATAAACTGAAGAGTCCTGGAGACAGGATCTTGCTCTGTTTTCCAAGCTGGAGTGCAGTGGCAAGATCAGAGCTTACAGCAGCCTCCATCTCCTGGCCTCAAGCGGTCCTCCCACCTCAGCCTCCCAAAGTGTTGGGATTACAGGCATAAGCCACTGCGCCAGACCTTTCAACTTTTATTTTATTTTTGTATTTTTAGTAGAGATAGGGTTTCACCATGTTGGCCAGGCTGATCTCAAACTCCTGACCTCAGGTGGTCCACCGCTTTGGCCTCCCAAAGTGCTAGGATTACAGGAGTGAGCCACCAGGCCCAGCCATTCAACTTTTATTTTAGATACAGGGGGTACATGTGCAGGTTTGTTTCAAGGGCACATTGTGTGATCCTGAGATTTGGGATATGATTGGACCTGTGTGAGTACATTCCCCAGTAGGTATTTTTTCAGCCTTGCCTCTTTCTTTCTCTCCTTGCCTCCTCTTGTAGTTCCCAGTGTCTGTTTTCCCATCTTTTTTATTTTTATTTTTTTTTAAGATTGAATTTCACTCTTGTCACCCAGGCTGGAGTGCAGTAGTGCGATCTTGGCTCTCTTCAATCTCTACCTCCCAGGTTCAAGCGATTCTCCTGCCTCAGCCTCCTGAGTAGCTGGGATTACAGGCACCTGCCACCACACCCAGCTAATTTTTGTATTTTTAGTAGAGACGGGTTTTTGCCATGTTGGCCAGGCTGGTCTCGAACTCCTGATCTCAGGTGATCCACCCACCTGGGCATCCCAGAGTGCTGGGATTACAGGCATGAGCCACCGTGACCAGCCTGTTTTTCCCATCTTTATGTTCATGTGTACCCAATGTTTAGCGCCCACGTATACATGAGAACATGCAGCATTTAGTTTTCTGTTCCTGTGTTAATTTGCAGCTGCATCCGTATTGTGGCAAAGAACATGATTTTGTTGAGTGTTTTTTTATGGCTGTGTAGTATTTCATGATGTGTATGCACCACATTTTCTTTTCCTTTTTTTTTTTTTTTTTTTTTTTTTGAGACGGAGTCTCCCCTGTCACCCAGGCTGGAGTGCTGTGGCAAGGTCTTGGCTCACTGCAAGCTCCACCTCCCGGGTTCACGCCATTCTCCTGCCTCAGCCTCCCGAGTAGCTGGGACTACAGGCGCCCGCCACTATGCCCAGCTAATTTTTTGTATTTTTAGTGGAGACGGGGTTTCACCGTGTTAGCCAGAATGGTCTCGATCTCCTGTCCTTGTGATCCACCTGCCTTGGCCTCCCAAAGTGCTGGGATTACAGGCGTGAGCCACCGTGCCCGGCCTTACACATTTTCTTTATCCAGTCCACTGTTGATGGGCACCTAGGTTGATTCCATGTCTTTGCTATTGTGAGTAGTGTGGCAATGAACATATGAATGCAGGTGTCTTTCTGGTAGAATGACTTATTTTCCTTTGGGTATATAACCAGTAATGGGATTGCTGGGTTGAATGATACTTCTATTTTTAGTTCTTTGAGAAATCTCCAAAGTGCTTGTCACAGTGGCTGAACTAATTTACATTCCCACCAATAGCATATAAGAGTTCCCTTTTGTCCGTAGCCTCACTAACATCTGTTATTTTTTGACTTTTTAATAGTAGCCATTTAGACTGGTATGAGGTGGTATCTCATGGTTTTGATTTGCGTTTCTCTGGTGATTATCAATGTTGAGTATTTTTTCACATGTTGGTTGGCTGCTTCTATGTTGTCTTTTTTTTTTTCTTTTTTTTTTCTTTTTTAACAGGGTCTCACTCTGTTTCCCAGGCTGGAGTGCAGTAGTATGGTCATAGCTCACAGGAACCTTGAACTCCTGGGCAAAAGCAATTGTCCCACATCTGCCTCCCAAGTAGTTGGAACTATATTTGGCTAATTTTTATATTTTTTGTAGAGGTGGGGTCTCACTTCGTTGTCCGGGTTGATCTTGAACTCCTAGCCTCAAGTGATCCTCCTGGCTTGGCCTCCCAAAGTGCAGAGATTACAGGCGTGAGACACTGTGTCCAGGTGTATGTCTTCTTTCCAGAAGAGTGTGTTCTTGTCCTTTGCCTTTGCCTGCTATTTAATATGGTTGTTTTTTGCTTATTGATTTGTTGAAGTTCCTTATGGATTCTGGATATTAGTCCTTTGTTGGATGCGTAGTTTATGGATATTTTCTTCTATTCTGTAGGTTGTGTGTTTACTCTGTTGATAGTTTCTTTTGCTGTGCAGAAACTCTTTAATTATTAGGTCCCACTTGTCAATTTTTGTTTTGGTTGCAATTGTTTCTGAGCACTTAGTCATAAATTCTTTGTGAAGGCTGATGTACAGAAGGACATTTCCTAGGTTTTCTTCTAGGATTTTTATACTTTTAGGTCTTAATTTAAGTCTTTAATCCATCTTGAGTTAACTTTTATATATGGTACTAGAAGGGGATCCAGTTTCATTCTTCACAAATGGATAGCTGGTTATCCCAGCACAATTTATTGAATAGGGGATCCTTTCCACATTTCTTATTTTTGTCGACTTTGGCAAAGATCAGTTGGTTGTAGGTGTGCAACTTTGTTTCTGGGTTCTCTGTTCTGTTCCATTGCCCTGAATGTCTGTTTTTGTGCCAGTACCGTGCTGTTTTAGTCATTATAGCTGTATAGTATAATTTGAAGTCAGATAATGAGATGCCTCTGGCTTCATTTTTTTTTCTTAAGATTGCTTTGGCTCTTCAGACCCTTTTTTGGTGCCATACAGATTTTAGGATAGCTTTTCCTACTTTTGTGAAAAATGATATTGGTAGTTTGACAGAAATAGCATTGAATGCGTAGATTGCTTTGGGCAGTATAGCCATTTTAACAATATTGATTCATCCAGTCCATGAGCATAGAATGTTTTTCCATTTGTTTGTGTCATCTCTGATTTCTTTCAGCTGTGTTTTGTAGTTCTCCTTATAGAGCTCTTTCACCTCCTTGGTTAAATGTATCCCTAGGTATTTTTTGTGTGTGGCTATTGTAAATGGGATTGCATTCCTGATTTGGCTCTCAGCTTGAATGTATTTGGTGTATAGAACTACTACTGATTTTTGTTCACTGATTTTGTATCTTGAAACTTCACTGAAGTCATTTATCAGTTCTGGTAGTTTTTTGGCAGAGTCTTTAGGGTTTTTTAGTTACAGAATCATATCTTCAGTGAAGGGAGAGAATTTGGCTTTTTATTTTCCTATTCGAATGCCTTTTATTTCTTTCTCTTGCCTGATTGCTCTGGTTAGCCCTTCCAGTACTATGTTGAATAGGAGTGGTGAGAGTGGGCATCCTTGTCTTGTTGGAACATAAGAGTTCTTAAGAGTTCTTAAAGAGGAATGCTTCCAGCTTTTACACAGTCAATATGATGTTGGCTGTGAGTTTGTCAAAGATGGCTGTTAGTATTTTGAGGTATGTTCCTACGATGCCTAGTTTGTTGACGGTTTTTATCACGAAGGTATGTTGGATTTTATTGAAAGCTTTTTCCGAGTCTACTAAGATGATAATATGGTTTTTGTTTTTAATCTTATGGACTTAATGACTTTTGAAGTATAATTGGGGTATGAACCATAATGCCTTTTTTTTTTTTTTTTTTAGACCAAGTCTCACTCTATTGCCCAGGCTAGACTGCAGTGTCACAATCTCAGCTAACTGCAACCTCCATCTCCCAGGTTCAAGCAATTCTCCTGCCTCAGCCACATGAGTAGCTGGGATTACAGGTGTGCGTCACCATGCCCAGCTAATTTTTTTTTGTATTTTAAGTAAAGATGAGCTTTTACCACGTTGGCCAGGCTGGTCTTGAACTCCTGAGCTCAAGTGATCTGCCCTCCTCGGCCTCCCAAAGTGCTGGGATTACAGGCATGAGCCACCGCGCTGGGCCCTCATAAGTGTTTTTAAAGTGCTGGTATCCAAGTATGAAAAAATAGCTTAAAATGTGTTTCTAATGATTATGGGCTTCTTGTTAGGTCTTACTTCCAGGCTAGAATTCCCAGGTGTTATATCCTACTCATTTTTAAAATGAGGTCTTGAACTGTATGCTTAAAATCGAGTTTTACCCCCAATTTGCACTCTATCAACTGCTGGATTTCTGGTTTGCTATTGGGAGCAGATGTCACTGTGCAAATCTTTTTTTCTGTTTCAGATGCAACATAAAAAGCATCTGTAGCAAGAGTCTAGGAATTCCCTCTAAGGAGCAGGAAAGTGTGACTGAGTCAGCACTGGCTTCTCTTTTGTGACAGTATGCAAATTGCCAATGGCAGAGTTCAAGTGCATTCAAATATGTGGCATTTTTCACAGCTCATTGTTCTTTATATCTTGTATTCCTGAAAACCACTTGAGATTTGTGTACATGATAAATTTCCTTTTCTTGGTGATAAAAAAAGCTATAGATTTTACATTCAAGTCTGTTTCCTTCAGGAAAATCTCTGGAGAAAAGCTTTTGGTTTTTTCTTCTGTTCTGTTCCTCTCACTGTAGTAAATGAGGATAATGAATGTAGAGACACCAGAGTAACAGAGAAAGTAACCTCATGAACTCAAAGATAGCAGAAATGTAAGCACACACTTTTGACACACATTCATAGCTTTAGGCCGGGCGTGGTGGCTCGTGTCTGTAATCCCAGCACTTTGGGAGGCTGAGACAGGCGGCTCACCTGATTTCAGGAGTTCTAGACCAGCCTGGGCAACATGGCAAAACCCCTTCTCTACTAAAAATACAAAAGTATTTTTAAAATACAAAAAGTAGCCCAGCATAGTGGCGCTTGCCTGTAATTCCAGCTACTCGGGAGGCTGAGGCAAATCGCTTGATCCCAGGAGGCAGAGGTTGCAGTGAGCCAAGATCACGCCATTGCACTCCAGCCTGGGTGACCGAGTAAGACTGTCTCAAAAAAAAAAAAAAAAAAATTTACAGCTTTGATGTCTACTAGCTTACATTCATTCCCAACCACTGTAACTGGTCCAATGTGGAGACTTATTCAACTTGAAATTTAACTTGCCCAGAAGGAATTACTTGCTTATCAGATTTTTTTCTAAATTGAGAAAGTGATCTCACAATCGTAATTATTAGCACTCAGGGTTTAGAGAAGTAAAATGACAGGGCTCCGAACCCAGAACTCAGACTTTCTCACACTGGTCACATCTCCTTTTTTCAGAATCCCACTGCTCCTCAGAAACAAGTGCTGCTTGGGCGCTGTTCTCTGAGTCTATAAAGTTTTCAGTTTTCTGGGAAGCCTTACTTGCCCACATAATAAGAACCTATAATCTAAAATGTGTGTTGATTTGGTTCTCCTTCAAAGGGAGCTATAAATCCACCTTCTCTTTCAGAAATTAAGCAAGTTTGTATTGAGGGCCTGTTATGTCCCAGGCTCTGCACTAACCAAGCTGTAGTGACAGTGAAGAATCCTGCCTTCAGGGAGCTTTCAGAACTGCTGAGGATAACAGCAGCTAAAGATTCCATGGCATTTAGTATGCATTCTGTAGGCATTATTCTAAGTGTATTAATTTGTATTTTATATGAGATTGTTCTAAGGAAATTGAGACACAGAGACACTCAACTAATAAGTGTCACAGCCAAGATTTGAATTCAACTTTAAATAAGTACTTATTAAGGTTAATAAGTATTATTGAAGGACAAAGCAAGGTGCTGTGGGAACTTTTTTGTGTGTGTGAGACAGGGTCACACTCTGTCACCCAGGTTGGAGCACAGTGGTGTGATCACAGCTCACTGCAGCTTTGACCTCCTGGGCTTAAGCAGTCTTCCCACCACAGCTTCCCGAAGTGTTGGGATTACAGGCAGGAGACAGCAAGCCTGGCCTGTGGGAACTTTGCTAATGTGATTTCACCTGATCCACGTGGTGAGATGAGTAGGAATTAGGCTGGAACTGACCCAGGAAAAGGCTTTTTAAGTATATTCCTCCTGCCAACTGCACAGACAAAATCAACCTACTGAGACCACAGCATTGCAGTAGAGAAAGAATTTAATTGATGCAAGACCAGCCCACGCACAGGAGAACTGGAGTTCAGTCTCCCTGAAGGCTCAGACCTTGGGGTTTTTATGGACAGTTTGGTGGGCAGGGGACTAGGGAATGGGTGCTGCTGATTGGTTGGGGGTAAATTCATAAAGGTGTGGAAACAGTCCTTGTGCACTGATCCACCTCTGGGTGGAGCCACAGGATCAGTTGAATCATGAGTCACAAGTCCACATGGGGTCAGTTTGAAAGATATCTCAAAGAACCAAGCTTAGGTTCTACAATAGTGATATTATCTACAACTGGGGAAATCACAAACCTTGTGACCTCTAGCTATATGACCCCTGAGAAGCAAGGGATTATAGAAACTGCCTCTCTTAGCAGAGAGTCCAGGCCCCTCCCATAATTCCTATTCTTTTTTTTTTTTTTTTTTTTTTGAGATGGAGTTTTGCCATGTCACCCAGGCTGGAGTGCAGTGGTGTGATCTTGGCTCACTGCAACCTCCACCTCCCAGGTGCAAGCATTTCTGCCTCAGCCTCCTGAGTAGCTGGGACTACAGGCACATGCCACCACTCCCGGCTAATTTTTTGTATTTTTAGTAGAGATGGGGTTTCACCGTGTTAGCCAGAATGGTCTCGATCTCCTGACCTCATGATCCACCCACCTCGGCCTCCCAAAGTGCTGGAATTGATGTGAGCCACCATGCCCAGCCCCCATATTCCTATTTTTGTGGCTTTTTATTACTCTTACAAAGGGAGCTTTTGATCCCTAAGCAAGGAAGGGGTTAGTTTTAGGTGGGGACTATTATCATCTTTGCTTTCAAGTTAAACTATCCACTAAATTCCTGCCAGAGTTACCATGGCCTACATGCAGGAATGATCAAGGACGGTGAGGCGGTCAAGAAGCTAGATTGAGTCAACTATGTCACATTTCTCTTACTGTCATAATTTTGCAAAGGCAGCTTCAGCTACAAAGTGGAAGCCCAAGGACCAAAAGTAGTAGTAAACATTTGTGTTTGTTTGTTGTTTGTCTGATGGGCATGTTTTGAGAATTGTTGAATTTGAATGCTTTTAGGCTAAACCACCATCTCTGTTTGTTTTGAGATGGGGTATCACTCTATAACCCCGGCTGGTGTGCAGTGGCACAATCTCAGCTCACTGCAACTTCTGCCTCCCAGGCTCAAGCGATCCTCCCATCTCAGCCTCCTGAGTAGCTGGGACCACAGATGTGCACCACCATGCCTGGCTAATTTTTGTATTTTTTGTAGAGATGGGGTTTCACCATGTTCCCTAGGCTGGTCTCCTGAACTCAAGTGATCCACCCACCTCAGCCTCCCAAAGTTCTGGGATTACAGGCATGAGCCACCGCGCCTGGCCTAATTTGTTGTCTTATACTCAGTTTGCGTCATTCATCTTCAGTTGGCTCCCTTGCAGCCTGATTCCTGGATGCATCTGAGTTTGTTATCCTGGTGGATATTTTCTGGGAAAGATGGGCTCCACCCTGTTTCAATTAGGAGTCTCTTGGTTGCAAGTGACAGAATCTCAATTTGACATTACTTAGACAAAAGGAGAAATTTACTCAAGGGCTAGAGGTTTGTTTGTTTGTTTTTCATATACTTGCAGGCAGCATGTGGTTGACACTTAGCCTCAGAGGCGGTTGGAACCAGAGACCTGCTGCTGCCAGGGTTCTCTCTGTTTATCTGACTCTTCTCCTGCAGATGTGTTTCTTCAGCCTGGTGTGTGTATGGCTGCCCGAAGCTCCTAAGCTTCTCTGCCAGAAAAGAGCTGACTCTTCCGTTGGTTCTACTTTGGAAAATCCGTAGAATGTTCTTGTGTGGTTCAAGTGTCCACCCTTGGACCAGTTACTGTGGCCAGAGAGACAGGGCATTTTGATTGTCCAGCTTTGGGACAGAGATCAACCAGCTTTGGGGACTGTCAGCTGGACATCTCACCCATCTGTTATACGCGGGTATTGCCGGTATTGCCTTTTATGTCCACCCTTCAGAAGCTCCTTCACTTGATCACAGTAATTTTCCTGGCCCACAGAGCCTTTTCTTTCAGAGCTCATAGTGCTGTGCTGAAGATTATAGCATCATGCTGACAGAATGTGTCATATCAGTTTCTTTCATGAAATGAGATGACCTTCCTACAACCCTTCTTCAGTCTTCTTATGGAGAGGTCCCTTGCAAAGGAAACACATTAGAATGTCCCCAAACCTCAGTTTTGAAGGTATTAAGAGCTCCTTTGGTGTAATAATTGGGCAATTAGCAAATTACAAACTCATGTTTAAACACAAAACATGAAGGAAAGTGACCCAAGGTCACTGCCGTGGCTAGTGCCATGATTTTTTTCCCAATCCAAGTTTAAAATAAGCAGGCATGACTTGTTCTGACCTGATATTGAATCTAAAAATGGAATCACTATGTCATTGCTGGCTAAGAATCTTGCGTGTGTTGCTGGGAGGAGGTAAACAGTACTTTCCCTTTCCCTGGAGGTTCACTCCTCAGTTAAGAGCAGGTGCTCTGCAGCAAGATGCGTCTGGGTTCAGTTCTGGCTTGGCAAATAAAAATTTAGCCTCTCTGTGCCCCAGTTACCTCAGCTCTAAATAAGAGCAATAATTGTCCCTAATACACAGGTCTGTTGTGCACACAACAAATGTGTAATATGCCTAGCTCAGTAACAGGCACAGCCGTACTCAGGAGATTTTAGATTTCATAATTTTCGTCATCATCATGTACCAGCTCCGTCCCTTGGCTGGGATGTTTAAGGGTAATCAATATAAGAAATGGGACAGTGTGTTAGACCAGATGCTTTTCAGAAATCCAATTTCCTCATTTCCTCCTTCTACATTTTTAAGGACAAGAGAAAAGGAAGGAAACTGACACTTCAGGCTCCTGCTCTCCACCGTACACCTTCATGCATCTGCCATTCAGTTGTATTCATCATTTCTATGATTATTTCTTTAACGTCTGTCTCACTAGATCTGTAAATGTGCTCAGGGCAAGGGCTCCTCTGTTTTTCTTTTTCTATCTGCTGGCATGTAGTAGGTGCTCAGTAAGCATGTATTGAATTCAACTTTGCTCACAGCCCCTTATTCACATAGCTGTTACTGCATTTTTAATGTTGCCAGAAGTGAAGCTTTCCAAACACTGTTACTGCTAGTAAGTAGCAGAACCAGTCTGAACCCAGATTTTCTGGCTGTTATTCCACTGCCATTTCCTTTTACTAAAAAGTGCAAATGATAAGGAAGAATAAAACCAAATTAGTACTTCCTCTATGTGATACGCAAATTGGATTTTTAAACCTGTAGTTAGGGAAGTTAGGTCCTTTGTCCCACTGCTGGTTAATTGGGGTTGAAACCAAGGTCAAATTGCAGATCTGCAATATCATTTTCAAACAGAGGCACTTACTTTTGCTCCTCCTAAGGCCATTTGATACACATTGGTAGGAATAACACCAATAGTTTCCATTTACGAGGCAGGTTAGAGTTTTTCCTCTAAAAATTCCCATGAGCCTTATTGACCTTTCCACATCTTTTTTTCTCTCTTTTCAAGTGTAATCCTTTAAAGTAAGGGCCACAGAGTCCCCTTCACTGTGTGACCTTCCTTTCATGGCAGGCTCTCAAATCCACCCAGGTGCATTTAAGATTTAAGTTCCCGAACTTTGATTCATTCAGCACTAACACTTTATAAAGCCTGTATTCTATTCTGCCATAAGTTGAAGAAAGAAATAAGACAAAGTCCATCTTATCAAGATATGGGAGACACATACATAAAAAAATACAATATAATCTTGCAAATAAGTGATAAAATTAATTGGTTCATGTTGTGGAAGGGGCACCACCCAGGGGCTAAGGGAAGAATTACAAGATGAGGTGATTTTTTAGTTCATTTTATATCATATCATCTGTTTAGGAGCAAAGTTTATAAAGGGCAGGGGAGCAGTCCTAGGATCTATCTCCTAGAAGGGGAAAATTAAAGAAAATCTGAATGAGTGAGATAAGTCTGGCCCCAAAAAAATCAGTTAGAAAGTAGGCAGCTAAGTGTAGGCATGGTCATCCAGGGGACCTAGGCTCCACTGTCAGGATAGTGCTTACTGGGGTTAAATCTTTCAGGTTGTAAACCAATGGGGAATTAAGGACATAGGATGAGATTGTAACCGAATCTAATAATAATGAATAGCTAGGCATAACTTGATCATTATCTATTGTATTGTTATACATCTAATGGGAGCCTGGTGAAGAAAGGCTGTGTGAACATGCCTAGGAAAGAAACCTGAGGCAGGGGATGTCAAATTCAATTAAAGGCAAAAAAAAACAAACAAAAATCAGTTATAGAAAATACTGCGAGATACAAAGGTAAGTTAGTCCTATTTACTCTAAAGGTTGCCTCCAGCATCTCCTACAGGAGAAAAGTGTGCTTTCTAAGTCACTTCTAAGACTCTTAGCACTGTGGTTCTGGGTGCTTGTTCTGGGCCCTGCACTAGTCCCCTATAATGCATTTAGGAACATGGGGCAACCATAGCCCAATTCCATTTACTATCATCATTAGCATCTTTAGTAAATATTATTAATTGCCAGGTGTGATGCTAAGGGCGCTCATGCATTACTCCATTTAATCTTTTCAGCATCCTGAAAGTATAGCTACTTTCATTTTTTTCCATTTTACGGATGGGGAAATCAAGGCTTGAAGAGGGCAAATAACCTGTTCAGGTTTGTAGAACACTTTTTTTTGTTTGTTTGTTTGTTTGTTTGAGACAGAATCTTGCTCTGTCACCCAGTCTGGAGTGCAGTGGCACAATCTCAGTTCACTGCAACCTCCATCTCCCCAGGTCAAGTGATTCTCTTGTCTCAGACTTCCGAGTAGCTGGGATTACAGACACCCAGCTAAGTTTTGTATTTTGAGTACAGACAGGGTTTTACTATATTGGCCAGACTGGTCTCAAACTCCTGACCTCAGGTGATCCGCCCCCCTTGGCCTCCCAAAGTGCTGAGACTACAGGCATGAGCCACCGCGCCCGGCCAGGTTTGCAGAACTCTTAAGTTGAAGAGTTAGGATCACAAACGCCTAGCATTCCATTCATTATACAAGTTATCCCTATCTTCCAGATCAGCTTACCTACCTGCTGTCTGTGTGCTACACCTCACCAACCTGGTGTTGCTCAGATGTTACCGAGAAGACAGAGTAAACCCATGCTTTCTCCTGTCCAAACCAGTCTCTCCTGTTCCCTGCTTTGTCCAAGCCCAGTTGCAGGAGTTCGTGCCTTAAAGTGAACCATCATATGATAATTTCCCCTGAAAATGTGCCTACTAAAAAAAAGATAGGATATGATGGGAGGCAGACATGAACATTCTGGTCAATTTATTGGTGTTATTATTTATTTCAGTTAATACACTGCCCTTTCGCTCTGCTTCAGCTTTCCACATGTTTAGGCAGTTTGGATTCTCCCAAGTCTGGATTCTGCACTCCTCCATGGAGTTTAGAGCTGACTTACCTTTATCCCATAGTATTTTCTGTAACCGTGGTTTTTTTGTGTGCTTTTTTTTGTTTGTTTGTTTTAATTCTAATTGAATGTCTTAAGGGGAAAAAACTCTAATTCAGGATTTGAGCCCTGAACAGATAGGTTTATAGGGATATTAGTGTGACAGAAAAAGAAAAAACTCTGGCTAGAATGACCATCAAACGATATCTGGCCGAGTGTGGTGTTGCTCCTGTAGTCCCAGCTACCCAGGAGGCTGAGACAGGAGGATCACTTGAATCCAGAAGTTTGCGGCTATAACAAGCTCTGCCAATTGGGTGTCCACACTAAGTTCGGCATCGATATGGTGACCTCCTGGGAGGAGGGACCACCAAGATGCCTAAAAAGGGCAGGTCAAAACCCGTGCTGATGAGTAGTGAGATCATGCCTGTGAAGAGCCCACTGTGCTCCAGCAGCAACATAAAAAGACCCTGTCTTTATTTAAAGAAAAAAAAAAAAAAAAAAGGAAGGAAGGAAAGAAAGAAAGAGAGAAAGAAAAGAAATCTGGTAGGTCTAAGGCCTCACAGATCTGAAAGGGCTGAAAAAAACATTTGGAAATGACAAGGCTGCATTCATTTCTAAGTCAGTCCAGTGGGTGAATGAAACTTTTTTGCCCAGTGTTTCGGTCATTTTTATAGTACACTGAAGCCCAATTAAATGTACTGACTGCTGAAATTGGAAAGTGCAGTTGGGCCTTCCAGTGCTGCTAATTGGTTGTGTCTTTTACATTTCAGGAAGACATGTCCCAGGTGATTGGCCAGGGCATGGTAGCAGATCAGCAGAAGGCACTGGAATACCCACCTGACAATGTACACAACTTGTACTTCAGGTTTTGCTCTACTGGAGTAGCATGTGTTATAGACTGGGTTCCAAAAGAAAAGGAGGTGATTGCAATGAGATCAGATCTTTTATTACTTGACAGGAGGTTGTGGAGTGTCATGCAACCTGAAATCAAGCCACAACTGTATCATTGATTCTGTGCAAGTTGTATGCAAATATCCTGTGTTCACCTCTCTGTCCCAACCCCATAAGCAGATGTTTAAAAGGGCATCCCTGGCTGGGCATGGTGGCTCATGCTTGTAATCCCAGCACTTTGGGAGGCCAAGGCAGGCAGATTGCTTGAGGTCAGGAGTTCCAGACCAGACTGGCCAACATAGCACATCTGCTAAAAATACAAACATCTCTTCCAAAAATACAAAAATTAGCCAAATGTGGTGCATGTGTGTAGTCCCAGCTACTCAGGAAGCTGAGGCATCAGAGTCACTTGAACCTGGGAGGCAGAGGTTGCAGTGAGCCAAGATTGCGCCAGTGCACTCCAGCCTGGGTGACAGAGCAAGATGCTGTCTTTAAATAAATAAATAAGTGGTATCCCTGAAAACACCCTTGCACTTAAATAAAATCTATCTAACCAGGTACAGTAGTACATACCTGTAGTCCCAGCTACTCAGGTAGCTGAGGCAGAAGGATTGCTTGAGCCCAGGAATTCCAGACCAGCCTAAGCGACATAATGAGACTCCATCTCCAAAAAAAATTCTGAGAGCACCATGTCTTACACAATGTTAGAAATAAAAATTACAAATGGAAGAATTTCTATAAAGTAACTTTAGTGTTCCTTACATTTGAATTTAACTTCTCTTAAAGAACTATAAACTTTTATCAAATTTTTATACTTTTGTTACTGTTGAGCTTTTTCCTTGCTTTTTTTAAGTCCAGATTTTCATATCTATGTACTAATCTACGCTTTTATGTGTCTAAAAGTATACATTGTTACTATGTTAGCTATTTTTATATTTAGGAAGCTATAGATTACTAGAGCTTACAGGAAATACATATTTCAAACATTGCCAAAGAAAATGCCTTTGAAAATTCTTTTAAATTATATGCTAAAAACCCAAAGTAAAAAAAAAAAAAGATACAGAATGAACCTTAAAAATAACCAAATTCAGTTCAACTGAAAACCTGTAAGCAATTTTTTTTTTTTTTTTTTTAAGAGACAGGGTCTTACTCTGTCACCCAGGCTGGAGTACAGTAGTGCAATCATAGCTCACTGTACCCTCAAACTCCTGGGCTCAAGCAGTCCTCACACCTCAGCCTCTCAAAATGTTGGGATTATAGGTGTGAGCTACTGCATCTGGCCAATTATAATTTGTTTAATTTAAAAGCAGGTTTTGCTTGAATGTATTTGCAAATACCATTAAGGTGTTAATACTTTGTATACTCCCAGCCAGGCACAGTGGCTCATGCCTGTAATCCCAGCACTTTGGGAGGCTGAGGAAGGTGGATCACCTGAGGTCAGGAGTTCAAGACTCGCCTGGCCAACATGGCAAAACCTCATCTCTACTAAAAATACCAAAATTAGCCAGGCGTGGTAGCGGCCGCCTATAATCCCAGCTACTCAGGAGGCTGAGGCAGGAGAATGACTTGAACCCAGGAGGCAGAGGTTGCAGTGAGCTGAGATCACAGCACTGCACTCCAGCCTGGGTGACAGAGCGAGACTCCATCTCAAAAACAAACAAACAAACAAACAAACAAAACTTTATATACTCCCACCTACCTCAAGCACATAACAAACACCTCTAAAATATTACAACCACAGAATTTTAGAGCTAGGGCGAATCCTAAATAACATCTTACATTCTTCTTCTTGCAGAACAATGAGCACCTAAACTTCTAAATTATTCTCCTTTCGGAAAGTGATTTTAAGCCCTTTCTGTGGCTTCCAAAGAGAAATGGCCCAGAGGTCAGTGGGCATCCTGTGCCGTCAGGCTGGCAGCTCATTATACAGAACCTTCCCACCCTCTGAGCTGCTCCAAAATGGAGTGAGCTTCTTCAGGAAAGGAATTTTCCACCCCTGAAGGTTTTCAATCAGAAGCTGGCCGATCATGTATTGATATGTTCTAAAAGGACATAAAAGCATTAATAGCTGTTATTAATTAAGCCTAAATTATTTCTGGCACAGTGATGGGTTTATTTATTTACCTTTAATCTTTACAACAACCTTGCAATATATAGATGTATCACCCGTTTATAGATGGGGCAGTCAAGTGACTTGTCTGTGGTCACACAGCTAATTAGTGATAGCAAACTTAGCAACATATACCTTCTTTTGAGTCGTGATTTTTATTTTCCTATCATGCGGCCCTGATGAAATGTAAATCCTTTCTCTAGAAAAACACTGACAAGTACAATTTTGATACAACTACAAGGGTGTTTTACAACTAAACCAGTGGTTCTTAACCCTGTTTTATAATAGAAACACCTAGGGAGCTTTTAAAAAGTCACAAATGCTAAGACCCTCATCCCAGACCAAATAAACTGGCATCTAGAGATGTGGATCCCAGGGAAGTTTTTTTGTTTTTGTTTTTGTTTTTTCAATTGAGACTTATCGTTTAAAGTTAAACCATGGATTAAGCCAGCGTTTCTTAAAAGATTAAATCTTAAGCAGTAAGTCTCAATCAAAAAAAAAAAAAAAAAAAATTTGCCTGGGCTCCACACCCCCAGATGCTAATTTATTTTGTCTGTGATGGGGATCCTAGCATCTGTAATTTTTAAAAGCTCCGTAGGTGTTCGTATTATGAAACAGAGTTGAAAACCACAGGTTTAGTTAGGTTGGATGACCTATAAAGTCCATCTCAGTTCTTATAATATGGTAACATACAACAGCAAATCCATTCTTTCTGATCTTTCTTACATAGTAGTTTGGTTTTGTGCCAATGAATGAGTCATGGGAACATTCCTTTATCCATCACCACACATACCGACAACTGGAGGCCTGCCTCTATGTATATATGTTTGGACATTTCACTCGGATTCTATGGACTGCTTCCTTATTGTTAAATTGAATTCAATTCCACGAATATCTATCAGGGACCTATTATGCACCAGATGCTACATGAAACTGGGATATAAAGAAAAGCAACAATCATCTTGTGCAATGGAAAAGTCATAATTTGGTAATCTAGACTGCTCTCTCTAGTGCTTTCCTGTTTTTAAAGTCGCATGATTTTTCATAAAAGAACTCCGCAGCTTGCACCCAGCTTTGTTGGGAATCCATGTTCTTTCTCGAGGTGATACAAAACGTAAGTTGGATGTAAGTACTGTGTGAGTTAAGATACAGGCTCAATTACTGCAAGAAGTTCTCTTCAGCATAAGAATCTGTGTGTGGTCAGTTGGGGGATGATATGGTGTCTCCAAAGTGTCACAGACCCAAGCACCTCTTATCTGATTACTATACTATTCTTATTTGATTACTCTACCATCCTCAAATGGTGGCACCCATTCTTTGGTTTAAGAGGGCTGCTTCAGTTATTTCCAACACATCTGCATTCCAAGCAGTGGGAAGGGGAAGGCAGGATCTTTCTCCTTAGGAGAATGACCTAAAAATTGTACATTCACTTCTGTTTACATCCCATTGACCAGGACTTAGCCTATTGGCACACTGCCCTCAATGAGGCTAGTAAATGTGGTCCTTAGAATAATTGGATATCTAAGTCCTCTTACTGTTCTGTTTTCTTATAGTAACCCCTTATTTGTCCTTTTCCACTTCCTTCCTTTTAAAATCACTGATAAATGTGTAATTGAATAAGTCTTTTTTTAGTCAGTATTAAATGATGGTGATAGTGGTTGGGCACTGTGGCTTATGCCTGTAATCCCAGCACTCTGAGAGGCTGAGGTGGGTGGATTGCTTGAGTCTAGGAGTTTGAGACCAGCCTGAGCAACATAGCAAAACCCCATCTTTACTAAAAACTACAAAAAAATTAGCCAGGTGTGGTAGTGTGCACCTGTAATCCCAGGTACTCAGGAGGCTGAGGTAGGAGAATCACCTGAGCCCAGGAAGATCAAGGCTTCAGTGAGCCGAGATCACACAACTGTTCCAGCCTGGGTGCCAGAGTGAGACCCTGTCCAAAAAAAAAGAAAAGATAGTGATAGAAAAGCTGCAGGAGAAAACAAAAGAACATCCATAGAATCATTGCCTATCAGCTGTTTGATACTTTAAGCTTGTAGCATTCTTCGACTATTGACTTTCAGTTCTACCTCCTTCTCTAATTAGCCGCGTGACTTCAAATATGTCACTTGACATTTATGCTTGGTTTTCTGCAAAAAGAAAAAAAGTAATATTTAACTGTCAGGGTTGTTCATGTGGTTGAATGAATTTATGGATGTGAAAGTGTTTTGGAAACTAGAAAGCCCAGTGCATATGCACAATGGATGGTATTGTTTTGTTGTTACTGCACACTGCACAATGCCCTATATTGAGGCACGGCTTTCCACTGACAGAATCTTGAGGTGTTACAGTTACAGTTACAGTTCTGGAGCAGTTACCTGGGTCCTATTTCTAGACTCCAGGGGCAGCCTGACTACCGGACTCTTCCAGCTGGGGAATGGTTCCCTAGCCAACTGCAGATCCAGAAGGCAGGTCAGGTTACTACCTATATTTCTTAACTGCCTGTTAAATAAGCAAGGAGTCCTTTTGGTTTTTCTTAGTTTATGAATGTATGTATGTATGTATGTATTTTTGGAGACGGAGTTTCATTCTTGTTGCCCAGGCTGGAGTGCAACGGCACGGTCTCGGCTCACTGTAACCTCTGCCTCCTGGGTTCAAGCAATTCTCCTGCCTCAGCCTCCAGAGTAGCTGGAATTACAGGCATGTGCCACCATGCCTGGCTAATTTTTGTATTTTTTTTAGTAGAGATGGGGTTTCACCATGTTAGCCAGGCTGGTCTCGAACTCCTGACGTCAGGTGATCCGCCCGCCTCAGCCTCCCAAAGTGCTGGGTTTACAGGCATGAGCCACCGTGCCTGACCTCTTAGATTTTTAATATTAATATTCATTGGAGGTACTGTCAGCAAAAATCCAGAATTACAGGTTAATTTTTCCCAAACTCACAGAGTAAAGGCCCCATACCTTCACTGAATTACAAGTTCACTTTCTACCCTGAGTTTCTCATGTCTTCAGTTTTGCTTTTCTTTCTTCACTCATTCACTTGTTCATTCATTCATCAAGCACTTTATTGAGTCCCTACTATGTCCAGGCACTGGGTATCATAGGGGAATAAAGCACAGTTCCTTTATGTGAATTAAATGTCACTGATGTAACTGGCATTTAGTAGGCTTTCAGGAGATGTTGGTTTTCTTTGCCCCTCATTTTGCTTAATTAACCTACCAAATGCACCTTTGACTCTAGTGTGTCGAGAAGAAATGGAGAATGTTGATGCTCTAAACATCCCCAGCGTAGATTGTTTTTCAATGTACACAAGACAGATAAGTCACTTCAAAGTCCGTAGATAAAGGGGCTTCTTGCGGATTTCATCAGAATGAATAGAAATTGCAAAATAATTTTTGTTTTGCCTCCCACCCCCAGCTTCATGTGCAGATCACACTGACAGAGTATCTTCAGCTTTTATCTTTCCTCCCTTCCTTGATCTGCCCTTCATCAAAGCATTTTAGTTGTAAAGTTAAATAGGGAAGCATGAGGAATGAGCATAAATTATCCTAACTTCTTGCCACCCTCCAACCTTATATTCTCAGAAAACATCATTGGAGTGCACCATTGTTTTGGCAACAATACACCAGTTTGAAGGTATTTTCTTGTTACCTTTCTCTTTTTTGATATTCATCTAATTTTCCTTTCTTTTGTAGGCTGTCAGCCAGACGAAACAGCAAAAATATCCAACAAAAGTCTCCTTCAGTTCACAAGAGATACCGTTAGCACCAGATTCATCGTACCATTCAACAGACGCAGACTTCATAGGCTATGGTATGATTCTTTCCCTGAGCAGATCTGGCTCGTTAAGCCTTAGAGAAGGCAAGGGATCATAATGTCCTAAAAAGAGAACTGGACCAGGAGGCGAAAGCCTGACTTTGGATGCTTCCTCTGCTTCCTTAGCTTTGGGGCTGGGATAGGCCACTTCATTTCCTACACCATTTTCCTCCTCTCTGCCGTCGCCATTGCCTATTGCTTTTTGAATATAAAAGCGCGAGAACAGAAAAGGACCTCAGTAGGTCAGGAGTTCAAGACCAGCCTGGTCAACATGGTGAAACCCTGTCTCCACTAAAAATACGAAAAATTAGCCGGGCATGGTGGCGCATGCCTGTAATCCCAGCTACTCAGGAAGCTGAGGCAGGAGAATCGCTTGAACCCAGGAGGCACAAGTTGCAGTAAACTGAGATCGCACCCCTGCACTCCAGCCTGGAGTGACAGAGTGAGACTCTGTCTCAAAAAAAAGAAAAGGACCTTGGTAAATGTTATTTGACTCTGAGGCTTCTGTATTTTTCTTCTCTGATCTCTACAAAAGATCATATTTCGGTCTTGAGTAATATCTCTTTAAAAATCCTATCAAACCCAATTTTTAGTCCTGCAAATGTTGCTATAAGCTGTTTGAAGAATGTTGATTTTCAGTGCTTAACCAAATTGGTATTCACATTCTCTCTTTAAATTCCTGGCTTGAATTATGTTGACTGGGGGTTGAAAATAGAACTTTATAATGAATAATAGGTATTTCTACTTAGCTTTTTTTTTTTTTTTTTTTTTTGAGACAGAGTCTCACTCTGTCACCCAGGCTGGGGTGCAGGAGGGTGATCTCAGCTCACTGCAACCTCTGCCTCCCGGGTTCAAGTGATTCTCCTGCCTCAGCCTCCTGAGTAGCTAAGATTACAGGTGCCCACCACCATGCCCGGCTAATTTTTGTATTTTTAGTAGAGACAGGGTTTCACCATATTGGCCAGGCTGGTCTCAAACTCTTGTCCTCAAGTAATCTGCCTGCCTCAGGCTCCCAAAGTGCTGAGATTACAGACGTGAGCCACTGTGCCCAGCCCTACTTAGCTTTTGTGCGGTATACATCAGTAAAAAACTCTTTAAAAGACAGTACTCACCAATGGCAAAGCATAACCCTACATTAATTTAGCAGTCCTGAAATCTTTGTGGTATTTGTCTTTTATATATTTTTCATAAATATTAATTTCATAAAGTTCATCCGGCAGGTCCCATTTTAAAGCACTGTGGTTGTACTAAAACACTTGATACATGTGGTCAGAAAACTATGGCGCATGGGTCAAATCTGGCCTACCAGCTAGCTGTGTATGGTCTACAGGCTAAAAAAGGTTTTCACTTTTTAAAGGTTGAAAAAACACCAAAGAACATTTTATTAAAAATTCTATGAAATTCATATTTCAATTTCTACAAATACAGGTTTATAGACACTCACTTATTTATTTCTGTATTGTCAGTGGCTTTTTTCACACTATAATGATGGCATTAAGTGGTCGCAACAGAGACAATCTGGCCTATAATGCCCTAAATATGTATACTTGGCACTTTACCAACAATGCATGCTGACCATGGAGGTAGACGAGCTGAGTTTTGGTAATATATATCACATATTTATACTCAGATGACAGAAATTCAGCATCCTTCCTGGTTTTCATTCTCATGGTTAAATAAATAAATAAATACATGAAGTTCATCATCCTACAGTTGAATCTGTAGAAATTTTATTCATTTACTCATCTACTTACCACGCATTTATTGAGGAGTTGCTATGAGCCGGGTCTGGGGCTGGATTCCATGAGAGAAGTAAATAAAAAGACTGACTCAGGACTGGCTGGGGTGAGGCAGACGTGGAGGAGGGAAAAGAAATTCCATCTCCAGGATGTCTCACCAGGTGTTTTTTCTCTCTTCTCGCTGAGGAGACTATGCTAGTCATTTACAAAAGCAGTATAAGCTTTTTATTTATTTATCTATTTATTTATTTGAGACGGAGTTTTGCTTTTGTTGCCCGGGCTGGAATGCAGTGGTGTGATCTCGGCTCACTGCAACCTCCACCTCCCGGGTTCAAGTGGTTCTCCTGCCTCAGCCTTCCTAGTAGTTGAGATTACAGGCGTGAGCCACCATGCCTGGCTAGTTTTGTATTTTTAGTAGAGACGGGGTTTCACCATGTTGGTCAAGCTGATATCGAACTCCTGACCTCAGGTGATCCGCCCACCTCAGCCTCCCAAAGTGCTGGGATTACAGGCGTGAGCCACCACACCTGGCCTAAAAGCCATATAAACTTTTTAAAGCACCCATGAAAGTGTGCCACTATCATATGTCGTTTTTATTGTAAATTAATGGGAAATGTAGTATAAAATATATATGCTGCAAAAAGATTTAGAGACAAATTTGGTTTACAATTTAATATTCTGCCTTGCCTCTATCTTACCTAGAGCGTGTTTCTTTTTGTTTTATTGGCAAGCTTTTTCTGTAAAGAAGTCGATAGTAAATATTTTAGGATGTGGTCCACACAGCCTCTGTTGTAGTTTCTCACCCCTGCAATTGTAGTGTGCTAGCCACATAGGCTGGCCACAGGCTACTTCTAAATATGGCACTTTTTATGGTTGTGTCACTGAATTTCTTGCTCCTAACCAGGAGGCCTTTAGATTAATCAATCCCATATGGACAGGAACAGCAGATATATGAATAACCACAATGTGCCAGACTGTGGGCTGGGCACCTCACACACACTGTTCGTTTAGTTCCTCTAACAGCCTCTTTAATAGAAAAATAACGTTTTTCTGATGAGAAGTGAGCTCCACTTTCACCCTCCTGTTAACTTCCTGCTTAGGAACTCAACTGTGGCTCTCTGCCACTCCAAAACCTTTTCATCCCAAAGACCATGATTATCACTTAGTTAGAGCAGAACCCCCACAGGCTCACCTGCAGCCTGTTTTTCTTTTATACCAGTGATTGACAAGCTTTTTCTATAAAGAAGTAGATAGTAAATATTTTAGGCTTATGGACCACACAACCTCTGTTGCAGTTACTCACCCCTGCCATTGTAGTATGCTAACAGCCATAGGCTAGGCATAAATGAATTCGTGGGTTTGTGTTCCAATACGACTTTATTTACAGACACTGAGATTTAGACTCATATCATTTTCACATGCCTTGAGACATTATTTTGCTTTTGATCTTTTTTCAAGCTTTTGAAAGTGTAAAAGCCATTCTTGATCCGTGGGCTGTAGTCCACTGACCCCTAATAGGTTTGATGAGCATTGGGATCTCACCTCAGCTCTGTGCATTAGCTGCAGCTGACCAGCAGATGGGGCCCTCTCTCATCAGCCCTTGCCTGAATTGTATCATAATGTAGGAAACAATATTCATGGTGATCAAACTTAGTGATCAGAAAATATGACATTCTCTGGAGATTATGATTTGTATGAGCATCTCTTGAAATTATTCAACATTTTGAATGTTTTGAGGTTTTGTTGTTGTTGTCGTTTTGAGACAGAGTTTCACTCTTCTTGGCCAGGCTAGAGGGCAATGGCACTGTCTCAGCTCACTGCAACCTCTGCCTTCTGGGCTCAAGCGATTCTCCTGCCTCAGTCTCCTGAGTAGCTGGGATTACAGGCATGAGCCACCACGCCCAGCTATTTTTTGTATTTTTAGTAGAGACAAGGTTTCACTATGTTGACCAGGCTGTGCTCGAACTCCTGACCTCAGGTGATCCTCCCACCTTGGCCTCCCAAAGTGCTGGAATTACAGGCGTGAGCCACCACGCCCGGCCGAATGTTTTGAGTTTTTAATAGGTTACGTTCAGTTATCTGGAAAATGCATGTAAGTAGATTTTATGCTGGATAAACAGGTGTTATTAAACATTTTTTTCTTAGCCTATAAACATTTTTTCCCTCACTCTTTGGGAAAACCCAACTGAAAACAATTGTTTTTAAAAATAAAACTTTGTAAAAAAGCAATAACTTTTAAATAAACTTTTCCTCTATGAACCCCACAAGTAATTTTTGAGTCCTGTGTTTATAATACATTTTGCCTTACTATGTAATATATTTGGGGATAAATTTTAGATAATTGTTATTTTCAGATATTTCATACTTTATCGATTATATCCTTTATACATCTTAATAATTTAATTCATCTGATATGCTCTAATTGAAAGTATTTAGGCACTGTTTCTTAATTAGTATTCTATAGCTCAGAATCTCCTGTTATACCAGCCTTTATTCTCATTGTAACATAGGCCTTCATGAACCTAATCATTTAATCATTGTAATTTTTCTATACAGATTTTCATGATGTATTTTTAGATTTTAAAACTTTTAGCCAGGCGCAGTGGCTCACACCTATAGTCCTAGCACTTTGGGAGGCCAAGGCAGGCGGATCACCTGAGGCCAGGAGTTCGAGACCAGCCTGGCCAACATGGCGAAACCTCGTCTCTACTAAAAATACAAAAATTAGCCAGGCATGGGGGCATGTGCCTGTAATCCCAGCTACTTGGGAGGCTGAGGCAGGAGAATCGCTTGAACCCAGGAGGTGGAGATTGCAGTGAGCTGAGATCGCACCACTGCATTCCAGCCTGGGCGACACAGTAAGACTCTGTCTCAAAAATATAAATGAACAAAATAAGATTTAAAACTTTCAAGTAAAATTGATGGGTTGAGGGGTGGGAGTTATCATTTTAATCTCAACAGTGTCACCCCTGGCTGAATAGGCAGGAATGACCCAGCTTTTTACTTCGTGGTGTTTGTCACGTGCAAGCCCCACACTCCCCACGTGATGGAACGTGCAGGCTGAGCTGCAACTCTTACTTGCCGGTCATGCTGTGTTCAATTCTTTTCCAGGTGGTTTCCAGGCTCCTCTGTCAGTGGATCCCGCAACGTGCCCCATTGTCCCCGGACAGGAAATGATTATAGAAATATCCAAGGGACGTTCAGGGCTTGGTCTCAGCATTGTGGGAGGAAAAGACACACCGTTGGTAAGTTTCTAGAAGTAAAATGTATCCAGTCATAGAACTAGTTGTTGAGGTTAATTTTGACCCTGGGCCATGACTCTGCAAGACTTGCCTTTTTCATAGTATGAGGAGAAAACGTGATTATAAATAGATGTGCATCCATAGTCTAGCTAGTTTTCCAGTTTTTCTCAGTGTTTAATTTTCATCAGTGCTGGGCACAGTGGCTCACATTTGTAATCCTAGCACTTTGGGAGGCCAAGGCAAGTGGATCACTTAAACCCAGGTGTTCGAGACCAGCCTGGGCAACATGGCGAAACCCCATCTCTACAAAAACTACAAAAATTATCTGGGTGGGCCGAGTGCCGTGGCTCACGCCTGTAATCCTAGCACTTTGGGAGGCTGAGGCAGGCAGATTACTTGAGGTAAGGAGTTCAAGACCAGCTTGGCCAACATGGTGAAACCCTGTCTCTACTAAAAATACAAAAATTAGCCGGGCATGGTGGCACACACCTATAGTCCCAGCCATTCTGGAGTCTGAGGCAGGAAAATCACTTGAACCCAGGAAGTGGAGGCTGCAGTGAGCTGAGATCATGCTACTGCACTCCAGCCTGGGCAACAGAGCAAGATTCCATCTCTCACAAACACACACAAAAATTAGCTGAGTGGTGTGGCATGCACCTGTATTTAAGGGGATGCCTCGCACATAGTAAATGTTCAGTAAGTAGGAACTATTGTTATTCTTGTCATCATTATTTAATGGAATGATAGATAAAAAGTATACATCAGGCCGGCATGGTAACGAAGGCGGATGGATAGCTTGAGGCCAGGAGTTTGAGACAGCCTGGGCAACATGGCAAGGCCTCATCTCTACAGATAACTTTTTTTTTAATTAGCAAGGCGTGGTGGCACACACCTGTATTTCCAGCTACTCAAGAGGCTGAGGAAGGAGTATCACTTGAGCCCAGGTGTTTCAGGCTGCAGTGAGCTATGATCATGCCACTATACTCCAGCCTGAGCAACAGAGCAAGGCCCTGTCTCTGTTTTAAAAAAAAAAAAAAAAAAAAAAAAGATACATGAATTATTCCAGCCCAGCAATTTAGGATTCATTTTACACTGACCATTTTCATATCTACTCATGATTTTTTTTTTTTTAGAAGTTGGTCTAGAATGTTACTGTTTCCTGGCATTATTGATTTTTTTTTATTTTATTTTTTTAAATAAATAGAGATGGGGTCTTGCTATGCTGCCCAAGCTGGTTTTGAACTCCTTGGCTCAAGCGATCCTCCTACCTTAGCTTCCCAGAATGCTGCAGTGAGAGGCATGAGCCACTATGCCTAGCCAGGATGATTGATTTTTCATTATTCAGTACCTTTTGTTTATCTCTACTCAGTAGCGCGATTAAAATGAAAACTTTTCCTGGGTTTTGATTTACTCAAGATGTGATTAATCAATGCATGTGTGTCTGTGTGTGTGTGTGTTTAATACCTGCATATTATACAAAGTTAAATTGACACAAAAGGAAAATTGTGTGTGTGTGTATTTAATACCTGCATCTTACACAAAGTTAAGTTGCCATAAAAGGAAAAAAGTGAAAAATAAATCTCCCCCCTACCTTTTTGCCCTAGCTCTGCGCTTCACTACCAATCCTTCCTAAAACACCAGGGCCTCTCCGTAGAGACAATCACTCTTGTTAATGAATATGTTTTAAACGAATATTTTGGTATTTCTTTTGCCCATTTTATTTAGTAAGCAATAAATTGTACATGCCAGATAACACAAATATATCAGGGTCTATAAAACTATTTTTTTTCCACATTGGGCAGTAATCTAACATTTTTGTGGTGGTACTATTGGGGGTAGGGGGATCCTATTCTACTTTTGTGTAATAAACATTAGTCCCCTAAAGCACTAGGAAACTCGAGAACAGCATAGGCGATTGAAACTAGGGTCTTGATGATGCAGGAGTTTTCTCTTGACCCCTTCATCAGACTTGCAACAGGGGTACTCCGTTTACTTGGACCGCCGCACTCAGCCTGTTGTGGGAGGGAGCGCATGTGAGAGCGAGTGCAGGATCCAGCTGACCGCTTTGGGCGCTGGCAGGAGCAGGCTCTGTGGGGTCCCCTCGGCCAGACCAGGTGGGGGTGCCTGTGACCCCTGAAGCCCCAGAGAGTATGTTACAATGCTCAGCTCCGCCGTACCTGGACAGCGGTGCGTTATCAGTTCAGTGGGCCCCTTGCCTGTTGCATGGGGCAGCTGCTCCCCGCCAGCGAGGGCAAAGGGCCAGTGTGACAGCCTTTTTTGGGTACCCACACTGGATGAGTCACAAGCTCTTGTCCGGCGTCCAAGAAGAATTAGGTTGCACAGACACTTGAAGGATAGTAGAGAAGAGGAATTTTATGTAGCAATGGAAGTGGCTGTCAGTGGAGAGGGGAGCTGGAGAAGGGATGGCACAGGCGGAGTCTTCCCGGAAGTCCAGCCGGCTGTTCTCTAAGGTTAAGCCGTCTCTCCTCCAAAGCCCAGCCGTCCCTCTAAAGTGAAGTTGCTTCTCCTCAGTCAAGCCACTTCTCTCATCTACCAAGTGAGTCTCTGAGGTCTTTGTAGGCACAGGATGTGGGGCGGGCGGGTCGTAGGTAGTTTTGGGAAGGGCAACATTCGGTTAGTAAAAAGATATTATTCAGAAAGAACCAATCAGGAGAGAGCACACAAACAGGGATCGATGTTATCACTTTGGACCAAGGGTTTCAGGCTTCTAGGCTCAAAGGTGGGGTTTTGCCGGGGTTCTGCCCCTGTCTGCCTAGAATTTCTCTGCCTCCTGTCCCGATTATTAATGCCTTTTACATGTTTGCTGGTCATGGTCCTTCCCTTTCCTACCTTTGGGCCTAGTCTAGAAAATCCTGGCTTTGAGCCCCACCCTGCTAGTGAACCACTTCACCTGAACCTGAAAGAATTTTGTCTCCTTCAGCTTGATAAAAGTACTGGTAAAATTTTTCTCTGGAGTTCATGATAATTTGAAATGTCCTTGAATTCTCCTCTTGCCTTTGCAAGCGGGAGCTGCTGTGTGGCTTCATACATACAGGAATTTGGTCTGTGCTGTATCTTCTATTAGTATTTTTAATAATTCTTTGTAATTTTATGTCATCTGGTCTCTCAGCAGTTCACAGAAACACTTTGACTAGCACCAGCCACCCAGCTAGCTCCCACTTTATGTAGAAGCTCTCACATACCATCAACGTAGGACCAGGCCAGACCATTGTTCCCCAAACCTACATGTGCACTCCAGCATCTCAGACTTTGCCCTGCTTCCCTGAATTTGCTGTCTTCTGCCCTCCTCCCGCTCCCATCAAGCTTCTCTGCCTCTTCTAAGCCACTCCTCCCCATGAAGTCTTCCCTGGGTTCGTGATCGGTCCTCAGCCAAACTCAGAGGTGATGCTGACCATTCCTCTCTTTTAGCTCTCAGTCATATTCCCTCTCTACCATTTACTAGCTGGGGCAGATTTCTTAACCTCTCAGTCTATTCCGTGCTGTATTTACTGAGATAATAATACCTTGTAGACTTACTAGGATGATCAAAGAGATGACCTTCATAGGCTGCTTAGCACACAGTGAGCAACTGCCCATGGCACATACCTTCTCCAACTCTCTGTTTTCACATATGCAAAATGACCTTAATATTCCTGACTTGTTGAGCTATGGTGAGGATCAGACATCTTATAAACAGTGGAAAATATATATATATATTCGTCAAACCAAGGCCCCTAGTATTCAGAAACTACTGGTTGACCCTGAACATTGGGTGATGGCTCCTTCCCAAGGCCTGTTTCCACACTTTCCCGAGGAGGTGTTCCTGAATATTAAAAACAATAATCCTGGGAAATTACAGTTTAAATTCTGTAGTGAATTCCCTCGTAACAGAAAAGTAACCTTCTGATTATTTTTGTAAATTTAAGTCTTTACATTGCTTTTTATATGGGAATAGATTTCCTGTAGTAAATCGGAAGAGTTTGATCAGTACGTCCAGCCTAGCTGAATGAGTTATGGTTTTGCTTTTGCTGCTGTTAATCTGACTTTTTTTTACCTGGGTTGGTTGGCATACCTGAACAACGTGCTGCTCTTGGGTCTTCAATATTGCATTCATTTGTGCTGCTGGCTTATAGCTTGAGGGTTTCCATTGAATTCCATCACTTCCTGCAACCTGGATGTGAGGCTGTTTGCTAAATACTGTACTCTCCTTTCCCTGCCACCATGAGGCAGCCAAAAAAAAAAAAAAAAATCTAGAGCTTCTTGAGGTTTGTAATATATAGTTCTGCCTTTTGAGACTGTAAATCCCATTGTCCTTGGAAGAATAAGCACCACTTAAAAATGAGGGATGGGACACAGCTTTTATTTCCTAACCTCAGGTACCTCATCAAAAGCCATAAGTTAGACTCAGGAGAAATATATAGGCCTGTCCGTCATTTCAGTGAGGCTGAACAGCAGGGGTTGGAAAGCACTTTAACAAATAAAGCTATTATTTACCACAATGCAAATCTTTAATTTTTCCTTTTTTTCTCCTTCCAAATGTTGACATGGAATGTGCAACCTAACTGATATTGTAGGTTACATTTTCCAATCAGGTCTTGGGATGGCATCCAGCTAGCAGAAAGTTAGCAAAGATGAGAGCATATCAAAGGGAAACGGTGGAAAACATTGAGACTCAGTACAGAAGAACCTTTGCACATTTGGTTAGGTGATGCATCCTGACTCCAGCTCTGGCATGGAGAAAGAGGACGTCCTGAGTTCTAGTGACCCTTAACATCTGCTCCAACCCTCCCAATTAAGATTTCTGTGTCTTCTTTGTTGTGTGTCCAAGAGATATTTTTGCTGTCTTTAGAGGTATTAAGTCTCTGGGACCTGGTCTTGACACCACATCAGTCCTCTCTGCTATAAATAGTTTCTCTAAAGCCAAGACAGATGGTTTCTGAGATCACAGAGGGAGATCTCACTTAACATCCCATTGTGTTTAAATCGACCTTTTAAAATGCTGAGGTAATGATGAGGGTGAACCTCTTGGGAAGGTTTATAAGCACACCTGGACCCAATCCTCAATGACAGACTTCTGCCTGTTGTTTTAATCTTGTGATGTTGCTCCCAGGCTTGCCTTTGGTGGATGTGGCTCTTCTGTGATAGGTTGCATATGTTTGCTCAACGGCTGCACTTGGCTTAGTGCTAAGTATACAAAATTGAGTGAGACAACCCTGTCCTCAGAGAGCTCACACATCCTCAGTCATCGTTATTGACTTTTAGTGATTATCGTCTAATATAGGAGATAAACCAATGAAAAGTCATACTAATTACTCTTAAAATAGGCGCTTCCTCTGGAAACCAGAAAAGAGTAGAGCCGTGGCACCCACTTTCTAGATTTAATTAATATAAGCTATTTGTTATGTTTCTTATAAGCCAGGAAGCCAGATAAGGCACATTGGATATCAGAGCTAGTATATTAATTCATAATTTTTATTTCCTTCTATCCATCAATCCATCCTTTCATCCTGTCTTCTATCTCCCTCCACCCCTCTGGTCTTGTCAGAGTGTTGAATTTGCATGAAATCCTACAGCTTAGAGAACTCATCTTACTCTGTCAAATGAAAGACCAAGGCCTCTTATCTTTTTTGATGTTTGCATCGTATTCCTTAAACTGCTCCCTGATGTCCTTCAATGTCTGCTTCTCAGAAATGTATACTTATTGACTAGAAGTTTTATCAGCAATATCCTTAGAAGTAAAAGATAGCTCTCCAGACTCATTCATTGGGGTTATTATCAGGCTTGGGAATTATAGAGAAGAAAAACTTAAGAACTAAATCCTTTATCTTGGATTATTGGTAGACTTGAACTGTTTTTGGAATTGAACAAATGAAGCAGAGAAAGAATGAGAATGCGATCTCTAGGACCCTCTTTCTATGCATTTTCCTTCCCTGAGATCCATTGCCAGAGATCCCAGGCTATGAATCCCAGGATATGAATGAGAATGAGGTCTCTAGGACCCTCTTTCTACGCATTTTCCTTCCCTGATACCATTGCCAGAGATCCCAGGCTATAAATAAGGTGTTCTACCAAACCTAAAAGGCACCATAGCAGAGTAATGATGCTGGTTCTTTGACATTAGAATCTTAGATCTTTTACTGTGGGACCCTGGACAAATGACAGCCTTTCTAAGTTAAATCTGCTTCTTCATTTGTTCCACTGCGGTGATAACAAAAATCTACCTCTTAAGATTGTCATGTGAATTAAGATAATGAATATAAAGAACTTTGCCCAGTCCCTATGTAAACTGAGTTCAGTTATTATTAATTATAAACATTTGTATTAAAGGAGATCCTTAACTTTCTTTGTCTGTGTGTCTTTGGTATATTACCCACACAGTGAAATATGGCTTTGTTTCTAGACAACTGCGTATTTGTTTTTCAACATCGAACTTTAAAAAAGTGATTTGGCCAGGCACGGTGGCTCACACCCGTAATCCCAGCTCTTTGGGAGGCTGAGGCATGTGGATCACTTGAGCCCAGGAGTTTGAGACCAGCCTGGGCAACACAGTGAGACCCCATCTCTTATTATTTTTAAAAATAAAATAGGCCGGGCACGGTGGCTCATGCCTGTAATCCCAGAACTTTGGGAGGCCCAAGTGGGTGGATCACCAGAGGTCAGGAGTTTGAAACCAGCCTGGCCAACATGGCAAAACCCTGTCTCTACTAAAAATACAAAAATTAGCCAAGCATGGTGGCACGTGCCTGTAGTCCCAGACACTTGGGAGGCTGAGGCAGGATAACCACTTGAACACAGGAGGTGGAGGTTGCAGTGAGCTAAGATCGCACCACTGCACTCCAGCCTAGGCGACAGAGACTCTGTCTCAAAAAAAAAAAAAAAAGAAGAAATGAAGTGATTCAAGGCCAGGTGCAGTGGCTCACACCTGTAATCCCAGACTTTTGGGAGGATGAGATGGGAGGATTGATTGAGGCCAGGAGTTCTAGACCAGCCTGGGCAACATGACAAGACCCCTGTCTCTTCAAAAAAAATGTTTTTTTTAATTAGCTGAGCATGGTGGCGTGTGCCTGTAGTCCCAGCTACCTGGGAGGCTGAGACAAGAGGATGGCTTGACCCCAGGAGGTCAAGGCTGCAGTGAACTATTATTGTGCCACTGCATTCCAGCCTGAACAACAGAGCAAGACCTTGTCTGTTAAAAAATAAAATAAAATGTGATTCAAGCACTATTCTCTTTTTAGATTTAGATATTCTTAATGATAAAAAGTCCTGCGAATGTCAGAGTTGGAATTTTTTTTTTTTTTTTTTGAGACGGAGTCCCACTCTTGTCGTCCAGGCTAGAGTTCAATGGTGCAATCTCAGCTCACTGCAACCTCCACCTCCCAGGTTCAAGCAATTCTCCTGCCTCAGCTTCCCACATAGCTGGGGTTACAGGTGCCCACCACCATGCCCGGCTAATTTTTGTATTTTTAGTAGAGATGGGGTTTTGCCATGTTGGCCAGGCTGGTCTTGAACTCCTGACCTCAGGTGATTCGCCCGCCTTGGCCTCCCAAAGTGCTGGGATTACAGGCGTGAGCCACTGTGCCTGACAAGAAAATGACTTTTATTTATTTATTTATTTATTTATTTTATTTTTTTTTTTTTTTTTTTTTTTTGAGACAGAGTCTCGCTCTGTCGCCCAGGCTGGAGTGCAGTGGCCGGATCTCAGCTCACTGCAAGCTCCGCCTCCCGGGTTCACGCCGCCATTCTCCTGCCTCAGCCTCCCGAGTAGCTGGGACTACAGGCGCCCGCCACCTCGCCCGGCTAGTTTTTTGTATTTTTTAGTAGAGACGGGGTTTCACCGTGTTAACCAGGATGGTCTCGAACTCCTGACCTCGTGATCCGCCCGTCTCGGCCTCCCAAAGTGCTGGGATTACAGGCTTGAGCCACCGCGCCCGGCCTATTTATTTATTTTGGAGCCAAGTCTCACTCTGTCACCCAGGCAGGAGTACAGTGGTACAATCTTGGCTCATCTACAGCCTCTGCTTCCCGAGTTCAAGCGATTCTCCTGCCTCAGTCTTCTGAGTAGCTGGGACTACAGATGTGCGCCACCACGCCCAGCTAATTTGTTGTATTTTTAGTAGAGATGGGGTTTCACCATGTTACCCAGGCTGGTCTCAAACTCCTGAGCTCAGGCAATCCACCCACCTCAGCCTCCCAAAGTGCTGGGATTACAAGTATGACCCACTGTACCCGGCCAAAAGTTAGAATCTTGTCATTTCTCTCCAAATTTCAAATCCACATTTTTTTCAGTCACCTGATTTAATCCCAATTTAATTCGTTCTTATTAAACAAAAGTTCTATAGGGCAGATACATTAGCAAGAAGTATCGTGGTAGACATACTGTCTCCCATTTGGGTACTATGTGGCAAAATTCATCTATCTAGAAATTGGAATAAAGAATACCTCTTCTTTAGCTATAACCATATGTTGTTCTGAAGTGACCTCACTTAACCCCTCATCATGTTGCATTCTGGTACTGCTTTTGATAATTTAAATGTAGGACTACAGCAACTTAAACCACTGGATGTTTTTGAAATAAGCAGAATAGAAAGCTATTTTATATTTGATTAAGTGTTTTATTTTGTTATTCCCCTTGACATGAACTTTGTACAGTCTATTTCATGAGGAGTGTGGTTTGCTTTGGCATGTGATCCACCAAAGCCAAGCTCCTTTTATTGTTATTGCTTAAGTCATATATTTTTATACAAAACATCTTATTACCTTAGTTTTATTTTAAAATCAAAGCAGAGTTTGCAAAAAGTCTATGAATCACAGTGAAAGAATGTTAATGAGTAGTACCTTTGAATTTCCAGATTTGGACATTTCTGGTCTTAAAGAATATGGATATAAGCAAAAATATTATGTAAGCTAAGTCAAATTTAATAAATAAGAACCAAATGGAACTGTGGGGACTTATAAAATATAATGCAAATCTTATACCATTTCCTTAAAATAAGTCTATATTTCTGTATGAAAAATTATGTTCATATTGATAAGTATCAACTTTTTGTTAAATGAAGACTTGGGTAAGGGAATTCCATTTTAAATAAATATAAAACCATTTCTTTTTTGAGCTTAAGAAGAGAAAACTTGTTCAGTCTTGAAATGTAAACCATTTTAATATATTTATAGCAGTTCTTATATTAGCCATGTATTGCTGTGATTTTATTTCACATATTAGTTACCTGTAAATATATGTGATAGTTAGCAGTCCCTGAGTCTGGGTTTTAGGATTGCTTGCATAGTCCATTGCATTAAAAAACACACACACAGCCAGGCACAGTGGCTTGTGCCTGTAATCCCAGCACTTTGGGAGGCCAAGGCAGGGTGATCAGTTGAGGCCCAGACTAAGACCAGTTTGGGCAACATAGTAACCCTGTCTCTACAAAAAATTAAAAAATTATCCAGGTGTGGTGGTGTGTCCCCTCTGGTCCCAGCTACTCAAGAGGCTAGGCAAGAGGATTGTCTAAGTATGGGACCTCAAAGCTACAGTGAGCTATGGTGCTGCCACTGCACTCCAGCATAGGTGACAAACTAAGACTCTGTTTCTCTTTTTTTTATTTTTATGTTTTAAAATAATTATATAGATGGGGTCTTACTCTGTTGCTCAGGCTGGTCTCAAACTCCTGGGCTCAAGCAATCCTCCTGCCTCAGTCTCCCAAAGTGCTGGGATTATAGGCATGAACCACTGAACCTAACCTAGATTCTGTCTCAACACACACACACACACACACACACACACACACACACACACAGAGATTAGTATTATTTCTTCCAGTGTAACTGAGTATTTAATCTTTTTTATGTCAAAAGAGCCGCCATTATTTATTGCTGTTATAATGCTCACTTATGTTGTCTATAGTTTATTAGCTGAGAATGTTTCAAATATTTCAAAACAGTAGATACTGAACATTATGATCCATTTTCTTCCTTCTTGAGGGATTTTGTAAATGCATATTAGGATATATGGACCAGCTCTGTGTTTATTTTATAGCAGAGTTTTGTAAGGGTCAACTGAAGTCTGACTGTGTTGTGAGATTTTGGGGAAAATCTGTGCAGTAAACGAATTTATTATTTGTGAGCTGAATAGAGTATCCAGATTTTTTAAAACTATGATTTCAAGTATGATCAGTAAGTTCCTTTGACCCTTGCTGACTTCCCTTGTACAGCTATAGTCTCTCAGGTTTTCTGAACAGAAACAATTATCTGTTCAACCTATGGAACTGGCAGGCAAAACAACATCAACTCAGCAAACACTGTGTATCTTTGAAGGCAATAATCTTTTATTGTGACTCATGGTGGGAAGGCAGTACATTAAATGTATGCTTGAGTGTTAGACTCATCCAAATTGTAAGACTGTTAAAAATAAGAAAAAAAATTATCTTTAAGTACAATATTGATTGACTACATTCTGCCTCAGGTCCTATATGCTCTTGTGAGATGCTGAAATTAAGTAGTGCTTAATCTTTTGCTTCTAATGAATCAATGAGGTAATACCAAATAACTCTTTATAGCAAAGAAGAGAAAAGTTCATGGTCCAAAGGTGAAGAAGATAAGTAACTTTCCAACTCATCTTGAATCATCTCTGCATTTTACTTTTGTAATTGGTTCAAAAAATATAGATCCACAAAATGCATTGACATATAGGCATAAAAATATGTGTCACAGCATAGAGGAAATGCATTTTAAAGTTTCCCATCCTTGGGTTCATCAACCCCTGCCTTTTTGTGGCAAGGACAATAGAGAGCTGCGTTTGTCAGCATGAGTCCTGTCATCTCTATTTGAGAAAGCATTTGTCTGCGTTTCTGTCTTTCACATTGTGCTCCCAGTTTTATTGTAAAGTATCACCAGGGAAAAGAAACAGTAGGAATTATAGTCGATTCTCATTGTTCTCAGGAGTTGTATTTTATAAAGTCAAGGCAAACACTGATTAGTGAAGGGTGAACCATTGCTGCTAGGGGAAATACAGAGGCAGGTTCTACCAAGCTTCTAGTCAACATTTTCAATAACTCATCAATACATCACCTTGCTTTATGTGTGTTTCTGCTTAAAGACACCTTATTTAATATATAGTGTTGATTCATTAACATTGAACGCATGACCAGCAGCACTAAAACTCATGCCTGAACACAACTTATCTAACACACATACTTTCTCAATGAAGCACATCCTCGTCTTCTTGTACTTAGGAACACTGGACAGAACCCCAGCACTATGCTTGGGTGCCATTTTAAACAGAAAAAGCACAAAAATTAAAAAAAAAAAAAAAAGGACACTAAATAGACCATGAAAAGGGTTCTTCTTTACCCGTTCAACTATGGAGCTGGCAAGCAAAGCAACATAAAGCAAGAAGTATGGGAACTGAAGCACGAAGGGAAAGTAACACCTTTTTCAACTCCAGCTGGGAAAAAGGAAATCAGAAGACTCAAATTTTCTACCACTCTGCACATTTCAGAATGACAGCAAAAGTGCTGAGAGCATTGATTTGGGGGTTACAAATAAATTTTAGGGAGTAGATGGATTCACAGATACGGAATCCATGATCAATGAGGATTGTACTTGACCAAGAAAAATCAAAATGTCTGGGAATGAGACTCCTGCAGTCTGGCTTAGAGCTTGTTGGTATTCACATGGTCCTTTGAGCTTAATCCTGAGTAGTCTGTGACTTGGGAAAAATAATCTAAAATATCCTTGTAGTATAATCTTTCTTGAAAGATTATATTTCAGTTATATTTTGGGACCACCATAATAACAGAAAAATCAGAAATGAAAAAAATGGACCAAGACTGGTGTCACTCATCCTTAGAGTCATGAATTTTGATCACTCTGACATAGGTGTTTTATATACTAGATACGCCCCTTCAAACTTAGTATCTATGTTAGGAGCTCTCATGAGCAATTACTCAGTACCTGTGATTTAGCTGACACTTTACTTGGCATATAACCCCATCTCATCCTGAAAATCTAAAAGAGGGGATTTATTAGTTCAATTTTGCAGAGGCAGAAACACTGGCTCAGAGAGGTTAAATAACTTAATGGAAGTATCATAAATCTATGATAAGTGGCAGAGCTAAAATCTGAACACAGGTTTATCTGGCCATAGCCGGTACTCTTCCCAGCCATACATCGCTGGCTTCCACTGTTTGCAGGCTGGAAAATTCCTCTGGCAACCTTGATGGAATCTGTGGTACATTGAAACTGGCTATATATGCTGTCTCAGATTTTAAAAAAAAGAAATAAAAAGACTAGAAATTTTATGCAGCTCTTTCCGGAGTCCTTGACTCCAATCTGACCAATAGTGACAAAAGTAGCACTGTCTGACTTTTAAGCCTTGGTCTCAAGAGGCCTTGCAATTTTAGCTCTTGCTCTTCTGAAACACTGCCACTCTGTGAAGAAGTCTGGACTGACCTCCTGGAGGATGAAGCAGTATGTGGAGAGACCATGTGGAAGGACAGAGGCCCAGCCATTCCAGCTAAGGCCCCAGACATGACAGTAAAGCCATCCAGGACACAACCAGCCTGGGTTAACCTGACTGCAAACTCACTTCAGAACCCAAGCAACATAATGTAAAGCAGAAGAACTGCACAGCTGAGCCCAGCCCAAACTGCAAACCCATAGAATTGTAAACAAATATATAGTTGTTTTAAGCCACTAAGTTTTGCAGCCAAAGGTAACTAAAACAGAGTCTGACTCCAGCCTCCATAGCTTTCATATCTTGTTCAACCTATGGAAGTTTTATTCTTAGGCAGGACCTAAATATCTGTATAAAACGATGACTTTCTCTGCTTCACTCTACACAACATTTGGGTTCATAGAGGCCTAGAATTTTAGAACTGGAATGATTTTAGAAGTCATGTAGTTCAGGCCAGGCGCAGTGGCTCACCCCTGTAATCCCAGCACTTTGGGAGGCAGAGGTGGGGCAGATCACTTGAGGTCAGAAGTTTGAGGCCAGCCTGGCCAACATGGCGAAACCCCATCTCTACTAAAAATACAAAAATTAGCTGGGTGTGGTGGTGCACGCCTGTAATCCCAGCCACTGAGGAGGCTGAGACATGAGAATCACTTGAACCCAGGAGGTGGAAGTTTCAGTGAGCCAGGATTGCACCATTGCACTCCAGTCTGGGTAATGGAGAGAGACTGTGTCTCAAAAAAAAAAAAAAAAAAGGTAGTTCAACTCTGTGCTTTACTGGTAATATTAGGGAGTGTCATGAACAAATTGATCCAGTTGGTTGCCTGCAGAGCTGTCAGAAAATTTAACTCCTCTGACCCCCTAGTCCTGAGTCTTTTCTTTTGTAGACGACTGCACTTTTTTTAAAAATCACATTCTAGTTGAATATAATAGGGAAGCTCTTTTAAATTTTTAAAGCATTTGGTCACAAAGGCTTTAGGATGGAAAAGAATTGTGTTCTAAAACATTCATCTTTTTTTTCTTTTTTAAAATTCTACTCTGTTAACTGAATCCTTTTTTATATATAAATACAGTTTGGGGTCTATCAACTTTACTCAGAGTGAAATATACTTTATAAATTTTAACCTAACCCTTTCTTTTTAAACTCTGTAACTGTAGTAGACATCACAAATCAGTAACTTAATGCATAACCATGTGTTTTCCAGTGTAGATTTGGATGTAGTTTTGGTCTGCACAGCACTGGATTGAGGATTTTGCCACCCCCACCATATTATCAATCCTCGTTGGTTTACAGCTTTCCAATTGAGAAAGTCATCTACTGTGTAGAAGACGTGGCTGTCTTTATGATTTCTGAACAGGGACAGCCATAGAGGAGAAAACTATTAAATGGTGTTTAAAAGCTACATCCTTCCTCTTAATGACATAGATACAAACACCATTTTTTCTTTAAAAAAAAAATTTATGATTTTTTTTTTTTTTTATTATTTTCATTCATTTTTTTTTTTTTTTTTTTTTTTTTTTTTGGTCCTCATGGATTTTTCTCGTTAGGAGGGACGTTTCCCCTAATGCAGGGTAATAAGACATAACACTCTTTCTGGATCACTGGTAAATATGTTTTTCACCTCAATGTGAGATTTAATGTGAAACTTTTCTGTAGTTAAAATGTCCCTTAGGAATTTTTTGTGTGTGTGTGAGTGCAGGTAGGGACTTTTATGAGTATGGCAAAGATTGAGTTTAATTCCAGAGTGATCAAATTAAGTAAAACATGCCTGCAAGCAGTATAATTAAGCCATATATTCATAGTTCTTTATAATAGTATCTACATATGATTCTTTGTCAAAGTTTTGTCCTAAAATGCTTCTTAAAACAATCTACTAAATATCTAGAAATGTGAAATCTCATCTACTAAAATAGTTCACCCACAAAAGGGTACTTATTGATATCCTTCAGCCCACAGGAGACCCTTACTTAATTTTTCTAACACCTGGCTTCTTTAAGTGTTATGAGTCTATTGTGACAATAAGATTGCCTTTTGCTAAATGATTGGGGTGTTTATGAGTTACTTTATCTACCTGTTGGCAGCTTGAACAATAAAAATGGTGATTGATGAGCTGAAGTGTCTGGTGACATTGACTCTGTCTAAGGATATACTATTGCATGTTGTGAAATTCTTTTCCAACAATTCAGAGTTTAAATCCCCTTGGAGGAGTTTGGGATTTTTGTGGGGCTCAGTGATAATTAAGTCCCTCATACTTGGCTCTCTTAAATTGCTCTCTAAGCTAAAGTAAATCCTCTGGAAACTTCAATGGATTTAAAATCCATTTGTGATGGGTATTTTGGTTGTGTGTCACTAATATTTTACCACCAGAAGCTTGGTGTCTTACTCCATTTTCTGCTGCTATAACAGAATATCTGAAACTGGGTAATTTATATAAAAAAAAGAATTGTATTTGGTTCACAGTTCTGGAGGCTGGGAAGTCCAAGAGCATGGAGCCAGCATCTGGTGAGGGCCTTCATGCTGCATCATCCTGTAACAGAAGTTGAAGGGCAAGTGAGCACATGAGGCAGAGAGGGAGGGGGCTAAACTCTTTTTATTAGGAACTCGCTCCCAAGATAGCAGCATTAATCCATCCTTGAGGGCAGAACCCTCATTACCCAATCACACCTTAAAGGTCTCACCTCTTAATAATGTCACAATGGCAATTAAATTTCAACGTGAATTTTGGAGGGTATATTCAAACCATACAATTGATTTTTGTCGGAGTAAGATTGTGACACACTAGCTTTTCCAGCCTCCCCTTTCTGAGTCATTGTAACCTCTTTATCTGTCTCCAACCAATTTCTTGACAATCATTTAATCAACGTTTATTGAGTGCCTACTGTGGACTTGGCACCAGAATACAAAGATGAGTTGGAAGCAGCCTCTGTCCTGAAGGCTTCCATCAAGGATGGGAGGTGGCACGAGGCACAGAGCCCTGAACAGACATTCGTGATGCTGTGATAAGTTCAGTGTACTAATGAACTTCTTATGGTGACTCACACGAAGGATCAATCAACTTCATCAGGGCAGAGAGTTAGGGAAGATGTCATAGAAGAGGTGGCATTTGTAGAATTTCATGAAACAAAGGAGGTAGCAGATAAAAGAAAGCATAACCCTCAAGCACTTGGTAGCTTATACTTCAAATATAGATATATAGAAAAGCTCTACAAAAATACACAAAAAACTTAATACCGTTTGTTTCTAGATAGAGAAATTAGGTGGCTGAGGAACAAGTGCTAGAGAGATACTTATCAGTGAATACTATTTTGAGTATGGTACCATGTGAGTACATTATTCACGTTTAAAAATAAATACTCTCTTAGGAATGGAGATATTAAGACAGTAGTTGCTTTTTTTTTTTTTTTTTTTTTTTTTTTCTGAGATAGAGTCTCTCTCTGTCACCCAGGCTGGAGTGCAGTGGCACAGTCTCGGCTCACAGCAAACTCTGCCTCCCGGGTTCACGTGATTCTCCTGCCTCAGCCTCCGAGTAGCTGGGACTACAGGCGCACACCATCATGCTCAGCTAATTTTTGTGTTTTTAGTTGAGATGGGGTTCACCATGTTGGTCAGGCTGGTCTCAAACTCCTGACCTCAGGTCATCCGCCCACCTCAGCTCCCAAAGTGCTAGAATTACAGACGTGAACCACTGTGCCCAGCCTAAAGACAGTAGTTTCTTAAGCAACATGATGAATTTGCTAGCCAGCTACTTGTTCCTGGTTGTCCATTTTTGCTTTAATATTACTAATATTTATAAAGATTTAATGTTATGGTCGGGCGCGGTGGCTCACGCCTGTAATGCCAGCACTTTGGGAGGCCGAGACGGGCGGATCACGAGGTCAGGAGATCGAGACCATCCTGGCTAACACGGTGAAACCCCGTCTCTACAAAAAAAAAAAAAAAATTAGCCCAGCAAGGTGGGGGGTGCCTGTAGTCTCGGCTACTCGGGAGGCTGAGGCAGGAGAATGGCGTGAACCCAGGAGGCGGAGCTTTCAGTGAGCCGAGATCGCACCACTGCACTCCAGCCTGGGCGACAGAGCAAGATCCGTCTCAAAAAAAAAAAAAAAAAAAAAAAAAGATTTAATGTTATAAATGTTTAATTGTGGAATAAAGGGAGTTTTCCTTGGTTAAAGGTGTTTCAGACAGACTGATGAGGGAGAAGTTTTTCAACAGAAGACTTCCCATGTCTCTCAAATCCTGTCTGACCCTCTGGCTATGAGAAAACCACTATTTGGGAGATTCCTCAACTCACTGATTAAATTCTTCACTGGCTGTAGAGCTGGCAAGTCAAATGAATAATTTTAGAGTGTCCACGCCGGGCATGGTGACTTACACCTGTAATCCCACCACTTCAGTAGGCTGAGACAGAAGGATCACTTGAGCCTAGGAATTTGAGACCAGTGTGGGCAACGTAGCAAGATCCTGTCTCTAGAAATATTTAAAAATTAGCCCAGCATGGTGACATGTGCCTGAAGTGCTAACTATTCAGGAGGCTGAGGTGAGAGGATCACTTGAGCCCAAGAGGTCAAACCTGCAGTAAGCTAGGATTGCACCACTGCACTCCAGCCTAGGCAACAAAGCGAGACCCTGTCTCAAAAAAAATAATAAATAAATAAAATGTTCAAAAAGAAATCACTGGTCTTGTCTCAAGCAGTAAATAAACAGGTCATCTTACTTACATTTCTACTGTCCCAGTGAAAATCACACAACTACCAGGAGGAAATTCATTTTTGACTCTTTGTCAGTCTTGATCATCTATAAATGATCCTCAGTTCTGTGCCATTAATTGATAGAAATTAATCTTTTTTCTTGGGCTGAACAACTTTTTGTTTTGAACATCAATGTATCGCTTGTATCTATTATAATGTTTTGTATTTGTCTTAGAAAAAAATCATTAAGTGAATAATATAGGTGCACAGAAATAGGACTGAAAAGCTGAAGGGAAGGAAGGAAAAAGATAAGAGTAACAAATGGGCCGGGGCAGCGGTGGCTGACACCTGAAATCCCAGCACTTTGGGAAACTGAGCTGAGAGGATCACCTGAGCCCAGAAGTTCAAGACCAGCCTGGGCAGCAAAGCAAAACCCTGTCTTTACAAAAAATACCAAAAAAGCACAATTAGCTGGGTGCGGTGACACACGCCTTGGTCCCAGCTACTTGGGAAGCTGAGGTGAGAGGATTGCTTGAGCTCAGGAGGCCCACTTTGCTGTAAGCCAAGATTGTGGCACTGCACCACTCCAGCCTGGGCAACAAAGCAATACCCTGTCTCAAAAAAAAAAAAAAAAAAAAAAAAAGAATAACAAATGGAATTAAGAGAGGGACTCTGTTGGAGGTTGGGAGGGGGCCTATGCATCATGCTTTCTGTAGTGCAAACCCCTAACCATGTGCCAGCACTAGCTAGTGAGATCTGTAGATCATTGCCTCACCTCATGAAGTCAAAGAAAGGCTTCAACTTCTGCTTCCACAAGTCGTCTTTTTGTTCACTCTCTATAAAATAATCAACTCGTGCCCTCAAGGTTTCTGCTGTGGAGTTGAGGTGACAATATTTCAACAGAATTGATGCCATATGGAAAATCCCAAGCTAGCTTTTGTACAAGTACAAAATCAAATATTCAAAACAGATGAGAAGCTTGCTATGGTGGTGGGAGCACAGGCTTTGGTGTTAAACAGTCCTGAAATGGAATTTCATCTCTTCTAATTAGAAGCTGCAGAGAAGTCAAGTCTGAACCCTTACGAGCTTTCGTTTGCTCAGCTGTAAATGAGACTAATAACACTGAATTTGATGAGTTGTTACGAGGATTAAATGGGACAAATGGGAAGTGTGTAGCGTCTATGGCACATAGATGTAAAATAAATAAGAATGGACAGGTGCTATTAAAAATACTACCTAGCTGGGTGCGGTGGCTCATGCCTGTAATCCCAGCACTTTGGGAGGCCGAGGTGGGTGGATCACTTGAGGCCAGGAGTTCGAGACCAGCTTGGCCACCATGGTGAAACCTCATCTCTACTGAAAATACAAAAATTAGCTGAGTGTGGTGGCACGTGCCCGTAGTCCCAGCTACATGGGAGACTGAGGCAGAAGAATCGCTTGAATCTGGGAGGCTGCAGATGATGGGCTGCAGTAAGCCAAGATTGCACCATTGCACTCCAGCCTGGGCAAAACAGTAAGACTCTGTCTCAACCAAAGTATATATATATATATATCACTTCCTTACTGTGTGCTCGCACTGCACATAAAGCCTTATTGGTAGATAACACTGTTAAAACCATCTAAAAAGCTGAGCCCTGGAGAGGTTAACAGTCTTCCCCCAAGTCCCGTTGCCAACAGTAGCAGGGCCAAAATTTAGACCAGAACCACAGCTTCATAGACTACAGGGGCACCCAGTAAGAAACGTGGACTTTTTTTTCCCCTAAATACACTAGATGAATTAAACACAAAACAAACAAACAAAAAGAAATGTGGCTCTTTTCTATTGACAGGTCACAGTGTCTCGTATTTTCTTGTATCTTCGCTTATAACTTTATTTTTTGTTTATTTATTTTTATTTATTTATTTTATTTTTTTTTTTTTTTTTTGAGACAGGTTCTCACTCTGTCACCCAGGCTGGAGTGCAGTGGCGCGGTCTCGGCTCACTGCAAGCTCCGCCTCCCGGGTTCACACCATTCTCCTGCCTCAGCCTCCTGAGTAACTGGTACTACAGGTGCCCACCACCACGCCTGGCTAATTTTTTGTATTTTTAGTAGAGACAGGGTTTCACCATGTTAGCCAGGATGGTCTCAATCTCCTGACCTCATGATCTGCCCGCCTCGGCCTCCCAAAGTGCTGGGATTACAGGCGTGAGCCACTGCGCCCAGCCTATTTTTTTTTATTTTTTGAGGCGGAGCCTCACTCTGTCTTGCCCAGGCTGGAATATGGTATGATCTCAGCTCACTGCAGCCTCGGCCTCCCGGGTTCAAGTGATTCTCCTGTCAGCCTCCCGAGTAAGTGGGATTACAGGAATGTGCCACAATGCCCGGCGAATTTTTGTATTTTTAGTAAACACGGGATTTCACCATGTTGGCCAGGCTGGTCTCGAACTCCTGACCTCAGGTGATCCACCCACCTCAAGTGATCCACCCAACTCGGCCTCCCAAACTGCTGGGATTATAGGCGTGAGCCACTATGCCCAGCCTTCACTAATAACTTTGAGAGGAATTACAGTAGCAGTCAAGCAAAAATAAATAAATAAATGGAGAATTTTAAATACAGAAAGACTTGTGGACTAAAAATAGATCATTTGCAGTGAGTTCGGCATTTGAAACTGTTAACATATTACTCCTTTATGGTCATTGGCATCCTTTATGGAGGATAGTTCATTGAGCGCCAGAAAGTATCTGAGGATTTTGAATTCAGACCACTTTTATGGAATACAAACTCCAAGGGGGTCTTTTCTTTCTTTTGAGTATGAATGGACAGAAATTTTCTGTTTGTCTTTTGTAATGTTCCAAGATCAAAGGACTTTTTGCTGAAAATCAAGTTCTGTAAAAGCCATGCATAGTCCGAGTGTAGTGTGTGACTTTCTCAATCCAGTGAAAATAGGGCATTGGGCACCAGACTTTGAAAACTAGTATCATTACAGGGTGCTACCAGGAGTCTGCATTAGTTTCTCCTCGTACTACCTTAATACAAATGACCTTTGGTAGGATCTCATTAGTATCGCTGGATCACCACAAGCCACTGACTCCGCAAGTTTCCTCCAAATAATTCCCCTGAAACAGTTCAGAGATACAAACTCTTGGCAGTGTAAACGCTCCCTGGGTCTGGAAATTTCATAAGTCAGAGTTAAAACAAAGAATGGTCTAAAATGTATTCCTGGTACGGAATCTGAAATGTAAAATGCCTAGATCCAGAAACTTTTCCTGGCTCTTGGGGGCTGCCTCTCTAATTGCTATAATAAAGAATGTTTTCAGAACTGTGTAACAATAAAATGAAAGTACGGTATTTAGTATTGTAAAAGTATTTGGAATCCAGATGGGTTATCTAGTTATAGACCTCTTGTTTTCTTTTGTTGCTTCTCTATTGTGGAATTTGTATAGAAACCCTTTTTTTGTTTTTCTGTTGTTGTTATTTTGTTTTTAATAGAAAGTAAGCCTGGTGCTATGGGACATGCCTGTAGTCCCAGCTCCCAGGATGAGGCAGGAGGATCGTTTGAGCCCAGGAGTTCTGGGCAACACAGTAAGACTCCTCTTAAAAAAAAATATATATATATATACACACACACACACACACACACACATACACACACACACACACACACACACATATATGGCTGGGCACAGCGGCTCATACCTGTAATTCCAGCACTTTGGAAGGCCAAGGCAGGAGGGATTGCTTGAGCCCAGGAGGTGGAGACCAGCATGGACAACATAGTGAGACCCCCATCTCTACTTTAAAAAAAAAAAAAACTGGCCAGCCATGGTTGTGCACACGTATAGTCCCAGCTACTTGGGAGGCTGAAGCAGGAAGATCACCTGAGCCCAGGAGATCGAGGCTGCAGTGAGCTATGATTGAGCCACTGCACTCTAGTTTGGGCAACAAAGTGAGATGCTATCTCAAAAAAAATTTTTTTAATTAAAAAGCAAACAAAAAAGGTTTGGTGTGGGTGTATGTATTTTGTCTATCTTCTCACATTTTTGCAATAAATATTCATTTCTTTACTTCATATGAACTTAATTCTGAGGCTCCATACTTCTGGACTAAGGTGAAATTCAACCTCAACCATTTTGGTGGCTCATTAACTCCAAAGGATACCAACCAAACACCCAGACATTGATGACACCCCTATGGTCATTGCCATCAGCACTGCCTGCTCATCATCAAGCCTATCCTTGGCCAAGCCTATAAGATCTCTCAAGTCCAGAAGTCCTGCTCCTTGACTTCTTTCATGCCTGGGGTCCTATATGTGTCAGCCTCTAGGCTCTGACAGGTGTCAAGGATGTCAGCCCTTGACCTGTGTGTGTGTGCACTGGGGGCAAGGAATAGGAGGACCCTGGGCACTGCAGGACCCAAATCCCCACGGTGGAACCCACAGACCTCTGTTTCTAATCTCCACTCAAAAGCTGTGCGCCTCTCTCAGCAGCCCTCCAAGACACCTATCATAATCCATTCAGTGCTCTTCGGTTCTGTGAAAAACAGAAAGAGCCAATGACTTCTGGTTGCTTCAGTTTTGAGCTCCACAAAAATCCCCAAGGTGAAGAATTTCAAAGCTTGACTACTTGCTCAACAGGAGGGGATGAGGGAAGAGGAGTGTGGACAAACTCAATTTGATAACCCTACGTTTTTAGAATAGTCTCTCATCAAAATATATAAATATTTGGGTGCATAAATGTGAATTGTCTAGAGAGATCCTCGGAAATTATGAGTGGTGATTGGTGGGACTGAATCTGGGTGGGAAGCAGCCTATTTTTGTGCTTTGCAACAACCTGTAGTAGTATTGCTTGAATCCTCTACGTGGGTACATGTCATTTTTATGATGATAAAATAATTTTTAAGGTTATGAATCTGAAGAGATACAAATTATTTTTTAATTCATTAACTATGAAACACTTTTCCCAACCAAAGCTTACCTACAGCAGATATGGTTGTCCTAATTTTATGGCTCTGATTGCTGAATTCAGAGGAATTCATTGCCCAAGATTACAAGAAGGCAGAGTCAGGATTTGAACCCACGGCTGTTTTACACTTAGGTCCATGAATGCTCTTTCCTCTACTCCTGTTTTCTTCTCCTCCAGGACCCATTCATTCCACTAAGTTCTTTTCTTTCATTGCCCAAGTAATAAGGCCTGGCAAAACCCCCTTCATCAGGCCACACATCTATGCCAAATCCTTGAATACCAATAAATACCTGAAACCGTGTCTCAAAATACACTATAAAATGTAAATAAGAATGACACATAGTTCACCTCTAGTTCATACACAGCAGCAGTGTACAGGGTTAACAGTAAAACACATGGAAGAAGTTTAACATGAAATATTAGGCAAAGCCAGTTTTAAAGGAATGAAATAATCTTAGGAAAATTTAATTATACCTCTGAATGTATCATAACTGTGCATATTGTTTATCTTTATGTCAGATAAAATATAACATTATTAATAAATAGAAAATTATGGGTTGTGGCCTATTGGTTGTTTGCTTAAGGAAGCATTTCTGGTTGTTGAAAATGAGTAAGATTTTGTGTTTTATAGAATGCTATAGTTATCCATGAAGTCTATGAAGAAGGGGCAGCAGCCAGAGATGGAAGACTTTGGGCTGGTGACCAGATATTAGAGGTACATGATTTTGCATTTTATTTTATATCAGTAAATGTGGTTCCTTTCCTGATCTCGATCCATAAAGTTGTCTTTCTACTCAACTATGTCTTCACTGATTCCTCTCCCATTTAACAAAATACATATCACATTCTTTTTTTCTTCTACGTACGTTGTACAGTGGTTTAGAATCATGACAGGTTATCAATCTACATTTGTCTATGAAAAGCTTTTTTTAACTAAAAGGAAAAATGGAATTTATGGGTCTATTATTTTAATATCAAATGAGACTAATATGGCAAATTTTTTGCCTCTCCATTATACCCTACTAAATTCTTCCTAAAAACACATACATATAGACACATATGCATACACATATATACCTGATATTTTAAAGATTTCATGGCAGCCTAAATCGTATTTTCTTAATCTTGATAAATCTTTATGCCAAATGGAAGTTCATGTTTTGCCAGCAATGTTTTCAAGTTGACAAAAAATGTAAAATCTTCCCCCATGATGCTTACTAAAATTTGAAATGCTTAACTTTTTCAAATTGACTCTCATTTAGCAAAGTTGTTAAAGCCTTTTAAAAAGTACCAAAGCAGGCAGTGTCTGCACTATGGAATGGCTGAGTGAGAAGGCGATGCCAGGCGCTCTGGTAGGTGGAACTAAAGAGCTTTCTGGATGGTGTGAAACCTTTAGGCAACATTTTTCTTTTCATTGGATGAACTTAATTGAATAGTTGGCATTTTATGGTGAGCATGTGCATTTTTGCTTTGCAACTTTAATATAGCACATTACGAATGACATCATAGAATTTTATTTTTCCCTTTGGTGGTTCATTTCTGCCTCCCAAGATGAAACCAGAGATATAATTAAGGGCAGGAAACATAGCCGAGAAGGGGTTAAAGGAGAGGCCAGGCTGATTGCAAATTAAATTCAGCCCAAGTTACAGGATTTCTCTGCAGCCCTTTACTGTGTTTCATCATTGGATTAAGACATATTCCCAGTACATTCATTAAGGTACAAGTGTATGAGGTTAGAAAAATAAGCAAGACCTCTCTGGAATTGGCTTGACTGCCTTAGCGCACAACATGGTTTTTTAGTGGTCAGGAGTTTGGGGTTTCTTTGTTTTACCCTCCCCAGATTTCTAAATCAGTTGGTATTGTCATAATTGGCTTTTTAAGATGAATAGATTAAATATTTAAAATGGCACATATGCCTTGATACACAATGCCTTGATACTTATATGATTTGTAAGTCCACAAATTATAATGGTCACTTGAAACTAAATCTAACATGTTCATTATCTTGAATGTGGTGATGGGTTCACAGGTATAAATATCCATCTGGCAAAACCTATCAAATTGTACACTTTAAATTTGGGCAGTTTATTTTATATCAATTATACTTCAATAAGGATTTTTAAAAACTATTTATGTTTATATTAGATAGACCCTCTGTAACTGCTCTCTTCTATAAAGTATACTCAAGTACAAGCAAACACCCCGTAAAGGTTAACATGAATAAAGCAAATTTGTTTTAAGTGGGAGAATTTTTCAAAAATCAAGTTCACAGTTTCTTGGCAACTGGGAGCATTATATTATCTATTCTGAATGGATGGCCTATACTTCTCATTAAAGATGGCCCATGCAGGCTCCTCTCTTTCCTCAAACAAGGTCTAGTTCATGAGAGTCTAACACGTGTTTAGCTAAGAAATATAGCTCTCAATTTGGTCAGGGAACATGCTTCCTTTCTAAACAGCTTCTACTTCACATTGGACTGGTTCTGGTTGTGGCTGATGAGTACAAATGCATGATGAGGCAGCAGCAGCCTGTGACCCACAGGAGGCCTTGAGAAGACAGGCCTGTTTTCGTGGGATATTTTGAGACCATGAAACAGGGTAACACTACATCAGCGCTTTTCCAAACAATGCCCTTTCCATTCGTGAGAGTCCTCCGCGTTCCGCAAATTGGCCTTTCATGGTTTTAATGCTATCCTCATGGTAAGGTTAGGACATGCCAGGTTTTGCTTCCAAAGATAGAGTCGAATAATGTTTTGGCATGGCAAGATTTATGATTCTATTAATAGGATGAGCATCAGCTATGTCTCCTTTCTGGTTCTCCTTTTAGGCCAGTTCCTTCTCGTACCCTCCCTGCTCTGCAAGTGGGAGCAGAAGAGAGTAGAGAGTTAATGCCTGTTTTTCCCTATGCAATAAAATACGGAGGAACTGCTGCACTAGCTTTGTTTTCTTTCCTTCTCAAGAACTGGGTTCACCCACTTCCCCACATGGCCATTCTACCCAAGGGATATGGCATTCTCCCTTTGACAACTTTCCTGGAGCCTTTCTTCTCAAATAGGAAGCCCTGCTGTTTCCACCCCTCCTCCTCTACAGCCAATGTTCTAAATAATGCATACTGTGCTTCTGTAAAGCACTTACATAATACATCTCCCCACGATGTTCTAGCCACGCCGTGATATTTCTGTCATGATTATCTGCACATTTAGTGGTATCTCCTGATTTGCAGAGGAGCAAATGGAAACCAGGAACTTAGATCACTTCCATCCGAGCAGATACCATCTTGCTGGAATTTAATAGAAATTGCTTTGTAATATTAGAGCTTAATGACAATGCTTTTCATTAAAAGTATATTTGTTAGGGCCTTTCAAACGGTATTTAGAGGCTTAGAAAGTTCACCTTCAATCCAGGGAGGTAACTGGTTCTTTTTTTATTGAGTGACAGAAGTGGTCTTGTGTGCCATCTATTGGAATACAGGAAAATAATCAACTCAGACCACATTTCCTGGATATACACTTTTCCTCTTTGTGTTTCATTCACAGACAATGAAAATGTGTTCATTGGCCTAAAGTAACAGTGAATGATCATGCTGAGAGGAAAAACAGCCTTCACTGAAGTTACTTCAATTCCTTGTAAAATACCAACTTCTAACTTACACTGGACAAAACTGTGTGCCAAGCCCTGTGCCAAATGATTTACAGGGTTTATTTCAATTAATCTTCACAACACTAAGTAAATATTATTATCTCCAATTCATAGATGACACGGCAAAAGTTTGGTTTAAGTAATTTACACAGGATTTCATATAGCCAGGAAATTGGAATCAGCACTCAAACCGAAGTGCATCCATATCCAAAACCCATGTTCTTTTTTTTTTTCTTGAGACAGAATTTTGCTCCGTTGCCCAGGCTGGAGTGTAACGGCACAATCTATGCTCACTGCAACCTCCGCCTCCCAGGTTCAAACAATTCTCCTGCCTCAACCTCCCAAGTAGCTGGAATTACAGGTGCCTGCCACCACGCCTGGCTAATTTTTTGTTTTTTTAGTAGAGATGGGGTTTCACTATGTTGGCCAGGCTGGTCTTGAACTCCTGACCTCGTGATCCACTCGCCTCGCTCTCCCAAAGTGCTGGGATTACAGGCGTGAGCCACCGTGCCTGGCCCAAAACCCATGTTCTTTACCACTGTTATTCTGGATGTAGCTCATCTACGTGAACACACAAGCCACCAAGATATACTAGAAAATAAACAGCAGGCTGGGGGCAGTGGCTCAAGCCTGTAATCCCAGCACTTTGGGAGACTGAGACGGGCAGATCATGAGGTCAGGAGATCGAGACCATCCTGGCTAACTCGGTGAAACCCCGTCTCTACTAAAAAATACAAAAAAAACTAGCCGGGCGAGGTGGCGGGCGTCTGTAGTCCCAGCCACTCGGGAGGCTGAGGCAGGAGAATGGTGTTGGCGGAGCTTGCAGTGAGCTGAGATCTGGCCACTGCACTCAAGCCTGGGCAACAGAGCGAGACTCCGTCTCAAAAAAAAAAAAAGAAAGAAAATAAACAGCAGCTTGGAAATTAGGCATTTAAACATTTTCTTGGCTCACAGAATCAGCTTCAAATGACAATTCAAAAGTCACCTTCTCCAAGAAGGGTTCATTCTTCCTTTCTCCTTTCCCCGTAACCATTCTTTATGCCACTGGTCCTTAGTCTTTAGAATGTCAGAATTAAAAAACCCTTAGGGGCTGGGTGCGGTGGCTCACACCTGTAATCCCAGCACTTTGGGAGGCCGAGGCTGGCAGATCACCTGAGGTCAAGAGTTCAAGACCAGCCTGGCCAATATGGTGAAACCCTGTCTCTACTAAAAATATAAAAGTTAGCCAGGCGTGGTGGCAGACACCTGTAATCCCAGCTACTCGGGAGACTGAGGCAAGAGAATCGCTTGAACCTGGAAGGCAGAGGCTGCAGTGAGCCAGGATCGCGCCACTGTACTCCGGCCTGGGTGACAGAGTAACACCCCATCTCAAAAGAATAAAAGAAAAAGCCTTAAACCATTGCTTCATTGTACAGATAAAGGAACAAAGGTTCAGAGGCTGGCTTGACCTTCCAGTAGCACACAGGCCTGGACCAGAATAAGGAATGGAACTGACATCTTGGGGGAACACAAGCACTCTACCATCTGCCTGGTGGGCTGGACTAATCCTTCCCCTCGTTTAACTCTTCTCCTAGCTGAAACCTTGAGGGAATCACCACCCCTGACTTCTTTCTTTTGAGTCCAAGGTTACTCTGCTCCTCAATGTCTCCCTCATATGAAATTTACTAACCAATGTCAGTATTTGACTTTCTTTGTGACAGGGGATCTCCGGTAACCCATTCTAAGAGTTAATGATGAGGCAGCATGGAATAGGAACTGAGGGTGGAAGGACTGTCTTGGCTCCTCCCCCTGCTAGCTGTGTAACCTGGGTCAAGTCCTTAAACCTCTATGTGCCTCAGTTTCCTCCTCTATGAATGGTGATAGTAACAATATCTATCTCAGAGAGTTAGTATAAGGATTAAATGAGTAAATATTCATAAAGGAGTAGCACACAAGCACTGCAGAAGTATTTAAGTTAAAGAATAAATAATTTGGCTATAATGTCTATTTAACAGAAAAGGAAACAGAGGCTCAGAGAGGTTACATGACTTGGCTTTACTCAGTGCTCTTTTTGGTACACCGCTTTCTTTTTTTTTTCCTTTTCTTTTTTTTTTTTTTTTGTTTTGAGACGGAGTCTTGCTCTGTCACCCAGGCTGGAGTGCAGTGGCATGATATCTCGGCTCACTGCAAGTTCTGCCTCCCAGGTTCATGCCATTCTCCTGCCTCAGCCTCCCGAGTAGCTGAGATTACAGGCACCCGCCACCACGCCTGGCTAATTTTTTTGTGTTTTTAGTAGAGATGGAGTTTCACCGTGTTAGCCAGGATGGTCTCGATCTCCTGACCTCATGATCCACCCGCCTCGGCCTCCCAAAGTGCTGGGAGTACAGACGTGAGCCACCGCGCCCAGCCGGTACACTGCTTTCTAACGCATGGTCCTGTCTGTGCTCACTGAGAACTAGATTCCAATGAGAAGACTTCAAGGGGTCTTGGATGCTGTTAGAAATACTGTTCCCTCATCTCCTTATGGGCCTGTTATGAAGTCGTTGTGATGTGAGCAAATAAGAGTGAAGATGTCAGCCAGGCATGGTGGCTCATGCCTGTAATCCCAGCACTTTGAAAGGCCGAGGCAGGAGGATCACCTGAGTCCAGGAGTTTGAGGCCAGCCTGGGCAATATGGCAAGACCTCATCTCTCCAGAATTTAAAAAATTATCTAGACATGGTGGCACACACGTGCAGTCCCAGATACTCAGGAGGCTGAGGTTGAAGGACTGCTTGAGTCTGGGAAGTCAGGGCTGCAGTAAGGCAGTGTTCATGCCACTGCACTCCAGCCTGGGCAACAGAGCAAGACCCTATCTAAAAAAATAAGTAAATAAATGAGAGTGAAGATGTCAAATCCAATCAGCAAACTGAATATAAAAATGCTGACTAAACACTAATATTTATTTCCCTTTGATCTCAATTAAGTGAGCTAGTTAATTCCCTGCATGCACACTCTCCTGTCTCTTTCACTGGTTTCACAGTAAAGTTTGTAGCTATGTAAAACTGCATTATTGTGTATCCACCCTCTGTGCACATGTTGGGTAGGATATTTTAAGGGCCACCTCCTTTATATTCAAAGCAGCTCGTACTGCTCATGGTCACTACCTGTTTGCTTTGAGATTGGCTGGAAATTTCTAGAGATTCTTTACTGGTTAGATCAAGAAGATTCAGCAGACAGAGCAGGCAGAGGCCTCGCCATCAGCAGCCCAGCTCAGGATGCCCATTGTTCCAGGTTAATGGGGTTGACCTGAGGAACTCCAGCCACGAAGAAGCCATCACAGCCCTGAGGCAGACCCCCCAGAAGGTGCGGCTGGTGGTGTACAGAGATGAGGCACACTACCGGGATGAGGAGAACTTGGAGATTTTCCCTGTGGATCTGCAGAAGAAAGCTGGCCGGGGCCTGGGCCTGAGCATTGTTGGGAAACGGTAAAGACATGCTGTGCGAGTCGGGATCTGCCTTTTTCATCCAGAGCTCTGATGCCTGTGAACGCTGAAAGAGAAAGCCTAATGTACAGTAGTGATGGGATTTCTAAAACTGAGATATTTATGAACATTTGACAACATGGGTCATATTTCTGAGCAAGGTCTTACCAAAAAAATTGTCATATCAATATAGAATTCCAAGCCCAATCAACCCAGACTGTCATATTTCTGTACAGAGTAAGAACAGCTAGCAAGGTTCTTTCACTTGGAATTACTAAGATCTGAGTTTTGCAGAGGTTAATTAAAGCAGCCATACCCAAGAAATACCTAGTATCAAGAATGAGATTTATCCAGTGTTGGGTCAAGAGCATTGCTTCAGCATGGAAATTAACATGGAACGTTGCTTTGTGTCATACTGTTAATTTCATACTATGTTGAAACTAGTTGAGTAGACATAGTTAAGAGATAAACATAATTCTTCATGATAGTAGTTTTCTATTAAGAAAAATGTCCTGCCGGGCACAGTGGCATGTACCTGTTGTCCCAGCTATGTGGGAAGATCACTTGAGGCCAGGAGTTTGAGGCCATAGTGTGCTATGATCATGGCTGTGAATAGCCACTGCACTTGAGCCTCTCAGGAAACATAACAAGACCCCATCTGTAGATTAAAAAAAAAGAAAAGAAAAGAAAAGGAAAAAAGAAAGAAAGATGTCCCCAAAGTAATAGTTTGCACCAAAAATGTAGGTAGCTACATCCTAGTGGCCAGGCTACTCTTTTGAAATATATGTTGCTGCCGGATGCAGTGGCTCATGCCTCTAGTCCCAGCACTTTGGGAGGCCGAGGTAGTTGGATCACTTGAGGTCAGGAGTTCAAGACCAGCCTCACCAATATGGTGAAACCCCATCTCTACTAAAAAATACAAAAAAATTAGCCAGGCGTGGTGGCAGGTGCCTGTAATCCTAGCTACTCAGGAGGCTGAGGCAGGAGAATTGCTTGAACCCAGGAGGCAGAGTTTGCAGTGAGCCGAGATCATGCCATTGCATTCCAGCCTGGGCAACAAGAGCTAAACTCCATCTCAAAAGTAAACAAATAAATAAATAATAAATAAAAAGAAATGCATGTTGCCTAGGCCAGGCATAGTGGCTCACGTCTGTAATCCCAACACTTTGGGAGGCTGAGGTGGGAGGATCACTTGAGGTGAGGAATTCAAGATCAGTCTGGCAACACAGCAAGACTTGTCTCTAAAACAGTTTTTTAAATAAAGAAAAATGAAGTCTATACTGCTTAACAGTAGCTTGTTCCAGGATGATATTACTAAGTTTCTCTTGCAGTGAATTGGAAAGGTAAGTAATAGCTTGAAACAAAGCCTGGCTTCCATGGTTTACTGGCTTTTAGGTATCTAGTATGTGTTTATCCCAACAGGACTATAGGATTTCCAGGTAATATCCTAATATGGCCTTAAAGTGTATCGACCATGTTGTTAAGGAAGAAATTAAGTTGGTTTTATGCATGTTACGTTATATGCCCTCACAGACCTCTGGTGACTAGCCTACTGCTTTTGTTCAACAGTCCAAGCTGTTATTAAAATAAAAATATTAGCTACAATTTTTGAGTACTGATTTTGGGCCAAGTATTGTGCTGTCATAATCTCATTTTTTTTTTTTTTTACTTCAGCACCATAAAACCATCACTCTAAAAATGTATTACCGAACCAAAAAAGCTGAGTCTCTTACATTTCTAAACAAAAATCAGTGCACATGTGGATGCAGAGCAACTGACAGAGCCAGTGCTGAAGTTTGCTTTCTTGTTTTGACGCATATGTATACCTGGTGCAGTTTCATTTAGAGTAATGTTTTTTGCTTTTAGTGAACATCAGTATTTCAGGTTGAGTTTGTAAGGAGCATTTACATTCCTTAGCACAAAAACTTGCATGGTAAAGGATGTATCATTCTCAAAAGTCACAATTTTCTTTGACTAACAATTCCATCACTACGACTTTATCTTAAAGATATACTTACAGATATTCATTGCTTGTTGTTTGCAATAGTTAAAGAATGGAAATAACCTGTATGTCCATCAGTAAGCTACTGGTAAGTGAAATTATGAAACATCATAGAATAGTATGTAGCCATTTAAAAAATGAGGAAGCTCCATGTGCTGATAAAGACGAATTGCCAAGGTATGAAAGAAACAAAAAGAAAATAAAACTAGGCCGGGCGTGGTGGCTCAAGCCTGTAATCCCAGCACTTTGGGAGGCCGGGACGGGCGGATCACGAGGTCAGGAGAACGAGACCATCCTGGCTAACACGGTGAAACCCCGTCTCTACTAAAAAATACAAAAAATTAGCCGGGCGAGGTGGCAGGCACCTGTAGTCCCAGCTACTCGGGAGGCTGAGGCAGGAGAATGGTGTGAACCCGGGAGGCGGAGCTTGCAGTGAGCTGAGATCCGGCCACTGCACTCCAGCCTGGGCGACAGAGCGAGACTCCGTCTCAAAAAAAAAAAAAAAAAGAAAAAAAAAAGAAAAGAAAACTGGAAGAAGAAAGGAGTATATGTGTGTGTATCGTGTCACATACACACGTATTATGGATGGAAATATTAGGTTGTGCCAATACTGCACTGCTGTATGGTATTAACAGAAATGGAAGCGGAGTGTTTATTTCTGACATCGTGAAAGGCGGAGCCGCAGACCTGGATGGGAGATTGATTCAGGGAGATCAGATCTTATCTGTGAATGGGGAGGACATGAGAAATGCCTCACAGGAGACAGTGGCCACCATCCTAAAGGTGAGTTGCTAGGCTGCTTTTTACTCAGCTGGCACAACTGAAGTCCAGTGGGAACTGTTCAGTCTAGCTTGATTATAAAATGGGTTGGACTTTATGCTAACTCTAGTTTTTACTGGAAATTTAATCTCTGATTATTTTAAATGAGCAGGAATAGCTTTAAAAGAAAGTTCTGTTATGTTGACTAACAGAATGAAAGGGAACCTGCTTTGGGATTTCACAAGCAAGTTCTTCATACTTGTGAACATTCTGAGTATCCGTGACTGTTCTCTAAATGCTTTTGATGAGATGGGCCCTCCAGGAGCCACGGAATTCATCCTCCTCTCTCTAGGGCTATGCCTATTGCTTTCATTACCCTTTTATAATTCATGGCTGCAGGAAGAGGCTCTGTTAAGATATTTCAGAATGTAAATGCTACTACTTTTCATTTCTGTTCTTTTCTTGCCTTTCCAAGTGTGCACAGGGGCTTGTGCAGCTAGAGATTGGAAGACTCCGAGCTGGTTCCTGGACCTCCGCAAGAAAGACATCACAGAACAGTCAGGTTGTCGATGGCTTCTCATCAGACTGACTCACTCTTCTGCCCCCATTGGCAGAAAACTCCCCATTTAATAAATGATTGTTTGGAAATAATATCTAATGTACAGCATATTCACAGCACCAAGTTTAGTGAATTTTCATGTGTTTGAAATAAAAATGAAAGGCGGGATGGAAATTCATTAATCCCTCGATTTTTCTCTCTATTGCTTGCAAATGTTTTCTTAGAACCACTTTTCTCTCTCACTATTAGTTTTTTGTTGCCTGTGCACGCATGTACACAGCTGTGTTTATTTAAAAAAAAGGCAACATCTGGTGGCAATTTGACCCTCATTAGCACAACATTGTTCTATTCATTCAATTAAATATTGCTGTAAAGTTAACTTGTGACTAGCCACTCACACATGGCTGAGGGCAATTAATGGCATATTCCTAGGAGAACCAAGTGTGGGGTTTTTTCCTGTGGGAGGGAGGCCTTAGTGGGTGATATTTTGTGGGTTAGCAAACATCTTATATTTATTTGCAAGGCTGATGTAAGTGCCATTTTTTTTTTAGCAAAGTATATTTAACTATATTTTTTTCATTGTAATGGCTGACAAAATCAAGATGGTAGACTGTATGGTTAGCCCCATGTGGTACATAATGAGACTATAGAAACTGATATGCGACCCCTTAGTCTCCTCTCTGGGTTATGGATAGGCCGCCTTAGTTTTGAGGTTAAAAGCATGACTTTTGGTCCCCTGCCTGGTTGCCTTATTTCTGAAGCCTCTCCAAGGCCTTTGTTCAGAAGATGCTCTGATCTTACAGTTAGCCCACAGGTACTTCTGGAAAGCTATTAGCCGCCTCCTGTTCCTCACTGGTGTTAAAAAATGAGTGAGGAAAATACCATTGTTCAGATAGGCTTACAGACTAGCTGGCTTATCTTAGGGAATCTTCAAAGCAGTCAAACCCAGTAAACACCATATTAAGTTTGAAACCCTTTTTTTTTTCATTTCTGGCTTACATAATGGGCAGCAAATATCTAAGACATGGTGCTGCTGTAGGATTGCATGAGTTAATAGTTAGTGATGATATTGGCCAGACTTCTATCAACAAACAAAACAGTTGTCTAGCCAGGATTCTTCCTTAATGGAAGACTCATCTTTGTTGAATGATTTCATTAAAGCCTTATTATATACAGAAAAATAAGAATGAAGCTATCCAGAGGAGCTTCCACTGAATCTCAGTCCAGATGGAGTTTGGCAAAAAGAAGGAAAAGGCATCTCAGACAGGGAAAATAGCATACACAAAGGCACAAAGAGGTAACAGGAGTTTGTGTGATTTAAGAAAAGTTTGGACTGATCAATAGGTAAGGTAGTAGATAGAACTGGATTTCTGTCCCTCTTGAGGAGTGTATGTGAGCATCTTCATAATTATTTATTTATTTATTTTTGAGACAGAGTCTCACTCTGTTGCCCAGGTTGGAGTGCAGTGCAATCTTGGCTTACTGTAATCTCTGCCTCCTGGGTTCAAGTGAGTCTCCTGCCTCAGCCTCTCAAGTAGCTGGGACTACAGGTGCCCGCCACCACATCCGGCTAATTTTTGTACGTTTAGTAGAGACAGGGTTTCGAAACATCATGGTCAGGCTGGTCTCAAACTCCTGATCTCAGGTGATCCACCCACCTCAGCCTCCCAAAGTATTGGGATTACAGGCATGAGCCATTGCGCCCAGGTGCATCTTCGTAATTTTTAAGTTCACACTTAAAGACAGAACTAGCAAATTTAGAAGCTGCATCATTAAATATCAAAAAAAAAAAAAAAAAAACCTATCATCATCACTTACCTGGTATATGAATGTGAGCTGTCATATTTTAGAAACCTGAGACAAAGTATCAAATGCTTTGCCCTACTCTTCTTGCACAGAATTTTAATTTCAGAGGGTAGGAGTTTAATTCAATTTTTGAAAACAGTAAACATATCATCACCTTGGTTAAAATTATGGGTGAGATAGAAGAGTTTGCCCTATTTGGCTAATTAGAAGAAGGCTGGTAGCCGACTGTGAAAAGGAAATGTCTTCCCATCATGATGAGTTGAAGACTGACCCTGGTGGGCAAAAACAAGATTCCATTGCCAAACATTTTTACATCCAGACCTGTTTTAAAAATCAGGATCTTGTAGGAACACAGATTTCCTTCTGAATAGTTACAAAATAGGGAGATAAATGCCTTCTTTTGAGCACTAAGGAGAATAAGCTGTTGACTTAATTTATAGAAAGTGAGTTCATTAAGAGAGAAATAACTTCTAGCTTTGGGGCCACCAAGCGTCTTTTTTTAAAGTGACTTTCCCCACAAACCAGGAAGAAATTTCCTTACCCTGCAGAGGAAGGAATTCTTGCGAGATCTTTTCCTCAGTCAACTAAGGCAACACAGCCAGGCAAAGTGTACTTTTATAAATGTCTTGGGGCCGGGCGTGGTGGCTCATACCTGTAATCCCAGCACTTTGGGAGATCGAGGTGGGCAGATCACTTGAGGGCCAGAGTTTAAGACCAGCCTGGCCAAAGAGCCTGGTGAAGCCCTGTCTGTACTAAAGATTAGCTGGGCATGGTGGTGGGCTCCTGTAATCCCAGCTACTCGGGAGGCTGAGGCAGGAAAATCGCTTAAATCTGGGAGGCGGAGGTTGCAGTGAGCTGAAACTGCGCCAGTGCACTCCAGCCTGGGTGACAGAGGGAGACTCCTCAAAAATTATAATACAATACAATAAAGGTCTTGGCAAACACATCTTTCTGAAATTTTTTAAAGGCAAAAGTTATAATATGCTGCACTTCCTGTTCTGAGTAGTTATCTATTATAGTACCATTTATTTAAATCATATCCTTTAAGGAAAAATATAAAAACACTCTTTTAAATGTATATAGCCACTGTGAAGTATATTGAGATCTGCAACTTACTTTGAAATGAATTTAAAAAAAGAAATAGATGAGTGATGAATAGATAAATAACTATGTGATAAAGGAAACATAGCAAAATACTAATTGTGAAATGTAGGTGCCATTTATATGGACGTCTATTGTATAATTCAGCTTTTCTATATATTTGAGGGTTTTCATATTTTAGGAATTAAAATATTAAGCAAAATTTTCATCAGAGAGTTAAGAAAATGTACCAAATTATAATTTATGAACTGATAACGGTGATCTTAGGCTTAGCTTAAAGTTTTGATGCAGAATAATTCATTAGAAAAAATTATTCATTATTTGCAATACTGTTGTCTATATAAAGAAGGCTCTTCACTATGTATACAATTTTTGTTGAATAGCCACTAGCCTTAAAAGACTACACAGTATTAACCTCACATATTCATTTAAATGAATAAAGGGACAAGTAATGGAGGTCTAGCAGATTGGACTAAATTATTACAGATTCCAGGAAAATATTTGAGAAAAAATGTTATATATCCCTAAAACAAGCCTTTTTAAAAACCCTTGAGATTTGGTGCTTTTTTCCCCACAATTGAGGGTTCTATTTTGGCAGGTTTCTGCTAATCAAGGTCTTATTATACTTGTTTTAGCAAAATACATAATACATTTTAGGTAATAAGGGAATACCCAAATACATTTTGGGTAATAAGGTTGACTGTAACCCCAAATGAAACATAGTGCCCATTAGCTGACTATATATACATAAACACTATGTGGCAACCTAGGAAAATGGTTTTGATTTTATGTGGAGCAAGAACAGCTGAAATGATTGTATGTTCTTCATCTTGGTGATTGAAACCATATACAAAAGCACATATAATGGAGAAAGCAATGGGGGAAATGTCTAAATGGGATTGGGTTGAGGTAGTAAGAGAATAAGTGTGGGTGATTTTTGTTTTCTTTCTCGGCCTCTTCATGATTTTCTGTTAGATGGTTATGGTGACATCAGTAATTGGCACACTAATGGATAAGTATGCATTTTGGGGGCCAAGTCAGTGTCTGCACACAGGTGACCCCTGGGTCTTTCTTTCAGGGCAGTCAACAGAGCGCACACAGCAGCTGTCATCCCTCCTTCGCTCCTGTCATCACTGGCCTGCAAAACCTGGTTGGCACAAAAAGAGTTTCAGATCCTTCCCAGAAAAATTCAGGTATTACACAGACACACCCACAGCAAAACTATCCTGTTACCCAAATTTAAAATATATATATATATATATATATATGTATGTATGTATGTGTGTGTGTGTGTTTTTAAAAAGTCCTCTTTAATTTAAATGTTTTTTAATTTTTTGAGCTTGGCTGCATAAGCTGAGCTTTCTGAAAGGCCTGTTCTGAAGGTAAGAAAGCCGTAGAGATTCCTTCAGTGGTGGTCAGGCACGGTGGCTCATGCCTGTAATCCCAGCACTTTGGGAGGGCCATGGCAGGCAGATTACCTGAGGTCAGGAGTTCGAGACCAACCTGGCCAACATGGCGAAACCCCGTCTCTATTAATACAAAAAAATTAGCTGGTTGTGGTGGCACACGACTGTAGTCCCAGCTACTTGGGAGGCTGAGGCAGGAGAATTGCTTGAACCTGGAGTGGGTGGTAGAGGTTGCAGTGAGCCGAGATGGTGCCACTGCACTCCAGCTTGGGTGACAGAGCAACACTCCGTCTCAAGGAAAAAAAAAAAATTCCTTCAGTGGCACAACACAGAGCACCTGAAAAACAGAAAAGCAGAAAGCTGGAGTGCATCATAAAGTAAAATTATTTACAAAGAGAAAATTAATAAATTACAGGTCACTGAAGAAAGGTGAGAAGTGTGTATACCTTCTATGGGAAAATTGGGCCAGTTAAAAAGAAAAAAAAGTGTGTATATCCTTGGGGACAGGATGGGACAAGAGGTCCTTTTAAGTCTTTTGTTGAATGGAGGGTTATCTTTGATTAAGGTAGAAAAAAATGTACAATGAAACACAGATGACTCTGCTGGACGCGGTGGCTCATGCCTGTAGTCCTAGCACTTTGGGAGACCAAGGCGGGCGGATCACCTGAGGTCAGGAGTTCGAGACCAGCCTGGCCAGCATGGAGAAACCTCGCCTCTACTAAAAATACAAAAATTAGCCGGGCGTGGTGGCACATGCCTGTAATCGCAGCTACTCGGGAGGCCGAGGCAGGAGAATCGCTTGAACCCAAGAGGCAGAGATGGCAGTGAGCTGAGATCGAACCACTGCACTCCAGCCTGGGTGACAGAGTGAGACTCCATCTAAAAAAAACAAAACAAAACACAAATGACTCAATCCTCCAAGCATTTACTCACCATGTTCCAGGCAGCTGCTGCTATATAGCGCATCAACTTTTGTCAGACCAAATGATTATGGCCACATCAATCTCAGACAGAGAGCACTTCTTAAAAATAGAGGACACAGCAGGCTGGGTACGGTGGGTCACTTGAGGTTGAGAGTTTGAGACCAGCCTGGCCAACTTGGTGAAACCGGGTCTCTACTAAAAATACAAAAATTAGCTGGGCATGGTGGCGGGCGCCTGTAATCCCAGCTGTTTGGAGGCAGAGGCAGGAGAATTGCTTGTATCTGGGAGGCAGAGGTTGCAGTGAGCTGAGATGGTGCCACTGCACTCCAGCCTGGGTGACAAAGCGAGACTTGTCTCAAAAGAAAAAAAAAAGAGGACATGGCCCCTGGTGACTTGGCTACCAGTATGGATGCTGAGGAGGGGTGTACAATACCTGCTTGCTTTAGTGTCTTATCTTGAAAGACCGAGAAAATGAAACCATTTTTCATGGGACAATATTATATCCTAAATATATTATTTTTTAATGTTAAAAAGTTAATTGTGTTGCTTCTTTATAGGCACAGATATGGAACCAAGGACTGTTGAGATAAACAGGGTAAGTCAGTCATTTTGCTATATATGTTTTTCTGGTTTGTGTTGGATTTGCATTAAATGTACATTTTCCCCAATACAATTTATTGGATTGTAAGTGTGCTCTTTCAAGTTACTGAGATAAAAATATGGTCTAAATAACATCAATAAATAGACTTAGAAAAGTACAGTAGAGCACAGAGATGACCTCTATGAATTTTTTGGCAAATCTCATCCACTATATTCTGTGCCTGTAAGTTTTATTTTTTTTTTTCAATCTTAGTCTTTTAACCTGTACATGTAAAGTTTTATAAAACAAAAATGGTATCATGTGGCACATACTAAGTGAGTATTTTTTGACAGCATGTGGCATGATTTTTATTGATTTCATAGTACTCCAGCATATGAATGTGCTATAAGTTTCTTTTCTTTTTTTTTTTTTTTTTTTTGAGACAGAGTCTTGCTCTGTCACCCAGGCTGGAGTGCAGTGGCGTGATCTCAGCTCACTGCAAGCTTCGCCTCCCAGGTTCACACCATTCTCCTGCCTCAGTCTCCCGAGTAGCTAGGACTACAGGCGCCTGCTACCACACCTGGCTAATTTTTTGTGTTTTTAGTAGAGACAGGGTTTCACCGTGTTAGCCAGGATGATTTTGATCTCCTGACCTCATGATCTGCCCGCCTGAGCCTCCCAGAGTGCTGGGATTACAGGAGTGAGCCACTGCACCCAGCCAAACATGCTATAAGTTTCTTAACCAGTTTCCTATTATTGAACAATTAGCATATTTCTCGATTTTTGCTATCTTTTATAGTAAAACATCTTTATATTTTTGCCCATATCATGAGTAATTTCCTCAGGATTAATTCCTAGAAATGAAATTTCGGGGTCAAAAGCCAAGTTTGTTATTAGAGACTTTTATACATGTTGCTAAATTCCGCTTTTGAGAAGATTGTATAAGATGTATTTCAGTTCATAAATTTGTTGAACCCTGATTTTCGGACTCCTCTGTGATGATATCTAATGAAAGTAGACTCTTTTTTTCTTTTTCTTTTTCTTTTTGAGATGGAGTCACTGTGTCGCCCAGGCTGGAATGCAGTGGCGCGATCTCAGCTCAGTGCAACCTCCACCTCCGGGGTTCAAGCAATTTTCGTGCCTCAGTCTCCCAAGTAGCTGAGACTACAGGCATGCACCACCACGCCTGGTTAATTTTTGTATTTTCTGTAGAGGCACAGTTTCTCCATGTTGGCCTGGCTAGTCTCGAACTCCTGCCATCAAGTGATCCAACCTCCTCAGCCTTCTGAAGTGCTGGGATTATAGGCATGAGCCACCAGCCCCGGCCAAAAGTAGACTTTTATTTTGCTCACTTTGACCTAAATGAGGGGTTCAAGAACAAATAACGACCTTGTTGTAATCATGGTAATCCACTGCAGTAAAGTGATATCCAGCAGAGCTTACTTCTCTAGATTTAATGATACCTCTGTTTGAGAGCATTCTACCATTTATTAGTTGCATTAGTTTGCTAGATCTGCAGTTACAAAACACCCCAGACTGGGTGGCTTAAACAACGGGAATTTATTTTCTCACAGTTCTGAAGGCTAGATCCAAGATGAAGGTGTCTGCACGTTTGGTTTTTCCTGAGGCCCCCCTCCTTGGAATGCAGATGTCCGCTTTCTTGCTGTAGCCTCACGTGGCCTTTTTTGTGTGTCACTCATCATCCCTGGTGTCTCTCCTATGTCCTAATCTTTTCTTATAAGGACACCAGTCACATTGGACTGGGGCTCACCCTGGCCTCATTTTAAAGGCCCTATCTCCAAATACAGTCACATTTTGAGGCCCTGGTACTTAGGGCTTCAGCATGTGATTCTTAGGGGGACACAATTCAGCCTGTACATTAGCTGTACAGCTGGGTGTGGTGGCTCATACCTGTAATCCCAGCATTGTGGGAGGCCGAGGTGGGAGGATCACTGAACCCAGTAGTTTGAGACCAGCCTGGGCAATATGGGGAAACTCTGTCTCTACAAATAATTTTTTTTTTAATTAGTCAGGCATGGTGGTGCATGCCTGTGGTCTATTTGGGAGGCTGAAGTGGGAGGATCACTTGAGCTCAGGAGGTTGAGGCTGCAGTGAGCCGTGATCATGCCACGGCACTCCAGCCTGGGCGACAGAGTAAAACCCTGTCTCAAAAAAAAAAAAAAAAAAAAAGGCCATTAGCTCTATAATAGTTAGCAAGTCAACCTCAACCTCAATTTTCGCGTCTGTAGAATGGGAGTGATAACACTAACTTACCTCAAAGGTAAATATTGTTGTGTGGATTAAGTGAGGTAATGAATGTAATATCTTTAGCATAGTACCTAGTGCATCGGGAATGCCTAGGAAGTGGCTCTGTTGTTATTAGCTACAGCTTTGACTAAATCTGCCTTATTTGTTCCCAGTATTTTTCCACCAGAGTAGCAACTCAAATGTTCCTATCATGGGGAAGCTAAATGTACCAACAGTATAGATAATTATGGATAAATTAAGGAAACATCATGATGGATTTAAACAAAGCCAAAAAATTATTGCATACATTTCTCCCCTAAGATTTCAAAAATAATATTATTTTATATTTCCTTAGTCATTTCAGCCACTTGTTTTTACAGGCTTTTGTAATAAAGCCTGCTCCTACCTACCCTATTCTACCACACGTGAGCCAAGCAGAAATTTCTTTCTTTTTTTTTCTGAGAGAGTCTCGCTCTGTTGCCCAGACTGGAGTGCACTGGTACAATCTCGGCTCACTGAAACCTCCACCTCCCAGGTTCAAGTCATTGTCCTCCCTCAGCCTCCCAAGTAATTGGGATTACAGGTGCATGCCACCATGCCCAGCTAATTTTTTGTATTTTCATTAGAGACAGAGTTTCACCATGCTGGCCTGGCTGGTCTCAAACTCCTGACCTCAAGTGATCCACCCACCTCGGCCTCCCAAAGTGCTGGGATTACAGGAGTGAGCCACCGCACTCAGCCTCTAAGCTTCTGCTATGCTGGTTTGGGTCTGTCCCACACATACGTAGCCTGAGAGTTCTGTGGGTTCACAAACAGAACTGAGGATTCGTTTTCTTCAGCTTCCTCTACTCTGCTTTTCTTCTCTTTCCCTCTTTTTCCTGATTCTTCTGCCTAGAAGGATGGAATTTCTATCTGAATGTTAGCATTCAGCCTACCTTTCCAGCTCCTTGACTGGGAATCGCCCTCAGGGTAAAGCTGCCAGGAAAAAAATAAAACTGGGAATTTCCCCTCGCTGCTGTCGTTTCTCCGAGTTTTGACTCCCCACCACACTTTATTTGGTTTCTTTTTGTTTCAGAGGCTCCAGGTAGTTGTTTTTTACATTTTGACTAGACATCTTGATTGTAACCAGCAGGAGAGAGATGCTGTCACGTGTCTGTGCTACCATGCCAGAACTGGGACTTGTCATTTGTTCTTTTAGTGATTTTAAAAATATTAACCCTATGATACTAATGTGGGAAAAGACTGGACTAGAGCCAAGTCTCTTCACCAGAGTCCATCTTGGGGAACATTTTCAGCCACATTTTATGTCTCTCTTCAAACTGTTGTCACTACAGTGGGTGTCCTCTCAGATCCTTTGTTTTAACGCAGTCTTTTAAAGCCAAATGTGTTTGTTCACACCCAGAAGAGCATAGTATGTGTGGCAGTTTAATCATAAACACCATATGAGAATATACTTGCCAAGTCTGCATCAGAATTGGCCACTAAACTAAGCAGCTGCATAGGGCGTTGTGTGTGTGCGCGTGTGTGTGTGTGTGTGTGTTTAATTTACTCCTGCTATTGCCTTTTATTGAGCCTTTTCTGTAGGCCATGAGTGTGCCATACCATCTCATTTAATGCTCAGACCAACACTGTCAGGTATGTAGTATTCTTCTCATTTTATATATAGAGATGGAGGCTTTAAGAGGTAGTCAGCCTAAATAACAAACAGAGAGGCTCTCTAAAAGAAAATGGTGTTTATTGAGGAATGGGAATATGCGGGCCATGGTAGACTACGTGCATATTCAGGCAGGTAAGGAAAATAAAAGTTTTTAGAGGACAAAATGAGGAATATATAATTATTTTGAGATAATTATCCTTGGCTACAAAGATTAATAACAGGGGTGACACACAGCCCAAGGCTGGACAGGCATTTGCCGGACAAATGCACTTGTGGAAACTTTTTTTTATGTAAGGTTGTGACGTCCTTCCTGCAGGGTTGTGGTTTTTGCAGTCTTTTGTGATAATTTTTGTTATCAGACATACAAGCCTGAGAACCCTTTCTTCATAGCCTTTCCTGGCTCTATTGGTAAGGATTTTTTTTTTAACACAAGTGACTCCAATTTGATTCTGACAATTTTCACAAGGTTAAGTAACTTCCCCCAAGACCCCACAACTAATTAAGAGCTAGAGCTGGGGCTGGGCACGGTGGCTCACACCTGTAATCCCAGCACTCTAAGAGACCAAGACGGGTGGATCACCTGAGGTCAGGAGTTCAAGACTAGCCGGGCCAACATGGTGAAGCCCTGTCTCTACTAAAAATACAAAAAATTAGCCAAGCGTGATGGCGTGCACCTGTAATCCTAGCTACTCAGGAGACTGAGGCAGGAAAATTGCTTGAACCTGGAAGGCAGAAGTTGCAGTGACCTGAGATCGTGCCATTGCACTCCAGTCTGGACAACAAGAGCGAAACTTTGTTCAAAAAAAAAAAAAAAAGAGCTAGAGCTGTCTACTCCGAAGTCTCCACATTTAACTCCTGTGTTATCTTGGCCTCCTACCTCATGGAGGGATTTTGTTCAACAGCTATCTGGGGATAGTCAGTTTGTGGCTCTTTATTAAAAATATAAGCATTATGTTTTCTTTCTTTTTTAGGAGCTCAGTGATGCCCTTGGAATCAGTATTGCTGGAGGAAGAGGAAGTCCCTTAGGAGATATCCCTATATTTATTGCCATGATTCAGGCCAGTGGAGTGGCTGCACGGACACAGAAGCTTAAAGTAAACAAAAGATAACTGGTTGAAGGGCTAACAGCATGTGGTGGGGTGGGAGAGGAAGTTGCAGCCCTGGGCGCCTTGTTTAAAACAGGAATTCCAATAGCCATCAGAGACCCAGGCTGAGGGCAAGATGCATTAAAGAAGCTTTATACCTTTAGAAATTCATTAGGTCCCCAGGCACGTAAAAATATTATTATTTGTATCAAAGCTTCTCAATAAAAGAAGAAATTGCAGCCCCTTTGCAAACCCTCCTTTACCCTTTTAAGTACCTCATTTCACCCAAACTCAGCTCTCAACTGAGAGACATTTGACCTTAGAGTCTTCCCTCAATCAAAAGAATCACCATTTTTATGATTTCTCCCCCTTGTTGCCCCTTAATCTTAATTTCAGTAGAAAAATAAAGCAGAAAATATTTGGCTTCCTCATTAGAACTTTATTGAACAGTTAATGTGTACACCTCGCTATTACTGGCAATGGATGTATGAAACACCACCATTACCAAAATACAAAAGTGGCCTACTGTGCTTTTTAATAATCAAATCTGACCCCCTTCTTGTTGCTCTTATTTGTCTGTATTTGGGGAAAGCCAAAAAAATTCCTCATGCTTCTTGAACATGTATACACAGTAGTAACGCAGAATCCTCACAATAGCCACCAATGGGAAATAGGACTTGCAAAGAATTTTAAGCATTCTTCTCAAATTTAATTTTTCTTAATGATAGTGATTTTCTGTCACTTTTGTGCTTCCAGGTTGGGGATCGGATTGTCAGCATTAACGGGCAACCTTTGGATGGGCTGTCTCACGCGGATGTGGTTAATCTGCTGAAGAACGCCTTCGGGCGCATTATCCTGCAGGTATTGCGATCAATGGAGCACGCAGCTGTGCGAGGCAGATAAGTGGCACGCAAAAAAGATTGAGCGTCACTGGCAGTAGGCATCGCCACCCAGCAGGGTGCTTGCTGATGTGAATTATGAAGGTTGAAAGCAAGAAATTATTATTTTTATTCAAAAATTCTTTAATGCCACCCATACAGGCAGTGAGCATGATTATATGAAAGCATAACAAGGGGAGAAAAATTACTCTCTGCTTCACATGATAAATCAACACGGCTTTTAGCTTCCAGTGTTCTTTTGTAAATCAGTTTGTAAGGAATAAGAAATGATTTCTTTTCTTATGCCCAAAGACTGTTACTGAACTGCCCAAGTGCTGTTTCTTCTTTTCCCCTTAAACGAAGAGGAAAAATACAATGCTCTTTTTCTTGTAGCATAGATTGCCAACACTGTTAAATTCTCACTGCATAGCAGTCATCAACCAAGGCAGAAAATCAGCTGTGGTCCCCAGCAGTATTGTTCCGAGACACGAGGAAATATACCAAGATATAAAAGCAAAGTGTGCTGTTAATTACCCCTGCTTATATTTTAGCCTTTCAAATGTCTCTGAGATTGACACCATGCAGTGACTGAGAGGCAGCATAATGGCAGTGAGTTTCATTAATGAGTTTCCCCAGAAATGTATGCTTACCACACTTCTGCAGAGGTAATATAAAATGGTTTATAGGTAGCCAGGCGCGGCGGCCTATACCTGGAATCCTGGCATTTTGGGAGGCTGAGGCAGGTGGATCATATGAGGTCAGGAGTTCAAGAGCAGCCTGGACAACATGGTGAAACCTCGTCTCTATTAAAATACAAAAATTAGCCAGGGGTGGTGATGGGTGCCTGTAATCCCAGCTACTCTGGAGGCTGAGGCAGGAGAATGACTTGAACCCGGGAGAAGGAGGTTGCAGTGAGCCGAGATTACTCCACTGTACTCCAGCCTGGATAACAGAGTGAGACTGTCTCAAAAATAAAATAAAATAGTTTATAGATAAAAAGAATAAAGCCCACCGTTTACTACCTTAGAGAGAGGGCCAGCCAGCCACTCATCATTCTAGCCTTAAAATAAGAAATTTGGGCTGAGTGCAGTGGCTCACAACTATAGTCCCAGCACTTTGGGAGGCTGAAGCAGGTGGATCACTTGAGGCCAGCAGTTCAAGACCAGCCTAGGTCATAGCAAGACCCCATCTCTAAAAAAAATTAAAATAAAGAAGTTAGCCTGGCGTGGTGGTGTGTGTCTGTAGTCCTAGCTACTCAAGAGACTGAAGTAGGTGGATGGCTTGAGCCTAAGAGTTGGAGGCTACAGTGAGCCATGATTGTGCCACTGCATTCCTGCCTGGGCAGCAGAGTGAGACCCTGGCTCAAAATAAATAAAAAATATATAGGAAGTTCGAATTGAAAAACCATTACATAGCTGGGCACAGTGGCTCACACCTGTAATCCCAACACTTTGGGAGGCCAAGGCAGGAGAATTGCTTGAGCCTGGGATTTTTGAGACCAGCCTGGGCAATGTGGTATGATACCCATCTCTACAAAAAAAAAATATAGATAGATATTTAATAATAATAAATAAAAATTAGAAAAAAAGAAAAACCATTACATTTGGGACAAGCAATTCGTGGTGTTTAATATCTGTGGTCTAAGTCCAAAGTGTCAAAACAGACATTTAAAAAGTAAGTGACTGATGTATACATATGTAACAAACCTGCACGTTGTGCACATGTACCCTAAAACTTAAAGTATAATAATAATGATAATAAAATAAAGTAAAATTTTAAAAAGTAAGTGGCTTTCAGTATGTATGAGGAGTATAATGAAAATCCTGGCCAGGCGCGGTGGCTCAAGCCTGTAATCCCAGCACTTTGGGAGGCCGAGACGGGTGGATCACGAGGTCAGGAGATCGAGACCATCCTGGCTAACACGGTGAAACCCCGTCTCTACTAAAAAAATACAAAAAACTAGCCGGGCGAGGTGCCGGGCGCCTGTAGTCCCAGCTACTCGGGAGGCTGAGGCAGGAGAATGGCGTGAACCCGGGAGGCGGAGCTTGCAGTGAGCTGAGATCTGGCCACTGCACTCCAGCCTGGGCGACAGAGCGAGACTCTGTCTCAAAAAAAAAAAAAAGAAAAAGAAAATCCTGTCAGTTTACTATCACACTGGTCTTTAAGTTAAAATTGTAAAGGAAAAGAAAAGAAAATCCTGTCACTAATTTCAAGGGAGTTTATGTGATAGGCCAAATATTATTAAATTATTTGGGTCCCTGATCGTCTATTGAACACAAATCAAAACAGTGTGTGGACTGGGCATAGAATCTGCTTCCCCTCAACTCCTCATCCTCCCTTTCAGTGGAAACCTGCATAGTTACCTGCATTCCTTCCTCCACCCCACAAATCTTTGCTTTCTGAAATGGGTGGCTGTGCTTGCTCATCCTTCGCGTTATGCTGACCCCTAGAGGCAGTACGGTGCAGCTCTTCAGTGTGGAGCCCAGGACCTTGAATTACAAAGACCTTACGAGGAGCCTACTTCAAATGTAACTGACCAGAAAAAAAGGCTCTCCCTTAGCAAAATCTTGTATTGATATTTGCACATATTGATATAATTTGTTCAGCTCTGTCTTCCTCACAAATAAATAAGAAGACACAATTAGCCGGGTGTGGTAGCACATGCTTGTAATCCCAGCTACTCAGGAGGCTGAGGCAGGAGAATCGCTTGAACCCGGAAGGCAGAGGTTGCAGTGAGCCAAGATCACCCCATTGCACCCCAGCATGGGCAACAAGAGTCAGACTCCGTCTCAAAAAAAAAAAGCACATAGAAACTAGCTGCTCGGAGGCTGAGGCAGGAAGATCACTTGAGCAGAAGAGTTTGAGGCTGCAGTGAGCTATGATCATAGCACCGCACTCAGCAATGCACTCATAGTCACTCTGTTGCCCAGCTCTAAATAAGTAAATAATAACATTATGTAACTATAATGTCATAATAATAAAAGCCAATATAACCAAACATTAGTATGAATGAATTATTATTATTTTATTTTTTTGAGACAGAGTCTCACTCTGTTGTCCAGGCTGGAGTGCAGTGCAACCTCCATCTCCCGGGTTCAAGCAAGTCTCCTGCCTTAGCCTCCCAAGTAGCTGGGACTACAGGCATGCACCACCATGCCTGGCTAATTTTGTATTTTCAGTAGAGATGGGATTTTACCATGCTGGCCAGGCTGGTCTCAAACTCCGGACCTCAAGTGATCTGCCTGCCTTGGCCTCCCAAAGTGCTGGAATTACAGGCATGAGCCACCACGCCTGGCTGCATGAATTATTAGTAGCATGGGGATTTGTGGTGTTTTGGTAGAAGGAAAATGTGAGTTAAATCTTTATCTTCCACAATAAGAAGTAATTAGATATCAAAAATTTTAAAATCAAGAAGTAGAAGTAAAACTGTTATTTAAGAATATGGAAGCACAGCCTGGCCAACATAGAGAAACCTTGTCTCTACTAAAAATACAAAAAAGTAGCCGGTCGTGGTGGTACACCTCTGTAATCCTGGCTACTCAGGAGGCTGAGGCGGGAGAATCACTTGAACCCCAGGGTTAGAGGTTGTAGTGAGCCGAGATCTCGCCACTGCATTCTGGCCTGGGCAACGTGAACATGGAAGCAAATACTAGGAGAAACCGTTGAAAGTAGTTGCTTTTAGGGAGTAAGAATCTGTAATGGGGGTAAAGGAGCAAGGACTCTTTCATTAAATACTATAGAATCATTTTGACTTTTAAAATTATATAAATGGGCCAGGCGCGTGACTCACACCCATAATCCCAGCACTTTGGGAGGTCGAGGCTGGCAGAGCACTTGAGCCCAGAAGTTTGAGACCAGCTTGGACAACATGGTGAGACCCCATCTGTACCAAAAAAAATACAAAAATTAGTCATACATAGTGGCATGCACTTGTAGTCCCAGCTACTGGTGAGGCTGGGGTGGGAGGACTGCTTGAACCCGGGGGGCAGAGGTTGCAGTGAGCCAAGATCGTGCCTCCAGCCTGGATGACAGAGGGAGATCCTGTCTCAAAATTAAAAAAAAAAAAAAAAAAAAGACGTAAGTGAATAGGTGTGATTTTTTTTAAATTGAGATAAAAAGTTGTTGGAAAGTATTAGAACTACAGAGGATTGAGTAGATTTTTAAAACATAGGAAACAAGTAGAACTTAAAAATAATGTAACAGTTAAGTGGAAGAGTTGGCTAGCTAAATTTTCATCTCTTAGAGTACGGAGTCGATGGACACCAAGATAGTACATTTCAAAATAGGCATATAAGAATATTACTTAGCTTATTCTTTAGAATTAAAAAGAGAAAAGTTCAGTGTGCTTCTAGGGAGGGCAAGTGTTGAATTTTTTTATTATGTGCTGTACTATTTAATTTTTTATTATGTACACACAAAGAGATATTTAGAAAAAAAAGAATATGGACAGGCATGGTAGCTCATGCCTGTAATCCCACCACTTTGGGAGGCCAAGGCAGGTGGATCACTTGAGGTCAGGAGTTTGAGACCAGCCTGGCCAACATGGTGAAATCCCATCTCTACTGAAAATACAAAAATTAGCCGAGTATGGTGGCACGCACCTGTAGTCCCAGCTACTCGGGAGGCTGAGGCAGGAGAATGGCGTAAACCCGGGAGGTGGAGCTTGCAGTGAGCTGAGATCCGGCCACTGCACTCCAGCCTGGGTGACAGAGCGAGACTCCGTCTCAAAAAAAAAAAAAAAAAAAAAAAAGAACCAAGAATATAGGTCCGTTTGAAAAGCAGCTAAATGGAATTGAGTAGAATGGTGCTTCTCAAACTTTAGCACGCTCCAGGAACACCTGGAGGGCTCCCCCAGCATTTCTGATTTTGCAGGAGTGGCATGGGATTCAAGAATTTGCATTTATTTATTTATTTATTTATTTTTGAGACAGAGTTGCACTCTGAAGCCCAGGCTGGAGTGCAGTGGCACAATCTCAGCTCCACTGAACCTCCACCTCCTGGGTTCAAGCGATTCTCCTGCCTCAGCCTCCCAAGCAGCTGGGACCACAGGCACCCACCACCATGCCCGGCTAATTTTTGTATTTTAGTAAAGACAGGGTTTCACCATGTTGGCACGCTGGTCTTAAACTCCTGACCTCAGGTGATCCGCCTGCCTTGGCCTCCCAAAGTGCTGAGATTACAGGCATGAGCCACTGTGCCCAGCCAGTTTTGCATTTCTTCTAACAAGCTCCTAGGTATTGGTGATGCTGCTAATTCAGATCCCATGCCTCAGACCCAGTGGAGTAGGGCATTATTTAGGGATGAATATAGGTCTCCCCACATTATTCTCTTCATCTGAAACGCCCTTCTCACCCTACTCACATCTTTTTTTTTTTTTTTAGAGAGACAAGGTCTCGTTATATTGCCCATGCTGGCCTCTAACTCCTAGGCTCTAGAGATTGTCCCACCTCAGCCTTCCAAAGTGCTGGGATTACAGGCGTGAGCCATCACAGCCAGCCCTCTCTTCTTTTCTTTTTTCTTTTTTTCTTTTTGTTTGAGACGGAGTTTTGCTCTTGTTGCCCAGGCTAGAGTGCAATGGTGTGATCTTGGCTCACTGCAACTTCCACCTCCCAGGTTCAAGCGATTCTCCTGCCTTAGCCCCCCGAGTAGCTGGGATTACAGGCATGTGCCACTATGCCTGGCTAATTTTGTATTCTTAGAAGAGATAGAGTTTCATCATGTTGGTCAGGCCAGTCTTGAACTCCAGACCTTATGTGATCCGCCCACCTCCGCCTCCCAAAGTACTGGGATTACTGGTGTGATCCACCACGCCCGGCCTCTTTTCTTTATAAATTTTGGAAAATCCTTTGTTTAGAAACTCTCCATCCAAGAGTAGGGAGTGCCTGGGTGTTGATGTCCTTCCAGACCATTGTTCTCCAAAGCCGGAGGAATCTGTGTCTGTGCCTCGGGCGCAGGGCCTCGCCCAGAGCAGATACCTCGTCAGTGCTGCTCACATGGAGTTGCTGAGTCATTCCAATCAAGCTGAAGGACATGAACTAATAGGGAACAAATCAGCACAGTTACCAATTTAGTCCAGAAAAATTCAAGTAGGGGAGGAAGATGGATGGCTTACCCAGGGTTGGGAATGGAAAAGGTGTGTCATTGAGGGTGCAGAGCAGGCATGTCGTGGCCTGTGTGAGCATCATTAAAGGAATGATCTGCGATTAGGTCTTTACCTTAGTTGCATAATAAAATCACTGATTTTAATACCTGTTCCTGGGCCCCACCCCAGAGATTCAGATATAATTTTTCTGGGATATGGCATGGACATCAGAGGATTTTAAAATTTCTTGGTTGATTCTAACATGCAGCCAGGGGTAAGAAAAGTAGTCTACAAGGTTTGCAAATAAAAAGTCAACTAATGCTTAAGCCAGGTGCGGTGGCTCACGCCTGTAATCCTAGCACTTTGGGAGGCTGAGGTGGGTGGATCCCTTCAGGTCAGGAGTTCAAGACCACCCTGTCCAAGGTGGTGAAACCCCCTCTCTACTAAAAATACAAAAATAGGCTTATTTTTCATTACAGGCATGTGCATGGTAGCACAGGCCTGTAAACCCAGCTGCTCAGGAGGCTGAGGCAGGAGAATCGCTTGAACTTGGGAGGCAGAGGTTGCAGTGAGCTGAGATCGCACCACTGCACTCCATCCTGGGCAACAGAGCGAGACTCCACCTCAAAAAAAAAAAAAAAAATCCAAATTAATGCCATGAAGACAGTGATAAACTGCAGGAAAAGGACAAAGACCTAAGGTTTGAAAGTTGAAGACCTAGCCCAAGTTAGATAGGAGAGGTAGGCTGTGGTGTCAGAAAGTTGTGAGTTTGAATCCTTTTACTAAAGTCTAACCTTCTATTCCTCTAAAACAGGGACTGTGGAGCTCCTTTCTTAACAAGGTTGCTCTGAGGATTAAATGAGGTGTGATGTAATGTGTCTAATAAATACAGTATGTTGCAAATGGTAAATACTAAGTGGCATCTTATTACTTTCATTGTAATAACATAGGCTTGAAGTTAGAGGATACTAAAATTCCTTTATAAAATCCTGAAAGTGGAGTGGTTTTCCAGGTGGCATTTGAGGTGTGTGCCACTAGGTGGCGATGTGGCTGGAAGTCAGTTTGCCCTTTTCAAATTTTACTCCAAATGCTTCACACTTCAGACCTAAGATTTTTTTTTTTTTTTTTTTTTTTTTTTTAAAGACGGAGTTTGGCGCTTGTTAGACTGGAATGCAATGGTGCGATCTCGGCTCACTGCAACCTCCGCCTCCTGGGTTCAAGCGATTCTCCTGCCTCAGCCTCCTGAGTAGCTGGGTGTGGCGCATGTGGCCACACCCGGCTAATTTTATGTTTTTAGGAGAGATGGGGTTTCTCCATGTTGGTCAGGCTGGTCTTGAACTCCTGACCTCAAGTGATCCACCCACCTCAGCCTCCCAAAGGCTGGGATTACAGGTGTGAGCCACCACGCCCAGCCTGATCTTTAGGTTTTTAACAGACACATAAAAATCAATATATTCTGGTGTCACTAAAATCAGGGTCACTAGATTCTAGACAAAAACTTTAAGCAGCTGTGCTTTCTATTTCAGTAAGTTATACCAAAGGCCAGGCATGGGATTTTCTTGTGTGTGTGTGTTTTCTGTAATGTGTCCCCATCTTAAGATGCCAGCTTTCTCAGGGATCACCTTAATTTTACAGCCTTCCTGTCTGTTTTCAACATGTGTGCACCCATAGGTCGAGGGTTCATCTGTGTGTAAGTGCTAAGGATTTTTATGTTTTGCGTGTGTGTGTGTGTGTATGTGGTGTGTGTTTTTTTGTGAGACAGGGTCTCACTTTGTCCCCCAGGCTGGAGTGCAGTGGCGCAATCATGGCTCACAGCAGCCTTGATCTGCCAGGCCTCCCACCTCAGCCTCCCAAAGTGCTAGGATTACAGGCATGAGCCACCACACCCAGCCAGTGCTAAATTTCAGATTTGGTACTGAAAGACTTGGGTCCTAAATAAGTCTAAGGGCTAATTTTTTTTTTTTTTTTTTTTTTTCTGGAACCTTTAGGAAAGTTCTAAGCAAGGAGCTCAAGCTTTTATGCATTGTAATATGTTACTTATCTGGAAATTATTGTGACTTCTCAATTCTCCAAAACATAATACCTAAACCTGTTTTTAAAGAAAGGTACTCAACCTAGCTCCATGCAGTAAAGACTTCTACTTTATTATTCATTTAGAAAGCTTAGGGAACAAACGCGGAACCATGGCCGCTATGGTTGCTGTTTGCCGTGGTCTAGGGAAGAAGAAGTTGACACGCTTGGTAACGGCTGCTGTCAGCCTTACACATCCCGGGACTCACACGGTGCTTTGGAGAAGAGGTTGTTCACAATATAAACAGGTATCCAGCAACGAGGACCTGCCCATTACAATGGAAAATCCTTATAAAGAACCTCTTAAGAAATGTATCTTGTGTGGAAAGCGTGTAGATTATAAGAATGTACAGCTTTTGTCCCAGTTTGTTTCTCCATTTACTGGATGCATTTATGGAAGGCACATTACAGGTCTTTGTGGGAAGAAACAGAAAGAAATCACAAAAGCAATTAAGAGAGCTCAAATACTGGGGTTTATGCCAGTTACATACAAGGATCCTGCATATCTCAAGGACCCTAAAGTTTGTAACATCAGATATGGAGAATAAATTATATCACATTTCCACCAATAAACTTATTTTACAGTAAAAAAAAAAAAAAGAAAGCTTAATAAATACACAATATTTCACTGTAGAACATACAGTTGTAATGAAGTTTAATGTTCCTTTTACGCTAAGTTATTAAATGCAACATGGAGGCAAAGCACAAGAGAGTACATGAGAATAAATATCTTCTTAAAGGAAAACAGTGGGGAAGGGGCACAAATTAAGGAAATTCACATCAAAGGGAGAACTCTGTTGAAGAAACAGTGAGGCAGAAACCATTGGCAGAAGGAAACATGGAATGAGTTGTGAGTGCCATTGGAGGGGGGAACACAGAGTGAGTGGGGACAGCAGCCTGAGGGGGAAATGCCTCCGGAGGGGGGAACACAGAGTGAGAGGGGACAGAGGCCTGAGGGGGAAATGCCTCTGGAGGAGGGAACATAGAATGAGTGGGGATAGCAGTTTGAGAGGGGAACACAGATTGAGAGGGAAGCAGGCTTGTCGGTTCTTCCACAGATGCAGATGTCTCTGACTGTTTCTCAGGCACAGAGGACAAGGCTGCGGCCTCCCCATCCTCTGGCGGGAGGATTTCTTCCTGCTTTTTCTTCAGGCCAGTGGCCTCCCTCGCCTCAGGTGGGGGGATCTTCTCCTTCTCTTCCTCCCGGTCCATAGTCTCCTCCTCCCGGTCCATAGTCTCCTCCTCCCGGTCCATAGTCTCCTCCTCAGGTGGGGGAATTTTCTCCACCTCTTCCTTCAGGTCCACAGTCTCCTCTTCCTTGGATGAGGAGATTTTCTCCACCTCTTTCTTCAGGTCTGTGGCCTCCCCCTCTTTGGGTTGGGAGAGTTCCTTCTCTTCCTTCAGATCAGGGGTCTCCTCCACCTCAGGTCGGCAATTACTAAATATTTGATAATAAGAGTTGGGGAGGATGAGGGGAAACCAAGTAGTTCATTAAATGCCTAGTGAGACTTTAAGTGAACACAACCATTTGGCAACTTAGGAAGTTCTAACTTTAATGGTAATGCATACCCATCACCAGCAATTCCAGATCTAGTTACCTGCCTTAAACAACCACTCAAGATGTCTACAGCAGCACTGTGCCTAACAAGAAGGAGCATAAGTTTTCTGTTTATTTATTTGTTTGTTTTGTTTGTTTGTTTGAGACGGAGTCTCACTCTGTCACCCAGGCTGGAGTGCAGTGGCGCAATCTCAGTTCACTGCAACCTCCACCTCCTGGGTTCAAGCGATTCTCCTGCCTCAGCCTCCCTAGTAGCTGGGATTACAGGCACCCACCACCACGCCGGGCTAATTTTTGTATTTTTAGTAGAGACGGGGTTTCTCCATGTTGGCTAGGCTCGTCACAAACTCCTGACCTCGGGTGATCCACCACCTCGGCCTCCCAAAGTGCTGGGATTACAGATGTGAGCCACTGCACCCAGCCAAGAAGCAGCATAAGTTTAAAGGACCTGCAGGCATAAATTTAACCCACCTCCCCCGTGTTGGGGGGCCAGGGCACCAGCCACATTTCCAGGCCTCTGGGTCCAGCGGGACATGAGATAAAAGTTTACTGATCTGAGTAATGCAAAATGCAGCACTGGCCGGGCGCGGTGGCTCAAGCCTGTAATCCCAGCACTTTGGGAGGCCGAGACGGGTGTATCACAAGGTCAGAAGATCGAGACCATCCTGGCGAACACGGTGAAACCCCGTCTCTACTAAAAAATACAAAAAACTAGTCGGGCGAGATGGCGGGCGCCTGTAGTCCCAGTTACTTGGGAGGCTGAGGCAGGAGAATGGCGTAAACCCGGGAGGCGGAGCTTGCAGTGAGCTGAGATCCGGCCACTGCACTCCAGCCCGGGCGACAGAGCGAGACTCCGTCTCAAAAAAAAAAAATGCAGCACCACAGCTGCAGATCTTAGGACCGGCGCTGGCCCCACCCAGGTGAAAGGACTCCGCATACTGCAGCTCTGAAGCACATTCAGGCTACAGAGACCTTAATGCCTATTGTCCAGTTAAGGACCTCACAGTCCCTGTGCCTTCCCCAGAAGGAATCCCTTTCCTTCCTGTCTCCTCTCTCCACTCTGACCTGCATGTGTTCACATCTGCCTCCCATACTAGATGATACTGGCTGCAAGCTCACTGGAGGGCAGGCAACTTGTACTACCCCTGGGTTTCCTCTGCCCCCATCTCTATTCTCGGAACCTTTCGCAGAAGTTTACACCCAGGAGTGTAAGATTTACTTTTAAAAAAGAGCAAACTGGCCAGGCGCTGTGGCTCACACCCGTAATCCCAGTACTTTGGGGAGGCCGAGGCACGGATCACCTGAGGTCAGGAGGTCAAGACCAGCCTGGCCAAGATGGTGAAACCCCGTCTCTACTAAAAATACGAAAATTAGCCGGGCATGGTGGCGGGCACCTGTAGTCCCAGCTACTTCAGTGACTGAGGCAGAGAATTGCTTGAATCCGGGAGGCAGAGGCTGCAGTGAGCCGAGATCACACCACTGCACTCCAGCCTGGACAACACAGTGAGACTCCATCTCAAAAAAAAAAGAGCAAACTTCACATTAGCCTCTTTGCCTTCCCCAAAGCACACAAACATCTCCCAGCCTTACCTCTGTGTTGTTCAGTCAGTCCCTGATGTTGATGGTGGAAGAGCTCTCCAGTGGCGAGGCTGAGCCAGCTCACAGACCATATCTCAAAGTTGAACTTATATGAACTCAAAGCTGAACACACCCTTTGGAGATCAGATTATCCCCTTTCACAAGTCAAAGCCCCAGGAAGGTTTAACTCTGCTGCCTATCAAGTTACTTGTCAATCATCTCTTAAGACAGAAGGGCTTGATGGGGATTTCTTAGAGCTGTAAAGTCTAAAGTCATTCTTTTTTTTTTTTTTTGGGACAGGGTCTTACTGTGTTGCCCAGGCTGGAATCCAGTGGCACAATCATGGCTCGTGTAGCCTCAACCTCCCGGGCTCGGGTGATCATCCCACCTCAGCCTCCCGGGTAGCTGGGGCTACAGTCATGCACCACCATGCCCAGCTAATTTTTGTATATTTTGTAGAGACAGCATCTCACCATGTTGCTCAGGGTGGTCTCGAACTCCTGGGCTCATGTGATCTGCCTTCCTGGGCCTCCCAAAGTGTTAGGATTACAGGCATGAGCCACCTTGCCCAGCCTAAAGTCATTCTTAAGGTGACATATGTGTGCTCTCCTTGTCTTCCTGCAAAAGACCAAGCTGTCAGTGAAATTCCTTCACATTTCTCATTCAGCCCCTTGGATTCCACTTCTACAAAATAGGCAGAAGCCTGGACAACCCCAAGTGTCCTGGGTAGGTCTCTAAGATTCAGTATTATCAGTTTTTTTCATTTCGGGGTGAAGGAGTGAGCAGAAGGACTTCAGGTTTTAGAAGGATGTGAGTTTTTCCATAAGACAAAGCTATAGAAGTGTTTTTCTACTTTACAGCTAGACTTTTTAAAAATTGATTTTTGGCCAAGCGCGGTGGCTCACGCCGGTAATCCCAGCACTTTGGGAGACTGAGGCAGGCGGATTACTTGAGGTCAGGAGTTTGAGACCAGCCTGGCCAACATGGTGAAACCCGGTCTCTACTAAAAATGCAAAAATTAGCTGGGTGTGGTGGCACTTGACTGTAATCCCAGCTACTGGGGAGGCTGAGGCACAAGAATCGCTTGAACCTGGGAGGCAGAGGTTGCAGTAAGCCGAGGTCATGTCACTGCACTCCAGCCTAGGCAACAGAGCGAGACACCATCTCAAAAACAAAAAAAAAAAATGATTTTTACCCAAATAAAACTATGACTTTGGTTTTACCATTTGTATGGCAGATTTCATGGACTCTTGAAAGGATCATCTCTTTCTAAAAGGCAATGAGCTGGCCTCAGTGGCTCACGCCTGTATTCCCAGCTACTGAGAAGGCTGAAGTGGGAGGATCACTTGAGCCTAGGAGTTAAAGGCTGCAGCGAGCTATGATTGCACCACTGCACTCCACCCTGGGTGACAGAGCAAGACCCCATCTCTAAAAATAAAAAAGCTAGAGAGCTTTCTTCCTAGAAAGCTAGGAAGGTTTCTAGGAAGTGGGGGTGAGGTGGTGGGTGTGTTATGCCTCCCACACCTCAGGCTGTCTCCTTGCAGTACCCCGGATAGTGAAGTACCCCCTGGTGCCAAGCGCATGCCATCATGATCGTCTGCTCTATTTGCATCTTCTTGTCCCACTGTCCCTCTGCCCCTCCCCTTCCCATGCTCCAAAAATGGCCTATAAACTCTGTTGCCTCACACAAGGTGATTTGCCTCACACCACAGACAATTAGGAGTACAAGATTCTAGATTTGGATTTAAATCCTGGCTTTACCCCTTACCACCTGTGTGACTTAACCTCCCTGCTTCAGGTTCCTCATCTGTAATATGGGACTAATAGCAGCACCTACCTCTCTCTAGGGACTCAGAAGGATGCTTAAAGACATACATAATGCAGCAGCACCACGGCTGAATGTAAAATGAGCATAGCCGGGCGTGGTATCTCACGCCTGTAATCCCAGCACTTTGGGAGGCCGAGATGGCCAGATCGCTTGAAGCCGGGAGTTCAAGACCAGCCTGGGCAACATGGTAAACCCCATCTGTACTAAAAATACAAAAATTAGCCAGGTGTGGTGGCATGCACCTGTAATCCCAGCTACTCCAGAGGCCGAGGCACAAGAATTGCTTGAACCTGGGAGGTGGAGGTTACAGTGAGGTGAGATTGTGCCACTGCACTCCAGCCTGGGCAACAGAGTGAGACTCTGTCTCAAAAATAAACAAATACGGTGACTCATGCATGTAATCCCAGCACTTTGGGAGGCCAAGGGAGGTGGATCGCCTGAGGTCAGGAGTTTGAGACCAGGCTGGCCAACATGGTGAAGCCATGTCTCTCCTAAAAATACAAAAAAATTAGCTGGGCGTGGTGACACACACCTGTAATACCAGCTACTTGGGAGGCTGAGGCAAGAGAATTGCTTGAACCCTGGAGGCAGAGGTTTCAGTGAGCCGAGATCGTGCCGTTGCACTGCAGTCTGGGCAACAGAGCAAGACTCTGTCTCAAAAATAATTAAATAAACAAATTAAAATAAAATGAGCATAAAGTAAGTGCTCATTTTATATTCAGCCATGGTGATGCTGCGTTATGTTGAACAAATGAGCAAGTAAAGGAAGGAGCAGACTGCTGTCACATCTTGGCATTTGACGATACCTTAGAAAAAACACTATTTTAGTGACTTTCTTCCTCAGCCACATATGGAGTCTGTTTCATGGTCAGCTGTCAACAGTACACGTGTAACTTCCCACAAAGCATAGGCCTCCCCTCCACTGCATCCTGAATTGGTTAATTTCAAGCCTCTATCTGAATGCTTGCTTCACTGAGGTGCTCATGTCCTAGCAAACTGTGCCATTCCATTCCATAACTGCCTTAATTGTTACTTCTTTTTTCTCCTTTAAGAACCCAATACCTATCTCCTTGTAACCTCCATCAGTCTCACCCTGCTCTGTGGAAATTCAGAAAATTGAATCCCATAATCCCTATTCCTTATGACAGTTTTAGGTTCATTCATTCACTCCACAATTATTAAGCAATTGTTATGTGCTAGACACATTAGCATTGTGCCGAGGAGAAGCAGTCCTGATCCTCACGGATCCTGTGATTGGGTGGGAAAGACAGTCAACATGCACATAGATACTAATCACCATAATTTGTGAGAAATACTTGGAGAGTGCTATGGAGAGGAAAACAGGAGAAATTAAACACGGATGGTCAAAGCAGGCTTGTAGAAGGGAAGTGACATTTAAGCTGATGCCAGGCACGCTGGTTTGGGGGATGGGGGGAATTCCCCGCCCGCAGAGGGAACTGTGGAATGTGGGGTGGAGTGGAGAGAGACATGGGATTAGAGGAGTAGGCTATGGAGGGAACTTTATATGCATAATTAGAGAGTCTGAATTTTATTCCAAGTCCAAAGGGAAACAACCACTACAAGGTTTTAAACAGGGGAGTGCCAATACCCATTTTATATTTGAAAAGGTAACTGGCTACCGTGTGGGCGTGAGGTGAGACAAAGGTGAATGGGGATTCCAGTAACAGGCACTTGATGATGGACTGAATTAGAATGGTCACCTGTAGATGGAAAGTAAACAGTTTTGAGAAGGATTTTGGAGGTAGAATCCAGGAGACTTGATGGATTACATACAGCAAGCAGGAGTGGAGGGCTCAGATATTCAGAGAGCAATCAGCTATGTGGCTGGCATCCTAGCATCCTTTCCAGTTAGATAGGCACCAGCCAGCACACTAGTATTTTCACTATTTCACCTAGTAGATTTCTAACTGGGCAGCTGGAGGTGCCATTTACTAAAATGAGGAAAACTAGAAGAAAAGTGAATTGAAGGAAATGAATTGTTGGATCAAAAGTTTGGGTATTGTGTTAATTTTCATACGTCTCTGAGATATTAAAATGCAGATGTCAAGTTGGCAATTGGATATCACAGACTAAGCTGGGATTTTTTTATTTTTTATTTTTTTTTGAGACAGAGTCTTGCTCTGTCATCCAGGCTGAAGTGCTATGGCGTGATCTCAGCTCACTGCAACCTATGCCTCCTGGGTTCAAGCAGTTCTCCTGCCTCAGCCTCCCAAGTAGCTAGGATTACAGGCACCCGCCACCACACCCAGCTGATTTTTTAATTTTTAGTAGAGACCAGGTTTCACCATGTTGGCTAGGCTGGTCTTGAACTCTTTACCTCAAGTGATCCAGCCCTTTCTGCCTCCCAAAGTGCTGGGATTACAGGCGTGAGCAACCACGCCTGGCCTAAGCTGGGATTGTGAGCACGTTGTTGGAATGTAAAGCTGTGGGAATGTACATGCTGTCACTTGAGCCTGAGTGTGCAAGGGGACAATGGGCCCAGGACTGCATCATAAGAGATGAATGGAAGAAGAGCAAAGAGATGGAGAAACAGGCCCCCACAGAAGGAAAGCCAGAAGAATGTGGGTCATGGAAGTTTGGGTAGGAGATGGGGATGGAAACTGGAGAGGGGTAGGTTTATAAAGATGGTAGACTCCAAAAGTAGGGAGGATAAAAGAGTTCATGGACAAGTTAACCCTTCCAGTACACTTGCTGTGGAAGAGAGCAGAACTTGGGGGCAGGGAGAAATCTGTCGTTTCCTCCTTTAATCTTTCATCCTAAATATTTCCCAATTCATTCCGTCATTCTTCATACACTGGTATTTCCAGAAGATTCTGTAACTTGGACATAGCACTGTTTTCCCCAGAATAGGATGCTTCACCCAAAGTGTGTTCTGGGGCAGGCCTGTTGCCTTTCTTTTTCTGCTCTACTTAACAGATGAAGCTTGATTTAGCAGTTTAGGCAGCTGTGCCCTCTGTTGGCCTTTTCTGAAACTGCAATCAAGTCGAGCTTTACAGTGCTGGCAGGCAAAGTTCCCTCTGTATTTGTGCAGTGAGAATTATAACCTAGAAGCAGGGGTAACAAGGAGCTCTTGAGAAAGTATCTCTGGTAACTAGTTGAGGTGGAAGACAACTCCAGGATAAGGCGGCAAAGCAGACTTTTATGATTCCCATTTAATAGATGAGGAAGCTGAAACTCAGATCCGGCATGGATAAGTGGCTGACACTGAACTCTGGAACTCCATCCTGAGTCCTGTTGTGGACTCCCAGAGCTATACTATATTTCTTCTAAATGCTTTAGAATGTTATTTGCAAAAAAAAAAAAAAGTTATTTGGAGAATGCAAATATAAAGTGAGTGTTTAAATGCCATTATTCTACTATACGTTTGTTTTTGTGTGCGTTTGTGGGTTTCTTTGGTTATTTTTATTATTTTCTCTTTTGAGACAGAGTTTTACTCTGGAGTGTAGTGATATGATCTCTGCTCATTGCAACCTCTGCCTTCCAAGTAGCTGGGACTCCAGGCGTGTGCCACCACACCGGCTAATGTTTTTTGTATTTTTAGTAGAGATGGAGTTTTGTCATGTTACCCAGGCTGGTCTTGAACTCCTGAGCTCGAGTGATCCGCCCACCTCGGCTTCCAAAAGTGCTGGGATTACAGGTGCAAGCCACAGTACACAGCCTATTCTACTATACCTTTGTTCAGGACTATCTAAGAGGCAAATCTCAGGGAGTCAGAGATATTCATCCATTCTTTCATTCACCAGTTATTTACTGAGCACCTGCTCTGTGCTAGGCACTCTTCTATGTGATGGGGAATATAGGAGTGAACAAAGCAGACAAACTTCCTGCCCTCACATTCTAATATGAAGCGATAGACAATAAATAAGATAAACAAGGTAAGATGTATGCAGTTCATTAGATAGTGATGGTGGTAAGAAGGAAACAGGCCAGGTAGGGTGGCTCACGCCTGTAATCCTCCCTACTTTTAGAGCCAAGGTGGGAGGATTACTTGAGCCCAGGAGTTTAAGACCAGCCTGAGCAACACAGTGAGACCCTGTTGCTACAAAAACTAAAAAGTTAGCTGGGCATGGTGGTGCATGCCGGTAGTCCAGCTACTTGGAGGATGAGGTGGGAGGATCTCTTGAGCCCAGGAGGTCGAGGCTGCAGTGAGCTGAGATCATACCACTGGACTCCAGCCTGGGCGACAGCGAGTCCCTGTCTTAAAAAATAAAAGGCCGGGCGTGGTGGCTCATGCCTGTAATCTCAGCACTTTGGGAGGCCAAGACGGGCGGATCACTTGAGGTCAGGAGTTCAAGACCAGCCTAGCCAACATGGTGAAACCCCGTCTCTACTAAAAATACAAAAAAATTAGCCAGGCATGGTGGCCTGTGCCTATAATCCCAGCTACTTGGGAGGCTGAGGCACGAGAATTGCTTGAACTCGGGAGGCAGAGGCTACAGTGAGCCAAGATCGTGCCACTGCACTCCAGCCTGGGTGACAGAGTGAGACTCTGTCTCAAAAATAAAAATAAATAAATAAATAAATGAAATAAATAAATATTTAGAAGGAACCCGGAAGCAGGGAAGGGGAACATGAAACATGGAGCTGGGATGTTGGCGTGGAAAGGTTAGTTACAGTGACCAGGGAAGGTGGCTCAAAGGCCTAAGAGTAGGGAAGAAGCCAGCCACACAGATGCCAAATAGAGAACGTGCCAGGCAGAAGGCACAGCGGTTAAAGTGCTGAGGTGGGGATGTGTCTGGCATGTGAGAGAAACAGCAAGGAGGCCGGCACAATGGGGCAGAGAGAATACCGAGGAGAATGTTAGGGGAGAGGCAGAGATGTCACAGGGCACATCACTGCAGATGACCCTAGAGGTTATAGGAGGGACTTCAGTGGTGGTCCAAGAGAGTCGGCTTTCTTTGGACAGTTTTAAGCAAAATATTGGGATAATCTGCTCCATTGTAACAGAAACATCCTAGCCGCTATGGATGGAGGGGCTGAAGCAAGGAGACCAGTGAGAAGGCTAGAAATGGTTTCATAGAAAAACCAAGAGAATTTTGCCGACCATGGTGGCTCACGCCTGTAATCCCTGCACTTTGGGAGGCTGAGGCGGGCGGATCACCTCAGGTCAGAAGTTCGAGACCAGTCTGACCGACATGAAGAAACCCCATCTCTACTAAAATACAAAACAATTAACTGGGTGTGGTGGTGCATGCCTGTAATCCCAGCTACCGGGAGGCTGAGGCAAGAGAATCGCTTGAACCCAGGAGGCAGAGGTTGTGGTGAGCCGAGATCGCGCCATTGCACTCCAGCCTGGGCAACAAGAGTGAAACAACGTCTCAAAAAAATAAAAATAATTAAAAAAATGTAAAGAAAGAAAAACCAATAGAATTTCATGAGGATGGAATGTGGATTGTGAGAGACAGAGATGAGCCAAGGATGACACCATCCTTGAAACTGGAAAAATCAAGTTGCAGTTGCCCAAGATGAAGAAGGCTCCAGGAGCAAAGGTTGCAGGGAGCAAAGGCTCCATTTTAGACACGTTAGCTTTGAGATTCCTGGAGATGTCCCATAGATGTCTATGGACCCAGCGACAACTGGATCATATATCCAGTCACCAACAGGATATATGGATCTAGTGTTAGGTAAGCATTGGAGCTAGAGGTACAGATTCAGGGATTATCATCACTTAAATGGTATTTACATTCATGAGATGGATGGAATGGGATATGGGATGGGATAGAATGGGAGACAATGGGATGGGATAATATGTTTAATGGAAAAGATAAGAAGCTCAAGGACTAAGCCCTGTGGCCCTCAGTTAGAGGTTTGAATGATAGAAGGAATGGCCAGAAGTGGTGGAAAATAAACTAATGAATTGTGGTGTCATGGAAGCCAAATAAAGAAATGAAGAAAATAGTTTTAGGCTGGGCACAGGGGCACATGCTTATAATCCCAACACTTTGGGATACCAAGGTGGGCAGATCACTTGAGTTCAGATGTGGGAGACCAGCCTGAGCAACATGGCAAAAACTCCATCTCTACAAATACAAAAAAATTAGCCAGGGCTGGGCATGGTGGCTCACGCCTATAATCCCAGCACTTTGGGAGGCCAAGGTGGGCGGATCACCTGAGGTCAGGAGTTTGAGACCAGCCTGGCCAACATGGTGAAACCCCGTCTCTACTAAAACTATAAAAATTAGGCCAGGCACGGTGGCTCACACCTGTAATCCCAGCACTTTGGGAGGCCAAGGCAGGTGGATCACGAGGTCAAGAGATGGAGACCATCCTGGCCAACATGGTGAAACCCCGTCTCTACTAAAAATACAGAAATTAGCCGGGCGTGGTGGCGTGTGCCTGTAGTCTCAGCTACTCGGGAGGCTGAGGCAGGAGAATGGCGTGAACCCGGGAGGCAGAGCTTGCAGTGAGCTGAGATCCGGCCATTGCACTCCAGCCTGGGCGGCAGAGCGAGACTCTGTCTCAAAAAAAAAAAAAAAAAAGAAATACCTTGTTTTCACTTTTTCCCCAGGTTGTAGCAGATACCAACATAAGTGCCATAGCAGCTCAGCTTGAAAACATGTCTACAGGCTACCACCTTGGTTCACCCACTGCTGAACACCATCCAGAAGACACGGAGTGAGTATTTCAGATGCAGAGGGCCTATTATGCATGTGGGCAAAGCTCAGAAGAACTTTTCCAGATACTCAAGTGCACTCTAAAGGAGAGGAGGCCAAAGCACCCATGACTTTCTCTAAATTCTAGGGAATCCTTATTTCTCACAAGGCTTAATTCCACCATATGAGTTCTTGAAGGCCATTGTTGCAGGGCCTGCGCACATGCTGCATGTGGTCACTTTGACACAGTGCCTATGCCTGCTTCCCTAAGAAACCACGGATGTATAGCCCAAGTGCACCCTGCTTTATTGTGCAAGGAGCCATGTTTCCTGAACTTCTAGGCTAAAATCTTGTTCTGAGATGAAATCTTGTTGTTATACTTGCTGACATGTTTCATTAAAACCAGTCATTGCAGTTAAAGTCATTCATTAAAGCAGGGTTTCTCAAACTAGAATGGGCATAAGAGTAATCTAAGGGCCGGGCACAGTGGCTCACGCCTGTAATGCCTGCATTTTGGGAAGCCGAGGCGGGTGGATCACCTGAGGTCAAGAGTTCGAGACCAGCCTGGCCAACATGTGAAACCCTGTCTCTATTAAAAATATAAAAAATTAGCCAGGCGTAGTAGCGGGTGCCTGTAATCCCAGCTACTCGGGAGGCTGAGGCAGGAGAATTGCTTGAATCCCGGAGGCAGAGGTTGCAGTGAGCCAAGATTGCACCACTGAACTCCAGCCTGGGCAATAAGAGGAAAACTCCATCTCGAAAAAAAAAAAAAGAGTAATCTAGGTAGCATGTTTAAAGATGCTAATTCCCCAGGCCACATCCCAAAATTCTGACTAGGTGGTCTATGGTGGATTCCAGAAACCTGATGTTAACAAGTTTCCCAGAGTGATTCTGCTACAGGTTGGCAAAGGATCTACACTTTGAGAAATGCTGCCTAAAGCTATTCCTCGCAGGTACCAGCAGTGCCTGGTCACTAGTAGGTGCTTAATAAATGTTTGTTGACAGATCTGGATGGTTCATTTGAAGGATCTCATGATCATAGCCCATCCAACTTTTTCCTCATAGTTCCCCACCTAAATGACATCTTTGAGTTTATTTTTCTTGAGGAAAGAATATTAAATTAAGCTCATTCTACCTTTTTCTCGTTATAAAAGTAATACATGCCTGCCATAAAAATATAACAAAACATAGAAATATTACATTTTTCAAATTATGGTGGCCTTTTCCTTAAAAAAAACAAAAAAAAAAACCAAAAAAACAGGACCTTTATAGGAAGTACAGTGTACGTTTAGCATCCTTTGATGTGTCTGTGGAAACACAGAGATCCCCTTGTAATCTTAATTCCTTTGCTATAATTCCATGGCCTCTGGCAGGCTGGGAACAACAAGCTTAAAGGAATTTTAAAATCACTCATAACAAACATTGGGATTTTTTTTTTTTTTTTTACTAGTCTATATGAAAGTAAATTTAAACTAATTGGTTGAAAATGTTATGATATTGTGAGATCAATGGAGGCAAATTCCATCTGATGTTGCCAGTTGAGGAGTAGAGCCACACTCCTCCTCTTCCCCTGAAAACACGTCCCTGAGTATAAATAGGCACAATTATAAGGGTCTTTAATGATTTGGGGCCGCAGGAGGTAGCTCTAAAACAATGGCTTTGGGCATCTAGGTTCCCATTCCAGTATCTTTGGAAATGGGGGCTGTGTTTGAAAGAAGAAACACGAATCGAATTTGTATCCGGCCAGTGAGCTGTTACTGAGAGTGCCTGTAAGGCCACGAAGTGGGGAAAAGTAGAGCCTTATTCATAACGTCGTAATCATTCAGCTATAGGGGACAATTCATCAGTATCTCAACAGATATTTATTGAGCACCATTCTAAGGCCAGACACTTAGATACAAGTGCTAGGTCCTGAGGATGCAAACTTAGAAATGTAAGTAAAGATACTGCCCCAGTCCCCAAAGAGCTGCCGGAGAAGTGGAAAAACAGACCCATAAATCCATGGTTATAAAACATAACTGTAGGAGAGCTAAATTCATTGAGAGAGGGTCCTGTGAAACCATGGATATGGGGCATAACTCAATGAAGGAGTGTAGTTGGAGAAGCTAATGCTTAAGCTTAAGAGAACTGGAGCCTGCCTGGAGCCAGGCATAGTGGTGCATGCTTGTAGTCCCAGCTACTCAAGAGGCTGAGGCGGGAGGATCACTTGAACCCAGGAGTCTAAGGCTGCAATGGGCTCCGATTGTTCCACTGTACTCCAGCCTAGGAGACAGAACAAGACCCTGTCTCAAAAAAAAAGAAAAAAAATTGGAATAAGCAGGTGGCATTCAAAATAGTTAAGTGTGGTGGCTCACTCCTGTAATCCCAGCACTTTGAGAGGCCAAGGCCTGGGCAACATAGTCAGACTCTGTGTTTATAAAAAAATGTAAAGACAAACAGAACAGTTAAAAACAGTTAACAAGGCCGGGCGTGGTGGCTCACGCCTGTAATCCCAGCACTTTGGGAGGCCGAGGCAGACAGATCACCTGAGGTCAGGAGTTCAAGACCAGCCTAACCAACATGGAGAAACCCCATCTCTACTAAAAATAGAAAATTAGCCAGGCATGGTGGCGCATGCCTATAATCCCAGCTACTTGGGAGGCTGAGGCAGGAGAATCACTTGAACCCAGGAGGTGGAGGTCACGGTGAGCTGAGATCATGCCATTGCACTCCAGCCTGGGCAACAAGAGTGGAACTCCATCTCAAAAAACAAAAACAAACAAACAAAAAATCAGTTAACAATTTATATAGCATAGATCATCAGCAGTACCTATGGATGTCTGCTGTAAACAACCAGTAAGTACATCAACAAACAACTGGTAACAATGTGAACCAGCTGAAAACCCTTTAATAAATCCAGCGAAATTGAAGAGGAAGAATATTCTAGTTAAATAGAACAATATATTCAAAGATCACTTGTGTCCCCATTTTGCAAATTTCTCTAAGTACATGAATGGCTGAGTTTATATGAGATGACTTTGCCTCTCAGACATGCATGTTGCCACAAAACAAAGGATGCTGCCAGTACACAAATGTGAATTACCTATCATAAATAAGACAGGGTCTGGGTTTCTGCCTTTTGAGCAATAGCATTTGGGAATAAGAAATTGGCATCACCTAAGCTTTCATTAAGATTAAATTACTGGGAACCCACATAGGTAATTTAATTTTTAGCCATGTTGTTTCTGAGAGAGAAGACTTCCACACTGGATGAAGCTTTGAAAAGCTAAATTTTACACTTGAAACAGATTTTCTTTCTCCATTTTGCTTCACCTTGGTTTCTCTCTTCTCTCCTGGATTTCAGTTCTCATTTACACAGTCATGATCCTGAGTTTCTGACAAGCACCACACATGGTGCTGGGAAGGCTCAGATGACTAAGACAAAGAGGTCATAGTCTGGTAGAGGAAATGGATGGCAAAGTAATTACAATATGATATAGTCAGTGCCGAAATGGAAATTTGGACTCAGTGCAGGGGAAGCACAGAAAAGGATGTGGAGGCCGGGCACGGTGGCTCACGCCTGTAATCCCAGCACTTTGGGAGGCCGAGGCAGGTGGATCACCTGAGGTCAGGAGTTCGAGACCAGCCTGGCCAACATGGTGAAACCTCGTCTCTGCAAAAATACAAAAATTAGCCGGATGTGGTGGCAGACACCTGTAATCCCAGCTACTCAGGAGGCTGAGACTAGGAGAATTGATTGAACCTGGGAGGCGGAGGTTGCTGTGAGCTGAGACTGCACCACTGCACTCCAGCCTGGGTGACAGAACGAGACTCTGTCTCAAAAAAAAAAAAAAAGAAAAAGAAAAGGTGGAACCCATCCTCCCAAGAGAGGCAGGAGAACCTCACATTGGAAGTGAGTTTGGAGAATGAGTTCCTGCCTTAGGTGGAAGTGGCCAGGGTATTCAGGCAGAAAAGGAGCAGCAGTCTGGGTGCGGCAGCTCACGCCTGCAATCCCAGCACTTTGTGAGGCGTCAGAGGGATCACCTGAGGTCAGGAGTTAAAGACCAGCCTGGCCAACATGGCGAAACCTCGTCTCTACTAAAAATACAAAACTTAGCTGGTCATGGTAGCACACCCATGTAATCCCAGCTACTCAGGAGGCCGAGGCAGGAGGATCGCTTGAACCTGGGAGGTGGGGGTTGCAGTGAGCCAAGATTGTGCCACTGCACTCCAGCCTGGGCGACAGAGCAAGACTCTGTCTCAAAAGAAAAAAAAAGATAAAAGAAAAGGAGCAGCAGTTTCCTGAGCTGCGGGCTGCTACTGCCTATTATGGGCAAGAGTTCACGTGAAGTCTCCCACCACACTAGGAGACACGCTACCTCTCTTTCCATGCACATGCTTCAAGGATGTGATGACAGCTTCCTTCAGCTGTCAGCCGTAAGTTTAAAAGTTAAAAACTGGCTGGGTGCAGTGGCTCATGCCTGTAATCCCAGCACTTTGGGAGGTCGAGGCAGGCAGATCACTTGAGGTCAGGAGTTTGAGACCAGCCTGGCCAACATGGTGAAACCCCATCTCTACTAAAAATACAAAAATTAGCCAGGCATGGTACTCACCCATAGTCCCAGCTCTGTCTCAAAAAAATAAATAACTAAAAAGAGTTAAAAACTAAGCATATAGAAAAGTGCTTTGACAATTTCAGCATCATGACTTTATCTTTAATTAGAAATCAGTGAGTTTTATGGAAGAGAAACCTCTAAAACATCAAGAATATAGGTGATTAATTGGCATGACGTGAGAAGTTTTAAAATAACTTTCTAGATTGCTTTCTGAGAGTTTGATTTGATAAACCAAACTTCATAGTTTTGCAGTATGAAAGTCTCTCTCAAATCTGTATTCTTCCAATAAAATGAAATTCCCTCTCGATATCTATTCTGGAATTAAACAGCATGCATTGTGTTTTCAGAACACCTCCACCTAAGATTATTACTTTGGAGAAAGGCTCTGCAGGATTGGGGTTTAGTATTGTAGGGGGTTATGGAAGTCCCCATGGAGACCTGCCAATTTATGTCAAGACTGTATTTGCAAAGGTATATTTTCTTTTTTAATGTACTTTTTTTAAAAAATTAAACCTAGGTGAGATTTTTTTTTAAGTGCTTTGCTTAGCTTTACTTTGGGTTAAACCTGGATGTGTGCATGTATGCTTATTTCATTTGAATCTTATAGGAAATTCTCACACCAGAATAGTGAAAGAAGAGTTCTTTTACAATGGCGGAGCCACAAGAAGTGCAGTTTTCTTTGGACTCTATTACGGAAGCAGATGCTCACAGATTTTTAGAGTGTCTTCTTTCAGCAACACAGCATAAGGAGCAGTGCCACTCTTTAGAAGGTGTCCTTGGAAATATTGTTCTGAACTAGAAAAAAGATTTGGCCTTCTTCTTGAAAATAATAGGCACTGGGGGCTGAGGCAGAAAGGTTTGTGCTGTGCAAGCCTCGAATCAGTGCATTCTGCATTCTTTTTTTTTTTTTTTGAGATGGAGTTTTGCTCTTGTCACCGAGGCTGGAGTGCAGTGGCATGGTCTCAGCTCACTGCAACCTCTGCCTCCCCGGGTTCAAGCAATTCTCCTGCCTCAGTAGCTAGGACTCCAGGCGCACGCCACCACACCTGACTAATTGTTGTTTTTGGTAGAGATGGGGTTTCGCCATGTTGCCCAGGCTGATTTCAAACTACTGAGCTCAGGCGATCCACCCACCTCGGCCATCCAAAGTGCTGGTAGGTGTGTGTCACTGTGCCCAGCCTGAGTAATTATTTTTAACTTCATTGTAATTTTTTTAATTGGAATTTAATTTTTAAATAAATTTTGAAGATCTCTGAGAAGTATTTCAAATTGATATTACAATTTTTTTTCTTCTTTGGTTTTATCACAGTCATTTGTTTATGAACAGATCTTGTTGAACTGCTTTAATTTCCTAAAGAAATAAAGGTCTTCAAGGCTGGGCATAGTGGCTCACGTCTATAATCCCAGCACTTTGGGAGCCTGAGGTGGGCGGATCACCTGAGTTCAAGACCAGCCTGGTCAACATGGTGAAACCCTTCTCTACTAAAAAACACAAAAATTAGCCTGGTGGTACACACCTGTGATCCCAGCTACTTGGGAGGCTGAGACATGAAAATCCCTTGAATCTGGGAGGCAGTGGTTGCCATGAACCCAGATGGCACCACTACACTCCAGCCTGGGCAACAGAGTGAGACTCCATCTCAAAAAAAAAAAAAAAAGACAGAGAGAGAGATAAAGGTCTTCGAAAGGAGGAATAAGAAGGAATCTGTCTCTTTCTAGAAAGCTATACTATACATTAAATACAAGCTTGCTTTTACCTGTGCAGATCTTAGATCTTATCACCTGTTAATTGGGCCCAGTGAACTGCCATAAAACCCTTAAGTCATTTGGTATTTGCTTTTGGGCCACATTGAGCAGCTGCACATTTACCCACTTCCTGCGTCTTGCAAGAGTGCCTGTTAGGGCACGGTATTCCCAAACACAACCTGTTAAACTGGTTATAGGCAAAAGTGGAGAGGAAAGGCAGCACAGAAACATTCTGGGTAGCAGAATGCTTATCCCCAAGGTAGATAAACCATAACTGACCATCCTTCTCCTATGACACATTTAATACCATAAGTTGTTGGGATAATTATTCTTTGGAGGGCATTATTATACTTTGCTTTTGAAATAGCCAGCTATGTAGATAAGGACAGTGGGAAGGCTGCATAATTAGCCCCCATGTTTTAACACGTTCTGCTGGCCTGCCGTTGCCTCCACAAAGCCCCTCCAGAATGTTTGCAATCACCCGTTCACTTCATGGTAACTGGATACAGACACAACATGGGGTCAGCTTCTAAGGCCTTTTGACCTGGATCCAGAGCTCAGCAGGCTGCCCCAGCTGTCTACACTTTCAATAGATTGGTAGGCTGGGACCCAGACACATTTTGACAGGGCACCAGAACATGCAGCCGGGAGCCAGACACCCTGACATGGCACCAGAACATACAGCTAAGAGTAAAATACCTGTGCATTGCTGGTGAATTTTTAAAAGAACCCAGCAGCATCCACACAGTGGGACAAGAGTAGTGGGAATAAAGAATGGACTGCGGCTCACACAGAATGCCCTCTTCAAAGGCCCCACTGAAAGAGCTCCTTTAGGAAGCACCCATGGAAGTAGAAACATTTGTAAGGAATAGATATTGAATATCCTTCGTGTATTTCATTACCTACAGAATGGCACACCTAAAAATGAAAAGCTCTGAATTAAAAAAAATAAAAAGACAAATTTCTAAGCCATATCCAGTGGCCCACTTAGTGCAGTCAGTCTTACTAAAAGGATATTCCAGGCCAGGCACGGTGGCTCACACCTGTAATCCCAGCACTTTGGGAGGCCGAGGCGGGCAGATCACGAGATCAGGAGATCAACACCATCCTGGCTAACACAGTGAAACCCTGTCTCTACTAAAAATATAAAAAAATTAGCCAAGCGTGGTGGTGGTCACCTGTAGTCCCAGCTACTCTGGAGGCTGAGGCAGGAGAATGGCATGAACCCGGGAGGCGGAGCTTGCAATGAGACGAGATCACGTCACTGCACTCCAACCTGGGCGACTGGGCAAGACTCTGTCTCAAAAAAAAAAAAAAAAAAAAAAAAAGAATATTCCAGTAGGGCAGGACATACTGGCTCACACCTGTAATCCCAGCACTTTGAGAGGCTGAGGCAGGAGAATAACTTGAGTCCAGGAGTTCAAGATCAGCCTAGACAACAACAAAAATGAGATGGGGACAACCCCATCTCTAAAATGAAAAAGATTTTTTTTAAAACTCCAATGTAGGCCAGGCATGGTGGCTCACGCCTATAATCCCCAGCACTTTGGGAGGCTGAGGCAGGCAGATCACTTGAGGTCAGGAGTTCAGAACCGGCCTGGCCAACATGGTGAAACCTTCTCTCTACTAAAAATACAAAAATTAGCCATTCGTAGTGACAGGCACCTGTAATCCCAGCTACTCGGGAGGCTGAGGCACGAGAATCACTTGAACCTGGGAGGTGGAGGTTGCAGTGAGCTGAGATCCCACCACTGCTCTCCAGCCTGAGCAACAGAGTGAGACTCAGTCTCAAAAAAAAAAAAATCCAAGCCAGCCTTAGGTCTTAGTCCCTTCAGCAGCCAAATTTTACCCTAAGCCAAATAAGAGATTGACCCAAAGACTTCCGCAACTCTAAAAATGTACGGAGCAGTTTTTCAGAGCCTATGAAATCTGAACCATGAACTTGGTTGTCACCAGTGTTTTATGTTATTTACCACCATGTTGAGTAAATGCCATGTGTCATACATTTAATCCTTAGAACAGGCCACAAGGTAGATAGTAGATGCCCATTTTACGGCATCTGAGAAGACTAAGTGACCAACTCGGGACAAATAGCAAGTGAGTAAAGAGGCACAATTACGAAGTAGGTAGAGGTTTTCAAGCCATGTATTTATTTCGTTTTTACCTTTTCCCCTGTAGTCCACAAATGCCACATTGGTAAAGTAGGAGAATAGATACACATCAGTAAGTGCTCATCAACCAACCACTGCAACACCAGAGACAGTCCAAATCCTAGAAACTTAAAAAATCATCCTGGCTGGGCACGGGCTCATGCCTGTAATCCCAGCACTCTGGGAGGCTGAGGCGGGTGGATCACCTGAGGTCAAGAGTTCGAGACCAGCCTGGCCAACATGGTGAAACTCTCTCCTAAAAATACAAAAATTACCCAGGCCTGATGGCAGATGCCTGTAATCCCAACTACTCGGGAGGCTGAGGCAGGAGAATTGCTTGAACCCGGGAGGTAGAGGTTGCAATGAAGCAAGATCGCACCATTGCACTCCAGCCTGGGTGACAAGAGTGAAACTCCTTCTCAAAAAAATTAAAAAATTCGGCCGGGCGCGGTGGCTCAAGCCTGTAATCCCAGCACTTTGGGAGGCCGAGACGGGTGGATCACGAGGTCAGGAGATCGAGACTATCCTGGCTAACATGGTGAAACCCCGTCTCTACTAAAAATACAAAAAACTAGCCGGGCGTGGTGGCGGGCGCCTGTAGTCTCAGCTACTTGGGAGGCTGAGGCGGGAGAATGGCGTGAACCCGGGAGGCGAAGCTTGCAGTGAGCCAAGATCACGCCACTGCACTCCAGCCTGGGAGCACAGCGAGACTCCGTCTCAAAAAAAAAAAAAAAAAAAAAAAAAAAAATTAAAAAATTCTTTTTTTGCATTACTAAAAAAGATAAAGAGCTTAACATAGTTTTTAAAAAACTAATTTACACAGATATCTGAGATTTACTGAAGCCCTTAAATCTTAGCATGTAAAATTTAATGAAATCAACTTTGCTTGTAATTCTGATTTTATCCAGTAAAATTACTTGTTTAATTTTGTCTTTAGTACAGTTGACCCATTACTTTCTTAAAAGATTTGAGTGAAGTTGCAAGTTTTGGGTTTTTTGTTTTTTGTTTTTTGTTTTTTTTGAGTCAGAGTTTCGCTCTTTTTGCCCAGGCTGAGTGCAATGGGGCTATCTCAGCTCACTGCAGCCTCCACCTCCCAGGTTCAAGTGATTCTCCAGCCTCAGCCTCCCAAGTAGCTGGGATTACAGGTGTGCGCCATCACACCCAGCTAATTTTTTTATTTTTAGTAGAGACAGGATTTCACCATGTTGGCCAGTCTGGTCTGGAACTCCTGATTTCAGGTGATCCTCCTGCCTTGGCCACCCAAAGTGCTGGGATTACAGGCATGAGCCACTGTGGCTGGCCAGTTGCAAGTTATTAATACTTAATTTTGATATTTTGCCCACAGTATATACCTGATTTCGAATACTTTTTTTTCTTTTTTTTTTTGAGACAGTGCTCACTCTGTCACCCAGTCTGGAGTGCAGTGGCACTATCTCAGCTCACTCCAACCTCTGCAGGTTCAAGTGATCCTCCTGCTCAGCCTCCCAAGTAGCTGGGATCATAGTCATAAGCTACCACGGCCGGCTAATTTTTTGTAGAGGCAGAGTTTCACCATGTTGCCCAGGCTGGTCTCAAACTCCTGAGCTCAAGCAATCCTCTCACCTGAGATTCACAAAGTGCTGGGATTACAGACGTGAGCCACTGCACCCAGCGGGTTTTGAATATTCTTTATTGCACATTCACTTAGAAATTCCACCATTCTCATGGTTTAGAAAACCTGTCTGATTCCCAGCATCTCAGGACCTCCAAGCTGCACATGGACACAGGTCTCAGGAGCGCTGGTGCCTCCTAGCTCGGCTTCTGATTGAGTTGGTCAACAGCCAAGTGCCTGTAGGCTTTGGTTGCCCCCTGAAGTTTGACCTCGTTTAGAGGATTCTTGTGGCACTGACTTTTCAAGGGACTTAAACAGTTACCCCCTACAGATGGTGAAACCTCCTGTAAATCATTTTTTAGGTCTTTTCTTCCCTTACCAGTCCAAAATGTTTCTAGTAATATCGTGGCATTTTTAGATATGCAGCTTTAGAGTGAAAAAACCCCGAAGTTTCACTGGCTTTGTGCCGTTTTGAGGAGCCATGCATGACTGAGTATATAATAAAAGTAGTCATTTAGAAACCTATTTAGATGATCAAAGATAAAGTGGAAGGTTTTGAATATGATATTACAAAATTTTAGAGATGCTACACTTGTACATATTTATATATAGATAACAGCTTTATTGAGATATAATTCACTTACCATACAATCCACCCATTTAAAGACTACACTTATTTTTGACAGATCACAGTGCTGATAGCTTAATAATGCAATGGGAACTCTGTATAATGGTGGTATTATAAGACTAACACCAGATTCAATTCTATCTGCCTTTTTTTGTATATTACATTTCCATGAATAGGAGGTGATATGACATCCAATTCCATTTATACTAAATAGTGAAATAAGGTTCTACTTGTATTAAAAGAAGTGTATCAGTACATTTCGACTAGTATGTTAGATTATCCATAATTGTAGTTACTATTCAACCATTATTATTCAAACAACATATCTTACATTTTTCCTCATTTAAAACACTACCTAGAAAAAACTTTAATTGGTAGTTTGTCCTCTTTTAATATGCACACCAGACAGAAGTTAGAGTTTTTAATATGAATGTTATATGAATTGTGCTTTAGCCTGGATTAAACTGGAACGTTTCTTGTTTGTAGGGAGCTGCTGCAGATGACGGCCGATTAAAACGAGGGGATCAGATTTTAGCTGTTAATGGCGAGAGCCTGGAAGGTGTTACTCACGAGCAAGCGGTCGCCATTCTCAAACACCAGAGAGGGACTGTAACCTTAACTGTGCTGTCGTGAGCCTCGGGCCTGGTCACAAGATAGATGTTGTTGTTTAGAATATCCACAGGCAGATGAAGTTCTGAGTGGGTATGAAAAGCACCCTCAACTAAAATGCACCTTCATTCTTATTTCTTGTCCTCTCTGCTCAGGAGAAATGGCTGAGGTTTCATGTGAATTTCCCAAATCAATAATCATCTCCTAATGTTTCCCAGTTCCTGTCACCTGTTGGTGAGGTTGATTTCTAAAACTGAAATGAGTCTGTTTTGCATTTAATTTCAGTGTTCTGATTTCTTTTTTTTTTTTTTTTTTTTTTTGAGACTGAGTCTCTGTCGCCCAGACTGGAGTGCAGTGGTGCCATCTTGGCTCACTGCAACCTCTGCCTCCCAGGTTGGAGCAATTCTCCTGCCTCAGCCTCCCGAGTAGCTGGGATTACAAGCATGCATCACCATGCAGGGCTTATTTTTGTATTTTTAGTAGAGACAGAGTTTCCCCATATGGGCCAGGCTGGTCTTGAACTCCTGACCTCAGGTGATCTGCCTGCCTTGGCCTCCCAAAGTGCTGGGATTCCAGGTGTGAGCCACCGCGCCCAGCCCAATATTCTGATTTTAACCAACTGGTTCTGATTATATTTGCCAAACCTGGAGTTAACCTCTCTTTCCTTATGCTCTTCTCTCCCTATCCCCTACTCATACCGAGGCTTAACAGCAACCTCAGATCTCACCCAATGGACAGAAACAAATGTTAAGCAACTTGTCATCTCACTCATGATTTACTTATGCTAATTGTCTCTTCAAGCAAGCAAGAAAACATTAGCAGTGTAATTAATTTACCAGTGATCCCCAAGATGAAATACCAGATTCTCCTGTGGGAAATTACTGTGCACTCTTCTGTATGACTTATAGTCAAATAAGTCTCAAATTCATTTCTCTGGATAGATCTTTATATGCTAGTCATTGGTGATTTTGATGAGTCAATTTACAGACTGTAATCTTCTAAAAATTCTGAAAGACTAATTGTTTTCTGCGCCATCTAAATGCATACCACTGAGCAACTGAACCTTATTCTCAACAGGAACAACTAGCATACATGTTCTGAATTCTAACAATGCTAAATTAAATTCAAATCCAGGAAGATCACCTGGAATTAATGGCATTTTGGTAGGCAGGCATCATTCCCACCCCTCGGTCTTAGGAAAAGGAGGTAGAAGCCCCAGAACCACACTGCAGAGATAAGCAAGTTTTGTCTCAAGTCAAACAAGGTCTGGGTGGCCTTGGCCTTGTACAAAGTAGGGAGACATATTTGATTATCTTTCCCTTCACCTCCATAGCAGTCAGTCCAGCAGCACAGACTGCAGGAACCTACATGGAGCAACATACTTAGCTGCAAAGTGAGCAAATGAATTGAGCCTAGGAATCTGTGATGAAAATGCATGGCTGAAGTTTCCTGATCTCCAAGGAGACTCCCATTTGCTGAAGTTTTGCATGCTAAGAAAGCAGCTACAGCAGAAAATACAAGAATACTTTTAAGTCGATTATTGGCAATCTTACTCATATATTAGCAAGAAAAAGGGAGAGATGCTTACTGGTGGATGCTATAGAGTCCTCTGTTTTTAAAAGTACCATGGCCAGGTACAGTGACTCACGCCTGTAATCCCAGCACTTTGGGAAGCCAAGGCAGGTGGATCATGAGGTCAGGAGTTTGAGACCAGCCAGGCCAACATGGTGAAACCCTGTCTGTACTAAAAATACAAAAATTAGCCAGGTGTAGTGGCAGGCGCCTGTAATCCCAACTACTCAGGAGGTTGAGGCAGGAAAATTGCTTGAACCTGGGAGGTGGAGGTTGCAGTGAGCCAAGTTCGTGCCACTGCACTCCAGCCTGGGTAACAGAGCAAGACTCTGTCTCAAAAAAAAAAAAAAAAACCATGAAGGATGAGTACTAGAGTCAGTAATAGAAGTAGTTTAGCATTATTTAACTACAACACAATGCTGCAAATATTTCACAGTAATTGTCAAAGTTTAACGGGCTCTAATTTAAAATGTTATTTAATAAGTATAGATTTTAATTGAGAATTATCTTTGAGTAGATGTAATCACAAAGTGCATTAACTCTTATTGGAATATTTTATGGCTATTCCAAAGTATAGAGTGCCTAAATTTTGTGTTGAAAATGTCTTTCATGACGATATTAAGTTTTCTGAAATTACACATGGCTTTTAAAATTTCTAATGTATCCAAGATGTGCAATGTTGTTAGGATCTCATTTTTCAATGCATGAAAAGCCACCAACCTCAGAACATTTTGTGTTAATTGTACCTGCAAGAACACCTCAAGCAAGCCACGAAGAAATGAAACCCAAATGAAACTTGAAAATGCACCTTAAAAATATATATACATATAATAGTTTTGAAACGGGATTCTGCTTTATTTTGATGGAATGGCCATTAAATACACATTTTGAGATAATACATTGTTGTTGTGTTTCTTTATACATTATCCTTTTAGGTCATGCTAGTAAAAGTATATTGATGAAGGATTTATGATGCTTTATACTTCTTACTGCACTAAATTGATAGAACTAGTACTTGTCATAACCGGTTCTGTCTCTGCTTGCATGACTAATAAGTAATTGCCTTTCCAAAAAGATATTTTTGCCTCAGAACTTACTGACAAGCTGAGAGGCTATGAAAATGGCAATTTGTGAAAGAAGTAGTGCTCTTATATTTGGCCTCATCATTTGGGCCATTTAAGTATAGTAATGATATCACTAATGGAATTAGCATGAGAGGGAAGTAAGCCAGGAAGAATAAAAGTGCTGAATGTTTGTATGTATATTTCCAAAGATTCTAAATAAATGTAGTTGCCTATAGAGCAAATGGAGTTTTATTATATATGAAAAAGTGTACTTTCTGGATCTAATTGTGCTTTTTCTTCAGCATGTTGTTCCCTAATAGAAAAAAAAAAGTCCAACTTTTCACAAGGTATTTTGGTGTCCTATTAAAATTTGGAGTCCATGGCTGGGCATGGTGGCTCACGCCTGTAATCCCAACACTTTAGGAGGCCGAGGCAGATGGATCACCTGAGGTCAGGAGTTCAAGGCCAGCCTGGCCAACATGGCAAAACCCTGTCTCTACTAAAAATACAAAAATTAGGCCGGGCGCGGTGGCTCATGCCTGTAATCCCAGTACTTTGGGAGGCTGAGGCGGGTGGATCACGAGGTCAGGAGATCGAGACCATCCTGGCTAATACGGCAAAACCCCGTCTCTACTAAAAATACAAAAACAAAATTAGCCAGACGTAGTGGCGGGTACCTGTAGTCCTAGCTACTCTGGAGGCTGAGGTGGGAGAATGGCGTGAACCCAGGAGGCAGAGCTTGCAGGGAGCTGAGATTGCACCACTGCACTCCAGCCTGGTCGACAGAGTGAGACTCAGTCTCAAAAAAAAAAAAAAATTAGCCAGGCATGATAGTGGGTGCCTGTAATTCCAGCTACTGGGAGGCTGAGGCACAAGAATCACTTGAAACCGAGAGGCGGAGGTTGCGGTGAGCCAAGATCGTGCCATTGCACTCCAGCCTGGGTGACAGAGTGAGGCTCTCTTTCAAAAAAAAAAAGTCTGGAATCCATTAATAGCTGTCTCAGGTATTCATTGCCCAACTATGTTGCTGGGCACTAGAATAGATGCATTATAGGCCGAGCATGGTGACTCACACCTGTAATCCCAGCACTTTAGGAGGCAAGGCAGGCGGATCACCTGAGATCAGGAGTTCAAGACCAACCTGGCCAACATGGCGAAACCCCAACTCTACTAAAAATACAAAAATTGGCCACGCGTGGTGGTGCACACCTGTAGTCCCAGCTACTCAGAAGGCTGAGGCAGAATGGCTTGAACCTGAGAGGTGGAGTTTGCAATGAGCCAAGATTGTGCCGTTGCACTCCAGCCTAGGTGACAGAGGGAGACTCAGTCTTGCTGTGTTGCCCAGGCTGGCCTCGAACTCCTGGGCTCAAGCAATCCTTCCACTTCAACATCCTGTGTAATTGAGACTACAAGTGCACACCACCTTGTCTGGCACAACTAAAATTTTTTGCACCCAATTTTCTTAATTTTATATTTTATTTATATTTTTTCTATTAAAGTCCACTAGAACAGTGAGACTTTTTTTTTAACACAAACATTTAAATTTAGGTTATAGTCTCAGTTGTATGCCAGCCTAGTGCAAATGTTAAGTTTTTGACAGCTTGACTTTCAATCTTCAGATGCTCTGTATTTAAGTAAAGACCAAAAAAAGAAACATTTCACTCTCTGCACAATCCCAAAATAAACTGACATTTGGAAGAGTCATTTGTGTGTGTGTGTGTGACGGTGTATAAAATACCTCGCCTGAGCAGTATATCCTTTTCCAGTCATGTGAAGGAGTAAGCAAGAAAGTTGCTTTGGTCTTCAGTCCCTGAGAGATTGCTGTCGGGTATCAGCACCTATGCTTGGCAAAATTATACAGGAGCAAACATATATTTGATCCTCCTTCTAGAATCAGTTTTTTTGAAATGGAGGCAACCTCAGAACTGGAAGTTTGTCCTGCCTGCTACACCCCTCCTCCCATTTTACAAGTGGGAGAAGCGTGCCAGAGAAAGGAAGTGACTAGCCCAGTCCCCCACTAGCTTGCGGCCCTGAGAGTTTTCCATAAACCTTACTGGGAATTCACCAACTTAGCAAACTACTGTAGAGTACTCACACATGGCTGCTAAATTGGTTCGAAATACTCTCGAGAGCTTTTTTTTCTCTTTTGAGTCAGGGTCTCGCTCTGTCACCCAGGCTGGAGTGCATCACGGCTCACTGTGGCCTCAAACTCCCCGGCTCCAGCGACCCTCCCACCTCAGCTCTCTAACTGGCTGGGACTACAGGTGTGCGACACCACATCTGGCTAATTTCTTTTTTTTTTTTACCTTTTTGTAGAGACGGGGCTCTCACTATGTTAAGACTATTTTTAAGGACAGTTTTGGCCAGGCACAGTGGCTCACACCTGTAATCCCAACACTTTGGAAGGCGGAGATGGTAGGATCACTTGGGCCCAGGAGTTTGAGACCAGCTTGGCTAACATGGTGAAATCCCATCTCTACAAAAAATACAAAAATTAGCCAGGCATGATGGTGTGTGCCTATAGTCCCAGCTAATCGGTCAGCTGAGGTGGGATGATTGCTTGAGCCTGGTAGGCTGAAGCTACAGTTAGCTTTGTTTGCACCACTGCACTCCAGCCTGGGTCACAAAGTAAGACCCTGTCTCCAAAAAAAATTTTTAAAGGCAGTTTTAAGTTAACAGCAAAACTGGGAGGAAGGTGCAGAGTTTTCCCACATACCTGCGCCCTCACTCACATAGCCTCTCCCATTATCAACATCCTCTACCAGACTGGTACATTTGCCACAATGAATGAACCTACATTCTCACCCAAACTCCATAGTACCTGAGGGTTGAATCTTGGTGGTGTACATCCTATGGGTTTGGACAAATGTATGACATGCCTACCATAAAGGTATATAGAATATTTCCACTGCCCTAAAAGTCCTTTGTGTGCTCCCTATTCTTCTCCAACCCCCTTCCCAACCATGGAAACCAAGTTTTTTTTGTTTTGTTTTGTTTCTTGGTTTTTTTTTTTTTGTTTTGAGATAGAGTCTCTCTCCGTCTCACAGGCTAGAGTGCAGTGGTGCAATCTCAGCTCACTGCAACCTCCGCCTCCCAGGTTCAAGCAATTCTCCTACCTTAGCCTCCTGAGTAGCTGGGATTACAGGCGTGTGCCACCACACCCAATTAATGTTTGTATTTCTAGTAGAGACAGAGTTTTGCCATGTTGGCCAGGCTGGTCATGAACTCCTGGCCTCACGTGATCCACCTGCCTCGGCCTCCCAAAGCGCTGGGATTACAGGCGTGAGCCACCGCACCTGGCCCCTTCCATGTCTTTTCATGGCTTGATAGCTCATTTCTTTTTAGCACTGAGTTATATTCCATTGTTTGGATGTACCACAGTTTATCCATTTACCTACTAAAGAACATTTTGGTTGCTTTCAAGTTTTGGCAGTTAGGAATAAAGCCACTATAAACATCTGTGTGCACAGCCTGAATTTGTAAGTTTATTTCAGTTCTCCCTAAACACAAGCACAAGATTTGGTGCCACAACACAAGCACAAGATTTTAAAAAGATTAAAGAGTAGAAGAAAACAAACAAATGAAAAAAGGACACATCTTTTGGATGTAGACAAAGAAGACCTAGTCTATCCACTCACCCTACATCCCCGCATCCTGGGAAGAAGTTCCAAGGCCAGGCACTCTGGATACCCTCCCTTATGGTTTAAACATTCTTCTGCTCTAGATGGACACAGTTGATTACAGATGCGGTGTTTCAGTGGCTCCTCCTGCCTAATGGCTTTACTGGGCATGTCCCCAGCATTACTCTCCCAGGAGAACAGAAGAAACGGTAATGTCTTAAAGGGAACCCGTCATTCAACTCCTCTCAACCCCAGAGCCATGTGTTACTCTCCTGGGAACTTCAGGATAGCTGTCTGAAAACACTCCAGGGAGGCTAAAGTGGAGGATCACTTGAACCCAGGAGTTCAATACCAGCTAGGGCAACATAGGGAGACCTGGTCTCTACAAAAAGTAAATGAGGCTGGGCTCAGTAGCTCACACCTGTAATCCCAATACTTTGGGAGACTGAGGTGGGCGGATTGCTTGAGCGCAGGAGTTTGAGACCAGCTTGGGCAACATGGCAAGACCCCGCCTCTACAAAAAACACAAAAATTAGTCGGGCGTGGTGGCACACACCTGTAGTCCCAGCTACTCCGGAGGCTAAGCTGGTAGAATCACCTCAGCCCAGGGATATTGAGGCTGCAGTGAGCCATGATCGTGTATTACAGCTTGGGTGACGGAGTAAGGCCCCCATCTCAAAAATAATAAATTAATTAAAAAATCAGCCTGGCACGGTGGCATGCACCAGCAGCCCCACCTACTTCGGAGGCTGAAGTGAGAGGATCGCTTGAGCCTGGAAGTCAAGGCTGCAGTAAGCTATGATCACACATTGCACTCAAGCCTGGGCAACAGAGTGAGAACATGATCCCCCTCCCCCACTCCCCCCAGAAAGAAAAGAAATATACTCCAGTGGCCCCCATGCCAGGAAGAATAGGATTCACCTGATCTTAAAGATTGAGAGCAGAAACTTCCTGTCCAACGTCGTATTAGTCAGCGTTCTCCAGAGAAACTGAACCGAGAGGATGTGTATGTATTTAGAAAGATTTATCATAAGGAATTGGCTTTTGCAGTTATGGAGGTGGGCAAGTCCAAAATCTGCACTGTGGGCCAGCAGGCTCAAGACCCAGAAGATGATCTTCTGGGAAGAATGTTTCACAGTTGGGCGTGGTGACGCGTGCCCGAAGTCCCAGCTACTCCAGAGGCTGAGGGTGGGAGGATCACTTGAGCCCAGGAGGCAAAGGCTGCAGTGATCTGAGATGGCGCCACTGTACTCCAGCCTGGGAGAAAGATCGAGACCCTATCTCAACAACAAACAAAACAAACAAACAAACAAAGAAATGTTGATCTCATCCAAAAACACCCTCCAAATTCACAAATCAAGCATCAGACATCATGAGACCTTGAACGGACCCCTTGAGGGATGGCCCTGCCTTAAGGAAAATGCAGAAGTGTCCGCTATCCTTGTTCTCAACACCTTTCCAGCCCCCCGCTCCCTCTGGTGTTCACAGCTGTGGTGCAATCACCATCACCACTTCTACCATCCCAGAACCCTCAGGAGCAGATGGCTTGAGATCTTGCCTCTGCCACCCCACCACCCAAGGACCCTAAGTATTTGTACCCCTAATTAGGTGGCTTCTCAGTGGACTCAGGGTCAAGTCCAACTCAGCATGGATGTTAGGCTCTTCATAATTTAGCCTCCATCTTAACCTCCAGCAGTCATATTAACTTTGGTTAACCCTGGCTTATCCCAGGATAAGCCAGACTCTCACACCCTTAGGCTTTTGCACACACTATCCATTGGCATAGACAGCACTGCTGCTCAAGATGTGACTGCAGACCACCATCATCAGCACCACCTAGGAGAGGTGCAAATGTATGCTCCAGCCTAGACCAGCTGCATCAGAATCTCTGGGGTAGGGCCAAGAAATCTGAGTTTTAACAAGCTCTTCTGGTGATACTAAACACTAAACTTTGAAAGCCCAAACACTCCCCTTTTTTCCAGTCTGTGGTCATTCACAATTGCTGAGTTCTTTTCTGCCTCCAGCAGCTAGAGGCAGAAAGAAACACCAGCCTCCTCCCTTGCTGCCTTGCCACTGGAGGTATTCTACCTGTTAGAACAAGTCTCTGAGTCTGCACCTGTATGAACTTTTTTTTTTTTCTTGAGACAGTGTCTCACTCTATTGCTTGGGCTGCAGTGCAGTGGTGTGATCATGGCTCACCACAGCCTTGACCTCCCAGGCTTAGGTGATCCTCCCACCTCAGTCTCCCGAGTAGCTGGGACTACAAGTGCATGCCACCACATCCACCTAATTTTTTTTTTTTGAGATGGAGCCTTGCACTGCAAGCTCCGCCTCCCGGGTTCACGCCATTCTCCTGCCTCAGCCTCCCGAGTAGCTGGGACTACAGGTGCCCGCCACCACACCTGGCTAATTTTTTCTATTTTTTAGTAGAGACGGGGTTTCACCGTGTTAGCCAGGATGGTCTCAATCTCCTGACATCGTGATCCGCCCACCTCAGCCTCCCAAAGTGCTGGGATTACAGGCGTGAGCCACCATGCCCAGCCCTGGTTTTTTTTTTTTTTTTTTTGGCTTTTGGGTTTTTTAAATTAAAACAGGGTTTCACTCTGCCACCCAGGCTAGGGTGCAGTGGTGAGACTAGGATCCATTGCACCCTCGACCTCCTTGGCTCAAGTAACACTCCTGCCTCAGCCTCCTGAGTAGCTAGGACTACAGGTGCACACCACCACACTGGGCTTTTTAAAATTCTTTGTAGAGTCGAGGTTGTACTATGTTGCTCAGGCTGGTCTCAAACTCCTGGCCTCAAGCGATCCTCCCACCTCAACCTCCCAAAGTGCCAGGATTACAGGTATGAGCCACCACACCCAGGTGTATGAACACTTGTTAGCAGACAGGTGCAACACACAGCCCCACCTGTCCAAAAAGCACAAACCTGGCAGGGTGCAGTGGCTCACGCCTGTAATCCCAGCACTTTGGGGCCGAGGTGGGTGGATCACCTGAGGTCAGGAGTTTGAGACCCACCAGGCCAACATGGTGAAATCTCGTCTGTACTAAAAATACAAAGATTAGGCGGGCGTGGTGGCGCCTGTAAATCCTAGCTATTTGGGAGGCTGAGGCAGGAGAATCACTTGAACCTGGGAGGCAGAGGTTCCAGTGAGCTGAGATCGTACCACTGCACTCCAGCCTAGACGACAGAGTGAGACTCGGTCTCAAAAAAAAAAAAAAAAAAAAAGCACAAACCTGGTGCTCTTTTTAGGACAGTGGTTCTTAACCTGGGCTATTCATTCAAATCGTCTGGGGATATTTTAAAGGCTCAATGCCCAAGCTACACCCCAGAGTAGGGGGAGGAAGGGAGAAATCTAAGAACTGGTATTTTTTTTAAAGCTCCTCAAGGAGTTATAGGAAGTTTCCAGGCAATTGCAACAACGTTCAGACCTTTTTTTTTTTTTTTGAGATGGAGTGTTTTGCTCTTGTTGCCCAGGCTGGAGTGCAATGGTATGATCTCTACTCACTGCAACCTCCACCTCCTGGGTTCAAGCGATTCTCCTGCCTCAGCCTCCCGAGTAGCTGGGATTACAGGCACGCACCAATATACCTGGCTAATTTTGTATTTTTAGTAGAGATAGGGTTTCTCCATGTAGGTCAGTCTGGTCTCGAACTCCCGACCTCAGGTGACCCGCCTGCTTCAGCCTCCCAAAGTGCTGGGATTACAGGTGTGAGTCACTGCACCCAGCCCAGTATTGAGACTTTCTATCCCATCAGATAACCAACTAACTCTTCCGAAAGAGATGAGACTGAGAGGGAATGCAGAGTGAGAATTCCCGACTATAGAGCTACCTGGAAGGTATTGGTCTTTAGACCCTCAGTCGCTGTTTAATCATCTTCATAGGCCAGAAATGAAGTCAGTCCAGGCTTGGGCCACAACCACCCAAACTCACTCACTCCTTTCCAGCTTTCCACTGTGGCATTGCAGCTGATTATCTCAGGAACCATCCAGGCCAATGGGGAAAAAAAACATGTTCATTTAGCTGAGTCCTCAGTAGGAACCAGACAGGAGGGGAGGGAAGGCAGAAAAGGCCTGGCTGTAGTGCAAGCTTTCCTGACCTCCAGTGCGGCCAGAGCCTCAGAAGGTCAGTTTCAACCCCAGCAAGGTTGTTGGGAGTTGGACATGACTACAGGAAGGTGGACATGATCCTCATATCTGTTGGTGCTTTGTCTCTGACTGACCAGGTTCCATTGCCTTCCAATCCCAGCTTTTCCATTGGCCAGTTAGATCCATTTGCCTGGCCTGGACATTGAGCAACAAGATACAGATGTGAGGGTTTCAGGGCTTGCCCATGGATTTCAGTCCTCGGGTGCCCCCACCTCTGTCCTTATCCTGATTCTTTCCAAGGTCTGCACTCTGAAGGAGTCTTGTTGCTAGAACTTATTATTTTGAGTACTTTAAGTAAGATTACTATTATAGGGGACACTTGGAAAATGCTAGCAGAGGCCGGGCACGGTGGCTCACGCCTGTAATCCCAGCACTTTGGGAGGCCAAGGCGGGCAGATGACCAGGTCAGGAGATCAAGACCATTCTGGCTAACATGGTGAAACCCCATCTCTAATAAAAAATAGAAAAAATTAGCCGGGTGTGGTGGCAGGCACCTGTAGTCCCAGTTACTCGGGGGAGGCTGAGGCAGGAGAGTGGCATGAACCTGGGAGGTGGAGCTTGCAGTGAGCCGAGATTGAGCCACTGCACTCCAGCCTGGGCGACTGAGCAAGACTCCGTCTCAAAAAAAAAAAAAGAAAGAAAACGCTAGCAGATTTAGTGTTTTTTTTTTTTTTCTTTTTTCTTTGAGATGGATTTTCCCTCTTGTTGCCCAGGCTGGAGTGTGATGGTGCGATCTCGGCTCAGTGCAACCTCCACTTCCTGCTTTCAAATGATTTTCCTGCTTCAGCCTTTTGAGTAGCTAGGATTACAGGCAACCACCACTATGCCCGGCTAAATTTTTTTGTATTTTTAGTAGAAATGGGGTTTCACCATGTTGGTCAGGCTGGTCTTAAACTCCTGACCTCAGGTGATCCACCTGCCTCGGCCTCCTAAAGTGCTGGGATTACAGGCGTAGGCCACCACGCCCGGCCCTAACAGTCATTAAGATTGATTTGTTGGCCAGGCATGGTGGCTCACGCAGGTAATCCCAGCACCTTGGGAGGCCAAGGCAGGCAGATTACTTAAGGTCGGGAGTTCGAGACCAGCCTAACCAACATGGAGAAACCTGCCTCTACTAAAAATACAAAATTAGCCGGGGGTGGTGGTGCGTGCCTGTAATCCCAGCTACTCGGGAGGCTGAGGCAGGCAGGAGAATCACTTCAAGTCAGGAGGCAGAGGTTGCGGTGAGCTGAGATCGTGCCATTGCACTCCAGCCTGGGTAACAAGAGTGAAACTCCATCTCAAAAAAAAAAAAAAAAAAAAAGAAAAGTCAGGTGTGGTGGCTCACACCTGTAATTCCAGCACTTTGGGAGGCCTAGGCAGGTAGATCACCTGAGGTTAGGAGTTCGAGACCAGCCTGGTCCCAGCATGGTGAAACCCGTCTCTATTAAAAATACAAAAGTTAGCCAGTGGTGGCTGCGCCATGTCCCCTCCCTCCCAGGAGGCTGGGCAGAATTGCTTGAACCTGGGAGGCAGGAGTTGCAGTGAGAGCTGAGATCATGCCATTGCACTCCAGCCTGGGCAACAGGAGGCAGGCTCAAATCTTTAAAAAAAAAAAAAATAAAAGCTCGAAACACTTACTGGTTAGGAACAGTGGCTCACGCCTGTAATCCCAGCACTCTGGGGGCTGAGGCGGAACTGAATAGGCTTAGGAGTTTAGAGGCCTGTAGTGCTATGATCACACCTGTGAAAAGCTACTGTACCCCAGCCTCAGCAGCATGGTGAAACTGTCTCTTAAAAAAAGAAAATGGCATGAGGCCGGGCAAGGTGTCTCATGCCTGTAAATCCCCAGCACTTTGGGAGGCCAAAGTGGTCGGATCACTTGAGGTCAGGAGTTCAAGACCACCCTGACCAACATGGAGTAACTCCATCTCTACTAAAAATACAAAATCAGCTGGGTGTGAGTAGGCTGCCTGTAATCCCAGCTACTAGAAAGAGCACAGAGACAGGAGAATGGCTTGAACCCGGGAGGTGGAGGTTGCAGTGAGCTGAGATCGAGCCACTGCACTCCAGCCTAGGCAACAAGAGTGAAACTCCATCTCAAAAAAAAAAAAAAAAAAAAGACATGAGATGAGGGCTGGGTGCAGTTGCTCATGCCTGTAATCCCAGCACTTTGGGATTTCAAAAGGGTGGATCGTTTGACGTCAGGTATTCTAGACCAGCCTGGCCAACACGGTGAAATCCCGTCTCTACTAAAAATACAAAAATTACCCACACATTGTCGTGGGCGCCTATAATCTCAGCTACTAGGGAGGCTGAGGCAGGAGAATCGCTTGAGCCCAGGAGGCGGAGGTTGCAGTGAGCCAAGATCCTGCCACTGGACTCCAGCCTGCACAACAAAGCATGACTCCATCTCAAAAAAAAAAAAAAAAAAAAGACATGAGAGGTACAAGAGGGGTCAGGAAAACCACCTGCAGAGGCTGCAGAGCAGTAAGAGCCAGGTGGTCAGGTGAAAGAGCGACGAGGAGTAGTATGGCATGATGGCCAGGGAGAACAGCAACATTTCAAACTGAGATGCCAGAATAGTGAGTTCCAAAAACTCCTGAGTCAAGTATGACTGGAACATAAGATGTGAGAAGTGGAAAGACAGGCAACCAGGCAGGGTCCCACTCAGGAAGGGCCCTCTAAGCCACTTGAAGGAGTGTAGAATTTATCCTTTCAGCATTATACAGTCACTGATCTTTTTTTTTTTGAGACAGGGTCTCGCTTTGTCGCCCAGGCCATAGTGCAGTGGTACGATCACACCTCACTGCAGCTTTGACCTCCTGAGCTCAAGTCGTCCTCCCATTTCAGTGTCCCGAGTAGCTGGGACTATAAGCATGGCACTACACCCAACTAATTTTTTATTTATCGTACAGATGGGGTCTCACTATGTTACCCAGGCTGGTCTCAAACTACTGGCCTCAAGTGATCCTCCTGCCTTGGGCTCTCAAAGTGCTGGGATTACGGGCACGAGCCACCCCACCTGGAAAACTGAGCTATTTTAATCTGGAGAGTTTTGTGATCAGATTTTCCCTTCAATGAAATGAAGGTTTGGCCTTCGCTGCATCATTTTTACTGTTTCTCAGAGTGTGGCCCATGAACAGTTTACATCAGAACCCTGGATCGCTGCAGGTACACATGTACAAATCAGAGTCTGTATTTCAACCTAGTTTCTTCCCTGATTCATCATTGAACACACACAGGCATACATACCCTAAAGTTCTTTGAAGAACCTCCAACTTAGCAGCTAGAAAAGCAGAGGAAAACCTGTATCTAACACTAAAGAACAATGGCTCTTCAGAAAGCTACTCACATCTTAGCCAGAAGATGGCGCAGGTTTTCCATTTACCTGGTTCCTGCCTGGCGAGAAAGACGGAAATCTTGTTTGAAAGAAATTGCTTGATCTCATTACTTAAGTCAGAAGAGGGCTCCTCAGAAATTATGATGGCAAGTGAGAAATGAGAAAGATTCCTAACAGGTGGGAATAGGTATCCCATCTCCATAGATGCCACCCTTCTCTCCAGAAAGCATAGGAGATTAGGACATGTCCACAAGGCTGTAAGAGTACTACACTCCCAAAAAGAAAGCTTAAAGCGTCAGGTGCGGGGGTTCACGCCTGTAGTCCCAGCATTTTGGGAGGCGGAGGCGGGTGGATCACGAGGTCGGGAGTTCAAGACCAGCCTGGCCAACATGGTGAAACCCTGTCTCTACTAAAAGTACAAAAGCTAGCCTGGCATGGTGGCGGGCACCTGTAATCCCAGCTAATCAGGAGACTGAGGCAGGAGGGAAACTGGGAGGTGGAGGTTGCAGTGAGCTGAGATCGTGCCACCACACTCCAGCCTGGGTGACTCCAACTCAAAAAAAAAAAAAAAAAAAAGCTTTCATCAATCCCTCCGCCACCTTTTTAAAAAAAAAAAAAACATTGGCTGCAGAGTCACGGCCAGCCATTATAAGAGGGTAGGTCTTAATTTTGGAACAACAGCAACTGGCCTCCATCCCCATGTACGAGTGAGAAAAGACCTCTAGTCCCAGCGGGGCGTGGTGGCTCACTCTGCTAATCCCAGCACTTTGGCAGGCCAAGGCGGGCGGATCACGCGGTCAGGAAATAGAGACCATCCTGGCTAACAGGGTGAAACCCCGTTTCTACTAAAAATACAAAAAATTAGCTGGGCGTGGTGGCACACACCTGTAGTCCCAGCTACTCGGGAGGCAGAGGCGGGAGAATCGCTTGAATCCAGTAGGCAGAGGTTGCAGTGAGCCGAGATCGTGCCACTGCACTCCAGCCTGGGTGACAGAGCGAGATTCCACTTAAAAAAAAAAATAAGAAAGTCTAGTCCCAGGGCTAGTGAAGGGGGATGCACCAGGTTCCCTAGACTGTTGAACCCACCTTGCTGGTTCTCTTCCTTTGCTCCTAGAGTTTGAGTCCTGGCATCAGCGAGGGCTAGATGCAGAGACCAGTATGTTGGAACCTCCACTGAGAAAGAATTAGTTTTGTGTGAACCAAAATGAAATTCTAAGCCCCCCAACCAACTGAATGGAGACCCTCACCCCCATTCTAAAGTAAACCTGAAAAACTAGTTCAGGCCATCATGGGAAGAGGGGGTCAGACACGCCTCATTATACCCTTCTCCTTTGGGAATTCAGGCACAACTGACCAGCATTAACATTAAAATGGAGATTTTAGGCATGGTGCTGTGCTCACGCCTGTAATCTCAGCACTTTGGGAGGATCGCTTGAGCCCAGGAGTTCAAGACCAGCCTGGGCAACAAAGCAAGACCTCCTCTCAAAACAAAAAAAAAAGAAAAAGTCGGAAGCAGTGGCTCACGCCTCTAATCCTAGCACTTTGGGAGGTGGATTACGAGGTCAGGAGTTCAAGAACAGCTTGACCAACATGGTGAAACCCCGTCTCTACGAAAAACACAAAAAATAGCCGGGCGTGGTGGCACGCCCCTGTAATCCCAGCTACTAGGAGGCTGAGGCAGGAGAATCACTTGAACCCGGGAGGCGGAGGTTGCAGTAAGCTGAGATCGTGCCATTGCACTCCAGCCTGGGCGACAGAGCGAGACTCCATCTTAAAAAAAAAAAAAAAAGAAAAAACATTAAAATAGAGATCTTAAGACTGACAAAGCCGACTCTTTGTAGCAATAAGATACCAAATTCCAATGTGATTCTAGTATAGCTTCACATGACAGAGAGCCCGCCCTCAAAGAAATCCAAAGTATTTTACCCCCAAATATATTCTTTCGGCATATTTTAAAACGGCCCTGGTGGGGAAATCCACATTCCAGTGGAGAAATCTACATTCTGTAGAGAATCACATTCCCTTTCCAGGTCTTTTCCTGATCCAGAGAGATTAACTAGAGTCTGACACCTTTTAAGGCTTGATAAGAAACATTTACCATCTATTCTACACAATAAGAACCTTAGATTCCACAACCCCTTATCTTAACCCAGACGCTCCTTTCTATGGATTCCTAGCCTTTAGATAACTCTTTCAAACAAATGCCCATCAGAAAATCTTTGTATCCACCTATCCCATCTTTCTGAACCAAACCAATGCATACCTTACATGTATAGATTGATGCCTATGTCTCCCTAAAACGTGTAAAACCAACCTGTAACCCAACTACCTTGAACACATGTTCTCAGGACCTCTTGAGATTTTGCCTTGGGCCTTGGTCACTCATACTTGGTTCAGAATAAATCTCTTCAAATCGTTTACAAGGTTTGTTTTCCCTGACTTAGGAGAGCACACCATCCACACATTGTGCAAAATGCCTTGTTCTTCAAGACTCAGTTCGCTATTGCAACTTCCAAGAAACTTTTTCCCCGACCTCCTCTGCAAGTTTTGCTAATGTAACTTCCTCTGCCGTTCCATGAAACCTGTTGCTTATCTTTACCTTTTCAATTAACATGTTGTGCTGCAATTATCTGTTTACAGGATCTATCTTTCCCAGGAGATGCTGTAATTGCCCAATGGGTTCACCTTGCCCACTGCTGTTGGGGTGATCAGACCCAACACTAGGTCGTGGGGGCGAAGAAGTCCGACAGAGTCAAAGGAGTGATAAAAAGACAGTTTGAGAGAAGTGGGACTAGAGGGCCATCATCTCGAGAGTGGAGGCTGCGAAGGCCCCAAGCTCTAGGAGCCCAGGCTAGTTGTTGGTGCTCAAAGGAGGATGTGGGGGTTGAAAGGAAACAGTGTATCAAGTAAATGAGAACCATATGGCTGCTTGAGATAATGGCAGTGCTAGAAGGAACCAGCAAGTCTAGCAGACATGCAAGCTCTGCCCCAGCTTCTCTCCCAACACTCAGCTTTTCTCCCAATATGCCCCTCTTCTCTTTTTTGTAAAAACTGCCACAGCTATCATTATTACTAGCATAAGGTGGCTTCTTTTTAAAATTAATTGAGCAAGGCAATTGCAGGCTGTGCAGCCCTTAATTGCCAGTTGGTGATCCAGCTTCATTTTCCTTAGCCCTTATTCAAAATGGAGTCACTCTGGTTTGAATGCTTCCTATTTATCTCCCCTTTCCCTTTTACAAGAGGACCCTTAATCCTAGGGGTTGCAAGAAGGATGAAGGTCCATCTTCTGTAACTTCTTCATGCTGAACAGAGGCAATGATACTCCTGCCTACCTATTAGGGTCTCTTGTATTCAGGGTAGAGAGGAGTTCAGTCAGAAAGCATTGGTCCATTAAGTATCTATAGGTAAAACCCTGGCACTCCAGCAGTTTCTCAGCATGGCTTGTATGAGGGGAACCCGGTCCATGGTTGGGATCCATGGGTCCTTCCAGTCTCCTATTCCATGGTTGCACACATCTTGAGGGCACCTACAGTTTGTTCATCTCCTGCAAAAAACGCAAGCATACCCTCACCCCCACGTTAGTAAATCTACTGAAACAGAAGCAAAACCTTTTGTGGCTGTAGCCGGGAGGCATACCATTGCTGAGCATTTGTAACTCAGCTTCTGCCTCTTTGGTTAATTACTGCAGGGCAAAACTTACCGTTGATAACGAGAAGGAGGCCCCCTTCTAACAAGGCACAGAGAAAGCAAATCGAGGCTTAAAAGCAATCCTTAAACCTTCAATTTGCACTGTATAGTGGGTCCACCAGATGCCGTGGTTCATGATAGATCTTCAGATGTTGGGTGGGCACCCACACAGGCACCTGGTTGTCATCTGGAGCGACCCAAGCAAATTCTCTTCCCCATAAAATTATCTTTCCTTTTTCCCAGCTCTTTGTACGTGCATCCCTCCACCATATATCTCGTCCAGCCTCTTTCTTTTCCCTTTTTGTCCTGTCAAGGTGTTGTTCAGCTGCAGTAAATTAGGTTGATCTTTTTATAGAATTAAAAAATTTAATGTTAATAAAAAGCTAAATGCAATTGCATATGTGATGTCTTATATTCCTGGTCCCCTCCCTTTTGCTTCTGTATTTCAGTTTTGTGTTTTTTTTGTGGTTTTTTTTTTTTTTTTTTGAAGTCTGCGGCTCCTGTCACCCAGGCCTTGATCTCAGCTCACTGCCAACCTCCCAGCTTCCGGGTTCACGCCATTCTCCTCACCTCAGCCTCCCAAGTAGCGCAGGAACCAACAGGTGCCTGCCTGGCCACGGCTAATTTTTTGTATTTTTAGTGGGGAGGCAGGGGTTTCACTATATTGTAGGATAGTCTCAATCCTGACCTCATGATCTGCCCACCTCGCCTTCCAAAGTGCTGGGATTACAGGTGTGAGCCACCGCGCCCAGCCTTCTATTTTAGTTTTTAAAGTACAATTAATTCTTTCCACTATTGCTTGTCCTTGTGAGTTATATGGAATACCCATAGTATGGGTAATACTCCATTGCTGAAAAAATGTAGCCATGGCTTTACTACAGTATCCTTGGCTGTTACCAGTTTTGATTTCTTCTGGGATTCCCATAACTGAAAAGCAAGATAAAAGATGTCTTTTAACATGAGCTGTAGCTTCCCCTGTTTGACATGTGGCCCAGATAAAATGTGAATAGGTATATACCGAAACATGAACAAAGGACAGTTTTCCAAAAGCAGTAATATGTGTTACACCCATCTGCCAGATGGAATTTGGAGATAAACCTCTAGGGTTAACTCCTGGTCCTTGATGTGGCAGATGGCACATCTGACTTGGCAGGCAGAACTGTGTTGCACAATTTCTTTAGCTTGTTTCCATGATAGACCATATCTTTTTCTAAGGCCTGCGGCATTAAGATGGGTTAAAGAATGAAATGTTTGTGCATCAGCAAAGGCTACAGACACCAATGCATCCGCCCTTTGATTAAGTTTAGTTAAAGGGTTCAAGAGGTTAGTATGTGCTCCCATATGAGTGATATAGAAAAGTGAAAGCCTTTGTTGTATTGCTTGCTGTAAAGAATGAAATAAAAAATTAAGGTGTTCATCAGTCACATTTCAAATTAAGGCACATTCAATCCAGTATTTTGGGTCATTGTTGGGGAGGGCAGCCGTGGTTGTAGCACGCCCATAGGTTGAATCACAGCATTAACGGCCCTTAAATCTGTTAACATTCTCCATTTACTGGATTTTTTCTTAATAACAAATACAGGAGAATTCCAAGGGGAGAAAGACTCTACATGTCTCTTTTGCAATTGTTCCTGCACTCGTTCTTTTAGTTCTTTTAAAGCCTCCAGTTTTTCCCGTTTCAGCAGCCATTGCGCCACCCAAACCAGTTTGGCAGTTAGCCAAACAAGAGGAATGGGAGCCGGAGGCTTGACAATGGCCACTCCTAAAAATGACACCCCAATCCAGTCTGACATATTTGCTCTTTTAATTCTGAAGATTCTGATTGGCGATTTATCGTTTTCTAGTCCTTTTCCCGGGCGATATCCCATATTTTTCATCATTTGTCTACTATTATTACTATATTGATCCATAGGAATAGCTATTTCAGCATCCCATTGTTGCAATAAGTCTCTACCCCATACATTGACAGGAACAGATGTAATGATAGGCTGAATTGTCCCTGCCTGACCATATGGCCCTTGACATGGTAAAATCAAAGAACTCTGAAAAACTTCTGAGGCAGCGCCTACTCCAACAATACCAATGGATGCCCTTTGCTTAGGCCAGTGCCGGGGCCATTGATTTCTAGCAATAATAGAGACATTAGCTCCAGTATCTACTAGTCCTTCAAAATCTTTTCCCTGAATAGTTACTGTGCAAATAGGTCTTTTGTCAGACACTTGATTAACCCAATACACAGCCTTTCCTGCTGGATTCGTATTACCAAAGCCTCCTGTTCTTTTCACTGAGCTGCTTTCTAGCTTTATGTAAGGTAACAGCAACGACTGAGCAATTCTTTCTCCTGGGGAGGCAGACCACGGAGTTGAGGAACTAATAACTAATTTAATTTCTCTGATATAATCAATTATTCCCGTATGTACAGTAACACTTTTTAAATTTAGACTAGATCTTCCAAGTAATAGACTGACTGTTCCTGAGGGTAAGGGTCCCCTAACTCCCGTGGGGACCTTCTTTGGTGGTTCCCCAGGAAGTAAGGAGATGGGAATTGTGCTGTAGAGGTCTACGGCAGCACTGCCTGCTGAGGCAGGGGACAATTGTACATTTGTAAGGGCACTGGCTGTGCCGAGTATAACTCGGTTTGTTGAGGGGCTCGAGGCGGGCCCCTCTTTTCGTTTCCTGAAAGAGGTTGTCCATCTTTGCTAAATTTAGAATGACACTGATTTGTGTGATTGCCTTTCTTACACCGGGGACATATACCAGGACTTTTCTGTTGATGACAGCAGTAGTTTTTGCCTTTTGATTTCCTTTTCTACATTCCTTTCTTGTGTGTCCAAATTGCCCACAATTAAAGCAAGAGCCTGAGAAACAGGGCATACTCCCTCCTACTCTTAATCCAGCCATAGCCTGAGCTAAAAGAGTAGCCTTATGTAAGTTACCTCCAATACCATCACAAGCCTTAATAGATACAGCTAAATGAGCCTTCCCTCTCAGAGGTCTAATAGCAGTTTGACACTCTGCATTAGCATCATCATATGCAAGAAGCTGTATTACAACATCCTGATCCGTTTTATCAGTTATGGCTTTATACACAGCCTCTTGGAGCCAAGCAATAAAATCAATATATGGTTCTTTAGGTCCTTGTCAGACAGAACTGAAAGAAGAATATTTTTCCTTTGTAACATTTATCCTTTCCCATGCCCACAAGCACACAAAGTGCAGCTGAACAATGGCAACATCCTCCATTACTGCTTGATTCTCTAATCGACCCCAATTAGGGCCAAATCCCCTGAACTGTTCAAAGGAAACAGGCACAGGTGGCTATGCTTGTATGTTTTCCTTTGCCTGAGTTTGAGCTTCATCAACCCAATAGGTTTTAAACTGCGAGTACTGAGAGTGAGAACAGATTTTGTCAAGGTATCCCAATCATACGGTATTAACCTATTATCAAGAGCCATATTTTTAAATAAAGTTTGCACAAAAGGAGGGTTCGGTCCGTATTAATGGCTTGCTTAAATTCCTTCAGTAACTTAAAAGGAAAAGCGGCTCAATTAGTTATATTCTGTCCTCCTTGCTGGATTATAGTAATGGGAAATTGCCATGCTTCAAGGTCTCCCTTGGCTCTAGCTTTTTGAATAGAATTTTGTATAGCACCACCAATTGCTCCAGGTTTTAATGTTGCAACTACAGGAGCAGTAGTAAGTTTTTCAGCTAATTTATTTTCTCGCCCATTAAGGGGTGAGAGAGGAGGTGGCCATTCACTTAATTCAGCAGGTGGAGCCAACGGGCTAGTAAAACATACTTTTTTTAGTTTTCCTTTCTTTTCTTTAATCTCCGGTAGCTGTTCCTCATACCCAGAATCTGAAGTTAGTTTTTTACACTCATCCTCCTCTTCCTCATCTGAATCTGCCTCATCGTCTGTTTGAAATGGCTCAAGAGCTGTCTTTATTAGCACCCACGCTGACCAAATGGAAACTGGAATTTCTGCTCCCTTTATACGCCTTTTTGTTTTTGTTTTTGTTTTTGTTTTGAGACAGAGTCTCGCTCCATCGTCCAGGCTGGAGTGCAGTGGCATGATCTCGGCTCGCTGCAAGCTCCGCCTCCTTGGTTCATGCCATTCTCTTGCCTCAGGCTCCCGAGTAGCTGGGACTACAGGCGCCTGCCACCACACCTGGCTAATTTTTTGTAGTTTTTAGTAGAGACAGGGTTTCACTGTGTTAGCCAGGAGGGTCTTGATCTCCTGCCCTTGTGATCCGCCCGCCTCAGCCTCCCAAAGTGCTGGGATTACAGGCGTGAGCCACCGCGCCCTGCCCTTTATATGCCTTTTTAAAATCTCTTCCAATTTTCTCCCATTCATCCAACTCCATAGTCCCTTGTTCAGGAAACCATGGGCAAAATTGCTTTACTGCACTAAAGAGTGATAACAAATTCTGAGTACTAACTTTCACTCCCCCTCTTCGTAATAAATGCCTTAAGAAATTTAAATAAGCAGAACGTCTGCTTTCACTTTGTCCCATTGTTACCTTGGTTCTTCCCAGTGTTCAGCTTTCCCGCTAAGCTTCTTTCAGACGTCCTCAGGTGTCCTTTGACGATGTGTCCTCCGCTTTCACATGCTCTAGCGTTCCTTCACCGGGGTCTTTGTCGCCCCATGTTGGGCAGCCAGGAATGTTGGGGTAATCAGACCCAACACCAGGTCGTCGGGGCGACAATGTGGGCGGAGTCAAAGGATTGAGAAAAAATTTGGGAGAGAGAAGTGGGACCAGGGGCCATTGCGATTGTGGAGGCTGCAAAGGCCCCAAGCTCTGGGAGCCCACGCTATTTATTGGTAATCCAACAAAGAAACAGGTGGTGAGGATGTGGGGGTTGAAGGGAAACATTTTATCAAGTGAATGAGAAACATGTGACTGCTTGAGGTAATAGGAGTACTAGAAGCAAGGAGCCAGCAAGTCTAGCAGACATGCAAGCCCTGCCTCAGCTTCTCTCCAACACTCAGCTTTTCTCCCAACAACTGCCTAGACAGAGCATATTTATCAAGACAGGGGAATTGCAATAGAGAAAGATTAATTCATGCAGAGCCGGCTGTGCTGGAGACCAGAGTTTTCTTATTACTCTAATCAGTCTCCCCAAGCATTCGGGAAGCAGAGTTTTTAAGGATAACTTGGTGGGTTGGGGGAAGTCAGTGAGCCAGGAGTGCTGATTGGTCAGGGATGAAAACATATGGAGTTCAAGCTGTCTTCTTGCACTGAGTCAGTTCCTGGGTGAGGGCCACAAAATCAGATGAGCCAGTTTATTGATCTGGGTGGTACCGGCTAATCCATCAATTGCAGGGTCTGCAAAATACCTCAAGCACTGATATTAGGAGCAGTTGAGGGAGGGTCAGAACTCAGTAGCCTCTAGCTGCACGACTCCTAAATTATAGTTTCTAATCTTGTGGCTAGCACTCGTCCTACAAAGGCAATCTAGGCCCCCAGCAAGAAGGAGGTGTGCTTTGGGAAAGGGCTGTCTGTCATCGTCTTTGTTTTAAACTATAAACTAAGTTTCTCCCAAAGTTAGTTCAGCCTATGCCCAGGAATGAACAGGGACAGCTCAGAGGTTAGAAGCAAGATAGAGTTGATTAGGTTAGATCTCTTTCACTGTCTCAGTCATAATTTTGCAAAGGCAGTTTCAATGCTAGACTATGAACTACTGCCAGGCTACGAGCTACTATATGAGACATTGGCTATTAGCTACTGTTTTCATACATATCAGGAATAGACTAGGGGAAAAGTATCATTCACGATAGTAATGAACATCAATTTTACAATTTTACTCAGAATTTTTTTTTTTTTTTAATAGGGTCGCACTCCAACACCCAGGTTGGAGTGCAGTGGTGCATTCTCAGCTCACTGCAGCCTGAACTTCCTGGGCTCAGGTGATCCACCCACCTCAGACTCCTGAGTAGCTGGGACTACAGGTGCATACCACCATGCCTGGGTAATTTTTTTTTTTTTTTTTTTTTGAGACAGAGTCTTACTCTGTCGCCCAGGCTTGAATGCAGTGGCACGATCTCGGCTCACTGCAAGCTCCACCTCCCAGGTTCACACCATTCTCCTGCCTCAGCCCCTCAAGTATCTGGGACTACAGGCACCCGCCACCATGCCCAGCTAATTTTTGGTATTTTTAGTAGAGATGGGGTTTCACTGTGTTAGCCAGGATGGTCTTGATCTCCTGACCTTGCGATCCGCCCACCTCGACCTCCCAAAGTGCTGGGATTACAGGCGTGAGCCACCGTGCCCGGCCATGCCTGGGTAATTTTTATACTTTTTATAGAGATAGGGTTTTGCCATGTTGCCCAGGTTGGTCTTGAACCCCTGGACTCAAACCATCCTCTAGTCTCGACCTCCCAAAATGTTGGGCTTACAGGCATGAACCACTGCACCCAACTATTCAGGAATAATATTTACAGAAAAATTTAAAAATGTGTAAGACCTATTTCAGAGAAAAAAAAAATGCAAAAAGTTTAAATAGCTGGGCGTGGTGACTCACACCTGTAATCCCAGCACTTTGGGAGCCTGAGGTGGGAGGATCGTTTGAGCCCAGAAGTTCAAGACTAGCCTGGGCAACATAGTGAAACCTCATCTCTAATTTAAAAAAATGAAGCCAGGCATGGTGGCTCACATCTGTATTCCTAGCGCTTTGGGAGGCCAAGGCAGGTGGATCACTTGAGGTCAGGAGTTTGAGACTATCCTGGCCAACATGGTGAAAGCCCGTCTATACCAAAACTACAAAAATTAGCTGCGCATGGCAGCACACGCCTATGATCCCAGCTACTTGGGACACTGAAGCAGGAGAATCTCTCAAGTCTGGCAGGCAGAGGTTGCAGTGAGCCGAGATGGTACCACTGCACTCCAGCCTGGGCAACAGAGTAAGACTCAATCTCAAAATAAATAAAAAATAATAAAAATGTTTTAAAAGTTTAAACAAATGATGGCATTAACAATGTTAATAGTAAACATTTATGGGCTGGGCACGGTGGCTCAAGTCTATAATCCCAACACAGGGAAGCAGAGGTGGGTGGATTGCTTGAGGTCAGGAGTTCAACACAAGCCTGGTCAACATGCCAAAACCCTGTCACTACTAAAAATACAAAAATTAGCCAGCCGTGGTGGTGTATTCCTGTAATCCAAGCTACTCAGGGTGGCTGAGACAAGAGAATTACTTTAACCTGGGAGGCAAAGGTTGCAGTAAGCCGAGATTGTGCCACTGCACTTCAGTCCGGGTAACAGTGAGACCTTGTGTAAAAAATAAAAATTAAAAAAAAATTTATAGAAGGCTTACTATGCCATAGGCACAATTTTAAGCACTTTGTATGTTTGACTTTATTTAATCAACAATCCTATGGACTAATACCATAGTATTTCTCATTTTACAGGAAATAGGCACAAAGCAGTTAAGTAACTGGCCTGAGATTTCATCTTCATTGCTGTAAAGTTTGAATATTATGTAATTTTTCCCCAGCTGACTTTTATAAAACTCAACTTTGATTAAGATCCCCAAAGAGTCCAGGCATGGTGGCTCACACCTGTAATCCCACACTTTGGGAGGCCAAGGTGAGCAGATCACCTGAGGTCAGGAGTTTGAGACCAGCCTGACCAACATGGTGAAACACTGCCTCTACTAAAAATCCAAAAATTAGCCGGGCATGATGGTGGGCGCCTGTAATCCCAGCTACTCCAGAGGCCGAGGCAGGAGAATTGCTTGAACCCGGGAGGCGGAGGTTGCAGTGAGCCAAGATTGTGCCACTGCACTCCAGCCTGGGTGACAGAGCAAAACCCTATGGGAAAAAAAAAAAAAATCTTCAAAGAAAGAAAGTTCACAGATGTAAACAATTCATATTTTGTATAAGCACATATGTACATATAAAAAATCTGAAAAATCTGAAAGAATGTACATCAAAGTATTTGAGGTGATCTCTGTTTGCTTCTCTATATTTTTCTTTTTTTTTTTTTTTGAGATGTAGCCTCCCTCAGTCACCCAGGCTGGAGCTCAGTGGCACGATCTCAGCTCACTGCAGCCTCTGCCTCCCGGGTTCCAAGGATTCTCCTGCCTCAGCCTCCTGAGTAGCTGGAATTACAGGTGCCTGCCACCACACCCCGCTAATTTTTTTTTTTTTTTTTTTTTTTTTTTTGAGGCGGAGTCTCGCTCTGTCGCCCAGGCTGGAGTGCAGTGGCGCAATCTCGGCTCACTGCAAGCTCCGCCTCCCGGGTTCACGCCATTCTCCTGCCTCAGCCTCCCGAGTAGCTGGGACTACAGGCGCCCACAACCGCGCCCGGCTAATTTTTTGTATTTTTAGTAGAGACGGGGTTTCACCGTGGTCTCGATCTCCTGACCTTGTGATCCGCCCGCCTCGGCCTCCCAAAGTGCTGGGATTACAGGCGTGAGCCACCGCGCCCGGCGTTTTTTTGTACTTTTTAGTAGAGACGGGGTTTCACCGTGTTAGCCAGGATGGTCTCGATCTCCTGACCTCGTGATCCGCCAGTCTCGGCCTCCCAAAGTGCTGGGATTACAGGCTTGAGCCACCGCGCCCGGCCACCCGGCTAATTTTTGTATTTTTAGTAGAGACGGGGTTTCACCACGTTGACCAGGCTGGTTTCTAACTCTTGACCTCAGGTGATCCGCCTGCCTTAGCCTCCCAAAGTGCTGGGATTACAGACATGATCCACCATGCCCAGTCTGCTTCTCTATAATTTTCTTTAAAAAATAACGACAACAACAACAAAAAACAGAACCATAGCTTACAATTCTTTATATTTTTCTTTCTTTTTTTTGAGATGGAGAGTGCAATGGCGCCATCTGGGTTGACTACAACCTCTGCCTCCCAGGTTCAAGCGATTTCCTGCCTCAGCCTCCCAAGTACCTGGGATTACAGCCTGCGCCACCACATCTTGCTAATTTTGTATTTTTAGTAGGGACGGTGTTTCACCATGTTAGCCAGGTTGGTCTCTTAACTTCTGATCTCAGGTGATCCACCCACTTCAGCCTCCCAAAGTGCTGGGACTACAGATGTGAGCCACCACGACCCCAGGCTTCAGAGTCTCACTCCTCCCCCAGACTGGAATTCAGTGGCCGCGAGATCTTGGCTCACTGCAACTCCGCCTCCCAGGTTCAAGCAAGCAATTCTCCTGCCTCAGCCTCCCAAGTAGCTGGGATTATAGGTGCCCGCCACCACGTCCAGCTAATTTTTGTATTTTTTAGCAGAGACAGGGTTTTGCCATGTTGGCCAGGCTGGAATTGAACTGACTTCAAGTGATCCGCCTGCCTAGGTCTCCCAAAATGCTGGGATTACAGGTGTGAGCCACTGCGCCTGGCTTTTGTTGTTGTTGTTGTTTGTTTGTTTTTGTTGTTTGTGTGTGTGTGTGTGTGAGAGAGATGGAGTTTCGGTCTTGTTGCCCAGGCTGGAGTGCAATGGTGCGATCTCAGCTCACTGCCACCTCCACTTCCTGGGTTCAAGCGACTCTCCTGCCTCAGCCTCCTGAGTAGCTGCGATTACAGACATGCGTCACCACGCACAGCTAATTTTTAGTAGAGACGGGGTTTCTCCATGTTGGTCTGGCTGGTCTCGAACTCCCGACCTCAGGTGATCCGCCCGCCTCGGCCTCCCAAAGTGCTGGGATTACAGGCATGAGCCACTGTGCCCAGCCATGTTTGTTTTTTAATAACTGAGTCTCACTGCATTGCCCAGGCTAGACTGGAGTGCAGTAGCACAATCACAGCTTGCTGCAACCTCAAACTCCTGGATTCAAGTGATCCTCCCACCTCAGCCCCACAAGTAGCTGGGATTACAGGTGTGTGCCAGCACACCCAGCCAATTGTTCAATTTTTAGTAAAGTCAAGGTCTCACTTTGTTGCCCAGGATGGTCTCAAACTCCTGGGCTCAACCAGAGTTTTACATCCAGCAGAAATACCCCTATAATGAGTTAAGAAAGCCGGGTGCAGTGGCTCAGGCCTGTAATCCCAACACTTTCGGAGGCTGAGGTGGGTGGCTCGCCTGAGGTCTGGAGTTTGAGACCAGCCTGGCCAACATGGTGAAACCCAATCTCTACTGAAAATACAAAAAATTACGTGGGCATGGTGGTGAGCACCTATAACCCTAGCAACTTGGGAGGCTGAGGCAGAAGAATCACTTGAACCTGGGAGGCGGAGGTTGCAGTGAGGCAAGATTGCGCCATTGGACTACAGTATGGGCAACAAGAGTGAAACTCCATCCAAAAAAAAAAAATGAGTTCAGAAATGTGAGTCATCATTTTACAAAGTGGGAAAAGAAAGATTGAGGAAAAGGCAGGTAAAGGTAAGGGGAATCTCTCAGACCTCAGTCACCTTTTCAGGGAGATTGGTTTAAAAACAGATATATGTTTAAGTTGAGGCTCAGGAAACTGGTTGCCTTAGGGTGACTGGCATGGAGTTGGGGCACCATGGCATGTTCACTTTTCCCTCAATTTTTCTTCTCTCCCCCTCCTGCAGCTCCCTGATCACTAGCACAGAGGACCCAGCGCTGAGATTGTCTAAAGCCATAGGATAGTCATGGAGAATTCACCATTACCATTGCCAGAAAGAGCAATATATGGCTCTGTTCTTTTCTTAAACTCCCAGTTTGGCTTCATGCCTTGTCTACTATGGACTTTAGTTCCTGAATCTTGGCTAAATTCTTAGGCTTAAATTATTGGCCTCAAAAATATTGGGCAGTTGTATAACTTGTCTAACTCCTTAGTACTATAGTAACCAGTTATATACTCTTTTTTGGAACTAAAATAATGAGTATCTGTCTCCCCACTCAACTGCATTCGTAAAATCACACGCAACTATTCCAAAAAATAACAGCAGAAAAAAATACTAAGAAGCCATACCAGCATTAACACATACTCCTATTAATGAAGTAAACCTAATGTTCTTTTTGGCAACCAAAGAACTTTAGACCAAAAACTGAATTGTATATAGATATACTAACACCAAACATTTATATGTTTTTGCCATTATAATTGTGACCGTAATTATTTTTAATTATCTTAATATCTCCTATTAAGATGTATTAAAATGTAAAATAAAATATACATCTAACTTTAAGTTCCATTATTATTGTAAATGTTCTCAAATATTAGTTACTAATGGACAGAATTTTACAATACTTCCTGAATATTTAAAAAAAAAACGCCGGGCATGTTGACTCACGCCTGTAACTCCAGCACTTTGGGAAGCCGAAGTGCGTGGATCACCTGGGTCAGGAGTTCAAGACCACCCTGGCCAACATGGTGAAACCCCAACTGTACTGAAAATACAAAAATTAACTGGGCATGGTGGTGCATGCCTGTAGTCCAAGCTACTTGGGAGGCTGAGGCAGAAGAATCGATGGAACCCGGGAGGTGGAAGTTGCAGTGAGCTGAGGTCGCACTATTGCACTCCAGCCTGGGTAACAAAATTGAAACTCCGTCTCAATAATAATAATAATAATAATAATAATGATAATTAAAAACAACAACAGGCCGGTGTGGTGGCTCACACCTGTAATGCCAGCACTTTGGGAGGCCGAGGCGGGCTGATCATGAGGTCAGGAGATCAAGACCATCCTGGCTAACACAGTGAAACCCGTCTCTACTAAAAAATACAAAAAATTAGCCAGGCATGGTGGCGGGTACCTGTAGTCCCAGCTATTCAGGAGGCTGAGGCAGGAGAATGGCATGAATCCAGGAGGTGGAGCTTGCAGTGAGCCGAGATCGCACCACTGCACTCTAGCCTGGGCGACAGAGCGAGACTCTGTCTCAAATAAATAAAAAAATAAAAAATAAAGTAAAATAAAATAAAATAAAAACAACAACAACTAGCTCTTTCTGCCATTTTATCGTGCCACCATAATGGTGCACATAAATGTCCTGGTGGATGTTCTCAAGAGCATCAACAATGCTGAAGAGAGAGCCAAAGGCCAGGTTCTTATTAGGCTGTGCTCCCAAGACAACATCTGGTTTCGCACTCTGATGATGAAGCATGTTCAAATGTTCACATTTGAACATTGGCAAATTTGAGGTCATCGATGATCACAGAGCTGGGAAAATTGTTGAGAACCTCTCAGGCAAGGTTACACAAGTGTGGAGTGATCAGGCCCAGATTCGACATACAACTCAAAGATCTAGAAAAACGGCAGAATAATCTCTTCCCTTCCCCTCAGTTTGGTTTCATTGTACTGACAACTTCACCTGACATCATGGGCCATGAAGAAGGAAAATAAAAACATGCAGCAGGTAAAATCCTGGGATTCTTTTTCTAGGGATGTAATACACATGTACAAATAAAATGCTTCAATGGACAAACAAAACAAAACAAAGCAACTGTTCAGGCCAACTTATTTGCTGGAAGTTCTCCAAGTACCGTAGAGGCAGCATGTACCAGCATCAAGGCCTCTGCTGTAGGACACCACCACCTCACTAGTCTATTCCCTTTGCCACCGGTCAGCTCCACTTCTTCATATAAATAGGCCTTGACTGGCCGATTGGAACCCAGAACCCAGTCTTTTTACCCCAAACCTAGTAGCATAGGGCTGGAAGTAAGATATAATAAGAATGGGACATAGCACCTCCTTCATTTTTTTTTTTTTTTTTTTTTTTTTTTTTGAGCCGGAGTCTGGGAACAAGCCTTGTCTGGGAACACTCTTTCAGCCTCATGTCAATTTCTATTGCACTGAGAGCCCAAGGACACGTGATCAGTAACAGAAGGCTTTAACCTTTAAAAAATCTAATCACAGTAACCTTATTACACTTAAATTAACAGTTATTCTTAATATCATCAAATATCCAGTCAGTGTTCAAATTTTCCTGTTGTTTTTGTTTGAGAGAGGGTCTTGCCTTGGGCTCCTAAAGTGCTGGGATTACAGGCTTGAGCCACCTCATCCAGTTTTTTTGTTTGTTTTGTTTTGTTTTTTTCTTTTTTTAGACAAGGTCTTGCTCTGTCACCCAGGCTGGAATGTAGTGGTGTGATTGTAACCGCCCAATAGGTTCACCTTGCCCACTGCCTACACAGAGCCCATTTATCAAGACAGGGGAACTGCAATAGAGAAAGAGTAATTCACACAGAGTGGGCTGTGTGGGAGACCGGAGTTTTATTACTCAGATCAATCTCCCGAAGCATTCAGAGATCAGAGTTTTTAAGGACAACTTGGTGGGAGGGGGGAAGCCAGTGAGCCAGGAGTGCTGATTGGTCAGGTCAGAGATGAAATCATAGGGAGTCAAAGCTGTCTTCTTGTGCTGAGTCAATTCCTGGGTGGGGAAGTGATCTGGGTGGTACCAGCTGATCCATCAAGTGCAGGATCTGCAAAATATCTGTGAAATACCTCCCTGGTCTTAGGTTTTACAGTAGTGTTTTTATCCCCAGAAGCAATCTGGGGGAGAGTCAGAGTCTTGTAGCCTCCAGCTGCATGATTCCTAAACCGTAATTTCTAATCCTGTGGCTAATTTGTTAGTCCTGCAAAGGCAGTCTAAATCCCCAGAGTTTGTTCTGGGAAAGGGCTGTTGTTTCAAACTATGAACAAGTGATCCTTCCACCTCATCCTCCCAAAGTGCTGGGATTATAGTCAGTAAGAAGAAATAAGGGATTAAAAACAAAAGACAAGGCCGGGCGTGGTAGCTCACGCCTGTAATCCCTGCACTTTGGGAGGCTGAGGCGGGCAGATCACAAGGTCAGGAGTTCCAGAGCAGCCTGGCCAACATGGTGAAACCCCGCCTCTACTAAAAATACAAAAATTAGCCGGGTGTGGTGGTGCATGCCTGTAGTCTCAGCTACTCGGGAGGCTGAGGCAGGTGAATTGCTTGAACCGGGGAGGCGGAGGTTGCAGTGAGCAGAGATTGTGCCATTGCACTCCAGCCTGGACGACAGAGCAAGACTACGTCTCAAAAAGCAAATAAATTAAAAATAAAAAACAAAAGACAAAATTCTCTGTTTATTCATGTGCTGTGTATTGACTGAACTACCAGATATTGAGGCTTCTCTGCTTATTAGCTGCATGATGTTGGGCAAGTCAAGTTCCATGTGAGCCTGGCAAGTCAGGCCTGGGGAGTCCAACAGAAACTTTGAGTTTCTATTACAGAGCAAGACATTGTCTCAAGAAACAAAATGAAACAAAAAAGAGTATTGGTATGTGGGGAGTTTGGCTCCTGTAGAAAGGGTAGTCTGGAGACCTGTTAGAGGAGTTAACATTGGACCTGAGACCTGAGGATGAACAGAAGCCATATTGAAAGAACTGAGAAAATAACTCAAAGAGGTGGATGGGTACGGTGGCTCACGCCTGTAATCCCAGCACTTTGGAGGCTTGAGGCAGGTGGATCACGAGGTCAGAGTTCGAGACCAGCCTGGTCAACATGGTGGAACCCCATCTCTACTAAAAATACAAAAATTAGCCAGGCGTGGTGGCTCGCGCCTGTAATCCCAGCTACTCAGGAGGCTGAGGCAAGATAATCGCTTGAACCCAGGAGGCGGAGGTTGCAGTGTGCCCAGATTATGCCACTGCACTCCAGCCTGGGTGACAGAGCAAGACTCTGTCTCAAAAAGAAACAAATAAAAAATAAAAAATTAGCTGGGCGTGGTGGCGTGCTCCTGTAATCCCAGCCACTCGGGAGGCTGAGGCAGGAGAACTGCTTGAACCCAGAAGGCGGGGGTTGCAGTGAGCCGAGATCGCGCCACTGCACTACTCCAGCGGTGTGGCGACAAGAGAAAGATTCTGTCTCAAAAACAAACAAACAAAAACTCGCGGAGGAAACAGCCAGTGCAAGGGCCCTGAGGCAGGAAGTTCTGTTTTCTGAGGAACAGAAAGAGACCGTGTTTCTGTTGTGAGGAGAGTAGTGCTAAGACAATGTTGAAGGGGCAGTCAGGATAGAATGAGGAGGTAGAAATTCAACCGAAACGGGAAGCCACTGAAAGGTCTTGGAGGGGGAGGAGGATTGCAGAGGGGTCGCGGGAGAGACCAGGGAGCAGTTGGAGGTGTTTTCAGTGATTCAGGTGAGAGACAATGGGGCTTGGACTGGGCTGGAGCTGTGGAGATGGAGAAAAGCGGGCAAATTCAACGGCTCAGGAATGGATTAACTGCGAAGGTTGAAGAAAAGGAATGAGGTGACCTTGGGGTTCATGCCTGGGTGATGAGGCGCTTTAGAGGTGCCTTTATTCAGATTTGAGTCTGGAGTCGGGTCTGAGGGGTGGGGCTCGTTCAAGCGAAGCCTGGGTGGAGACAGAAGGAATTGGGCTCAGTCGGGAGGCAGCGATGGAAGTCAGCAATTGCTTAGGGCAGAATGCGATTTCCGGGGAGGAGGCGAGGGTATGTAGACAGAGGGGGTTGGACACACCAGGAGGGGAGGAGCCAGCCGAGAGATCCTGAGTCCCCTCAGTCCTTACTCCATCCTCACTTTGTTTGCTCCTCAGTAGTCCAGGCGGATTCCTCTTTCGCCAGGTAAGGCTCGCGCGGGTGTTTGGGGCCCGGGGTGCCCCGGGTAAGGCTGATCCAGGCGCGTGGGATCCAGGGCGCCCTGGGTAAGGCTGGTCCAGGCGCGTGGGGTCCGGGGTGCCCCAGGTAAGGCTGGTCCAGGCGCGTGGGATCCAGGGCGCCCCGGGTAAAGCTGGTCCAGGCGCGTGGGCTCGGGGGTGCCCCGGGTAAGGCCGGTTCAGGCGCGAGGGGCCCGAGGTGCCCCAGGCAGGGCTGATCCGGGTGCGTGGGTCCAGGGGTGCCCCGGGTAAGGCTGGCCCGGATGCGTGGGGCCCGGGGTAGGGCAGGCAGTTGGCCCCCCTCACTTTACTCCCTGCTCTTTCCCTTACGTTCCGTGGCGAAGTGAGGAAAAAAGTATCCTAAGACTTCTTTTTTTTTTTTTTTTTTTTTTTTTGAGACGGAGTCTTGCTCTGTCGCCCAGGCTGGAGTGCAGTGGCCGGATCTCAGCTCACTGCAAGCTCCGCGTCCCAGGTTCACGCCATTCTCCCGCCTCAGCCTCCCGAGTAGCTGGGACTACAGGCGCCCGCCACTTCGCCCGGCTAGTTTTTTGTATTTTTTAGTGGAGACGGGGTTTCACCGTGTTAGCCAGGATGGTCTCGATCTCCTGACCTCGTGATCCACCCGTCTCGGCCTCCCAAAGTGCTGGGATTACAGGCTTGAGCCACCGCGCCCGGCCCCTAAGACTTCTTTACCCCCAAATTGGAAACATTAAAGTAGTTCTGTGAAGAAAAATGAAGTCAAGAAAATGAGGTGGTGTTTGACAAGTCCTAGCTTTAAAAAAAAGGATGGAGGGGGCGGAAGCGGTGGCTCACGCCTGTAATCCCAGCACTTTGGGAGGCCGAGGCGGGCGGCGGTCGGGAGTTCGAGACCAGCCTAACCAACATGGAGAACCCCGTCTCTACTAAAGATACAAAATTAGCCGGGCGTGATGGCGCATGCCTTAATTCCAGCTACCCGGGAGACTGAGGGAAGAGAATCGCTTGAACCCAAGAGGCGGAGGTGGCACTGAGCCAAGATCGCGCCATTGCACTCCAGCCTGGGCAACAAGGGCGAAACTCCGTCTCAAAAAAAAAAAAAGATGGAGAGCCGGGCGCAGTGGCTCACGCCTGTTATTCCAACACTTTGGGAGGCCGAGGCGGGCGAATCACGAGGTCAGGAGATCGAGACCATCCTGGCCAACATGGGGAAACCCCGTCTCTACTAAAAATAAAAAATTAGCCGGGTGTGCTGGCTCGCGCCTGTAACATTCCCAGCTACTCGGGAGGCTGAGGCAGGAGAATCGCTTGAACCGGGGAGGCGGAGGTTGCAGTGAGCCGAGATCGGGCCACTGCACTGCAGCCTGGGCAGCAGAGCGAAACTCCGTCTCAAAAAAAAAAAAAAAGTGTTTCATTATGTAACTGGAAAAACTGATTTGGAAGTAATAACTTCTGCATTTTCTTCAATTTTCTCCAATTGTTAGGCAAATTTCATTCTTGTTCAAATTGCAAAAGGAAAGCGTGTCTTCCATAATGGACCCCCAACTCTCACAAAGAAGAAACCATTCTCTCCAGCCCCTCCCTGTCCTCCTCAGATTCACCTCTGGGTCCTCCCCTTCCCTGCAGCCCTCTCCCGACTTGCACCCCAGACTCTGCTAATGACTTGTGTGCCTTTTTAAGCAAACACATGCATAGAGAAGTGCTTTTTTTTCCTGTCTATAATATGAGGTGATTTTCTACATTAAATAAACCTTAAAATTTGGTGTTATGAACTTGAATTCTAGGCACCAAGGCACAGCTTCCAGTAGACCCAAGTCCTGCTTTGCAGAGAGTTCGTCTTCCCCGGGAAGGTACAGAGGTGGATGAACTGCTGAGACTTGGTAGGTAGTTTAGTGGATTAGGGGCAGGATTAGTGGCGGGTATGTGTGCCGGTGGGGTTTTTTGTTTTTTTGTTTTTTTGGTTTTTTTTTGAGACGGAGTCTCGCTCTGTCACCCAGGCTGGAGTGCAGTGGCGTGGTCTTCGCTCACTGCAAGCTCCGCCTCCTGGGTTCACGCTATTCTCCTGCCTCAGCCTCCGGAGCAGCCGGGACTACAGGCGCCCGCCACCGCGCCCGGCTAATTTTTGTATTTTTAGTAGAGACGGGGTTTCACCGTGTTAGCCAGGGTGGTCTCGATTTCCCGACCTCGTGATCTGCCCGTCTCCGCCTCCCAAAGTGCTGGAATTACAGGCGTGAGCCACCGCGCCCGGCCAACCGGTGGGGTATTTTATTTTTTGAGACGGAGTTTCGCTCTTGTCTCCCAGGCTGGAGTGCAATGGTGCCATCTCCGCTCACTGCAACCTCCGCCTCCTGGGTTCAAGCGATTCTCCTCCCTCAGCCTCCCAAGTAGCTGGGATTACAGGCGCCTGCCACATGCCCGGCTAATTTTTGTGTTTTTAGTAGAGACGGGGTTTCGCCATTTCAGCCACTGTGGTCTCGAGCTCTTGACCTCAGGTGATCCTTTCACCTCCATCTCACCAAGTGATGGGATTACAGGCGTTAGCCACCACGCCTGGACTGGGGAGGGGTATTTTAGAGTGAAACAGGGGAAGTGACCTTGGGTCTGATAAAGAAATGAGTCCTAACTATAGTGTGGGTTAGGACCCTTTTGCAGTCTGGTGCTATTAGCAGAACCCACAGTTTCGTAATCACTAGAAACCACGTTTTATTTCACATAACAGTTGTTGCAAGTTTTGCACTCACTACTTCAAGATTAAAGGGTAGGACCGGCGTGGTGGCTCACACCTGTAATCCCAGCACTTTGGGAGGTTGAGGAGGGCAGATCACTTAAGGTCTGGAGTTTGAGACCAGTCTGGCCAACATGGTGAAACCCCATCTCTACTAAAAAATACAAAAATTAGCCGGGCGTGGTGGCACGCTCCTGTAGTCCCAGCTACTTGGGAGGCTGAGGCAGGAGAATCGCTTGAACCTGGGAAGCGGGAGTTGCAGTGAGCTGAGATTGTGCCACTGCACTCCAGACTGGGTGACACTGAGACTCCATCTCAAAAACAAAACAAAACCCTGTAAATTACTTCAATGCCCACTGCTGAGGGAATTACTTACTGAACCAAAATATGTTCAATATGTTCAAAATATGGCATGTCACACGTAGAAAAGTGAGGTGTGCACATGTAACTGGAAGATTACAAATGGCCTATTGAAAAGGAAAAATAATGTTAAAAGTATAAAGCTATTAAAAAAAAAATTAAATGTCCCCTGACCTAAGGAAGGAGACATACCAACTAGAATTCGAAGTTGGCATTCTCCTTTATTGTCCTCCTATGCACCCATAAAAATGAGGCACTTTAGCTTGGTATGGTGGCATGCCTGTAATACCAGCTCCTTAGGATAAGACTGAGGTGAGAGGATCACTTGGTCCCAGGAGTTTGTGACTGATGCGAACAGTGATCATGCCACTGCTTGTCACGCTGGGTGAGAGTGAGACCTCAAAAAAAAAAAAAAAAAAAAAAAGCAAAAACACAAAAGAAAAGTCACCTGTACATTGTGAGAGATACCACACCAAACTTTGGGTGGCCTCAGAGGTCAGATTATAGAGACTGAGGTGAGGGAATATTAATTTTTCTTATATAAAAGAAAGAAAAAGTAAAAGAGAAGTCCATAATCCCCCGGCAAATTCAGAAAAACACACACACCAACCCCCCAATAACAGGCTGCCAGTGTTGGAAAGGTAATTCACCACAAAGGAAATGCAAGCAGATAAACATATGAAAAGATGGCAGTCACAAGCCAAGGCAATGCAAATCAACAAGCTTTTTTCCATCCCTAAAATTAAAGGAAAAGTTTATTCTCCCTTCCAACCCCCAGTCCCTTGAGGGAAGTGCTAAACATTTTTTGCCTTCCCAACCGGTGTTCTCCTATATTGCATACTTTTGGAGTAACCTCCTTAAAATATAAAGCAGAACTTGTGAGTACACTGATGAAAATCTCCCAAGTCTCCCTAATCACTTTCTTTTTCTTTTTTTTTTTTTTCTGACAGGGTCTTGCTCTGCCTCCCAAGCTGGAGTGCAGTGATGCAATCCTAGCTCACAGTAACCTTGAACTCCTGGGCTCAAGTAATCCCCCCACCTCAGCCCCCCAAGTAGCTCAGACTGCAGGCAGAAGCCAGGACGCCTGGTCCCTGAGCCCTTTTGATGGCTACCATCCAGCCCTGAGGCAAAATTTGCTAAATTTGTACCAGCCTCTGCTTTCTTCTTAATCAGGGATTCTGAACCCAGACTGCCTGGGTAGTGCCTGGCTAGAATTCAGAGTATGTGATATCTTGGATGTGAAAAAGGTCACGTGTATTTATTGTTATTAAACGCTAATTATAATTTAGCCTTCAGCATTTGAGGCCAGGAGCAGTAATGCTTGTAATCTCAGCACTTAGGGAGGCCTAGGCGGGTGGATCACCTGAGGTCAGGAGTTTGAAACCAGCCTGGCCAACACGGTGAAACCCCATCTCTACTAAAAATACAGAACTTAGCTGGGCATGCTGGCGTGTGCCTGTAGTCCTCAACCCAGGAGGCTGAGGTGGAAGAATCGCTTGAACCCAGGAGGTAGGGTTTGCAGTAAGCCGAGATTGTGCCACTGCACTCCAGCCTAGTCGACAGAGTGAGACTCTGTCTCAAAAAAAAGGAAAAAAAAAAGTAGCATTTGATACAGTTAATGACAAATAATAAATCCCACTGCACCGGGCTGTAATTTTCAGTTTTAAGCCAGGCATGGTGGTGTGTGCCTGTATTCCCAGCTACTCAGGAGGCTGAGAAAGGAGTTTGAGTGTAGCCTGGGCAACATGGCAAGACCCTGTCTCTTTTTAAAAAGTTAATTAATTTCCAGTTTCTCATTGCACCTATCATGTACTATAGAGTGACTCTTGGAAAACACATTACCCAAAAAAGGTAGTGTTACATAATAGGGCACCGGCCAGATTAATTACTGAAAAGGTCTAAAAATCCCCAGGGTCACTATGAATGTGACCAGAGTGGATATTTGCCCCTGCACTGGCTGTGATCAGGATGTTCAAACACTGGAATGTGTTTTGATATGCATTCTCCTGACTAATATAATTGACCAATCTTTTTGTGTTTACTGTACATACGGTTTTTGTATATGTGTTTAAGAATGGGATTGTACTCTGTATATTTTCTGCACCGTTTTTTTCCTTCTAACGTACCAAAGACATCCTTAACCAATGTGTATGATTCTAATATACTCTATTAGGTAAAGTATAATTTTTATATGTACATTAAACATATTGTATGCACCATATAGAGTATATATATGATAACATATGGTGTGTATATATAACATAATGTATATTATTATTATTTGAAATGGAGTTTCACGCTTGTTGCCCAGGCTGGAGTGCAATGGCGTGGTCTCAGCTCGCTGCAACCTCCACCTCCGGCATTCAAGCAATTGTCCTGCCTCAACCTCCCAAGTAGCTGGGATGACAGGCGCCCACCACCACGCCTGGCTAATTTTTGTATTTTTAGTGGAGACGGGATTTCATTTTGGCCAGGCTGGTCTCGAACTCCTGACCTCAGGTGATCCACCCACCTTGGCCTCCCAAAGTGCTAGAATTAACATACGTGAGCCACTGTGCCTGGCCATAATGTATATTTTATAAATTAATGTATTATATGTACTTATATATATCTATTATATATAATCGCATTGTGTACATAAACCATCATTTGTTCAATCCTTCTCTTTTAAGGACATTGTTTTCTAATTTGTTTTAGTTTATCAATTTTATTTTAGTTTTAGTTTTAGTTTTTTTTTGAGATGGAGTCTTGCTCGCTCTGTTGCCTAGGCTGTAGTGCAGTGGCATTAACCCTAATTCAACCTCTGCCTCCCAGGGTCGAGTGATTCTCCTGTCTCAGCCTCTGGAGTAGCTGGGATTACAGACGCCCGCCATCATGCCCAGCTAATTTTTGTATTCTTAGTAGAGACAGGGTTTCACCGTGTTGGCCAGGCTAGTCACCATGTTGGCCAGGCTGGTCTGGAACTCCTGACCTCAGGTGATCTGCCCTCCTCAACCTCCCAAAGTGTTGGGATTACAGGCATAAGCCACCGCAACCGGCCTCAAGTTCACTTATTGTAGCGTTTATTGGACACAATAAAGGCACAATTGTTATCAAAAGAATTTGTCTGCATGTGAACATGTTACCCTTGTTTTCAGCTTTCTGTTTCATCTTGGCAAGTCAAGTAGAAGTCTGTTTCACCAGGGAGAGCTCAGTGGTTTTCCTTAAGGATTTTCAGTTTGAAAAAAAATTTAGAAGCATTATCAGGCCAGGCCCGGTGCCACTGCATTCCAACCTCAGCGAGTGAGACCCTGCATCAAAAAAAAAAAAAAAAAAAGCATTGGAGCATTTTCTTTTTTTTTTTTTTTTTTTTTCCCCCGGCTCTGTCGCCCAGGCTGGAGTGCAGTGGCGACATCTGGGCTCACTGCAAGCTCCACCTCCCAGGTTCATGCCATTCTCCTGCCTCAGCCTCCCAAGTAGCTGGGACTATAGGCGCCCGCCACCGCGCCCAGCTAATTTTTTGTATTTTTTTAGTGGAGACAGGGTTTCACCATGTTAGCCAGGATGGTCTCAATCTCCCGACCTCGTGTTCCACCCACCTCGGCCTCCCAAAGTGCTGGGATTACAGGCGTGAGCCACCACGCCTGGCCAGTAGCATTTTCAAACATCAGTGAAAGAACTCATCATCCAGATTCAAAAACAAGTATTTTTCCCCATTTGCTTAATCTCCCTTTTTTCTTATTTATTTGTTTGCTGTGTTTTAAAGTAAATCCCAGACATCATACCATTTCACCTGTAAAAACTTCAGTATGTAGTTTTTATAAAATAAGGACACTTTCTTAACTAAATACAGTATTGTTACAGTTAATAAAATATATATTCCTCAATATCATTTAATAATCAGTCCATATTCAATACTCCCTGCATTTTATAGTTGATTCATTCAAATAGAGATCCAAAATAGGGGGAGCATACACTGCATCTAGTGAATTCCCTTAGTCTTCTGAATGAGAGTGGGCCCCTTTATTCCTGTTGAAGTCCTGTATAATTCCTACAGACCTATCCTGTGGACTACTCGGTTGCTTTCTCAGTCCTTGATTAGATTCAGATACTACTGTTGCTTGGTTTTTAAAATTTAATTAAGAGGATGAGGCTGGGTGAGGTGGCTCACACCTGTAATCCCAGCACTTTGGGAGGCCTAGGTGGGCGGATCACCTGAGGTCGGGAGTTTGAGACCAGCCTAACCAACATGGAAAAACCTCGTCTCTACTTAAAAGTACAAAATTAGCTGGGCGTGGTGGCGCATGCCTGTAATCCCAGCTACTTGGGAGACTGAGGCACGAGAATCTTGAACCTGGGAGGCGGAGGTTGCAGTGAGCCAAGATCACGCCATTGCACTCTAGCCTTGGCAACAAGAGTGAAACTTCATCTCAAAAAAAAGGGGGATTAAGTGTGTAACTAATACTGATTCCTTCTCTTTTTTAGTAATCATTTACATGTTTCTTCTTTTAACCTTTTCTCTGGTGTAATCAAGATTTTCTGTATACATTTGTCCCCCTTACCTCCTGTTGCTCATATTTTGGAAGTTATTTTGTGATAGATAAGTGCCATGTTTTTAAAACAATTTTTTATAACTATCATGCTTTTTTTTTCTTTTTTTTTAGCTGTTCATTTATAATTTTTTATTTTTTATTTTTTTTGAGACAGAGGCTCACTCTGTATGTAGCCCAGAGGCATGAGCTGGGCTCATTGCAACTTCCACATCCTGGGTTGAATTTTTTTTTTATTTTTTGAGACAGTGTCTTGGTCTTTTGCTCTTGTCACACAGGCTGGAGTGCAACCGCACAATCTCAGCTCACTGCAACCTCCACCTCCTGGCTTCAACTGATTCCCCTGCCTCAGCTTCCCAAGCAGCTGGGACTACAGGAACCCACCACCACGCTCAGCTAAATTTGTATTTTTAGTAGAGATGGGGTTTCACCGTGTTGGCCAGGCTAGTCACGAACTGCTGACCTCAGGTGATCCGCCCACCTCAGCCTCCCAAAGTGCTGGGATTACAGGTATGAGCCACCTCACCTGGCATAATTTGTTTTTTTAAAAAAACTAGAGATGAGGTCTCACTATATTGCTGAGGCTGGTCTCAAACTCCTGGGCTCAAGCAATCACCTCGGCCACCCAAAGTGCTGGGATTACAGGTGTGAGCCACTGCGCTTGGCCTGTTTTAAATTTTTATGGTTACATAGTAGATGTATTTATTTATTTTCATACAGACATGCAATGTGTAATAATCACATCAGGGTAAATGGGGGTATCCTATCCACCGCCTCAAACATTTATCATTTCTTCTTGTTAAAAACATTCCAATTATTCTCTTTACATATACAATAAGCTATTGTTGAGTGTAGGTACCCTGTTGTGCTACCAAATACTAGATCATTTTTGTACCCATTAACCATCATCCGTATTCCCTGCACCCATCCACCTACTACCCTGCCCAGCCTCTGGTAACCATCATTCTACTCTCTTTTTTTTGAGACAGGGTCTCACTCTATCACACAGTACGGTGGCGTGATCTTGGCTCACTGCAACCTCCACCTCCCGGGTTCAAGCAGTTCTTATGCCTCAGCCTCCTGAGTAGCTGGGACTACAGGTGCGTGCCACCAAGTCCGGCTAATTTTTGTTTTTGTTTTTGTTTTTTCTTTTGAGATGGAGTCTCGCTGTGACGCTCAGGCCAGAATGGAGTGGCACGATCTAGGCTCACTGCAAGCTCTGCCTCCCAGGTTCATGCCGTTCTCCTGCCTCAGCCTCCCAAGTAGCTGGGACTACAAGTGCCCGCCACCATGCCCAGCTAATTTTTTGTTTATATTTTTAGTAAAGATGGGGTTTCACCGTATTAGCCAGGATGGTCTCTATCTTCTGACCTTGTGATCTGCCTGCGTCAGCTTCCCAGAGTGTTGGGATTACAGGCGTAAGCCATGGCGCCTAGCCTCTGCTAATTTTTGTATTTTTAGTAGAGATGAGGTTTCGCCATGTCGGCCAGGCTGGTCTCGAAGTCCTGACTTCAGGTGATCCACCTGCCTTGGCCTCCCAAAGTGCTGGGATTCTAGATGTCAGCCGCTGTGCCTGACCTTTTTTCACTCTTCTCTAGAAGAGTTTGGGCACAACTATGGTAAGAGTCGCTTCTAAATTTTCTGATTTAATTATGAAAGTTGAATGGTGCTCCCATTTTTCAACCATGCTTTATCTGTAGTTGTGCCCCCTTTTTGTTCATAGTGTTCCTTATTTGTATTTTGGTTTTGTTAATTCTCTATAAATTTCTCTTTTTCATTTCTTTGATTTGTGCACATCTCTTGGTTTCTTGGGTAGATTTTGCCCTTAATCTGGTAATTTAACTTTAATTTTTATTCTTTTCTAGAAAATTCTAACATTTTAAGTCGATACATTTTCCTCAAAGCACCACTTCAGCTACATTCCCCAAGTTTTGATAGGTAATTATCATTTTGATTTAGTATTTTAAGTTTCTCCATTAGTTTGATTAGTCATTGTAAAATTTAAATAACTTTAACCTTTAGTATTTAAACATTAAACATAGAAGTTTTAAATTTAATTTATCTTTTAATTTTATGCTATCATTATTTTTCCTGGTTCAGTTTTTACTGCAATGAAAAATTTCTGAAATTATTTTTTAGAAACAGGGTCTCACTATGTTGTGCAGGCTGATGTTGAACTTCTGGGCTCAAGTAATCACTCCACCTCAACCTCCCAGAGTGCTAGGATTACAAGTGTGACACCGTGCCCTGCTTGAAATTCTTGGTTGGGTGCTCAGCACATATCTTTTGCCCTGACATGAATGACATTTTAGCTGCTTATATATAGATTCTTACTTTGAAGGGGAGGGGACAGGGTCTCACACTGTCACCCAGGCTGGAGTGCAGTGGCGCAGTGTCAGCTCACTGCATCCTCTGCCTCCCTCAGGCTCAAGTGATCCTCTTACCTCAGCCTCAGTTATTGCTGGGACTACAGGTGCACACCACCACACCAGGCTAATTTTTTTATATTTTTGTAGAGACAGAGTTTCACCATGTTATCTAGGCAGGTCTTAATCTCTTAAGCTCAAGTGATTCACCTGCCTTCACCAAGGAAGCCTTTCTAGATTGCCCTGTACTCTAAAAAACAATATTCTTGGCTGGGCACGGTGGCTCACGCTTGTAATCCCAGCACTTTGGGAGGCCGAGGGAAGTGGATCACGAGGTCAGGAGTTTGAGGCCAGCCTGGCCAACATGGTGAAACTCTTGAGCCTTCGAAGTAGTTGGGACCACAGGCGTGTGCCACTATGCCCAGCTAATTTTTATGTTTTTTGTAAAGAAGGCCTCCCTATGTTGCCCAGGCTGGTCTTGAATTCCTTGGGTCAAGTGATCCTCCCACCTCAGCCTTTATAAAAGTGCTGGGATTACACCCGTGAGCCACCATGCTTGGCCAAGAAAGTAATTTTGAATTGACTTGATAACTGGTTTTCAGAAAAAGTCTTAATAATCTCTGCAATTCAAAAGGGACACCTGTTTCTCAATTTTCTGTAAGATTCCATTCAAGTTAGCTGAGACTTGGATGATTTGGTATGATACATATGTTGATTTTTTAAAGAATAACATCTATTTTCTTGTAATTGCATTATAGAGAACATAGACAACAAAGCTAATAGTATGGCAAATCAGACAGCTTCATTCTTAGTTATCTGCTCTTTGGTTAATTTATTGCATTCAAATATTTATGTAAAGGGAGTTTTTATGATAATCTATAAATTATGAATTCTAATTTTTTTCTGGTCTTAGTTTACAGATACCCATTTTGTTAGTGAACCTTTTATTAATTTATTATGGAGTGCACCCAGCATAGTTTTCTTAACTAAGCTCATATTCTTACAAAGTTTTTCAAGAGAATTCTTCAGTAAGTAATTTTTCATTTCTTTGTATTTCAGATTGACATATTTTAAGATTTTTTAATTTCTGAGGTCTAGCCGACCTGTAAGAACAAAATCATTCTGCAGGAATTAAAAACAGAATCCAGTCTTGACAACATATCCACAATGTCTGATGTATCTAGTAGTGTACAGTCAAAATTTGCTAGACTTGCAAAGAAACAGGAAAATATCACCTATATGAAAAGAAAGCAGTTAACAGAAACTGAAAAGGACATAGCTCCAGTGTTAGATGTAAACTGCAAGGACGTATCGGCAATTGTTATGAATAAGTTTAAGGTCTTAATGGAAATTCAAGACCTGATGTTTGAGGAGATGAGGGAAACTCTTAAAAGTGACCTAAAGGCAATTTTAGGAGGAAAAACTACAATACCTGAGGTAAAGAATTCAGAGAACTCCAGTAGTAGGACAGAGTTTCAACAAATAATCAATTTAGCATTACAAAAAACAGGGATGGTAGGGAAAACGGAAGGAGAAAACTCTAAAGTAGGTGATGATATTGAGAATTTAACCTTTAAAGTCAAAGAAGTAAATGAGCTGAGCAGTAAATTAGACAGCGCTAATGAATACAATAGGAAGGAAGGTAAGAAATTACCCCAGAATGAATCACAAAGTTACGAAGTCCTGGGAAGTATGGAAGAAACCTTACGCAATGTAGATGACAGACATGGAAATCACAATGTCCATTTAGACATTACAGAAGGAGAGAGAAGGAAGGATGGAGAGGATGAATTTGTCAAAGACATGGGAGAGGAAAAAAAATTTCAGAAATTCAAGAATAAAGAGGACATTTTAAAAGCCTCCAGAGAAGAAAAAGTGTTGATGGATGAAGGAGCAGTACTTACCCTGGCTGCCAACCTTTCATCAGCAACGCTGAATATTAGTAAGCAATGGAGTGATGTCTTCAACATTCTGAGAGAACATGATTTTGAACCTAAATTTCTGTGCAAAGTTAAATTGGCATTTAAATGTGATGGTGAAATAAAGACATTTTCAGATCTGCAAAGCCTTAGAAAATTTGCCAGCCAAAAATCTTCTATGAAAGAATTATTGAAAGATGTACTCCCACAAAAGGAAGAAATAAGTGGAGGAGGAAGAAGATCTGGAACTCAAGAAAAAAGGGTAAGCATACAAATAGATAAAGCTTATGTATAAATGTAATAGTTGGCACGGTTATTTCGAAGGATAAATCAATGTTTTTTTTTTTTTTCTTGAGATGGAGTTTCACTCTTGTTGGCCAGGCAGGAGTGCAATGGCCTGATCTTGGCTCACCACAAACCCATCTCCCAGGTTCAAGTGATTCTCCTGTCTCAGCCTCCCGAGTAGCTCGGATTACAGGCTTGTGCCACCATGCCCAGATAATTTTGTATTTTCAGTAGAGACGGGTTTCTCTATGATGGTGAGGCTAGTCTCAAACCAAACTCCCGACGTCAGGTGATTCACCCACGTTGGCCACCTGACATGCTGGAATTACAGGTGTGAGCCACTGCACCCGGCCAGATAAATCAATTAAAGAAAAATGATTCCTTAAAAGTAAAAGCATAATACTAAAAGTAATGATTTAAAGGGCACTTTTTTTTTCTGTGAAGGTTTTATTATGTGCCGAGGGCAAGGGGGCCTCAGTCGTTCTTGGCAGCTGGTTTAATCATGGTGGCCAAGATGGTGCTCAGCTCCTCTCCCTCTTGGTGTGGATGTGTGACCTCAGCCTTTTCTTGATGAACTTGAGGGCCTCTTTCATCAGGCCCTCACCATCACACCATGGATGGTGTGATGCTCCTACCTGGCGAAGCAGCACATCTCTCAGATCATGTCCCACACTAACTTGGTGTGTTTGGTCAGATGGCTGGAGCAGCAGCTGTACCTGGGCTTTTGGTCATGTTCTTGATCACCTTGTTGCCCTTGCTGAGGCCCAAAGCCTTGGGGTCACACAGAGTTGTGGCTGCTGTTCTCCAATGGCTGCTGTGCTGGAAGGTGCTTTTTTTTTTTTTGGAGATGAAGTCTTGCTCTGTTTCCCTGGTGGGGGTGCGGTGGCTCAATCTGGGCTCACTGCACCCTCTACCTCCCAGGCTCAAGTGATCCTCCTACTCCAGCCTCCCGATAGCTGGGACCACATGCATGCACCACCACGCCCAGCTAATTTTTGTACTTTTTGTAGAGACAAGGTTTTGCCACGTTGCCCATGCTGGTCTCAAACTCCTGGGCTCAAGCAGTCTACATGCCTTGACCTCCCAAAGTGCTGGAATTACAAGTGTGAGCCACCATGCCCAGCCAAGGTCTAGATTTGTAAGCCAATATTTTTTACGTGTTTCCAAATGAACGCTTCTCCTCTGCCTTTCCCACATTTCCAAGTTTAACCTCTGCAAAGTGAGAATCCAGAAGGAGAAGGTACACTGGAATCAACAAAATTTTTGAGGCAGTCTTGCTCTACTGCCCAGGCGCTGGAGTGCAGTGGCGGATCTCAGCTCACGCAAGCTCCGCCTCCCGGGTTCCGCCATTCTCCTGCCTCACAGCCTCGAGTAGTTGGGACTACGAGGCCTGCAGCGCCCGAGCTAGTTTTGTATTTTTTAGTAGAGGCGAGGTTTCACGTGTTAGCCAAGGATGGTCGATCTCCTGACCTTGTGATCCACCCGTCTCGGCCTCCCAAAGTGCTGGGATTACAGGCTTGAGCCACCGCGCCCGGCCGAATCAACAAATTATTTAAAAATCAGTATTTAATTCCAGAGATTAGCTGCTTCTAGTGTTTACACAGATGAGGCACCTAACCTGTCCTGGTGGGTTTGGGAAGACTGAAAAGCTCAATGGCAGACTAAGGGCTTCAAGGAATATTAGGAGCCAACATTTATATTGCAGACATCATCAGAAGCTCAGTACCTTGCTTACTTTATATTACAACAATCCTGGGGTGATGCTGTCATTAGACCCTGCTTTATAAGGAAAAGTGAGGCACTAGTAGCAAATGTGGCAATTGGGCCAGGGTTTGAATAGTTTTGAACTGAGCTTGTTGTATTCCTAACCAAAGCCTGCTTGTCTTTAAAGTCATAAGGCTATAGTGTAAACTGCAATTGGGGTCTTTTTTTAAAAAAATTTTTTATTAAATTTGTTGTTATCTGTGGGGAAAGGTAAATGTGAGCTTGGCGTTTTTGTTTGTGTGTGCTTATCATCTTCCTAAAGCAGATTGTAAACTTTAGCCAGATTACAATGCCTATTTACCATAGGACTCATATGTAATAAGCAGACAATTCATTAAAACAGGTAATTACTGAGAATCAGTCACATACACAGCAGTAAATGTTGCGGGATCTAGAAGGAAGAAAGTAGACGTTATGACCTCATATAATTTGTTCCGAGATTACACAAGAAATGACAAATATCTTGAGATGATCTTAGGGAAACTTGACTTGTTTAGGGACCTAGGCCTTCAAGAACAATTAATATTTAAGCAGTTTTTCAGATATGTTCCCATTGTCAGAATGGAAGCCATATTAAAATTAGTGAATTGAAGTTTTAATTCTTTAAAATAAATGATTTAAATAAATAACTCTTCTTTTTCTTTGTTTAACTTTAGGGTAAAACCCTAATAGACTCAAAGCATAGAGCTGGAGAAATGACCAGTGATGGATTGAGCTTTCTATTTCTTAAAGAAGTGAAAGTTGCTAAGCCAGAGGAGATGAACAACTTAGAGACTCAAGAGGAAGAGTTTTCTGAGCTAGAGGAGCTGGATGAAGAGGCCTCAGGGATGGAGGATGATAGAGAAGATACCTCAGGGCTGGAGGAAGAGGAAGAGGCCTCAAGGATGGAGGAGGAAGAGGCCTCAGGGATGGAAGAGGAGGAGGAAGAGGCCTCAGGGCTGGAGGAGGAAGAAGAAGAAGAAGAGGCCTCAGGGCTGGAGGAGGAAGAAGCCTCAGAGGAGGAGGAGGAACAGACTTCAGAACAGGACTCAACCTTTCAGGGTCATACTTTGGTAGATGCAAAGCATGAAGTTGAGATAATCAGTGATGGCATGGAAACTATTTTCATTGACTCCATAGAGGATTCTGAACCAGAGGAGGAAGAGGAAGGAAAGGACTCTGAAATAGGAAAGGTAAAGACTACCTCCCTGCCTGAGAAAAAAGAAGCCTCATGTAGACAAAAAGAAATTCCCTTTAGTTATTTGGTTGGGGACTCTGGGAAGAAAAAGTTGGTGAAACACCAGGCGGTACACAAAACCCAGGAGGAACAGGAAGCAGCTGTGCCCACGAGTCAAGGAACTGGCACACCCTCTCTGACCTTATGTTTGGCCTCTCCCTCAGAGTCACTAGAGATAGGTTATGATGAGCATAAAAAGCATTCACATACAAATTTGAGTATTTCAACAGGAGTCACCAAACTTAAGAAAACAGAAGAAAAGAAACACAGAACTCTGCACACAGAAGAACTAACATCTAAAGAAGCAGACTTAACACAGGAAACAGAAGAAAACTTGAGAAGTAGTGTGATTAATAGCATCAGAGAGATAAAAGAGGAGATTGGAAATCTGAAAAGTTCCCATCCAGGTGTCTTGGAAATTAAAAATTCAGTAGATGATCTAAGTAGCAGAATGGACATACTTGAAGAAAGAATAGATAGTCTAGAAGATCAAATTGAAGAATTCTCTAAGGATACAGTGCAAATGACCAAACAGATGATTAATAAAGAAAGGCAAAGAGAGATAGAGGATAGATCCAGAAGTTGCAATATTCGTTTGATAGGAATTCCAGAAAAAGAGAATAATGAGAATGGGGCAGAGGACATAATTAAGGAAATAATTGATGAAAACTTTGCAGAACTAAAGAAAGGTTCAAGTCTTGAGATTGTCAGTGCTTGCCGAGTGCCTAGTAAGATTGATGAAAAGAGACTGACTCCTAGACACATCTTGGTAAAATTTTGGAATTCTAATGATAAAGAGAAAATAATAAGGGCTTCTAGAGAGAGAAGAGAAATAACCTACCAAGGAACAAGAATCAGGTTGACGGCAGACCTATCACTGGACACACTGGATGCTAGAAGTAAATGGAGCAATGTCTTTAAAGTTCTGCTGGCAAAAGGCTTTAATCCTAGAATCCTATATCCAGCCAAAATGGCATTTGATTTTAGGGGTAAAACAAAGGTATTTCTTGATGTTGAAGAGTTTAGAGATTATGTTTCGCATATGCCCACCTTGAGAGAATTACTGGAAGATAATGTGCTTTAGCACTCTAGGGTGGCTAGAAACAATATGCTTTCCTCCCCCAGCACACATCCAAAAATCAAGTAAAACTGGAAAATACACTTCTACCCAGAAGGATGGACAGCTAATAGCATACTTGGGGATGGAGGAGCAAGGAATATTACAGATTTACCTAGATGTTAATAAAGGGTGTGTTTAAAAAAGGCTGGTCTGAATGTAGAGTTATTTCAGTTGATTGTTCAGTCAGATAGAATTCCTTGTTCTACCTCCCCCACCCACCTCTCTACTGCAGTTGACTAGTCTTTTTAGAACTTATATTGTCCTAGCTTGTCTAAGAGTAAACTTCCTATATTATTGGGGGAGGGCCACACCTGTCAAGACAACCCATCAATGTAGTAGGAAAACAGGAGGGGACAGTAACAAAAGCACAGGAGTTCAAGGCCTCCTGGGCAATGTGGTGAAACTACAAAAAAAAGGGAAGAAATGATACTTCACAAATTTGTATCATTTGTCATGATGTGATATTTGAATATTTTAAATCTTTTTCCCTTGAATACTGTATGCTATGTTTGCTTATTTAAAAATTTTCGATTACACATTTTCTGAAGTACTTTGTCATACATAAATAGCTTTTACATTTTATTGTGTAAACCCATTCCTGGAGAGATGAAATCTCTTCCCTAGCGTGACACTATAAGGTTTTCAGTTTATTTAAGAATGAAATGAATCGGCTGGGTGCTGTGGCTCACAGCTGTAACCCAAGCACTTAGGAAGGCTGAGGTAGGCATATCTCGAGAACAAGACCATCATGGTCAACATGGTGTAACCATGTCTCTACTAAAAATACAAAGTTAACTGGGTGTGATGGTGCTTGCCTGTAGTCCCAGCTGCTTGAGAGGCTGAGGCAGGAGAATCCCTTGAACCTGGGAGGCAGAGTTTGCAACACTGCACTCCATCCTGGTGACAGCAATACTCCGTCTCAAAAAAAAAAAAAAAAATTTGCAATGGATGATTAGTGAAGAAATTAAGGAGAGGGAGTGATCTCGTCATTTAGACTGCTACTAGGACTAATTTAGTATATTCCCGTTTTTCCCCCCTCCCCCAAACAGTAGCATCTTGGCATAACTGGTATAAAAATCGGGCTGGGTGAGCTGGCTCACACCTGTAATCCCAGTATTTTGGGAGGCCGAGGCGGGCAGATCACCTGAGGTCAGGAGTTCGAGACTAGCCTGGCCAACATGGTAAAAACCTATCTCTACTAAAAATACAAAAATTACTTGAGTGTGGTGGTGGGGACCTGTAATCTCAGCTACTTGGGAGGCTGAGGCATGATAACCGTTTGAACCTGGGAAGCGGAGGCTACAGTGAACCAAAATTGTGCCACTGTACTCCAGCCTGGGAGACAGAATAACTGAAACTTATCTCACCAAAAAAAAAAAAAAATCAGGCCAGGCATGATGGGCCATAATTCCATAATCCCCGTCTGCAAAGATGAGGCAGAGATTGGAGGAGTGATGCTTCTACAAGCCAAGGAACACCATGTGTTCTCAGCAACTAGAAGCTAAAGGAGGTAAGGAAGGAATCTTCCCTAGATCTTCTGGTGTGAGCATGAGCCTGCCAATACCTTGATCTCGGATGTCTAGCCTCCAGAACCACAAGGGAATACATTCTTGTTTTTTTGTTTGTTTCTTTTGAGACGGAGTGTTGCTCTGTCACCCAGGCTGGAGTGCAGTGGCGCGATCTCAGCTCACTGTAAGCTCCGACTCCTGGGTTCACACCATCCTCCTGCCTCAGCTTCCCAAGTAGCTGGGACTACAGGCACCCGCCACCACGCCTGGCTAATTTTTTGTATTTTAAGTAGAGACAGGGTTTCACCTTGTTAGCCAAGATGGTCTCCATCTCCTAACCTCGTGATCTGCCCGCCTCAGCCTCCCAAAGTGCTGGGATTACAGGTGTGAGCAACCGTGCCCGGCCACATTCTTATTTTAAGTCACTTAGCTTGTGGTACTTTGTGATGGCAGGCCTACAAAACAAATGCAGTAGTCATGACCCCAATTCACCTCCTAAACACTGCTGTCCCCTAGACTCATAGCCGGTTGCTGCAGAGATATTGGTGGCTGGAAGATTTTAAGAGGCCAAACCACAGGAATCTGCTGACTGATTTATTTGCAGCAGCCAGTTTGAGAGACAGAGAAGCCTGAACCTCTGCAGTAGCCTCAACCTGGATGCTTACATTGACATTTATTTTTGAGACAAGATCTCACTCTCACCCAGGTTGGAGTGCAGTGGCACAATCATCAGGGCTCACTGCAGCGTCAACCTCCCAGGCTCAAGTGATCCTCCTGCCTCAGCCTCCCAAATAGCTGGAATCACAGGCACACACCACCATGCCCAGCTAATTTTTTGGTGTTTTTTGTAGAGACAGAGTTTCTCCATGTTGCCCAGGCTGGTCTCGAACTTCTGGGCGCAAGTGATCAGCCCACCTCAACGTCCCCAAGTGCTGGGATTACAGGCGTGAGCCACCTTGCCTGACCACTTTGAAATATTTATACAAAGTCAAGACTTGTCTTTTCTTGTGGGATTTATTTGAATATAGTAATTAAGCTGCCTTTTTCCAAGGCTGAGGGAAAGGAAAAGAATTCCAGTGCAGAGAGTAGATAAAATTGAGAATCTTCTGTCCCTGCTACTCAATCAACGCTAGGCAGGGTCCCTCTATTGATTTTCCCCTTTATCCTCAGTCCTCACTCATTCTTCCCCTGCCTCCCAGTGTTCACCTACTCTATGTGTCATGTAAATCCTTGGAGACATGCGTTTCTTCTAAAATACATCATTTTGTGAGTGTATTCTTAATTGATGTGAGTGTAGTACTGTGACAGTGAATGAAGACCATGCAAATGGGGAGAAACTTAGGCTATATATTCAGACCTTGCTCCGCTGGGCACGGTGACTCACACCTGTAATCCCTGCAATTTGGGAGGCTGAGGAGGGTGGATCATTGGAGGCCAGGAGTTTGAGACCAGCCTGGCCAACATGGTGAAACCCCATTTTTCCTAAAAATACAAAAATTAGCCAGGCGTGGTGGTGTCCGCCTGTAATCCCAGCTTCTCAGGAGGCTGAGGCACGAGAATTGCTTGAACCCAGGAAGTGGAAGTTGCAGTGAGCCAAGATTGTGCCACTGCACTTCAGCCTGGGTGATAGAGTGACACTTGGTCTCAAAAACAAATGGCCGAGTGTGGTGGCTCACACCTGTAATCCCAGCACTTTGGGAGGCTGAGGCATGTGGATCACCTGAGGTCAGGAGTTCGAGACCAGCCTGACCAACATGGAGAAACCCTGTCTACTAAAAAATACAAAATTAGCCGGGCGTGGTGGTATATGCCTGTAATCCCAGCTACTTGGGAGGCTAAGGCAGGAGAATCGCTTGAACCCGGGAGGCAGAGTTTGTAGTGAGCTGAGATCAAGCCATTGCATTCCAGCCTGGGCAACAAGAGCGAAACTCTGTCTTAAAAACAAACAAAAACAAGCAAAACAAATAGTTCAGACCTTGCTCCGGCAAAGGAGGCAGCCACCATCACTAGTGTTTGACAAAGACTCAGAGGCAGAGGCAGTCGCGGGGGAGCAAAAAAGCTTCATAGTGAAATAAAAAGGGATGGCCTCAGGTATGTGTGTCCTCTGGAAGTTGTTGGCATGGAGAGGCTAACTAGAAGCAGGACTTCTTATGTGATGGCTTTGAGGAGCGTATCTGTTTTTTTCTGCTTGGTCCTGAGTTTGGAGCAAAAATAGGGAAATTGGCTGTCGCTGAAACTCTGACCGTTCTGGGCCAATTGCTGCAAAGGTTGTGGTTTGGCTCCCCCAGTGATGGCTGCAGAAGTTGTTGGTCAGAGTTCTGTTGTATGCTTTGACCATTGTCTGTTGGTATATTCAGTCTCTTCCACCTGAAGGCCTAGGATGAAATTCGTATTTCCCTGTATCCTCCCTTGCATTCTCATTTTTACCTTCACAAAACCGTATCCCTTTGTTTTAATTTGTATTTCTCTGATTAGTGAAGTTAAGAATCTCTCCATATATTTTTCAGCCATTTAGAGTTTGTTTTTTGTGAATTGCTGATTAGTATCTTTTTTTGTTTGTTAGTTTGTTTTTGAGATGGAGTCTTACGCTGTCGCCCAGGCTGGAGTGCAGTGGCATGACCTTGGCTCACCGCAACCTCCGCCTCCTGGGTTCATGCAATTCTACTGCCTCAGCCTTCCTAGTAGCTGGGATTACAGGCGCCTGCAACCATGCCCAGCTAATTTTTTTTTTCTTTTTTGAGACAGAGTCTGGCTCTGTTGCCCAGGCTGGAGTGCAGTGGCATGATCTTGGCTCACGCAACCTCTGCCTCCCGGTTTCAAGCAATCCTCCTGCCTCAACCCCCCTAGTTGCTGGGATTATAGGCACGTGCCAACATGCCCGGATAATTTTTGTATTTTTAGTAGGGACGGCGTTTCGCCATGTTGGCCAGGCTGGTCTCAAACTCCTGACCTCAGGTGATCTGCCCGCCTTGGTCTCCCAAAGTGCTGGGATTATAGGCATGAGCCACCATCAATGTTCTTTCATCAATTAAACAAACAAACACCTCTTTTTATTGCTAGTTTGCAGAAGTTCCTCGTATATCTGGGTAGTAATCCCATATTGTTTTTATTTTATCTTTCTTTATTTCTGAGACGGAATCTCGCTCTGTTGCCCAGGCTAGGATGCAGTGGTGGGATCTCGGTTCACTGCAACCTCCGCCTCCTCCGTTCAAGCAATTCTCCTGCCTCAGCCTCCTGAGTAGCTGGGATTACAGGCGTGTGTCATCAGGCCCGACTGATTTTTGTATATTTAGTAGAGATTCACCATGTTAGCCAGGCTGATCTCGAACTCCTGACCTTGTGATCCACCCGCCTTGGCCTCCCAAAGTGCTGTGATTAGATGTGTGAGCCACTGAGATCAATTATCTTTTGTTTTTTTTTTTAAACAGAGTCTTGCTCTGTTGCCAGGCTGGAGTGCAGTGGCGCTATCTAGGCTCACTGCAACCTCCGCCTGTCAGGTTCAAGCGATTCTGCTGCCTCAGCCTCCTGAGTAGCTGGGACTACAGGTTTGTGCCACCATGCCTGGCTCATTTTTTGTATTTTTAGTAGAGATGGGGTTTCACCATGTTGGCCAGGATGGTCTCGAACTCCAGACGTGGTGAGCCACCCACCTCAGTCTCCCAAAGTGCTGGGATTACAGGTGTGAATCACTGCGCCAGGCCCCGGTCAATGATCTTAAATTCCAAATGGTTCATCTGTGTTTTGCAAACTGAATTTATTTGTATTTTCGTGTACTGCCTTCAGGTGTTTTTTTAAAAAATTTTATTTTTAATTGTGGTTGCAATCACATAAGATTTAACTTGACATCCTAAACTTTTTTTTTTTTTTTTTTCGGGACGGAGTCTTGCTCTGTTGCCCAGGCTGGAGTGCAGGGGTGAGATCTTGGCTGAAGTGGTGGCCTGCCCCTCCACACCTGTGGGTGTTTCTCGTTAGGTGGAATGAGAGACTTGAGAAAAGAAATAAGACACAGAGACAAAGTATAGAGAAAGAAAAGCGGGGGCCCAGGGGACCGGCGCTCAGCTTACAGAGGACCCACGCCGGCACCGGCCTCTGAGTTCCCTTAGTATTTATAGATAATTATCTTTACCATCTTAAAGATAAGGGAGTGGCAGGACAATAGGATCGTTTTTAGGGAGGAAATTAGCAGTAAGACATAAGAACAAGGATCTCTGTGACATGAATAAGATTAAAGGAAAATCCTGTGCCTTGAGATAAACCTTTTAGCAACATTGTTTCATCCTATTACATGGGGATAAACCTTGGACAATACCTAGCTTTTCTAGGAACAAAGACACACCCTGCATGCCCAAAATCCATTAAACCTTGAGTTACCACAGCACATGTCTCTTGCAAGGACAAGGTTGGGGGTAGGGTCACAGATTAACAGCATCTCAAATACAGAACAAAATGGAGTTTCTTATGTCTACTTCTTTCTATATAGACACAGTAACAGGCTGATCTCTTTCTTTTCCCCACACTTGGCTCACTGCAAGCTCCGCCTCCCAGGTTCACGCCATTCTCCTGCCTTAGCCTCTCGAGTAGCTGGGGCTACAGGCACCTGCCACCACACCCAGCTAATTTTTTGTATTTTAGTAGAGACAGGGTTTCACCATGTTAGCCAGGATGGTCTGGATCTCCTGACCTCGTGACCCACCGCCTCGGCCTCCCAAGGTGCTGGGATTACAGGTGTGAGCCACCACGCCCAGCCAACATCTTAAACATTTTACATGTATAGTTTAGTAGTGTGCTAAGTATATTCATATTATTGTGCAACAAATCTCTACAACTTTTTCATCTTGCAAAACCGAAACTCTATGCCCATTAAGCACTAATTCCTCCTTCCCCCTACTTCTAGCAATCACCTTTTTACTTTGTTTCTGTGATTTTTTTTTTGGTGGGGGGGAGGACAGGGTCTCACTCCGTCGCCCAGACTGGAGTGCACTGGCATGATCTCGGCTCACCACAACCTCTGTCTCCTGGGTTCAAGCGATTCTCCTGCCTCAGCCTCCTGAGTAGTAGGGAATTATAGCCTCGTGCCGCTACTGCCCAGCTAATTTTTATATTTTTAGTAGAGACGGGGTTTCACCATGTTGGCCAGGCTGGTCTTGAACTCCTGACCTCAAATGATCCGCCTGCCTCAGCCTCCCAAAGTGCTGGGATTATAGGTGTGAGCCACCATACCCGGCCTGTTTCTGTGATTTTTTAACTATTCCAGATACCTGATATGAATGAACAGATACAGTATTTGTCCTTGTGTGACTGGCTTATTTCACTCAGTATGACGTCCTTGAGGTTCAGCCATCTTGTAGCATGTGAAAGAATCTTCCTTTAAAAAGTCTGCATAATATTCCATTGTATGTTTTTACCACATCTTCATGTACTCACCCTTAAATGGATTTTTTTGTGGTTTTCACCTCTTGGATATTTTGAATAATGCTGTAATGAACGTGGATGTGTTAATATCTTTTTGAACTCTTGCCCAAAAAAGGAAATGCTGGATCATATGGTTTTGTTTTGTTTGTTTATTTTTTGAGACAGAGTTTCACTCTTGTTGCCCAGACTGGAGTGCAATGGGGATCTCAGCTCACTGCAACCTCTGCCTCCCAGGTTCAAGCGATTCTCCTGCCTCAGCCTCCCAAGTAGCTGGGATTACAGGCACCTGCCACCATGCCCAGCTAATTTTTTTGTATTTTTAGTAGAGATGGGGTTTCACTATGTTGGTTAGGCTGGTCTTGAACTTGTGACCTCAGGCAATCCACCCGCCTCGGCTTCCCAAAGTGCCAGGATTTTACAGTCATGAGCCACCCTGCCTGGCCCAGATCATATGGTGATTCTACTTTTAATTTTTTTTTTTTTTTTTTTTTTTGAGACCGGGTATTGCTTTGTCACCAAGGCTGGAGTGTAGTAGCATGATAATAGCTCACTGCAGCCTTGGCCTCCTGGGCTCAAGTGATCCTCCCGCCTCAGCTTCCCAAGGTACTGGGATTTCAGGCATGAGCCACTGCATCCAGCCTATTTTTAGTTTTTTGAGGAACTTCCTTATGGTTTTTCATAGCAGCCACACCATTTTACATTCCCATCTGCTACCAGGTTTGTAAAGAAATATAAACATCCTAGGGACTTGGAAGCTCCCAGCCTGCATGTGTCCTTGTCTTTTTTTTTTTTTTTTTTCTTGAGATGGAGTCCGGCTCTGTTGCCCAGGCTGGAGTGCTTGGCTCACTGCAACTTCCTCCTCCCAGGTTCAAGGGATTCTCCTGCCCCAGCCTCCCCAGTAACTGGGACTACAGGCACACGCCTTATTGCCCGGCTAATTTTTGTATTTTTACTAGAGATGGGATTTCACCATGTTGGCCAGGCTGGTCCCGAACTCCTGACCTCAAGTGATCCGCCTGCCTTGGCCTCCCAAAGCGCTAGGATTACAGGCGTGAGCCACTGCACCCGGCCGTGACCTTGTCTTTACAGACAGCATAGGAAGAGAGTTAGAGGGTACCTGTAGATCACCAAATTCTTTGCAGCCACCACGCCTGGCCTGAAAGGAGACTTCTTAAGGGTGGTGTTAACTGAGGCAAGCCCTGAAGGATCCTAGGAGCTACCTCAACAAGGGCAGGAATAAGGGCTTCCAGGTAGAAAGAATAGCCTGCAGCGCACGGTGACTCACGCCCATAATCCCAGCACTTTGGGAGGCCGAGGCGGGCGGATCAAGAAGTCAGGAGTTAAAGATCAGCTTGACCAACATGGTGAAACCCTGTCTCTACTAAAAATGCAAAAATTAGCCGGGTATCGTGGCTAGTGCCTGTAGTCCCAGCTACCTGGCAGGCTGAGGCAGGAGAACTGCTTGAACCTGGGAGGCAGAGGTTGTAGTGAGCTGAGATCACATCACTGCACTTCAGCCAGGGTGACAGAGTAAGACTCTGTCTCAAAAAAAAAAAAAAGAAAAAGAAAAGAAAAGAAAAAGAAAGAATAGCCTGAAAAAACCTAGAGGAAAGAGGACTTTTTTTTTTTTTTTTAGACGGAGTTTCACTCTTTCACACAAGCTGAAGTGGCACGATCTTGGCTCACTGCAACCTACACCCTCCCCACCCCTTCCAGGTTCAAGCAATTCTTCGGCCTCAGCCTCCTGAGTGGCTGGGATTACAGGCATGTGCCACTACACCAGTTAATTTTTGTATTTTTAGTAGAGCGGGAGTTTCATCATGTTGGCCAGGCTGGTCTCAAACTCCTGACCTCACGTGATCTATCTGCCTCGGCCTTCCAAAGTGCTAGGATTGCACGCGTGAGCTACAGCGCCCGGCCAGAGAGAGGATTTGACTCATGCAGAGAATTATTTCTTCTTTAGTATGGGTGGGCCTTAGAGATATTTAAAAATCCGTATTTTTGACTTCTCTATTATTAGTTTTTAAATGACGGTATGCAGACATTCAAGTTTTTTTTTTTTATGGTAGTGTGAAAACTGGGCAGCAAAACTCCAGGCTGTAGGGATTGTGATATCAATCTCTCTTTTCACGGCAACCATGGAGGATGTGAACTCAATACCCGTGGCCCGAATGCTTTTATGCCAAGAGAGACTTTCCTTGACTTGATAGAGTTTATGGTCTTAGTGGGAAAACCAGACATTAAAGAATGTTAAGGCTTATGAGTTATATGAAAGGGGCAATACTGTGTTCTCTGAAAACCTGGGAAAGGACTGAGGAGCCTCACACTTCAGATGAGACATTGAAGAAGTCTAGAGATGTTATTATACAATAGCCATACCCAAGTCTATAAACAAATGGGGATACTTCAATTATTTGCTTAACTTGCATAAGAATATGAAAAGTAGGCTGGGCACGGTGGCTCACACCTGTAGTCCCAGCACTGTGGGAGGCCGAGGCAAGCGGATCACCTGAGGTCGGGAGTTCATGACAAGACTGACCAACATGGAGAAAGCCTGTCTCTACTAAAAATACAAAATTAGCCGGGTATGGTAGTGCATGCCTATAATCCCAGCTACTTGGGAAGCTGAGGCAGGAGAATCACTTGAAACCGGGAGGTGGAGATGGCAGTGAGCCAAGATCGTGCCACTGCACTCCAGCCTGGATGACAGAGTGAGACTCCGTCTCAAATAATGATGATAAGAATAATAATAATAAGCAATTCAAGCTACTAAAAGTCTTTATTTATTTATTTATTTATTTATTTATTTATTTATGTTTTGAGACAGTCTCGTTCTGTTGTCCAGGCTGGAATTCAATGGTGTGATCTCGGCTCTTTGCAAACTTCACCTCCTGGGTTCAAGCAATTCTTGGGCCTCAGCCTCCCTAGTAACTGGGATTACAGGCACTGGATAATTTTTTTCTATTTTTAGTAGAGATGGGGTTTTGCCATGTTGGCAAGCAGGTTTCGAACTCCTGACCCCAGGTGATCCATCCAAAACTTGGCCTCCCAAAGTGTTGGGATTACAGGTGTGAGCCACTGTGCCTGGCCAATTTTTAAATTAAATCTTTCCTCTAAAATAACCATTGGACATTGTAGTTATTTTGTTTCTAATCACCATATATACAAATACAAATTTCTATGAATAAGAATTTCCTTTATTTAGTCCTACCCTCCTTCCCCACCCCAACCTTATGATAGGACAGGCTAGCAAGTCTGGAATTAATAGACCAAAGAGTCTGCTCATTTTATGACTTGTGCTAAATATTATCCATATTGCTTTCAAAATCAGATTTAGTGATTTATACTGTCTCAACTGAGAGAGCTGGCTTTTTGCCTCTCCCTGCCAACAAAGGGCATAATTTAAAATACATTTTAATGGAGAAAAAATGGTACCTTGTGATGCTCAATGTTGACTTCTAGTGTGATTAGAACACCTCTGTTTGTATTTCTTCCATCGTACTGCACTCATCTATCTACATGCAGATTGGGCTTTTAATTTTGTTTCTTTTTTTTTTTGAGAAGGAGTTTCACTCTTGTCCCCCAGGCTGGTGTGCAATGGCACAATCTCACTGCAACCTCTGCCTCCTGGGTTCAAACGATTCTCCTGCCTCAGCCTCTTGAGTAGCTGGGATTACAGGCATGCACCACCACACCTAGCTAATTTTTGCATTTTTTTTTTTTTGAGATGGAGTCTCGCTCTGTCACCCAGGCTGGAGTGCAGTGGCTGGATCTCAGCTCACTGCAAGCTCCGCCTCCTGGGTTTACGCCATCCTCCTGCCTCAGCCTCCCGAGTAGCTGGGACTACAGGCGCCTGCCACCTCGCCCAGCTAAGTTTTTGTATTTTTAGTAGAGACGGGGTTTCACTGTGTTAGCCAGGATGGTCTCGATCTCCTGACCTCGTGATCCGCCCGTCTCGGCCTCCCAAACTGCTGGGATTACAGGCTTGAGCCACCGCACCCGGCCTAATTTTTGCATTTTTAGTAGAGACGGGTTTCACCATGTTGGCCAGGCTGGTCTCAAACTCCTGGCCTTAAGTGATCTGCCCGCCTTCGCCTCCCAAAGTGCTGGGATTACAGGCGTGAGCCACCGTGCCTGGCCGAATTTTGTATCCTTAAATGTGCTTTATGCTGGGCGTAGCGGCTCACGCTTATAATCCCAGCACTTTGGAAGGCTGAAGCAGGAGGGAGGACTGATTGAGCTTCGGAGTTTAAGACCAGCCTAGGCAACATAGTGAGACCCTATCTCCACAATAAATTACAAAATTTGGCCAGGTGTGGTGGTGTGCGCCTGTAGTCCTAGCTGAGGTAGGAGGCTTGTATGAGAGGCTGAGGTAGGAGGATTGTATGAGCCTGGGAGGTCGAGGCTGCAGTGAGCTGTGATCAAACCACTGAACTACAGCCTGGGTGATGAAGTGCACCCTGTCTCGAAAAAAGAAAAATAAGGCCAGGCATGGTGGCTCATGCCTGTAATCCCAACAGTTTGGGAGACTGAGGCAGACAGATCACCTGAGGTCGGGAGTTTGAGATCAGTCTGGCTAACATGGTGAAACCCTGTCTCTACTAAATATACAAAATTAGCTGGGTATGGTGACGCACACTTGTTATCCTAGCTACTCAGGCTGAGGCAAGAGAATCGCTTGAATCTGGGAGGCGGAGGTCGCAGTGAGCTGGGATTACGCCACTGCTCTCCAGCCTGGGCAACAGAGTAAGACTCCAATTCCAACTCCAAAAAAAAAAAAAAAAAACCACTTAAAAAAATGTGATTTATCTTATTTTTTTACAGGGCTAAAGAACTGGGCCTATTTCACCCACCATATCTTTTATTCCCTCTAATTTCATGTTTTCAACTTTTTCTTTCATTGGCTTTAATTCATTTTTTATTCATTTGTATGAAGTGTCCTTTATTATATCTGCTTGGGATTTCTTTTTTTTCTTTTTTCTTTTTGGAGATGGAGTCTCACTCTGTCGCCCAGGGTGGAGTACAGTGGCATGATCTTGGCTCACTGCAACTTCTGCCTCCCAGGTTCGAGCACTTCTCCTGCCTCAGCCTCCTAAGTAGCTGGGATTACAGGCGCCCACCACCATGCCCAGCTAATTTTTTTTTTATTTTTAGTAGAGACAGTGTTTCACTATGGTGGTCAGACTGGTCTCAAACTCCTGACTTCAGGCAATCCTCCCAAAGTGCTGGGATTACAGGCGTGAGCCACTGTGCCCAGCCTCATTTATTTTTAAAAGTTATAAAAATGGAATTAAATGAGAAGGCAAACATCAGACAAGATGATGATGGTTAAAATTTACGGGGAAAAATAAGACTCCATGAAAAAGATACAAACCAGCCCTTTTTATCTTTAATTAAATACAAAATACAAACAAATTCACATTTATTTATTTATTTATTTATTTTATTTTATTTTTTTGTGAGACAAAGTCTGGCTCTGTCACCTAGGCTGGAGTGCAGTGGCGCAATCTTGGCTCACAACAACCTCCGCCTCCCCATGCTTAAGCCTCCTCCCGCCTCAGCCTCCCAAATAGCTGAGACTACAGGCATGTGCCATCATGCCCAGGTAATTTTTGTACTTTTTGTAGAGATGAGGTTTTGTCATGTTGCCCAGACTGGTCTCAAACTCCTGGGTTCAAGGGATTCACTTGCCTTGGCCTCCCAAAGTGCTGGGATTACAGGCATGAGCCACTGCGCCCAGCTACTTTTATTTACTTTTAGTTAGAGGTAAAAAGAGAATAAAAGTGGCCAGGCACAGTGGTTCACGCCTGTAATCCCCGCACTTTGGGAGGCCAATGTGGGGAGATTACTTGACCCCAGGAGTTTGAGACTTGCCTGGGCAACATAGTGAGACTCTGTCTCTTTAAAAAAATAAAGATAAAGGAAAAAGATAAAGAACTACCCGTAAATATGTGTTAAGAGATTGTTATGGACTCAATATTTGTGTCCCCTCAAAATTCATATGCTGTAGCCCCAACCTCCAATGTGATGGTATTTGGAGGTGGGGCCTTTAAGAAGTACTTAGGTTTAGATCAGGCCATGATCCTGGAGGCCTCACAATGGATTAGTTTCCTTACAAGAGGAAGGACAGAGAGTTCTGTCTTCATGAGCACACATCAAAGAAAGGCCATGTGACCATACATTGAGATGTCAGCTGCCAAGAAGAGGGCCCCACCAGAACCTCACCATGTTGGCATCCTGATTTCAGACTTCCAGCCTCCAGAATGGTGAGAAGATAACTGCCTGTTGTTTAAGCCACCCAGTCTATGATACATTCTTAAAGCAGCCTGAGGTGACTAAGATAGAAGTTTACTAGGAATGGGTATAGAAATTTTATTGAAATGTATTTCCTTTACTTTTTTTTTTTTTTTTTTTTTTTGAGACAGAGTCTTGGACCGTCACCCAGGCTGGAGTGCAGTGGCGCGATCTTGGCTCACTGCAAACTCCATCTCCCAGGTTCAAGCAATTCTCCTGCCTCAGCCTCCCAAATAGCTGGGATTACAGGCATGGTCTTGAAATCCTGACCTCAGGTGATCCACCTGCCTCAGCCTCCCAAAGTGCTTGGATCACAGGCGTGAGCCACCACACCCAGCCAGTTTCTCTCCTCTCTTACTGCTTAGGAGTCATGTGGCCAAAGGTCACAAAATTTGTGATTTCCCCAATTGTTCCTATAGATAACATCACTATTGTATAACCTAGATTGGTCTTTTGAGATGTTTTTGCAGACTTTCACATTCTCACAATTGATTGATTCCACCTTGTGATTCATGACTCAACCAGTCATGTGGCCCCCCACCCAGAAGGGGACTCAGAGTATATGAACATGACTTTTTGTCCCTCTATGATTGCATCCCCAACCAGTCAGCAGCACTCATTCCTTTGTCTCCTGCCCAAGCTATCCTTGAGAAACCCTAACCTCTGAATATTTTTGGCAACTGATTTGAGTGATGACCCCAGTTCTTCCATGTGGCTGGCCTTGCATTAATTAAACTCTTTGTATACTCCTATACCACAGTCTCAGTGAATTAGTTTTGTCTGTGTAGTGGGCAGGAAGAACCTGTTGGGTGATTACAATTTCACATATGACTCTTTCAAATACTGAAACGACAGATGTTTTTTATGCTGTTTAAACTGTTCAAGAGAATAGAGAAATAAAGGAAATAACTCATTTTACAAAATCAAAGAAATCACTAACCTAAGAAGCTAATAAAAGCAAAACTGCAGACCAATTTTACTTGTGAAAAGAAAAAGATGATAAAAAGGAGAAAAAGGTTTGGAAAAAAAAGAAGAAATATATACATATATACTGAGAAATAAAAATAAAATTCCAAACCCTTAACTGACTGAATGGACCCCCTGTTGACCAAGAATATCCCCGCAGAAACCTTGGAAGCTGAATTCACAGCCATGATGAAATGGGAGATTGGACTCACCTCATGACCTATACCCCTCCCCTCGTTGAAAGTCATTACATTTTCTTGCCTGAGGGCTAAACAGAAACTAGCCCTTTCAAGAGACTACTAGCTTATCTGCCCAGGTACAGAACAAAGACAAGATGAAATAATCGCTTCTCCATCCATTCCTGAGATAAGACGAGACTGATGGTTCCTTCACCCTACCTGAGATGTCTGCTTCCTCTGTTCCCTTTTTCTTCAAAAGTTCACCTTATGTAAAATATAGATTTACTGGGGACTCATTAAAGTCTCACAAATATGTAATCATTTGTCCCACTGCCGGCCCTCCCCACCTTTAAGGAAAATATATAAATACTAAACCTCCTGAGAAACCTCTTTGTTAAAAACAGCCACATATGCTTCTGTGACGCAAGTTTTTCACAGGTGCACTCTCAAGCTGGTTCAGTAAACCTCCATGATTTGAGACGAATGCCTCAATTTCTCATTTTGGTTATCAATATAAACCACATATAAAGTATATATATCAAATTGAACTAGCAATATATTAAAAGAATAATACACAGGCCAGGCACAGTGGCTCACACCTGTAATCCCAGCACTTTGGGAGGTCAAGGTGGGCAGATTACCTGAGGTCAGGAGTTTGATACCAGCCTGACGAATATGGGATCTCGGTTCACTGCAACCTCCACCTTCCAGGTTGAAGCAATTCTACCTCAGCCCCCAAGTAGCTGGGATTACAGGTGTGCACCACTGCACCTGGCTAATTTTTGTATTTTTGCTAGAGACGGGGGTTTCACCATGTTGGCCAGGCTGGTCTCGAACTCCTGACCTCAGGCAATCCTCCCGCCTCAGCCTTTCAAAGTGCTGGGATTACAGGCGTGAGCCACTGTGCCCGGCCTTATCTATATTTTCTATATATATTGAGCAAGTTTCCCTTTATCATTTCAATTTTTTTTTTTGTATTTTCTCCTTTTTTCTCTTGTTTAGTTTAGCTGCTGACACCCATACTGTTTAGTAATCCAGTTTTTAGATTTATATATTCAATTTTTGTGCTTTTTTAGTCATTCAGTTCTGATTTTAGCCTTATTTCTTCTACTTTCTTTGATTCTATTTTATTGATTTTTTTTTTTAACTTGAAAGAGATGAGTTTTCATGTGTTTTTTTCTTTTCTTTTCTTTTTTGAGACAGAGTTTTGCTCTTGTTGCCCAGGCTGGAGTGCAATGGTGCTATCTCGGCTCACCGTAACCTCCGCCTCCCCGATTCAAGCGATTCCCGAGTAGCAGCTGGAATTACAGGTGCGCACCACCATGTCCAGCTAATTTTTGTATTTTTAGTAGAGATGGGGTTTCTCCATGTTGATCAGGCTGGTCTTGAACTCCTGACCTCAGGTGATCCACCCGCTTCGGCCTCCCAGAGTGCTGGGATTAGGATTACAGGTTTGAGCCACCGCGCACAGCCCATGTGTTTTGTTTTGTTTTGAGATGGAGTCCCGCTCTGTTGCCCAGGCTGGAGTGCAGTGGCGCAGTCTCGGCTCACTGCAGCCTTTCAAGCAATTCTCCTGCCTCAGCCTCCCGAGTAGCTGGGAAGCCTCCCTAGTAGCTGGGATTACAGGCGCATGCCGCCACGCCCGGCTAATTTTTTGTATTTTTAGTAGAGACGTATTTTTGTATTTTTAGTAGAGACAGAATTTCACCGTGTTAGCCAGGATGGTCTCGATCAACTGACCTCGCGATCCTCCCGCCTCAGCCTCCCAAAATGCTGGGATTACAGCTGTGAGCCACAGCGCCCAGCTCTGTTTTTGTTTTTTTGTTTTTTTTTTTTCTATAGAGACAGTTAATTTTCCTGAGATCGTTGCGCTCCACTGCGCCACCTGCTGACTTTCTAGGATATCACACCCATTGGAATTGGCCTTTTGGGACTTGTTCGTCAAGGTATTTTAGCACCTTAAATTGAAAGGACTGGAGAAGAACTCTGAGTGAGATCTGCGCATGCAGACATTGGGTATGAAAAGATCACAGTAGGTAGAGACTGCAACGCAAGCAAATTCTTGGAGGTTGGGAAAAATTCGGTGTCATCTAGCTGGAGGGTATGATAGTAGGATGGTGGTGGATTTTTGGAAGCTGGGAAGGAAGCCGGACCACACGGCATCTTGAAGCCAAAGCTGCAGTTCAGAGAGTTTCTGTAGGAGGTGGGAACTAAGGATGAGTTTTATTTAAGGCGGGATGCCATGACCTCAGAAGGGATTCAGCAGACGCCAGCACCATGGGGTCAGATGCGTTGAGCAGGGTACTCCTGCAAGATCAGTACTGGCCCAGTGGGGTGGCTCATGTCTGTAATCCCAGCACTTTGGGAGGTCGAGGCAGGCGGATGACTTGAGGCCAGGAGTTCGAGACCAGCCTGGCCAACATGGCGAAACCTCATCTCTACTAAAAATACAAAAATTACCCGGACGTGGTGGTAGATGCCTGTAATCCTAGCTGCTCTGGAGGCTGAGGCACGAGATTCGCTTGAACTCGGGATGTGGAGGTTGCAGTGAGCCAAGATTGTGCCACTGGACTCCAGCCTGGGCAACAGACCAAGACTCTTTCTCAAAAAACAAAGCTAAACAGGCCGGGGCGCAGTGGCTCAAGCCCATAATCCTAGCACTTTGGGAGGCCAAGTGGGGCGGATTGCCTGAGCTCAGGAGTTGGAGACCAGTCTGGGCAAAAACTCTGTCTCTACTAAAATACAAAAAAAAAAAAAAAAAAAAATTAGCAGGGCGTGGTGGCATGCACCTGTAGTTCCAGCTGCTCAGGAGGCTGAGGTGGGAGAATTGCTTGAACCTAGAAGGCAGAGGTTGCAGTGAGCCCAGATTGTGCCACTGCACTGCAGCCTGGGCAACAGGGCAAGACTCTGTCTCAAAAAAAAAAAAAAAAAGAAAAAAGAAAACACACACACACAAAACAAAAAGATCAGTACTGGGTCAGGTGAGATGAACTTGAGCTCTGCAGAAGTCAGGGCAGAGGTGTAGGTGTGGAAGTTGTTTGGATAAAAGTAGTCCTGGGGGTCCTAAGGGAGAGGAGGGAAGAGAAGAAAAGAAGAAAATAGGATGGAACCTCTTTTTTTTTTTGAGATGGAGTCTCGCTCTGTTGCCCAGGCTGGAGTGCAGTGGCGCGATCTCGGCTCACTGCAAGCTCTGCCTGCCGGGTTCGTGCCATTCTCCTGCCTCAGCCTCCCGAATAGCCGGGACTACAGGTGCCCGCCACTATGCCCGGCTAATTTGTTGTATTTTTAGTAGAGACGGAGTTTTACCATGTTAGCCAGGATGGTCTCGATCTCCTGACCTCGTGATCCACCTGCCTTGGCCTCCCAAGGTGCTGGGATTACAGGGCTGAGCCACCGCTCTCGGCCAGATGGAACCTCTTAAAGTGATTCAGAGAGGCGCCTAAGATAGAGCCCTGGAGGAGGAAGACTAGGGAGCATTACTGCAGAAGCTGAGGGAAAGAGCTGAACTGGGCTACAGGAAATCGCAGGTCAAAGCGACATGTGGGCTGGCTGTGGTGGCTCATGCCTGTAATCCCAGCACTTTGGGAGATCGAGGCAAGAGGATTGCTTGAGGCCAAGAGTTCAAGACCATCCTAGCCAACATAGCAAGACCACCATCTCTATTTAAACAAACAAGCAAAACAAATAAAAAGCTATCTGTGGTGAAGGAATGAAGAAAAGCAAGGAAGTGAGAATGTTGGTGACGACTCCTCCTTTTAGAAGCCTCCCTCATTCCTAATACTAAATGAATAATTGAGTGGAAGCATTGATGAGAGGTAGGTTCTTGAAAGAATGGCAGTTCACCCCTATAGATTTTCACATTATTCACAATTAACAGATAAATTATTAGAGAGTTGTTGTTTTGGTATTGGAAGGTTCAGTTTCACTTTACCTACCTTACCCTCCTGGGTAGGAGGTACTCAGTGGAAAATACTGACTAGCACTTTTTCTTTTCTTTTCTTTCTTTCTTTTTTTTATTTAATTATTTTTTTTGAGACAGAATTTCGCTCTTGTTGCCCAGGCTGGAGTGCCGTGGCATGATCTCGGCTCACCACAACCTCCGCCTCCCAAGTGATTCTCCTGCCTCAGCCTCCCGAGTAGATGAGATTACAGGCATGTGCCACCACACCTGGCTAATTTTGTATTTTTAGTAGAGATGGGGTTTCCCCATGTTGGTCAGGCTGGTCTCGAACTCCTGACCTCAGGTGATCCGCCCGCCTCAGCCTCCCAAAGTGTTGGGATTACAGGCGTGAGCCACCGCGCCAGCTGTTTCTTCTTCTTCTTTTTTTTTTTTTTTTTTTGAGACGGAGTCTCGCTTTGTCGCCCAGGCTGGAGTGCCGTGGCGCGATCTCGGCTCACTGCAAGCTCCACCTCCCGGGTTCACGCCATTCTCCCGCCTTAGCCTCCAAGTAGCTGGGACTACAGGCGCCCGCCACCACGCCCGGCTAGTTTTTTTGTATTTTTAGTAGAGACGGGGTTTCACCATGTTAGCCAGGATGGTGTCGATCTCCTGACCTCGTGATCCACCCGCCTCGGCCTCCCAAAGTGCTGGGATTACAGGCTTGAGCCACCGCGCCCGGCCTTCTTTTTTTTTTTTTTAAAGGCAGGATCTCACTCTCACCCAGGCTAGAGTGCAGTGGTACAATCATGACTCACTGCAGCCTCTACCACTTGGCTCAAGCGATACTCCTGCCTCAGCTTCCTGAGTAGCTGGGGCTACAGGTGCACACCACTATGTCCAGCTCATTTTTTTTTTTTTTTTTCCGATTTAGATGGGGTCTCACATTGCTGATCTCGAACTCCTGGGCTAAAGTGATCCTCCTGCCTCACCCTCCCAAAGTGTTGGGATTATGGGCGTGAGCCACTGCACCCAGCCAGTGACAACTACTTTCTTTTGGAAAATAGATGGGCCGGGCGCGGTGGCTCAAGCCTGTAATCCCAGCACTTTGGGAGGCCGAGACGGGCGGATCACGAGGTCAGGAGATCGAGACCATCCTGGCTAACACGGTGAAACCCCGTCTCTACTAAAAATACAAAAATAGCGGTGGTAAACGCCAGTCAACTTCGGGGAGGCTGAGGCAGGAGAATGGCGTGAACCGAGGCCGGAGCTTGCAGTGACTGAGATCAGGCCACTGCACTCCAGCCTGAAGCGACAGAAGCGAGACTCGTCTCAAAAAAAAAAAAAGAAAATAGATTTTGTTAAAGAGAGGTCAACTAGAGGGAAAAAAATGAGGAATATTTCCTTCATTTCAGTGATTTGCTACAAGTTCCCTTTACATGGAAGCCTCTCCAAGGGTATTCCATGTATTATTCAATTTACAAAGATTATGGATATACTAAACTTTTCCATGAAATGATATAGAAAAATGTCTTGTAGAACCTCAATAGAAGTCAGTCCTTCCCGGATCTCCCATACCCAGAGTTCCAAGGTAAATCAGGCCTGGTGTTCCATCCCAGGAGTTAAGTTCTTCCTGCTTAGAAGTTAAGGTTAGTCTGGCCCGGTGGTAAGATCACGCCTGTAATCCCAGCACTTGGGAGGCTGAGGTAGGCGGATCGCCTGCGGTCAGGAGTTTAAGACCAGCCTGGCCAACATGGCGAAACCCCGTCTGTACTAAAAATACAAAAGTTAGCCGGGTGTGGTGGCACACACCTGTAATCCCAGCTACTTGGGAGGTGGAGACGGGAGAATTGCTTGAACCCGGGAGGCGGAGGTTGCAGTGAGCCGAGATTGTGCCACTGCACTCCAGCCTGGGAGACAGAGCGAGACTCCTCTGTCTCAAAAAAAGAAAAGAAAAAAGCAATAGTTTAGGCCTTTTCATCTGGGGTCAGACATGTCCAAGTCTCTCCCAAACAGAGGCTGGGTGCTGGGCGCTGGGCAGCATTCTTAACCTTTCCAATCGCATCAGCATCTCCTCCACATCCCCATCCGACCTGCTTATTTTGCCTGATGTTTGCTACAGGATAATCACTTTGGAACTGCAGGGCAGCCCCCCTGTTTCAAGACTGCATACAGACCAGAAGGGGTGTGGAAAAGGTCACTAATATAATCATATATGACTTGTCCACCAACAAATACTCATACAAACCATGGTGGGCGCTAAGAAATTTATTTATTTTTTATTTTTTATTTTTTTTTAACGGAGTTTCACTCTTGTTGCCTAGGCTGGAGTACAATGGCACGATCTCAGCTCATTGCAACCTCTGCCTCCCGGGTTCAAGTGATTCTCCTGCCTCAGCCTCCAGAGTAGCTGGGACTACAGGGATGTGCCACCACGCCCAGCTCATTTTGGATTTTTAGTAGAGACAGGTTTTTTCCATGTTGGTCAGGCTGGTCTCGAACTCCTGACCTCAGGTGATCTACCCGCCTCAGCCTCCCAAAGTGCTGGGATTACAGGCATGAGCCACTGTGCCTCGTGGTGGGCTCTAAGAAATTAAAGGGAAAGTCCACCCAGATCCTGGATATCTATTCCAGCCCATAATGGAGTCAAAGCTAAACTTCAAGCAGTCCTCCCGTCTCAACCTCCTGAGTAGCTGGGGCCATAGGCACATGCCACCAGCCTGCCTAATTTTTAAATTTTTTTGTGCATAGCAAGAGGGGTCTTGCTATGTTGCTATGTTGCCCAGGCTGGTCTCAAACTCCTGGGCTCAAGCAATCCTCCCATCTCAATCTCCCAAAGTGCTGGTATTACACGAGGGATTTTTTTGAGTTGGAGTTTGGCTCTTGTCTCCCAGGCTGGAGTGTAGTGGCATGATCTCGGCTCACTACAACCTCTGCCACCCGGGTTCAAGTGATTCTCGTGCCTCAGCCACCCAAGTAGCTGGGATTACAGATGTACAAGCCCAGCCATCATGCCTAGCTAATTTTTGTATATATATATATTTTTTGTAGGTATGGGGTTTCACCATATTGGCCAGGCTGGTCTTGAAAGCCTGACCTGAAATGATCCACCTGCCTCAGCCTCCCAAAGTGCTGGGATTACAGGTGTGAGCCACCGTGCCCCACCTGCTGGACCACATTCTAAAGAGAGCCAACTGGCACAACCTGAGGACTTCTAAGACGACCAGAGCACCAGTGACCTCCCCATCCACCTTCCCTGCCTTCTCCTCTATCTTACCTAAGGGAACCCTAGAGGAATCCAAGGAAGATGGGGTGATTCTGAAGTTATGGTCCAGCATGGCATGCTATGGTCCTGAAGCCTATGAAATTCACTCTTCAACAAACTTGGCATCTACATTAAGCACATGAAGGTAGTGAGTTATCAATCAACAATCACCTTTAAGATTATTGTAATCCCCCAAGTACTTCAGCCCCAGGTAGCCACCCACTGCCGTATGTCAGAGGACATCCCGGTGCCCTTTCCTGCCTGGACTCCTAGCCTGGGATGCTCACCCTACATCTCTGCGGGGTGAACTCCTTCCTATTCGTGCTTCAAGACCCAGCTCAGTTCTAGCTCAGCTGACCCCTTGGTTCCCATGTCTGTTCCCTGCTGGGCTGTGAGTATTTTTATATTTTGTTTTTCTTATGTCCATTTAGATTTGAATATGAGTGTTTTATTTTATTTTATTTATTTTTTATGCTTCTTTGAGAGAGAGTCTTGCTCTGTTGCCCAGGCTGGAGTGCAGTGATGCAATCTTGGCTCACTGCAACCTCTGCCTCCTGGACTCAAGCAATTTTCATGCCTCAGTCTCCCAGTAGCTGGGACCACAGGCGTCTGCCACCATGCCTGACTAATTTTTTTTTCTATTTTTAGTGATGGCCTCAAGTGATACTCCCGCCTCAGCCTCCCAAAGTGTTGGGATTATAGGCGTGAGCCACCACACCCAGCCTAGAATGTGAGTGGTTTTTGTTGTTGTTGTTTGGGTTTTTTTTGAGACAAAGTTTCAGTCTTGTTGCCTAGGCTGGAGTGCAGTGGCACAATCTCAGCTCACTGCAACTTCCACCTCCCGGGTTCAAGTGATTCTCCTGCCTCAGCCACCCCAGTAGCTGGGACTACCAGCATGTGCCACCACACCTGGCTAAATTTTTTTTTTTTTTTTTTTTTTAGTAGAGACGGGATTTTACTATGTTGTGTTTGGTGGGGTTTTGTATTTCTGACCTCAGGTGATCCGCCCACCTAGGCCCCCCAAAGTGTTGGGATTACAGGAGTGAGGAGTGAACCACTGTGCCCAGCCTCGAATGTGAGTGTGTTAAAACCCAGATCGGATCTGATTGGGGTTGGCACCCAGGTGGCTCCATAATTGTTGCTGTCCTGAATTGTTGCCCTCTTTGCTACTTGGACCGAGCCCCACCTGGGACCACTGACTTCCTCTGACTCCTGGACAGGCTCCTGGGTGGCAAACCCTGGCTCCTGGTATAGTCTTGCCTGCCTCTCTGTCACTTTGTCTACCTGAGCAGACCTCCGAACTTCGAAGCCTGGATGCCCCATCTCCCCTCCTGTGAGGCCCTGTCCTACCTCACGTTGGGACCTAGGGCACTCTATTGTACAACTCCAGGGAGCACCGTTGTGTCTTCTGTGAATGGCAGCTTCTGGAGCACAATTCTAGAAGGTACCATTCACTAGACACAATGGTGGCACCCCCTTGAGTCGTGCAATGGCAAGTGAACCCTCGACAGGGCCATGTCAACTGTGGGCTCAGACATCCTTTGGGTCTGGCAGTGCCCCACTCCATGTGCCCTGTCACCCTGGCCCCTCTTTTTCCATCCCACTTCTCCTAGCTGGACCAAGCTAGGCGTCATCTATGAGCCCAGTGTGCTGACCAGGGAGTGTGTGGGGCTTGGGGACATGGGGACAATAAATAACATCACTTTTCTCACTTCCCAGGCTGGGAACCAATTGAAAGATAAAAGATACCATAGACAGACGTCAACTTTATTCCTGACTAAAGCTCAAAAGAAGAGCGTGGCGTGGATTTACAGTGATCATCCTAACACTCGCGTGCAGAGTCACATGGTCCCACACTGGGCTGGACCAGCCCTGCTAAGCCCACAAGGGGTGGAGAGAACAGCAGCCGCTTCCTCTTTGTGGGGACGAGGCCTGAGCTTTCCTCCGCTCTTGCCCCGGATCTGATCACTGGGACTGTGGGAGAGGGACAAAGGACAGTTTTCTCCCATAGTTTTCCCTTCCAGGGAGAAGAGTGGAAATCTCATCTCAAAGGCAACATGAAATTGGAGAATGTACTCTCAAATCTGAAGCAGCAACAGAATTGTTCTCCTTGCTTCAGAGGAGAGGCCCCGCAGCCCTTTCCAGACCTCTCCCAAGCATGGAAATGGACCGAAGGCTGGATGGGGCTCAGAGGGGAAGTCAGGTGGGACCCCCTCAGACAGCAGCTGGGCTTCCTCTGTTCCCGGCCCTGCTATCACTGAAAGGGGGGTGAAGGAACGGATTTGGAACTGTCAAAAGCTCCTTCCTTAGGGGCAGTGGAGGTAATGCGGGGTTCAGATCATCTGTGCCCTGGACAGAGGCCTCTTTCTTCCCCAGGAATGCCAAGCACATGGGCATCCTGATACCTCAACTCCTTCAGTCCCAAACACTCTGCCTGTTTGTCCCCTTTGTCCTGAGCCACCCGGTAGGAACTGCATGTTAGCTGCTGACTTCAGGTCAGGTCCCCGAAGCAGTTTTGTTCTCTCAGCAGTGACCACCGCCTGCAGCCAGGCACCTCTCTCCCCTAGCCTGGGTCACTGGCAAGGGAGCAAGTAGAGTTCTGGGCTCACAGCAGGCAGTGGAGTGTAGTCACAGAGCCTGATCCGGCTTGAAATCTCAGATCCTTTGCTTACTAGGCTGTGTGGCCTTAGGTGAGTTACTCAATCTCTCTGGGCTTCAGTTTCTGCATATGTAAAACAGGGATAATATCTAGCTCACTGGGTTATGATAAGACATAAGTAACTTCATACAAACCCATTAGGACTGATGCCTGGGCATTTCTAAGTACTCAGTGAAGGCAAGCTGCTATTTTTATGGGCCCAGGTCTAGGGAAAAAGCATCAAACATCCAGGGGAAAGGGGATGCTCTCCACTGTATATTAAGTTCTATCGTAAGGACCAATTTTAGCTAAACACATAAAAACAGAGGAGGGGGCTGGGTGTGGTGGTTCATGCCTGTAATCCCAGACCTTAGGAGGCTGGATTGTTCGAGACCAGCCTGGGCAATAAAGTGAGACCCCCATCTCTACAAAAGATACAAAATTTAGCTGGGTGTAGTGGCGCCCGCCTGTAGTTCCAGCTACTGGGGGGCAGGGTGAGGTGGGAGGGTAACTTGAACCTGGGAGGCAGAGGTTGTGGTGAGCTGAGATTGCGTCCCTGGTCTCCAGCCTGGGTGACAGAGGGAGATCCTGTCTCACACACACAAAAAAAAGCAGAGGAGGAACAAGGAACAATTATCCCCCATTTTACAGATCAAAAACCTAGTGGCCAACTGGTCCAGCTGGAATTCAACACGTGAGATATCTGACTCCAGATCCCAGCCCTTGCTTGCTTCCCACTGGCTGCCTAACCCAGAGAGGAGATTGGGAAAAGAGAAACAAGTTACAGAATTCAAGAGTGGGTATCTACTGCGGTCTTCGTGAAGGAACAAGTGTTGCTCCAGAGAAGCCAGAAGTTCTTATCTCTGCTTTACTCTGACCACCTCCTTTAGGCTTTATGACTGAAGAGTCCCTTCGGCCCCTTACCTCCACAAGGCTGACCCTGGTCATCAGCAGCTGAGATCTACATGGTATAGTCCAGACACCAGAAGGCGACTGAATCTGTCTCCTAAATCTCAGCTCTAAAATTCCCAAGAGAGGGCTTCATGGGCCCAGGCAGTGTCTGGTGTCTGTCCTGCAATGGCCAGGGGTCAAGTTTTCCTGTAGGAGTGTGACCGCTCCTGCTGCAGTCGGGGATCCTGGATAGGGCCGAGGAGAAGTTCCCAGGCAAGGAGGGTTGGCGTCTACTCCGTAAACGCGTTCTTCTCTTTCCGCTTGATCTTTTGTCTGCCTCATAGATCCTTCTTTCTCACACTTTCAGTCTGTCCTTTTTTTTTTTTTTTGAGACAGGGTTTCGCTCTGTCACCCAGGCTGGAGTGCAGTGGCATGAACTTGGATCACTGCAGCCTCCACCTCCCAGGTTCAAGTGATTCTCCTGCCTCAGCCTCCCAGGTATGTGGGATTACAGGTGTGCGCCACCATACCTCGTTAATTTTTTGTATTTTTAGTAGAGACGGGGTTTCACCATGTTGTCCAGGCTGCTCTTGAACTCCTGACCTCCGGTAATCCACCCACCTTGGTCTCCCAAAGTGCTGAGATTACACACATGAGCCACTGTGCCCAGCCCTTTCAGCCTGTTTTGACCTCTACTCATGCAAATGTTACCTTTCCCTTTATGCCTCACTCCACCTCACAGCTTCACTCTCTTCTCCCTAATCGCACCCCACTATGACTGCCTGAAATGCCACATGTTTCTTCATTCAGATTTCTCAGATAATTCGATGGTTCCACCCATAATTCCACACACCAGGCCACTTCACAGGCAGTGACTCACTTAAGGACTGGCTGCCTCAGGGTGCACAGCCTGTATTCAGGAATCTGCTAGAGCAACACATGGCTGTACCTTCTGCAAGGCTGTGGGCTGGATGACTCCACTGTGGGCATGGAACATGGACCGGTGTCATAAGGAGACATCCTTATGCCTAGGCATTGAAAGGATACTCCTTCCGGAAGGCCTTTCCCAGCATTTCCCCCTGAAATCCACTAACCATAGCATTTGACTGTTGACACTGCCCTGTGGTGCTAAGTGCATTTGTCTAACTCCTACTGCCACAGAGATCCAAGTGTACAATGGCTTACACATGTGAGAAGATTATTTCTTGCTCAGATATCAAATGCAGAATAAGCAGTCCAGAGAGGAGATGACAGCTTTATGGTGTTGGGGACCTACACTCCTTCTGACTTGCTATTCTATCATCCCTAGGACGGTGGCCTCATCTCCTCAGATCAAGATGGATCACTACCACATTCCAGCCAGTGGGAAGGGGGAAATGCATTTCCTTTTCCTTTAAATGCAGGAGCCAGAGTTCGCACACCTCACTTCACTCATACCTCACTAGCCAGAACGTAGTTAGTCACATCAAGCTGCAAGGAGAGCTGGCAAATGAAGTCTATTCTAGGTGGTCATGTGCCCGCCTAAAAGTTGGGAATTCTGATATTAAGGAGGAAGAGAAGAAAGCATATCCCACCATTCTCCTGTCATCATTTTTGACGGCTCTCCACTCACTATCTGGTCTGTCACCACATGCTGGCACATCCCATTCCTGATGCCTTTCCTACAGGGCTCTATTCTTCATCCCCACCAGCACCACCATGCACTGGGCCCTTCCTGCTTTATGCCCAGTGTCTCATTAGAACATCCTAGCTGATCTCTTTGCTTTCAGTCACCTTCTGTGATCCTTCTATCAATAAATAGCAAATCTGATCATATGCCCTTATTGTTTAGAAATCAATGGCTCCCCACTGCCCATAGCAGTAAGATTTTGAGTCCTTTTTTTTTTTTTTTTTTTTTGAGACAGAGTCTCATTCTGTCACCTAGCCTGGAGTGTAGTGGTCATTCTGTCACCTAGCCTGGAGTGTAGTGGTCATTCTGTCACCTAGCCTGGAGTGTAGTGGTCATTCTGTCACCTAGCCTGGAGTGTAGTGGTCATTCTGTCACCTAGCCTGGAGTGTAGTGGTGAGATCACAGTCATTGCAGCCTTGACCTCCTGGGCTAACTTTAGCCTCCCAGGTAGCTGGGACTACAGACACACATCACCACGCCTGGCTAGTTTTAAAATTTTTTGTAGGCGAGTAGCGGTGGCTCAAGCCTGTAATCCCAGCACTTTGGGAGGCGGCGAGGTGGATCCTGAGGTCAGAGTCGAGACCATCCTGGCTAACATGGTGAAACCCCGTCTCTACTAAAATACAAAACAGCAGGCGTGGTGGCGAGCTCTGTAGTCCCAGCTTCCGGTGGCCGAGAATGGCGTGAACCCGGAGGTGGAGCTTGCGATGAGCGAGATGGCGCCTGCCTCCAGCCTGGGCGACGAAGCAAGACTTCCGTCTCAAAAGCCACGTAGAGATGGAGTGTCACTATGTTGCTCAGGCTGGTCTTTAACTCCTGGGCTCAAGTGATCCTCCTGCTTCAGCCTCTCAAAGTGTTGGGATTACAGGTGTGAGTAACTGCATTCAGCCAGGTGCAGATTGTTGAATTCCTAAAGTTACATGCAAATTTTGCCTTTTTTTTTTTTTTTTGAGATGGAATCTCACTTGCTCTGTCACCCAGGCTGGGTTGCAGTGGTGCAATCTTGACTCACTGCAACCTCTGCCTCCTGGGTTCAAGCGATTCTCATGCCTCAGCCTCCCGAGTAGCTGGGATTACAGGCATGCACTAACATGCCCTACTAAGTTTTGTATTTTTTAGTAGAGATAGGGGTTTCACCATACTGGCCAGGCTGGTCTGGAACTCCTGACCTCAATGGATCAGCACACCTTGGCCTCCCAAAGTGCTGGAATTACAGGCATGCGCCACCGCGCCTGGCCCTTTTACTTTTTCTTTCTTTTTTTTGTAGAGATGGGGTCTCAATCTGTCACCCAGGCTGGAGTGCAGTGGTGCGAAAATAACTCACTGGACTCAAGCAATCCTCCTACCTCAGTCTCCTAAGTAACTAGGATTATTACAAACATGTGTCACCATGCCTGGCTATTTAAAAAAAAATTTTTTTTGTAGCGATGCAGTCTTGCTATGTTGCCCAGGCTGGTCTTAAACTCCTGGCTTCAAGCAATTCTTTTGCCTTGGCCTCCCAAACTTTTTCTGCTGAGGCCTTTGCATTTTCAAAGGGGCCTGTTATTCCCGTCAAGTTACAGGCACAAGTCCAAATTCCAAGTATCAATGTACGAGTGCAATATGTTTCCTGACCTCTCTCTCACATCTCCTGTTTAGTCACGTCTCCTGCGTAACTGAAACTAAAGTCATTTTGAAATTGTCTCCATTGCCCAACAGGTCACACTTTTTCTTTTTTTTCCTTTTTTTTTTTCGAGATGGAGTCTCGCTCTGTCGCCCAGGCTGGAGTGCAGTGGTGTGACCTCGGCTCACTGCAACCTCCACCTCCCGCGTTCAAGCGACTCTCGTGCCTCAGCCACCCGAATAGCTGGGACTACAGGCGTGAGCCAGCGTGCCCGGCTCAGGTCACGCTTTTTCACATGCCACATCTTCCATCCACCTGCTGTTATGTCTAAACTCCTAGGCTTCATTATGGCTTAGCTGAAAAGCCACTCTTCTGGGAGGCTTCCTTGACTCCCCTTGTCCAAGTCAGCCTCTGCAGCTTGACTCAGGCTTCCAACACTTGTCACATTTCACCATTGTCATTAGCTTACATCTGCCGCCTCCAACAAGCCCTTAACTCTGGAGCCCAGGACTCTGAACGGACACTCCACAAATGTTTATTGAATAAATGTCACCCATGCTAAAAAAAAACTGGAGTGCTGTTTTTAACATGTGAATCTAAGCTTTGCTTCCTTTTTTGGGAGTAGTGGGGAATGGTGTGTGGCTGTAACCCAGACTTGAATGCAGTGGTGAGATATCAGCTCACTGCAGCCTCCGCCTCCCCAGTTCAAGTGATTCTCCTGCCTCAGCCTCCCAAGTAGCTGGGATTACAGGCACATGCCACCACACCCAGCTAATTTTTGTATTTTTATTAGAGATGGGATTTTACCATGTTAGTCAGGCTGATCTCGAACTCCTGACCTCAAATGATCCACCCATCTTGGCCTCCCAAAGTGCTGGGATTACAGGCATGGGCCACTGTGCCCAGCGTAGGCACGCTAACATTCTTTGAATGGCCCAAATCAATATTCTCTCTTGTTTTGGAGCTTTATTCATGCTTCTTCCTCTGCCTGGAACGTTCTCCTGCTCCTCTTTGCCTGGCTAGCTCCTACGCATCCTTCAGATAGCTAAAATATCCCTCAGGAAGCCTTCCTAGACCCCCTCCCCAATTCTAGGTGAAGGGGGGACTAGGCTGAGGGCCCCATCTAGGCACCCCCCAGCACCCTCTGCTCGCCCAGTTGCGACATGGCTCTCACTGCAAGGCGGTGGCTCATTTGTCTTTCTTCCCTGTTCATGTGCAGTGTACTCTGTGCCTAACTCGCCCGCTGGCATAGGTCCAGCCTCAAGCACAGCACTTGGAAGGGAAGAGGTACCTGATAAATATGCGTTAAATGTGGGTTAGAGGAATGGATTTCTCCATTTTAAATCTTGATTTCAATAGCTTTCTGTTGCCTTTGGAATAAAGCCTTACCACAGCTTTTACAGCACTTTCTGATGTGGTCTCCACGTATTTTCAGTCTCGTCTCTTAAAAATACACCCTTTGATTTCAGTGTCCCACTCAAACATGGCAGCCACATTGAACTGAATGAAGGCCCCCACATGCTGCTCTCCCTTCTTTCAGCCTCCACAGTGAAACTGCCATTGCACACTTATAACAGACAGTGAAAGAGCTCTGACCTAACCAACTCCATCTTGCTTCTAACCTCCAAGCTGTCCTTGTTCATTCCTGGGCGCAGGCTGAACTGACTTTGGGAGGAAGTTTATAGTTTAAAACAGAGATGATAACAGCCCTTTTTCAAAACAAACCTCCTTCTTCCCTGGGGACTAGACTGCCTTTGCAGGACAAGAAATTAGCCACGAGATTAGAAATTATGGTTTAGGAGTCATGCAGCAGGAGACTACCAGGTTCTGACCCTCCCTAAACTGCTCCAAAGATCAGTGCTTGAGACATTTTGCAGACCCTGCACTTGATGGATCGGCTGGCACCACCCAGATCGATAAACTGGCTCTTCTGATCTTGCGGCCCCCACCCAGCAACTGACTCAGCGCAAGAAGCTTCAACTCTCTCTGAGTTCATCTCCGACCTGACCAATCAGCACTCCCGGCTCACTGGCTTCCCCCCAGCCCCCAAGTTGTCCTTAAAACTCTGCTCCCCGAATGCTTGGGGAGACTTATTTGAGTAATAACAAAACTCTGTTCTTCTGCACAGCCAGCTCTGTGTGAATTACTCTTTCTCTATTGCAATTCCCCAGTCTTGATAAATCAGCTCTGTCTAGGCAATGGGCAAGGTGAACTCACTGGGCAGTTACAGCAGTACTCTTCTGCCTGGCACACTCACCTCTCACTCCGATTCCTTTTCTGCCTAACATCCAGTAATCTTTAAGTTCAGTGGCCCTTCCTCCAGGAAGCCTCCCTTGACTTCCTAAGGCCAGCTCTGGTTCCCTTTAGTGGTACCCCTCCGGGCTTCCTTTGACCTTCTATGTGTTTTCCCTAGGGGATGGTGAGGCAGGAGACTGAACTGGACTCACTGTGATGTCTCTAGTGCTGGGAACAGTGCCGGGCACCTGGCCGGTATATATGTATATATACACACACACACACACACGCATGCACACACACATATATATATTTGAGACAGTCTCGCTGTGTTGGCTAGGTTGGAGTTCAGTGGCGTGATCTTGGCTCACCGCAACCTCTGCCTCCCAGGTTCAAGCAATTCTCCAGCCTTAGCCTCCTGAGTAGCTAGGATTACAGGAACACACCACCACACCTGGCTAATTTTTAAATATTTTTGGTAGAGACAGGGTTTCACCATGTTGTCCAGGCTGGTCTCTAACTCCTGACCTTAAGTGATCTGCCCGCCTCAGCACCCCAATCAATAGATATTTTTAAATGAATTTTAGAGCTGAGGGACCGTGACAGGAAGGCAGGCTGTGCTTGTTCATCTCACCATATTCTGAGCTCAGACATTCCAAAGGAAAGAAATGGTTATAAAGGATGAGATCATATGCTCATGTCCAAAACTCGAGATTAAAATAAAATTATTAAAAACCTCAGACAGGATGGACAGTCTTTTGATAGTGATGAGTAAGTAGTCTTCAAGCCCGAGGAAACCCAGTTTGCTTTTCCTGGTAAATAAGTTGTTTTGAATATGATTTCATTTTTTTAAAGTGACCCAGTGAAAGTTGCCACCTAACATGAGATGCAGAAATAAATCCTAAACAGGCAACACAGGACACAGACTCCATACTGAAGACAATAGCAAATAAGACCCACGCTGCAAATTCCCAAGAACCAAGAGCAGAGAAATGCAAAGAAATTTTGAGACAGAAGATTGTGAGGCAGCATTTTAATATAACAAACAATAAGGATAGGCCAGAGGCTTGCTACTCAAAGTGTGGTTGTGGCGCGATAGCATCAGCATCTTCCCGGACCTGGTTGGAAATGCAGACTCTCAGGCCCCACCCCACACCTACTGCCTTCTAACAAGATCCCAGGTGATTTGTATGCAGATAAATGTTCGCGAAGCACCGGGCTAGAACATTTATTAACGTAGGATGTTGCTCTTACAATGTATTTTGAGGTCAAAATAAACCCATTTAAAGCTTTTTTTTTTTTTTTTTTGCTCATTATTTGCTCCATTCTCTCCACCTCTGAGTTGCATCAACACATGTCGTTGTGTTCTGGGACTTTGAGCCTCTCTTATGAATCACAATGGCATAAAGAAGTTTGCTGTACCATTTCTATAGATGGCCTTAATGGGTTACAGATTGGATTTTTTTTTTTTAACTTTTATATTTTAGACAGAATTTCGCTCTTGTTACCCAGGCTGGAGTGCAATGGCATGATCTCAGCTCACTGCAACCTCCGCCTCCCAGGTTCAAGCGATTCTCCTGCCTCCTCCCAAGCAGCTGGGATTACAGGCGCCTGCCACCACGCCCAGCTAATTTTTACATTTTTAGTAGAGACGGAGTTTCTCCATGTATGTCAGGCTGGTCTCGAACTCTCGAGCCCAGGAGATCCACCCACCTCAGCCTCCCAAAGTGCTGGGATTACAGGTATGAGCCACCGCGCCCGGCCACAAATTGGATTTCAAAACTTCCATCAGCTGCTTCTTGTGCAGCACCCCCCAGAGGTAGGTTGTATGATAATTTCCGTTTTTAGAGATGATGAAATTGGGGCCCAAGGAGGTTTCCTGACTCACCGCAGGGGCACCCAGCAAATCGGCATCCCAGCCAAAATGAGTGCGCAAGCTTTTGCGTTTCCAATGTAAAGCTCATCAAACTTTGACACTACTTCTTTTAATATAAGGGAGGTTTTTTTTTTTTTTTTCATAAGAGATTTAAAGAAAGAGCGTATTCAGATGACCTCACGTGAGCTACTGACCATATAAACCTTGCATGTGCTGGCCCCAGGGAATATGGAAGCTTCGGAAAGGATTGCCCTGCCCTGCCTGGCTCCCTTGCTTCTGCTGCTTTCCAGGCTTGAAGGCTCTGCAGCCACAAGTCCCAGAAAACCTCAGAACAGATATTTGCTTCTAGGGGATATGAGGGGGAAAGCACCGGGAATTACCACAGGTAATGGGTACAGCTCTGCAGGAAATGTGGCGGCTTCTTGATGACAATAACCCATCCTCAGGAGGAAGCTTTTTTTGTTTGTTTCTTTTACAGACTCAAAATAGCTGAGAGAATCTGACTCTGCCCAAATACATGTGGTGTGTGTCATTGGATCGATTTTCTTTTTTTTATTTATTACATACTAACCTACTAGATAATACATTTCTTAGTTAATTCCAATTTCTCTGGAGCACATTGGAGTCACTAGATGACTCAGAAATAGTCAAGACTGTACATTCAGCATTGACGCCAATGTGCTTCTTCCTACCTTGTCTGAATTTAAGATTTGTCAACCCCATCAAAACAAATCTCCCAAATGGTCCTTGTTCAGTTTCACCAGTCTGCATGGTGATTCTTCTAGGGTCCTCTACAGAATGCTTGCCAGGGGGTTGGCTTAAATCCCCTCCCATCTCTAGACATGCATATCAATGGGACATATTTGTATACACTTGCTTAAAAAACAAAGATAGTGCACTTTAAAATTCCATGTAAAAAGTATTGCTTTCCTAATGTGCGAATGTGCTCCTGCCTGCCTTCTTGCTACACAATGCTACAGAGGGTAGAGTCATGAGGAATTCAAGGCTGAAGATGTTTTGGATGTTTGGATGACACCGCTGTACCCCTCACCTTGCACCTTGAACCCTGCTCTGAAGCCCGTGTAGTTTTGGGGCTTGGCCTAAGGCAAAAACTACAAAGCATCCTAATGAGCAGAATTATACAACAGGAATGTATGTGCATATTTGACATAGTTTCTTCTCTAGAGGGGTGGCTCTCTGGCCTGTGACCTCCGCCCTCTTCAAGGGCGAGGGAGGAGTCCAGAGAAGGCGGCTTTTGTTCCCCACAGCCAGTTCTTCTGCAGCCCCTACAGCCCCAGGGACCTGCCCTGCTCTGCGTGGGCTCTCAGAAGCCCAGCAATTTCCATATGGGTGGGTGACTTCAGAGCGATGGACAAAGCTGTGCGGCCAGCCTATAGGAGAAAAAGGAAAGGAGAAATAAATATCATCCAATCTGCCTCCTGCCCAGTGGGGAAAGGCAAGTTGGGAGTAGGGGTATGCCTGGGACACAGGTGTCTATGAAGGCTTCCAGAGGCCTCCGTAGAGGAGAAGATTCAAATGGCAAGAGGATCACCAGAAATGCGGTCCCTTCCATAGAAACAACAGTAATTCCTGGGAAATCTGTGACAAAGAAATAAAGAAGGGTCATCTGTTTTTTAATGCTTTTTTTTTTTTTTTTTTTTTTTTGAGATGGAGTCTCATTCTATCATCCAGGGTGGAGTGCAGTGGCGCAATCACAGCTCACTGCAACCTTCGTCTCCTGGGCTCAGGTGATCTTCCACCTTCAGCCTCCCAAGTAGCTGGGATTACAGGTACACACCACCATGCCTGGCTAATTTTTGTATTTTTTGTAGAGATGGGGTGTCAACAAGTTGCCCAGGCTGGTCTCAAACTCCTGGGCTGAAGTGGTCTGCCCACCTTGGCCTCCCAAACTGCTGGGATTATAGGTGTGAACTACTGAGCCCAGTCCCACTTTTTTCTACTTTAAATTGGAAAACAGGAAATAAAATAACTGCTGCTATTCCATTACATGTATCTAAGTGAAAGCTAGCATTCTGGTGTGTTTTCCTCCAATCTTTTCTCCGGTGCAAATTTGTTGTTGGTTCTTTTTTTTTAATTTTAATTTTTTGTAGAGACAGGGTCTCCCTATGTTGCTCAGGCTGGTCTTGAACTCCTGGGCTCAAGTGACCCTCCCACATTGGCTTCCCAAAGTTTTAGGATTACAGGCATGAATTGTAATCCTGTCCTGTCGTGCACCTGTCCTGTTGTTGGTTTTTAAATAAAGGAATGATATTGTATATCGACTTTGAATTTGCTTTAATTCTTAATTTACCATGATATGCTATAAGATTTTTCTTTATTCTTACATAGCCATTATAATGCATGATTTTTCTTTTTGGCTGTGTAATATTTCATAATTTACTAATTTTTACTAATTATGGAAATATTCCATAACTTCCTTTCAATGGAAATGTATGTTGTTTCCAAGTCTCTGCCATCATAATGTTAGTGCAAAAAGCATTTTCCTATTTTTAATTATTTCCTAAGGACTGACTCTAAGAAGTGGGCTCAGAGGCCGGGTGCAGTGACTCACACCTGTAATCTCAGCACTTTGGGAGGCCAAGGCCAGTGGATCACCTGAGGTCGGGAGTTCAAGACCAGCCTGACCAACATGGAGAAACCCCCTCTCTACTAAAAATACAAAATTAGCCTGGCGTGGTGGCGCATGTCTGTAATCCCAGCTACTCGGGAGGCTGAGGCACGGGAATCGCTTGAACCTGGGAGGCGGAGGTTGAGGTGAGCCGAGATTGCGCCATTGCACTCCAGCCTGGGCAATAAGAGTGAAACTCTGTCCCTAAATAAATAAATAAATAAAATAAAAAGAAGTGGGCTCAGAGCATTGAAGGACATGCACATTTTTACCTCCTGATCTGTGATGCCACAGCATTCTTTACATTGACACGCAATGCAGGAAGCTGACAGTCCCACTGTCTAAAGAAGCTGCACCCAGAGGGCTTCATCAGGCACCACCGGCCTGACTGAGCAGCCGCAGTCTCTTATGAATGAGCTCAGTCCCACGTCCAGAATTCTGAACTCTCAACAGCTCTGAAAACCACACTCTTTAGGTAACTTCTTGGGAGCTGAAATCTGACCTGAGGCTGTTGGCCTACTGTGAATATTTTGACATTTTGCTGCTGTAAAGGGTTTGATGGGTAGGGACACCCAAGACCCCACTAGATTGTTCTCTACTGCATAGGCACAGATTTACTTCCTAAAATGTGGACAATTCTTTCACAGAAGCAGGTAGGAAGTGTTAACACCCAGCTTAACACTTCAGGCTTTTTCCCATGCACAGGGATGGAATCCAGTGGCCATCAGGGCTCCCATGAATGCAAATAACTATAAAGCATGGCAAAGCACTAAACGAGTCAGAAGACAGGAACAGAGTGAGCTCAGGGGAGAGGACGGCCACTGTGTGCCAGGGCGGGGTAGAAGATGGCTGGGGGGAGGCAGAGGAAGGAAGTGGTGTTTCAGTAGGACCCCCAAAGATGGCACATGGGCTTCTCAAAACATACAAAGTTCTTTCCCTGAAAAGCCCTCATGACTCCCTAGACTTTTCTTTTATTTTTTTTATTTTTTTTTTTGAGACGGAGTCTGGCTCTGTCGCCCAGGCTGGAGTGCAGTGGCCGGATCTCAGCTCACTGCAAGCTCCGCCTTCCGGGTTTACGCCATTCTCCTGCCTCAGCCTAGTGCAGTGGCCGGATCTCAGCTCACTGCAAGCTCCGCCTCCCGGGTTTAGGCCATTCTCCTGCCTCAGCCTCCCGAGTAGCTGGGACTACAGGTGCCCGCCACCTCGCCCGGCTAGTTTTTTGTATTTTTTAGTAGAGACGGGGTTTCACCGTGTTAGCCAGGATGGTCTCGATCTCCTGACCTAGTGATCCGCCTGTCTCGGCCTCCCAAAGTGCTGGGATTACAGGCTTGAGCCACCGCGCCCGGCCTTAGACTTTTCTTTTACCACTTGCTATATGCTGGTATTTGTGGGGTTATTTGATAAATTTCGGTCTCCACAAGGTCAAGAACCTGATCTGGCCTGTTCACTGCTGCATGCTGGCACCCGGCCCAGAGCCTGGCATTTGGTCAGCCCTCAACAAGCATTGTTGAAAGAGAGAATGCTGCACGAGAACCTAATGGTATTCGTTCAAGCCGATGGAATCTAAATCCTAGTGAACGGGTTCTTACACTGGAAGGTACTGGAACAAAACAAAGCTTTTAAGCAGGGAGTCCTATAAAAGCCTTCTAAAGGAGGGGCCTGGGTTTACTTAGGCTCGAGTTCCTGCTCCTGAGCTCCATCCGCTGTGCCTTGTCAATCCTGAGGCTCTATGTAAACACAGAGTATGTGCTGACAGTGTTTACGCAGAAGAGCCATAGGCCAGTCCCAGGGGAGGCGCACCTTTTAACAAGGTCCATCTGGAGGACAGCCTGCAGCTGTGGACTCCTCGACTGCTGACATGGAGGGCAGAGGACCGCATTCAGCTCAGGAGGTGTGGCCACAGAGACAACTTGGCGAGGGTTAATGTTCCTCAGATGCCTCTGCCAGAACCCAGGGAACAAGCTCATGCCATGCAGCTCCCGTGGGAGCCAGGTATGGTGAGCCCCTGCTCGACAACACTCCAGAGCTGCTCTAGGAGATCCTGACTGAAGAGATGGGGGACTAGCCAGATATGGTGCAAAAGTTGCAGGTAACTTAAGGGATTCAAAAATCTGCACTTGGCCAGGCGCACTGGCTCATGCTTGTAATCCCAACACTTTGGGAGGCTGAGGTAAGAGGATCACTTGAACCCAGGAGGTCAAGGTTGCAATAAGCCAAGATTGTGCCACTGCATTCCAGCCTGGGCGACAGGGTGAGACCCTATTAAAAAAAAAAAAAAAGGAGGAAAGAAAAAGAGAAGTGTGCAGGCAGCTGGCACAACTGTACAACTGTGTGTGTACCCGTGTGTTGGAGGGGGTGTCTTTGAATTCATCACAAGCCCACTACGTATCACCCAAACATGAGCAAGGCATAATCTCTGCCTTCAAGAAGTTTTCGCCGGGCGCGGTGGCTCAAGCCTGTAATCCCAGCACTTTGGGAGGCCGAGATGGGCGGATCACGAGGTCAGGAGATCGAGACCATCCTGGCTAACACGGTGAAACCCCGTCTCTACTAAGAAATACAAAAAATAGCCGGGCGAGGTGGCGGGCGCCTGTAGTCCCAGCTACTCGGGAGGCTGAGGCCGGAGAATGGCGTGAACCCGGGAGGCGGAGCTTGCAGTGAGCTGAGATCCGGCCACTGCACTCCAGCCTGGGCTACAGAGCGAGACTCCGTCTCAAAAAAAAAAAAAAAAAAGAAGTTTTCAATCTGATGGGTGCTTTAAAGAGGCTGACAAATTAAAGGGTGGGCTCTGAGACCCAGAAGAGGCTGGGTGATGGATTTCCTCAAATTGTCTTTAAATCTAGGGGAAGGGCCTGGCCAGCTGTTCTGGAAGTTCTGCATTTATACCGAGCTTTAAATGTTGACGAAATAAACCAATTTCAGGAGATGAATTCTCTCCCAGTTTTCCACAGACATTCCCAAATGAGTTCTGCTGTTAACACCTAAGCCTCCATAGGAAAGATGAATATGGAAATGATATGGTGGGTACAATAAGGGCCAGACTTTCCCCCTAAATGTGAAGCACCAGGTACAAGCCTTGGTACTTGGTAGAGCCTTGTCAAAAGCTCCCTTTTCCCACTGAAATGTCTTACCCTGTGGATGGAGACATTGTGCTCCCCAAAGGCACCCTCGGGAATCTGCATGTGAATCAAACCCGACCCAGGTGGGCAGCACGTGACCACTGCATCCGAGTGGGGTCTGGAACCTGCCTTACCTGTGGGCCCATTACCTGCACTACCTGGGCACCACTGTGCTGGCTGGGCTTTCCCTGAGTTGCTCCAGCTTCTGCCAGGATAGATTTCCTCCTCCATCTCCTGATTAGCACTCCAGTCCCTCCCTTCCAGGCTTACAGCCTACCCAAATTCCAGCCTGCCCGGTCCTCAGCCTGGCCTGGCTCTCCCTGATCCAGCACTTCACCAGGATTGGTTACCTAAACCCACCTGGATTTCAGTGTTTGCCTAGACCAGGCGTTCTCAATTGCAGCACTATTGATATTTTGACCAGATAATTTTTTTGGTTTTGTTTTTGTTTTTTTGAGACAGAGTCTTGCTCTTTTACCCAGGCTGGAGTGCAGTGGCACGATCTCAGCTCACTGCAACCTCCACCTCCCAAGTTCAAGCGATTCTCCTGTCTCAGCCTCCCGAGTAGCTGGGATTAAAGGCGTGTGCCACCACGCCTAATTTTTGTGTTTTTAGCAGAGACAGGGTTTCAAAATGTTGGCCAGGCTGGTCTTGAACTCCTGACCTCAAGTGATCCACCTGCCTTGGCCTCCCAAAGTGCTGGGATTACAGACATGAGCCACCGGGCCTGGATGGATAAGTGTTAATTCTTTGCTGTTCCTGTGTATTGTAGGATGTTTAGCTGTATCCCTGGCCTCTACCTACTAGATGTCAGGAGCATTTGCTCACCCACTTGTGACTAAAAATATCCCCAGACATTGCCAAAACTCCCCCAGAGGGTAAAATCACCCCGACTGAGAACCACTAGATTGACCCAAGTCTGTCAGTGGCTTCTCCCTTCGGGGTCGGTCGCTCTACTCTGATTGGTTCCCCTAATTCCAGACCTTTGTTCTCTCTGCTCCCTCCAGACACTGTCTGTAAATGCCATGGTCCCTGCTGGTTGATGTGGTATTTTTTTTGTTTTAGCTACCACTATTCATCTATTCATAATTAAAACAGTTACCATCCCCTGTGTACTCCTAGATGTCAGATTCAGCCTTTATAAACATTACAGTATTTAGGTAGAGTCTATGCTGTCCCCATTTTACAGATGAGCATCTAGAGGCCCAGAATAGTTAGATCACCTACCCAAAGTCACTGAACCTAGATTCGAACTCATGAGTGTTTAATTTATTTTTATTTTTATTTTTTTTGAGACAGGGTCTCACTCTGGTATGATCACGGCTCACTGTAGCTTCAACTTCCCAGGCTCAGGCAATCTTCCTGCCTCAGCCTCCTGAGTAGCTGGGACTACAGGTGCAAGCCACCACACTTGGCTAATCTTTTTCTGTTTTCTGTAGAGAGGGAGTGATATGGTTTGGCTGTGTCCTCACCCAAATGTCATCTTGAATTCCCATGTGTTGTGGGAGGGAACTGTGTGAGGTAATTGACTCATGGGGGCAGGTCTTTCCTGTGCTGTTCTCATGATAGTGAGTAAGTCTCATGAGATCTGATGGTTATTATAAGGGGGAGTGTTCCTGCACAAGTTCTCTCTTCGCCTGCTGCTATCTGTGTAAGATGTGATTTGCTCCTCCTTGCCTTCTGCCATGATTGTGAGACTTTCCCAGCCATGTGAAACTGTAAATCCAATTAAACCTCTTTCTTTTGTAAATTGTCCAGTCTCAGGTATGTCTTTATCAGCAGTGTGAAAACGGACTAATACAGGGGGTCTCACTTTGTTGCCAAGACTGGTCTCAAACTCCTGGGCTCAAGCAATCCTCCCCACCTGGCCTCCCAAAGTGTTGGGATTACAGGCATGAGCCACTGCACCTGGTCTCATGAGTGTTTAAAGTCCATGCTTCTAACAATCATGCTTGAGTTGTCTGAAATGCAACAGATCCCACAACTCTTCTACCACCAGAAAGCAGCCACTAAGCTCTCTCATACCTGTGACAGACCTCCAGAGATACCCAGGAGAGCTCTCAGATCCACTGCCTGATTATCCCAGCTAACCAGGGACTTCCAAAGCTCATGCCTGCCTGCCTGTCCCACAGGCCTCCCATCTCAGACCTCTTTGGGCATCAGCAGTGGCTATGCCTTAGAGGGCCAGGGGCCTTTGATGTACAGGCCTGTTCCAGATTAGGGCTGCCTCCTTCTCCCCCAGGACAACCCAGCAGGGAGCTCATTAGCACAGATCCTTTGTCTGACCATATAATGTTTGGAAGAGGAGGCTCTGGTTTCTAGTAGTCCACCCCTGTTCCCAAATGAATGTCAAGAAAGTCTGTGCTCTCTAATGATCTCAGAAATGGCTTTGGGGTGAAGGTAGGGTTCACAGGACCTAGAGTCACTGGATGGGTGCCTGCTGCAGACAGGTGTGACTGAGGGACACAGCAGCTTAAATTGCTGATGAGTCAATCTCCAGGTAGTTTAAATGTGGCCCAGTAAGAGGTGCTGCCCCTGGGCAGGGAGAGGACTCTCTTCCCCTCGCCAGGTTTTTGTTCCCTTTGAACTGTGGCTGTTAAGAAAGCATAAAGACAGCTGCTTAAATCATTACATTACAGTGCCAATATTAAGGATACTGGAGTCAGACCTAGGCTTGAATCTCTGCTCTGAGAATCAGTAGGCTGTAACTCTTAGGACAGTTACGTAACATCTCCAGGCCTGTTTTCTCATCAGTAAAAAGTGGACATCAGTATCTATGTCACTGGATTACTGAGAGGGAGAGGATTAGAGGTAATGCATGGGAAAGGTTTAGTTCCCAGGAGCACTCTAGAAATATTATTGTACCTACCGTAATTATCAGGAACAAGGTCACTTACTGTTGACTTACCTCCAAAGTTAAGGGGTTCACTCACTCATTTGTTGATTGATTCAGTGATATGTGGCAGACACTCTACTAGGTGTGGGGGATTCAGCAGGGAGCCAGAGACATGGATGCTTCAATGTGAAACAGTGATGATGATGGAACAGTTAAGGGTATGGGCCCAGGAGTTTAATGGAGCCGGGTTCCACTAGCTGAGTAATCCTGGGTATGTAACCTAACCATTTGATGCCTCCGTCTCCTTGAGCAAAGTGGGGCAGTAGGAAGACAATCTCACAAGATTGTTGTGGGGTTTAAATGAAACGGTCCATGACAAATGCTTAGTACAGTACCTGACACAGAGTAAGCCCTCCATATGTGTTGGTTACTATTGTTACTGATTAGTTACTATTGTCATCATCATCATTGCCATCATCTTATGAGGAAGTTTATTTAAGAAGCCTGTGACTGACAGTGCAACTTCAAGTAGGCTGGCTTGATGGAATGGGCTGCTTCATAAAGTGGATCTGTGTCCGAGAGGCACTTTCAGTTAAATGACCACAGAGATGACTCTGTAAGGTTGATTCCTTCTGAAGGCTTTTGAGTCCCTATTGGACAGCAGAGCTTCCCCATCTAAGCTACTGCCTCAAAGCCCACATGTTGTTATTGCCGTGACCAAATAAGGCTGAATATACCCAGACCTGGGTATATTCGCCCAAGATGGTGTTGTGAAAAGCTAGGGTTGTGGGTTTTGCAGCTCTAAGACTCCAAACATTTACCATGAATCATCTCATTTATTTATTTATTTTTAAAATTTTTTAGAGACAGGATCTCACTCTTGTCACCCAGGATGGAGTGCAGTGGCCTGATCGTGGCTCACTGCAACCTCAACCTTCTGGTCTCAAGCAATCCTCCTGCCTCAGCCTGCTGAGCAGCTGGGATTACAGGCGTGCAACACCACACCTGGTTAATTTTTTGTTTTGTTTTGATTTTTGTTTGAGACAGAGTTTCACTCTTGTTGCCCAGGTTGTGGTGCAGTGGTGCGATCTCAGCTCACTGCAACCTCCACCTCACATGTTCAAGTGATCCTCCTGCCTCAGCCTCCAGAGTAACTGGAATTACAGGTTCCCACCACCACGCCCAGCTAATTTTTGTATTTTTAGTAGAGATGGGGGTCTCACTGTGCTGCCCAGGCTGGTCTTGAACTCTTGGCCTCAAGCAATCCTCCTGCCTTGGCCTCTGAAAGTGCTGGGATTACAGACATGAGCCACTGTGCTGAGGCTCTTATTTAAATCCCACAAGGCCGGGCGCAGTGGCTCACGCCTGTAATCCCAGCACTTCGGGAGGCCGAGGCGGGTGGATCACAAGGTCAGGAGATCGAGACCATCCTATCTAACACGGTGAAACCCCATCTCTACTAAAAATACAAAAAATTAGCCGGGCATGTTGGCGGGCGCCTGTAGTCCCAGTAACTCCGGAGGGTGAGGCAGGAGAATGGCGTGAACCCGGGAGGCGGAGCTTGCAGTGAGCCCAGATCGCGCCACTGCACTCTAGTCTGGGCGACAGAGGCAGATTCCGTCTCAAAAAAAAAAAAAAAAAAAAAAAATCCACAACAGCTTTAGGAGGCTGATTTTGTTGCACTGCCATAGGGTTCCTTGAATTTTGCTGGCTGGCAAGGCACTCTTCAGGAGGGGAAGTTAAACAGCTACTTTTTTTTTTTTTTTTTTTTTAAAGAGATGGGGTCTCCCTGTGTTGCCCAGGCTGGTCTTGAACTCCTGGTCTCAAGTGATCCTCCCACCTCAGCCTCCCAAAGTGCTGGGATTACAGGCATGAGCCACCCTGCCCAGCAACAGCTACTTGTTAATTGCCTGTAAGTCTCACCTTGTCAGTCAGACTGCTGTCGCAGGCTGGGTGTGCCAGGAGCAGCCGCACCAGGTCCACGTTGCCATGGTGACAGGCCAGCATGAGGGCCGAGGATCCATCGTGGTCCTGCAGATTGACATCTGCCTGGCAGCTAAGCAGCGCTTGAACCATGTCCTCCCTGTCGTGGCTGACTCCCAGCATCAGTGCAGTCTGGCCTCCCTGCATGCAGAGCCACAGGGATGTGGTGAGGTTGTTGCCAGTGGGGAAGGACCGCCTCTCCAGCCTGGGTGTGCTCATCAGAGACTTCCAAGAACACAACCACTGGTCTGAGTCTCCTGCCCTTGATATGGGACATAACCTTCTCTGCTTGGCAAACTTCTACTCTTTTAAGATTAGTGAAACGCTACATCCTCGCTAAAGCCTTCTCTCACTCCCCAGGCACGGGATTCCTAACACAGCACTCACCACTTAGTATTGCAACTTGTCAACTGCTCTTTCTCATGGATGTGACATTGTTGACAGCAGGGACTAAGTGTTTTTGTCCCTGTCTCCCCAGTGTCCAGCACCAAGAACATGCTGATAAATGTGCAATGATGGAACAGATGAAGGTTGAGTGCTTGAGCATCATGGCTTCTTACTGCCTGCCTCAGCCTGACTTTCCCCATGAAGCCTTCTCTGCTCAATGCCTCTGAAATTTTCCGTTGAAGGATAACCAGAACCCTCCTCTCTCAACATGATGTCTGGTTGCATGTCCCGTGGTCATTTCTAATCTATAGACATTGACAGTAATGTTGGGCATCTCTGTAATCATAGGTGGACGTAGCAATGAGCTGGAATCAGAAAGCAAGTCCAAGCTCTAGTTCTGCTGTTTCCTAATGCATGATTCAGGTCACGTCACTATCTTCTTGATTCTCGGTTTTTCTTTTCTTTTTTTTTAAATATGGGGTCTGGCTGTGTTACCCAGGCTGGAGTGCAGTGGCACAATCACAGCTCACTTCAGCGTCAATCTTTTGGGATCAAGTGATTCTCCCACCTTAGCCTCCCGTGCTGGGATTACAGGTGTGAGTCACTGTGCCCAGCTGGTTTTCCTTCTCTTAAGAATTAATATAACAATTGGGGCCGGGTGCAGTGGCTCATGCCTGTAATCCCTGCACTTTGGGAGGCCAAGGCGGGCAGATCACCTGAGGTCAGGAGTTCAAGACCAGCCTGGCCAACATGGTGAAACTCTGTCTCTACTAAAAAAAAAAAAATACAAAAATTAGCTAGGCATGGTGGCGGGCACCTGCTACTCGGGAGGCTGAGGCAGGAGAATCGCTTGAACCCGGGAGGCAGAGGTTGCAGCAAGCTGAGATTGTGCTACTGCACTCCAGCTTGGGCAACAGAACAAGATCTGTCTCAAAAAAAAAAAAAATATATATATATATATAAAAAACAATGATTTGTCCTGTGTACCTCACAGGGCTTTTGTGGGAATCAAATGAGATAAAGGATGTAAATATAATAATGTACAGTAGTAATTTTTCTGATTACAAATTGACCATCATTTCCCATTTCCCATAGATTTTCTTATATATACTATGTGTGTGTGTGTGTCTGTGTGTGTGTGTGTGTGTGTGTATATATAGATATATATATATATAGATATATTTTTTTTTTGAGACAGAATCTCACTCTATCACCCAGGCTGGGAGTAGCTGTGACCATAGGCGTATGCCACTCCATCTGGCCAATGTTTGTTTTTTTTTGTTGTTTTTTTTGTTTTTGAGATGGAGTCTTGCTCTGTTGCCCAGGCTGGAGTGCAATGGTGCAATCTTGGCTCACTGCAACCTCCACCTCCCAGGTTCAAGCCATTCTCCTGCCTCAGCCTCCCGAGTAGCTGGGATTACAAGTGCCCGTCACTACGCCCGGCTAATTTTTGTATTTTTAGTAGAGATGGAGTTTCACCATGTTGGTCGGGCTGTTCTCGAAATCTTGACCTCAGGTGATCCTCCCACCTCAGCCTCCCAAAGTGCTGGGATTACAGGTGTGAACCACCGTGCCCGGCCGCCCTCAGCAGTTTTTACATGTAAGATAGTGCTTTCAGGGCCTCAGGGGATCCAAAAGGAGAGGAAACAGTTCTTGCCTTATTCTTCAACCTTACAAAGCCTGATGTCCCATCAGAGAGACCTGCCTGGAACCCAGGAAAACCATGAGGGCAAAATATAATAAAGTTGGATGAGAGGACTGTAGAGATATACATAGGGCTGGGTATGGTGGCTCATGGCTGTAATCTCAGCACTTTGGGAAGCTGAGGTGGGCGGATCACTTGAGGTCAGGAGTTCAAGACCAGCCTAGCCAACATGGTGAAACCTTGTCGCTGAACTATCCAGACCACAAGGTTTCCAGACCTTGTATATATTATATGTATGTGTTTGTGTGTGTGTGTGTATATATACACACACATACATATACATATATATGTACACTTACATGTATATATACATGTACACATACACATATACATGTATATATACACATATACATATATGTGTATATATATGTATGTATATATACGTATATGTGTGTGTATGTGTGTGTATATATACATACATATATATATATATGGCTCCTGGGGACTGGGGCATGATTTGTGTGTCTGGAATAATACCACTCACACTTGCTGGTGCAGAGATAAGGCAGATAGGAGTGTTTTGGGATCTGGTTATTTCAAGGGCTGAGGCAGCATGCCAGGTTGATACATACATATACATGTATATACATACATATATACGGTTGTTTACTGAACTATCCAGACCACAAAGTTTCCAGACCCCTCTTTCCAACTGTTTTATTATTATTATTATTATTTTTGAGACGGAGTCTTGCTCTGTCACCCAGGTTGGAGTGCAATGGCACAGTCTCGGCTCACTGCAACCTCTGCTTCCCAGGTTCAAGCGATTCTCCTGCCTCAGCCTCCCGAGTCGCTGGGATTACAGGCGCCCACCACCATGCCCAGTTAAGTTTTTTTTTTTTTTTGTATTTTTAGTGGAGATGGAGCTTCACTATGTTGGCCAGGCTAGCCTCAAACTCCCAGCCTCAAGTGATCAGCCTGCCTTGGCCTCCCAAAGTGCTGGGAATATAGGCATGAGCCACCGCGCCCAGCCCCCAACTGTTATTAAAGCCATTTGACATATGCAGATGGTCCTCACATCTGCCCCTCTGCCTGATGCAGGACTCCTTCCTTCCTCATCGTTCTCCTGGTCCCTTTCAATATAATTTAATTCAATGAGCATTTACAGAGAGCTACTATATGCTGCTGCACTGCCCTGGAGATCCAGAGAGAAGCAGCTTGTTCCTAGGAGACTCCCAGCGCATTCCCATTGAATCTGGTACCTCCGCCTCTCTTCACATGTGAAGGCCCAGGGGGAGTTAAAGGGAATGGCTGCAGCTATGCATTCTCATCCCTCCTGTGGTCACCCAGAATGAGTCCCTTGTCCTCCTACAGCATCAGTTTCTTCTCTGTACAAAGAAGGGGTTGATTTTGATCCTCTTGCAAGCATCCCCTCTTACAAGAGGGACAATTTAGAAAATAATTAACATATTTATGGGAAACATTAGTTAAAAATGAAACATTAGCTGTATTGAGTCTTATGGAACAGGAGTTGTAGGTGAGTAGAATACCTTGAAAACCAGAAAGCAATCTACAAATATTGGTTTCTGGCCATCACTAGGGTTGCTATTAGTATGCAACGATGACTTCGCCATCGGGTTGGGTTACTATCTGCAATCACTCTGGGGGAGTATGGGACAGTGGTGCTTAATATATTGTTAGGAGTCCATTTTCCATAAGTCTCTTGCTTTTCTGCACATCCAGTGAGTAAAGCACACCACAATCTGCCTTTTTTTTTTGTCTATCTTTTTAAGGGTGTTTATATAGTGAACAGCCTTATGTCTTCTTTGGAGAAAAGGGCAGGCAGGCTTAGCGTCCCTTATCAAAGCTTCAGTTTCCCTATGCTCAGGCGTCCTGTCCTGTAACACAGCCCACTCCATGCTCAGCTTTCTGGCCCTCCTCACACTGCCCTGTAGGAGCTGGGATTTGGGCAATGCTGATACTATGGCTACTGCTTCGGCTGTGGGTAATACATGGTCCTTTGTCTTGGGCACAGAAGTCTCATGTCTTCTGCCAGTATCCACAAAACTGTAGCAGGCCACCTTGTTAGCTTTAACATGGGGTAAAAGCCCAGACTCTTCACAGTTCTCAACAGTTACCTTATTATCTATGATCACTCCAGGAGAAAGGAGAGTTAAACATACTCCATTCATTCCTGTAGGCTCAAAAAATGGGCAAATGACCTTTTGAGGAGTCCTTGTTGTTCTATGTGGAGCCTTGTCTAACTCAAAGCCCTTCTGGGTAAGGACCACACCCCCACCCTGTGTTCTCAAGCAGAGGGCCCCAGAAGATGAATAGAGACATTCCAACCCTCTGCGCTGCCTTTGCTGTCTTAAGATCGTTTTTCGGAGTGAACCCCGATCAACTTCTAATCACTCCATGAAAGATTCAGAGGCCGGGCGCGGTGGCTCACGCCTGTAATCCCAGCACTTTGAAAGGCCAAGACGGGTGGATCATCTGAGGTCAGGAGTTCAAGACCAGTCTGGCCAACACAGTGAAACCCCATCGCTAAAAAACACAAAAATTAGCTAGGCATGATGGCGGGTGCCTGTAGTCTCAGCTACTTGGAAGACTGAGGCAGAAGAATCGCTTGAACCGGGAGGTGGAGGTTGCAGCGTGCCGAGATCACGCCATTGCACTCCAGCCGGGGTGACAGAGCGAGACTCTGTTTCCAAAAAAAGAAAGATTCAGAGTACCCAGTTTTGGCTTAGTATAGAAAGTTATCAGAGCTGTCTAGAATAACAAATGGGCTGCTTTGGTAGAGCGTGAGTTTCCTGACACTGGAGGTCCTGGAGCTGGAGACCACCTTGTAGGATTTTGCAAAATAATAAGGGGTAGACCTAGGTGACCTTTAAGGGCTCTTGTGACCTAGGGCGCAAGTGACCCAAGGAATTCGTGGAGCCCACGTGTCCTGAATCCCTGGCTACTACATTTGTGTAGGGCTCCACTGGCTCTTCGCAGCAACTGCTGTTTCCAGCCTGGCCCATGGCACTGCTCCTGAGGACTGGGGCGTGATTTGTGTGTCTGGAATAATGCCACTCACACTTGTTGGTGCAAAGGTAAGGCAGACAGGAGTGTTTTGGGATCTGGTTATTTCAAGGGCGGAGGCAGCATGCCAGGTTGATTGATAATGACCTGCAGAACTCTCTAATAAGCCTCTGAGCTAAGCTGATATAAGCCTGGAAAGTGGAAATCCTCACGCCCCTAGGAATGATGAGCCAATGCTTCTGTCTGCCCTGGCTATCCACAGTTTCCCTCAGTCTGAGGACTCATGACCTTGTTAAAAGGCTTTGGAGTGATAGAGGTGAGAACTTCTTTAAAGGACCGGACCTCCAAAGAGCCTAGTTAGATGCTCTGGGCCATGATCAATGTGGGTCACCTGTAAAGGCTTTCTTAGAGCAGCCAACTAGCAAATGCCTTCTCAAGATGGCAACTGAGAATGGGAGGTTGCTCCCGGATGGAATTTGCTCAGTTTCAGACTGGGGCCTGTATTAGAAGCTCACTGACCTCTGTGCAAGCCTGACTGGGTCTCAGGAGCCTATAAGGAAAACTGAATATTCAGGCTTTGCCTGATGCCATTTGGAGGTCCCAGCCTCACTTGGGTTAAAAACTACATGGATCTGCATGGAATTTCTCTCCACGCTAGCAGAATAAAGCTGGGAGGTGCCCCTGCATTTACTGAAGAGATCATGTTCATTCCACCCACCTGAGTAGCTTGAATGTTCACATTTCCTTCTCTTAAGAGCTTCCAGACAACAGCCATGTCTTCATTGGTCTCTGCGGAAGCCAAGGGAGTGATCATTACGGCAGTGTAGCCAGCTTTGTTCTGATGGTCCACGTTGCAGACGCCTGCAAGAGAAGCAATGGGTGCTGGAAGGTCTCCTGAGGGGCCGGGAGCCAGACTCCACTTCAGCCGTTTCAACAGGACACTGCTTGCTGGTTAGAAAGCCATGGACTAGAGCAATGCTTTCCAGTGGTTTACATTTGCAGCAGCCTTTAAAGCTGGTTACTTTTCTTTTTCTTTTTCTTTTTTTTTTTTGTGAGATGGAGTCTCGCTCTGTCACCCAGGCTGGAGTGCAGTGGCTTGATCTCAGCTCACTGCAACCTCCACCTCCTGGGTTCAAGCAATTCTCCTGCCTCCACCTCCTGAGTAGCTGGGATTACAGACATGCACCACCACACCTGGCTAATTTTTTTGTATTTTTAGTAGAGACGGGGTTTCACCATGTTGGTCAGACTGGTCCTGAACTCCTGACCTCGTGATCCACCCTCCTTGGCCTCCCAAAGTGCTGAGACTACAGGCATGAGCCACTGCACCTGGCCAGCTGGTTACTTTTCTTGACAAGTTTTCCGAGGATACCCAGCAAGGGAGGCCCACAACAAAGCCAGAGATGGCCAAAGGTCTAGTGGCCATGACTTCATTTCCTAAACCGCAGCACAAGATATTATTCCTATTGTACAGATGAGGACACTGAGAGCCAGAGAAGTTACATTGTCCACTCACGTGAAGGCAAAGTGGGTTGGGAACACTCAGGTCTGTCCGGCTCTGGAGCTCATCCCTCACCTGCCCCTATGCCTGGAATGCCACCATGGCTGTGCATTTTAGGTTTCACACTCGCTAGCTCACATTTGTGTGTAACTCTTAAACTGATGGCTGTGCTAGTAGGTCCTTTCCAAGGGCCCAGGGGTCTACTGTGCCACGTACCAGGAGGGTGAACAACACCATGAGATAAACGTGGGAAATCTTCCAGGAACAACCATCTCCCTTGAAAAATGGAGGGAGAAAAAAACTCCACAATTTCATATTAAAACAACTAAGAATTACATTTCACAATACAATGAAAACCTGGCATTATTTGTTTATCTATTTATTTTTCTTGAGACAGGGTCTCACTCTGTCACCCAGGCTGGAGTGCAGTGGTACGATCTCAGCTCACTGCAACCTCTGCCTCCCGGGTTTAAGTGATTTTCCTGCCTCAGCCTCCTGAGTAGCCTGTAGGTGCACGCCACCACACCTGGCTAATTTTTGTATTTTTAGTAGAGACAGGGTTTCACTGTATTGGCCAGTCTGGTCTCAAACTACTGACCTCAAGTGATCCCCCCACCTTGGCCTCCCAAAGTGCTGGGATTACAGATGTGAACCAATGTACCTAGCCAAAAACCTGGCATTTGTTTGTTTGTTTTTCTCAGACAGTCTCTCTCTGTTGCCTAGGCTGGAGTGCAGTGGTGCGATCTCCGCTCACTGCAACCTCTGCCTCCCGATTCAAGCGATTCTCCTGCCTCAGCCTCCTGAGTAGCTAGGGCTACAGGCATGCATCACCACGCCCAGCTAATTTTTTATTTTACTTTATTTTATTTTATTTTATTTTATTTTTTGAGACAGAGTCTCACTCTGTCGTCCAGGCTGGAGTGCAGTGGCGCGATCTGGGCTCACTGCAAGTTCCACCTCCTGGGTTCACACCATTCTCCTGCCCCAGCCTCCCGAGTAGCTAGGGCTACAGGCATGCACCACCACGCCCAGCTAATTTTTTATTTTTTATTTTATTTTATTTTATTTTATTTTATTTTATTTTTTGAGACGAAGTCTGGCTCTGTCGTCCAGGCTGGAGTACAGTGGCACGATCTGGGCTCACTGCAAGCTCCACCTCCTGGGTTCACACCATTCTCCTGCCCCAGCCTCCTGAGTAGCTGGGACTACAGGTGCCCACCACCACGCCTGGCTAATTTTTTGTATTTTTAGTAGAGACGGGGTTTCACTGTGTTAGCCAGGATGGTCTCAATCTCCTGATCTCGTGATCCACCCACCTCGGCCTCCCAAAGTGCTGGGATTATAGGTGTGAGCCACTGCGCCTGGCCTAATTTTTTATTTTTTAAACGTAATTTTAGTAGAGATGGGGTTTCACTATGTTGGTCAGGCTGGTCTCAAACTCCTGACCTCAAGCAATCTGCCCGCTTGGGCTCCCAAAGTGTTGGGATTATTACAGGCATAAGCCACTGCGCTTGACCAAAGGTTTTTTTTTTTTTTTTTTTTAGATGGAGTTTCGCTCTGTCACTAGCCTGGAGTGCAGTGGCATGATCTTGGTTCACTACAACCTCCGCCTCCCGGGTTTAAGTGACTCTCCTGCCTCAGCCTCCTGAGTAGCTGGAATTACAGGCGCGTGCCACCACACCTGGCTAATTTTTGTATTTTTTTTTTTTTTTTTTTTTTGAGACGGAGTCTCGCGCTGTGTCACCCAGGCTGGAGTGCAGTGGCGCGATCTCGGCTCACTGCAAGCTCCGCCTCCCAGGTTCACGCCATTCTCCTGCCTCAGCCTCCGAGTAGCTGGGACTACAGTCGCCCGCCACCACGCCCGGCTAGTTTTTTGTATTTTTAGTAGAGACGGGGTTTCACCATGTTAGCCAGGATGGTCTCGATCTCCTGACCTCGTGATCCACCCGCCTCGGCCTCCCAAAGTGCTGGGATTACAGGCTTGAGCCACCGCGCCCGGTCAAATTTTTGTATTTTTTAGTAGAGATTGGGTTTCACCATGTTGGTCAGGCTGGTCTTGAACTCCTGACCTCATGATCCACTCACGTCGGCCTCCCAAAGGGCTGGGATTACAGGCATGAGCCACCGTGCTCGGCCAAACGTGGCATATTTTTAAGACTAAGTAGTAGATGAGAATTCTAAAGAAAGTCCTGCTTTGTAGCCCTGGGGATATGTATCCATATTCCTCCCCACCTAAGGAAAGGTAGGGGATCATCAGGCCTAGACTGATACCTGTTACATAAATGACCCCACCTCTCAAGGGTGATGGGAAAACCAAACGTCTTTGTACTGTTGCTTATCTGAAAAAATTATGTCGCTTTTTTTTTTTTTTGAGATAAGGTCTTGCTCTGTTGCCCAGGCTGGTGTGCAGCGGTGCGATCATGGCTCACTGCAGCCTCAACCTTCTGGGTTCAAGCAGTCCTCCCTTACGTAGCTCCTTTGGGCAATAGGAAAACAATTACACTAAATCAAGTCACTTAGCCTTTCTTAGCATTTCCTCCTCTATAAAATGGGGATGACAACACAACCTACCTCATAAGTGACATTTATTGAGTTTATTTATCTATGTATTTATTGAGACAGGGTTTGGCTCTGTTGCCCAGCCTGAGGATGAGTGCAGTGGCATGATCTCACTATAAGTTCTGCCTCCAGGGCTCAAGTGATTCTCCCACCTCAGCCTCCTGAGTAGCTAGGACTACAGGTGCATGTCACCACGCCTGGCTAATTCTTTGTGTTTTTTATAGAAACAGGGTTTTTCACTATGTTGCCCAGACTGGTCTCGAACTCCTGGGCCACCCACTGTGGCCTCCCAAAATGCTAAGATTACAGGTGTGAGTCACTGTGCCCAGTCTAATATATTTAAAGGACTTAGAACAAGCTTGTCCAACCCGTGGCCCGTTGGCCACTTATGGCCCAGGACAGCTTTGAATGAGGCCCAACACAAATTCACAGTTTCTTAAAGCATTATTTTTAGCTTTTTGGCTATCATTAGTGTTAGTGTATGTTATGTGTGCCCCAAGACAGTTCTTCTTCCAGTGTGGCCCAGGGAGGCCAAAGACTGGACACCCCTGACTTAGAACCATGCCTAGTACACAGGAAACACTCAGTGAGCGTTCGCTGTTATTACTATTGTTGTCCAGAATGATATTCCCCTAAGGTTTAGGTATTCATTGTAAAAATATGGTTTATGAAAAAATGTCAATTAGGTCTATTTGCAAGTTCTGTGCAAGTGGAAAAAAGCAACATTTGTTTGATATTCCCTCCAACCCACAATTTTTCTTTCTTCTTCTTTTTTTTTTTTTTTTTCTAGATGGCGTTTCATTCCTGTTGCCCGGGCTGGAGTGCAATCGTACGATCTCAGCTCGCTGCAATCTCTGCCTCCCGGGTTTAAGCGATTTTCCTGCCTCAGCCTCCCGAGTAGCTGAGATGACAGGCATGAGCCACCACGCCCAACTAATTTTTGCAGTTTTAGTAGAGACGGGGTTTCTCCATGTTGGATCCGCCCACCTCAGCCTCCCAAAGTGCTGGGATTACAGGCATCAGCCACCGTGCCTGGCTACCCCATAATTTTTCAAACAATTTTTCAGAAGTGTGCCATGATAATACCAGGCCGTCAGTGGAGACAGAGGCATCAGTCTGCCTCATTTATCAGCAGTTTTCCCTCAAGCTCCTTGGACCACTGCCATGAGCCGGCAGGTGATGAAAGCTAAATAACAACTCCATGCATCACCTCATAGCTCTGTCCTGATACCGAAGTGAACATTTGCACTGCCTTGCTAATAACTGTTTTATTTCTACCCCTTGATTATTTTAAGTTTGCTTTTAAGATGTGCAAAGAAGCCTCAGGTTATCAGTTCTCTTGTATCTCTTCAGAAACATGGTTTTTAGCTCAGTAGAATGAGGTCTGACACCTGCCCACAGGCTCAGGAAAGGGACTAGGAGGAGCTAAGGACCCAGGACTTTATTTATTTATTTATTATTTTTGAGATGGAGTCTCACTCTGTCGCCCAGGTTGGAGCGCACTGGTGTGATCTCGGCTCACTGTAACCTCTGCCTCCTGGGTTCAAGCGATTCTCCTGCCTCAGCCTCCTGAGTAGCTGGGATTACAGGCATGCACCACCATGCCCAGCTAATTTTTGTATTTTTAGTAGAGACGGGGTTTCGCCATGTTGGCCAGGATGCCTTGAACTCCTAACCTCAGGTAATCTGCCTGCCTTGGCTTCTCCAAGTGCTAGGATTACAGGCGTGAGCCACTGCACCCTGCCAGGACCCAGGACTTTACAGAAGATGCTTCAGAGCAGCCATCAGGCAGCAAAGCCAACTCTCCCTGGAGGTGACAGAGGAGCAAGGCTCTCGACAGAGCATCCTCTGACTCAATATGCCCTGCAAGGGCATTTGGCAAAATAAAGGACGGATCACTTGGGGTTGAGCCGGCAGAGGTGCACTCTGGCTCTATTCTCAATAATAATGAATCACTTCTGTACAGCCCTTTATAGTTTGTAATTTTTTTTTTCTGGATGCTTAACAACTGCCTGTAAGGACATCCCAGGTTTGGGAGTGTGACAGATCTGTCATCCTCAACATCCCTTATACAGATGAGAGAAAGTAACAACTCTCTCAACCCATTCTCCCCAACCCCCTTCTTACTTTACCTTTATGGCTATTTAGCTATTTCACTATGTTAAAGGGAAAAGTTTCCAAACCACTTTAACGTTGATGAGTATTAAGTGAATTCTTAGCATCAGCAGATATTTATATCACCCAAATTTTAGTTGTCTCTTCTCTGTCCTGGCTGGCTCACCCAGAAACTTCTAACCGGCTACAAGACTGTGAGCTACTTAAAGACAAGGGCCATATGTTACTGGTTTTTGGATTCTTCATGCACATAATGGATGTTCCCAAAGTCTCAATGTCCCAGAAGCATAGATAGGGTAGTAGAAAAAGCCCAGATTAGGAGGCTGACTGACCTTGGTTTGAATTCTGGATTAGCTTCTTACAGGCTCTGTGACCTTGACCACATTACCTGACATCTCTGGGCCTCAGTTTCCTCACTTGGAAAAGGCAATTAAGATCTGCTTCACAATTCCTGCAAGGATTGTACATGACAGTGTATATGTATATCACACTAAGTCCAGTGTCTGGGATGAGGACGACATTGAAAAAGCAGTAGCTGCTTTATTCACCTTCTACACGGATGGCCCCTAACATTGAATACAGTAACAGAACACAGAGCCATGCTCCATTTAATTATGTGCCTTTCTCATTTGATCTACCATTTTGATGGTATCCATGCATCCATGAAGAACTGAAATCAATAACATCAGCTCACTGTTAGCTATAATTTAATCTTCTTTTGATGATGTGAAAATCAGAAGCAACTTCAGGCTGTCATTATGTACACTGCCTTTCCCGTTCAGCTGAAGACACTCAAAGCTGCTTAGCAGAATTTTGAAGACGTGGAAGTTTACTGGAATTTAACCTAGCTCCCAAGAGTCATCCATCGCTCATTCATTTAACAGACGTTTTCACTCAACACCTACTAGGAACCAGGAACTGGTCTAGGTGTTAGGGAAACAGACCGGAACAAGACAGACAGGAGCCCCTTTTGAGTGAATGAACATTCTGTTGAGTAGAAATGAAAAGCAAAGAGTGTCTCAAGAAAGAAAGAGGGTGCCCCCCTAGAGAGAGGTGGGGGCAGCCACTTTAGACAGAAGCACCAGGAAGACTTCTGAGGAGGTGACATTTGGACTGTGACTTGAATGACGAGAAGGAGGCAGTCACAAGAAGAGCCTCAGGGGGAAGAGTCCAGGTAGAAGGCAAATACAAAAATCCCAGGAGGGAATGACCTTGGTGAGTGAGGCCAGTGTGGCTACAGTGGAGGGAAGGAGGAGAGCATGGCGGCAGCAGAGACGGCCCAAGCAGGTGGGAGCCAGGGCAGGCAGGGTCCTGAAGGCCAGGTTGAAGAAGCCGTCTCTCACGCTAAGAGCAATAGGAAGCCACAGGAGGGATTTTAGCCAGACAGGACCCAAGTTGGGGAAAGCCATTGGGTCCTAAATTCAGACTTTTGATGTTCATTTAAATTCCTACCTCAGGCCTCCTAAAGGAAGAGTTATGCTCTACCTCCTAGATGTCAGAAATGAAAAGAGCAACGGGACCAACTTTTCTTTTTCTTCTTCTTCTTTTTTTTTTTTTTTTGAGTCCAGGTCTCACTCTGTCACCCACATTGGAGTGCAGTGGTGCGATCACAGCTCACTGCAGCCTCAACTTCCTGGGTTCAAGCGATCCTCCCACCTCAGCCTCCTGAGTAGCTGGGACCACAGGTGTGTACCACCACATCTGGCTAATCTTCATATTTTTGGTAGAGATGGGGTTTCACCCTGTTGCTCAGGCTGGTCTTGAACCTCTGAGCTTAAGTGATCCCCCTGCCTCAGCCTCCCAAAGTGCTGGGATTATAGGCATGAGCCACCTCCCCTGGCCCAGTATTGACTTTAAATCCTAGTGGCACACTTAGTTATTGGGTGATCTAGGGTAAGTTTGCTGACTTTTCTGAATGTCACTTTCAAGGTCTATAAAGAGGGATAATCATCCTATTCTAACAATAAAATTTTATTATTAAATGAAATAATTATATTCATTATTCTATAACTTATATTTATAATTATAAATACAATATAATTTATAACATAATTTATAAATATAATATAATTCATAATACATTTAAATTATATTTAGCAGATGCTAAATACTTAGCAGAAGGCCACATCCCCTGTGGGGATCACTTGGGGTTTTATACCTCTTGTACGGACTCTCCTAGACAGCCCCATACAGCCTTCCTAAACTCATAGATAACATTTGACCGAGGCCCATGCACTTTAGCTCAGCCCCATCACGCAGCTGTCTTTGGTTGACTGTTAACTACCCCTTTCCAATCTGTAATTCTGATTCTACTCTCACTTTCCTGAGAAGATCGAGGCCATCTGAGGCCAGTGGCCTCCACCTCCCTGCTCTCCTCAACGTCTCTCTGCACTGTTACCCACTTTCTCCTTTTTTCGCTTCCATCTCAGAGAAATGAATGACCCAGCGTCTTGCCTCGGCTGCCCTCACCTGCCTCTGCTGTGGAGCCCAGGCTTTCCCAGCTCCTCCTAGACCTTGTTTCGCCAAGTGGCTTCTCTCTTTTGTATCTTTCACCTCTCTCTTTCTCTGTCTCTGATTCTCTGTCAGTCTCTCTCTCTCTTCCTTTTTCTCTCCCTGTCTCTCTCTCTTTCTTTTTCTGTCTGTCTCTGTCTCTCATTCTCTTCCTCTCCATCTCTCTCTTTGTCTGTCTCTCATTCTCTGTCTCTGTTCCCCACCTTACCTGTTCCTCTTCTTTCTTGGATTCTTCTTCTCAGTCAAAAAATATGTTCAGATCTCCTCTCCCCAAACACAAAACCAACTCTCCGTAGGCTCTCCTGCCTCCTTCAGCCAAGACACTCCATCACTGCCTTCCCCAAGCCTGGCGCTTTGCTCCTTCCCCTCTTCTAGCTGGTTTCCTCCCAACATGCCCCAAAGCAGCTGTCTCCAAAGTCACCAGTGGCACCCCCCGTCCCCTCCATCTGCCAAACCCAGGCATCATCATTCAGGGACCCTGCAGAATCTGACGCAGTTGACACTCTTTGTTTTTCATGGGCTGTCCTTCCCCATCAGCCACAATCCTCTTATTTCTTCTAGTTATCACACGACTCTGCCTAGATCTCCTTCACTGGCGTGCTCTCTCTCTCTCTGCACAGGATAACCAAGAGCAAGAGAGGACTCCTCTCCTAAAGGCCTCATTGCACGTGCTCTGGCCGGCCCCACCCAAAGCTCTGTTGCCTTTTCATTTTGCATCTGGAATTCTCAATAGCCTCTGTACATCTCCAGAAACTAAAAATCTGCCCCAAACTGAATTATCCTTTCTGCTTCCTCCACATTTAGTCCTCCTCCTGCAGCCCACTGTCTTCTTAACCATCCAGGCTTGACAGAGAGCTCCAACTCACCTCACCAGTCGGGCACTACTTTCCCAATGACTTTTTTTTTTTTTTTTTTGAGACAGGTCTCACTCTGTCACCCAGACTGGAGTGCGGTGTCACTATCTCAGCTCACCAAAACCTCCACCCACCCCAGGCTCAAGCGATTCTCCTGCCTTGGCCTCCTGAGTAGCTGGGATTACAGGCATGCGTCACTACCACCCAGCTAATTTTTGTATTTTTAATAGAGACAGGGTTTCACCATGTTGGCCAGGCTGGTCTTGAACCTCAAATGATCTACCTGCCTCAGCCTCCCAAAGTGTTGGGATTGCATGCATGAGCCACCGTGCCCAGTCTTTTTTTTTTTTTTTAATCTTTTGAGATAGAGTTTGGCTCTGTTGCTGGAGCTTTGTTGCTCTGGAGGCTGGAGTGCAGTGGTGTGAACTCGGCTCACTGCAACCTCCGCCTCCTGGGTTCAAGCAATTCTCCTGCCTCAGCATCCATAGTAGCTGAGATTACAGGTACACGCCACCATGCCCGGCTAATTTTTTTATGTGTTTTTAGTAGAGACAAGGTTTTGCCATGTTGACCAGGCTGGTCTTGAACTCCTGACCTCAAGTGATCTGCCCGCCTCGGCTTCCCAAAATGCTGGGATTACAGGCATGAGCCACAATGCCTGACCTCCCAATGGCTTTTTGCTATTCAGTTCCTACCATCCTCACCTATTATAAGCCCTCACTACCTCTCTGTAGACCTCTGTAATGGCCTCCTGTCTGCCCTGCCACCTCCTCTCCTGCTCCCTTCACTAACCCACCCCTACTGTCAAATGACTCTTTTAGAGAATTACCCTGGTTATGGAGTTTCCTACAAAAAAATCTGTACTGACTTCCTGGGACCTTCCAAGCAGGGTTCAGCCTGGCATTCCAGGTCCTCCATTTCTCCATGTGGTGGCTCCAACTCACCCTTCCAACCTTAATTCCCATCCCATCCAAACTACAAGCTTTCTGATCTTCAGGCATTTTCCCTATCTAACCTCCATGGAGTTCCTTCTGCCTGGAACACTGCCTGCTGGAGTCCTGCCTGCTCCAGTGCACCTTTGCCGCTCCCTGCACTAGACACGCTCTCATTTCAGTTCCTAAATCACTGAACAGAGAGTTCCTATCTCTGTTTCATGAGCCACCATCCAGCTCCATCCCAATTGCTAGACTGTTAGCTCCCAGGAAGCAGAGGGCTAACCTGGCTCACCTTTGCATCCCTGGTAGTAGCCAGTATGGACCTCATGTGTAGTCAATAAATATCTGATGAAAGATGAATGAATCAAGTTGAGTCAAATTGGTCAAATGGAGCCACGACCTTTGTTAAAAAGTATCTTCTGAAGATGGGAAAATGCCATTTTCCCCAGAGGCAGTACGGTTATAGCTGTGGAGGTGGACAAACTGAGTACAAAACCTGACTCTACCCTTGACCAGTGCTGTAACCTGAGCAAGTTTTATAACTCTTGAGCCTGAGTTTCCTTAGCTGTAACATGAGAACAATACCCACATCACAGGAATGCTGTGAAGAACAAATGAGGCAAACAGAGGCAAAATGGTCCGGTCCAGTTTCTGGAACACAGAAGGAACTTTCTTTTTTTGTTTTGTTTTGTTTGAGACAGAGCCTTGCTCTGTCGCCCAGGCTGGAGTGCAGTGGCGCGATCTCGGCTCACTACAAGCTCCGCCTCCCGGGTTCACGCCATTCTCCTGCCTCAGCCTCCCGAGTAGCTGGGACTACAGGCGCCCGCCACCACACCCAGATAATTTTTTGTATTTTTAGTAGAGACGGGGTCTCACCCTGTTAGCCAGGATGGTCTCGATCTCCTGACCTCGTGATCTGCCCGCCTCGGCCTCCCAAAGTGCTGGGATTACAGGCTTGAGCCACCGCTCCCAGCCAGCCCTGAGGGAACTTTCGACAAGGAAGCATTTCCTCACCAGAAAGAAATGTGTACAAGAATTGCCCTTCATTCTATCAAAAAGACACCCACGTTTGTAGGCTATCACAGCACAATTCACAATTGCAAAGACATGGAATCAACCTAAATACCCATCAACTGATGAGTGGATAAAGAAAATGTTATATATACATATATATAAAATATATAATATATACATACATATACATATAATAAAATGTTATATGTACATATATGCACACACATACATACATTCCATGGAATACTACTCAGCCACAAAAAAGAACAAAACAATGTCTTTTGCAGCAACCTGGATGGAACTGGAGGCCGTTATCCTAAGTGAAGTAACTCAAGAATGGAAAACCAAATACTGCGTGTTCTCATTATAAGTTGGAGCTAAGCCACAGGTACATGAAGACATATAGAGTGGCATAAAGGACAATTATACCAGAGAGTCAGAAGAGGGGAGGGCAGAAGGCAGTGAGGAAAAGCTACCTATGGGGTACCATGTACACTATTTGGGTGATAGGTATACTACAAGACCAGACTTCACCACTGTACAATTCATCCACGTAACCAAAAACCACTTGTACTTCCAAAGCTATTGAAATTTTTGAAAAAAATTTTAAAAATTGCCATGTCCTTCAAGGACGGACCCAGACTGTATAAATGCAACCACTTCTGACCTGTCTCCAGCAGCAGCTTCGCGATGGAGAAGTTGGAGTGGGACACGCTGTAGTGAAGGGCTGTGTTTCCGTTGCGATCGGCCAAGTTGACAAGTAGCTTCAGGAAGTGTGGGGAGTGAGGCTGGACCTCGCAGAGGTAGGAGGCCACCACAGCAGGGCTAGACGACTTCCGGCTGGAGACGCGGAACCACTCTTGACTGATGGTGTTCAAGCTTTGCCTCTGAAACCCCAAAAGAGACCAATTCCAAGAGATTCCCTGGCCAGCAAGAGTTCCTCCCTTACACAAGGAAAGCCAGCTTTGGCCTCTGTCCCTTCAGCTCCCTCCAGTTTGCCATGTGATTTATTCCTGAAGGGCTCAGAGCTGGTGGGGTTAGGAATGCAGCAACATACTTTGTACTTGTGCGATCAGCCCCCTCTGGGAGTGGAAAGGAGGACTGGGAGGACAGCCTGGTAACCAGTAACAAGGCACTTAACTGGAGAAAGTTTGAGTCTGTGGGAAGTTTAGCTTACACCTCCGGTAAGAAGTTTAGCTCACACCCCTGGTCTGCTCACAATTACAAAGGCCCTCTCCTTCCCCCTCACACAGCCAGCCCCTACTGACCTTGCCCCAGACTCTACCAGGACTCCTGCGTGTGTTTAATAGGCATAGCTGGAAACTCGCATCATCTTACTAATGGGAAACATGCATGCGAAGACAAACAACATCCCCAATTTATGCTTGAAATAAAACCCAAACAGGTGTGCTTGACATGTTTGGCTTTTAAGCTTTGCAAGGACCTTGAGAGTAAATGGTTTAACAACCCACGGCAGGGCCCTGCTATCTGCAACATTCAGCTCCTCTGGGACCATGAACGAGAAGAGTTCCAGAGCCAATGACATCAACTCTGTGTGTGACATGACCTCAGTGTTTAAAGGGTATTTACCTAATGGGGAGGAGAAGCTATTGAGAAGTGATTATGATAAATGATTTCATACTCAGGCCAGGAAGAGTCCTGGACTTGGAGTCACTAAATCGATGTGACACAGTTTAATCCCTGGCTCGGCCGGGCGCGGTGGCTCACGCCTATAATCCCAACACTTTGGGAGGCCGAGGCAGGGGGATCACCTGAGGTCGGGAGTCTGAGACCAGCTTGACCAACATGGAGAAACCCTGTCTCTATTAAAAATACAAAATTAGCCGGGCGTGGTGGCACATGCCTGCAATCCCAGCTACTCGGGAGGCTGAGGCAGGAGAACCGCTTGAAACCCAGGAGGTGGAGGTTGTGTGTGAGTGCACCATTGCACTCCAGCCTGGCCAACAAGAGCAAAACTCCATCTCAGATTTAAAAAATAATATAATAGAAATAAAAATAAATAAATAAATGAAATCCCTGGCTCAGCCGTGGGGCCTTGGAAGTCATATAACCTTTTTGATCCTGTTCTATTATAAAATGGGAGTAAAAGGGGACTGGCCCCTTACCTTCATGATTCTACAGAGTGAGGTCCTTACACACCTGCTTCTTCCTCTAAGGTGGGGGCAAGGGAGACGGTATCCATTGCTTTGGTCCTAACGTGGGTGTGGTGCCAGGCTTGCATATCCTCTGATCACTTTTCTAGAGCAGAATCAGTGGAATCTTTTGTGGCTAAAACACTTTTATAAATCAGAGTATCTCCTTTACCCATGGGATCTTCAAGAAAATCTGGAGAAAGATCCTAATATTAAGGAACAGAGGGGTGGATTTTGTTTTTTGTTTTTGTTTGGTTGGTTGGTTTCTTTTGAGACAGAGTGGGCCAGCCTATGGCCCAGGCTGGAGTGCAGTTGCATGATCTCAGCTTGCTGCAACCTCCACCTCCTGGGTTCAAGCGATTCTCCTGCCTCAGCCTCCCAAGTAGCTGGGATTACAGGCATAGGCCACCATGCCCAGCTAATTTTTGTATTTTTAGTAGAGACAGGGTTTTGCCATGTTGGCCAGCCTGGTCTTGAACTCTTAACCTCAGGTGATCCGTCCATCTCGGCCTCCCAAAGTGCTGGGATTACAGGTGTGAGCCACTGTGCCCAGCCGAGTGGTGGGTTTTGAATGAAGGTCTAAGAAAGACCTTAGTTTGATCATTCAATTAAGAATAAGTGACAGGAGTTTTGATCAACATCCACATATTGGTTCTTTTTTTTTTTTTTCCTGTGTTTGCGACAGGATCTCACTCCAGTGCTGAGGCTGGAGTGCAGTGGTGCAATCACAGCTCACTGCAGCCTCAACCTCTGGGGCTCAGGTGATTCTCCCACCTCAGCCACTGAGTAGCTGGGACTACAGGCACGTGCCACCACGCCAGGCTAATTTTTTGTATTTTTTCGTAGACACAGGGTTTTGCCATATTGCCCAGGCTGGTCTCAAACTCCTGGGCTCAACTGATCCACCTGCCTCGGCCTCCCAAAGTACTGGGATTACAGGCGTGAGACACTGGCCCTGGCCCTACATATTGGTTCTTTAGGGAACAACTATTTGTCCCAGCTAAAGATAAAATAACAGAAACGAGTTGGGTAAGAAATAAACACTGATGCATTGATTGTTTTTACTTCTAGGGCTCTTTTGCAAAGGAGAGCAAAATGGCTTTGAAAAATGCTTATGGGTTGTTCCACCACGGGTCTTACAGCTGCTCTCATAACTTGGGAAAATGTGTCTGTGCCAATATCCCTTGATTAAAAGTAGAGTCACTATGTGTTTAAATCTCTGTAAACCATGAAGGTGTGAAGGAGCAAATGCATATTTTCTTGTTTTCGGTCTCTTGACCCAGAGGTACACTTCAAGAAAAACAGTAATGACTATAGAATTAAACGTCAGGGCTTGAGAGGAATGGAAACATGCCATCCACCACCTTCATTTTATTGATGAAGAAACAGAGGCCCTGAGCATCAAACTGACTTGCCCAATATCTCACAGACGAGGGTCCTGGGAATAGAACCTTCAGTTCCCATTCTACATGCTTTTCACACTCTGCCTAAAGTCCTCTCAAACCACAGGGGCATCGTGAGCCTAAGTCACAGAGTCTGATGACAGCCACTCATGGTGCATTGCTTAATGATGCATGGGAAGTGCCTCTGAGCCCCCGGCCTGCTTTCTTGTGCATATCCACAGGCTCCACTTCCTCAGTGTGTCCCATCACTTCAGGCAGCAGTGCTTGGGTAAGGAAAGGAGTACCCAGAGAAAGGGGCCCTGGCCTGCACTCGGACTCGCTCAACATCGCGCTGGTCGTGATCAGCATCATATCATATCGCGCGTCATCGCGCTCGTTATCGCGCCATCGCGCTATCCGCGCTCGACATCGCTCGCGCATCGCATAACAACATCGCGCCGCTGATCCGCGCGCATAACGCATCGCATGCTCGCGCATCACGCCATATCGCCTTAACATCGCGCCATGGCAAAATCCATAACATTGCTGATCGTCATATCATGGCGCCATGGCATCCGTGTATCACGGGTCCGCCATAGCGTTCGCGCCACGCTTATCGCATGGATCACCAACACTCTTTCTTTCGTGCATCGCGCCATTCTTTCGATTGGCATATTTTGATCCTCGTTCACTCTTTATCACCATGATTCTTTCATTGTCATCATAAAATTTCCTGATTCCACTGTCCATTCCTTCCTCCTCATTCCATGTTCCTCAGACCTCCTCCTTTCCATCACTCAGTGCTTATCCTCCACCACCTTCCACCATTCCACCTCTTCCACCCCTCCACCACTGCAAGGGACTAGGGGTGCGTTAAACAAATCTTTACATATTAATGAACAATTAGAGTACCAAGAGCTGGTCCGTGGTGGTCCCAGTTTCCTGTGGATGCTGGCTCATTCCTGGCATACATTAAAATTCTTCCTGAGTTTATATCTAAAAACTCATCTATATACACACATATTTACATAATCATTCTTCATGTTGATAAACAAGACTTTCACTCTCCTCCTTTTTCACATCTCAGCAGCTCAAAAATCCAACCTGGGCAACTGCCCTAGGAGGGAGCGTGCTTCAGAAATCCAGAGTGACCACGGTGTGTGCCGATGTGACTTGGCTTCTGAACGTTTCTGAAGATGAGCCAAGTGTGTTGCCCATTTAATCCTGCTTTTGTCAGGGTCTGGGGCCGATAACCAAAGCATTTAGGTAGGGGGTTGTGGTAGGGGGTGGTGGACAGGCCCAACTGCATTTCCTGGCGTGCTGGGAAGGGGAGGGCTGTCTTTCTGACTTTGGACCACGTATTTTCTGCCTGGGAGGCTGGAAAAAAAAAATCAAAGAATCCAATCCATACCAGAAAATTTCTTCGGGTTATTCTTCCATGGAGGACACCGTAAGTACTAACAGAGTCAGTAATATGAGACTCGTTGAAGCTGGGTGTCCACAGTGACAAGCACTCTTCCCGTATTAGTCTGAAGGAAGGCTCAGCACCAAGAGGCCTCAGGTGAGGCTTAAAGACACTGGACACAAAGAAGCCAACTCACTTGGCCTGTCCTAATCTTGCTGCCACGTTGGAGCAGCCCTGACGTGGGTGACAATCGGCTCCCGTTCACTGTTCACCACTCCTCTGGCAGCCAGGCTGGAGATGGTGATAGTGATGATAATGGTAAAAACCGTCTTGTTTCTACCATTTACTGAGAGCCTAGTATGTGGGAGGTGCTGTGCCAAGCATTTACTTGCTTTTTCTCATGTAGTTCTCAATCAAACCTATCAAGTTGCTATTATGCACATTTGACAGATGAGGAAACTGAGGCAACCACAGCTCAAGGACTTTGCCTAAAGTAACACCGTGGCAGAGGCAGGAATTGAGTCCAGGTATGCCTGACTCCAAAGGCAATGCTCTTCTTTTCCTCCCATATGACCTCCCATCACTTTACTTCTATTATTTTTCTTAAAAAATTAAATATTATAATTAAAATAGAGACAGAGTCTCACTCTGTTGCCCAGGCTAGTCTCGAACTCCTAACCTCAAGGGATCCTCCCACCTCAGCTTCCCAAAGTGCTGGGATTACAGCTGTGAGCCATGGTGCCTGGCTGCTCCCATCACTTTAAAAGACACATCACTGGCCAGGCACTTGTAGCTTACACTTGTAATCCCAGCACTTTGGGAGGCTGAAGCGGGTGGATCACAAGGTCAGGCGTTCAAGATCAGCCTGGCCAACATAGTGAAACCCCATTTCTACTAAAAAATACAAAAAAATAGCTGGGCATGGTGGTGGGCGCCTGTAGTCCCAGCTACTCGGGAGGCTGAAGCAGCAGAATCACTTGAACCTGGGAGGCAGAGGTTGCAGTGAGCCGAGATTGTGCCACTTCACTCCAGCCCGGGTGACAGTGCAAGACTCTGTCTCAAAAAAAAAAAAAAAAGACGTATCACTTTAAAAGCCAGCATGGTCAACAGGACAGGCAGAAAAGCTTATGGGTAACAGTCAGAAGGACTGGGGCTGGGGTCCCTGCTCTGCTGGCTGCATCCCTGCACTTCCCTAAGTCTCTGTTTCCACATCTGTACAGTGTGGTGGTCACAATAACTTCTACCCTGCAGGACTGTTGAAAGGATACTTGTAAAGTCCTTCACAGTTTCAGCGCTAGGTAAATGTTGACTTTATACGTAGACACCGGCTGTGACAGTACATTCCACGAAAGCAGGAGCTATATATCTGCCTCATTTAATCAGTGCACAGTGTGGGCATGAAACAGAGACTTAAACAACACTGCGAATGGATGGGTACATGAATGAACAAATCGCATGAGTGGGTGGATATATGCCCTTGCCCTTTTTCAGAGGAACAAGTGCCCACATTTGTGTCCATTTGCTCACCTCTCAGCCTTGGACTGGGGGACTTCTTCCCCAGCCCCACTTTCCTGGGCAGCATGGCAGGTGCCCTCGGGGATGCCCTGCCCAGCCTCGCAGGTGAGGTGGGCGTCTTTGACATGCCTGTGGTCTGGGCCATCACACTTCTTCTCAGCCTCACTGTCAGACAAGTCCTCTGGGGAGCTGTCCTCACCGCTGGTCTCCTCACTCGAGGTGGTCTCATACCTGGGGTAGGAAACAAAGGTCACTCGTCCTGTCTTTCCTGCCCAGTGCCCATGTCAACACCAGTGAGAGCTGGGTGGGCCTCAGGTCACACTCCGCAGCTTGCTAACCTCCTCCCCGACTCTCTACACCTGCCGGCAGGGTGACGGGCTCCCAGGAATCTTAGCGTCGGAAAGACTGCAGTCTTTCTGACTGCATGGTGCAGGGAGGCTATTTGGGGAGACTCAATTAACTGTGCTCATTGTCAAAATAATTAACTGTGCTCATTGCAGCAAACCCACCAGTAGCCTGTCCCCTCATTGGTTGATGCATTTGGTGACCCAGACAGGCCATCACAACGTTCTCATGAAAGCATTTGCTTGTGGAATCCTAATGTTAGGTCTGGAGAGGGGCCCAACTCCAGGCAAACATCCCCACCTCCACCCTGAGTTCACCAAGTTGCCTGCAAATCTTCACATCTCTGGGTGAGAGCGAGTCCTCCCTTCAGCCTGCGTCAGCCCAGCTTGCACGTGGCAAGGCATGAACTCCTCCACACCTACATCCAGCGCTCCGTGGGATACCCCAACACAACATCTGCCTGTCTTCGCTGCAACCTGTTTGAACTATTGCTTGGAGCAAAAAGAGGGAGAGCACAGGCCACTTGACTCATGGCCCTCTTTCCTGGTAGTGACCCTTATGTTCAATTATAAGTGACTCTGTTGGGTTGGCAGACCAGAGGCCAGAGGCCATGGAGGAAAGTCCTGGAAGATTTATTGACTCCTCTACTGATACTCAACAGGAGATCCCTGATGGAGAATGCTGGTGGTAAGATGATTTCAGGTTCTTGGGCCACTGGACACAGCCACAGGGACTGGTGGCCATGGCTTCCACTGAACCCCCTAAGGACCCTTCTCTGAATGGTGGCCTCTACATAAAACCCCTGTGCTCAATGGATTTGCAAACCCAGTCTGCTCCCTGGTATGCTTATATTCTGTCTCGCTTAAACCCTAGATATTTCTTCCTCTATTATGCAGGAACAACCTTTCACGTTTGTGATTAACAGAGTGGAGGGCATATTACATTTCCCAAACAGTACTCATCTTGGAACTGCTTCCATAAAAACTTTGCCTGGAAGTTCACTTATTCATTCAACAGGAATTTATTGAGCACCTACTATGTGCTGGGGCAGTTCTAAATCCTATACCAAAGTCCCTGCCTGCCCTAGTGGAGCTTATATTCTAGTAGGGAGAGTCAGAAAATGAACATGTAAACAAATATTACATTCAGGTGGTGACAAAAAATGAATAAAATAAAAAAAAGAGCCATGGGATAGAAGGATAAGAGGAGTGGCTACTTTAATTAGAGCAGAAGTTCCTAATATTAGTGGTACATTAGAATCATTTGAGGATGTTTAGAATTCCCAGTATGTGGACTGCACCCAGACCGATTAAACCAGAGTGTTCAGGGAAAGGACCCAGACACTGGGATGTTTTAAAAGCTCCCCTGGTGTTTCCAGCGTGCAACCAAGGCTGAGAATCACTGCACTGGAGTAACAAATGCTGAGGGAATGTCCAGGAGAGGAGGCCTTTAGCAGGGCAACGGCAAGTGCCAGGGCCCTGAGATGGGCCTGAGCTCAGCCCATTGGAGGGAGGGAAGGAACGGCAGTGGCAGGGACTAAGGCTGAGCAGAGCCATGATTTGCTTCTTCCAGGTTTGGATGCAGAGTGGGGACCACTGGGGGTGTTTAAGCTGGGGAGAGACATGACCTACACGAGGCTTTGAGATTAGGCTGATTCTCCTTTTCTGTACATGAACTGTGAAAGCACACAATCCCGTGTCAGATGTTAGTGGAAGTGGGAACAGCAACTCGCCTGTGACACCCAGTTTATCATTTCTTTTTCTTTTCTTTTTCCTTTTTTTTTTTTTTTTTGTTTGAGACTGAGTCTTGCTCTGTCGCCCAGGATGGAATGCAGTGGCACAATCTTGGCAACTCACTGCAACCTCTGCCTCCTGGATTCAAGCGACTCTCCTGCCTCAGCCTCCTGAGTAGCTGGGACTACCAGATGTGTGCCCCCACGCCCAGCTAATTTTGTATTTTTGGTAGAGATGGGGTTTCACCAAGTTGGTCAGGCTGATCTTGAAATCCTGGCCTCAGGTGATCTGTCCACCTCAGCCTCCCAAAGCGCTGGGATTACAGGCATGAGCCACCGCACCCAGCCCCAGTTCATCATTTCTGACGTTTCCCCTTGTTGACGTTTAATGTCTTCCCTTCTGGTGTGACTCAAATTAGCAGGGATCCTGAGCTCTCTGGGCAGCCTTCAGGGTTTGGGCTTCCTCGCCTAACAGAACTTATCTCAGCACATCAGCATTTCATTTTTACTTCTGTTATCTGTGAGCTAAAGGCAGGCACCTTTATTTATTTGACTTTTCAATCTCCACGACCGAGCGCACTGTTGGCATTTAATAAGTGTTTGTTGAACATTCAATTCTCTAGAATATGTAAGGTTTTGTTCATGTTCTAAGTCAATAGTCTAGTTGTTTTTCTTCATCCCCAAACACTTGGGCTTGGCTTGCAGGAAGTTAAAGGAAGAAAAAAATTAAATGGATGAAATTTGAAGTTCCATGAATTAACAAAGTTTGTTACTAGTTTCAGTTTTATGGTTCAAGTTAAATGCCTTCCTCTAAGGGCCTGTATACCCCCAAAACTCCCAGAAGCCACCTGGAGTCCTGGCCCTGGGGAAGACCAAAGCCAAGACATATTAAAAGCAGAGGTTCCAACAGACCACCACAGCTGGCAGGAAGCCAAACACATGCAAACCCGAGATGGAGTTTTAAAGGGCCATTGAAATTAATTCCCTTGAAGAGGAATGAAAACCAGATGCCTCCCCCTAGGAAAAGAGAGTGTGAAGGACAATAGCAGGAGAGGTAGCAAGAAAGGCAGTCTGAGCTTCACAAGCGATGCTTACCCACCGTTAACCCCAACAAACTGAAGGTTCTTTTTGGTTCCATTACCTCCTGCACGGAAGCCATAGTCTTTCTTTTTCATTATGGATTTAAGGCTGGTCGACGGGGAGATCTCTAGGCAGACACAACATCACAGGTTAGAATGATCTTGGGGACGCATGGCAATGTAGCAAAACCAGGATATTACTTTGAGGGGACAAGGGTTGCCGGTGTGTGGAGAGGTAAGGGAAGGACAGGGAACCAGATCATGTAAATCAATGTTTTGGGGACCTCTTGGGGGAGCCTTGCTTTCTGCTCAATGTTGGGAGAACTGTCTCTGTTAACAATGCCCCTCTAGGTGTGGATGAAGAACAATGTGGCGTAGGTGCCATTGCTGTCCCTGTCTTACGGCTGGGAAATCTGAGGCCCAGATTTGCTCAGTGAATGGCAGTGCAGGAGAAGAACTTAGGCCTCTGGACTCATGGTCCAGCACCCACTTCTGCTCAAGGGCATCTCAGTGGTCCTTCCTGGCTCACAAATGCATGTTGACACTAGGGTTGCGGGAGTGGTGATGACACCGTGCTCACAGTAGACACACAAGCAAGGACACAGATCTTGCATTGTGCTCAACAGGACAGGAGGCGGTTCCCAACCGGCAAGGCTAGAACTAGCACCGAAACAATGAGAAAGCAGCCAAATCGTGATTTGTGGCAGGAAGCAGACTTGCATGCTGCCCAGTAAAGCAAAATGTGGTTCCACTTTACCCAACAGTGAAGAGGGTTTGATCTGTTACAAGAGGAAGTGCTGCTCAGCCGAAGGGCCCAGTTCCATATGTGAGCAGCACTCAATCTCCTGCCCCTGTACACACACAAGCACGTACACACACACATGCACGCAGAGAAAATATTCAGTGAACTATACCAGATATCAATATAATGTTCCTCCAAAACCAGGCTATAGAAAACCTCTACTGTGCAAGAACCAGAGAGGAACACAGGAATGCAAAAGCCCAGGAAGAGGTTTGGAGTCCACTCAGCAGGGCCATTCTTGGCCCCAGACACTGCCTTTGCACAATGCAAATGACAACAGCCCCCTCTGGGTGGATGCGGTGCTGCAGTGCAAGGCATGGCAAATGGAGTGTGGGCTGGCTTTCAACTTTCATTTGCCCTCCCTGGCTGCCATCTTTGTGCCCTGTGCTATCCATACAGCTGTAGGCAGTGGCCTCACAGTCACACCCAACCTTAGAGCAAAGGCAAGAGTAGAGGTCCCGAGCCTCCACTGTCACACACATCAGTTTTTATTCCACTGGTGTGATCCTCGGCTAACTGCTAACCTCTGCCTCCCAGGTTCAAGCGATTCTCCTGCCTCAGCCTTCCAAGTAGCTGGGATTACAGGTGCCCACCACCATGCCCGGCTAATTTCTGTATTTTTGGTAGAGATGGGGTTTCGCCATGTTGACCAGGCTGGTCTTGAACTCCTGATCTCAGGTGATCTGCCCACCTCGGCCTCCCAAAATGCTGGGATTACAGGCCTGAGCCACTGCTCCCAGCTGCTAAAATCTTTTTTAAAACACATTAATATAATGAAAACCTTGTTCCCTCTGCCTCATCATGTGAAGGAGAAAGGGCTCCCTGTCTCAGGCCCCTGTATGGATGGTATTTACCCATCGGCGGGGAGGAGGAGGAGGCCGACGGCTCCTTGGGTGGGGGAGCCTGGGCCGAGTAGGCTGACAGCAGCAGGTTGAGGGAGCTCAGCAGCTGGCTCTGGATGCTGCTGAGCTTGGAGGCCGGCTGCTTGATGGCGCTGGCCAGCTCTGGGTACCCGTGCTCCAGGCAGTTCCACTGCTCCTGCAGGAGCTCCTGGATCTTCTTCACGTACTGCCCAATAGTGGCATCCGTTGGCGAGCTCGGTGGCCTTCCCGGGCGCTCCTTCCCTGGGAGATCGGAATTGGCCTCCTCTCTCCCTGCTGGGGGAGTCTTTCTGTCGCTGCCCCACGGAAAGCCTCCTGCTCCCCTGGTTCCTCCCTGAGGGCCTCCTTCCTGTTCAGTGCCTGCTTCTTCAATCCTGAGTTCAGTGGAGAGGAAGCTATGTACAGAGGGGGTAAGGACTCGCTCGGGTCCCTGTGGCAGTAACAGCTGGGGCACATGTTCTGCTGGGCTCTGATCCCCTTGTTTGTGACCATCTGGCCCCCATAGGAGGCCATTTTCCTCTCCTCGGTGCCCCCAGCTTTCAGACTCCATGCTGCCTAGAAGGTTGACCTCAATGCCCTTGTCACAAGACTCCCTGGTCAAGAGTCCATGGACAGGGTCAGTGTTCACCATGGCGTCCGTCTGGCCCTGAGTGTCTTTGGTGTTCTCTTGGTGAAGCTGTCCTTCCAGTTGGGCTACAGTGAACTCCAGCTCTCGAATTCTTTGCTCCCTAACCTTGATTTCCTCTTCCTGCTGCTGGAGGGCAGCTCTGACCTGCACCAGTTCCTCGGTTCTTCCAGACAACTCTCCCTCCAGGGCCGAGACCTGCTGTTTCAGGCTGGAGATGCTGCCTGGATCCACCCTGGCAAGGCCCAGGCTTTCCTCCGTCACTCTGATGCCAATGCTTCTCACGTCCACCTCTACAGGTGGCGGGGGCGGAATCTCACTGATGTTGAGCTCGATTTCTTCCAGGAGGAGCTCATTCTCAGGGATGGGTGATGGCAGAGGAGGAGGGCTTGGTGTGGGGGAGCCAGGGCTGAACACCACCTCTGCTTTTCTGGCTTTGTGTTCGTCTTCCTTGTCCTCTAGAACTACAAACACATTCTGGAATGAGGAAGGAGGGCCTGGGAGAGGGAGGTGATTTGGAGCCTTCACCGTGCCCTCTGGAGGCTCGGCTCCCTCCTGGACCAGCTCCGGAATCCGAGTTGATGCTTGTGGGCTGGAGCTGTGGAAACCTGCCAATCCTTCTGCAGGGCCAAAGGTGCCATCGCAGATGCTGCCTTCACCCTGAAGGGGAGGGAGCGCAGGAGGGGCAGGAGGCCCCAGGCTGAGGCCTGGCTCCTCAGAAGCCCTGCTGTGCAGCAGCGTGGCAGGCATGCTGGATGCTCTCAATAGCTGGGGCCGTCCACTCCCAAGGGTGACCTCGGCATCCTCTGGTTCAGCAGCTTCCAACTGCCTGGTGGCCTCTGCCAACAGGGCCCTCCTGTGGTAGCTCACCTCACTCGCGCTGGTTGAGGCCTGGGAGGCATTACCAAGCGGCAGTGACTGGGTTTGCTCCTGTGTCCCAATTGATGCCTTCCTTGGCACCACTGGGGACCAGTTTTGGGGCGGCGGGGCCGCGGGGGGGCGAGCCCCGCTGTCAGGAAGGCTGAAGTTTCGGGGCAGAGTGCTAAACTTGGCCTGCTTGGACCTTCTGTGGATAGGAATCCTTTTGATGGTGTTTCCCTTCTCGATGTCATCCACATACTTGAGGAAGTCCAGGTCTAAATGAAAGCCATATGGGGTCTCCACAGAGTAAGGGTGCCTCTTCGGAGGGTCTTTCTCTTCATCCCCCTGACAGGACTGGTCTTTGGCTGGGAGACATAAGACAAGTTAAAAAAAAAAAAGCAAAAAAAAAAAAAAGCACAAAGTTAATTAAGCATTATAGGGCGATGAGGTCTAATATCTCTGATTTTAACTTAACACTATCACATGAGACTTCTCCTAAATGTTATAGCCTCTAAATTGTGCCGAGATGCTCAGTCTTTTTGGCTGTATTGGGAAATCATCTTATTAAATCAATGTGTACTTAGCCAATGTCTGCAAGGAAACGGGGAGGGAATGGTTTCCAGTTTGCCATACATCATCTGGATTACTACTGGGGAATCTGCCTGCAGACCAGCAAAACAAAATGGTCTCGAACTGCTTTTCTGGGTTTGAATCATATAATTGCTGAACTGAAGTGCCCAGGAATTTTCCAAATCAGGGTACTAATTGGCAGTTACAGATATGGAAGATTTTGAAGGATAAGATACACAAGTAGCTCAGCAGTAAAAAAGAAATCTACAAAAAAAAAAAAACAAACCCTAACTTGCATGACTCAAATTGGTAGGAGTAAATCTTGCTAAAGCCGGAGGTATCAATGAGTTATACCTTTTACATTATTTAAGCTTGTGCAGATGCCTGCGCCTCAGGTATGCACAGATCAGAGAGAACTGGAACAAGTAATCATGCACGGCCTACGCTCTTTGCATCTGAAAATTGCCTAGTGCTTAACAAACACGAAATTCACTTTCATAAACCCATGCCAAGTAAGAAAACACCTCCTTTGGTCAGGAACTCAGTGAAGAGAGGAAGGAAGGAAGGAAGGAAGGAAGGAAGGAAGGAAGGAAGGAAGGGAGGGAGGGAGGGAGGGAGGGAGGAAGGGGGAGAGAGGGAGGGATGCAGGGAGGAAGGAAGGAAGGAGAAGGGGAAGGGGAAGAGGAAGGGGAAGGGGAAAGGGAAGGGGAAGGGAAGAAGAGAAAAAGAAAGAAACTGCATTTTTCACACACTGGATAAAATGTGGTAAAAGGGCCAATTAATGTCAAAAGGGACATTGGTATCCATCCTCCAAGAAGAATGGGACTTGACTTTCCAGGGCAACCCATACGCTGGGGGGCCATCATGATGAGGAAGTTCTCCATTACACCAAGGTTCCAGGATCTCCTTGCAGCATCCACCTGTGGACCGCAACAGAGGACACTGGAAACAAGCCAGTCCTTCAACTATCTGCATCCATAGGGGCCTGTTGCCAAGCAACTTCTTCTTCAGGTTAAATAGTCTTTGTTTCTTTGATGTTCCTCATGTGACACGCTTAATTACCTCTGTGACATTCTGCTAAACAGTCTCTGAAAATATTGAGCTCAGGAGAGAACATTAGTGGAGAGTACAGAGGTTCAGAATACAGATTCTGGAGCCTGGTCTAGATCTCTGCTGTATGACCTTGGAGAAGTTACTTAGCCTTCCTATGTCTCATCATCTGTAAAGTGGGAATAATAACAGGTAAAATAAGATTATTGTGAGGACAGTTGGGTGCGGTGGCTCACGCCTGTAATCTCAGCTCCTTGGAAGGCCGAGGTGGGTGGATCACTTGAGGTCAGGAGTTTGAGACCAGCCTGGCTAACATGGTGAAACCCCATCTCTACTAAAAATACAAAAAGTTAGCTGGGCGTGGTGGCAGGTGCCTCTAATCCCAGCTACTCAGGAGGCTGAGGCAGGAGAATCGCTTGAACCCGGGAGGCGAAGGTTGCAGTGAGCCGAGATTGCACCATTGTACTCCAGCTTAGGCAACAATAGCAAAATTCTATCTCAAAAAAAAAAAAAGATTATTGTGAGGACTAGTTAATTAATAATAAAGTACTTGGGACGATGCCTCACACATGATAAACATTCAGTTTATCTTTGTGGAATCCCAAAATATAGACAATGGAAGCCCCATAATGGAAACTGACTTATGTGACTCACTGCTGGTCTCCACAAACATGTTGTGACTGGTTGATTGCTTGCTTTTAAGGGTAGTAGGCCCTAGGTTAAAATTATAAAATAGCTGTGATTCAATTCACTTACCTCAACCACCCATTTATTGAGCACCTATGTGCTAAGCTAGATCCTAAGGACACCAAGATGAATCAGGTTCAGCCTCTGCCTTCAAAGGGTTTATGATGAGGCAGGAGAGACACGAACACACACAATGCAGTGAGATAAGGAGAGTAACAGATGCATGCTCATGGTACAGGCTTCTTCCCTGACTTATTTTTCTAGTTTCTGCAGAATTATTTTTTTTTTGGACTTGAAGACCAATTTTTCCTAGGTAGGAGAGGGAGGCCTTTACACAAAAGTGACGTACAACTGGGTGATAAATGAATAAATAGGGACTTGCCAGGAGAACAAGGGAGTAAAAGACATTGTAGCAATTTATCTTCAAGATGACCACCACCAATTCCTACCCCGTTTGGACAAGCAAGCTAATTTTATATTTAAAGGTAGAGTCTACCTTTCCAGGCCTTTGAATCTGGGCTGGCCTGTGACTGCTTTAACCAAAAGAATATGGCTGATGCTCAGAGATCTTGAAGGCTAGGTCATAAGAAGCCCCATAACTTCCACCTGGCTCTCTTAGAATGCACACTCATTGGGAAGCCAGCAGCCATGTAAGAAGTCCACCTTCCCCGAGACTGCCATGTTGCGAGGAAGCTCAAACAGCCCCACAGAAAGGTCAAGTGGAGAGAGGTAAGGAAATGCCCAGCCAGCCCCAAGCAGTTCCAGTCATCCTAGCCCAGATGCCACGCATGAGTAAAAAAGTCTTCAGCTATCATCTGACTTCAACTACAGGAGGGACTCCAAGTGAGAATTACTGAACTGAGCCTGTGTTAATAATAAATTACTGTATTAAGCCACCAAGTTTTGGGATGACTTGTTATGCAGCAATAGATAGCCAAGACAGAAAATCTAGCTCTCCACAGAGAATGTGCAAAGGGATGGAGGGTGAAATCACACAGTATTTCAAAGTTCTATAAATGCAGCTGATATGGCCAGTACTTAAAACGTGGTAGAGAAAGATAAAATTGGAAAGGACAGCAACAGCCAGATCATGGAGCAACTTGTATGCACGTGAACAAGTTTTGACTTTACGCTTTAGGTGATGGGAATCACCGAAGGGTTTTAAACAAGGGAGTGACTTGGTTGAATGTGATTTCAAAAAGAGCATCTTGCCAAGGATTAACAGAAAGGCAAATCAGAGGCTCCAAGATCAGCTGGGAGGCTGCTGACATGACTAAGGTGAGAGGAGCTCAAGGTAATGGAGGGAAAGGGATAGGTTTAAAAAAGTTGCAAATGGTGGCATTTCCTGGGGCACATTTTCCTTCCTTCCTCCCTCCCTCCATCCCTCCCTCCCTCCCTCCCTCCCTTCCTTCCTTCCTTCCTTCCTCCCTCCCTCCCTCTCTCTCTCTCTCTTTCTTTCTCTTTCTCTCTTTCTCTCTCTTTTTCTTTCTCTCTTTCTTTTCTTTCTTTCTTACAGAATTTCGCTCTTGTTGCCCAGGCTGGAGTGCAATGGTGCAGTCTTGGCTCATTGCAACCTCCGCCTTCCAGGTTCAAGTGATTCTCCTGCCTCAGCCTCCCGAGTAGCTGGGATTACAGGTGCGTGCCACCACACCTGGCTTTTTTTTTTTTGGTATTTTTAGTAGAAACGAGGTTTCACCATGTTGGCCAGGCTGGTCTTGAACTCCTGACCTCAGGTGATCCGCCTGCCTCAGCCTCCCAAAGTGCTGGGATTACAGGCATGAGCCACCATGCCCAGCCGACTCACACAATTTTTTAAACCAACTTGCTCCCCGACCTTCCCGTACCCCCACAAAGAAACACAGTGGCAATTTTAGTAAATGAGAACAATATCTTGTATTGCTCTCCATTAGTTTTCCAAGTTGCACTGGCTATACTCTTAGACCTACTGGTCTGCTCAACAGCCCCCCGGATTACAAGGACAGGCCAAACAGAGAAGAGATATTTATCGAAAGTTAAGTAGAGAGCAGATTTATGACCTAGAAGGCAAAGAGCTCTCCTAAAGGAGAGGCTGCATTATTTATCTGCTTATTGCCTCAATTCACTAGAAATGCACCGATTTGCCCAACGGCTTCTGGGCACAGATCCAGAGCACAAATACAATCATAGCATCAAATAAGAAACAGCAGATTTAAAGGCAGAATCTTCCACAAGGGAGAGGAGGGCAAGTGAGGTTGAGCAGCTACCAAGGACGACAGGTTTAATAGCAGGTTTAATAGGTGCTTTCCTAAGCTAGCACACACACACACACACACACACATAGTGATCCATCATGTTGCCCTGCCTGCCACCTGCCACTCTGCATTCCTTCTCTTTCTCCCAGCACAAGAGGAATGCTGGGCTTTGATGAGGGAGCTTGAGCTGATAGGCTGAGAGACTGCCCTCACAAGCAGCTCTGCTCCTGTTTATTCTACCTGGTGGCAGGTATGCGGGAGCTCAGAATTCCAGGCACTGGGCCAGGGTGGGAATCAGTTAGGAGGACCTGACTCTGCTCAAAATGAAATTCAGATGAAATAAACCAGCACATGGCCAACCTGGCTGGATTTGAATCCTGGCTGTCATCTCCCACTTGTGTGATTCTGGGCAAATTATTTCATTTCCCTCTGCCTCAATTTCTCCATTTGTAAAGTGGAGATAACAACGCCTAACTTACAGAGTTGTTGTCATTATTAGCATGAATGCACTAGAGAACACAGCCCAGAGTAGACACTCACTGAAGGACCCTAACAGCAAGGGTGGGCAGGCTCTGAATGCGGCAGAGGAGGATTCACTGAGCATGTGCTGTCTCCCTACAGCTCAAGAGGGAATGAGTCAAGTCCAAGAAAATATTTCTGGAGAAAGTGGGAAAATGAGTCTGGGGAGAAGAAAAAAGAAAGATAGAGGAGGCTCAGAGCTACCTGGAATTCCCTATGGAGTCTTGCTTAAGAGTGCAACAGATCACTAGACCCTTATATAGGACCTACAAACACAGTCAGCTTCAGAGTTACACACAGACAGGAGAAAAGGGGACTTGAAGGGGACAAGGTAAGGAGGGAGAACCACAGTAATTATCTGAAGGGACAAGTGAAGTAAAGCAGGTAAGTGAACCAACTAGAGGCGTTTAAAGTGTGAACCAACTGGAGGCGTTTAAAGCGTTTAAAGAGAAGTTCAAAAGCCTATATTCAGTCTCTGAAGTAAATGGGAAAAACAGAAACTAGAGAGAAAGTGGCTGAAAATAAAGCCATAAAGAAGGGGAGTAAAACGAAACTCTTCCAAAGACCAAGACAGGGAAGGAAGCCTTCCCCTCTGGGAAGGCTTGTCCCTGTTCTGGGAGGCCCATGGCTGAAAGGAGGGAGCCTTTCTTGAGCTCATATGAGCGATCACGTGGACAGCAGACCTCCCCAGTGTGCTGAGAAGGGACTTAGAGGCAGCTGGGCTGACAGGCCCCTGGGGCTTTTGAGGGAATGAGTGGGTGTTCGGTGGGACCACTGCCAGGGATGTACTGAAAAGGCAGCTCTCTGGGGAGAAAGGCAACTACTGAAATATTGAAATATATGGGAACTGCATTTGGAAGAAGAGGCAGGGCGGGAGCTGATGTCAGGTCCCTAAGTCCTGCACTGGTGAAGGCCCATGTGATTCAAGGGTAATTAGAGGCTCTCTGTTTCCTGATATTTGGTGATCTAGAAAAAAAATTCATTAGAAGTCAGGAGATTGGGGTCTAGACTGTGGCCTTCTGCAAGTTTCCTGGGGACGGGAAGAGGGGAACATTCCGACATTCATTATGCTAGGTAGTTGTTACTCGACAACTTTCCATGCATTATGTAATTTAGTTCTTTACTAACCCTATGAAATAGTATTAATACCTGTTTATAGACAAGGTGTGGTCAACTGTTTGCAAAGATAGTCACAATAATATCCGACCCTTGGGGTACTCCCCTACCACACTGACACTAGATGTGGCCTTATGACTGTGTTGGGCAGTGGGTCAACAGCAATATGACATATGCAGAGATTGGAATATTATCTGCACATTGGAGTCAGTCTGTTCTTGTGTTGTGCTTCAACTCTTCTGCCACCATGTGAACAAGCCCTAGCCAACCTCCTGGATGATGAGAGACACATGGCCAAGTCACTACTGATATCCCAGATATGTGAGTGTGGCCATTCTAAGTCATCCAGCCCCAGCCAAGTCACCCAGAAGCCCATGGACATGTGAATGAACCCAGAAAAGATCAGCCATGCCAGCCCAGACCAGAATAATGGCCCTGCTAACCCACAGAATCTTTTGAGAAATAATTAATGTCTTTAAGTCACTAAATTGTTGGGCTGTTTGTTACACAGCAAAGCTAACTGATACATGTGAGGATTAAGGATCAAAGACATTAAATGACTTGTAGAATCACTTAGGTATGAATGGAGGCTCTTTCACCATATTGTGCCTCTTTCCTTGGCTAGGGCTGGAGATACACAAAATCTGAAATACATGCTTAAGCCTACCAGCACTGCCTGTTTGGGGGTATCTCCTGTAAGCCTTTCCTAGGCTATTTCCAGGATTTGTGGCAACAATTCTTTCCCAGCCCAAGTGCTTATCTTAAAACAGGCCCTACAAAGCAGCCTGCCTACCATCTGTCTTCTCCATCTTTGGAGTGCTGACCCTCAGTGTCTCAGGCACTCTTCATCAGATGAGTCTGTAAAACTTGTTGGAGAGTTCTGAAAGAAAGGAGGATACAGAATTGGTGAGTCTCATTAGAGTTTGAATAAGTATTGGGGAAACATAGCACTAAAGAAAGTAACACCCATCCCTGCCTTTCTCCCAGGGTGCCCATGACCTCACAGTCCTCCAAGGAGGAAGATTAAAAACCTGTACACATTTCTACAGTCCAATTCTGAATGTTTCTTCATGGAATATTAGCAATAGTTGAAATGAAAAGAAGTGGAAGTATTTGGTCCAGCTGTCTTGCTTGGCAGATGAGGAAACTGAGGCTGAGGAGTTAATTGCTCTAAGGTGTCTCAGAATATTCGTGAAGGTGCTAGTATCAGACCTAGGCTTCTGATACCAGCACAGGGCGCTTTCTGTAATCTCAAGAGTTGAAATCTACCTGTCCCCATCCTGGGAAGAGACTTATAATCCACTTTGTGAGAAAGCTGGAATCAGAGTACCTATAAATGATGTGTGACATGTCAATCAAACAGAAGATAGAGATGAGATAATTGCAAGTACTGACAGGGAGCTGATACTTAGAGGTGATTTCTAACCATGGGCAGAACAAGGGGAAGTTCAACCTGGGTGGCCCGAAGACATGGGTAACTATTCAAGCAGAATATTGCCCTGGCTCTGAATTAGTGTGCCTTGAGGTTTGACCATAAATTCTCCCCAAAGTTTTAATCCATTTCCAGGACTCTTTCTTCAAATGGTAAACATCCTAGCTCCTGCCCCCATTACAATAAATCACCCAGGAAATTGGCTTTTTATGATTGTAACTCCACATCCATCAGAATAACGAATTATCTGTGACACCACAGCAGTGGAAGCGGGGTTGTTTTAGGAATTCCAATGTACTTGACAATGAACTCCAGACCAGGAAAGTGAACCAGTGATGAGGGAAGGGTTGGGAGAAACTGAGAGTGAAAGAAAAGGATGATGGGTGGCCCCCAGAAACCAAGGATGGAAAAAAGGGGACAAAAAGTAACTCGAGAAGAGGGCTGGAAAACATGAGGCCTGTCAAATAAGAGAGAAATGCCGAAGTTTGCCACCAGAAAGTTTAGCACCACTTCTTCCTGCGAGCGCTGCTTCTGCCTCATCTCCTCCAGCCCATTTGCCAAGCAGCTGCCGGAGAGGCCTTGCTCTATCCAGGTGGATGGAGCCCCAAAGGGCAGGCATGTGTTCTAGAAGCAGAGACACTCATTGCAGAAGGATTGACACACTGAGTACTTTGCTTACCTCTGAGGCAGCAAGCAGTGCAGCAGCACATCCTGGTTTGTTGAAAACTGAGAGCTAGAGAAGTTAGCGACAAGGGAGCTGAGAGTGTAGGTGGTCTTGCAGAGGCTGAGAGTGGCCACCAAGGAGGCAGACGGTGGAGAGGTGTGGAAGGTTCTAACCTGGGGTGAGGCAGGCTTGCCCTTGTTATAAAGAGAAAGCTCCCAGGCAGAGAATACCACTGCCTCTCTCACCACCCCAGCTCTGCAGCCTCCAGCAGGTGATACTGGCATGCAGCAGGCAGTGGCAGGTGAAGCCTGCAGAAGAAGAGACTGAGGTGGCAAACCCTAAGCTTGGCCCTTCATCTCCACCATCGCAGCCTCTCCTGCTCCTGCTCCCCTCTCCCTCCCACCCCTGTAACATTACTAAGCAACAGGCAGAGCTGGGAGTACTTGACATTCATGAATTATCTCATGCAATCTTTACACCATCACCCAAAGAGGATTATTATTATTCCCATTTTCCAGGGAGGGAGACTGAGGCTGAGAGAGTTGACAGGGCTGATCCACGTCACTTAACAAGCAAGTGTTACAGCAGGATCTGCCCTCAAGTCTAGCCAACTCCAAGCCTGGGTTGGGAACAAAAGTGATTTGTAAACCTTTGTCCACCCTGTAAGTCAGCCCAGTTCCCTGACACTATGACTGATCCTAGCTCCCCTTGTGAGGGGAAATGCTTCTGACTGGTGCTTCTCTGCCTCTCCCACAGTACACACAAAAAGCCTCCGGGCTTAGAGGAGAACTGCTCTCTTGTAAAGCCTCCTGGGCCAAACGAGAGCTCTGCTTCTCCAAGGCTGGAGAGCTCCTACTGCAGAGAAGGGGGCCACCTGGGTCCAGCTGAACTTTTGGCTACACAAACTCTCACCATCAGCCCAGGGACTTTTCAATCACACACTTAGCCTTTGGTTAGAATTAGGAATTCAGCCCGTCGTGTATCAGATCATATGACTTTAAAGAATTATTCAGCACACATTAGGTCAAATTTCATTAAAAATAACTCTGTAGAGACCTCTAAGATTTCTCTTAGACTTGGATTTCACTAAAATTAATCATTTCAAGCTACAGAAATGAAGTGGAGCTAACACTCAACTCTCAAAGGAGGGGGCTCGGCAACTTTTACTCTAAAGGGCTCATAATACAGGAAGGAAGGAGAGATCTGTCATGTGCACAAGTCACCACTTCCAGCCCCGACTCCCACCCCCAGCCTTCTCCACTTTCCTCTGTGGTCCTCACAACAGACATCGTGGAGTTTAGCTAAGGGAGTTTCCTTCCCATGGGCAGATGCTCAATGTAGTTAGGTTAGGTAAAAATAACTGCCACATCAACACATGCATACTACCTTGTTCGCAATAAAACAGAATATGAAAATAGCTTTATGGGACACAGTTCCCCTTTAAAACGGAATTTTGCAACTCTCTGGAGCATTTAAAGCTTTGACATAAAGCCATTTCGTTTGATCTCAGCTCACTGCAATCTCCGCCTCCTAGGTTCAAGCCATTCTCCTGCCTCAGCCTCCTGAGTAACTGGGATTACAGTCACAAGCTACCATGCCCGGCTAATTTTTGTATTTTTAGTAGAGATGGGCTTTCGCTATGTTGGCCAGGCTGGTCTTGAACTCCTGACCTCAGGTGATTCACCCACCTTGGCCTCCCAAAGTGCTGGGATTACAGGGGTGAGCCACTGCACCCGACCATAAAGCCATTTCTTACCCATTCTGTTAAGTTGTATCCCCAGTGTTCAGAACCTTTAAATACCTGGTGTTATTATGTTACTTTCCGTTTGTTTTTGTCCTATGCCAGGGTGGAGGATCCAGAGTTAGGGCCCAACCTCTCTCCACAGCTCATCATATTCCAGATATTTTGGGCATACACAGCTTGCTTTCTCTCTAGCTGTTCTCCCCTACTAATCTGTAAGCTTGTGAAGATCAGAATTCTTGCATGTCTCGTTCCCGTGTCACCCTCAACTCCTTATGTCTAACTCATGGCAGACACTCAGTCCATGGTTCCCAAATGAACAAAATAATAGGAGCAAAATTATCTGTCTTCAAAGGGAACCCATGGACAGAAACTAACAGGAGCTAAGCGCTTACACTGGGAATCAGCTACTGAGTATAATTTCTCATTTCACCCTCATACAAGCAATCCTAGGAAACAGGAACATGTCCAAGTTACAAACAAGGAAACTAAGGCACAAAGAGTCCATGTGGCCAATCCAAAGTTACCCAGTTAATTAGGAGCAGGATAGCTTGTGTGACTCCATCATTCCACAGTTCCTTTCCAAGCCTATGGGGCAAGGGGGGGCGGTAAGGAAGTGAGGACCAAGGCTGACCATTCAAAATCCAGCAAAGAAGCAGTCACTTGGCAGACAGTGATGATAGTCCACGTGCAGCTACCAGGCCAGACTGGAAACCGTTCCAGCCGGATCCACCCGCAGTGCCCAGGAGCACGGGTTTCCCCAGGTCAGCCCAACTCCTGTGGCATTTATCCGCACCCTCTCCTCTCCACGCTTACTCCTTTTACGATGCCATTTTCAAGCTCATTTCTAACCTCAAATCCAAATATAAAGAGACCATCCCTTACTTAGTCTTGAAACAAACCTGGTTCTGTACTTTTGTTCTCTTCAAACCTCTTCTTATTCTGCAATAATAAAAATGTGGTATTTCATCCCAGAGCAGGCTGCATGCCAAAATAAATAGCACCTTGGATTTCCTTGAAAAGACAGCTTGGCTCAAGTCTCAGCCTCACTGCCATGAGAATTCTTGGAGAATTCAACCTTACAAAGTCAAGTATTTATCAAGGTAGTTCACCAGACAGCAACCCTGCCAATCTCTGCATGACCCCTTGCAAAGACAAAGCACCGTTTCCAAAAGAGAAAAAAAAAAAAAATCACCCATACCTCGGACTGATCATGCCAAGATGATGAGAGCTTCCTGTTTCCCCATCCCAGGACCCCAGCCTTTCAAGTGTAAATATTCCCTGTGCCAAGAAGCAGGAGGCATCTGACCACTGCTTCTAAACATTGAGAGGGCCGAAGCCTGGACACCAGGGGAGGTGAGAAGCACTGAGAAAGATTCTGCCAACCGAGTTCTCCAGCGGGCTCACTTCCTGCCGACCCGGGAAACAAAGAGATAACTCCTGCTCAACAAATGACACATTAACACAATCTCATTAACTCCATTCCCACGTTTTTTGCAAGTGTCTGTCATTTTCGCCTGCATTGCAGCAGCTGAATCTGGAGCTTCACGAAGAAGAGAAAACAGTCGGGAGGAACACTGTGCCCACATTACCTTCCCTTGCATCCTCCCGCTGCATAGCCCACAGCAGGGAGGACTCGTCTCCTTCCCAGAAAGCCAGGTTTGGGCTGCAGGGCCGGAGCTGATAGCTGGTGCCTTCAGCACAGCCGCGAATGTTTTGCAGCTGTTAAAGGACTTCGTCAGGTGATCCGTGACCTTGCTGGAAAAGCAAATACTGACTTCCTTTTTGCTCTCGGGAATAGGTGAGTGGGATCAGAAAGGAATTCACTGCTCAATAAGCCAAGACTGGATCTTGCAGAAAGAGGAAGAACTCTCACATCCTTCAACTGGAAAGTTAGTTCCCAGAGCTGCCATCGCTTCGGAGGAACACATCTAAAGACATCCAAACAACACACAATCTTCCTTCTTGACATCTAAAGACATCCAAACAACATACAATCTTGCTTCTTGACTCCTCCGAATCTGGCAGCTCATCTGAGCAGCTATAATTAATTATGAGCTCCTTCTTCCTCCCTGCAGCTGATGTGGCTCATTAATGAATTTGTTCCTAATGAGGATGTAGCCTTCTTAGAGTTGAAACCCTTCAGTAGTGCATCACTTTCTTCCTGGCTCTGCTTTAGAAACATCCTTCCCTACCCTCTCCTGGGGTCCCAGGACCACATGAAGCCTCTGATCATTAAACAAACGGAAGTCTGTCGGGGCAGAGCCGAGACAGAAACAATGACCAGTAAATTCCTGGGGCTGGACCGGCAGCTCCTTATTCCTACTGCTCTACCAATCTGCTGCCCTAGAGCACCAAAACACACCCAATTCTGGCAGGAAGGAAAAAGCAAGGAAGTACCTGCTGTGACGACCAAATTACTGTTCAGTGGATCCAGCTCGAGGCAGGGTTTCTAACTGCAGCGCAGACCAGAGACTCCGAGAGGCAGGGTGCAGGAGCCAGGGAGCAGGCAGGAGCAAGGTTTCAGAGTGTCCCGGGCAAGCACAGTGGAGGATCTTCCTACAGCCCAAAGCTGCTGCAGTTCTTAGGAGCAGAGACAGGTGTGAGGTGCAGGCACCAGACTCCACGCTCTCCAAACCCTGTGCTGCTCCCGGACCTGAAGGAGCGGGGGTGGTCCAGGACAGACCAGGAAAGCGTCTGGGTTCCTTTATGCAGACTCAGTAAAAGGATTAGAGGGACCTTGTTCCTTCACCTCTTGGTGCTCTAACCAAGTGAGGCTGTGCTGGGAAATGAAGCCTCACAGTAAGACACATCAGATGCAGCCCTGACCTTCACTGACACTGACTGTCTGGATGTGCCTTCCAAGACAGAGCAGGTTCCTGTCTAACCCATGCTGAAATTGATGCTGGCAAGGAGTGTCACCCTGAAACACTGCCTGCATCGAGCCTGGTGCACTTGCAAAGCACTTTCCGTCCTGTGTCCCATTTATCCTTGCATCAGTGCTTGAAGCAGCCAGACCAGGGACGAAACTCCCCATTGTAAAGGTGAAGAAAATGAGAGACAGTCTAAGTGGTTTCCCTTGGGTCATCCAGGAGCAAAGAGTCCTGGGGTAAAGTTCTGTGTTCTTCCCATTGCCCTGGATCAAGTTCCTTACTTTTCTTGGAAGATTCTAGAGACTCTTGCTCAAGATGGAGGTTAGGAGACTTTGCAAAGTACACAGGGTGACGTGGTGGTAGGCAAGTCTATGGAATACCAACATTACTTTTCTCAGCTGGTAAAAGTATTTTTCCAGTTAACTGAGTACGCAGACCCATCATCAGAATAAAAAAGAATCCAAAGTATACCTTGAACTCTAAGGGTATTGAAAAATATACTGCGGAGCAAGCTGCTTCTCTGATACACTTCAAATGATCATTGACCATCCTTCTAAACTGGCCAGAGAACAGCTGGAGACACACAGCATTTCTCTAAGATGCAGGTGGAAGAAAAGCCCTCCATGTTTCCAGGTCCGACGCCTTTCCAGCCACCCGCCCTTCCCCTCTGGTCTATCTATGTGAGCAAGATAAGCACTCTCTTTGCCTCTCCCGGGATAAATTCTTCCTTATCCAGGACAGGGAGGTGAGATGTTTTCCTCCAGAGCAATGCCTTGCCTGCAAGACCCCACGTTCTACCTGGGATGCTGTTCACTTTCTCTGCCTGTCCAGTTCCTCCACTCAGACATCCCCAAGTGCAGTGACCATCCTTCCAGCTGCCACTGTCCCTGTCTGCCTGCTACTGCAGCGTGTGGCATCATATTCTAATTGCTGCTTCTGCATCTGTCTCCTGGCCAGCATCACAGGCTGACTGCTCTGTAAAGTTTGTGAACTGAACTTATCTACAATCCCTGCAGCTCTGAACGTAGGCGACCTCTTCGGCCACTTTCTTACATGTCAAGGGAGCACTCTGCTATTCCCACAGCCTCCAGGCCTCTTATCAGATTTTAAAAGACTACAGAATGAGGGAAGGTAATATGGGTTGAGTATCTTTTATCCGAAATGCTCAAGACCAGAAGTTTTTTGGATTTTGAATTGTTCTGGATTTTGGAATATTTGCGTATACATAATAAGATATCTTGGGAATGGGACCCAAATCTAAAAAGGAAATTTATCCGTTTCATCTATGCCATATCACACCGTCTCAAGGTAATTTTAAACATAAAATTTGAAATAATTTTGTGCATGCAACAAAGTTTTGACTGCACTTTGACTGTGACCTGTCATAAGAGGTCTAGTATGGAATTTCCTACTCCTGGTGTCACGTCAGTGCTCAAAAAATTTCAGATTTTGAGGCATTTTAGATTTTGGATTTTCAAGTTAGTTCTACCTATAGTAGTCCCTGCAACAGTGCCACCAATCAGCTTGGATCTGATGCCACACATACACACACACACACACACACACACAAAAGACGCACCCATCCACACATCCACACTCCCTCATCACATTCCCTTGACTTATCCAGACCTCCTCCTTCTGGGGAAAGGCTTGCATGTTTTGTCCCCTCCAAAATCTCATGTTGAAATGTGACTTCCAATGTTTGAAGTGGGCCTAGTGGGAGGTGTTTGGGTCATGAGCTGGATCCTTTTTATTTTATTTTATTTTAGATGGAGTCGCCCAGGCTGGAGTGCAGTGGCACGGTATCAGCTTACTGCAACCTCCACCTCTCAGGTTCAAATGATTCTCCTGCCTCAGCCTCCTGAGTAGCAGGGACTACAGGCATGCCTGGCTAATTTTTGCATTTTTAATAGAAATGGGGTTTTGCCACGTTGGCCAGGGTGGTCTCAAACTCCTGACCTCAGGAGATCTGCAGGTGGATCCTTCATGAATGGCTTGGTGCCCTCCCCATGGTAATGAGTTCTCACTCTCAGTCTTTTCCCTGTTTGCTTTCCACCATGATTGGAAGCTTCCTGAGGCTTCACCAGAAGCAGATGCCAGCACTATGCATCTTGCACAGCCTGAAGAACTGTGAGCCAAAATAAACCTCTTTTCTTTATAAATTACCCAAGTCTCAGGTATTTCTTTGTAACGATGCAAAATGGACTAACACAGGCTCAGTTCTTGGGCTTAGCATGAGGTGCTGGGACAGGCACTGTGCCCACTGTCTATGTCTCTAAGGGGAGAAGAAATTCTTCTGTCTTGATAACTTACCCAGGACACTCATTTGAACTCATGGTCAAGTAGGGAGGTGAGCAGAACAGGGAATGTTATCCTCTATTCTCCAAATGAGGAAACAACCTGTTACCAAGGTTACAGAGCTAAAAAAAGAGAAAAAGAAAAAAAGGGCAAAGCCTCAACTCAAACCCATATAGTCTGTCTCCCAGGCCAATACTCTTTCTGCTAAACCACACATTCTGAACCAGGCATGCAGGCGAATTCAGAGGACACACAAATAGCAGGACACAAGCTTCAATGCTGGTGCTGTCCAGGCACACGGTGGCCTCACCTTGAGGGAAGGTCTTCATGAGAAGCCACAGCCACTTTCTCTAGAGGAGTCTGTGCTTTTTTGGGGGGAATTCTCCCCATGGTTTTGCCATGTCTGGGATACCAGCATCCCCGCCTCAGACATATGTCTTAAGACCAGCAGCCAGCTTCATGCTCCCACCAAGCCACACAGACCATCTCCTGAACCAAACACGTTTATCCACAAGAACTTTCCTGACAAGAATCACGGGACTGGAGGGAAGTTTGGCTCCTTTTGCAATTTAGAAATGCTCAACTTCTATGGCCCAGGTCCTTTCTGCCCCATGATGGAAAAAAAGATGAACTGTCCAAGTCCCCCAGCAAGATGGGGGCTAGGCCAGAGGGGAAAAGAGGTTCAGCTATCTGAAGAATGTGCCTTTTATCTAAGCAATCCCTTAGGCTTTTGCGCTTTACTCAGAAAGGTCAGCGCTTTGGTGGGCTGTGTGATTGCACAGGGCTGAGAAGGGCACGCTTGTTAGGTATTCACACACTCAAATAGAGCCTCTCTGAGCAGACTGATCACAGCCACAGTCATTCCCACAGTATGCAACTTAAATAGGCAGAGAAAGAAATTATGCATGTGAGACCTGTGGGTGCAGCCATCCAGGAGGGAAATCAGCTATTCTAAAGATTGACTCTACAAAGCAGATGTAATTTTCTGAGGGAAGAAACCAGGTCAGTTGTAGGGAGAGAGGAGGCTGCACTAACCAATGAAAAATGCTCCTTGGAGGGAAAAAAGGCGTTAGATTTGCAGGGGAAAAGACCTCCACTCTGCATCTCTTTTTTTCATTTAGACGCTTCCAAAATGCTCTTGGCCCTTGACTTAAACATACTGTAAAATCAAACTGCCAACTGCCAAATAAGAAAGCGGCATGAGCAGACAATTCATCAAAGAAGAAATACAAATGGTTAATATTTGAGAATTGTATAACCTCACGAATTAATAATAAAAAAGATGTCAGATAAATCTTGACATGCCATACCCTACAATGAGCCAGGGACTCTGGTCCAATCCAAACAGTATCCTATTCCCAAAAAAGCTCTGCCAAGCTCGTCCAACCTACCTTATTTTGTTGTTGTTGTTCTGTTTTGTTTTGTTTTAGGCTTTTAGCGCCTGAAGCCATGGGTTTTAGTTTCTGTCTCTAGTGATAAGCGGAAAAGAGGGATGAGGAAAGGTCTTTACTGGCCTAACCAGAAACAGAAACTAAGAACCCGTGACTGCATTCTGTCCCTTGGACACCCCTGCGTACTGTTACTTCTATTGTCCAAAGTCAAAGCAGAGGCCTAAAGCAGTTGCCCAGGTATCGAGACCATCAGAGCCAAGATTCGCATCCATGTTTTTCTGATGCTAATATGCTGCTCTTAACCATGGTACAACAGGCTCTTATGAGTTAGAAAAACGTTTTTTCAAAGAAAGAGCCTCAGTGTTGATGAGGAGGGGACATGCCCTCCCCAGAAGATTGCAGCAGAGTGGGGGCAGCTGCAGCCAAGAGAGGACCTTCAGGCCGTGGCAATGCCTCCAAGCACACCACGAATATCTACCCGTACACTGCCTGCATATCCAATGGCGCTGTCCAGTTTGTGCATGTGCATAGGGGAATCCAAAATCAAATACAGCAAAATACAATGGTAAAGAGAAGAAGACCAAAGAAGGTCATAGTCACATGTGATTTCTTTCCTTGGTGGTCTAGGAATCATAACTATTATGATGTATCCTTGGAAAATAGAAAATAAATTATTTGGGGGGAAAGAGATGGGTAGTCAACACAATTCTGCCACCTGGCTACTGCAATTTTCATGTTCACCTATTTTGCATATTTAACATAATTGAAGGGCAAGTTCTATAGTAGATTTATAGCCTGGCTTATAGCCTGAAATCCCAGCTCTGCCACTGACTGACTGTATAACCTTGCTCAAATTACTCAACCTCCTTGTGCCTCAGTTGCCTTGCTTGTGAAATAGGACTAGTAGTATTTCCTATAAGTCATGGAGCTGTCAGGAAGATTAAATAGGATGACAATATATGCAAAGCACTTGGAACAGAGTCCAGTACATAGTCCTGTTCAATGAGTAAATACATTAGTTATTTTTAATATAATAGTAGAAATTCAATTATAAATTCAATTACAAATCCAATTTTGTATTCAAAATTCTATTATATAACCATTTTTAAAAGTATAGTTTTACCTGCTTTGTAATGATTACTGTAAATGGCTATACAAACCTTCATTGACTTACACCTTATTTTCCAAACCCCTCCCTAGAGGAGGTCATGCCACCTCCTGTTTAATTCTCCCTTCAATGCTACCACAGCAGCCAGCCTGACAGACGGTCCTCACTCGGGTCTCCTGGGAAGACCCCATTTCCAGGTGGCTGGATCTCAGCTGCACGGGCTTTGAGGTAAGACAGGCCAGGTCCAAATCCTGGCTGCGTGACCCTGAGCAAATGTCCTTATTCAAAAAGAGCACAGCTCAGTACACCGTGTGAAGACCGCAGGGGATGAGGTATGCAAAGTGCTTGTGCGGGTGCCCAGGATATAATAAACACTCAATACATTTGGCTACGATTACTTTTTAAAACCGCAATGTAAAGCAAGGAAAGGGCAAGGATCATGTTTGTTTTCTTTCTCACCCCATTTTTAACACTTACAATGATGGGAACTCAATAAAAATGTGTTGAATCAAATACATAAATGGATGGATAGATGGGTGGATGGATCAGAGACTGTCAAAGCTGGAAAGGATTTTTTTTTTTTAATTGAGACAGAGTCTCGCTCTGTCACCCAGGCTGGAGTGCAGTGGCGCGATCTCGGCTCACTGCAAGCTCCGCCTCCTGGGTTCACACCATTCTCCTGCCTCAGTCTCCCGAGTAGCTGGGACTACAGGCACCTGCCACCACGCCTGGCTAATTTTTTTTTTTTTTTTTTTTTTGTATTTTTAGTAGAGACGGGGTTTCACTGTGTTAGCCAAGATGGTCTCGATCTCCTGACCTCGTGATCCACCTGTCTCAGCCTCCCAGAGTGCTGGGATCACAGGCGTCAGCACCGTGCCCGGCCGGAAAGGATTTTTTAAAACAACTTTATTGAAATATAATCTACATACCACATAATTTACCCATATAAATTGTACTATCCAATAGTTGTAGAATATTTAGGGTTGAACAAACATCACCACAATCTAATTTTTTAAAATTGTGGTAAAATATACATGACACAATATTTATTATTTTAACCACTGAATGTACAATTTAGTGACATTAAATGCATTCACAGTGTTGTGTAACCATCATCATTATCACTATCAAATTTTTTTTGGTGTGTGAGACAGAGTCTCACTCTGTTGCCCAGGCTGGAGTGCAGCAGTGTGATCTCAGCTCATTGGAACCTCTGCTTCCTGGGTTCAAGCAATTCTCATGCCTCAGCCTCCTGAGTAGGTGAGATTACAGGCATGTGCCACCATGCCTAGCTAATTTTTTGTATATTTCGTAGACACGAGGTTTCACCAAGTTGGCCGGGCTGGTCTCGAACTCCTGACCTCAAGTGATCTGCCCACCTCAGCCTCCCAAAGTGCTGGGATTACAGGTGTGAGCCACTGCACCAGGCCAATCATCATGATCTATACCCAAAATTTTTTCATTATCTCCAACCTGAACTCTGTACCCATTAAATAATAACTCCCCGTTCTCTCCCACCCCCCGCCCCTGCTAACTCCTTTTCTACTTTCTAGCCCTATGAATCTGCCTATTCTAGGTATCTCATACAAGTGGAGTCATCTAATATTTGTCCTTCTGGATCTGGCTTATTTCACTTATATATTAAAGATTCTTTCAAGTTTTAGCATATATCAAAACTTCCTCCATTTTTAAGGCTGATTAATATTCCATTGTCTGTAGATGCCACATTTTGTTTATCCATTCATCCATGATGGCACAGGGTCACTTCCACCTTTTGGCTATTGTGAATAATGCTACCATGGGTCTTGGTGTACCAATATCTATTCTAGTCCCTGCTTTCAGTTCTCTTGGATATATACCAAGGAGTGGAATTGCTGGGTCATACCATAATTCTATGTTTAACTTTTTGAGAGACCACCAAACTGTTTCCCACAGCGGTTGCACTGTTTTACATTCCCACCAGCGATGCATGAGGGTTCCAATTTATTTATTTATTTATTTATTTGAGATGGAGTCTCACTCTGTTGCCCAGGCTGGAGTGCAGTGGCTCGATCTCAGCTCACTGCAACCTCCGCCTCCTGGGTTTGAGTGATTCTCCCACCTCAGCCTCCTCAGTAGCTGAGACTACAGGCACGTGCTACCATGCCCAGCTAATTTTTCTATTTTTTGGTAAATATGGGGTTTCATCATGTTGGCCAGCCTGGTCTCGAACTCCTGACCTCAAGTGATCTGCCCACCTCGGCCTCCCAAAGTGCTAGGATTAAGGGCAAGAGCCACCATGCCTGGCCATTCCAATCTCTCCATGGTCTCACCAACACCTGGTTTATGTTTGTTTGCTTTAAATTATAGCTATCCTGGTAGGTGTAGTAGGTATGAATTGGTATCTCACTGTGGTTTTGATTTGCATTTCCCTAATGACTAATTGTGTTGACTATCTTTTTCATGTGCTTATTGGTTTTTGTATATCTTCTTTGGAGAAATGTCTATTCAAGTTCTTTACCCATTTTTGAATTGGCTTGTTTGTTTGTTGTTGTTGTGTTGTGCAAGTTCTTCACATATTTAGGATATTAACCTCTTATCAGACATATGATTTGCAAAAAATTTCTTCTTGATATATTTTGCAATAATCTTGTATATGGTATAAGATAAGCTTCCAGCTTCATTCTTTTGTATAATTTAACTAATTAACTAATTTTTTTAGATAGGATCTCACTCTGTTGCCCAGGCTGGAGTGCAGTGGTGCAATCATAGCTCACCACAGGCTCAAACTCCTGGGCTCTGCAATTCTCTCACCTCAGTCTTCTGAGTAGCTGGCACTACAGGTGCGTACCACCATGTCCACCTAATTTTTTTTTGGTTATTGAGACAGAGTCTCTCCCTGTCATCTAGGCTGGAGTGCCATGGTGTGATCTCGGCTCACTGCAACCTCCACCTCCCGGAATCAAGTGATCTCCTGCCTCAACCTCCCAAGTACCTGGGATTATAGGTGTGTACCACCACGCCTGGCTAATCTTATATTTTTAGTAGAGATGGGATTTCACTATGTCGGTCAGGCTGGTCTGGAACTCCTGACCTCAAGTGATTCACCCACCCTGGCCTCCCAAAGTGCTGGGATTACAGGCATGAGCCACCATGCCCAGCCCCACCTAATTTTTAAATTTTTGTAGAGATGGGGGCTTGCTATGTTGCCCAGGCTGGTTTCAAACTCCAGACCTCAAGCAATCCTCCCACCTTGGCTTCTCAAAGTGCTGGGATTATAGGCGTGAGCTATCATACCCAGACAACTTTATTTTTTGTGTGTGTGAATATTCAGTTTTCCCACCACCATTTGTTGAAAAGATCACCATCTATTTTCAGAACATTTCACCACCCCAAAAAGAAATGCCCTACTCATTAGCAGTTATTCCCTATTCCCTTCACTCCACTTCCCATTCCCTCCCACGCCCTGGAAACCATGAATTTACTTTCCGTCTATATAGATTTGCCAATTACGGACATTGCCTATAAACGGAATCATATAACACTGTGATCTTTTGTGACTAGCTTCTTTCACTTAACATGATGTTTTCAAGGTTCACAAGAGCTAAAAAGGATTTTTTCAGGTCACCTAATCTAACCCTGTTTTCAATATCACACAGTACCTTGGTAATAGAATCCATACAAGGGTCCGTTCTGTGTTTTCTTCCTTAATAACCATGACCCTAGAAACATGTCAACACACAGGAGGAATGGCAAGTTCTCACTGCACAAGAACTGCACTCTAAGCCTCTCCTTCAAAGTTTTATGTCTGGCCTTACATGGTGCCACTTGACTAGACCACTATTTCCCCATATTACCTATTGTTCAAATCCTACCCTTTCCTCTCACCAGACCCCACCTCCCCCAGGAAGCCATCTGGAGAGCCTATTTGGGTATACTTCTCTATTTTCTGAAATCCTATAGTAAATAATTACTCTTTAATCCATGTGAGGCCACATGGGATTAGGAATCCAATTTCTAACTATAAAAGCCTTCCTCCAGTTGAGAATGACGAATCTCTACTTTAATGGGAGGTGAACACTGAAAGGCTTCAGAAATCTCAGTTTGATATATCTGGACATGTTTTGGATCACCTCTTCTACACAAGGAAATCAGCTGATCACTGATTTGTCAGCCTGCTGGACAGAGTAGTGGCAAAAGTCAGCTTTGGAATCCAACAGACCGGGGTTCAAATGCTGCTTTTCCTATATATTGAGACCTCAGGCAAGTTAACTAACTTGTCTCATGGTCCCTATCTTGTCCTACCATCCACCTTTGTCGCTGGATAATTGCCTAATGCTTCTTGCTGGACTAAAAGCTCCCTGATGGCAAGAATCAAGCCTTCTTCTTCTGGGTTTTTCACAGTTCCCAGAGATCTCTTAATAGGGCCCTAGAAATGCCCCTGCTATTATGGGTCTCAATTCTTTCTGTGTGTGTGTCTGTGTGAGAGACAAAGTGTCGCTCTGTTGCCCAGGCTGGAGTGCAATGGCACAATCTCGGCTCACTGTAACCTCTGCCTCCCAGGTTCAAGCGATTCTCCTGCCTCAGCCTCCTAAGTAGCTGGGATTACAGGCATGCACCACCACACCCTGCTAATTTTGTTTCGTATTTTTAGTAAAGATGGGGTTTTGGCATGTTGGCCAGGCTGGTCTCGAACTCCTGACCTCAGATGATCTACCTGCCTCGGCTTCCCAAAGTGCTGGGATTACAGGTGTGAGCCACCATGTCCGGCCTCAATTCTTTGAATCTGCAATTCTCAAAGCAGAGTCCCTGGCCCAGTGATAGAGAGTAAGAGTTTCTAAAAGAATAAAAAATGCATCAAAAATATGTATATTCTCTTCAGTTCTTACAGGCAAGTGTATTACATGGGAATTCATTTTTATAAGGAACTAGGAACATAATATGTGAGTTATTGAGGGTTAATAAACCTTGGCATTAATAAAATTAGTGCGTTAGAAGAGTTTACTGAGAATATTCATTTTCTATTCTGTAAAGAAGGGTGACCATTATCCATCACCAAACAATACAGCAAAACTCCTATGTATGCACCCAGGCTAAGAGCTGGAATTCCAATTCTCAGGAAGGGCGTTTTGTTATTAGTGCAGAAGACATTTGTTGTGTGCTTTTTTTCAGCTACTCAGCACTTTGTGAACACCCTTCCTATGCTTGGTTATTTCCTTCTCAGAAGACCCACCTCCCCAAGATTGAAACTGGAATTTACAGCAATTGATTATGGGGAGATGGTAAAGTGATGTTCAGCTACTTCATATCCCTTAATAAATTCCTCTTCTATTATAGACAAGCCTGCTAGAGCAGGTTCTGGTGTTTGCAACCATGACCCTTGGTGGCTGCAATACAGCGTCGGCACTCTCTTGGTTTTAAACTGCTTCTATTCTGTTAATTTACATTACTTACAAAATTACTTTTAGGAGTTTCTGTTGATTGTTGTGCTGAGTATTTGCTGCATTACCACTTTGGTTAGTTTTCTCTTCTCCTTTAATCCTTTGTTACTACCAAATTCTTTCCCACTGCAAAGTGGGAGTGAAGGGACTCAGTGGGCCACAAAGTCTTTTGCTCCCCTGAATTGGGCCACAGTCCAAAGGGCTTGGAAACCACAACTCGGAGTAAATGTTTCCTAGGAATTCAGCTCCACTTCCTCCCTCCTGGGTCACTTCAGTGAAAGCATCTCAAGGGGCGGCACAGATACTCCACAGGGGGGCACCCCTGCACCCACCCTCTCTGGGCAGCTCCCATCCCAGCAGCATCATCGCTGGTCAGAATTCAGCAGATGCCTCTGCAGGTATCAGCTGGGCGCCACAGCTCGAGTTGCAGGTGCAGACAGTTTAGAGCTTGCGTGGGCTGTGGCAAATGCCTTCTGGGTTGGGAGGAAGGTTTTTGTTGGCTCAAATACGCACAGCCTGCACATTCAGGAAAATCAGTTTAAACCAAACTGAGGCTAAGTGATCCCCAGACACCTGGGTGGAGAAAGCGATGTTTCCAGATTTTTCGGGCAGGAAAGCTGTTATTATTTCGCCATGCCCCACCTAGCCCTCTGGCAAGTTCAGTCTGACAAGAAGCGGACATGTGTGATGTGGGTCCAACAAAGATGGTGACCACCCAGCCTCAGCAGCATGCCAGCCAGAGTAAGGGCAGGTATCATCAGAGATGAACCAGAAAGACTCGAGGAGAGAAGAGGAGCACCAGGAACTTCTGTCAACTTCAACTTTCCCTTGAAAGAGGTGGGATTCCTTCAGTGTACCATCTGGTAATACAAAGGAAGGTTATATATTGTTGTGGCCTGGATTTTGTTTTGCTTTAATGTGGGCAAAGTTACTAAGAAAAGGTGTTGCCAAAATTGACATCCCAGGTTTATATCACCCCATGGAGCAGCTCAAAGGTGTCACAGAATGGTTGGGCATTTGGAGCATAGCATAGGCAGACTTTTATTGGTGACTCTGCTCATATCTTTTCTTTTTTTTTTTGAGATGGAGTTTTGCTCCGTCACCCAGGCTGCAGTGCAGTGACACCATCTTGGCTCACTGCAACCTTCACCTCCCAGGTTCAAGCTATTCTCCTGCCTCAGCCTCCCAAGTAGCTACAGGGACTATAGGCGCTCGCCACCACACCCAGCTAATGTTTTGTATTTTTAGTAGAGACAGGGTTTCGCCATGTTGCCCAGGCTGGTCTCAGGCAATCCTGGCTGGTGTCCTGAACTCAGGCAACCCACCTGTCTTGGCCTCCCGTAGTGCTGGGATTACAGGAGTGAGCCACTGCACCTGGCCTTGCTCACATGGGCTTTCAGCCAGATTATGGGCTCTTTCAAGTCAAGGTTTCCCTTTTGTGCTCCTGGGTATCCTTTATGGCACCAGTCCAGGGCCCTGCAGGTGGTAATCCACTGTTATCTACTGTTGGGAACCAGTCCACTGATTATCTATTGTCGGGAGAAGAGAAATATAAAACAGGGTCTTGGACAACATTTGCATCCGTACCACCCCATACAGCAGGGCCAAGGTCAGAGTCTGCTTTTGAGACTCCTAACCCAGTGCTTTCCTTTACAGATTTCATGTACTGGTCCTCAGTGTGATATTGGAGGACATGAAATTGATGGTTTCTTTAAAAACAATGTGGCCGGTGTCCCTAGTTTAAATGTGGAATAATGGAGTTTTTATTGTGGTAAAGTGTGCCAGAGAACTGCTCATACTTCTGTTGGTGATCTTTGCTTGCTGCCTCTGGCTACAGGGAAAGTATAACGCATAACAATAAAAATAGTTGCCAACATCAATTAAGTACTGACTCTGTCCTGGGTAAGTCCTTGACCCATCCTTACTCAGCGCCTGGGACAGCATGGGCATGTCTCCCCTGTAAACCAGAAAAAGATGCTGCCTCATGGCCCAGCCTGAGTTCAGGGCTGTGTTCAAAGAATCAGCAGTTAAGTAGAAAAAAGTTAATTGGAAGCAATCCAAACCTTCACTGCAGTCTCTAGAGAAAATACCAAAAGGGAAGTGCATTCTTAGCACAAAGCAAAAGTCTTAAATTTTTTCTTTCCCATCTCTGCTGTTCTAGGTGTCTATTTCCAGCAGAGCAACTGCCCCAGCAGCAGTGTGTCCCCAACATCCGTATGCGAATCCTCCCACCTGGTTCTTCACTCCCGCACCTCCCTCGCCTCTGGCATCTACTCATCCCTCCTCTGCCAGCCTCTCTCTGGCCTCTTCATTGGGAATTCCAATATTGGCTCCATTTGTCCACAGCTTTTTCATCACTGAATGACCTCAATCTGCATAATAATGGAGGGAGAACAGCCAAGAAGGCTCTGCCAGAAGTGTCCTTATGAGGAAATTACTTAGAAGGCTCCAAAAGCACAGACTTTTGTTTTTGTTTTTCGTTTTTTTTTTTTTTTTTTTTTTTTGGAGACAGGGTCTCGCTCTGATCACCAAGTCTGGAGTGCAGTGGCATGATCACAGGTCACTGCAGCCTCAATCTCCCGGGCTCAGGTGAGCCTTCTGCCTCGGTTTCCTGAGTAGCTGGGACTACAGGTGCACACCACTGCACCCAGCTAATTTTTGAAACGGTGTTTTGGCATGTTGTCCAGGCTGGTCTTGAACTCCTAGGCTCAAGTGATCTGCCTGCCTTGGCCTCCCCAAAGTGTTAGGATTATAGGCATGAGCCACCACGTCTGGCTGCAAAGAGGTTTTTAATACTCGTATGTTGATGGTTTTATTCCCTGTACACTCAATTTATAGATTAGAAAACTGGGGTTTAATAATACTAGTACCAGGCCAGGCTGAATGGCTCATGCCTGTAATCCCAGCACTTTGGGAGGCCGAGGCAGGTGGATCACCTGAGGTCAGGAGTTTGAGAACAGCCTGGACAACATGGTGAAACCCTGTCTCTACTAAAAATACAAAAATTAGCCAGGTGTAGTGATGCACACATGTAGTCCCAGTTACTCGGGGGGTTGAGGCAGAAAAATAGCTTGAACTCGGGAGATGGAGGTTACAGTGAGCTGAGGTTGCACCGAGCCGAGATTGCACCATTGCACTCTAGCCTAGGTGACAGAGTGAGACTCCATCTCAAAAAATAATAATAATAATACTAGTAAATACTTATACTATTATAATAATAATAATTATTATTACCAGCTAGATACTGTCCTATATTGTACAAATGCTAACTTGTTTAATTTCACAATGACCATACTAGGTAGGTGCTATTATATCCTTTTCACAGATCACAGGTTCAGGGGCACAAATCTAGTAAGTGGCAGGGTTGGAATTCAAATTGAGGTTTGTCTGACTCCAGAGACCCAGCTCTTAACGACAGTGTTCCTTGCCTTTGGGTCCTATTTCTGTAGCCATCTATGAAGCAAGTAGCTTTTGGAAGTCTAAATAGAAAGAGAAGGAACCAGATAGAAGGATTTAGCAAAGGAACAAATCTAGCATTAAATTCCACCACCAGCCATGCTATTAGACATCAGGTAATTATTAAAATATAAACATGGTTGGGGGGAACATGCTAGGTCTCTAAATAAGACCAATTTACTTGTGAAGGAATAGCTAAAAAATCCAGTGACTTTCTAATCCACTGCAAATGATTTAATCAATAAAACACAATTACTTTTCAAATAATCTTTGAAAGTTCCAAGGAGTCTTGAGGTGTTTAATTGCTATTTAACCAGATAGCAGCAGTTGAGTTACACAGATATCTATTTCATATAAAATGCTCTTTGCAGATGGAACACTCTGTCGAATTTTCCATTAGAAAGACATATTTTCAGGGCAGACACAAGGGTTTTAGGTTACAAATTAATTTCGTTTCTCTGTTGTTCTCTAGGCAGGGCAAGGGGAGGGTGGAATGGCTGATGCAGACATCCACAGCTCTTTCCTTGTTAACTCGGGAGCACGATGGTCCTCCTTGTCAATAATAAGCAATGGATACAAAATCAGAATCGCTGCGGTAGGAATCTGTGGGCCTTTTTCTTTTTTAAATATGAAATGCTTCATGAATTTTCGTGTCATTCCTTGTGCGGAGGCCATGCTGATCGCCTCTGTATCATTCCAATTTTGGTATATTTGCTGCTGAAGTCAACACAGGAATCCCTGTGCTAATCAGCCAGCCCCCCAGGTAATTTTTATGCACACGGTAGTCTGAGAAGTACTGTTCTAGCCTACTTTTTAAAATCTTTGGTAAACTGTAGTTCAGTGTTTCTTAAACTGTAGTACACCTATAACCTGAAGATCTCGTTAACATGCAGATGCTGATTCGGTGGGTCTGGAATGGGGCCTGATAGTTGGCATTTCCAACAAGCTCTCAAGAGATGCTGATCTGCTGGTCCCAGCACCAAGTAGCAAAGTGTGTGGTCAGGGTATTTGTCTGGTTGGGGAGGAATGGGAAGGAGCTCAACAGCCCTAATCATGATTCCTAGCACCAGCACTTGAAACTGTGTGATCTTGGGTAAGTCACTCTAGCCCTTGAAGCCAGCTTCATCAGCTATAAAAGGGTACGAAGTAACACTCTCCACTTTATAAGGCTGTTCTGATGGCTACATGCCTATACTTTATACAGTACTTGGCATGTAGAAGACACTGAAATACAAGCTGTGGTTGCTGTTGTTTTTGAGGGAAGGAAGAAACTAGTAAGTGCTTAATAATGGTCAGTTGTTTTGTTATTATTTATAGAGGGTTGCTGTGTGGTATATTAGGCACTGTGCCAAATATTACACTATTATTATTTACTCTTCTCAAAGACTCTATGTCTCTATGTATTATTTCTTCTGTTTAACAGATTAGGAAGCCTAAGCTCAGAGAGGTTTAGTAACTTGGTCATAGTCACAAAGATAGTAAAAGGCAGAGCTAGGGATGAATTTAGGTATTCCTGCCCAAGATTTTTTTTTTTTTTTTTTTTTTTTTTTTTTTTAAAGACAGGGGCTTGCTCTGTTGCCCAGGCCAGAGTGCTGGATTACCATGGTTAAAATCACAGCTCAATCTAGCCTCCACCTCCTAAGTTCAAGTGATCCTCCTGCCTCAGCCTCCAGAGTAGCTGGGGTCACAGGTGCATGCCATGACGCCTGGCTAATTTTTTAAAAATCTTTTATAAACATAGGCTCTCATTATGTTCCCCAGGCTGGTCTCAAACTCCTGGCTCAAGTGATTCTCCCACCACAGCCTCCTAAAGTGTTGAGATTACAGGCATGAGCGATATACCTGGATAACTGCCCAAGCTCTTCACGGCCCAGACTGAAGCCTGGTTCTGTCCATGTCCACCTGAGTCTAGGAAAGGTGGTGAGCTGGTACCTGATGACCCCACAACATGGCACAGTACAGGACCAGGGGGTGCAGAGGTAGAGAATGGGCAGCGGCAGACAGAAGCCTCCAGGAAGGATTGCCAAGGAGCAGAGAAAAATCAGGCCCAAGAGAAGGGGCAGGACCAGGTTCCAAAAGGATTTAGACACCCAGCAAGCAATCAGGAATAGAGCCTAAAGTGATGAGGACTGTGTCTTCTTTGCTTCTGTTTCCCAGTGCTTAGTACAATGTTGACCACAGTGCTGCCTCATAAAGATGTAGCAGTTGAATTAATGAATTATTGAAATAATGGATTAATTCATATTTTGAGGGTAGCAACTGATTTGAAATTGGTAGGCAGGATGTTTTGGAGTGGGAGAGAGATGTTCAGCTCTGGACTTTTCTTTTTTAAAAGAGTGAGCTGTTCAAAATAGAAGAACAACTGGAATATTTCTCTTGGAGTGCTGCCAGTGCACACAATGCCTCCTTTTCTTCCCAGGTCAGAAGGCATTTTTGGGCCCAGCCCCTCGGCATGTGTGTGCAGCCTGCAGCCTGTCCGACATACTTACCCACTTGTGCTCTGGGGCACAAAGGCCTCCCACCTGCCAAGCCCAACACAAATGCCTCCTTCACCACAGTCCTCTGGTGTGTGTGGGTTCAGCTGCTGCTGAGAGTCCCCCTCCAGGGCAAAAGTGAGGCTCCGGTGGCTCCAGTCCCTCCACTACTGCTCAGAGAAAGAGACCACAATGCTTTCTCAACCATCGAGTCCCCTTCACTGGCCACGAGGCATGAAGTTCAATAGCCCAGTAACTTGAGGAAAGAAGAAAAGGGACCCTCTTCTTTTCAAAGACCAGCCTCAGCAGATTGTGTGCAATCATCTATTTATCAGAAATTCTTGTTCAGGCACGGGGCTAGGTTCTGTGGACTCATGGACGAATAAGACAGGGTTCTTTTCTTTAAGGAACTCACAGTCCAAAATGGGAGGCAGATACCTAAACAAGGACCCATGTAGTGTTAGAGAGGTGTGGCTGGAGCATCTCAGAGGATCAGAAAAGCAACACAGATGTGGTATTTTTGAGCTGCCGTTGAAGGATGAGTGAAAATTCAGCAGGCAGATGGGAGAAGCAGTTCTCTAGCGAGAGATGAAAACATGTATGGTGGGCTTGAAGAATGACCAGCAATCCTGGTCTAGAGTGCAGGGTCAGGGAAGTGGATGGGGGAAGACAGGGGCTGGAAGTCAGCTCATTTTATTTTCTAGAATAGGAAACCATCAAAGGTTCTTAAGCAGGGAGGAACAAGATGAAAGCTGGGTTTTGGATACAAATCTGACTGCAATGAGGGGCGTATGTCCCTAGATACCGGCCTATTAGTAGGCATTCAATAGATATTTACAGAATGAACAACTGATTTCAAGAGGGAAATAGCAAGTCTGGTAAGCAGTCTGGCCAGACTTAATACCTTTCCCTAAATGCCCCTTTTATTTATTTATTTTCTTATAAGAGAACAGAAGCTTTTCTTCTCCTGTACTGAACCATTACAAATGTATATAATCTGCAATTGCAGGCATAATTACATAATGTCTTATATGGTTGGCAGTTTCATGAGTGTTGGCTTTGTCTTCCTGACTGACTTTCGGCTCCGTGACAGCTGGGGCAATGCCTTTTGTGCTCTCTCAGTATTGCCCAAAAGCAAAAGCATCTATCATGTGCTGGGAACACAGTAGGCTCCAGGTAAGCAGAACATGAAACAGACTCAAGGAGCACAAGAGCTGGACAGGCTCCTGCAATTACTGAGTTCAACTCTCTCATTTCCCTGATGGGGAGACTGGGAGAAAGACAAATATATGCACTATGTGGAAATGTGTGCACGTTCCTACTACTGGGCTCTTGCATTTCACAGCAGGGACCTGGGCTCAGTCAAGATTTTCAGGTGCAAACACCAAAGGTCCAGACACAGACTGAAATTAACCAGTGACGAACCTGGCTAACAGCAGGGTAAATAGAACACCAACACACCAACAACACAGGCACAGAAGGATGTCTCACATACATGAGTGGTATTCAGCACCCACTGCTTATTAAATTATGAAAAAACCATAGCCTGAGACTAGACCAGACAGAGGCAGGAAAGCACAAAGATTAAGAGTGTGGGCTTTGGAGTGTGTGGATCTGGGTCTGAATCCCAGCTCTGCCACTTACTAGTGTGTGTTTAGGTTCCCTAACTGTGCCCACCACCTCTACCGCCAGCCAGCCCAGTGTCCAAATAGGTAACACAAGAAAAAAAAAGTTTCCTCCCTATAGGATTACACAGATGAATTGGGATGAGGCATGTAAAATGCTTATCACAGTGCCTGCAGTGGGGATTGAAAGGTGACTAACGAGAGAGAAAGCAAGGAAGAAAGCACTTGGCACCTGATAGGATTCACTGATCCTCCAACCTTCGGTTACTGAGCACTTACTTTATTTATTTAATTTATTTATTTTATTTTATTTTTTTCAGACAGAGTTTTGTTCTTGTTGCCCAGGCTAGAGAGCGATGGCATGATCTCAGCTCACCGCAACCTCTGCCTCCCGGGTTCAAGTGATTCTCCTGCCTCAGTCTACCAAGTAGCTGGGATTACAGGCATATACCACCGTGCCTGGCTAATTTTGTATTTTTATTAGAGATGGGGTTTCTCCATGTTGGTCAGGCTGGTTTCGAACTCCTGACCTCAAGTGATCTGCCTGCCTTGGCCTCCCAAAGTGCTGGGATTACAGGTGTGAGCCATCACGCCCGGCCTGTTTATTTATCTTTTGAAAGGAGGTCTCACTCTGTTGCCCAGGCTGGAGTCCAGTGGTGTGATCTCGGCTCATTGCAACCTCCTGAGCACTTACCTTAGACCAGGCATTGGATAGGAAGGAGAGGGGGCTGGGCCCAGTGGCTCACGCCTGTAATTCCAGCATTTTGGGAGGCCGAGGCAGGCAGATCACGAGGTCAGGAGACTGAGACCATCCTGGCTAACACAATGAAACCCCGTCTCTACTAAAAATACGAAAAATTATCCGGGCGTGGTGGCGGGCACCTGTAGTCCCAGCTACTCAGGAGGCTGAGGCAGAAGAATGGCGTGAACCTGGGAGGCGGAGCTTGCAGTGAGCTGAGATCCGGCCACTGCAGTCCGGGGGGGGTGACAGAGCGAGACTCCGTCTAAAAAAAAAGGAAGGAGTGGGGGGGGGGGAGGGGGGAGGGATTGCATTGGGAGTTATACCTGATGTAAATGACGAGTTGATGGGTGCAGCAGACTAACATGGCACAAGTATACATATGTAACAAACCTGCATGTTATGCACATGTACCCTACAACTTAAAGTATAATAATAATAAATAAATTAAAAAAAAAAAATAAAAAAAAATAAAAAAAAAAAAAAAAAAAAAAAAAAAAAAAGGAAGGAGAGGGAGGTGTCGATAACTCCAGGGTTTCAAGCCTGGGTAACTAGAGAGTGACAGGGACAACAATGAAGTTTAAAAAAAAAACCAGGAGAGACAAGACATTTCAGAGTAGGATGACGGAGCTTTCAGCCTTGTGGCACATTGAGTGTGCTCAAGGAGGGGTTCACCCATAAAAAGGGGTTCATTCAGAGACAGTGGTCCAACAGATAGTTGGAAAGGTAGGCCTGGGACAAGGGAGAAACCTGAAGCTTAGAGATGTAGATTCAAGAACCATCCATTTCTGTGTGATCACCACATGGTTGGGGATGGCGGGTGGTGAGAAGCAAGAGCCAGCAGAGGAGTCTGAGGAGCACCCCTGAAGACAGTCATGCATGAGGAACAGATAAGAAGGAAGAGCCAGGGTGGGGTGCAGCTCAGAAACCCAAAGGGGGTCAGTTTTGAGAAGACTATTCTATGGTGTCAGATGCTATGGAACTTGAAGACCGTGTGAGGCTCGGGCTTAGTTTCAACAGAGCAAGAGGCAGGCGTCAAGGGTTGACAAGATGGTTGAAGCAGCAGATGGGCTACCCTTTGGCTGTTTTCCAGTGCAATTCAGGAGAGAAAGGAACAGTAGCTCCAGGGAGGGACAAGGTGAGCTCTGAGCATGTTTGCAGGCCTAAGGGAAGAAGCTGAGGGAGAAGAATGGACTTCTAGATGCAAGACACAGGAGGTGGCATAGGAATCGACATTTACTCCAGGCACTGTACTAAATAAAAGATGCAACACATGTTGAATTTACTCATTACCACTCCTTAGGAGCTAGGTGCTTTTATTATTTTATGTCATACTTTACAACGAGAAGACTAGGCAAAGAGAAGGTGCCTATAGACTGAGCGCCCTCTAAAATCTTATGTTGAAATCCTAACCCCCAATGTGATGGTATTGCTTTGGGCAGATAAAGCAGACGAATGGGGCTAATGTCCTTATAAAAAAAGTCCCGAGAGTGCTCCCTGGCCTCTTCCACCAAGTGAGGAACCCGAAGAAGACGACAGTCTATGAACCAGTGAGAGGGTTCTCCCCCAGATGTGGAATCTGCCAGCACTTGGACCCAGGACTTCCAGGCTCCAGAACTGTGGGAAGTAAAATGTATTAACATTTATGAGCCACCCAGTCTATGGTAGTTTGTAATAGCGGCCCAAATGGACTAAGACAGAGGTGAAATAGTTTATCCAGGTTAGCAGTAGGAGAATCTAAGATTTGAAGCCAAAAGCTCTGGCTTAAGAGTCCAAGGCTTTTACCCAAATGGCCAGTTTGCTAGAGTTTCTGGAGGTGGGACGGGAAGGCTTTCAAGGTTTCGCTTTGGCGAGGCAGAGGAGAGCAGAGATGGAGAAAAACAGCAAGGTGGGAACGAGGAAGTTTAAGCCACATGATCTCCATCTTCTCAGGTAGGAAGAGGCCGAGAGCTGAGACTGAGGGCTGTGTGAATGAACTTGGGAGCTTGAGAAATGTAGATGAGGTCTGCAATTCAGTGAGGATACTGGGATAAGAGGCAGCTGACACACATAGAGGATGCCAAGTAGCAGCTGAAGTCAAAGGGCACGGATTTAATGGATCCAGCAGTCCCAAAGCAGGGTCAGAGAAATGGGCCGACAAAGGTCAAAGGAGTTGAGAGAGGGAGATTGTAGGGCACAAAGAAGGGCATGATAGTTGGCATAATAAGGAGGGACGGTATTTTCAACATTATGTCATCCATACCAACAAGTGCAAAGGTGAGGACAGGGCGAGCAGCCATGATGTGTTAGAGCTGAGGTTTGCTGACCAGCCCCCGACCCAAAGACACCTAATTACAAAGGTGCCCAAAAGCACCCACCGCCCATCCCAAACTAAGTCTTCTTGGCTCATAACTCTGCTGCCCAATACCGTAGCCACTAACTACATGTTAGTTAACTAACTGCTGAGCACTTGAAATGTAGCTAGTCTGAACTAAAATGTGCTGTAAGTGTAAAGTACACTTGAATTTCAAAGACTGAATATGAAAAAACGATTGTAAAATTTCTCTTTTTTTGGTACGGATCACATGGCGAAATGATAATATTTTGGATATATTGGGTTAAATAAAATATATTAAAATTAATTTCACCTGTTTTCTTTTTATTTTCTTTAATGTACTCCTAGAAAAGTTAAAATGTATCTCAAATTCTTTTTCTTTTTTTCTTTTTTTTGAGACAGGCTCTCATTCTGTCGCTCAGGCTGGAGGGCAATGGCGCAATCCCAGCTCACTGTAACCTCTGCTTCCCAGGTTCAAGCGATTCTCCAGCCTCAGCCTCCCAAGTAGCTGGGACTACAGGCACACACCACCACGTCTGGTTAATTTTTGTATTTTTTGGTAGAGACAGGGTTTCAGCATGTTGGCCAGGCTGGTCTTGATCTCCTGACCTCAAGTGATCTGCCCACCTTGGCCTCCCAAAGTACTGGGATTACAGGCATGAGCCACCGCGCCCGAACCTTCAAATTCTATTTCTATTGTCAAGAGCGGGTCCGTATACCAAATTTGGGCTAAATGAATGTTTTAGGCCCATTTAACCAAAGGAGTTAATCTGAATAGCAACAGAACTGATAAGTTTTGATTTGTTGGACATGGGAACGGAGTGCCAGGGAGTTGTGACCTGAATTAAGAAAGAGGTCCTCACTGGGGTACCAGAAGCAGATTTTTATGAGGTGCCACTGACTGGGGCAAGAAAAGGGCCAAACATCCAAAATGAGACCAAATGTCAACAAAGCCCACAAGCCTTCCAGTGATGACAAGGGTGACCCTGGACCTGCTTCCAAGCCAGGATTCTCCCCTTCAGTGTTCTAGCTCTGCACTGGGCCTTACGTTCCCCTGCTCCTGTCTGCCCCCTCCACTGACCTCAGGTGACCTCCAAACCACCTCGCCCCACCCTGTCCTCTTCACTTGCTCCCTCCCACCAGTCTCTTTAAGACACTAAGCCCAACAACCTCAGGCATTCCAAAAAGCCTTTCCCAACCAGCCAACACTGGGGCCGATTACCCGCCCCCTTGCCAACAGCTTCCCCTTTCAGGAGATCCCTGCCAACAATTAAGAAAGGAGGCAATATGATACAGCGCGACCAGTATGGCTTGTGAGCCAGGAAATCCAGATCCTAACTCAGATTTGTCCAATTTATACTGTGTGAGTTTAAGGCGTATCACAACTTCTCTGGGCCTCAGCTGCTTATCTGCTACCTACTAATACTGTCCTAAGTCTACAGACTTGCCAGAGGGTTCAATGAGATAATGGGAGTACAAGAGCTTTGCTAAAGAAGTGATACCCAAATGAAAGGGAATATTGTAATCTAGAGAGGGAAGTAGGAGAAGAGATGTGAAAAAGGAAAAGGAGGGTGCAGGAAGGAGGTGTCACTTGCAAAGACAAGGTGTGAATCCCCTCCGCTGTGCTAAGAGGGGCTGACCTTTGCTACGGCAGCAGGGCACCCCCACCTCCCCAAGAGCCAGCACAGGCCAAAGCCTTCCTATCAGACAACACCACATACCTGGCTTCAGGAATTTTCCTGCAGCTGAATAAATAAAAGTGATTCCAGGGAAAATGTCCTAAACAAAACCTGAATGCAGCTGTTAAGGAACTGCTTGAGATTTTTTTTTTCTTTTTTGAGACGGAGTCCCGCTTTGTCATCCAGGCTGAAGTGAAATGGCATGATCTCGGCTCACTGCAACCTCTGCCTCCCGGGTTCAAGCAATTCTCCTGCTTCAGCCTCCCAAGTAGCTGGGATTACAGGCACCTGCCACCACGCCCGGCTAATTTTTTTTTTGTATTTTTAGTAGAGACGGGGTTTTGCCATGTCGGCCAGGCCGGTCTTGAACTCCTGACTTAAGGTGGTCCACCTGCCTCAGCCTCCCAAAGTGCTGGGCGTACAGGTGTGAGCCACCGTGCCCGGCCCTGCTTGAGATTTTAATGTTACACAGCATTGAAAGGAGTATTTTAAGCTCCATTGTGAAAGTTACAACTCATCCAAGGTTCACTGGCCCTCTGAACCCTCCTGCAACGTGGTGAAGGAAGGAAAATGCACAATCCAAAGAATGGAAGATGTTAAGCAGGGGTTGATTTCTCTTGACGCTGCAATGGGCTCTGATAACCCAGTACCCGAAAAGCTGCTTTGGACACATTCACATTTTGTTCAACCCTCAGCAGAACCTTTGAAGGAAAGAATTATTATCTCCACTTAATAGAATTGGCAGTTGAGGTTTGGAGGGGCCCAGTGGGGATTCAGGACTAGCTCTTTCTATCTGATAGTGTTTCCCATTACAGACTCTCTCTCTCTCTTTTTTTAAGACAAGGTCCCGTTCTGCAGCCCAGGCTGGAGTTGCAGTGGTGCCATCATGGCTCACTGTGGCCTCAAACTCCTGGCCTCAAGCAATCCTTCTGGCTCAGCCTCCTAAGTAGCTGGGACTACAGGCATGTGCCACCATGCCTGGCTAATTTTTATTTTAATGTTTTGTAGAGACAGGGGTTTCACTATGTTGCCCAGGCTGGTTTCAAACTGCTGGCCTCAAGCGATCCTCCTGCCTCAGCCTCTGAAAGCACTGGGATTACAGGCGTCAGTCACTGCACCCAGACCACAGATTTTCTTTATTCAGACCCAGACATAATATAATGACTTGCAATATGTTCAAGATGGAGTATGAGGGGAAAAAACAGCAGGACAATTGGTAAGCTCCATATTTATTTTAAAAACTTTCTATCCAAATATATCTGGATATGTATCTAGCTCTACGTAAGAATATGTAGTTATATATCATATATATATATATATATATAGTGCCAAACTAGATCAATTTCCTCCAAACTGGTCCATATGCTCTAACCACCAGTTCTTGACAGTTTATAGTTTTTGCCTTTATCTGCTTCCATATTATTTTATTTTTATTATCATTATTTTTTAGACAGGGTCTCTATCCCTGTTGCCCAGGCAGAGGTGCAGTGGCATGATCATAGCTCATTGCCTCTATATATTTCTCAATGTTTGCTGCTAACTAGTATGATATTTATAATGATTTTTAATAAAAAATTTCCCAATAGTGTTCACAGAGCCTTTCAAATTGTAAAGGCCACCCCCTCCAATATACACATCATTTGGAGGAATAGTAATATAATATAATATAACATGATAATACTTCCTTTTCCTCTCCTCCTTTTCCAAATTATTCCTAAAAATTCTCTTTCTATTAGTTTCTGTACCAATTAAACACACGAACACATACACACATTTCACCCTGTCCTTTTTTTAAGTTTAAAAGGTTAATAAAGTAAGGTAGTAAACATCTTACAGTGCAATAAATATTTGCCAAGGATGGGTGTTTTGGTGTCATCCCCAGTAGAGATGCCAGACACCGTAGCTGAGAGCAAACAGGCCCACCCGTCATTCCATCCTTCCAGATGTCCTGGCCTCACCTTCACTTCCTCCAGGTTCCTTCCCAGGCCATCATGCAGGAAGCATCCCATTTGCCCCACCTAACTGCTTCTCAACCCACAATCAAAATTTTCCTGAGGAGCAGGGCACGGTGGCTCACACCTGTAATCTCAGCACTTTGGGAAGCTGAGACAGGTAGATCACAAGGTCAGGAGTTCCAGACCAGCCTGGCCAACATGGTGAAACCCTGTCCCACTAAAAATACAAAAATTAGCCAGACGTCATGGTGCACACCTGCAGTCCCAGCTACTTGGGAGGGAGGCTGAGGTAGGAGAATGGCTTGAATCCGAGAGGCAGGGGTTGCAGTGAGCTGAGATCACAGCACTGCACTCCAGCCTGGGTGACAAAAAGAGACTCTGCAAAAAAAAAAAAAAAAAAAAAAAAAAAAAATTCCTGATGAGTAGTTAAAATTCATTTCCTAATCTGATAAAGGGACTATAATGTGAATAGTTTAGAATTTCCTTTCTCCTCCCCTGTAACGCATTAACATTCTGAGAACATTGTAATAACTCCACAGTAAGCTTATGGCAGAGATTTTGAACAAGCCAATTGGCTGTGGGACCTCAGCCATCACCTGAAGGTCCACTGCTCACCTTCCAGCCAGGTGTGGCCATGGTGGGAATGACTCAAGGCTAGTGTTGCCAGACCTGATTTTTTTTTTTCAAAAGAAGCTAGACATGTGGATTTATGTAAAATCTGATTTTTAAATGTTGACTGAATTCTTCTTTTTTAAAAAATGCTATGCAGGTCAAACAAAACCCAAATGCAAGCCAAATGCCACCCATGTGCCTGCCAGCTAGGCCCTGAAGGCCATCTCAGCATACCTCTCTAGCCTCATCTCCAATTCCTCTGCCCCTCACAAATGCCACTCACACCCCACCGCCTGCCTTAACGCCCCTGTGCCTTTGCTTACCACGTACCTACCCTGTAGGATGCCCTTTTTTGTCTTCTGTATCAGACTGGCAGGTGGCAGGTTGCAGCTTGGCCTCTGCGCCCCAGCAACCAGCATTCACCTCTGCCTGCCCTTTGCTCCTGGTCTCTAGCGCCCCAGGGAAAAGCGTTTTCTGCATGATTCAGGCTCTGCTTTGGAAGGATAACTACAGTTATGATGGATGACGGTGGGGACCCGCCCTCCCCAGGGGCTAACAGGAAAGCCAGCTGGAGAGGCTCACACAGGCGCCTGCACGGAGAGGGGCCTGATGACACTCCTATTGCCCAGGGGCGCTGCCTGGCCAGAAAATGCACCTTCTGCAGTCAGGACAAAGGCAGGGGTGGGAGGATCCTCTAGAGAGCCCTGAAGTGAGGCTGTGCTGGTTGCTAGAAAACTCCTGAGCAGCTGCACCCCCCGCCCCTCCTCACTCACCAGCCAGAAGCCTGGGCCAGGAGCTCCTGCTCCTGGTCTCTCTCCTGATCCAGCCTGGAGAGAACTATCCTGGTCTCAGGAGGAATCACAGGGAATCTAGCCAGGCTGACGTTCTCAAAAGCCCAGCCGCCCTCTCAAAGGAGCAGTTTCCAGCACCCACTAACACTCACCCCAAGAACGGAGGGTTAAGGAAAACTCTGGTTTCCTCCTACCACCACCACAACCACCACTACCAAAGTCAAGCCCGGGAGGGAACACCGAGGGCACCTCTCCCCAGGGAACTCAGCACCTCAGGTAACTTGTCTAGAAGGCAATGACCTGGGAAAAAGGTCACAGGCCCCAACCCCTCCCAGAGCAAAGCAGATTCCTAAGTCCCCTCCCACCTAGACTTGGAATCTAAGCAGCTGGGGTGGAGGAGCAGGGGCCCCTGACTTCCAATTCTCCTGCATCTTTTTCCTCCATCTCCTCCCTTAGGGACCCTCCCAGAACCTCCCTTGGTGCTCCCAGGGGCTTTCAATCCTCACCTCCAGGATAACACGAAGAATACCAGGTGTTTAGCCTGTCTGGGCTGCTGTCACAAACTACCACAGGGTGGGTGGCTTCCCAACAACAGATGTGTATATGTCTCACCATTCTGGAGGCTGGGAGAACACCATTAGCGTGCCAACATGGCTGGGTTCTAAGGGGGGGTCCCTCTTCCAGCTTGCAGACTGCTGGCATCTGGAGTGTCCTTATGTGCAGAAGGGTTGACAGAGCTCTCTCTTCTAAGGGCACTATCCCATTTGTGAAGGCTCTACCTTAATGACCTAAATTACCTCCCAAAGATTCCATGTCCTAATACCATCACATTGGGGATTAGGACATCAACATACGAATTCTGGGAGGACACCAGCTTTCAGACCACAGCATCAGGCTCTCATTGAGAGCCCAGGGCAGGCCTGGCAGCATCCACAGGCACTTTAGCTCAGTAAATCCTTGACACGCCAGTGAGGTAGGATCTTTTAACCTATTTTAAAGGCAAGAAAGTTAACTTCAAACTCACTTTATAATTAGAAAGGAAAAAGAAATGTTCAACTGAAAGAAGACTACATTACTTAATTTTTAAAAAAAGTTAATAATAATAATAATAATAACTAATAAGAACCAGGACTTCAGCTGGGGAATCTCAGGGGGAAAAAAAAGCTAATTTTATTAACTAGTTATTATGTGCCAAGGGCTTTAAGTGCACTATCTCATTTCATCCTTGGGTAACCCTATAATACAATCTTTTTTGTTCCCATTTTACAGATAGGAAGCTGAGGATAGGGCAGCGATGTGACTTAGCCAAGGCCCAGGGAATTCCACTCTTCCACAGACCACACCGTGATGGGCTAACAGGTTCTCCTTACAGTTAACACATCTGCATTTTAACAAGAGCTGCCTGGAGAAGACAAAGTAGTCCAAAGCAATGGCTCAAAAGCTGGGAATTTCTCTGCCAGTGGGCAGAGCTCTCAAGGCAGGAGCCTTTTGGCACCACCAGGCATCACCCGAAGGTGGCCATCCACGGGCCTGGCTGACACAGGGCTCCATTCAGCAGTCAGCAAAGCCAAGGCACATGGGGGTAGAATGAAGGAGAAGAGGATTAGGTCAGGGAAGGCCAGGCCCAGGGAAGGCCAGCCCCATGGCAGGCACAAGAGCAAGGCAAGCAAGCACCTGAAGAAGAATGTGCTCCTCCCCTGTCCCCTTGCCCCAAATATCAGCCACTTAACAATGTGGAATCATGAGTTCCAGGGTAGGGTAGCAAACTGGAGCAAAAGTCCTCGTTCAGCTCAGTCACTCAATCCCCTTGCAATCCAGGGCCTGCCACCTGCCCTCGCTGGTTCGCTCCTCAGTTGTAAGACAAGGGGGACGATCTAGGTAAGCGGTAAGGTTTCTTCCACCTTCAACTAATGCAAATCTGCATAGGAGCCTAGTGCATCTGGCACTTGGAGCAGCAGCATTAATGGCCAAGGTGGGAGGCAGGGAGGACTGGAGAGAGAGGGAGAAAGCAGCAGGGGCCAAAGAAAGGTGAGAGACAAGCTCTAGGTGACAGAGCCCAGAATAGGGGTCTGGGGGATTGGGGTGCCAAGAATGGGCAAAGGGTCCCTGAAACAGGGAATGAAGGAGACAATTAATTTGCTTTTATCAAGGTTCTACTGAGAAGGACTCCATGACAGATGCGGCACTGGGCACTGGGAAGGAGAGAGGGAGCTTCTATCCAGAGGGACAGCCACACACAGCAACAGCAGTGAGCTTTTCACAAGGCCAGAGCCAGGTACTATGATGAGTAGTGCCTGCTGCTCACGTTGGAGAGAAATCAGGGAAGTCTTCCTACAGGAGCTCACCTGAGAAGATGGGGGCGATTTCACCCAGTCTAAGTCTAGTTCCTCCCACCCAAATGGAAAGAAGTATCCAAAATGGTGCTGAAGCACTAGCAGGAGAATAGGTAAATTTAGGGAAGCATCATTATCTCCATGTCACAAATATGAAAACTGAGGTTCAGCATGGTCACAGCCAGGTAGCAGAGCTGGCATTAGAACCCATTCTGCCTGACTCCACAGTTTTTGCTTGTAATTTCTACTCTGTCATCACTCCTGCAGACCGTGTGCCTGTGAGTGGGTTAAGCGTGGGAGGGGAAGGGAAGTGGCCTGAGAATAGGCAAAGGCCAGAGAGATGGATTGGGGAAGATGAGGGTGGATAGCAGGCACTTTCCTACCAAAACAATATGGCAGCCAGAGCTTTCCCAAACACACTCCTCCCGGTTGCCTGTAGTAGGTTTCAAGAACAAGTTTCTAGAATCAGGCAGATCCAGGCTGAGCTCCTGGTTCCACCACTTGATATCTTGGGTACCCTAGAGCAAGTGTTTAACCTCTTAGAGCTTCACTTTGCTCACCAATACAACAGGAATGGTAACAGTCATAGCTTATTGAGTAGTGGGTAAAGATGAAACAACTGCTATATTCAAAGGTCTTGGCGCGGTGTCTGGCACAAGTTCGATAAAAGGTAGCAAAAAAACACAACCACTACTCTAATAAATATTGCTCCAGTAGACTCTCCTGTTTCCTGGCTTCCTTCTCAGAATCAACATGGGGCCAGTCCTCCACATCCTCCCTTCTCCTCCTTTGCATACCCTCCATTTCAGAACCCACTTCAAAGCTACTTCTTCACCGGCTTCATCTCCTTCCTAGGATTCTAGTTTGCACTGGATCAAGGAATTCAACAAACTCCTTAACCTCCCAGGATCATCACTGTGAGCTAGGTGGTTGTTCCAGTAGGTTGCTTTGCATGGGATTAACCAAGCAGTCAGCTCAGGGGCTGGTGGGTTTGTGGGCTGATAGAATTACCTGACGAGTCACCCGTGTGTGCCTGCAATTTGTAAATTGACCTCTAGATAACATCAAAGCCTTCTACCCAAACCACAAATTCTGTGATTTTGCAAATTTGCCAACAATTAAATAAAATTTACTACTGCTCAACAATGTCTTCCACTAATTAGACAGTGATAGATGAGTATATAAAAAGTCAGGGTGAGGGAGGGTAGGAAATTGGGGATAAAGCTTACTGACTTCCTGTCAGGGGGTCTTAACCTTTTTTTATGCCTTCATCCCTTTGGCAGACTGGTGAAGCCTATGGACTCTTTCTCAGAACATCTAAAAATGCATAAAATAAAATGCATAGCTTGACTACAAAGAAAACCAATAATACTGAAATATATTAACATTTTTAAAATTGTGTAATGTAATATATTCTTCTTTATTAATGCATTAAATAATAAGCTCTGGCAGCGGGTATAGTAACTACTATAAATACAAAGCCATCAGGGACATAAATAATATTTCAAGGTATCTGTAGCAGCTAAAATGTAACATGAAAATATCTGTAATTTCTGTTGGTGACAATGTCACAAGGACTGCAAATACACTGGATTGTTGCCTACATTCATAATATAAGAAAATCCTAAATAAAGATGCTCTTTTTTTTCCCTACCCAAGTTTACAGACTCCTCTGAATTCTATACATGAACCCCTTGGGGCTCTTGACCCTAAGTTAAGAAACTCTGTTATATCCTTTATGGCTCAGTAAGTATTTGTACTGGGCATATTCCTGAATTCCAGCTCACCCTTATCTCCTTCTTGAAGAATCTCCACCCACACCCTTTCTGCCTCAAAAGTTCTTCACATAGGACTCTCTTTTGCCTGTCCCTCTCATCCAACTGGCCCAGGGAGGACCCCTGCCTCAGTGGCATCCCATGCCCTGGTTGCCTGGCATCTGCCAAGACACAGCCTGGAGAGAAAGCCTCACTTCCAGAGAACCAGCTCAGACATAAGGATGCTCTGTGGAACTTGAAGCCAGCAAAAAAAGAGAGCTTCATGCAATCATAGGGCAAGAGGTGGGTTGGCAGGTGCTGTGTTAATCCACGGCACTTACAGTGTAGGCCAGTGGCCAGTTGTACTGGTGGAATGACCTTGAACTCAAAATCCTCTCCACGGCATCAACTGCCTCAAGAATGCTTGGCCTCCTTCCAGACCTGTGCTTAGACATCAATACAGTGGTCCCCGCAAACCCCTGTTATCTGCAGCTTCGCTTTCTGAAGTTTCAGTTACCTATGGTTAATCAAGGTCCAAAAATATTAAGATATTTTGAGAGAGAGAGAGAGAGAGAGAAAGACCATATTCACATAGTTTTTATTACAGTATTATTGTTATAATTATTGTCTTTTGTCATTGTTGTTAATCTCTTACTTTGCTAATTTATAAATTAAACTTTATCATAGGTATGTACGCATAGGAAAAATCATAGTATATGTAGGATTCAGTACTATCCATAGCTTTAGGCATCCACGGAGGTCCTGGAACGTATCTCCCATGGGGAAAAGGGTACTACTGTACTGCATTATATGGCTTCTCACTCTCTTCCTATAACCACAACTCAAGGCAGTCTCTGTTTTCTCTGTCACAAGAGCCCCAGGTCAGCACCATTTTATTAATATAGACGAAGAAGCTGAAGTTTAGTAAACTTGAATAATTTTCTCAGGCTCACGGGGATAATAAACGGTGAAGCCATTTTCCCTTTCTTTCCCTCTCATTCCCAAACACCCTATTATGGAGGGACAGGTGGGTAACGCCTTTTATTATTATTTTTTATTTCAAATCACACAAATGATCCATGAAAATAATCTCTTAAAAATTCAAACATTACACTGCATGTTCTCATTCACAAGTAGGAGTTGAACAGTGAGAACACATGGACACAGGGAGGGGAACATCACACACCGGGGCCTGCTGGGGGGTGGGGGGCAAGGGGAGGGAGAGCATTAGGACAAATACCTGATGCATGTGGGGCTTCAAACCTAGATGATGGGTTGGTAGGTGCAGCAAACCACCATGGCACATGTATATCTACATAACAAACCTGCATATTCCACACCTGTATCCCCGAACTAAAAGTAAAATAAAATTTTTTTTTAAATTTAAACATTGATAAAATGCCCTCCCCATTCATACTCAATGTCATACCTAATAACTGTAGACCCTGACCACACTACTATATTCAGCCACTACCGAACTTGCCAGTCTGTCTTTTTGTTTCATTTTGTTTTGATTTGTTTTGTTTTTGAGACGAAGTCTTGCTCTTGCTGCCCAGGCTGGAGTGCAGTGGCACAATCTGGGCTCACTGCAACCTCCGCCTCCCGGGTTCAAGCGATTCTCCTGCCTCAGCCTCCCAAGTAGCTGGGATTACAGACGCCCACCACCACGCCCAGCTAATTTTTGCATTTTTAGTAGAGATGGGGTTTCACCATGTTGGCCAGGCTGGTCTTGAACTCCAGACCTCAGACCATCGGCCCACCTCGGCCTCCCAAAGTGCTGGGATTACAGGTTTGAGCCACTGCGGCCAGCCTCCATTCTGTCTTTTAAACCTTTCCCCAGGAGTAGGATGGCTACATTTTCCAAGGCAGAAGGGAGAGCAGGGTGGGAATGGCTGATGAACTGAGCGCAGCGCCTGAAAACACTCAGCCCTGCTGCCTGGTGCCCTGTTAGGAACATCCAAACCGATGGCACCGAGGGCTGGCGTCTCTCGCCTGCTGGGCAGAAACCGGGCTGTGGAGGGGAATCGGCACCAAAGGCTGCTCTTTTATCCTTGTGTGGAGCAAATTCTCCCGATGCGGTATTTCTCTCCCCCCTTGTCACTTGACGTCAGAGCCACAGATTAGAAATACATACCAAAGGAAACTCTGCAGACACAAAGGATCCTTCCACACAAAGGGGAAAAAGCTACAACCACAATAAAAAAAAAAAAAAATCTATCCAACCAACAAGTTTTATTTACTTTTGGGGAAAAAATGAAGACAGTGATGGAGCTGGGATTTGTGTTTTCTCCCACAATGCCTGTGTCTCCAGAAAGCTATTTGAGGGGGCAGAGCCCAGGGCCTGGGCAAGACAGTGAGGCGATCCTTTGAAAACAGGGCTTCTTTCTCTTGGAGAAGAAACGCTTGGCCAGCTTCTTCAGATGCCACCAATCTATAACTGCCTGTGTATCCCATTCGCCATCTACGTACTTTAAATCTTGGGGCAGCATTTATTTTATCCTGGAAACTGTGACAGCCCTATTTTTAGCTGGAGGATCCCTTTTCTCTCCTTTAATCCTACTTTGAAATATTTTCTGTGTAGACTGGAGGCTGTTCACAGAAAGGCCCATTAGAAGCCTCTTAGTCCAAACTTGGTCTGGGAGATTGGTGTTCTGAGGCACAGAGAGGTTAGGGACCAGCTGTAAATCACACAGCTTAGTGGTGAATCTAGGCTCCAATCCCAGAATACACTGACCTCCAAACCCATGCCTCCCCCAACAAACTCTACTACAGGGTAGCACAAAGTGGTTAGCTATCTGATCTCCAAAGACAGAGGGCTCTATGAAATTCCAGTTTTATGGTCATTTAATATGGAGCATGACCCTGGGCAAGTCACTTAACCTCTCTGAGCCTCGATTTCCTTACCTATACATTGGGGATTATGGCAGTAACTAACTCTAGGATTCGGGTGAGGCTTGACTATGCCAGGGATCGACACACATGTACATTATGATATTGTACTGCTCCTGTTTCACACACAATCAAGTGGATCTGTGATAACTGCATCCACGCCACCATCCAGAAATTGGCAAGAAAGGATTGTTCTCAAACCCATTGTGCAGATAGGAAAATTGAGTGCCCCCCAGAGTTGACATAACTTGCACAACATCAGAGTTTTAAAAGTAAGTAGATAGGTGGAGGCTGCAGTGAGCCATGTTCATGACACTGCACTCCAGCCTGGGTAACAGAGTGAGATCCTGTCTCAAAAATAAATAAAGTAAGCATATTCTCAGCACTAAGAAGTCCTACATATCCTTCCCACCATACCTACAGAAGTACAGGTTGAACTAGGAGTAAAAGTTGCCTCTTCCCTTCCCCCTGCAGAGCAGAGCCACAAGTGCACAAACACATACTCCATGGCCCTTTCCTGTAACCTGGAATCAGCACAGGTCCTGGCACAGAGCAGAGGCTCAATGCAGTTTCAAAGAATGGGTGAATTACTGAATGAATGAAAATCCCAATCTGCTAAGAATGGAATAGCCTGAAGCAGGTGTCTTGTTGCAGAAAGCAGGGGCCAGGCAGGCAAGAACTCTGGTAGCAGCAAGCAAGAACCCCGTTCTCTCCTTAGCATGTTCTGCAGGAAGAAACCTTTGACAAGGTCAATAGCTGGGCCTCTGATCTCAATGGTCCATCAAGGGTGTCTCCCAGTCTGGCCCACATGGCCCAATCCAGGACCCAGGAGGTAACTGTGAAGCACGCGTGACCCTCCTCCAGCTAAAACAGATGTAATAACATTGCAGGCAAGGGGTGGCGAACAGGCCAGGGAGAGGGCCCATCTGTCTTCCTAATTGTCAACTCTGCCCATAATAAGATTTTTCTCCCTGTCACACCTTAGGCTGCTACTGAACTGAAGCAAAACCAAGATATCCATCTTCCAGCCATGATCTGTGGCCTTCATAAAGTACCAGGGACGAAAAGAGGTTGTTGGCTAAGAGAAGCAGACAGAGCTGGAAGGAGCTTTAAACTGCAAGTCAGGAGCTTGGGAATCCCTACTCATAGCCAGCTGTGGGTACTTAGGCAGACACTGCACCTCACTGAGCATCCATTTTCTGTAAAATTGAAGTCCAAAGTTTTGGAAATGGGTTAATGGAGCAGGGAGCTGTGAATCATGTAATATTGTATGCAAGATATTTTAGGTTTTATGCAGTTGGAGGAGAGTATCCATAATTTTCATCAGAATCTCAAAGATGTATGCAATAACCACCATCCCTTCCCCACATAAAAAAAGTTAAGAAATATTGGACAGTTTCCATCCAACAAGCATTTTTTGAACACCTTCTATGTGCCCTGCTCTGTGCTAGATACTTGGAGAGTCCTGCTTTTAAGATGCTCAGTGTAGCTGATGTTTGCTGTGACAGAAGCATGTCCAGGGAACTTTAAGAACAAAGAGAAGGCAGCATTTGCCTCTATCTTGTCAGGAAGGGCCTTCTACAGAGGAAAAAACCTTACGTTTAATGCTGAAGTTAAAAGCTAAGAGTGCATTCACTGGGTGGACAAGAAGAATATTTTAGACCAAGGGTAGTAGTATGTGCAAAGGCAACGCGTGGCCCAGGAACCATCTGAAGCATAGTTGTGCTGAACATATTGAGGGTGCTCATTGCAAGGGGCTGGGGAAGTGTTAGAGCCAGAAATGAGGCTGGGAAGGCAGGTAGGGCCCAGACGAGGAAATGCCATGTAAGCCACCCTAAGGAATTTTACACTGTCGACAAGTTCTTTCTAGTTTTAAAAGTCTAGGGTGAGCCACCACTCCCAGCACAAATCTCCCTAAATGTTGGGCAGAGGCTTTGGTTCACTGTGAGCTGAATGGACACTAGGGAATGAACCGCTGCTCTTGGCACCACGAGTGGCATGGGCTGTCTGACCAAGGTGCACACATGAGGCAGTGAGTCCAGCAAGCTGCTGTTGGTCTCTCTCTCTCCTTCTCCCCACACTGTGATCTAGCCAGGGGACTTCCAACTGCTCATTATTAGAGTTGAGAAAGGAAGGCACTCAATGGGATGCACAACTAAGGGACTGCCCATTTGGGCCCCTGGTAGTAACTCAGCCAAGGAAAGCTTTCAGTTCCTCTAACCCACTCTGCTACTCACCTGAGGCTGTCTCACATGCGGCTCCTTATGCCTAGAAGGCTCATTCCACTCTCTCGTGTCATTCTGCAGACTGACCGACTACTGGACTTATCAGGTTCTCAGGGTATCTAGTCTTTTCAAAGAACTCAGCACTGGAGAATTCTCTATTTATGTGAGTGATTTGATTCCTGTTGGTGTTGGCCACTGGAATGCAAGCTCCATGAGGCCAGAAAGTGCCAGTTTTGTTCACTTCTGTACCTCACTACGTTGACCAGTGCCTGGCACAGAGCATTTGTTGATTGAATCAGTCTGGTCTGATTCCTCAGCCATTCCCCAAAACTCACTTTCCCCAGGTCACGTTATGGTCCAGTGAGGTGGGAAGTCTGGGTTTGAAAAGGCAATATTAGAACAGACTGTGCCTCTATTTCCAGTGTAGCTTCCCTGTGTCACATTTTGAGAAGCTCTAAGCAACCTGGGCTTGATTTACCTCGGAAGGTCCTTGGGAATCGTGTTTAACTCAAGATGCTTTCTCCCCAGGCCTCAGCCGGGTCACTGGCTGCATCTGATCCTCCTCTGGCCCTATTTGGTGGATAGGACTTTGCCCATGCCTCAGGGGGTCCTCCTTCCTCTCCTGGAATCTCCTCCTCCCTCTCCTGGAAAATACTCCCTCTTTGCCCTAAAGGCTTGCACCCCAGGGCGCTTAGGAACTAAGACTTGCGACGGGCAGCCCCGAAGGATGCCCAGGGCAAGAGTTAGGTTCAGACCCAGCTTGGAGGCCATGGGCTGGACTTTTCAACTCCCAGTTCTGGCCAGTCTGCGGGGACAAAGTACCCAGAGTCACCTTACCGGAGAGGCAGAAGGGAAAGGAGGCGCTCACAGGAGGCATGCCGGCTGGGCAAAGCGCCCTCGGCGGCGTCTAGAGCACTCGGAGCTGCCCCAATGCCTCCACCCAAGGTCGCGGCCCAAAGGGAGCCCTCGAAAGTTCAGCCAGAGGCCGAGGAGTGCCAGGGTTGGCACTACGGGGAGAGTTTTGCGACAGGAGAGGGACTAAGAGCTCGATTCCAGGTAGTAGCGGGAACCCGAGGCAAGCGCCCAGTCCCGCAAGCTGCATCCCCGACCGCAGCGCCCAGCTCGGAAAAGCTGGGCGGGGGCTGCACCACCTGAGCCGCAAGGACAGCACGGCCTCCCCCTACTCATCAGTGTTCTCCATCCCTAGAATCGGGGCGCGGAGAGCCAATCCGGGCTGGAAAGGGAGCGGCGTCCACCCTTGGGCAGCCCAAGCAGCCCCCCTCCTTTTCTGTCGCAGACCCCAGGCTGGGAGGCGGGGGCGCCAGGTCGGCCCAAGCTGCTGCAGCCACTGCCTTAAAGGCAGCGGAGGACGCGGCGCTGGGGAGGGGGCGAGGCGGGTGGCGGAGGTGAGAGGAGAGTGGTCGAGCGCGGGGGCCAACACCCGGGTCGCGCAGGGCGGGTGTTGGACACCCCGGCGCACTGCCGGGGACTGGGGTCGCAGAGTCCCTTACCTTGGCGAGCTGCGGAAGTCGTGCGCGAGGCGGCCCGCGGTGCACCCGGCCGGGGCAGCTAGGCGCACACCCCGGCTTCGGGGCGCACGCAGCCTCCGGGTGCACAGTCCGCGTCCCAGGCGCGCACCCCGGGGCTGGAGCACCCTGGTCGTCCGCGGCGCGCACACCCTCCAGGCGCCCTCTGGCCGGCGGGCTCGGCCCTGGCCCCGGCGCACCCCTGTGGGCACACCCACCGCGGCGGATGCGGGACTGGCCAGGCGCCGCCAGTCGCGGCTTCGCCCCGCGTCGCCAGCTGCCAACAGCGCCCGAGTCCCCGCCTTCGCTAGGGGAGAAAAAAAAAGACTCCTGACGCGGCGCGGGCTTTGGTGTGTAGGAAGGGGCAGAATTGTGAAACCGAGGGGAGGGTCTTAGCCTCGATAAACTCAAAAGCCCTTGATAAACATGAGCTTAGAAGAAAAACTTTTTGAAAAGAGACCAAAAACTCCTAACCTGTTCATAGTGCTTTTCAGATTCCCAAAGTGCTTTCGTATGCGTTTATCTCGGTTCATTTAGACATTTCCATCCTCTTTTGATAGGTGCAGAAACAGCACCAGACAAGGTAATGACTTGCTCCAGCCAGGACTGGAACCCAGGTCTGGCCACTGGGAAGCTGGGTGCAGTAAGTGAGGTGCTCGCCAGCGGACGTGGTCCAGTGAGAGCTGGGGTCCTAGTAACAGATCTTTTTTTTTTTTTTTTTTTTTTTTTGAGACGGAGTCTCGCTCTGTCGCCCAGGCTGGAGTGCAGTGGCTCGATCTCCGCTCACTGCAAGCTCCGCCGCCTCCCAGGTTCACGCCATTCTCTTGCCTCAGTCTCCCTAGAAGCTGGGACTACAGGCGCCCGCCACCACGCCCGGCTAATTTTTTTGTACTTTCAGTAGAGACGGGTTTCGCCATGTTCGCCAGAATGGTCTCAATCTCCTGACCTCGTGATCCTCCCGCCTCGGCCTACCGAAGTGCTGGGATTACAGGCATGAGCCACCGCGCCCGGCCCCTAGTGACAGATCTTTTACCTCTCCTAAATCGTCTTTTTCCATTTCCTTTTTTCCTTCCCAGTCCTTGCTGTAGTCCCACTCAGGAACCCTAAGTCTTCCATTTCACACTCCGACCGCCCACCAAAGGTTTGTTGCTGTTGCTGCTGCTGTTGTTGTTTGAGACAGAGTCTCGCTCTATCGCCAGGCTGGAGTGCAGTGGCGCGATCTCGACTCACTGAAACCTCTGCCTCCCTGGTTCAAGCCATTCTCCTGCCTCAGTCTCCCGAGTAGCTGGGACTACAGGCGCACACCTCCACGCCCAGCTAACTTTTGTATTTTTAGTAGAGACGGGGTTTCGCCATGTTGGCCAGGCCAGTCTCAAACGCCAGGTGATCCGCCCTCCTTGGCCTCCCAAAGTGCTGGAATTACAGGCGTGAGCCACCGCGCCCGGCCCACCAAAGTTTTGTATCAGTTCAAAATGTTTGCGTTTCAACTGCTAATTTTGAATGAACAGCTCAGTAAGTGCCTGGTGGGCATTGTGCATCATAACCCTCGGAGAAAGGAGCTGCTGTTACTCTCCCTTTACAGGTGAAGACAACAGAGATGGGGAAGTAGAGGGCCATGAAGCCCGTAAGACTCTGGATGCCAGCTCTGACCCCCACCATGGGCATCCTTCATGGGCCCATTGGCAAGGGCTAACATTTAAACAAAGGGGTTTCCTTTTTGACATTGTGACCCAGATGGGGGAGTACTTTCTGGGACTTTCCTTTTACATTTTTATAGAAATATGGTTATTAGAACGATTTCACTTCCACTAGAGCGCCACTGGAGCAAATCAATATCCCAGAGCAATAATAAATGGCAGCAGAGACTTGGTCCCAGTGTTGGGACATAGTAGGGAGTGGTGGGGACTGTGGTGAGCCTGATAGGAGCTCCAGGCTCTTGCCCAAGGGACCAGGCTGCTGCTACTCAGCTCAGTCTATTTTGCCATCTAGGGAAAGGGATTCATGTGGCCAGCTCCCCCCATTTTTTAAAAAGAAGCCATCAGCCAGACACAGTGGCTCACGCCTGTAATCCCAGCACTGTGGGAGGCGGAGGCGGGTGGATCACCTGAGGTCAGCAGTTCGAGACCAGTCTGGCCAACATGTAAAACTCCATCTCTACTAAAAATACAAAATTAACCGGGCGTGGTGGTGTGTGCCTGTAATCCCAGCTACTTAGGGGTCTGAGGCAGAAGAATCACTTGAACCCGGGAGGCAGAGATTGCAGTGTGCCGAGATTGCACCACTGCCCTCCATCCTGAGCGACAGAGCGAGACTCCATCTCAAAAAAAAGAAAGCAATAAGTCAGATATTTAAGTGAAGTCCCCAAATTTGTTAGGAGCTCATTTGTGTAATGCTAAACACTTTCTACATAGGTCAACATTGTTCAAGCCAAAGGAAATGGCTTTATGGATCAGATCCAGCCTACAGGCCAGGGGTTTGTGCTCTCATGTCTGGGGGCACTTCATACTATTTTCATTTAGGCTTCCCATCATCCCTGTGGGATAGACCCAGTGTGGATCATATTTCCATTTTAGGGAAGAGGAAGCCCAGTTCAGGTGGGCTCCAGAACTGGCCCAAGGTCACACAAGCAAATTGGTGGAGCTGGAACTGAAACCAGACATTCCACAACTCCTGGTGCTGGAATCTTTTCTCTGGGCATTCTCTGATCTCATGGAGAATTTGTTTCTTGGTTCTGGGCATTGTGAGCCAAGTTAGGGGCTGGCACTGGGGTGTGGAGATAGCACCTTTCCTGGGAAGATGGAACGGGAGTGCCAGACTGCTGTCCTCGAAAGCAGGAGACCAGCCTGATGACTCAGAGATGAGACTGTGTCTTGAGGGTAAAGCTGAGTCAGAGAAAGCAAGATCTGAACTGCGGCAGCTGGGGTTTCTGAAGCCCAGATTAGGGTACTGAGAAACTGGGAGAAGAAAAACAGACAAAGTAAATCCTCTATCCCTACCCCCACTCCCCCCCCACCCACATACACACAAAACCAGAAGCCCCAGACACCCAGACACCAGCAAGAACATTGCCTACTATTCCTGTCATGACAGGAAAGCATCAAGAGTTAGACTGTAAGGTGGGCCCCTCGTATAGTCCTGGAAAGAGGGAAACTTTTTCAGGCAGCAGGTCTCTAGAATCTCAGGTTTGGGCATCTCCACTGCAGGACCCAGCCTGGGCCTTTCAGACAGAGTGAGTACTCGTGTTGAAAACTGATTTAGAATGACTGGGCACAATGCTACTGCAGTCTGATCCTCTGTGATCAAAGGACTGAGCAGCAGACAGAATACGGTGTCTCTGTGCCTTTGCTGGAGTTTGGGGTTGTGTGTAGGAGGATTAATACTAGTCACTATTGTGAACCCAGAAAATCTGAGACAGGTCTGAGTTAATTTAGAAAGTTTATTTTGCCAAGGTTGAGGACGTGCCTGTGACACAGCCTCAGGAAGTCCTGATGACATACGCCCGAGATGGTCAGGGCACAGCTTGGTTTTATACATTTTAGGGAGACACAAGACACCAATCAATATTATAAGAAGTACGTCAGTTGGGTCTGGAAAGGCGGGGCAACTTGAAGCAAAGGCAGGAAGACTCTAAGTGAGAGGGAGGGAGCTTCCAGGTCACAGTTGCATTCTTTGGAGTTTCGGATTAGCCCTTCCAAAGGAGGCAATCAGATGTGCATCGATCTCAGTGAACGGAGGGATAACTTTGAATAGAATGGGAGGCAGGTTTGCCCTAAGCAGTTTCCAGCTTCAGTTTTCCTTAATGATTTTGGGGCCCCAAGATATTTTCCTTTCACACTATCTACCATGTACTGGCATTTCACATACATGACACAATCTCATTGGGACTCACAACAAAACTGAAATAGCTGTTCTGTTATTGAGGATATGAGGCACAGTGTTACCTGCCTGAGGACACACAACTAGTAAATTGGGGAGGTCGGATTCCAACTTACATCTTTGTAACCCAAATACTAAACCTCTCTAACTGTAGGCCTGGAAATTGGGGCCAACATGGAGATGTATCACTCAGATCTCACTTTAAGACAGGACTGCCAGGCCGCAGCCATGTGGTTCGCTGGCAGCCCCCAGTGTGGTGAGCTCCTGCAGTCAGTGGTGTGTTAGTAATGTTTAACAACCAGCTCACTGGGCGCGGTGGCTCACACCTGTAATCCCAGCACTTTGGGAGGCTGAGGTGGGTGGATTACCTGAGGTCGGGAGTTCAAGACCAGCCTGACCAACATAGAGAAACCCTGTCTCTACTAAAAATACAAAATTAGCTGGGCACGGTGGCGCATGCCTGTAATCCCAGTTACTCGGGAGGGTGAGGCAGGAGAATCACTGAACCTGGGAGGCGGAGGTTGTGGTGAGCTGAGATCGCGCCATCGCACTCCTGCCTGGGCAACAAGAGCGAAACTCCGTCTCAAAAAAAAAACAAAAAACAAAAAAAACCAGCTCTTAGCAGGGAGAAATGTGTGCACATATACAGTGGGTTCTCAGTATTCTCTGTAGTTCTATAAGTTCTATAAAGTGGCTTCAAACACTGACATAGTGAATACTGAACCATTGCTCTTAGAGGAAATGCAGAATAAGGTGCCTGAGGGCCTCTAGTTACATTTTCGTCAGCCCATTAATATCTAACCTTGTTTTAGCTATATTTCTGTTTAAAGACTCCATATGTCAGGTATGATTCTGACATGAACATTGATTGGTATTTTTGTTTACATTAAGGATTAAAATGAAAGTAAAAGAACAAAGGTGTATATTGGAAACTTCATTCATTATTCAATAGCATGAGTGACTTCTTTGTGAATCAGGTAACTGTTTTCAAACACTAGAATATCCCTCAATTTTTTGTACTATTTCCAATGTAATAGCTACAGACATGGCATACTTTTAAATTTAGTATGCAATTTTAACCTTTCTCCTTTACTTTCTTTTGTCTAGAACACTGTACAGGTTTTTGTGTGAGCATAAATTTTCATTTCTTTAGGAAAAATACACAGGAATGAGACTGCTAGCTCATATGATAAACGTATTTTCAACTTTATAAAAAGCTACCAATTTGGGCGCAGTGGCTCATACCCATAATCCCAGCACTTTAGGAGGCTGAGGTGGAAGGATCCCTTGAACCCAGGAGTTCGAGACTAGCCTAGGCAACATGGTGAAACTCTCTCTCTACCAAAAAATACCAAAATTAGCCAGGCAGGCTAGGCACGGTGGCTCAGGCCTGTAATCCCAGCACTTTGGGAGGCCAAGGCGGGCAGATCACCTGAGGTCAGGAGATCGAGACCAGCCTGGCCAACGTGGTGAAATCCCGTCTCTACTAAAAATACAAAAATTAGCTGGACATGGTGGCAGGTTCTTGTAATCCCAGCTACTTGGGAGGCTGAGGCAGGAGAATCGCTTGAACCCAGGAGACGGAAGTTGCCATGAGCCGAGATCATGCCACTGCACTCCCGCCTGGGCAAAAAGAGTGAAACTCCTTCTCAAAAAAACAAAAACAAAAAGTAGCCAGGCATGGTGGCGAGGCTAGGGTGGGAGGATCACTTGGGTCCAGAAGGCAGAGGTTACAATGAGCTGAGATTGTGGCACTGCACTCCAGCCTGGGTGACAGTGCAAGACCTTGTCCAAAAAGAAAAGAAAAGAAAAGAAAAAGAAATAAAAAAGAAAAAAGAAGAGAGAAAAAGAGAAGAAAGAAAGAAAAGAAAAGGAGCTACCAAACTTTTCCAGTGTGGCTGTACTTTTTTTTTTTTTTTTTTTTAGAGACAGCATTCACTCTTGTTGCCCAGGCTGAAGTGCAATGGCACAATTTCGGCTCACCACAACCTCTGCCTCCTGGGTTCAAGAGATTCTCCTGCCTCAGCCTCCCGAGCAGCTAGGATTACAGACACGCGCCACCACGCCAGCCTAATTTTGTATTTTTAGTAGAGATGGGGTTTCTCCATGTTGGTCAGGCTGGTCTTGAACTCCCGACCTCAGGTGATCCACTCGCCTTAGCCTCCCAAAGTGCTGGGATTACAGGCGTGAGCCACCGCGCCCAGCCATGGCTATACCATTTTACACTGCCATCAGCAATGTACAAGAGATCTGGTTGCCCCTCATCCTTTTCAGCACTTGTCATTATCAATGTTTTAGAAAAACTTTAGCCATCAGTGTGTAGAGATATCTAATCATACCTTTCGTTTGTATTTCCCTAATGGTTAATGATCTTGAATATCTATTCATGTGCTTATTTGCCATCTGTATTAGATTTGTTTTTAATATATTTTATTCAGTTGTAAGTTTACATAATTTAATTTGTAATAATGGCTGTATTTAACAACTGGCTCGTAAAATTCCTGAAAGTTTCACCACCAGCTATTGCCAGCCAAAGCAAGCTGGCTCCAGCACACCACTTCAAGTGTCTGGCTGAGGTCTCCGTGGCCTCTGGGCAGCACTCAGGCAATGACTGAGCAAAGAGGTGGAATGAGGCCTCACCATTTCCCCCAAAGGCAGGATTCCTTTCTGGACAGCCTTTGCTCAGAGTATCGCCATTTGACAGCTCTCCCTGCCCAATTCTGCCTCTTTCTTTGACAGATGCTGTTCCTGATAAACTTTCCCAACCCTAACTCTCTATGCAGGTTTCCTGGCGAGCCCAGCTAGCACAGAAATTCTGTCCAGCGACACGGCAGCCTTTCTGCCTCTGCCACCGCTCTGATTTCACTGCTACACTCGCTTAGGCCCTTTGAGCTCCTCACCTAGATAAATGCACATCAGCCCAGAGGCACCGCTATCTCAGCGCTCCCGGCCCATAACATTCCTGGAGCCCGGCCAGTGGGTCCCTCAACCCTGATTCACCTATGTGCACTGCTGTGTGGTGAGAGTGGTTCCCTGGGTCATTCTCCAGCACAACCTAAGAGTGCCACACATGCTGGAAGTGCAGAAATCTCAGTGTCCTGAGGAGGTGATGGCTGTGTTTGAGCTCAGTTGGGATGGAATGTCCACGATGGTTTTTTCACATGGCTGGTTGACTAATGCAGATTACTGACCGCGAGCTCAGCTGGGGCTGTTGACTCAGGAGCACCTACACATGGCCTGTCTGTGTGGCTTGAGCTTCTCACAGCCCGGGGCCCCAAGAGTGAACGTTCCAAGAACAAGCCTTTCAAGAGGGAAGAAATGGAATCTGCATTTCTCTCAAGGCCAGACCCAGAACTAACACAGGATCACTTGCAACACATTTTTTATTGGTTAATCAGTCATAGGACGAGTTTTTTTCAAGGGAGGAGGTAATAAACACCAACTCTAAATGGAGAGAGTGAAAAAGAATTTATTGCCATCTTTAATGTGCTACAACATCATTAAAAGACTATAACAGTGGCCAGGTGTGGTGGCTTATCCTGTAATCCCAGCACTTTGGGAGGCCAAGGTGGGTGGATCATGAGGTCAGGAGTTTGAGACCAGGCTGGCCAAGATGGAGAAACCCCATCTCTACTAAAAATACAAAAATTAGTCAGGCGTGGTGGCAGGCGCCTGTAATCCCAGCCACTCAGGAGGCTGAGGCAGGAGATCACTAGGACCTGGGAGGTGGAGGTTGCAGTGAGCTGAGATCATGCCACTGCACCCTAGCCTAGGCAACAGAGCAAGACTCTGTCTCAAAAAAAAAAAGAGAGACAGAGAGACAATATAACAGCAAAGCACTGGAGTATTTTTTCTTTTTTCCTTTTTTTTTTTTTTTCCTGAGACAGGGTCTGGCTCTGTTGCCCAGACTGGAATGCAGTGGCATGATCACAGTTCACTGCAACCTCAACCTCCACCTCTGGGGTTGAAGCAATCCTCCCACCTCAGCCTCCTGAGTAGCTGGGACTACAGGCACACATCACCATGCCTGCCTTATTTTTGTACTTTTTTGGTAGAGACACAGTTTTGCCATGTTGCCCAGGTTGGTTTTGAACTGGGCTCAAGTGATCTACCCGCCTAATCCCAAAGTGTTAGGATTATAGGCATGAGCCACCATGCCCAGCCAGAAGATTTTCAAAACATATATGTTATGGGTTGAATTGTGCCCACCCAAAATTCATATGTCCAAGTCCCAACCCCCCAGTACATTAGAATGCAACCTTATTTGGAAATAGGGTAACTGCAGATGTCATTAGTTAAGATAAAGTCATACTTGAGTAGGGTGGGCCCTCATGTTACAGAATCTTTGAGGTGTCAATTTTCTGGCTGGAAACCTCTTGGCCAGCCTGAGTTATTGTCCTGTGTCCGGGAAGAATGAGGTATGCAAACTAGTGGAGGGTGAACAAGATGAAGATGAGTTTATTAAGTGTTAGAACGGCTCAGAGGAGACCCACAGTGGGTAGCTCCTTTCTGTAGGCAGCTTATCCCGACGTCCGCTGCTTTCAGCAGAAAGGAGGCCCTGGAGAGGGTTGTCTGCAGCTGGTAGTCCGGATGTCTCTGCAGGTCTCTGAAGCTCTCAGCAGAGAGGGTAGCTCCTCTCTGCAGCTGGTCTTCCTGTGCTGTCTTCTCTCGGTTCTCTGCCCCCATCTCTTGCTCTAGCTAAGCCCGGGGCTTTTATGGACCTTGGAGGGGAAGAAATGCATGCCAAATGGTCCATGGGCGACCATGGGCAGGCCTGGAAGAGGAATCATGAGTCCTCACTCCGGTCTGCTCTGTGGGACTGGAAGCCCTGGCCTGAAGGTGGGGCCTTACCAGGGACACGCCCCCTTCCGCCCAGGACTCTGTCTCCCTCCGGCTGCCATTCATGGACTCGAGGCTCAGCCCCAACCCTGCTCCAAGATCTGAGTCGGTACCAGGAGTGGAGAGAGGCCAGGCAGTGAGAGTAGACACCCCTGAGCCTGCAGGGATGATGTGTGGGGGTGGGGGTCGTCTTCCCGGGACCAGAGAGTGCAGGCTACAGAGATGCCCAGGTCCTGTGCCTGGGATAGCAACCAGGGGAGCTCCGGCCCCAGCCAACTCGTAAGGGTGGGGCTCCTGTTTGTCTCTGGCTCCTGTCTGCTCTGTGGAGCAGGAGACCCAGGTCTGCAGCTGCAGGTTGGGTAGCTGTAGCTGCACCCAGGAGGGCAGATCCTGCCTGCTCCTGGCACCCCCACCAAGAGCACAGGCTCAGATCCACAGCCACGGTCTGGGCAGCTGTAGCTCCACTCAGGAGGGCGGGGCTCCTTCCTGTTCCATAGGGCAGGATGCCTGGGTCTGCAGCCATGATTTGGGCAGCTGCAGCCAGTGTGATGCCAGCAGCTGCTGCCATCACTAATTCAGTATAACTGGTGTCCTCATAAAAGGGAAAATTTGGACACAGAGACACGCACACAGGGGAAGTCCATGTGAAGATGAAGGTGGAGATCTATAAGCCAAGGAATACCAAAAATTGCCAGCTAACTCTCAGAAGCCAGGAGAGACACATAGGGCAGATTCTCCCTCACAGCCCTCAGAAGGAACCACTCTGCCAGCACCTTGATCTCAGACTCCTGGGCTCCAGAACTTTGAGAAAATACATTTCTGTTATTCAAGCCATCCAGTTTGTGGTACTTTATTATGGCTGCCTGGCTACCCTAGTAAATTAGTGCAATATATAAAGAATGTCTGCAAAGCAATAAGAAAAAGACAACCCGAGGGAGAAATGAGCAAAGGTATAAAAAAACGCTTCACAAAATAATATATTTAAAAGGTGAATCATATGAAAAATTGCCCAACATCATTAGTTATTAGGGAAATGCAAATTAAACCTCAATAAGATATCACTGCATACGCTTCAGAATAGCTTATCATAAAAATATAGATTTGAAGTACTGGCAAGGATGTAGATAGAGGTAGAGCAAATGGAACTCGCATTGCTCCTAGAAGTATAAATTAGTGCAACCATCTTGAAGAACTGTCAGTATCTACTAAACATGAATATACATATACCTATGACCCGACAATTCCACTCCTACACATAGGCTCAACAGAAATGTGTACATGGGTACACTATGGGACATAATCATAAATGGTTATAGCAGCACTATTCATAATTCCCTCAAACTGGAAACAGTTTAAAGTTCTAGTCACTGTAGAATAGCTACATACATAGTGGTCTAGTCAAAGGAATACTATAGAGCAGTGAAATGAACCAACTATTACTACATGCAGGAACGTGCATGAGTCTAACAAAAATAAATGATGAGTTCCAAACGCAAAGAGTATAGACTGTATGGTTCCATTCACATAAAGTTCAAACAGGCAAAACTACTCTGCGATAACGGAAGTCAGGGTAGTGATTATCTTTGGGGAAGAGAGAGGGTTTGCGACTGGAAAGTGGCACAAGGGGAGACTGGGGGTGACAATGTTCTATTTTTTAAATCTAGATGATATTTTCCTTAGTGAAAATTCATTGAGTTGTACCTTTATTATTTGTGTGCTTTTCTATGAGTGTCAAAATTCAATGAAAAATTTTATTTAAAAAAGTAAATAGCGGGGCATGGTGGCTCACGCCTGTAATCCTAACACTTTGGGAGGCCAAGGTTGGTAGATCACCTGAGGTCAGGTGTCCAAGACCAGCTTGGCCAACATGGTGAAACCCTGTCTCCACTAAAAATACAAAAGTTAGCTGAGTGTGGTGGCACACACCTGTAGTCCCAGCTTCTCGGGAGGGTGAGGCAGGAGAATCGGTTGAATTCAGGAGGCAGAGGTTGCAGTGAGCCGAGATTGAGCCACTGTACTCCAACCTGGGCAATAGAGTGAGACTCCATCTCAAAAAAAAAAAAAAAAAAAAGTAAATAAGGTTGGGTGTGGTGGCTCATGCCTGTAATCCCAGCACTTTTGGAGGACAAGGCAGGCGGATCACCTGAGGTCAGGAGTTTGAGACCAGCCTGACCAGCATGGCGAAACCCCGTCTCTACTAAATATGCAAAAATTAGCCAGATGTGGTGGTAGATGCCTGTAATCCCACCTACTCAGGAGGCTGAGGCAGGAGAATCACTTGAACCTGGGAGGTGGAGGCTGCAGTGAGTTGAGATCATGCTACTGCACTCCAGTCTGGGTGACAGAGCAAGACCTTGTCTCAACAACAACAAAAAAAGTAAATAAGTAAATAAATACATTCCAAAGTATAAGGGGATTTCCACCCACCGATAACTGAAAATTCTAGTCATGCTTTTCACATTTGTAATGATTTATAAATGTGCTCTACTGAAAAACTGCTCTGTTTTTGTAAATAGGAAAGAGGTTGTAAGTTCAATTTTTTATTTGATTATTTGATTACATATATATTTATTTGTGTGTGCATGAAACATTTAATGTTGATTAACTATTTAAAAATTTGCAAAAACAGAGTGAACAAGAGCATATTAAGCAAGGAATTTGACATTAACTTGGGAGGCACCATTGGATGACAGGATTAGCTGTCAAATGCATCTCACCAGCATCAACTTGCCTCCAGTTTCCACATAGACGGCAGCCTATCCTCCAGCCTTACTGAGCGTGGAATTCCTCCAGCCTCAGACTCTGTCTCTCCCTTCCAGGTTACTTCACACATAGCATTCTCTGCTAAGACAGTCCCGTAACTCTTCACCTAGCTAACTCCTTCAGAGTCTAGTTCAGACATCACCTGCTGTAAGTCATCTCCTTTGGTCTCTCTCATAGTCTCTGAGATGGCCCCCAGTGATCTCTCCTCCTGGTGTGCATGCCCTTGTGTAATCTCCTCCCCTTGAGTATGAGCTGGATCTAGCGATTCACTTCTAAAAAATAGAATGTGGCAAAAGCGATGGGATGTTACTTACGAGATTATGTTACAGAAAGACTGACTTCTAGCTCGAGCTCCCTCTCTTCTCTCTGTTTCTCTCTCTCTCAAAGCTCTTGCTCTCATGTGGCAAGAAAATGACAAGTTCAGCCAACAGCCAGTGAGGGTCTTCAGGGTGAAACCTCCTTCGGTCACCAGTGAGATGATTACAGCCCCAGCTGACACGTTGATTACAGTCTTGGAAGACCCTGAGGCACCCAACTTAGCTGTACCAGATTTCTGACCCACAGAAACTATGAGCTAATACATATTTAGGCAGCCAAAATTTGGAATAATTTGTTATAACACAATAGAAAACTAATACAACCCCAACTTTCTTCCCTCCCATTCCAGGTTGGATTTTGTTGTTGTTTTGTTTTTTGTTTTTGAGACAGGATCTCTCTGTTGCCCAAGCTGGAGTGCAGTGGTGCAATCACGGCCCACTACAGTCTCAACTTCCCAGGCTCAAGTGATCCTCTCAGCCTTGGCCTTCCAAGTAGCTGGGTCCACAGGCATGAGCCACCATGCCTGGCTAGTTTTTTGTTCTTTTTTTTTTTTAGATGGAGTTTCGCTCTTGTTGTCCAGGCCGGAGTGCAGTGGTGCACCGCAACCTCCAACTCCCAGGTTCAAGCGATTCTCCTGCCTCAGCCTCCTGAGTAACTGGAATTACAGGCATGCACCACCACGTCCGGCTAATTTTGTATTTTTAGTAGAGATGGGGTTTCTCCACATTGGTCAGGCTGATCTTGAACTCCCAACCTCAGGTGATCTGCCCGCTTTGGCCTCCCAAAGTGCTGGGATTACAGGCGTAAGCCATTGCGCCCAGCCTAGGTTTTTGGTTTTTAAAAAATATTTTGTAGAGGCAGGATCTCACTATGTTACCAAGGCTGATCTCGAACTCTTTGCCTCAAGTGATCCAGCCATCTCGGCCTCCCAAAATGTTGGGATTACAGGCATAAGCCACCTTGCCTGGACCATCCAGGTTGGATTCTTGCCCCTGTAGTACCCAACAATTCTCATGATCACAACATTTATCACACTTTATAGTAATCTAGTGCTTACTTGCTTATCTCTCCAATGAAAAGATCCAGAGATTATGTCTTACAAGCTTTTTCACTACAGCTCCTGGAACTTAGTTGTAATCAATAAGTGGTGGATTAACACATAAAAGAATAAATAGATGATAGCTGTTTAATCTTGGAAAATAACAACCTTTCTGACTCTCTGATTCTTTTTTTTTTTTTTTTAGAGATGGGATCTTGCTATGTTGCCCAGGCTGGAGTGCAGTGGCTATTATTCATAGGCACCATCATAGCATACTGTGGCTTCAAACTGCCAGGCTCAAGTGATCCTCCCACTTTGGACTTCTGAGTAACTGGGACTATGGGCGCATGCATTGTACCTGGCTTTGATTCTTAATCTTCTAATTTTAAAATGATGACAACTAAAAATTGTAGAAACATTTAAGAGACAAAATGATCATGACTTAGTAAGTAATTAGATGTGAGAGGTGACAGAAAAGGAGGTGTCAAAGTTTGGGCAGTTACATATCTCTAAGCGAGAAAAAGAATACCAGAGGAGAGGCCAGTTTAGAGTGGAAGTTGGTGAGTTCAATGCTGGACATGCCAAAATTGAGCTGTCTTTGAACACATCCACCAGGCTGATGGGTATATAAGACCAACTGTTAGAGAGGTATATGGTGGAATAGATTTGGGAGTTAGTTGCACCTAGATGGCAATCAAAGTCACAGGAGAGAAGCCAAAGACTGAGCTAAGCCGTGGTCTGAGAACAGACCCTTGGGGAACATTCTTGTTAACAGGAAGGCAGAGGTGCACATGAAGTGGGGGATGGGGTAGTAGGCAAAGGTCTGTCTAGAGCTGGAAGAGTGTGGTAACCCACATGGACAATGTAGACAGTTTCCTGAAGCAGGGAATGATCAATAACAAATACAGACTGGGAGCAGTGGCTCACATCTTCAATCCCAGCACTTTGGGAAGCCAAGGCAGGTAGATCGCTTGAGCCCAAGAGTTCAAGACCAGCGTGGGCAACAAGGCAAATGAGACCTCATCTCTACAAAAACACAAAAATTACCCAGACATGGTGGCACGTGCCTGTAGTCCCAACTACTCAGGAGGCTGACATGGGAGGATCACTTGAGCCTGGTAGGTGAAGGTTGCAATGAGCTGAGATCGCGCCACTGCACTCCAGCCTGGGTGACAGAGAGATACCCTGTCTCAAAATACAAAACAAAACAAAAAAATTACAGAAGAGATCAAGATATTAACTAAAAAACATCTTGCTATGTTCTGAACGTGTCCTCCTAAAATTCATATGTTAAAACTTAATCACCAATGTGATAGTATTAAGAGGTGCGTGGCCTTTAGGAGGTGATTAAGCATTCAGGGTAGAGCCCTCATGAATGGGATTAATGACTTCAGAAAAGAGGTAGAAGGGAACTGCTTGTCCCTCCATGTCTTCTACCATGTGAGGACACAGAATTAAAGACATGGCCTTGAAGCAAAAACCAGGCCCTGACCAGAAACCAAATCTGCTAGTTCTTTGAGCTTAGACTTTGCCACCTCCAGAACTGAGAGAAATAAATTTCTATTATTTATACATTACCTAGTCTCAGGTGTTTTGCTATAGCAGCAGAAGTAGGCTAAGTCATGTCCCTTGGATTTAGTAACTGGAAGATCACTGAAGTCTGTGGTCCATTGTATTTTTCAAAGATAAACTGCAACAGTATTTCCTATCCCACATGCTCTTCCGCAATGCAACCTCCTCACTCTCCCCTAGAGAAATGGGATCTCTGTGATCTCCTCTTGATTTTGGGTGGGCTTGTGACTGCTTTGACTGATGAAGCATAGTGGAAATGATGCTATAGGACTTCTGAGGCTATAAAAGTCGTAGTGACTTCAGAGTCATAAAAGGCAATGCCACTTCCACCTTGTTTGCTGGAACACTACAGCACACGACATAAGAAGTGAGACCACCCTGAGGCTGCCACACTGTGAGGAAGCCACGCCACACACACAGGCCATGTATAGGTCTCTGGTCGGCAGACCCAGTCTTTGCCTGGGTGCTAGACATGAAAGCGCATGAACCTTCAGATGATGAGTCACCTGCCCAGACAAGGCCCCACGGAGCAGCGATGAGCTGTACTATGTGGCCGATCCAACTTCCCGGCCCTCAGAATCCACGAGCATAAAAAAAGGGTTATTGGCTGGGTACGGTGGCTCACGTCAGTAATCCCAGCGCTTTGGGAGGCCGAGGCAGGTGGATGACTTGAGGTCAGGAGTTTGAGACCAGCCTGGCCAACATAGTGAAACCCCATCTCTACTAAAAAAATACAAAAAATTAGCTGGGTGTGGTGGTGGGTGCCTGTGATCCCAGCTACTCTGAAGGCTGAGGCAGGAGAATTACTTGAACCCGGGAGGCGGAGGTTGCAGTTAGCTGAGATCGCATCGTTGCGCTCCAGCCTGGGTGACAAGTGTGAAACACCATCTCAAAAAAAAAGTGGGGGGGGTGTGTTTTATGCCTCTAAGTTTTGGAGTCATTTGTAATTTGTTACACAGCAATTGTGCTTGAATCTATTACTTCAGAGAAAACAGTTTCCATGGAGTGACCAGGAGAGATACCAGGGTGCAGTGGGATGGGGAATGAGTGGTGAGGAAGTGGGTGACAGCATGAATAGACTACAGTGAGAGGAAACCAAAGTAGAGGGTGGTAGAGGGGTTTTATGGAGGGTTCTTGTCAGATGGTGTAGACTGGACAGATATATAGGCCAAGTGGAAAATGTCAGAAGAGGGGGAGTGTTGAAGAGAAGAGGACGCAACAGACAAGGGCTCCGGAGATGCACCAGTTGAGGAGCTGGCTTGAAGGATCTCCACTGAGACTGGAAGAAAATAACAAGGATTTGTCAGGAGAGGAAGGTACAGTAGGATAGCAGTGCAAGGAGGATGGTGTGGGTGCAGTTCATATGATCACCTACAGGGTCTGGACTTTCAGCCAAGAAGACTGATAGGCTGAAGGAAAAGGAAGGACCAGTGGATGGGGTCTCTTGGAGGTCAAAATATAGTTGTCATGGGCGTGAGGACATGAGATAGCTCAAAGGATGGGAGAATGCAACCAGAAGGGAAGATACTGAACTCTACATGACCCAGTCCTGACTCATGATAAGATCCAGGGTGGGGTCTGGGAGTGGTGGCCGCAGTAAAGTGGAGGTGGAGACTCTTGGAGTTAATGCTGTCCAAGAAGTACAGGCCAATCAGTTGTGCGCCCGGGTATTGAAATCTCTGAGGACTTGAGCTGGAGAGGAAGACCATGAGCCAGGTCTTGAGGGATTCAGTGAGAGGGCACTGGACCATTTTTAGTGTTTAGGAGGTGTATTCATCTGTTCTCACATTGTTATAAAGAAATACCTGAGACTGGGTAATTTAGTGAAAAAAAAAAAAAGGTTTAATAGGCTCACCACGGTTCTGCAGGCTGTACAGGAAGCATGGCAGCATCTGCTTCTGGGGAGGCCTCAGGGAGCTCCTACTCATGGCAAAAGACAAAACAGGAGCAGGCAACTTATATGGCAGGAGCAGAAGCAAAAGAGATGAGGGGAGGTGCTACACACTTTGAAACAACCAGATCTCACGAGAACTCAGTATCTCGAGACCAGCACCAAGAGCATGGTGCTGGATCATTCACGAGGAACTCACCACCATGATCCAATCACCACCCACCAGGCCCCACCTCCAACACTGGAGATTCCAATTCATCATGAGATTTGGGCAGGGACACAGATCCAAACCATATCAGGAGGACAGTGATTGGATGGCATTTGGCTCAAAGAAAGAGTTGAGCAACAATGTGGAAGTGACAAGAGGGAGGTGAGACAAGCCAGCCACCGTTTCTGCCTCAGAGTCGTGGAGTGTGGGTGAGCAACTTTCTCCTTCAGGGCTGCAGAGGAAATGCAGACTTCTGTGAAGGCAAAAGATGATGATCTGGAGGAAAAAGGAAGTGTGTTCACAATGGATAGAGGGTTCCAGAGAGTGTCATGGCTAAATAGGTTTTGAAGCTGGAGTGAGAAAGAAATACAAGGAGGGAAAGGAATGGTATAGAAAGGCTGGGGGAAGACAAGATGTGAGGTTGAGGAAGGGCCTTTTTTTTTTTTTGAGACACAGTCCTGCTCTGTCACCCATGCTGGAGTGCAATGGCGTGATCTCAGCTCACTGCAACCTTCGCCTCCAGGGTTCAGGCAATTCTCCCACCTCAGCCTCCTGAGTAGCTGGGATTACAGGTGCGCACCACCACACCCAGCTAATTTTTGTATTTTTAGTAGAGATGGAATTTCACCATGTTGGCCAGGCTGGTCTCGAACTCCTGACCTCAGGTAATCCACCTGCCTCAGGCGTGAGCCACTGAGCCTGGCCAAGGGGAAGGGCCTTTTTTGTTACAAGACCCTTGCTCTGGGCAGGACCTCTATTTTTTTTTAACTTTTATTTTAAGTTCAGGGGTACAAGTGCATGTTTGTTACATAGGTAAATTGTGTCATGGGGGTTTGTTGTACAGATTATTTCATTACCCAGGTATTAGGCCTAGTACTCATTAGTTATTTTTCCTGATCCTCTCCTCCTCCCACCCTCCACCCTCCGATATGATAGGCCCCAGTGTATGTCGTTCCCTTCTACGTGTCCATGTGTTCTCAAGATTTAGCTCCTGCTTAGAAGTAAGAACATGTGATATTTGGTTTTCTGTCCTGCAGGGCCTCTCTTAAGATATTCAGAACAGAGGAAAAAGCAGGAGTCAGATGGGTCTTGAGTGACTCTTTCTAGGCCAGTGTCCTTGTTTTCCAAGCCCAGTTCTCTTCCCAACCAGGCTTCTCCCCAGGAGCCTGGAAGCCCCTACACCTGGAGGAGCCAGGCCAAGGCTGGGTGGCTGCCTGCCTGCCAAGAGCTCTGTAGAGCGGGTGGTGGGTAGTGGATGGGGGTGGCACTTGACTCTGAGACCCTTCCAACAGCCTGGGCATCCTTGACTCAGGAAGTTACACAGAGCAATGGACCTTCCTGTTAGGACTGTTTTACTATAAATGAAACAGGAAAATATGAGAGAGTTCTTGAACTCTCCTGAGAGGAAGACAATAACAAACCATCTGACCACCCAACTGCGGCTCATTTTAAATAACTTTCTACGGCTATTTTAAGACAGAAATGGATGTTCTCCTATTAATAAGCCTGGCTAAGTAAGGCTGATCTGCAGCCAGGGTGATTCTGGAAGCCGCCTTCCCCACAGAGTCCCCGAGGGCGACAGACAGAGGGGCATGTTCTTGTCGATGGACAGGTGGTCATTTCGGGCAGAAAATTCTATAGGGGAAGAGACTCCTCAACCTCTTATGCCTGCTCTAGCCCTTCTTGGAGGAGCTCAAAAGCAGAATTTCTGTGGCTGAAAGGAGGATTTCCCCGGGGCCAGGCATTGCCTCTCCCAGGCTCCGCCTTGACCCTCCTGGACACTCCCACAGCCTAAGGAAGGAGGTTCTATTCTTATCCCATTTTATAGATGTGAAAACAAAGACATGGGAGGGTCCATTCTTCTCCAAGTTCTCACAGTTAGAAAGCAAAGCTGCGAATTAAGACGGTTGTAAGTCACCACTCCCCACCGTGCCTGCCCTCCTGAGGCACGATTTAGATGCTGCCCAGGCCTTTGAAGCCAACGTCTTGCTTTGCCTGGGTGGTGGTGGGAGGTGGCTGATCGTCACTGCTGGACTCTCTCTTTCTTGCTCACTTGGCCTTTCAGTGTCCTTGTTGTAACTGAAAGAGCCATCATGGGCTGATGACCAGGTCCCCTTCACCCCAGAACCATTTTGTGGAAGTGGTCACTGCCCGGCTCCCCTCCCCTCCTGTCCCATCAGACACTCAGTCACCGAAGGAGAAAGGGAGGAAGGGAGAGCCTGGGGCAAGGACAGAGGCGCCAGCCGGACCTCATGGCCTCTGTCTGTGTCACTGCCTTTCTCCTGCCTTTCCCAGTCTGACTTCTCACTGTAAACCTTCTACTAGCCAGTTCTCTGCGTCCACCGTCTCTCTCTTCCTCATAGGCCCCCCAGCTCTAGCTCCACCATCTGGAATCTTCTGAGGAGTTCCTGTGGCCTGCAGCCCCGCAGCGGACAGCCTGCGTATCTCAGCATTTCTTGATTCAAATTCCTGAGGCAGGAATCTGATTGGCTCAGCTCCCTTTTTGTGCTGGGCCACAGATCATAGGTTGCTGGCCAGCCTGAGTTGGCCGTCCACGGACAGCCAGATTTGAGTAGGACAAAACACGGCTGAGGAATGTCCCCTCCTTTCAGCCAAAGTTGTTTGTTGAATTGTTCCTTTTAGAAGGGACAATGGCCAACATTTGTACTGTGCTTCTAAAGCCTCTGCTGGCCTGAGGCAGGAACATAGTCTTTTGGGTCCTTTATAAATAACTGCTAGAAACAACAACTTATAATACAAAGGCTCTCACTCCAGTTTCACGACGGCGTACCCCCTTCTCTTTCAAACTCCTCCCCTCGCCCCAAATCTGTCTCCGGGAGCCCCCACTGGTGACTCAGGGGTGAGTCCAGTCTGCAGCCCACTGCCTCCCACCGCAAATACTGCTGGCCCCACGACCTTTGACACTTGGATTTTGGCAGCAGTCACTCTATCTCCCGGCCCCAGAGTTGCCTCTGCCGGCACCCTCAGCATCCCTAAGCCCTGCCGTGATTCAAGGAACAACCACGGGGAGAGTTCTTCTCCCTGTTTGCGGGTGTTACCTCCTATTAAATAGGATTTCAATACTCGGGCCCCGATGTTTTAGGGGCTTGAATGCCTAGTTTTTGCTCGAAGGCCACAATGCCCAGGATCCAGCACAAATGCCGTGTTGCCAGGACTGGGGATGCTGGGGCAAAGTTAAGGGGGGGACAGCAGGCTTTCCTCTGCCTTGGCCTGGGGGTGACCACGCTTGACTCGATTCGCCTGGGAGAAGTTATTTCCCCACAGACTCCTTGGTCTCCTGGGCCGTAGACTTGGGTGGGCCTCCCCAGAAAGTCTGACCCTCAGGGGTGAAGGTACTTAGCATGGAGCACCCCCTCACCCAGTATCCCCCACCTGGCAGTGGAAATAGTCAGGACCGGTTTTTCACTCTACATACAACCTGGTGTGAGAGGGAGAGACCAAACAGCATGGCAGTGCAGCCAGGGGCCCGGGCCCTGGGGGCAAACAAGCCTGTTGTCTCATGCCAGTGCCTCCTCTCCAGTGGGCTGTTTGGCTTCTCTGAGCCTTGGTTTTCTTATCTGTAAATGGGGAATCATCTTTCCTCATGGGGTTGTTGTGGGAATTAAACTGAATGAGGTAATGCACCTAAATAAAGCACCAGAACCTATTCCGGTCCCTGGTGAGACCTGTATGGATGGGGATGCTATTAATAGTATGACCCTGAGAACTGAAGTCAGATTTGGCCACGTGCGTGAGGCCCAGTGATCTCACTATAGCTGTCATAGGTATTGCCTCCCAGGAGGAGCAGGATGGAGACCCTTGGGATGAAGAATACCGTGTGACCTGTGTCCCAGCCCCAGGGCTGCTGGGAAGGCGATGAGTGGAGAGGGAGGTTGGCCTTTAAGTTTATACATGTCTCCTTCCTGTACTCCCTGTCTGCCTGGTCTTGGGGTCACATGAGAAGTAGAAACAGGGTAGGAGACATAGGGTGAGGAAGCATGAAGCGATGGGATGCTGACAGCGGTAGACCTAGGGTAATGGGTTAGGACTTCAGAGGTGCACTATGCATCTTACTGGGTTGATTGCTCCCTGGCAGCCAGTCCTTTATAAGGGACATGAGCCTATCCCTTGGATATCAACTAGGGATGGATGGTACGGACTTGATGTTATACCTAGGAATACATTTTCAGGGGACACATTGCCTGCATTGGAATCCCAGCTCCACCAATCACAAGCTGTTTGACCTTGGACCAATGTCTTAGTCCATTTCTGCTGATATCACAAAGTACCTGGGTGGGAGCCGTGGTTCACACCTATAATCCCAGCACTTTAGGAGGCCAAGGCTGGAGGATTGCTTGAGCCCAGGAGTTTGAGACCAGCCTGGGCATAGCAACATAGCAAGTGAGACCTTGTCTCCACCAAAAATTTAAAACGTAGTTGAGCTTGGTCATGCATGTCTGTAGTCCCAGCTACGTGGGAGGCTGAGGTGGGAGTATCGCTTGAGCTCAGGAGTTCAAGGTTATGGTGAGCTATTATTGTGCCACTCTACTCCAGCCTGGGTGACAGAGTAAGACCTCATCTCAAAAACAAAACAAACAAAAACTGAAAGACAAAAAAATTCTGAGGCTGGGGAATTTATAAATAACAAAAATGTATTTCTCCCAGTTCTGGAGACTGGGAAGTCCAAGATCAAGGTGCTGGCAGATTCCGTGTCTGGTGAGGGCTGCTGTCTGCTTCCAAGATGGTAATTCTTGCTGCCTTCTCACATGGCAGAAGGGGCCAACAGCCAACAGCTCCTCAAGCCTCTTTTATAAGGACGTTAATTCTTCTATTCATGAGGGCTCCACTCCTGAGGGCCTCACTCACCTCTTTTTTTTTTTTTTTTTTTTTTGAGATGGAGTCTCGCTCTGTCACCCAGGCTGGAGTGCAGTGGTGTGATTTGGCTCACTGCAACCTCCACCTCCTGGGTTCAAGTGATTCTCATGCCTCAGCCTCTTGGGTAGCTGAGATTACAGGTGCCCACCACTACACCTGGCTAATTTTTGTATTTTTAGTAGAGACGGGATTTCACCATGTTGACCAGGCTATCTCAAACTCCTGACCTCAAGTGATCCCCCCATCTTGGCCTCCCAAAGTGCTGGGATTACAGGTGTGAGCCACTGTGTCCAGCACTCTCACACACCTCTTAATACTATCATACTGGTGATTACATTTCAACATATGAATTTTGGAGGGACACCTTCAGACCACAGCAGCCAGTTCCTCCAAGCCTCAGGTTCCTCATCTGTGAAATGGGAGTCACAATAGTACCTTTCGTGTAAAACTGTTATGACCAGTTAATCAGGTAATACACATAAAGTGCTTAAAACAGCGCCTGGCACATGGCAAATGTACTCGTTATTTTTATTGAACTCACCTGTGTCTCACCTTCTCTACATAGATTGCAAGTTCCTAAAGGCCCTTTAATTTTTTGTTTTTCTCATTATAGACCAGTGTTGATGATGGGAAAATGAATGAGTGAAAAATAAACTTGCTTACAAATTTCCAGTGAAGAAGAGTTTATTAACAGTGCTTAGACATGTGTGGTTTTATGCATTTAGAGAGGCCCATCCCCTCAGTGTGATGCAATGTGACACAGACCTACACCCACAACTTTCCAAACTCCCCTCCCATACTCTCCGCCACCTCCCATTCCCATATCCCTACCCACATCTACCCACCCAGAGGCCCACTCCCATTTCACGGTACCTCCCATACACACATCCCACCCCACTTCCATACCCCTCACACACAAACACACACGGCCCGTCACCGCACCCCATATCCACACACCCACATCCATTTTCCCCACACGCTCCCCTCTTTACACCCATCCACACAAGGGCATGTGTGGGCACACACTCGTGCATACACACACACTCTCTCTCTCTCTCTGTCTTTCTCCCATCCTCAAGTAATCTAGGAAAAATCTTTTCCTTCTATATCCCTCCTTAGAGGAAGTCAGGAAAAGAAAACCTGGCCTGCTGGATGTTCTGGGTCTTCAGCCTCTTACCCATTTCTGCCCCTGCTCTCCTTCACATCTTCCACCCTCTCATTTGAAAGAACAAACCCTGGGTGGTCTGGACCTGAGTCTCTCTGAAATGATGCCATGGTTCAGAGGTCACCAAGAATAGGAGTCTTCTTCCATTTCCTCCTGATGGGGAAATTCATTTCCTTTTTACAAATACCTGGAGGGAAATGATTCTCTTCTCAATCCCAGAGGAGTACAGCCAGGCCTGCTACAGAGCAACTCAGCTACATCTGGCTTTTCCCCCTTCAGGGAAAATTCTAACCACTCTTAGCTCATCTCTGCAATGATTTTTGCATTGCCAAGGGGAGAGAGAGGAGAAAACTGACATATGTAACATCTTCTATTTGAGTGACATCATTTAAAGCTCATAACAATACAAAGTTGGATAGTCCTCCATTGTACAAATGAGGACACTGAGCACAGAGGTGTTTGGTAACTTGTCCATGTCACACAGTAAATAAATGATGGTGCAAAGATGCAAATACTTGTAACTCTGAAACTGCAACTAAAAAAGGGAAAGATTCTTTCCATAATCTTCAGTCTAAAATGGGTGACTCTGCTGCTCTAGAGAACAGCTTTGCCAGACAATGGCCTTGTCTTACATTTGCCCAGTGACATGCACAACCCTTCCTATGAGGGACCTCAACAAGAAAGCGCAAGTGACATGGCAGCTCTGCATTTTTAGGGAGATGGACCCACTTCCTTTTGACTCTGGCAAGGAGCTTCTCCATCCATCTACCCATCCATCTATCTGACTTGTCTATCCATTCATTCAGACCATCTGCCCAGTCCATCTGGCTCCAGTCTGACCGGTCCTAATTCATCCATCCATCCACATTCCATCCATTTTGTTCAAGCATGGACCATCCAAGAATTATCTACCCATTTGCTCTTCACCAAATTGCACCGCCCAGCCACCCATGCATTCATCCACTCACCCACCTATCTATTCATCCATTCACTTATCCACCTATCCATCCACCCATTCACCCACCCATCCATCCACCTATCCATCCATCGACCCATCCATTTATTCATCTAACTAAAACTTTTCTGAGCTTCGATTTGCTTATTTATAAAATGGAGAAAGTTGATATGAGGTTTAAGGGATATAGAACATGTTAAATACCTGACATATAATAGGTTCATAATGTTTATGCAATGGATGTCTTTTGCCTTATTAAGGAGTCAATTTCAGGGCAATTTTATTCCTGTGGCCCAATCATGTTCCACAAACTGTCCTCTGGTTTATTGCTTTGGGAACCTGGAGTGATGGGGGTGTGCTGGGTCCCTTTAATTACCTGATGAGTCTCTCTGGCTCTTGGTTGTCCACGAAGAACAATAAGAAAATCCCAGGGAGAGACAGTGGGCAGAGGACCATGAGTAAAGTGAACAAAAGCAGGAGCAGCCACAGGCCTCCCCTCACTGGAGTCAGGTGTGGGGAAGGTGGCTGGGAAGCAGGAAGTTGAGGTTAGCTTCCCAACCTTCCCTGTAGTCTCTCTCAAGAGGAGGAAGCTTATCTAATGTGGAGCAATAAAAATCCTCATGTGGGGCTTTGATGTATCTTCTCTGTAGGGAGCTGGGGCCTAGTTCCAGGGGGAAAAGAAGATGAAAAGCTTAAGGCCTGGGTTTGGGCTGCTATGAAGGAAGCTGGGAAGGCTGTGACCTGGGCTGACTCCTGAAGATGATGGCAGTGAAAATGATTATACCTGACATTTGTACAGCTGTTCACAGTTTGCACAGGGTTTGCACATGTGCATGTGCCATGCCATCACACCCCTGTGTGTCAGGAAAGACAGGCTTTTTTTTTTGAGATGGAGTCTCCCTCTGTCACCTAGGCTGTAGTGCAGTGGCGCAATCTCGGCTCACTGCAACCTCCCCATCCCGGGTTCAAGCGACTCTCCTGCCTCAGCCTTCCGAGTAGCTGGGAGTACAGGCGCCTGTCACCACGCCCGGCTAATTTTTGTATTTTTAGTAGAGACGGGGTTTCACCATGTTGGCCAGGCTGGTCTCAAACTCCTGACCTCAGGTGAGCCGCCCACCTTGGCCTCCCAAAGTGCTAGGATTATAGGGGTGAGCCAGCATGCCCGGCCAAGACAGGCATTTTTATATTCATTATAAAGACGAAGAAGCTAACACTCACTGTGACAACTGGCTACCCCCCAGGGCACCCAGGCTCCACCTCTGCTCTCCTGACTTTGCCTCCAGAACCCTCTCCACCAATCTGGAGGTCCTGTTTTGACATGGCCCCTAGACACTGGGAGAGAGTTACTTCACCATGTCCTGGGCAGCCTGTGACTTCCAAAATTGTGTGGAGAGAACTCTCTTAGTTTGGTTGCTGTTGTTGTTTAAGTTTTAAATTAATTAATTCGAATGGATTTTTACAGAGTACCTGCCACATGCCTGGGAGCTTGGCATTGAGTGGAGTGAACTAACCCAATGCGGGCGGTTGCAATTCAGTGGATGGGAGCCAGGATCCGGGAACTGGCTGCTCTGGAAGCATGGAGTTACCCTGCCAATAACATCCCAAAAGTGATTCAGCAGCTGACAGGTAGGAGGGATTCAGGCAAAGAAAGAGAAGAGGGTCCTGGGAAGAGGAAACCCCTCTTGCAAACACCAGGATGCAAAGAAGTGGGTGAGTTTGGCAAACTGAAGGAGGTTCAGTAGCTGGAGGGAGGGGCAGCAGGAGGCTGGAAGAAGGGGAACGGGGAGTGCTGAGACCCCAGGCTGGAGGAGGGCAGGGACCAACGCTGGAGGACCTCAGAGATCACATTGAGGAGTTGGTCTTCATCCTAGGAGCGATGGGAAGCCCCTGGAAGGTTTTAGCAGGAACTTTAGATGGCTACATTTGTGTCTGACTGAAGTGTAAAGAATGGGTTGGAATACAGGAGAAATGAAGGCCTGTGCCAGTAGATTTTTGTTTTTCTTTTTAAAACATGTCTTCACCACTAGATTGAGAACACTTGAAAGTTAGAGAATGAGTCAAAAAAAATATGGTCTTGAGATGTTCAGGGCTCCCACTGAAGCATGCTTCTGGGAGAGACAAGTCTTTACAATCTGCTAGGTTGGGTGCCCACCATGTGCCAGGCAGAGCTTAAGTAGACCCAGGCCCATCCCCAAGGGGCCCACAATCCAGTGTAGTATTATAGAGAAGGAAGCCCCATCGAGGAGTGTGCACCAAATCCTCTGCAAGCACCCATACGGGCATGACGGGGTCCACAGAGACCAGGAAGCCTTCTCAGGGGAGGTAACGTCTGAACTGAGTCTTGAAGCATGGAGAAGAGTTTGTTGGTGGTGGCTAATTTTTGGTCAAAGAACAAAGATCTCAACTTTCCTAAAGGCCAGTAAAGCGAGAGGTTATTTCTGTCCCTTTCTAAGGAGAAAATCTTTTCAGGTAGGGCCGGCAGGGTCAGTGATATGAATATCATCTTCACAGCAGAGCTGATCGAAGCTGGTGGATGTTCAGCGGCATGCTGGGAGACTTTGTCAGGACCACCCCATGCCTGAATTCCCCACCCATCTTGTCCCACCTCAGCTCCAACCTGACAGCACTGGGACTTCAGTCTGTTCTGTCCTGACACATTGTTAACATAAACATGTGAAGGAAACTTGGTAGAGCATTGCCATTAAGAGCAGATGGAGGCCGGGCACCGTGGCTCACGCCTGTAATCCCAGAGTTTTAGGAGGCCAAGGCGGGCGGATCACTTGAGGTCAGGAGTTCAAGATCAGCCTGGCCAGCATGGTGAAACCCTGACTCTACTAAAAATACAAAAATTAGCCGGATATGGTGGTGAGCGCCTGTAATCCCCGCTACTCAAGAGGCTGAGGCACGAGAATCGCTTGAACCTGGGAGGTGGATGTTGCAGTGAGCCGAGATTATGCCACTGCACTCCAGCCTGGGCGACGGAGCAAGACTCAGTCTTACAAAAAAAAAAAAGAGTGGATGGACCTGGCTTCACATCAGGGCTCTGTCACTCGAACTTGCTAGGCAAGTCACCTTGACTTCCCTAGACCCTCAGTTTCCTCATCATATAATAAGAGTAATAGCAGTGCATTCCTGCATCATGACATTGGCGGGAAGATTCCTGTACCAGTTGTGCAGTCATGGGGTCTCAGCTCCAAACTCTTCTGTACTCTGCTTTGTGCTGCTGGGCCTGGGGCTCTACAAACCCCATTTCTATTCAGCCAGGTGACTCCCTCTGAAATTCTGCCAGTCGGGGTGCTAGAGAGAGCCATGCAATTGGAGGGGAAAACAGACTTGCCCCTTCTTATATGTGTCCTGTGGGCTTCTAGTCTATTTTCCTTCTAGGAGCAGCACCTCATCCGTGCCTTTTAACCCTGGCAGCAGCAGCAGGGCTTCCCCATAGCAATAGCTGAAGCCAGTTTGCAGTTTTCCCAACGCTAATGGAACCAGCTTCACCACATCCAACTCAGAGACATCAGCACCAGACTAGCAGTGTCCCCTCCTCAGGGCTCTGAGTTTCAGCTCAGAGTCCCCCCTTGAAGCACATCTAAATGTTCATCATTCTAACTTTTCCCCAGTGAGCCCCATTCCTAGGATGATCGCTACTTCCTACTGTTGCTGTCTCCATTATTCCTTATAGCTCTTGTTTGTGTGAATATAGCCTGAAGGTTTGTGTCCCTCCTAAAATTCAGATGTTGAAATCCTAACCCTCAAAGTGGTGGTATTAAGAAGTAGGGACTTTGGGAGGGGACTAGGTCATGAAGGTGGACCCCTCATGAATAGGATTAGTGTCCTTAAAAGAGACCTCAGAAAGCTACCTTGCCCCTTCCACTGTGTGAGGGAATGTGGAGAAGGTGCCATCTATGAGCCAAAAAGCAGGACCCTCACCAGACACCGAATCTGCTGGCACCGTCATCCTGGACTTCCTAACCTCTAGAACGGTAATAAAGAAATTTCTGTTGTTCATGAACTATCCAGTTTATGGTATTTTGTTGTAGCAGCCCAAATAGACCAAGTTAGTTCTTGTTTTTTGTCAGTTACCTAGTTAACAACTTTATACCTATTTAGCAATCCTTTACATGACATTCACTTTGTGCAAGAAACCGATGTGGTCTGTATCTCCTGACTGTCATAACTAATTAAGATGTTTGTAAAATGTTTGGTTTGTACTAAACTCTCAATAAAAACTTCGTGTTATTATGCCTTTATGCCTAATGTTTATTCACTTATTCATCTAGGTTGGTTTCCTGTGATGTTTCAGGCCCCGTGTGAGGCACTGGGGTGCAGAGCTGCAGAAGACACCGTCCAGGCCTGATGGATGTCACAGTCGGCGTGGAGGAGACCACCGAGGACAAAGAGCACCTGGAAGAGTTCTTGGGTACCTCCTCCCAGAAACTCTCTTTGCTGGCTTCACTGCCCAGTTGCTCCCAGATCTCCCAGAATCCTGATGTCCAGCCACACGAGCATTCCCTGTCTGTCACATTTTCAAATACCTGTGGTTGACAGACCTCCACAAATAATACTTATGGTGAGGATAACTGGATAGTATTTGATGTTATTAGTATTATTTGCACATCTTACCATCCTTCTTGGATGGCAAATTACTCAGGACTAATTTCCCCAAATGGCTTATTTCTGTATCAGCTTAAAGGCCCAGCACAGTGCCTAGGACATGAGAAAATATCAAAAAACAGATGGCGAATGAACTAATTCATCTAACAAATATTCCTTGAGCTTTTACTCCAAAGCAGGCACTAAGCCAGGTATCAGGGACGCAAGAAGAAAGAAAACCAACGGGGTCCCTGCCCCTAATGAATGGATGTCTGATTCGCTGGCTGAAACTGGCCAGCCTCGGAGGACCCACACCTCCATGGGGCTGGAAGTGGTACCATCATCTTGGTGTGACACAGGCTTTCTGGATGTCCTCTGCCTCCTTCCTGTGGAGCTGGCTGAGCTCTGGGGAGATGGCTGCCCACTGTGGTTTACCTGATGTCCTGAACACTCTGAGCTGGCGTCCAAAGGCTATACTTAAATAGCAAACATTTGCATTTTTAATGTTGACTGGAATTGGAAAGGCAGTGATAACCTTTCCAAGCTGATATTGGTTTTTACATGATTGAAACAGGCTGGGCCTGAGGCATTTCTTAAATGGAAAATTTGAAGTATTTTCAATATCAGTGAGAGTGCAGAACCATCTTGAAACACTGCGCCTGTTTGGATTTTCAGAAAATGTCACCTCCCTCCCTTGAGCACACTCAGCACCTTCGCCCTGTTCACATTCCAGGGTCATTTCTTCATTGGGTCCTCCTAACCTCTGACAGGGTAGACAGCCTGAGGCCTGCCAGGCATGTGTCACTGGCCAGGAAGAGTTTAGGGAAGTCCAGAGGGCAGTAGAAAGGGCTCTGGCCTTAGAACTGGCTCCAAGTACCTTCCCTACACCTCACTACCTGGGTCTCTCTAAGCCTCCTTTTCTCACCTGTAACGTAGTCATACAAATGTCTGTTTCATGGTGTATTCGTTCATTTCCACACTGCTATAAAGAAATACCTGAGGCCAGGCACAGTGGCTCATGCCTGTAACCCTAGTACTTTGGGAGGCCGAGGCAGGCAAATCACCTGAGGTCGAGAGTTCGAGACCAGCCTGACCAACATGGAGAAACCCCGTCTCTACTAAAAATACAAAATTAGCTGGGCATGGTGGTGCACGCCTGTAGTTCCAGGTACTCGGGAGGCTGAGGCAGGAGAATCGCTTGAACTCGGGAAGCAGAGGTTGTGGTGAGCTGAGGTCACGCCATTGCACTCCAATCTGGGCAACAAGAGCAAAACTCCGTCTCAAAAAACAAAAAAAAAGAAAAGAAAAAGAAATATTTGAGACTAGGTAATTTATAAAGAAAAGAGGTTTTAATTGACTCACAGTTCTGCATGGCTGGGAGGCTTCAGGAAACTGACAATCATGGCAGAAGGTGGAGGGGAAGCAGGCACCTTCTTCACAAGGTGACAGGAAAGAGATAGACAAGGAAGGGGAACTGCCAAACACTTATAAAACCATCAGATCTCGTGAGAACTCACTCACTATCATGAGAACAGCATGGGGGGACCACCTCCATGATCCCATCACTTCCCACCATGTCACTGCCTTGACACGTGGGGATTACAATCCAAGATGAAATTTGGGTAGGAACACAGAGCCAAACCATATCACATGGATTTGCTGTGCTGTTCAAATGTGCTCATCTGTAAAAATGCTTACCACCTCACCCTGGCACTTTGCTAATGCTCAAAGGTCATTAGTTCTTGTCCCTATCCTGGCAGTGACCTGCCTAAGGTAACACGTCAAAATCAAGTGAGAACTCTAGGCTCCTGGCTCCCAGACCTCTTTCCAAGAGGCTGGCGGACACAGATACATTAAGACATGCACAGCTGGGTTAAAGCAGAAGGACTCATTTCCATCATTACTGTATTCTGACTACCATCATTAACAAAATATGCCGTGACATCCTGTCTGAAGACTTCTTGGCAACTGTATTTTCCTCCTGTTTTTGTTGTAGTAAAAGTTGTTGTGATTGAAAACCCATGTCCAAAGTCAATGTAGCCATTTCTGGGTCTAAACTAAATTAAACACAACTTAACTAGCCCCCACCAACAAGGTTTTCACATTCATGGGTCCAGTGTAATACATGTATTGAAGCAAAACCAGCAACATAGGACATTCTGACACAGCACGAGGGAGTACATGAGGAGATGAGGGCTGGAGGAGGGAGGAGGAGGATGGGGGGAGGATGAAATGGGAGGAGGAAAGGAAGGGTGGAGGAGGGGGAGGGTGGAGGGGAGGAAGAGAGGGAAGGGGAGTGGAAGAGGAATGGAGGGGTTGTCGGGGAGAAGGAAGAGGGGGGGTGGAAGGAGGGGAGGGGGGGGAAGGGGAAGGAGGGGATGGGAATAGAGAAGAGGAATGATGAAGAGGGAGGGAGAAGGAGGAAGGAGGGAGGAAGGAATGGAGGGGGGGTGGAAGGAGGGAAGGAAGGAAGGGGGTGGAGGAAGGGGAAGGAAGGAAGGAGGAAGGGGAGGAATGGAATGGAATGGAATGGAATGGATAAATGGAATGGTGGAAGGAGCCAATTTCGCCTTTCCAGCCGAGACTCACCAGCACTCCTCAAGTCTATGGCCCTCCGCTTATCGCCTCCAGCTCTCTAATACGACTAACTCTTGGTCTTCCTTCTCCTCTCTTACAGGAATTCTTCTTGTGGATCATACTTTCAGGCCCCTGGATATTCCAAGGTAACCCTCAATCTCAGGATGATTAATTCAATCACATTCCTGCAAAATCTCTTTGTCATATAAGGCAGGATTTACAAGTGTCAGGATTAGAATATGGACATCTTTGTGGGGACCATTATTTGCCAAACCACAGACATAAAGATGAGGGGAAAGGGAAGGGGGAAAGGAGAGGACAAAAGAGGCAAACTACTTTCCAGAGCATTCTCATTCATGCACATCCTGCATGTGTCTATCTAGGCTGAAGTCCATCTGTGATATTTGCATATTCTGATGGAAGAGGAAAAATTTTCTGAGAGAACCAGTGCTTGAGCACTTTTTCAATTTAGTTCAACTCAATAACATTATCATTTAAAATGTGGATGTGATCATTTCATTCCCTGCTTAAAATAGATGCATGGATCTCCTTCACAAACCTACTGCAAAAACCCCAAAACCATCAACACACAAAACACACACAAGCAAACGTCCTCACCGCCAACCCAATCTACCTGGATCCACCCTTGCACTTTGCAATCCTTGGCTCCAGTTCTGCTGCTGAACCCATGGCTCATGATAGCAGGGAGGGCATCATCTCTACTCTATGGACACTGGGCAAAACATGTTCTTTCTCCTCCCTGCTGTCTCTGCCAGCCTGCTAGACTGATGCTCTTTCTCATCTGTGACTAGCATTTTGATGACATCTGTTTTTCTCAGAGATGGTCTCGGGTTGTGCCGCTCTCTCCCCAACTTTCTGTCCACTGTATTCCCCATAATCACGGTGATTCTCAAACTCCCAGTGGAGGAAAGACTAGTAACATTTTTGCCTTGTGTGTGTGTTTTGTTTGTTTATTTTCTGAGATGGAGTCTCACTCTGCTGCCCAGGCTTGAAATCGTAGTGGCACAATCTCGGCTCACTGCAGCCTTTGTGGCTCCTGGCTCAAGTGATTCTCTTGCCTTAGCCTCCTGAGTAGCTGGACAGGCACGCCACCATACCTGGCTAATTTCTGTATTTTTAGTAGAGATGGGGTTTCACCGTTGTCCAGGCTGGTCTCGAACTCCTGACTTCCAGTGATCCTCCACCCCAACCTCCCAGTGCTGGGATTATAGGCGTGGAGCTACCATGCCTGGGCTAAGACTAGTATTTTTATGTTGCTGCTTTAGTTTTCATTTTAAAAATTTCCAATCCATTGCCTACATGATGATTTTTGTAAAATAAAAATGAAAGACATAGGTGCAAAATATAAGCCTTTGTCTTGTTAAAAAGAAAAAGCAGACATAAAAGCAAGCTTTATTTTATTATTATAGTCAAATTGCTGTAAGGATTTCTAAACCCTTACTCTCAATTTCTGTACTTCTATCTTCTTTGACCTCAGGAACAAGCCAGACCACACAGGTCTCTTGGGCTGCACCCTGAAGGAGCACTGTCCTCAGGACCCTGCATGGACTTCTAGACTTCCTGGGCTGGGGCTGCTGGATAGCTACTATATGGAACCCATTTTGAATTTCCTGCCAAGTGCTCTGCCAGGTCTCCGGAGGGATGGGATGAGCAAAACAGTGGTCCTGTGGAGAGGCCCTCAGAATGAGGGAGGTCCCTTCTGGTGATGCTCTCACAGGCAGATGTGGCTGTGGTCCCAGCGCTGTGCCATCATCTAAGCAGCTTCAGGACCCTGGGCGTCACTGAATGTGCCCTTGACTCCAAAGCTAGATCAAGGATCCGTTTTTGTTTGTTTGTTTGTTTGTTTGTTTTGAGACGGAGTCTCACTCTGTCACCCAGGCCGAGTGCAGTGATGCACCCCAGCCCACTGCACACATCCCCTCCCAGGTTCAAGCAATTCTCCTGCCTCAGCTTCCTGGAGTAGCTGGGATTACAGGCGCCCACCACCACACCTGGCTAATTTTTTGTATTTGGCAGAGATGGGGTTTCACCATGCTGGCCAGGCTGGCTTTGAATTCCTAACCTCAAGTGATTCACCAGCCTTGGCCTCCCAATGTGCTGGGATTACAGGTGTGAGCCACCACACAGCCTAGACCAAGGTTCTTAAGCTCTGTGCCATGGACTGCTTTGATAGTCTGGGGGAGGCCTAGGACCTCTCTTGCAGTCGAGCAGCCTGCCTCTCTAACCTTCTTCTTCCTGGTGCTAGTCCGGAGGGTCCTCATCCACGAGTGACTCCAGCCCCCAAGTAGTGACCAGCAGCAGCCCAGGTACCCACAGGAATTCAGCCAACTGGGAAATACGATGGCACCTACTGTAGTGGACAAATGGGAGAGAGGCCAGGAGGCAGACATGTTAGCCTGAAGTAGCGAAAGGTGTCAGTCGGGCTGTGGCCTCAAGCCTGTAATCCCAGCACTTTGGGAGGCCGCAGATCGGTGGATCACGAGGTCAGAGATCTGCACTCATCCTGGCTAACACGTGTGAAACCCCGCCTCTACTAAAAATACAAAACTAGCCAAGCATGTGGCGGGCTGTAACCAGCTACTCCAGAGGCTGCAGAGAGCAAGAACCAAGAGGCGGAGCTTGGCTGAGATCCCGCCACTCAGACCTAGGGCTGGCTTACAGAGCCAGACTCAGTCTCAAAAAAAAGAAAGGTGTTTCCAGGAAAGCGAAATCGGTGCCTTTAGGTTCAATTGCAATATTCTGTACCCTCTCCCACCGGTGATGCCGCTACACTCACATGAGCCGCTTTTTGAACAGGGTCTCACTCTGTCACCCAAGCTAGAGGGCAGTGGTGGTGATCATGCAGCCTGGAATCTCCCAGGCTCTGCTAATCCTCCCACCCCAGCCTCCTGAGTAGCTAATCATAGGCATGCCACCACACCTAGTTAAGTTGGTTTTGTTTTCTGTGGGTTTTGTTGTTGTTGTTGTTGTTTTGAGACATAAGGTCCCACTATGTCTACCAGGCTGGTCTTGAACTCCTGGCCTGGCTAATCCTGCTGCTTGGCCTCCTTTGTTACTTGAGCCACATGCCTGGCCACTGTGAGCTTCTTGAAAGAAAAAAATTCCTTATTATCTCTCATTATTCCCTCAGTGTCCACAGCCCAGGGCCTGGCACATAGGAAACCCTTAATAACTATCTGAAGGATGATGAAAAGAAAGAAAGCAGCCAGTCATCCTGAGCAAAAATCAACAAGCTGGACGCGATCACCCTACCTTGACATAAGCTTTGTGGACAGTGCAGGGCCACAAAAGCACAAAGTCGCAATTCTGCCTAGGGAGGTGGGCAGCCAGGGGCTGGAGGAGAGGGGAAAGGCCCCAAGTGGAGGTATACCACAGCTGCCTGGGCCCTGCTGGGCGGCAGAGGAGAGGAGGATGATGGGAGCCAAGGCTAAAAGGAGGAAAGGCAGGAAAGTGCAGCTTGTTTGGAGAATGGCAGTGACCACCTGACTGGAATTTCCAGGGCTTGGGGACAGTGGCAGGAGGGCAGGAGGAGCATAGGGAGGTGACTCTGGAGGGGCCAGCAGGCAAGAGGGGAGCCCCCTGAAAAGTTTCTCAAGCAGGAAAGTGGAAGGATCACAACTGATCTTTAGAAAGATGACAGTGCCAGAAGAGACAGTGAATTGAGGGAAGAGGGCTGTAGGGAGGAAAGCACCTCCCTGTCAGGCAAAAGACTGTGGCAAGGCAGAGATGGTGGGAATGCGGGGAAAGCGGGATGGAGTCAGAGCTGCTTCTGATGACAGGGTTTTAAACCCTGTCCCCACTTTCCGTGTGGCACACATCCTCCTGGCTAGGCGCCTGCAGGCGGAACGGGGCCAGCATTGGAGAGCTCCCAGTGACTGAAGTTTCAAGTTTGGATGACAAAATAGATGTTGATGCCATTCCTGAAGAGAAGGGTTCAGGAAGTACTAAGAAAGGGCCAAAGGAGGAATTCCATTTGGAGCCTCATGGCATGTACCAAAGATGCCCAGTTTAACTGGAAATACAACTTAAAGCCGGAGGGAGAGTGGAGCTGGGAGAGTCCTCAGGGGTGTAGGGTGGTAGTGGGGGGCCATCGGATGACAGGCAACCCAAGCCTATTGAGACTTTCAGGAGGGTGGCCCAGAGCAAAGTTAGAAACTAGCACCCGATGCAATGGATAAGACAGAATGTCCTAATATGTGGCAGAAATTAGTAAGTTCTGTTGTCGAAAGATTAGAGGGATTAGATGAACAGCTGGAAATCTTGCTTAAAAAAAAAAAAAAAAAAAAATTCTTTCCTGAGAGGGCAGCTTTGAAGAGAAATAGCATGGGATGCTAGGATTAGGAGGCAGAAGCAGGAGAGACGGATGGCTTCGGCTGGTATCAGAGGTAAGTGTGGCCACAGCACGAGGCGTGTTGCGGGTAAATTACAGCCCCAGGATGGTGCAGCTAGAGAAAAGAAACAAGGAATTGATTCAGAATCCACTTTTGAGGAAACTGGGTCTCCATGGTTGCCTCTGGGGAGAGGGAAATGGAGTCCAGAGGCTGAGAGGGAGACATCTCTCTATACCTTCTTTTGCAGCTTCTGGGTATTTTTACCTCAGCCAATTATATTTTTGAAAGATTTAAATGAAGTGTTTGACTGATGCTGCACTGCAATCTCAGCACTTTGTGTGCATGGCATATCTTGAGGCCAGGAGTCTAAGCTCAGCCTGGGCAACATAGCAAGACCCCATCTCAATTAATATACTAAGAAATAATAATAATTTCATTTAAAAACAAAAACCTTTTGGTTTTGCAGACCAAGCAGCTTAGTCTGGTGCCAGAGGAAATCATGGATCCCAAGAGTTAAAGGTTAGATTCTCGTCGCCCCTTCAGGCATGAGAGCAGACCAGTCTCTGACTGAGGGACCAGCCGCTGATGGCTGTAGCTCTGAGTAACCTCCTCAAACAAATTTTTTTTTTTTTTTTGAGATGGAGTTCACTTGTTGCCCAGGATTGAAGTGTATCGGTAGAATCTCACTCATCGGCAGAACCTCTTCAGCCTTCGAGCAGAAATATTCTTCTGCCCCTTCACTGAAGAGGCTGGGATTACAGGCATGTGCCACCTCACACCTCTACTAATTTTACATTTTTAAAGTGGTGAGACAGGGCTTCTCCATGTTGAGGTTTTAGCTGGTCTCTCACTCCCACTTCAGTGATCTCCTACTGCCTCCTGCTGGGATTACAGATGATGAGACACTGCCTGGCCCACAGCTCTTTTACACCACTCATGAGTGCTTAATGAGAACGTGAGATTAGATGAGGACAGAATGAGAAGTGAAGGGATACCGGAGCTGGCCGTGCTTCCCAGGGACTTAGGAAGTATGCCCCCTTCAAGGTGGACTGGATGAGCCAGTGCTGGATCCTAATCTTATGACTTGTATGGCTGGGGCCAGGTGATGGTAAGAACAGAGCTGAAACCCCTGCTGCCTTTACTGTATTAGTCCATTCTCACATTGCTATAAAGAAATACCTGAGTCTGGGTGTTCATAAGAAAAAAGGTCTAATTGGCTCACAGTTCTCTAGGCTGTACAGGAGACATGCGCAGGACCGCTCGTAGGAGGCCTCAGGAAGCTTCCAATAATGGGGAAGGCAAGGGTAGCAGGCACATCACATGGTGAAAAGGTAAGAGCAAGATAGAGCCACAGGGAAGGTGGCTACCAGATCTCTGGCAACTCACCACAGAAGCACCACACCCAGGGATGGCACAAACACCTGCAGCCCCGCCCTGCCATCCACCACCCCACCTCTGTGCCCCACCTCCAACATTGGGGATTACATTCTCAATATGAGACAAGTACATGGTTCAAATCTATATCAATACATAGAGTTGTTGGGAGAGTTACATGAGATCAACATCAAAACTACATCTAACATTTCTGGAGGACTTCTAACATGTGCCTGGCATTGAGCTAATACCATGGCAGTTTAACTCACAAGCCTGTGAGATGATTGCCACATTCCTACTCTAAGGCAGGCCATACCTGTGGTGAAGTGGCTCATGCCTCAAAATCCCAGCACTTTGGGAGGCCGAGGCAGACAGGATCATCTGAGGCCAGGAGTTTGAGACCAGCCTGGCCAACACGGCAAAACCTCATCTTTACTAAAAATACAAAAATTAGCCGGCATGGTAGTGGTGTGCCTGTAATCCCAGCCATTTGGGAGGCTGAGACAGGAACGCACTGTCCCCAGGAGGTGGAGGCTGCAAATGAGCTGAGATAGCATCACTGCATTCTCCCAGCCTGGCATGAGCAAGACTCTGTCCCTAAAAATAATAATAATAATAAATAAGTAAATAAATAGGAAAGTTTAATATTTGTCTAAGATCACACAGTAAGAAAGTAGCTAACCAGGATTGAAACCCAGGCTCTCTTAACCCGAGTTTAGCTTCTATGAAATAACTCACTGAAATTCTCAGCAACCACACAGAGGCCATCAGTCAGGGTAGCCAGGTAATGCTGCAGGTGCAACAAACAATGCTGAATCTCACTAGTATTCCCACACAGAGGTTTATTCTCACTTTGGTGCCACATGCTCATGCAGTAAGCAGTATGTTCAAGTGAGAGCGACTCATAATAGGGGGAGGAGGTCAGGCTTGAGTGCTTCGCAATCAGTGAAGCAGGAGAAGGGCAGGGGAGGTCTCTCCATCCATAATATGACACATATCACTTGCTTTCTTTCATTTGCCAAAGCTAAGTGAAGTGGGGAGGTCAATTTGACTTTATGTTCTGAAGGCAAGAACCAAATATTCATTCATAGCTCCAATGATCGTAATACTGTATGCACCTTGGCATTATCTAAATTCACACCATCACCGGAGAGAGATGGAGAGAACTCTGTCTCAGCCAGCTGGACTTCTGCTTTTTGAGAGTTCCGCCAACATAAGCACTATCAATACTCGCCCTGAAGGCTGCCGGAGGACCACTGTTTCACCATTTCTGTGTGTCAGGCATATCTCTTGAGAGGGCTGCATGTTGCCAAGCATTAATTATAAAGAATTCGTTTTATAGGGTCAAAGCATTCCAGGAAAATATAAACACATTCTCCTACCGTCATTTATCCGTCACTTCCATCCCAGACAACCCTTTTGTGATGGCTCTTTTCCTTTGCCCTTTTATGGTTTCTCTTGTCATCATGTTCTTCTATAAACTCACATGGAGGCACACATACAGAAATATGGCAAACTTGTATTATTACAAAAAAATTTTTCTTTTCTTTTTGAGACAGGGTCTCACTCTGTCACCCAGCTAAGCACAGACATACTGGTGGATCACTGCAAACTCAAACTCCCAGACCTGAGCAATCCCTCCCACCCAGCCTCCCCAAGGTGCTGGGATTATAGCTGTGAGCTGCCCTCCAGCCAGGAAATTTTCTAAACCATTTGTAAGTGTACATTTCAGTATGTAATTATATCTATAATGCCAGCCAGGCATCACCACTGCTACCTATTCCAAACATTTTTTATTACCCCAAATAAAACCCTGTACCCATTAGACAATCACTCCCCATTACAAGGTAGAAATATATCACGGGCGAGAGGGTTTCAAGCCTGTAATTCCAGCACTAGAGGCCGAGACGGCTTTGATCACAGGTCAGGAGGATCGAGACCATCCTGGCTAACCCGTGGAACTGCCTCTACTTGTACACAAAACCAGTTTGCCAGGCATGGCTTAGCAGTCCTGTAGCTACTCGGGAGGCTGAGGTGAGAATGGTGTGAACGAGGAGTTTGCAGTGAGCTGAGATCCAGCCACTGCCCAGCCTGGGTGAAGGACAGACTGCCCCAAAAAAAAAAAATTTATAATTTCTTTAAAGATAAGGATATTATTTGTGTTACACCCTGCCCAGCATTACAGGAAATAAAACATATAGGATATGATATCTGACTTTTAGTCAGTGTCCCTGCAGTCAAAAGCCCTCTAGAAGATCCCTATCTGATCACTCATAGGGCAGTGCGACCATCTGCTCACGAGGTGTGGAGTACAGTTCCTAAACTTGCAAGTGCCCTTCAGTGGTCTGAGGAATAGATAACCTTCATTCACCAACAGCATTCCATACAAATTACTGAGTGCCTGTTAAGTACTAGAGATTCAAAGATGAATAAAACTCTATGCTGCAGAAGTTCACAGCTGAGAGAAGTTACCGAGATGCTGCTCATTTTCTCCAAAATTGTTTCCCTTCTTGTTTAGTAAATAAATAAATAAATAAATAAATAAACACAGATTTTTAGCTGGGTTCATGGCTCCCAGGTGCAAGACTATATTTTCCAGTCTCTCTTGTAACTGGCTATGGCTGCGTGACTAAGTTCTGGAAAATGGCCCATGAGCATAAGCGGTATGTGAAACTTCTCGGGGAGTGTTTGCAAAAGACCAGGGGGGATACCCTTCTTTCTTTACCTCCCCCTTTATCCCACTTCCTACTGTCTAGAATCAAACTGCAATGGCTGGAGCTTGGGCAACCATCTTGGATCAGGAAGTATAAGCCATGGCTGAGAATGGAAGAACAACAAGATGGAATAAGCCAAGGTGAGGGTGCTGTATCATCCTCAGGCTTCATATTTCTCATTCAGAAGAGAAAGAAAACAAGTTTCTATATTATATGTATCTGTTAACTTTTGGTGAATAACAAACTACTTCAAAGCTAATGGCCTGGCCGGGCGCTGTGGCTTACGCATGTAATCCCAGCACTTTGGGAGGACAAGGTGGGCAGATTGCCTGAGGTCAGGAGTTCAAGACCAGCCTGACCAACATGGTGAAACCCCATCTCTACTAAAAATACAAAAAATAGCCAGGCGTGGTGGTGGGTGCCTGTGATCCCAGCTACTCGGGAGGCTGAGGCAGGAAAATCCCTTGAACTGGGGAAGTGGAGGTTGCAGTGAGCTGAGATTGTGCCACTGCACTCCAGCCTGAGTGACAAAGTAAGACTCCGTCTCAGGAAAAAAAAAAAAGAAAAAAGCTAACGGCCTAAAACAACAGCCATCTTATTTAGTTCTTGACACTATGGGTCAGCTGGGTGCTGGAGGATTGGCTGGAGCTGAATGGCCTAGGCTGACTCTGTGTGTCTGGTGGTTGGCAGGATGGTTGTTCTGCGGGGCCTCAGCTGGGATGGTGCACCTTTGCTCTATCTGGTCTCACTCTCCAGTAGGCTTAGCCTAAGCTTCTTCCCATGGCAGTTTCAGACTTCCAAAACAAAAACGGCAAAAACCAAGAGAAGCCCCACATGCGAGTGCTTTGCAAGCCTCTGCTTGTGTCACACATGCTAATGTTCCCCTGATCTAAGCAAGTCACCCACAGGCATAGTTACTGCAAAATGATTTATTGGAGGCCATTACTGCAACAATTCCTATTGTCTAAGCCACTGATATTTTTGGATTTTCTGTCACGTGCACCTGAATGTAGTCCTCCCTTGTACAGGTGGTGACAAGCCTGCGTAACCTCTATGTTTACGTTCACCAGTGCCTGAGGATAAAAAGCAGTCACAGCATGTTTTGATGTCAAGGTCACCATGGCTTGAAAACCTCCACCTCTTACTTGTCCTTATCTCCTTATCAAATTCATTTTAGAGTTATTGAGACTAAACTAGTGGATGAGAAAAAACAGAATTATAGTTTAATTTTCAAGAAATATTAAGAAAACATGAACAGGTCACTGACTTTTTTGCTGTTGCATTTTTTTTGTTGTTGTTTAATGACGATCAAGAATAAAGAGCCTCATGGTTTTGTGTGGTGGCTCACATTTGTAATCCCAATACCTTAGGAGGCTGGTGAGGGGAGGACCATTTGAGCTCAGAAGCTGGAGATCAGCCTGGGCAACATGGTGAGACTCTATCTACACATATGTTAAAAAATAGCTGGGTATAGTGGCACGTGCCTGTAGTCCCAGCTACTTGAGAGGCTGAGGCAGGAGGCAGAGGCAAGAAGATCACTTGAGCCCAGGAGATTGTAGCTACAGTAAGCTATGTTCCCACCCCTGCACTGCAGCCTGGGTGACAAAGTGAGACTCTGTCTCAAAAAATAATAATAATAGACTGGGCACAGTGGCTCACGACTGTAATCCCAGCACTTTGGGAGGCCAAGGAGGGCAGATCACTTGAGGCCAGGAGTTTGAGACCATCCTGACCAACATAATGAAACTCCATCTCTACTAAAAACACCAAAATTAGCTGGGTATGGTGGCATCCACCTGTAGTCTTACTCAAGGAGGCTGAGGCAGAAGGATCACTTGAGTCCAGGAGGTGGAGGTTGCAGTAAGCCGAGATTGTGCCACTGCACTCCAGCCTGGGACACAGAGTGAGACTACGTCTCAAAAAGTAGTAATAATAAATAAAGTACTTTATGAGCCTAACATGAAAAAGAAATAATTTAAATTTTATTTGGTACCCCTCAGCTAAGGCCGGGGTTCACGCCGTAATCCCAGCACTGGGGTGCCGAGCGGGCAGATCACAAGGTCAGAGAGATTGAGACCATCCAGCTGAAGCTTATAAACCCTCGCCTCCCCTACTAAAAACACAAAAATTAGCTGGGCATGGGTGGCAGGTACTGTAGTCCCAGCTGTTTGGAGGCTGAGGCAGAGAATGGCATGAACCGGAAGGCAGAGCTTGTAGTGAAACCAAGATTATGCCTACTGCACTCTGGGTCTGGCAACAGAGTGACTCCATCTCAAAAAAAAAAAAAAATTTAAGGTGGGGCACATGGCTCACTTACTGTGGTCTCAGCACTCTGGAGGCCAAGGGCGGTGGATCACTGAAGCCAGAGCTGAGAACGTCCCACAACATGGCAAAACCCTGTCTCTACTAAAAATACAAAACGGCTGGGCTGGCCAGGGCACCTGTAATTCCAGAGACTCGGGAGGCTGAGGCAGGAGAATCGCTTGAACCCGGGAGGCAGAGGTTGCAGGGAGCAGAGATCATGCCACTGTACTCCAGCCTGAGTGACAGAGAGAGACCCCGTATTAATAATAATTTTTAAAAAATAATTAAATAAAGAGCCTTATGAACATTCACATTCTCATTGAAGCAATCTCAGGGGTTCCTACAAGGGTATCTCGGCACTAGGGCCACCCTATGCTACTTTCAGGTGTCATGTCCTGTTTTGCCCTCTGCTCAGGAAGCAGTCTGGAGAGGGAGAACTTCTGTGGCCACTGCTGACCACTTCTCATGAAATCGCCATTGCTGCATCATGGGTGCTGTCTCCTGGTGCTCCTGAGGAGCTGCTGCCTGAGGTGACCGTGCAGCCCTGGGCTCCGAGCGAAGGACTCTTCCTTGCTACATGCTGAAGCCTCGCTGTCAGGGCTGACCCCCTCCAGCTGCAGGTATGATTTGCCCCAGGTCACTGAAGTGCACCTGGAATTTTCCATCACATGTCCCAGAGCCAGGAATCTGCCAACCTGGCTTCTGTCCTCTGCTCACCAACTTCTGTAACAGTGGGAGCTGGTCCAGGCCCATCAAGAGCAGGCAGCACATCAGTGCCAGTGACAGCTCTGTTCGAACATAGCCAAGAAGCAGCTGTTCCTATTCTTCTCCCAACAAAGCAAGAGCTGGGACATGGTTCTGTGGCAATGGCACCCAACAGCTTCCATCACCAAGTGGGGCATTTGCTTCCTAGTCCAAAGCATCTATGAATAGCGTGTTTGCTATTTTCCCTTAAGATCCAGGGAGGGACACCTGGCTTATATCCTGGTGCCTTACATCTACAGGGTACACCCTGGAGATTTTGCCAAAGCAAAGGAACAATCTGCTTCAAAGGTGAAGTCAACCTCCATTTTACAGAAGACTGAAAAACGTGCCCAGCTCCAAAACGCTCACTCTTGAGGTTTCTAAGTCATAGAATCATGCCACAGACAAAGCCCCTTTGGAACAAAATTATTATGATATAGCATAATGAGTGCTTCAACAGAAGTGTGAGCATGGTGTGACGAAGGAGAGTCCCTGCTTTGAGCCTCAGTTTTCTCACCTGGAAAGTTACTGACCTCATCAACTGATTGTACAGTTTAAAAGAGACAGTGTCTGCAGGTGCCACAGCTAGCTGGAGATTTTGCCAAAGCAAAGCAGCCTAGCTCCGCACACCTGATGGCTAGGGGCCACTAAAAGTCATTGTTATTGCCCTTCAGGCCATAAGGACTCTTCCTGTTTGTCCACTGAGTGTCCTGTTTGTCACTCTTGCAGGACAGCGCAGATGTGGGCTTTGGGAGCCAGGACTCCTTAACTTGGCTTTATTAGGAATTTAATTTAGTGACCTTGGTCATGTTCTTCAGGAACCAATAATCCAAGTAAAGTTGTATGTGTGTATTCTCCGAACACTGGCTGATGTGCAAACATTCAGGCCCCGTGGCTTTCCCACAGGGCATCTTTCCTCCGGTCTGCATGTGGTCAGCCACGGAAGGGGTAGGAGGAGATGAACAATAGACACTTCATCGTTTTTCCCTTATGGATTAATCAAATCCCAGTTTTCCGGCAGCAAATATAAGGCAAGAGTTTCCTGATAGAATCTGACTCCGAACACCTGGTGTACAGTTGGTTTAGATTAAGGATATTACATAAATAAAACAGCAGCAGACACCCAGCCAGCCAGCGCAGAAGACCTGCCGTGGGGGGTGGGGGGAAGGAGACACCCGGTTTGTCAACACACACCAAGGTAACCAGCTGGTTAGGGCCACGTGAACTTCCCGTGGAGTTTTTTCTTCTTTTTTGGGCAAACATTTATTTCACACTACTCTGGAAGGCGATGTGGCACAGCAGTTAAATATGAGCCAAAAAACTGGTTTAGAATCCAGACCCTGCTACTTGCTGACTGTGAAATGAAGGCAAATGACACATAATCATCTACAAAATTACCTCCTCCCAACATTGGGCCATTGCAGGGATTACATGAGAGACACATGCAAAGACTTTAGAATTACCCTGGGCTCATGGTAAGCCCTCGAAAACATTAGCTACAACTGTTATTGTTATGTGCTGGGCCCTGAGCCAGCCGGGGTTTCCCATAACGTAGTCCCTGACTCGAAGTGGTAGCTCAAGATATTGAGGAGGCAAGGGGACCCACTAGAAAGGAAGCTCTATGAGGGCAGGAATCTTTTGTTTCTGTTTTGTTTTCTATTGTACTCCCAGGGCCTAGAATAGTGCCTGGCACAAAGAAAGTACTTCTTAATACATTTTGGTTGAATGACTACATTGAAACCATTGTTTCAGGAGCTATGCTAGACTGTGTAGGATTCAGGGGGGATACAAAGGAGGGGTGTCAATAAAATGATTATACAAATTAATCAGTGAGATATGTAAGGAATTAAAATACATGAAGAGTGTGGAATCTTATCAGGCAACACAGTTGTAAAATAAGTTACAGTAAAGGTTTAAAAATTTGACTAAGCCCAGCACTTTGAGAAGCTGAAGCAGGAGGATCGCTTGAGGCCAGGAGATCAAGAACAGCCTGGGCAACATAGCAAGACTCTGTCTCTACAAAAAAATAAAAACAATTAGCTGGGCAGGGTGGTGCACACCTATAGTTCCAGCTACTCAGGAGGCTGAGATGGGAGGATCATTTAAGTACAGGAGGTGGAGGCTGCAGTGTGCTGTGATCACACCACTGCACTCCAATCTGGGTGACCAAGCAAGACCGTGTCTCAAAATAAAAATAAAATTAAGAAAAAAAAAATGTGATTAAGGGGAATAACTTCTTCCCCTTAGTGACTCAGAATCCAAGTAATAACAAAATTTGGGGACTTAAATTCCCATAACCTTAAGACAGAGTTAGAGAGGTGAACCTGAATCTTGGGTACCATCAGCCTAGAAATACTATCACAGTTGCAGGCCAGCACCTCTGACTTCGAACTTGAACCTGTAATCCCAGTTGCAGGCAAAGACCATCAGTTGGCCTGAGATGGTACAGCTGCTTCATGTGATAGAGGAAATGACTTTGCTACTCAGGAAAGTTAATAATAAACCACAGAGATGAGGTGGGCACGGTGGCTCACGCCTGTAATCCCAGCATTTTGGGAGGCCAAGGCGGGCAGATCACCTAAGGTCAGGAGATTGAGACCAGCCTGGCCAACATGGTGAAACCCCATCTCTACTAAAAATACAAAAAATTAGCTGGGCATGGTGGCACACACCTGTAATCCCAGCTACTCGGGAAGCTGAGGTGGGAGAATTGCTTGAACCTGGGAGGCGGAGGTTGCAGTCAGTTGAGATTGCACCATTGCACTCTGGCTTGGGCAACAAGAGCGAAACTCCGTCTCAAAAACACAAACAAACAAACAAACAAACTACAGAGATAATAAGCAAATGAAATCCATTTTCTTTAGAATTCAGGCCCTGTTACTGACTGTGAAATGAAGGCAAATGACTGAATGCCGACGTGCCCACTTCCATGGGATTAAGTCTTCCATGGGCTGTTGAGGAATACATTTTGAATTCCTCAAGAAAAATAGCATATAATAGTTATTTCAGGTGGTTGAAACATTTAGGGAAATCTGACATATTAATTGTATGATTTTAATTTGAAATGTTTAATTATTATTAAACATCATTTTATTTTAAAACATGCATTTTAAACAAATACTGTTTATAAGTTAAACAAAGTTTGTTTGACTGTCTAAAAGACTGAAATGTTTTTAAGTCTATAGGAATATTATGTTTGTAACTAGAGTTTCCATGCTGAAGAGCGTTTTGTTTGTCTTATGAGTAAATCAGCCTTCTAGGGTATTTGACGTGCTTGAGAGAATCAATTACAGTTGGACCCTTGAACAACATGGGAGTTAGGGACTCCCTGCACAGTGAAAAATTTGTGTATCACTTTTGACAGTCCAAAAACTTAAGTTCCAATAGACAACTATTGACCATAAGACTTACTGATAACAGTCAATTGACACATATTTTGTACATTACATGTATTATATATCATATTCTTACAGTAAAGTAAGCTAGAGAAAAGAAAATGTTATTAAGAAAAGCATAAGTGGCCTGGCACAGTGGCTCATACCTATAATCCCAGCTCTTTGGGTGGCTGAAGTGGGCAGATCACCTGAGGTCAGGAGTTCAAGACTAGCCTGACCAACATGGTGAAACCCCATCTCTACTAAAAATACAAAACAGCTGGGCGTGGTGGCACATACCTGTAATCCCAGCTACTTGGGAGGCTGAGGCAGGAGAATTGCTTGAACCCAGGAGGTGGAGATTGCAATGAGCAGAGATGGCGCCATTGCACTCCAGCCTAGGCAACAAGAGCAAAACTCCGTCTCAAAAAAAAAAAAAAAGAAAATCATAAGGAAGAGAAAATATATTTACTATTCATTAAGTGGAAGTGGATCTTCATAAAGGGTTTCATCCTCCTTGTCTTCATGTTGAGGAAGCAGAGGAGGAGGAAGAGGAGGGGTCAGTCTTGCTGTCTTAGGGACAGCAGAGGTAGAAAAAGCAGAGAGGGGTAGAAGGGGAGGTAGGAGAGGTAGGCACACTTGATGTAACTTTTATTGAAAAAATTTTATATTTTTTAAGGGGATCCTTGTTGTTCAAACCTGGGTTGTTCAAGGGTCAACTGTGTATTAAATTTGGGATTATAATTTAAAATTTATTTATTAGTTTATTTATTTTTGTTTTTGTTTTGAGACAGAGTCTTGCTCTGTTGCCCAGGCTGGAGTGTAGCAGTGTGATCTCAGCTCATTGCAACCTCCACCTCCCAGGTTCAAGCAATTCTCATGCCTCAGCCTCCCAAGTAGCTGGGATTACAGGCACACACCACCACGTCTGGCTAATTTTTGTATTTTTAGTAGAGATGGGGTTTCACCATGTTGGCCAGGTTGGTCTCAAATTCCTGACCTCAAGTAACCCACCTGCCTCAGCCTCCCAAAGTGCTTGGATTACAGTCATGAGCCACTGCACCTGTCCTAAAATTTAAAGGGATTTAATTAACCATGATGGTTAAATGGGGTTATTTAAGGAAATACTATTTTTTAAACTTAACTGAACATTAATTAAAGGACAAATTGATGTTATTTTTATACAAAATGACTAGATTTGTGAATAAATTAACTAGATTGGTACATTGAGCTTTACTTATGAAAAAGGTATAGTTTAAACTTACAACCTTACTACATTGAATATCAATGAAAACCAAGCAACTGTAAGTATCCCTTTCCATGCAGAAAAGCTTCTCTCTGATATTTTAAAACCTGAATTGACAAGGGAATGCTTATAAGATCCAGAAGGGCTTGACTGAGTGGTCCTGTTAAAACTGTTGCTATTGTGGGTCTTCCTGGGATTTCTTGTATTATCAAAACAAATTTAAAAACTTAGGTTTATGTAACTGCTACAATTTGAATGTGTCCCCCCAAAAGCATGTGTTGGAAACTTAATCCTCAATGCAACAGTGTAGGGAGGTGGGGTCTAATTGGAGGTGTTTAGGTCACAAGGGCTCCAACCTTGTGAATGGATTAAGCACTGATTATAAAAGGGCTTGAGGCTGTGAGTTCAACCTCCTGTTCTCTCATGTATGCACACACTCTCTTGCTATGTGATGCCTTCTACCATGTTATGACACAGCAAGAAGGCTGCCAGATGCGGATGCAGCCCTTTGACCTTGTACTTCCCAGCCTCCAGAACCGTGAGCCAAATAAACTTCAATTGTTTATAAATTGCTTGGTCTGTGGTATTCTGTTATAGCAGCACAAAACATCAAAACTATCCATTTCAATGCCCTTAAAAGACTCCTCTGTTATCCGCTCACCAGATTGGCAGGCCCTCTGGAACAGAGATTGTGCATCACAGATTTGCAACTCTCTGCAGGGCTCCTCCCCACCTGACCCCAACACCCACCCTTTCTCAACTGCCAGATATACAGTGCACCCCTGGGACCATGCATTTGTTCATTCTCCTGCACTGGGGAGTCAGCAGGTCTGGTGCTGATCCTTAGGGAAAACTCTGGACATTTGTGGGAATATTTTAAGTAGGGTGATTGCAAAGCATGACTGTCATTAAATGGGTGGGAACCAAGGATGCTAGATGTTCTGTGATCATAAGACAGTCCTATATATGAAGAATTGTTTCATAAACTATTCGATTTTCAAATGTTTGCTAGACATTCATGTGGGTGAAAAACTCAATTATAGTTATTTGAGGCTAGAATCTGACTCTGCTTTCCATATAAACTAAGATATTTTTGTATGGTTTTAATATATGCTGAATTTTCCAAGAATGCAATTACTATGTAAATCAAGAGAAGATTGTCCTTTATTATATTTGAAACTTTACCAGTTGTTGTTTATTATTTTGGAAAAAAATCACATAACCAAAGGCAAAGTAGCTCATAGTATTTGAGTTATCAATGCAATATTACCGTATCTGTCTGCATTTGTGGGTGTCCATCATCCATGGTGATTCTGTATACAAAAGCAAGAATATCACCACTTTATCCTAACACTGATTGGGGGCATTTCCAAGCTTTTCCATATTGAAATACACACTATTTAATTCAAAAACATCTCCTTTTATTTATCCTTTATATGACACTTGGGTGTTAGATTCACTTTACAAAATCATGTGTGTCTGCAGGGTAAATTATCTATGAACTCCATTTCAGAGTACTGAGGGATATTACACAGTAGTTGTTGGGTCACCGCACTGCTCTCCACCCTTAATCTCCTCTCTGAAAGTTCCTTTTGCCTTCTTGAAATGTGGTTCTCCTCTCAGAATCTTGTTTCTTCTGTAGCCCTCACAACTGATGGTTGCTTTCTCTCCTACATCCTCCTACCACTGGACTCAGAAGTGGGCTAGCTGTCTGCTTCTTCCCCGCTAAGAGTGTCAGACCTTTGTTCTCCTTCTCTGAAAATCCCCAGCTCTGAAGCTCCTAGCCTCAGACAATAGCACTGCCTTCTTCAGAGCTCTGGGTCTTTGCTCCTTGAGGAGCAAAGATTTGAGGATTTTAGCCTGCGTTCATTGTCTCTCTCTCCAACACTGTGTCAGTCTCGGTTCTTGGTGATTTCAATATTCATGGAAATAGAGACAATGTTGAGGTAAAGCACAGGCAGTGACCAATCAGAAGTAATGTCAGTCCTCTGGAGGGCTTCCTGCTGGGCATGGTATTACCCTTTAATTGCTGGGTCAGATCTTAGGGAGGTCCTGGGTCCAGGGACAGGAGCCAGGGTAGCCAAGGCAACGGGGGAGCACTCATGGGTCTTAAGCAGTGGCCATTAACCAACTGATATGAAAGAATTTTAACATCTTAACAACTGAAATGGACACACTGATCCTACCAGGTGCTATTAGCCCTGAGTGCAGATGATCCTCCCAAGTTTCTTGGTCTCTCTTCTCCTGTCACCTTGTCCTCCATGCTAGCTCAGCTACCCACACCCATAGTCATGTGCTGGACCCATGAACATAGTCGCACCGCCTCCACGATGTAAATTATAAGCATCCCAGTCTTGGACCTCTAGCTTCTGTCCTTCCAGATTACTCCACCGACAGCCCCAACTCCAACATTCTCCCACCTAATCAGAGCCTCTAATTCATTATATATCACAGTTTCCACTATGCCTGTCCTCCTTCATGCCTTCCAGTCTTTTCTAATCTAATCACCCAGTTTAGATTAGACTAATTTAATCACCCAGATTAGATTCCACCAAACATCACCATAATCATGCCCTTGTGTACACAAAATCCCCTAACTCTAGTCTTCCCTTTTTTTCCCACCAGCCTGACAAGCCAATCTGTGTTAAAACCAAGTCTTCAGCTGTTCCAAGCGTGCTCTTAGGTACTTGAATGTAGCTGAAGAAAGCCACACTGCCACATCAATCCTACTACATTGCCTAGGCCAGTCACTTTCCCACTCTGCTAAATAATCAGAATTATCACACATCTTTTCTTGCCTCTTCAAACTTCCAAAACTCATCTGTCCCCCTTACTCAAATCTAGTGGTTCTCAGAATTTTTGGACTTGGGGCCCCTTAAATAACTCTTGAAATTTGAGGACCCTAAAGAGCTATTGTTATATGGATTATACCTATTGATATTTATTATATTAAAATTAAAGCTGAGATATTTTAAATATATGTATTGTTTATTTAGAAATAACAATATAAGCCCGTTATATGTTAACATAAATAACACATTTTTATGAAAAAGAACTGTATTTTTCAAACTCCAAAAGAAATTTTTTTTTTTTGGAGACAGATCTCACTCTGTTGCCCAGGCTATAGTGCAGTGGAGTGATCTTGGCTCACCGCAACCTCTGCTTCTCGGGTTCAAGTGATTTTCCTGCCTGAGCCTCCCAAGTAGTTGGGATTATAGGCATGTGCCACCACACCTGGCTAATTTTTGTATTTTTAGCAGACACGGGGTTTCACCATGTTGGCCAGGCTGGTTTCGAACTCCTGACCTCAAGTGATCGGCCTGCCGCGGCCTCCCAAAGTGCTGGGATCACAGGTGTGAGCCACTGCGCCCAGCCTCAAACTCTAAAAAATTTTAATGAGAAGAGAAGCACTGTTTTATATTTTTATAAAATCTGTTTCATGTTTGGCTTGAAACAATTGGATTCTCATATCTGCTTCTGGATTCAAATTGTTGTAAGATGTAGTTTTGAATGAAGTATATTAGGAAAATCCACAGACACAGATAAATCATTAGAAATGTGAGGAATATTTTGATAGCATTTTCAGATAATTGAGGATATTCTTCTTTGATATTGTGCACAAACATGACAGGTGGTAATTTTTTAAAGGTTAGTCACAGTTTAGATTTTCAAACCATAATAATCAACTTTTCATACTCAGTTACATTAAAATCTATTGATTTATCTTGTATTTTTGAATGGATTTTTTTCACCTGTGCATGATATTGTAACATCATGCATCACCCACTTGAAAATACTGGTTCACAGAAGTATGCAGATATTCTAAATGTTGACATACTTAATTATATAAGATTGTTAAGTCACAGCGATTAGTATCATCACTGATCTCATCAGAAATCTTTAGGTATTGAGAAGGTGCCAAGCTCATGGGGACAGATACAAGTTTTTCAGCAGGTTGTGAATTTTATCATTGTCAACAAATAGTTCACAAATAACTCCTGTCAAACAGACTCACTTTGTTCATTTGTTAATGTCTGCCAAATACCCAAATCTGAATAATCAAAGTTGGCCTGTTAGTCATTCTTTCAGCTGGTGTTCCTTGGGTAAAGAGGCGAGGTCACCTCTCACGTCAAACAATCACACGAGGGCTTTTCCTTGAAACAGCTCTCATACTTTGGTATGCGGCATAAGTGCTCTATGCGTACTTCCTATTCAACAGAGAATATTAAAACGACATGTACTCTAGGGATGAAATTTCATAAAATTCATATTTTTTACTTCTTCCTCAAGGATATTCTTCAGCGAAACTGCTTTTTATCCCCTGCAACTGCTTGGTGGTGAAGAATATAATGACCACTAGGAGAGTTTGGCACCGCTGCCTTGATTTGTGCTAAGACACCAGCAGTTTTACCAACCATTGCTTTTGCACCATCAGCACAGTTGTTAACATAGTTAATACAGGATAAACCAGGCAATTCAAAAAAATTATTCAACCCTTTGAACATTTCAGCACCAATGTGTTCATTGCATCCACATCCACATATACAACATCAATCTTTGATGATTGGTTGGTGCTGAACCTGAACAAATGCAAGCCGAGTTGCAAATCTTGGCACATGCATAGACTTGCCCATTTTAAGGCAAAAGTTCAATTTTACAGAGGAGATATTCACTTAGTCTTTATGTTTGCAACTAATTCTTGACTTGGAGTTACCACACCATTGAAAAGTGGTAGTTATGTCATTTCTTTTTTCTTTTTCTTTTATATTTTTACACAGGGTCTTGTTCTATCACCCAGGCTGGAGTGCAGTGGCATGATCACAGCTTACTGCAGCCTCAACCTCCTGGGCTCAAGTGATCTTCCTGCCTCAGCCTCTGGAGTAGCCAGGAGCACAAGTGCATGCAACCACGTCCAGCTAATTGTTTAAATTCTTCGTAGAAACTGGGTCTTACGATGTTGCCCAGGCTAGTCTCAAAATCCTGGGCTCAAGCAATTCTCCACCTCGGTCTTCCAAAGTGCTGGGATTACAAGTGTTAAGTTTAGCCTGAAGCTACTTCCTTACATATTGATTTTTGTTTGTTTGGTTGGTTGGTTGGGGGTTTTTTTGTTGTTGTTGTTGTTTGTTTTGTTTTGTTTTTGAGATGGAGCCTCACTCTGTTGCCCAGGCTGGAGTACAATGGCGCGATCTCAGCTCACTGCAACCTCTGCGTTCTGGGTTCAAGCAATTCTCCTGTCTCAGCCTTCTGAGTAGCTGGAACTACAGGTGCGCACTACCACGCCTGGCTAATTTTTGTATTTTTAGTAGAGACGGGGTTTTGCCATATTGGTCAGGCTGGTCTTGAACTCCTGACCTCAGGTGATCCACCTGCCTCAGCCTCCCAAAGTGCTGGGATTACAGGTATGAGCCACTGCACCCAGCCATCCTTACATATTTTAAGTTCAACCTAAAAGTTTCTCTGTACATCATGAACTATAACCTAAATGGAATTGTAAACTGGCTGTGGCCTACTCTTGTGCCAGTCACTGAGTTTTTGCCACTCAAATGTGGCCAACTGTTCAAATAAGGCAACCGTGTTCAAATAAGGCAACCGTGTTCAAATAAGGCAAATGCTAAGCTATAACCAATCTGGCTGTTTCTGTGCCTCATTTCCATTTTCCGTACATCACTTTCCTTTTTCTGTCCATAAACCTTCTACCATGTGACTGCACTGGAGTCTCGGAGCCTGCTCTGATTTGGGAGGCTGCTCAATTCACAAATCATTCTTTGCTCAATTGAACTCTGTTAAATATAATTTGGCTAAGGTTTTTCTTTTAACACAGGCATGAGCCACCACTCTTGGCCTATAATTTCTTTTAATGACTTTTCATCCTGCAAGCATTTAGCAATGTCAACTATACAAGTTGTTATTAATCTCTCTACTACTGTAGTACTTTTCTGGGCAATGTAATATGGTGACTTACCTTGTAAGGTGCTTCAGTAGTTTTTTCACTTCTAGTTTGAAAACCTGTAACAAACAATAATTGGATTATAAACAGTTTATTATACATATGTTCAAAATATCCCATTCATTTTTCTTTATATTCTGTATAACCAGCTCTAATGTGGTATATCCCTAATGTGGTATTTTGTTATGGCAGCACAAAATGGTCTAAGACAAAGATCAATGTACAATAATAAAAGAAATAGTCCACCAAAATGATGTAACAGGCCGGGTGCAGTGGCTCACGCCTGTAATCCCAGAACTTTGGGAGGCCAAAGCAGGTGGATCACCTGAAGTCAGGAGTTCAAGTCCAGCCTGTCCAACGTGGTGAAACCTGGTCTCTACTAAAAATTAAAAAATTAGCCAGGCGTGGTGGCGGGCGCCTGTAATCCCAGATACTCGGCAGCTGAGGCAAGAGAATCACTTGAACCTGGGAGGCCGGAGGTTGCAGTGAGCCAAGATCGCGCCATTGCACTCCAGCCTGGGCAACAAGAGCGAAACTCTGTCTCAAAAAAAAAAAAAAAAAAAAAAAAGATGTAACAATTATGAACTTGTATGTACTTTGTGCTTATTTAGGAAATTGTCTTAGTTCACTCATGCTGCTCTAACAAACTACTCTAGACTGGGTAATTTATAAAAAACAAATGTATTTCTCACAGTTTTAGAGACTGGGAGGTCCAAGATCAAGGCAGTGGTAGGCTTGGTGTCTAGTGAGGGCAGTTCCTCATGAATGGTTCCTTCTACGTGTCCTCACATGGCCAAAGAGATGGAAGGGCAAAAGCACCATGACGCTCCCTCCAAACCTCTTTTGTAAGAGCACTGATCTAATCATGAGGGCTGGGTGTTCCTGATGTAATCACTTCCCAACAGGCTGCATCTTTTAACACTCTCACCTTGGGGTTTAAGTTCTAACATATGATTTTTGGCGGGACACACACATTCAAACCACAGCATAAATCTCACACTATCTCTGTATTCTAAATATATTTTTCTAAACTTTGTCTAATAATTCTAAAGTTTTGTTTTCATAACTGAAGCTTTAGTATATGGAGAGCATAGGCTGAGCATGGTGGCTCATGCCTGTAATCCCAGCACTTTAGGAGGCCAAGGTGGGCAGATTGCTTGAGCCTGGGAGTTTAAGACCAGCCTGGGCAGCATAGCAAGACCCTATCTCTAAAAACAAATCAAAAAAAGGAAAAAAAAAAAAAAGAAACATCAACAAAAGAAAAAGTTTTAAAAAAAACAACAAAGAAATACATTGAGAGCATAATTTTTTCAATTGTGAGTAGGGAATTCAGTTGATTAATATTAAAAAATTAATACCATTAATTGAATAGTTCACTGTAATGCCACCTATATAATATTGAAGTCTGGGCTGGGTGCAGTGGCTCATGCCTGTAATCCCAACCCCCGAGGTTATGACAGGTGGATCACCTGAGGCCAGGAGTTCGAGACTAGCCTGGCAAACATGTCAAAACCGCCCCCTCTACTAAAAATACAAAAAAATTAGCTAGGCCTAGTGGTGCATGCCTGTAATCCCAGCTACTTGGGAGGCTAAGGCAGGAGAATAACTTGAACCTGGGAGACAGAGGTTACAGTGAGCCAAGATCACGCCATTGCACTTCAGCCTGGGCAACAAGAGTGAAACTCTGCCTCAACAACAACATAAAAACAATTCTGAGGTCTGATATATGCTATGCCAAGATGAATTTATAGTAGCTCCATTCTATTTCAGTTAATTTTTTTTTTTTTTTTAATAGAGATGAGGTCTTGATATGTTGCTCAGGCTGGTCTTGAACTCCTGAGCTCAAGTGATCCTACTGCCTCGGCCTCCCAAAGTGCTGGGATTACGAGTGTGAGCCACCATGCCTGGCCTATTCTGTTTCATTTATATATTTCCATATATCTATCCCATAATAGACTATATTAATGAATCAAGCTTTGTGTCTCTCCTGTGTAACTGACAATGGCATAGGTCAGGGTAGATTTTTGTTTAATATTTATTGTACTTGCTGAATAGTTCTGTATTATCTATTTTGTCTTCGTTTTTTATTTTAAAAGTAAATTTGAGAACATTCTCCACTAAAAGGAGCTAGGGCTCCTGCAAGAATGCCTGATTCCAGGGCTGTGCAGAGAAGGCTGAATTTGAGCCTGGAACACCTTATCTCAGGGAGAAAGGGGATGCTCAAAAACAACGGCACATATCAAAAGAGCCTGGGGGCCAGCCTAATCTGGGAGAATACGTATATCAAATAAGTAAAGATATTAACAGATTATAATTCCAATGACTGAAATAATCATTCAAGTTCATGCTAATATAAAGAAATACATTAACAAGTAAATAGGAAAAAAGAGAACAGCTTTCTTAGAAGGGAATGCCAACTAAGAAATGCAGAATGAATGATAGGGTTAGACAATCACTAATTGGCAAGTATCATAGTAATAATTTAAGCAAGAATTATCAATGGATGTGAAAGTTTATGGGTGAAAATTTGATAAGGAACAGGATATTTACATGGTCTCAAAGTATTTCCCCACAAAATACTTACTAATTACAAAGAAGAAAAGTGTAGCTTTACAGTGGAGAAGGCTGGGAGACACCAGCTTGTCCCAGCGATCCAGGTTAGTATCACCAGCAATGGAACAGACTAACATATGTGACTTTTTTGTTTGTTTGTTTTTGAGACAGGAGTGGTTCAATCACAGTTCACTGCAGCCTCCACCTCCTGGCTCAGATGAGTCTTCCACCTCAGCCTTCTGAGTAGCTGGGACTACAGGCGCGTGCCACCACACCTGGCTAACTTTTGTATTTTTTTGTAGAGACAGGGTTTCACCATGTTGCCCAGGCCAGTCTCAAACTCCTGAACTCAAGCCATTTGCCCACCTTGGCCTCTCACATTTCTGGGATTATAGGCGTGAGCCACTGCACTCAGCCCAGACTCTTGATATGGTGCAGTGCCAAACACACAGCATCACTTCCCTGGTAATTCTGCCAAAGACACAAAATCTGAACTTAATCACGAAGGAACATCAAATAAACCTGATTTGAAAGACATCCTACAAAATAACTGGCCTCTACTTTTCAAAAATATCAAGGTCATGGAGGACTAAGAAAGATCAAAGAACTGTTACAGATTGTTAAAGAGATTACATGCTGATTAAGTGCAATATTTTAAAATAATATTTCAAATAATTTTAAAATATCTAATCCAGGATTACATGTTGTATTTAATCAACATGTAATATTTAAAAATTATTTTTCTATTACTATATAGATATTATTAAGGTAACTAGCAAATGTTGAATGAGGTCTATGGATTAGATAATAATATTGTCTTGTTATTAATCTCCTGATTTTGACATCTGTTTGGTGGCTATGTAAGAGAATGTCTTTGTTCTTAGGAATTACATACTGAAATATTGAGGAATAAAAGGGCATCATGTCTGCTACTTACTCTCATACATATAAAAGCAAATGTGGTAAATGTTAAACTTTGGGGAATTTGAACAAAGAGTATCCAGTAGTTCTTGGTATAACTTTTAAAAATTTTCTAAGTTTGAAATTATTTAATACTAAAAAATTATGAAAAAAATAGTGCATTTTGTTTCCTACCATGATATCTATATTTTAAATGTGAGTCTTAGCTTTTTTTTCTTTTTAATCACCCTTTGGGACCTCAATAGTGTTTATTCAATGTGTATTTTTGGCGTCTAAGTGCTAGAGTCTAGGGATGTCGAGGTGAACTAGAAAAAAATGTAGCCTTGCCCACATGAAGTTATAAACTAGTGGGGAAATCAACTATTGCACCAATAATTATGTAAGTGTAGCGATTAGGTGATTCATTTCTGCAGCAACATATATGCTTCCCAAAGTCTTGCACATGGGCAAACATTACTATATTCCTTCTTTATGAAAATATGAACTCAATCTCACTTCTTTTATTTTTCCTGAAGGTCCTCTCTGTCTCACAATGACACTACAACCACAGGAGGCCATTAAAAGTCCACCCAACTGATTCCTTCTTTCACTGTGTGTTTCTGTTGGAGGGATGAGCATTAAAGAGGGAAATGGTGGTGGTGGTTCTTTTGAAAGCTGAAAAACTTTCCATCTTGAAGAGCATTAAAGTCTGCTGCAGAAGCAGGGCACATTTTCAAACCTCCTGTTCATTACAGAGATATGCATCTAAGGAACTATGGGCCATGTTATGGGGTGACTTTTGAAATTCAAACAAAAGGGAGTTTGTTACAGAGCTCAGAAGGGCAGTTCTGAAAGCTTCATTAATTCTAATAATAATTTCCAATTAATCCATTCATCACATCCTGATTTTCTGAAATCATTCATTTTCTAAGCAGCTACCTTTAAGTGAAATTAAGAATACTATGATTTTAACTGATCCAACCTAAGCTAACCATTTAGCCATTTGTTAAAATGTAAAACAGAAGCCTGGGCCCAGGTCTGAGATGAGCAATTTGCAGTAATATTCTTCATACATGCAGCCTTTGGAACGAGGAACCCTGGCACTCCCCAGGGATATTAAGGATCTAGGGATAAATAGAATTACACCAGGTGCTTCTCCTGGCTTGGGGCCCAAGGCACGATAACAGAGGGGATATCAGTGAGGCCATAATGGGAACACATCCAACATTCTCCAATTCAACCCACCCAGTGAAAATATAGCTCTCTAGTAGGAGTGAGGGGGTGGAGACATGGGGATGGAGATGAGAATGAGGACGTGTAGTGTGGGGTTTGGAAGTGTGGGTTGTTCAGGAAGCTTCCCTCCTGCCACTGTAGATCTTGTTAACTGCTGTGGGTCATTAGCAGCCCCTCACTCTGTGTCTAGGGTATGTCTGCTTCTTAGGGTGCTGCCTCTCTGCTCAGACCTGGCTCCCTAGGGCCTGCCTTGCCATGGCTATGGTACCTCAAGAACTATTCTGGAATCAGCTGATGTTTTCACTGCACCCCCTTGGCCCCCAACCTCCGGCACTTGGCCCTGTCAACTATCATGCATAGCTTTTAGCTCTTAAATGCAGGTGTCTCTCCATTTTTGGAAAATGAGTCACGGAAATACCGCAGTCCACAAGCTAATAAATCGAGAGAGGAGGCTTTGTTCTATAAACGGATTTCCCAGAAAATCCTTCTGAAAACTGAGCTTTCCTGATTAGCAGAGGCAGATTTACCATGAAGCCAACAAAGCTTACATGACATCACTCATTTTCAGAGGCCCCTCCAATGCCGTGGGAAGTTCCCTAATAATGTGTTTCCATGGTCATATTTTAACACATTTTCAAAGGCATAGTATATTAACTGTAACTGCTTATAGCTACTGTCTCCTTCCCCTACATGCCCCTTTCCCTGCGTCCATGGTTTTGGGTGTCTGGGAGCAATTTCAGGATCCAGGTAAAGGAAGCATGAGTTGGGTCTAATCGTATTTAGTCTGGGTTTAGAGGGACATTTTTATGTGCCTCCAATTCACTTTGATCTATAATTTAGTTATTGCTAGACATCCTAGTGTGGGAAAAGGCTCTCAGGAACATCCCTACCAACCATATATGGACTCCCTTCAGACTCATGACAGGAAGAGACTATACTCACAAGTATGTAAGCAATGGAGGACAAACATGTTTGAAGAAAAACTGGCCTGGCTGGGCCAAGGCCCTTGTGAAAGGAAGTCGCCTTCCAACCAGGTCTCACTTTCCCCACCAAGGAAAGCCCTTGTTTCCTAGGTGTGGAATTCTAGAAGCTTCTTTCCTTTCAAGGAGGCAGGAAGCTCCTTTGCCTCCTGTTCACTGGAGTTAGAATTGACCCTTAGCAGATTCTCTGTGCTGGGCTAGTAGAGACCACAGTTCCTCTTCTTGAGGCTGTAGGACCCATTTCTAAAAAACTAAATTTTTGTGAATAAAATATTTAAATATCTTGAGAGATCTCAATACTTAAAAGGATCTCAGGGAGAATCTTTCCATAAAAAGAATACCTGCTTCCAAATTACTCTGCTATGAGTTCTAGGGTTACAAATAATAGTTAAAATATTTTGGACACTTGCTTTGTGCCAGGTACCGTGTTAAGTGTATTTAGTGCACATTATTTAATCTGCTTATTAGAGCAAAGAGAAAATCATTAAAATTATCCCAATTTTAGAGAAGAGTTAGTTGGCGCTTATTGAGGCTATGTAACCTATTAAGGGCCTCCCAGTTCTGAAGAGGTGGAAGCAGTCTTCAAAAGTTACGTTCTTTTGAGTTTTAGGGACTGCTTTTTCTTTAATTTAATATTGTCTTATAATTATGGAAAATGTGAACATGGTTCTCAAGTCAAATCTATAAAAATATAGTCTCTACTCTTTTCCCCTCATGCTATTTCATTCTGCCCCATAAGTAACCTCTTTTTAAGATGATTTATCCTTCTAATTTTGAAAAAATACTCAAGCAAATACCTTTTTTAGAGAAATGATAGCACACTTTTCTTCATTTTGTTAAATCTGAAGAACATAAAACCAAATGACACATTTGAACCTGAATTGTGTACAGTTTAAACCTATGATAAAGTGACTTTAAAACATAAATACTTGACTAATTTGATTACTTTAGAAGACACCTGGAAACCATATAATTGTTTTGAAAATTGGTAAATTTTTCTAGAAGAATCAAGACAGGCCAGGCATGGTAGCATGCACCTGTAACCCCAGCACTTTGGGAGCCCGAGGCACGCGGATCACCTGAGATCAGGAGTTCAAGACAAGCCTGGCCAATGTGGTGAAACCCTATCTCTACCAAAAATACAAATATTAGCCGGGCTTGGTGGCAGGCACCTGTAATCCCAGCTACTTGGGAGACTGAGACATGAGAACCACTTGAACCCAGGAGGTAGAGGTTGAAGTGAGCCAAGATCATGCCACTGCACTTCAGCCTGGGGGACAAGAGCCAAACTGTCTCAAATAGATAGATAGATAAATAAATAAATAAATAAATAAATAGATGAAGAATCAAGACTTTTGTCCTGCCATTGCTTAAAAAAGTACTCCAATTATATGTGTGTGTGTTTACTTATTTACTTACATAAAAATATATTTACTTATGTATTTTAATTGTACAAACTAGTGGCAAGAAGTTTCTCTTCATAGAAGTATTTCAGCTCATATAAGAAAGAATGAGAATCAGAGGAGTATCACCTTGCAACCCCTATGAATTACTCTGCATAGGCAATGATCATGAACAGATACTAATATCACAGAAAGGAGACAGCTAGACAACTGCACAATGAAAGTAAACACAACCACCTATAGTCTTGCAACAACAACAACAAAAAATCAAACCTGACTGTCATCAAGCTTCATGACCTCACTATCAGTTACAGAAACTACAAGAAAAGGGGAACATATTAAACAACACGATGGGGACATAATCAGCAAATTCCAGGCTATGGGAAATTCTATAGGAAAAACAATCTGGTTTTTTTTTGACCAGTAAATTGCACCAAATAAAAAACGAGATGAAAAGGAAAACCCATGAATTAAAAGAAACTTAAGAGACATAATCAATTTTAATGTATGACTCTTACTTGGGTTCTGATTCTAACAAACAGCCCAAAATTATTTTGAGGACCATAGGGAATTCACAGAAATTACTGAATTGGTATTTGATAAAAATCAAGTTCAGTTTTTCAATATGTTGATGTTATTATGGGTTTTTCGATTCTTTATAGTTTAGACCTACATATGGAAATATTTATGGGTGAAATATTATGTTGTCTGGGATTTGTTCCAAAATTATTCACTGGGGGAGAGGAGTGGCTGGAAATATGGATGAAACAAGATTGACCTTGTATTTATAATTTTTGAATCAGAATGATGAGTACACAGGAGTTTCTTATATTATTCTCCCTGTTTTTACGTGTTTGAAAATCTTCATACAAAAAATATTTTTATTTTTGATTGATTGATTGATTTACTTTGAGACAGAGCCTTGCTCTATTGCCCAGGCTGGAGTGCAGTGGTGTGATCACAGCTCACTGCATCCTCAACCTCTCAGGATTGAGCAATCCTCCTGCCTCAGCCTCCCAAGTAGCTGGGACTACAGGAGTGCACCACCATACCCAGCTAATTTTTTGTTTTTGTTAGAGACAGGGTCTCACTATGTTGCCCTAGATGGTCTCAAACTCCTGGGCTCAAGTGATCTTTCCACCTCAGCCTCTCAAAGTGCTGCAATTACAGGCATGAGCCCACAACTTTTTAAAGACTTAAAAAATTATGTTCTTAAACACTAAGTTGATCCCATCTCATCACCCATGTATTAACCCACAAATACAGGGTGATTAATTTTCTCCCAGTTTTGAAAAGTAAAATTTTACCAATATTATTAATATATTCAAATCATTCCTCACAAATTATAACAACTTTTCTCCCCTCTTTCCTGTTCATTGAACATGATTTACCCTCACTCCAGTTAAAATAACACATCATTCCCCTCCTAACCCAGCCAAGAGAATTGAGAGATTCCCAAACACATTCTCAACTCCTTAATGCTGGAAAGGTGCTGCTAAGCTGAGGGAAGCTGGAGATAATGGATACCAGAAGCTTTTCTCTATTCCTGTTAATGTGTTCCCCTTAGAAAAGCTTAACAATACTTTTTTAACTGAGTGAAAATGGTCCCGTAAGTGATTCTGGTGGATGTGGAGATGCGCCCCCGACTTGTTGCCCCAGTTGGTGGGAGTGCTGTCAGTAGACAGCTTCAGACATTGCCTCAGTTGTGGAGAGATGCCTTCTCCAAGGTTCTGCCCTTTCAGGGGCAGCTCACATCCTGCAGTGTGGCATGTGGTGATCCTGCCGTAGTGACCCAATGCAGGACAACTCTTGACAGGCTGTTCAGCTCCAGGGTGGTGGTTGGGGGGGTGTCAGTTAAGGCTGCAACACAAGTGGACGTCTCCTCTGTCTGCTCCTGTTTCTTTCTGTTCCCTTCCACAGCTGTTGCCCCCATGGGTGTTCTCGATGCACATCTGCACACTGCACTCTGTCTCAGAGTCACTCTTTGAAGAACCCACATGGCAACTGCAACCACACATTGAAATGCCTCGCATTACTGGCAACTGAGCAACTTCGTGAAGGCCTTAGTTATAAACGCTGAGGTTGTCTTGAAAAAAATTCAAGTCACCTAGACTGCTTATTGTTTTGTGGTCTGTGGACGCTAGAAAAGTAGTTTACCCTGAACGCTTAGGATCAGCTGGACTCATGTCACAGCATCTTAGACCTGACCAGTGATCCCAGAGTGGGGTAGGCCTTTCTTGGTGCTCTTTCTTGCAACTCTTAGATGGATATCGATGTTGGCAAGTGCTTCACTCACCAGCTCATGCATGTGGATCCCAAGATTCTCGGGATATAGCGATCCCTTTATGGATGCAAGTTTACCCTTAAGAGAAACTCTAGGCTTCACACATATGTTTACAAGTTATTCGATATTGCCAGAAGTTTCACCTTGAGTGAACCTGAAGTGCAAATCATTCCAATCTTATTGCAGCTGTCATGTTTTCCCTGTAACTGGGATTGTGAGACACAATGAGTATCTGGGTTGCCAGTAATCGAGGAGAGGAAAATGCCACGGCTAGTTTATTTAGTGTAGTGTATTTGCTGGTTTAATTTTAGTTGGGATTAATATGTATAAGGGCTTTCGTAGCTTCATTCATTATTTTGGTCCCTTTTCACACAAGATCTTCTGTTCTTCAACCGTGAACTCTATTAATAAAGAGTTTCTAAGAGATGTAACCATCATGGTCAGAGAGGGAATAATGTATAAATCCTGACCATTTTCATTTGCAGATGATTTCATATTTGATCTTTATATCAGAGCCAATGGTTTGGGTTTTTTTCTTTTTCCCAAATGGCACCATGGCACCTTCAGGATGGTAAGGGATATTTCTTTGCCTGAGTGTTTTATATATATATATATATATTTTTTTTTTTTTTTTGAGATGGAGTCTCGCTCTGTCGCCCAGGCTGGAGTGCAGTGGCTGGATCTCAGCTCACTGCAAGCTCCGCCTCCCGGGTTTACGCCATTCTCCTGCCTCAGCCTCCCGAATAGCTGGGACTACAGGCGCCCGCCACCTCGCGCGGCTAGTTTTTTGTGTTTTTTTTAGTAGAGACGGGGTTTCACCGTGTTAGCCAGGATGGTCTCGATCTCCTGACCTCGTGATCCGCCCGTCTCGGCCTCCCAAAGTTCTGGGATTATAGGCTTGAGCCACCGCGCCCGGCCTCTGAGTGTTATAATTAATAGTAGTTATAAAAGTAAACAGAATTAAAAATAATGAAATTCTGATATATGTTATAACATGGATAAACTTTGAAAACATGCTGAGTGGAAGAAGCCAGATACAAAAAGAACAAATATTATATTATTCCCCTTATTTCCATCAAATTTATAGAGACGGAAAGTAGAATTGTGCTTACCATGGGTTGGGGTGAAGAGAGAGTCGGGAAATTCTCTGCTATTATTGTTTTAAAAACCCATTATTGTTTAATGGGTACAGAATTTCAGTTTGGGAAGATAAAAATGTTCTGGAGATGGATGGTGGTGATGGTTGTACAACAATCTGAATATAGCTAATACCACAGAACTGTACACTTAAAATAGTTAAACGATAAATTTTATGTCATATATATTTTACCACAATTTTTTTAAAAAGTAAAGCAGAAGGTCAGAAGGGCAGTTAGTGTTGCGGCACCTGAGGGCTTTGGGAGTTAAACAGACCTAGATCTGAGGCCCTGCTTTGCCACTCAGTAGCCATGTGACCTTGGTGAAGTAAACTAGCCACCTGCGGCCTCGTCAATAAAATGGGCTACCCCACATGGTTGCTGGAAGGATTAAATGAGATGGTGTAGGTGATGCCCTTGTCACAGAGCCTGGCACCTGGTGAGTGCTCAGTAAATGCTGGCTGGGATTAGGAAGCAGAATGCACAGTAGTTAAACCACCTGGAGTTGGAACACTTGATGATGAATCCTGGCAATTTACCTCTCACCATCAGAAGGATTGGACAAATTACTTGACCCCTCTGTGCCCCAATTGTCTCATCTGTAAAGCAGAGAAAATGATAGGCCCACCTCAGAGTGCTGTTATAAGGATTACAGCATTTCCATTAATGAACACATACATTAACACGTAAAGCAAAGATGTGCCTAGCAAGCATTATTTAAATATTCACTTTTATTACGAGGAGCAATTCTGGGGTAATAGACAAAAATGACCAAATAGGCTTATCAGAATACACACACCAAGTATTTTTTTAAGGTAATTATGATTTGCCTTGTACTGCCTCATTTTAATTGTTGTTTGATATGGTTTGGATTTGTGTCCCCGCCCAAATCTCATGTCGAATTGTAATCGCCAGTGTTGGAAGAGGGGCCTAGTGGGAGGCGATAGGATCATGGGGGCGGATTTTCCCTTTGATGTTCTCGTGATAGTGAGTTCTCATGACATCTGGTTGTTTAAAAGTGTGTAGCATCTGCCCCCTGGCTCCCTTCCTCCTGCCCCAGCTATATAAGACATACCTCCTTCCTCTTTGCCTTCTGCCATGATTATAAGTTTTCTGAGGCCTCCGCAACCATGCTTCCCGTACATCCTGGGGAACCATGCGTCAGTTAAACCTCTTTTCTTTATAAATTACCCGACTCAGGTAGTTCTTTATAGCAATGTGAGAACAGACTAATACATTGCTGTTGCAGTCAGTTAGCACTTCTCAGATGCTTACTATGTCCCAGGCACTCTGCAAAGCACTTTCAAAGCATTGCCTTTTAAAATGCTCTCAACATTCCCCATTCAACAAGACACAGAGCAGATGAGCAGCTTGCCCAAAGATCAGCCAACTAGAACTACCATGTGTCTGACTCCAGATTACATCACTCCACTCTACCTCTTACAACAGTCTGCAGCTGTTGCCAATGAAAACGCCTGTACAATAGAATGCAAAAAATAAATAATTAAAGCCTCTGGGATGGGGGTCAACAACTGAGACTGGAACCTGGGATAAAATTGTTACTGCATCAAGCATTAATTTAGAACTAAGCCTCCCAGAGACCAAGGCGAAATGTCGTATGATATCTGACTTTTAAAGAGAAGCCCTGCTCTTCCTTCCCTCACCCCAAACCTGGCACACTCCTACACAGAAACTCATCATTAAAATCTAGGCGCCATCCACATTTGCCAGGCACTTTTCAGTTTTTCAAAATATATACTTGTTCCTGACACCAAAGTCTCAGCTAAACTGATGGTGTGGATTCTCATAGGAGGAATATTGAGTGACCTGATCAACAATATCTTCATGAGAGTTGGTGCAGAGGCTGTGTGACCACAATCCAAGTGACTACTCTTGGTGTCAGCCCTCGGTAAAAGGCAGGCAGCAGAGTGTTCAGTCTGTGGGCCCTGGCAGGAGTAGGCACCAGTGGATCACAGGGCTCTTTGCCCGACAATGAACTACTGTGATCTGTTCAGCTGCAAGTAACCAGTAACACCGCTGTGTGGAAAATCATGCATTGCTTTATCCTGTACTCTTACACGGGACAAGGAATTAAGATTTAAGAAGAAATTACAGGCCGGGCGCGGTGGCTCAAGCCTGTAATCCCAGCACTTTGGGAGGCCGAGGCGGGTGGATCACGAGGTCAGGAGATCGAGACCATCCTGGCTAACATGGTGAAACCCCGTCTCTACTAAAAATACAAAAAACTAGCCGGGCGTGGTGGCGGGCGCCTGTAGTCCCAGCTACTGGGAGGCTGAGGCGGGAGAATGGCGTGAACCCGGGAGGTGGAGCTTGCAGTGAGCTGAGATCGCGCCACTGCACTCCAGCCTGGGCGACAGAGCGAGACTCCGTCTCAAAAAAGAAAAAAAAAAAAAAAAAAAAGAAGAAATTACAGAAGAAATTAAAATTTAAAGTGCTACCCATTGGCCTAATGTATTTTCCTGAAAATTGGGGAAAATACAGAAGCACTAGATTTTAGTAGGAGAACATCTTGGTACAGCTCACAGAAAAGTAGTGATCACAAAATAAGGTTACATGTGAGAGGACAAAGTTCCTTAATGCCTCCCTTGTTTTTCATGGGGGGCAGTCCCTGAAGTGCAGAGGTCGAAGCAGTCCACAGGTAAGGAGGAACCCACCAAGTTGGAGGAGGCAGAGCTGTGGGCTTGCTGCCCTTCCAATCCCTAGAGTAGGGCAGGGGCCACCAGCTCTCAAAGGTCAGCCTTCTTCCATAGAAAGGATTCCTTTCTGTGCCAGAGGCTAGGCATTGTATTTCTTACTCTGCCACCGGGCCTAACAGCAGTGAGCTAATGCGTTTTATGAATTTCTAAGACAGAGCAGCTTAATGCGGCCTTTCCCAAACTTTGATCAAGGAAAATCTATATTGGCAGCACATCTATTAATATCCATAGAACGGAGCTCCTCACGACACACTGATTTAATGTAATGAGCAGACATAGGTGAATAAACTCTGGCCCATGACCAAGGGAAACGAAACGTAATCCCTGTGTTGTGCTTTCATCTTGTTTTCTATTTTAAATGTTGGTTTCTCTTTAAATGAGGCCCTCTGCCCTACAGGAGTCCTTTGTGCAAGAAAAGTGTGTTTGCATTTCAAAGTCTTACATTTCCCAATAAAGCCAACTTCTGGGAACACATTTTACTGTGATAAAGACCTTTCCGAGATTAGAAAGCTAAACAATAGTACAGTGCATTAAAAAGTTCTTTACTATGGGATTAGCCATGAGAGACCCATAAATACTTAGACAATCTTCATTGTCTGTGAATCCACTGGACAACTACATAGCCAGCATGCTAAGGAAATGCGTGACCATCCATATGTGGGTGGGTTAATGGGTAGTAACTGTAGGGCATGTGTCTTCCAGGAATATTAACTATTCTCCAGCTGGCTGACTTTGACAAATCACTTTCCCTATATGCATCTTAATTTGACATCTGAAAAATGAGGGTGTTGGATTACAATGTTTCCAAACTTCTCCAAAGATAAGAATCCCTGGGGTAGTGGTTAAATATTGAGATTACTAAACCCTCCATGGAAATTCTGATGAAATGGATCTGGGCTGGAGCCCAGTAACCTGGTTTTTGCTTTTTAGTCACTTGCTTCTATGCTTGCCTGCTGGTGTGTTTTTAAACAGCAGCTTTAGGTCCCTATCTTCAAGGAAGTTGGGGAAACCTTGACTAGATGACTGAGAGACTTTCCAACCCTGCCATTCTGTAATTCTGTGACTCTGCGAGGTAGGCGATCCACCAGCCCCCTCACTAGGAGTTAAAATAAGATGTTGAGAAATTTTCCTTTTGTAGGTTCTCCCCGATGATGGAGGGGCCTCTGGTTAAGTTTGTATGAAACAGATATCTACTTCTCACAAATCAACACCACCATAAGCCCTGTGGGAAGCCACAAACCGTAGTTGTTTTGTGCTTATTAGAACTGTGAGGGTTCTTCCCATAAACTCTTCTGACAGGTTCTAAACTGGTATCCCACACAGGGTCCTAGTGTCTATTCTTTTCCCCAAATCTCACATTTACAACTTTTGACATCCAGATGGTTTCAGAACCTCGTAACTCCACTAATGGCTCCCGAGGTAAGATGGTGACTTGTGGTCAAATCTCAAACTCCTACACACACCGAACCTGCTCGCTTCCTCTTGCTTCTCCGGAAGCCAGTCAGTCCCTGAGACCAACCCAACCATTTGTGAGAACTGGTTGGGAAAATGAGGGCTGCTTTTCCAACCAATCCCTTGAGACAATCTGAAGGCAAAGGGCTAACAGTTTCTGCGAGTTTAACTTATCTGAAAGAAAACTTAGACTGGGATGCTCCCAAACTGTCATTTCTACTTGAAGTTTAAACATTTTTAAGATGCACCTACACTTGCTCAAATGATGCAAGTGGGAAGGAAAGCAGAAGATTTTAGAATCTCTGAACACCTTTGAAAACAGCAGTCATCAGTGTGAGAGAAGAGTTGACACTGGAGAAAGGAAATGCAGACATAAGATTGTGAGGTTAAGTAAAAACCCTGACCCCTGAATTTTAAATGGACGTATTGGTATGAACCCATGATATATTTGATATTTAAAAAAATATATATCCTCTAGCTCTGTCCACTGAAAAGGACTAGAAGCAAATGATCCACCCAGTAGAATGAGCACAGCGAATACTCATTGTAGTCTCTAAATCCTATTTGCCAGCTGGACATGGTGGTTCATGCCTGTAACCCCAGCACTTTGGGAGGCTGAAGTGAAGCGATTGTTTGAGCCCAGGAGTTAGACGCTGCAGTGAGCTATGAGGGCGCCACTACACTCCAGTCCAGATGACAGAGACAGAACAGACCATGTTTCTAAAACTAAATAAATAAATCCTATTTTCCACCAAAAGGAACCACTGCTTTTTGGAAAAATAGCTGATTCCAAATCTGGGGCAGAAAATTGCAAGATGACCCTAGATTGCTTTGTCATACTAGAAAGCAAGGAAACTATCAAAGAAGTTTCAGGAAGACTCAGCAGCTAATTTAAATAGCATCCCACTAGCCAAAGATGGAATAATTTGAATATTAATAAGAATAATCACTGCAATGTATTTAAACCATCGAATGTATTAAAAATCTATGAATTTATTTCAATACATTTAAAGTTGCATTGGCCCCCCCCCCCAAAAAAAAATGCGTTGGTTACATTTGGAGGATCCTACGGAAATAGCTTATTATTTTGAATATTGGTAAATAAAGGGAAAGAATCAAGCACTCAGCCTCATTTCTGTGCAATCTATATTTCAGCCAAATAGTGAATAAAGAGAAAGGGTTTTTTTTACAGAGTATTTTCGCTAAATACATTATAAAGGAATGATATAATTTGACTATCATCAATTTACATTTCCTAATGGATATGGATAGGAATCATTGATAGCTGCTATTAATAATATCACACAAGAAAGGAGATAATCAAACATTATGTACCTCCTGATGGAAGTACACAGCATCTATGGAGCATTCTCACCAAAAAAGCTTAAATTGAAATCTGATCAAGTCTCTAGATCTAATTAAAAATTTATAGGACATACAGGGGTCAGAGGAAGATGAAATCAGCAAAAGACAGACTGTATGGAAAACACTATGACATTGGTCCAGTTTCTCCAATGAATAGGTTGCAAGGAAAGAAAAAAAGAAAAGAATATAGTTGAAGCCTGTACATTAAAACAGACTTGAACATATCAGCTGTTCAACACATGGATTTTATTTGGGTCCTGATTCTAACCAAAAGTAGTAAAACAATTATGAGACATTCTTGTATTCAGGAAAGCTAAATACAGACTGGATATATAACAATATTAAGGACTGTTAGCTAGTTGGTTGGTTGGTTTTGTTTTGTTTTCAGACAGGGTCTTGCTTTGTTGCCCAGGCTGGAATACAATCTGTGGTCTCGGCTCACTGTGGCCTCGACCTCCTAAGCTCAAGCGATCATCCCACCTCAGCCTCCCGAGTAGCTGGGACTACAGGCATGAACCACCACACCCAGCTAATTTTTTGTAGAGACGGGGTCTCGCCATGTTGCTGGTCTCAAACTCCTGTGTTCAAACAATCTGCCTGTCTTGGCCTCCCGAAGTCTCCCAAAGTGCTGGCATTACAGGTATGAACCACCGCACCAGTTTTTTTGTTTGTTTGTTTGTTTTTGTTTTTTAGAAACAGGGTCTCCCTCTGTAACTCAAGATGGACTGCAGTGGCATAGTCATGACTCACTGCAGCCTCAACTTTCTGAGCTCGAGCGATCCACCCTGCCTCAAACTCTGGACTACTAAAGGCGCACACTGCCCCACCCAGCTAACTTTTATTTTTTGTAGAGATAGGGTCTCAATATGCTGATCTGGAACTCCTGGCCTCAAAGGATCTCCTTGCTTCAGCCTCCCAAGGTGCTAAGGTTACTGGCAAGAGCCACTGCACCAGGACTGTTAATTTTTTACAGTGTGGAAATGGCTCTGGCTATTTTTTTAAAAAAGTTCTTATATTTTAAAATTTTATACATATTCATGGAAAAATGATATTGTGCCTGAGATTTGCTTTAAAATAATCTGGAGGCGGGGAATGGAGGGCATGGAGGAAGTCAGAGGGGCTGTGAGTTGATTGCTGTCTAGCTGGATGGGGGTTTCATGGAGGTTCATTGCGCTATTCTCTCTACTTTTGCATACAGTAAGATTTTTCTATAATAAAAATAATGTAAGTAGGAGTGATTGTTCCCTCTCTTGAAAGGATTCACCTTGCACATTCTTGAAAGGTGGCCAAGGAACCCCCCCTTGTCCCCCTTCCTGTGGGATGAGGTACGTCTGGAGCCTGCAGAAGTGGGTGTGACTCTGCTCTGTCACTCACATCTACTGAAGTCTTGAAAAATAACAGAACCCAATAAACATTTAAAAGCGACTTTCTCCAACATCAAGTTACTGCACCATTGTTTGGTAGGGTAGGGAGCAACAGAGAACCATGATGTCACACTCCAGAACTCCAACATTTTTTCCCTGTCTTCACTGAAAACTTAGACCATCTTCATATTTTGTTCTGAGACCAGAAGGAAGATCTGGGGCTCTTGGCCAGCATCTCCTTCTTGTCAGGATTGGTCTCTTTCTTTCCATTTCTTTAAAGAATGAAAAAGAGCAGAAGAACCTGGAAAACATTATGTACCTTTCACAGAAATAAAATACAAGTATACTATGTCCATTTCTCATAGACACCGGAGCCAGGTGCTCATTTTATTTTCAGATATGTGGGAGAATCTTTTGTTAGATACTCAGCCCAGCACAATGGGGAGAAAACAGGATATACATATATGGTAACTAGGTTGTAAATAGATTTTCATCCCTTGGGCAAGCCTACCTTTAATTCCTAATTCCCTGCCTACAGTGAAATTACATGGCCAATATCCTAGTTCTCAGCTTTTGAAAGTTTCCTTCTTTATGCAGTCCTGGAATTCCTTATGTGCTTAGAAACAAAAACAATTATATGATAAATGACTCAAAAAAGAAACAACCTTGCAATAAACTTTCAGCATTTTCCTGAACAGGAAGAGTAACAGTCCCAAACAGTCCCAAACTGTTTTCCTTGCTTGCTGAGCTGCAAATCTTTGTTCTGCACACTGATTCCTGATCCATGGTGCCCTTTTCATTAATCTGCTGGCAGATTTGAACCAAATCTAATTCCCATCCTTTCCATAAAACCTCCGATCTCTCCTGAAAGCCAAAGTCTGGGCCCAGGAAGTGCAATCAGAAACAAAAATGAATTAACACTGAGTAAAAAAAAAAAAAAAATTGAGTAAAACATGCTAAACCTTCTTCATGCCTTCTTTCCTTTAATACTCATCCATCCCTCTGAGGTGACTGCTTTAATTCTCTTCATTTCATACATGGAGAAACTGGAGCTTAAAGGGGTTACAACTAGTAAGAGGCTGAGCTGTGACTTGAACAAATTTCTTTTTGACTCTAAAGCTCAAGCTTATAATCACTGTAATAAACCTTTTATATCAGGAGGCTTTGGATGAACTTATTTACATTAAAAATAGCAGAACTTTGCAGGAAAGATGCCAAGGCAGCAAGACATAGTAAGAAAGGGCACATGTGGTTGTGCATGCTGAGCCCTACAGAGTGTGCTATTTGTATTATAGTTTATGGGACTAGCATCCCTGGAGTTGTGCTGGGTACTGACTGCAGCAGGACCACCTGCCCTGAATGAGCATGGGCTTTGAAGTTTCTTTTTTTTTTTTTTTTTTGAGACGGAGTCTCGCTCTGTCGCCCAGGCTGGGGTGCAGTGGCCGGATCTCAGCTCACTGCAAGCTCTGCCTCCCGGGTTCCCACCATTCTCCTGCCTCAGCCTCCCGAGTAGCTGAGACTACAGGCGCCCGCCACCTCGCCCGGCTAGTTTTTTGTAGTTTTTAGTAGAGATGGGGTTTCACCATGTTAGCCAGGATGGTCTCGATCTCCTGACCTCGTGATCCGCCCGTCTCGGCCTCCCAAAGTGCTGGGATTACAGGCTTGAGCCACCGCGCCCGGCCGGGCTTTGAAGTTTCAATAAGCTCCTATGATCTTTGACTGTGGGTAAGTTGCTTGGGGTTGACATTAAATGCAGAACAGACAATTCTGCTACGATGACTGCTACCCTAGTGGCCATTGCAGTGGTTATGAATAGAGATTTATGAGTACTGTACTCAGAAAGCAACCTCTCCCAGCGTGTTCTTCCTGAGGGTAGAAGATCACTTTGTCTCGTATTTGGCCAAGTGCAGGTTCCTTCTCCTCCCTCTAAACCTCTAAATGCAGGAGTGCTTAGATCTGTCTTTGGGCATCTCCTCTACCATTTTCAAGGTGATGTCATCTAGGCCCATAGTTCAAATGCCATCCACATACAATGACTCCCAAATTCTATCTCCAGCTTTATCCTCTTCCCCAGCTCCAGACTCTATCTCCATCTTAACCTCTCCACTTGGGCATCTGATAGGACCCTAACATGTCACACGATTTAAGACATCTGGAATAGAAATCTTGCTTTCCACTCCTCACCTGCTCTTCCCCCAGTCTTTCTCAACCCTGTAAAAGACATACCCTTCACCCAGCTGGCTCAAGTCAAAAGTCTACAAGTCAGCCCTAACTCCTCTCTTTCTTTTAAATCCAATTCCAATGCAAGTCCTATCAATTCTGCTCCTCAACATTTATCCTTATTGGGCCTCTTCTCCCCATGTCCGCTTGCTGCTTTTGTGTGTGTTGACAAGTTTCATGAACCATATATATATTTTTCCCAGTATTATAGACTAGATGTTTGTGACCCCCCCAAAATTCATGTGTTGAAACCTAATCCCCAAGGTTATGGTATGAGGTGATGGGCCTTTGGGAGGTGATTAAGTCATGAGGATGGAATCCTCTTGAATAGGATTGTGCCTTTATTTTTAAAAGAAAGCTCCAGCCTTTCACTGCTGTGGCCGCAGCCATGAGTATGCTCAGGCTTCAGAAGAGGCTCGCCTCTAGTGTCCTCCGCTGTGGCAAGAAGAAAGTCTGGTTAGACCCCAATGAGACCAATGAAATCGCCAATGCCAACTCCCGTCAGCAGATCCGAAAGCTGATCAAAGATGGGCTGATCATCCGCAAGCCTGTGACAGTCCATTCCCGGGCGCGATGCCGGAAAAATACCTTGGCCCGCCGGAAGGGCAGGCACATGGGCATAGGTAAGCGGAAGGGTACAGCCAATGACCGAATGCCAGAGAAGGTCACGTGGATGAGGAGAATGAGGATTCTGCGCCGGCTGCTTAGAAGATATCGTGAGTCTAAGAAGATTGATCGCCACATGTATCACAGCCTGTACCTGAAGGTGAAGGGGAATGTGTTCAAAAACAAGCGTATTCTCATGGAACACAGCCACAAGCTGAAGGCAGACAAGGCCGGCAAGAAGCTCCTGGCTGACCAGGTTGAAGCCCGCAGATCTAAGACCAAGGAAGCACGCAAGCGCCGTGAAGAGCGCCTCCAGGCCAAGAGGGAGGAGATCATCAAGACTTTGTCCAAGGAGGAAGAGACCAAGAAATAAAAGCTCCCCTCTTTGTCTGTACATACTGGCCTCCGTGACTACATAGATCAGCTATTAAAATAAAACAAGCCTTTATCTGCTTTCAAAAAAAAAAAAAAGAAGGCTCCAGAGAACTCCTTTACTCTCCCACCATTTGAAGACACAGTGAAAAGAATGGCCATTTATGAACTAAGAAGCAAGGCCTCACCAGACACCAAATCTGCCAGCATCTTGATCTTAGACTTTCCAGCCTCCAGAACTATGAGAAATAAATTTCTGTTTTTTATAAGCCCCCGGTCTATGCTAGTTTGTTATAGCTGCCCAAATGCACCCAGATAAATTTTGTCTTTCAGTATGTGGGTTATAATTTTCCCTTTAAAAACAGTGTCTTCAGAGATGGGTCCTGAATATCAAACTTTTATTGCTCTCAATTTCAAACCAATATAAACACCTAATCCTAGTCCTGCTTTGACCAAAAGCATCTAATTTGTGTTTTTATTTATAGACAGGGTCTCACTCTGTCACCTAGGCTGGAGTGGGCCGATCTGGAGGAGAATCAGACAGAGGCTGTGAGATATTCAGGCCAGTTTTTGACACATTGAGCATAAGGTGCTTTGGTATAAACAAAGACTTTTTAGTCAGAAATTGGTGGTTCAAGATGAGAGTTTTGGAAAATGGTTGCTGCTCAAGGTACACAATGAGCCAGATCATAGCTTACTACAACCTCGAACTCCAGGGCTAAAGTGATCCTCCCACCTCCACTGTCCAGCTACTTTTAAATTTTTTTTGTAGAGATGAGGTCTCTCTGTGTTGCTCACACTGATCGTGAACTCCTGGCCTCAAGTGATCCTCTCACCTCAGCCTCCCAGAGCACTGGGATTACAGGTGTGAGCCACTGTGCCCAGCCTGACCACAAGCCTCTTGAAGGACTTTGTCTGTTCTCACACCAACGGCTTCTTTCCAAGCCACTCACTATTTCCATCCTCTATAATCTCCTTCACCCAATATTGACACTGCTCTTGACAAGGCAATGACTTTCTAATTGCCAAATCCAAAGGCTTATCTCTAGACCTAATCATACTCGACCTCTCCGATCATGGGAAATTGCTGATCCTTCCTTCTGCTCTGGATCCTGTGGCCCCTGCATCCTGCATTGCTCCTACCCCTCTGGCTCAAAGGTGTCAGACTTATTTGATGACTCTTCTTGCAGACTCTATCCTTGATCTTCATCTCTTCTCATTCTTCACCACTGGTTCTTAAACTTATTTTTTCAAGGACACTTTTGAAAACATGCTGGAAGCTATGAGACAGTCATCCCTAAAATAAATAAGTAAAAATGCCTATATTCCTGGATACATAATACCCTAAGTAATTTCAGGAGGTTCCTCACACCCTCAAGCCAAGTTAGACCCTCTGCTTTACTTTCTCAGCAGTGGGGGTGCCAACCATCCCCAGGGCTTCCATTATCACCCATATGTTGATGGCTTTCAAATGTGGACCTTGAGCAGCAACCATTTTCCCAAACTCTAATCTTGCACCCCCAATTTCCAACTAAAAAATCTCTGCTTATACCAAAGCACCTGATGCTCAATGTGTCAAAAACTGGCCTGAATATCTCACAGCCTCTGTCTGATTCTCCTCCAGATTGGCCCATTGCATGATGACCTCACCATTCACCCCATTACCAAGGAAGAATTGGCTCTTCTTCTCCCTCCTCTTGCTGCTTCCCAGGCTCCAGCCTTTCTCATCTCTTGCCTGGATTACTACAGGAGCCTTCTGCTTGATCTGCCTGTCTCCCTCATTGCCCTCTTCAAACCCACCTGCTACACTGCAGCGAAATTTGTCTTCAGCCTTTCCCTGCATCAAACCCCATTGCTCGCAGCAGTACTTCCCCAAGCGTGTTTTAAAGAATACAAAGTCTCCATGATACTATATGAATGAAAAAAAAGTTTCCATGGTCAATTAAGTTGAAGAAAAGAATGAAAATTAGTTAGGTTTAATTACATCTCAGTCTTCAATATGCTAAAACACATTTTGGAACTCCAACTGGGAAATATGAAATAAAGCCTCTGTCAAACTATGTGGCAACAAAAGAGCCTAATTTACCTCAGAATACACTTTGGATGCGACTGGTCTATGAGCTGAACTTTAATTTCCTTGTCCATCTCTCTTTCTTTATGATTTCTAGCTGCTATTTTTGATCATGTAGACAATAGGAGGAAGGACAGCAGTGGCTTCAGGAAAACTCGTGTTTAAATCTCAGCACAGGACTTCTGGTCAGGTTATTTCTCAGGACATGCGCCGACTAGTGTCCCTGGGCCCCTCGGGAGGCTGAGCTCTGTGGGCTGCGGCACCAGGCGCCCTGGGCCTCTGGCTTTCAGCTGAGTTTGGCCATTGGAAAGCAGTGCTAGCAGAGGCCATGGGAGGGTGTTCATTCCCCACTGCCACCTTCCCTCTGGTGGTTCTGCAGTGCTCCCACCCTCTCCCCCACCCCAGCTCTTGTCTGGTAGGGGTGACTCGCCTTCTATTCCCCTTTAGGCCTGGGGGTGATCATGGCTTCCAGCTGCTACTAACCCCTGAGGGCTTCGTCATCTCTTGTTAGTCCCCTTCATTCTGCCCAGACCTTTGTAAATAGTCCATTCCTTAAACTCTTTTCAATTAAACCTTCTGAGCACGCCATCCTGTTTTCCCTGATGGAGACAGGACTTTAGTCTCCTCACAAAATGAGGATGGTAACATCTACCTCATGGGGCAGCTGAGAAGGTTCGGTGAAAGTACCTGAGGTGTGACGCACACAGTACAGTGCCTGACCCCCAGCAGTGCCCACTGAATAACAGATGACTACCCCAGTCCTGCCAGTTCTCCAAGTAGTCACCTACTTAAGTCTCTCTGCTCCCTTGCCAGTGATCCAGGCTGAGGTGGGGAGAGGGAAATTATGCCAGGCCCCAGTCTGAAGAGACCAAGCTGCCACTGGGATGCAGGGTCCTGTCAGCAGTCACAGAACAGGACTGACCTGCAGGTCCTACTCCAGGGCCCTGGAACAGAGGATCCTAACAGGGATTGGAACAGCCAAGGGTCAGGGCATTTCTGTGCTCAGCATTCCTCTTGGAAGAAAGCAGCCTCTGTGCTGGGCCCAGATGGTCTGGCCTCCCACACTGGCCAATTGTTTCACGAGGAGGAAATCCTTCTAGCTTCCAGTCTACCCCTTGTCCCCCACTGAAGTGATCAAGTGGCCTGGAAGAGAGGGTGCTATTTGGAAAGGGAGGACACTTGAACTAGGTTTCCGGTACATTTCCCAACAGGCATACAATGGGGAAATTTTAAAAGGGGTTAATAAGCCAGGTGCAGTGGCTAGTGCCTGTAATTCCAGCTACTTGGGAGGCTGAGGCAGGAAGATCACTTGAGGCCAGGAGTTCAAGACCAGCCTGAGTAAGAGCAAGACCTTGTCTCTAAAATAATTTTTAAAATTTTTTTATTACAGGCTCATGCCTGTAATCCCAGCATTTTGGGAGGCCAAGGTGGGCAGATCACTTGAAGCCAGGAGTTCGAGACCAGCGTGGCCAACATGGCAAAACCTCATCTCTATTAAAAATATAAAAATTAGCTGGGCATGGTGGTGCATGCCTGTAGTCCCAGCTTCTTGGGTGACTGAGGCACGAGAATTGCTTGAATTCGGGAGGCGGAGGTTGTAGTGAGCTGAGATTGTGCCACTGCCCTCCAGCCTGGGCAGCAGAGCAAGACTCTGTCTTAAATAAATAAAATAGTAATAAAAAAAAAAGGGGGCTGGGCACAGTGGCTCATGCCTGTAATCCCAGCACTTTGGGAGGCCAAGATGGGCGGATCATCTGAGGTTAGAAGTTCAAGAGCAGCCTGGTCAACATGGTGAAACTCCGTCTGTACTAAAAATACAAAAATTAGCCGGGTATGGTGGTGGGTGCCTGTAATCTCAGCTACTTGGGAGGCTGAGGCAGAAGAATCACTTGAACCAGGGAGGTGGAGGTTGCAGTGAGCTGAGATCATGCCACTGCACTCCAACATGGGTGACAAAGTGAGACTCCACCTCCAAATAAACAAATAAATAAAAATAAAAGAGCATTAACAGAAATGATATGTTAGAGAATACGCAGTGAATCTGCAGGCAGGCAAATTTATTTATACTGAGCCCTCATAAAGGAAATTAATGTATTGCGTGCGTTGAACAAAACACGCCTGACTTATGGCACGTAATCAAAATGCAGTTTTAGTTTGTGTTCTACCATCTCTTTAAATCAATTCGGTGGGCAAAATTTTCACAATCTCTCAAAAATCAGGGAGTTTTTCTACACTCTTAAAGCCAGGAATAGACAGTCTACTTCAGAAACAAAACCATACAGTATGGTATCCAACACCTCACACTTCACTCTGGGGCAAGTCTTTGCCTTCTCCCCACCCAGGTGCTCTCTGGTACAAAATTGTCTTCCAGGACCAGGGTCCCTCCTGTAGCAGAGGTGCCAGCTGAAGGAAGTCTGAGCTCTCCCATCACCCTGGGGCCTTAGCGATTTAAAATGTAAAACTTCTCCCAGCATCAGGGAGTCCCCATGTTGATCTGCCAGAGAGAGACATGACTAGTCAAATGCCAAATGAGAATGCAAAAAAGAAGCCAAGCAAGGAGGGAGGCGGGCCTCTGCCTGGAAGGGGAGCAGGGAAGGTTTCATGGCTCTCTACCCTGGGGCCCTTTGCCTTCCCATTCCAAGGTGGGGCCAGAGGCCCTGGGGACCCTGAGGCTATCCCAGCACTGCCAAGGATCTAGATCTGGTAGCACACGTCAAGCAACTCATGATTAGGATAGTGGGATTTTTAACTCCCCACAGGCCATAGTAAATGCAAGCTTGGGGGCCAGGAGGAAAGAGGTAAGAAGAAGAAGGTGTTGCATGCCACAGCCAAATTAAATATCTCTATCCCCCAAGACACTGGAGGACTCTCCATGACATGCTAGCTAAACAGGCTGAGCTGCAGCTCCAGAAATTTATTTTGAGAACTGCAGATCTGCGGAGATGGTGAAATTGCAAGTCTAAACAAATCTATGTGTCAAGTGAGGGCACAGGTGGGTTGTGGCTGGCATCCAGACACCTGGCTTGGAGCTATTTGGGAGGACAGGCTATGAATGAAACCCTTGGCCAAGGACCCTAAATATTCTTTTAACTTAGAATGAGAAGGTAGTGGTCACAGCCCCTCCATTTGATCCCAACCCCTTCAACCTCCCCCAATCAGATCCACTACCTGGAGCCCTGGTGTGGTAGGCAGAATAATGGCCCCTCAAAGACCTCCATGTCTTAATCTACTGAACTGGAGAATGTTATCCCACGTGGCAAAAGGGACTTGGCAGATGTGATTAAATAAAGGATGTTGAGATGGGGAGATTATCCAGTGGGTGCGCCCAGTGTCATCACAAGGGTCCTTATATGAGGGAGGTGGGAGCGTCAGAGTCACAGAAAGGACTGACAGCAGAAGCAGAGTCAGAGGGAGGCCACCGTTGGCTTTGAAGATGAAAGGGGCCATCGGCCAAGGAATGGACAGCCTCTAGAAGCTGAGAAGACAAAGAAATGACTTTTCCCCACAGAGCCTCCAGGAAAGTGCAGTCCTGCTGCCTCCTTGACTTTAAACTGGTGAACAGATTTCAGACTTCTTCAGAACTATAAAATCATAAACTGTGTTGTAAGACACAAAGTTAGTACTTGTTACAGCAGCCATAGGAAACTAACACATGTGGTAAGAGAACACTGATATAGTTCTTTCAGGTTCCTAAAGGCCCAGTTAAAAATAATCCTGATAAGAAGACATCACCCCACCCACCCACCCACCCACCCCACTCCTGTCCATTTTACTGCGGGAGAGCCCCCTTCCAAAAGCTGGATGTATCAGGGTTGTCCATATCCAGACCTTAGTCACAATCACGGACACCACAGGGTGTCCCAGTGTGGAGTATAGCTGTCCCACTTCATGGGCTGATGCCCCATCCTGGAGTGGATGCATTTTGATATGAGGATGAGTTCCCTTTTAGAAAGAAAGCCCCGATCGAGACTTCTTTCACCAATTATGACATTAGTTAAAAGATCATGGTGACTCACAGGGTGGTGGGAAGAATGAAGAGCCAGCTTACATAATATCTTGGTGAGAAACATCAGCAAGTGCTAAACGATGTTCGAGTATTCTTTTTTTTTTTTTTTTTTGAGACAGAGTCTCGCTCTGTCACCTGGGCTGGAGTGCAGTGGTGTGATCTTTGTTCACTGTAACCTCCGCCTCCTGGGTTCAAGCGATTCTCCTGCCTCAACCTCCTGAGTAGCTGGGATTACAGGCGTGCACCACCATGCCCAGCTAATTTTTGTATTTTTAGTAGAGACAGGGTTTCTCCATGTTGGTCAGGCTGGTCTCGAACTCCTGACCTCAGGTGATCTGCCCACCTCGGCCTCCCAAAGTGCTGGAATTACAGGCGTGAGCCACTGCGCCCAGCCTAGTATTCAAGTATTCTTGAGGAAGACATTAGAAACTGGAAATACTGAGGATAAAAACACATGCCAGCCTAAGATCAATATTCAATGTTAACATTATTAGAACCATGTAAATATTATTCCCAGATGAACCATATAGTGCATTGTGATTTTTTATATGACACAACATTTTGTTTTTGTCAATAATTGCCTTTGTTTTGTTCCATTTCTTAGGTAAACATCACTATTTAATTTTCAAACTCTGGAATTAAGTATAAATCTCCTAAGATGTTTAAACACATGAGGCAATCTGAAGTGTTCCTTTTTTTTTTTCTTGGTTACTCCTGAATCCCTCCATCATCCTGGTCCTCTCTGGACCGTTTCTCTTTAGGCTGACTGACAGCAATACCTCTTATGCTGGATTAGCTGTGCTTCTGGACTGAGAGTGGTACATGGGCTGAGAGGCATTCTAGAGAAAAATGCCTTGGAGTATGTGCCAGGTCCAATTTTTTCCTGAAGAGAATTTATGGCCTCTGTTCACACAGGGAACATTCTCAATCATATTGTATTTAGCCTCATCCTGGACCAATCCTCAACAATTTTTAGCTGGCAATGAGCCAAGTAGATTTGGCCAAACCAAGATAGCTGGCAGGGTCTCAAACTTTTTAAGTGAACACAGACCTGAAAAGAAGAGGCTGTTAATTGTGCCCTGAGGGTAGACCTGGCTCCCCCTGTACAAGGGGGCTCAAGCACATACCTGGTTCATCACCTAAAGTGGACAAGGATAGTGGGGCTTTCACCCAGGAAGGGAAGCCACATTATCAACTGTGTCCCTAAGATCAGATAAATAAATGAGGGTTATGGATTTAAAATGGTGACATGATGAGGCTGGGTGTGGTGGCTCCTGCCTGTAATCCCAGCACTTTGGGAGGCAAAGGCAGGCAGATCACTTGAGGCCAGGAATTCAAGACCAGCCTGGCCAACATGGTGATACCCCGTCTCTACTAAAAATACAAAAATTATCCGGTCTTGGTAGTGCACATCTGGTTCCAGCTACTCAGGCTGAGGCACGAAAATCACTTGAACCTAGGAGGTGGAGGTTGCAGTGAGCCAAGATCGCGCCACTGCATTCCAGCCTGGGCAACAGAGCAAGACTCTGTCTCCAAAAAAATAATAAAATAAAATAACATGCTGAATTATTTTTTTCCTTTTTTCCTATTAGTCAGTTGTCTTAGAACATGCATTCTCAGTGGGGGGTGACAAAACCATTACAATGGTTTGTGATCTTGCAAAGGGCCATGGTACATACACAGATACATAGTATATCTGTGATATTAAAACTTTATGGGGAGAAGGGTAATTTTTTTTTAAATTGGCTAAAAAGCTTCCTTAAGGGGCAATAAAAAAGACCGAGAAATATCATTCTCGAGATTACTGAATAAATGCCAATTGTAATTATTGATCTCTTTATAGTAGACTTTTTAGTTTAATCATTAAAATTAGAGTCAGAAGTGTTTTCTGTTTTTGTTTGTGATTGGAAAAATAATTCCTACAAAAACTACTTCACAACAGAATCCTTCGATAGTCATGGCCCAGGAAGCTGAGGTGGAAACAAGAAACCCTGGTGTTACGCGTTGGTATGCCCAGGCAGTAGAAACCAGAGAATGAGGGAAAACCTTGTACATGAAATTCACCAAGTCATGAGATGAGGAGTAGCTGTCCTTTTTCCAGGACACTTGGTGGTGAGGCTACTCTATTCTCAGCAGTCATCGGGAATAACATACTAGTGCTAATGGGTGAGTCCTTTCATTTTAAGTTGTGCCATCTGTGGTTTTGACCTAAGGGCCCCAACAATCAACTATACTGCCACTTTTGAAAATCTTACAGTAAAAACTGACTGAGAATAATTATACATAATCGGCTGTCAGAGGCAAACAGGAGCCCTGGGGTAAAATACTTGGTAGCTTGAATTCATTAATTGTTTAGAAGAAAGAGGTCAGGCTGTGCTCAAGCCACAGGGGTCTGCAAACTTTCTGTTAAGAGCCAGAGAGTGAATATTTTAAGCTTTGTGTGCCGCCTGACTCCATCACAACTGTTCCACAGTCATCGCAGTGCAAAGCAGGCAATAGACAAATTGTGGATGAATGGGCACGGCTGTGTTCCAATAAAACTTTATTTTTAGAAAAAGAGGCAGCAGGTGAATTTGGCCTGGAGGTCATAGTCAACCAACCCCTGCTCAACCATATTACTTACCCCTTGCAACCATGGAGTTTGCTTTCTTTAAAGGGATGTAGCTGTCATCTATGGAAACACTTGTTAGAATGTTTTGGTATTTTTCCTGATGGAAAGTGAATAGAATAGAAACTGGAAGCTTCAGTTGAGTTTGGTTGAAGCCCCAGAGGGCCCATTTTGATGCTAATATTCCTTGGCAAAAAGCCCAGCCCTGGGTACCACTCTGACAGCAGACACAAGGTGGGCGGGAAGTTTATGATGTGATTATTATACATTGCATGCCTGCATCAAAACATCTCATGTACCCCATACCTACACCTACTATGTACCCACACAAATTTAAAATCTTTTAAGAAGAGAGGTGGAATAGGCCTGAGTCAGAGGTGTGCATTTTTTGGGGGAAGGAGAGGTTTCAAGGTCCACACATAGGTCCTTCTGTTTGACAAATAATAGATTCTGTGCAGTAATTGCACGTGTCAGTTTGTATATTTCATTGAGCTGTATTTGGAGGAGGGGAGGATAAGAAGACGTGTCTTGTTTCTCTTTGTATCTCAGCCCCTAACACTGAGCCCACCACAGTGGTAGCACTCAACCAACAAAGGATTACGCAAATCAGGCCTAGGACTCTAAAGGATATATCCTTAGGCAACCAGAGTTTCGGGTGAAAGCTCCTTAGAGCCCTCTGACCTGAGGCCAGAGTTTGTGTTGTGTCTGAGATTAAAAAAAAAAAAAAAAAAAAAAAGTAGGTCTTAAGTGGTCCCAGCTGTGGGGAGAGGCGAGCCTGAGAGACTGGGAGCCAGGTGGGGCTGGACAACTACTGTTCTACTCGAATTTTTTTTAGAGATGGGGTCTCACTCTGTTGCTCAGAATGGAGTGCAGTGGCGCAATCACAGCTCATTTCTGGCCTCAAGCAATCCTCCTGCCTCAACTCTGAGTAGCATGGACTACACATCCTGCTAATTTTTAAATTTTTTGTAGAAGTGGGGTCCCACTATGTTGCCCAAGCTGGTCTTGAATTCCTGGCCTCAAGCGATCCTCCCGCCTCAGCCTCCCAAAGAGCTGAGATTACAAGAATGAACCACCACCGTGCCTGACTTGTTTTACTCGATGAATGCTTGTTAAGAATAAAACCTGGCCAGGCGCAGTGGCTCACACCTGTAATCCTAGCACTTTGGGAGGCCAAGGCAGGCGGATCACCTGAGGTCAGGAGTTCAAGACCAGCCTGGCCAACTTGGTGAAACTCTGTCTCTACTAAAATACAAAAATTAGCTGGGCATGATGCTGGGTGCCTGTAATCCCAGCTACTTGGGAGGCTGAAACAGGAGAATCGCTTGAACCCAGGAGATGGTTGCAGTGAGCCGCCAAGATAGCGCCACAGGACTCCAGCCTGGGTGGCTGAGTAAAACTCTGTCTCAAAAAAAAAAAAAAAAAAAAAACAACAACAACAACAACAATAAAACCTGCAAAAAGAAGCTCATAATTCTCATTCCAAGACTATTTCAAATTCCAAATACATGGATCTGAAAATGTCAAGCCCTCTTAAATTTGGGTACTCTCTGTGAGACCAGTTAGTGACATTAGTCTTTCCGTTCCATCTGCCCCTCTCTCTGTCTCCCAGCTTAGCCTTGATTCCACCACCTGGGCTGCAGTGGGAGCCTCAGAGGAGGCTGGACTTCCCTGGTGTGCTTGCAGCTAAAGTCATCACTTTGGTGTGCATGTTTCCTGAAGGAAGAATGACATATGAGTTCACCAATGACAATTTCTCTACGTGGTGTCCTGTGGGCGGTCAAAAACACAGACCCACCGTGTAACTTTTAAAATGATGAATTGGTAATACTGGATGTCAGTGAAAGCAAACCATCCTGATGAGATAAATGCTGGCAGGTGTGGAAAGGTCTAGCCGGCCCTTCTCATCAGCGGACAGCTGGTCTCATCAGGGCACAGCTGCCCCTCTTCTGGCCCTAAGGGAACCTGATCTCCCAGCAGATGAAGACGGTGAGTCCGCTCCTGGATTTGGCAAAATTAAGGAGGTTTCTGTGGTGACCTGGGCAAAAGCCTGATTAGAGTAAGCTTAAGTAAGAATGGGAGGCGAGAGAATTGGAGACAGTGAGAACTCACAGCTTTTTCAAGAATTTTGATGCAAAAATGATTAAAGAAATGAGACCAGGCTGGGTGCGGTGGCTCACATCTGTAATCCCAGCACTTTGGGAGGCCAAGGTGGGTGGATCACAAAGTCAGGAGTTCCAGACCAGCCTGGCCAACATGGTGAAACCCCGTCTCTACTGAAAATACAAAAATTAGCCGGGCGTGGTGGCGTGCACCTGTAATCCCAGCTACTGGGAAGGCTGAAACAGGAGAATCACTTGAATCCGGGAGGCGGAGGTTGCAGTGAGCTGAGATTACGCCACTGCACTCCAGCCTGGGCAACAGAGCAAGACTGTTTCAAAAAAAAAAAAAAAGTAGAAAAAGACATGAGACCATAATTGGCAGGCAGAAGGAAGTGATGAGAAGGTGCTGGACCAAATAAGATATAAGATGCAAGGAAAAATGGCCCAACTGATGCTCGGGGAGAGTAGAGCAGGGAGAACTGACGTCAGAAATGGATGAAAGGCCCCAGTGGAGTTGAAAGATGATTGAGCTGGGATATTAGAGAGAGAAATCTGAAAAGATAAGAGACTGTGAGTGGCAAGTGGGATGTTTGACAGTAAGATCATAAAGAGCACAGAGGCCCGGCATGGTAGCTTACGCCTGTGCAATCCCAGCACTTTGGGAGGCCAAGGCAGGAGGATTGCATGAGCCCAGGAATTCAAGACCAGCTTGGGCAACATTGTGTGACCTCTATCTCTACAAAATTAAAATTAAAATTAAAATTAAAAAAATAAAGAGCACCGACACTATCTTGAACCCACAGAAAGGTATCCTGCAGAGGGCTGACCTTACTGCCTGTGTGCAGGCTCCTTCTTGAATTATGCTGAGTAGGCTTCTAGTTCAGCAGAGGATCATGAGGATGAGGGGTGTGCAGTCTGGATGACAGAGTAGTGAGGCTGAAATACCTAGGTCCCCAAGGGCTCTCAAACAGAGCCACTCTATTCACCCTGGGCTGCCTCTCGCAGGACTTCCACCTGACAGAAAAAGCGCCTCTCTTTTCTTAGGTTCCTGTTATTTTGGTTCTCAGTTGTTTGCAGCTAAACCTAATTCTAACTAATATGAATAGTAATAGAAAAGAAGCCACTGTAACAAAATTATATCCAATAAAATAGAATTTAGGGCTAAAAGTAATAGAAAGTAGGACAGTATCTGATGATAAAAGGATTGATAAAAAATAAATTTAAACGGACGTATTAATATAGCTTGTTATATGTTAACAGTCTTCTATCAGAAATGATAGTTTAAGTGGACAAAAATAGTATTAAATAAGAAAGAGTATACATATACAAAAATTACCACGTATTATGTCCTAAAGTTTATTCTTAGTTGCTGAAAAATGAATCTACTCAAGCTAATTTAAGCAGAGAAGAGCTAATAAGACATTAGGTAATTCTGCAGTTCTCCAAGTAGGGCTGACAGCCAGGTTTGTATATCAGGACCCACACAACTAGGAAAAATGCCTACTCACATCATGAGATTGTCCCAGCAGAAATGTCATTGCCATCACCTCCACCACTTGACACTCTGTACCTTTGACAGTAGGGACAAGATCCCAGTCAGTGCTCCGTGCAGGAGGCGGCAGCCTCATTCTGTCTAGTGCAGAATGGCTGCTTGATGGAAGTTAGTGAAGTAAAAGTCTCACCATGCTCAAAAAGCCAGCCCAGATACTTTTTTTTTTTTTTTTTTTTTTTTTTTTTGAGACGTAGTCTCGCTCTGTCACCCAGGCTGGAGTGCAGTGGCACGATCTTGGCTCATTGCAACCTCAACCTCCCGGGCTCAAGGGATCCTCCCACCTCCGCCTCCTGAGTAGCTGAGACCACAGGTGCGCACCACCACACCTGGCTATTTTTTTGTACTTTTAGTACAGACAGGGTTTCACCATGTTGGCCAGGCTGGTCTTGAATTCCTGACCTCATGATCCACCCGCCTCGGCCTCCCAAAGTGCTGGGATTACAGGCGTGAGCCACCGCGCCTGGCTGCCCAGTTTTATATGCAAGCTCTGTCACGCCTTCATAGAAGAAATAAGCTCTTATAGATGTTTTTCATAGAATAGAAAAAGAGGGAAAGCTGTCCAACTCATTTTATGAGACCAGTATAATGTTGATACTCCCCAAAACAAGAGTACAAGAAAATACAATTGTAAGCCATGGTCTCTTATGAATGTAGATGCAAACCTTTTTTAAAAAGGTTTTTTAACCTTTTAAAAAAAAGTTGACAAATCAGAAAACCAAATGCCACATGTTCTCATAAGTGGGGGCTAAACATTGAGCACACATGGACATAAACGTGGGAACAGACACTGCGGACTGCTCGAGTCGGGGAGGGAGAGGGGCACGGGTTGGAAAAGCACCTACTGGGTACTGTGCTCACTACCTGGGTGTAGTATACCCATGTCACAAGCCTGCATATGTAATAAAAGTCGAAATTTTTTTAAGTGACAAATCAAATTTAGTACCATATTAGGAAAAACAAAAAACAAAAAAAAACCTTTCCTGGCCAAGTAGGGCCCTTGGGAACACTAGACAGAAAGAGGTAATGCAGCCTATGGTTAAGAGACAGGTCTGGAGCCGGGGTATTTGCCACTGTCTAGCTGTATGGCCTGGGGCAATTTACCTAACCTCTCTGCACCTAGGTTTTCTCACCTGTAAAATGAATGTAACAATAGTTCTTACCTGATAGGATGGTTGTGTGAACTAAATGAGTAAATTAAGTCAAGAACATAGAAGAGAGACTTAATTAGTCGTAATTACCTCACCAAATGCAGTAGAGATAGAGGTCAATTAACAAGGATGCAACACAAGACTGACAGTGGCTGATGCTGGCCAAGGATGACAACAAACCAGAAACCTCCTCTTTCTCTTCATGCCACATGAGTCTGTCAGAGCCTAGACGCTACCTTGGGGACCAAGGTAGAGTAGGATGGGTAGAAGCTGGAATTAATTGAGCATTGGCTGTGACTGAGATTTTCTGCCATGTTGCTCCTCTACTGAGAATCCCTACTGATCCTGAAGTCTGATCTACACCTGGAATCACCTCCTGACCTGTAGGGTATTGCTATTAGATGCAAGAAGACTAGCTAAGGCCGGGTGCAGTGGCTCACACCTGTAATCCCAGCACCTTGAGAGGCCAAGGCAGGCGGATCGCCTGAGGTCAGGAGCTCGAGACCAGCCTGAACAACATGGTGAAACCCTGTCTCTACTAAAAATACAAAAATTAGCCAGGTGTGGTGGTGGGGAAACTGTTTTTACTAGAGTAATGGAGGTGAAAACCACGCTGAAGAGTAAATATGAACAAGGGGCTTGGTATCCCTTGTTTTATATAACTGTAGGTCTATCTAAATCCAAAGCCCATACTCCTCACTTTTCAACATCCTGCCAAATTGTCACTCTTCCCTCCTGCTTTTCTTTAACCAGTATATTGATTAAACCACACAAGCAAAGAAACTTGCCCAATTGCCTAGAGTACTAGCTAAAAGTCTGGATAAATTACTAGCAATACTTATTGTTTAATACAGTTCTGTTTTTTGTCCTTATAACGATTACACATTCTGATCTCTACATACATAATGAATGTGGAGAACCATCTTTTGGCCTCCCCAAGCCACTATCTTTTAGAAAACCAGCAAATTTAAAGACCTACCAACACCATGATGTGAGCGCCACCTACTGTTAAGAAACTTAAAGCACATCTCAGATAGTGCTAGTATCTTGAATTGGTTATTACAGCACATGTTCCAGAGATACTTCAGTTGGATAAACCGCAGGTGATACTTACTTTCAGTTAACTAGTTAAAAGGTTAAAACTTTAAAAGTTCCCTTTAATTTTTTTTTTTTTTTTTTGAGGCAGAGTCTCGCTCCATCCCTCGAGCTAGAATGCAGTGGTGGGATCTGGTCTCACCGCAACCTCCGCCTCCCAGGTTCAAGCGATTCTCGTGCCTCAGCCTCCCGAGTAGCTGGGATTACAGGCGCCTGCCACCAGGCCTGGCTGATTTTTTGTATTTTTAGTAGAAACAGGGTTTCGCCATGTTGGCCAGGATGATCTCGAACTCCTGACCTCAGGTGATATGCCAGCTTCAGCCTCCCAAAGTGCTGGAATTTCAAGAGTGAGCCACCGCGCCGGGCCAAGTTCTCTTTAATTTTTTTCTCTTTAACCTTTAGTTGTTTAGTAAACTAGTCAATTATTTGTACATGTTCTCTCTTTTAACTACAAAACTCTGTTTTTTAACTACTTAAGTTTTAAGTTTTACAATTTAAGTTGTTTTATATGTAATGTTGAGTGTTTTAAATAGTGGACATTTCTAAGACCTACTTGGTGGGCTTGCATTTAAAAACTTTAACTCGGCCGGGTACAGTGGCTCACACTTGTAATCCCAGTACTTTGGAAAGCCGAGGTGGGCAGATCACCTGAGGTCAGGAGTTCAAGACCAGCCTGGCCAACATGGCAAAACCCCATCTCCACTAAAAATACAAAAATTAGCCATGCATGGTGGTGTACGCTTGTAATCCCAGCTACTCCGGAGGCTGAGGCAGGAGAATCACTTGAACCCTGGAGGCGGAGGATGCAGTGAGCTAAGATCACGCCATTGCACTCCAGCCAGGCCCTAGATACTAGAAATCTAGGGTTTTAAAAAATTATCTCAATGTAGAGCAAACAATATAAAAATATAATAAAAGGCTAAGTGGTACAATGGAAGTCTCTATGAAGAAAAATCAGGAAAATTTGCTGTGGGCTTTTCTACAGAGGCAACTTTTGAACTATAGAATGTCAGAACAGGTAAGAATTTATTCATGTGTCCCTTTATTTATTAAGTACCTACTATATTCACAGAGACAAATAATGCAGGATTCTTTTTCTAAAAGAGGCCACAGCCTAACAGAGGAGGTAGATATATAAACAAATTATTTATTCCTCCCCATCCCTTTGTATAAAATCAGAATAAAATGTGTTAATTAGGAATGGAAATATAAACATCAAGAGACTCAGATACTCATGTACACAAAGGAGTCAACCCCTGGTATAAAGTACTATAACAGGAGTAAGTCCTGTGTGAAATGGTAACATAAAGATGACTTGATTAACCTCATTACTTGGTGAGTCCTTCTACAGAAATATGAGTTCCTAAAGGGTGAAATCTGATCTTATTACTTTTATAACTCCTGGACCAGCATTGGGGCTGGAACACAGTGGCCAATCAAAGCTGACTGAATTGTGCTCAGGAGAGGAAAAGGATGGACAAAGAAGGCTCATCAAGAAGATGATCAGCTAGGCGCAGTGTCTCACACCTGCAATCCCAGCACTTTGGGAGGCCAAGGCAGGTGGATTGCGTGAGCTTAGGAGTTCAAGACCAGCCTGGCCAACATGGTGAAACCCTGTCTCTACTAAAAGTACAAAAAAATAGCCAGGTGTGGTGGTGCGCACCTGTGGTCTCAGCTACTCAGGAGGCGGAGGTGGGAGGATCCCTTGAGCCCGGGAGGTTGAGGCTTCTGTGAGCCATGGTTGCACCACTACACTCTCTCAGACAGGTATAACGTTATATCCCTGTATAACGGGCAACAAAGCCAAACCCTGTCTCAAATTAAACAACAACAACAACAAAACTAGGAATTTAAGTTAAGGAGTTTTCAAGGTTAACAAATGGAGATGGGGTTGAGAAAAAAAAAGAGTACTCTGAGTAAAGGAATCAATATGGAAAAAAAAAACAGATTTGTTGAACAACATAGCTCACTGGGGAAAACGCGAATAACTCAGTATATTTGGAGTGTAGGGTTGGAAGAGGGAAGTGACTAGATTGGAGAAATAGGGGCAAACCTACACCGTGGAGGGGTTTGCATGCCACACACGGGAGACAGGACATTATACATAGATGCCTGTCTTAGAAAGACAGCCCTCATGGCAATGGAAAGGATGGATCAGAGTGAGAAAGACTAAATAGGAGGAACTTGACAGGAAGGTGTGAAAGTAGAGAGTGGAGACCAAATTAAGGCCACAGAGAAAAAGGGACAGAGTGAAAAGTTTTTTTTTGTGTTGTCCATTTTGTTGCTATGAAAGACTAGAGATCCTTACATTCTTTTGCTGTATATCATCTAAAAATACTCAACAAAATACTAACACACACACAAACACAAGTTCTCTGACTCTTAGATGATTAGAAGGAAAGGGAAACCTGAAGAAGTCAGGGATGAAATGGGAACATACAAGCAGGGAGGGGAGTACGAATGAAGAAATTAACCCAAGAAGTCGATGGTGACACCATCAGATAACCTAGAGGCATACATGGACCAACGGCAGGGGCATCACTGCACAGAGGAACCTGGGAATAAAGCCTTGGGCCCACCCAGGGCAGAGACCGCCACAGGTAAAGCTAGGACTCAGGAACAGGAAAATACTGTTCCTGGGAACCTGGGGAAAATAATCTTCCCCACAAACGTAGAGAACAGGGAAAATAGTTTGTTTTGCCCTTGGCTTGAAGAGAAAGTTTTAAAAGTTCCCTGAGAATTTTAGTGATTGACCAACTCTCACACAGGTTTTGGGCCTGAATCTACATGAGTGTTTTAAAAACTGCCAGATACCTCGCCCCCATACATACACATCATAAAGCATTATTTAAAATGGACCAGATCTGGAGTGCCTCAAGGCATAAGTGAGAAATTGAAGAAATCCTCCTTGGGAAAAACACGGGATTTCTTTTTCTATAGCTGCTGTAAAAAATTGCCAAAAATATAGTGACTTAAAACACCACACATTTATTACCTTACAGTTCCATGGGTCAGGAGTCCAACATGAACCTCAATAGGTTAAGACGAAAATGTCAGCAAGGGGCACAGTGGTGCACACCTGTCATCCTAGCTCTCAGGAGGCTGAGGTGGGAGGATCACTTGAGCCAGGGAGTTTGAAACCAGGCCAGGCAACATAGCAACCAGCAAGGTTGCATTCTTCTCTGGAGGTTCTAAGGGAGAACCCACCTTGTTGGTTTCGTCAGCATCTACAGGCTGACCACATTTCCTGGCTCACAGCCCCCCTCCTCCATCTTCAAAGACAGCAACTTTATACCTGTCTGACCGTTATTCTCTAGTCACATCACCTTCTCTCGGTACAGCTACCAAAAATCCTCCATTTTTGCGGGCTGATTTGACTATATTGGGTACACTAGAGAATTCAGAATAATCTTCCCATCTCAAGGTCCTTAACCACAATCATATCTGCAAAGTCCCTTTTGCCATGTAAGGCATTTTATTCACAGGTTCCAGGCATGAAGGCATCATTGTCTTTGGAGGACCATCAATCTTCCTACCACAAGGACCTCTCAATCCATGCCTCAAAATATTTTTGAGCTTCCAATTTAAAAAAAAAAAAAAAAGCAATAAAACTAGACTAGGTAAAGATTTCGGCTACTGGAATTATGGGATTAAAACATTTAAAATAAGAATATTTGGCCAGGTCTGGTGGCTCAGGCAGGTAATCCTCGCACTTTGGGAGGCCGAGGTGGGTGGGTCGGTTGAGTCTGGAGTTTGAGACCAGCCTGGGCAACATGGTGACACCCCGTCCTGACGAAAGGTATAAAAAAATAGCTGGGCATGGTGGCACGTACCTGCAGTCCCAGCTACTTTCCTTCTGCCAAAGTGCTGGGATTACAGGTGTGAGCCACCCCTTCCTTCCTTCCTTCCCTCCCTCCCTCCCTTCCTTCCTTCCTACCTTCCTTCCTTCCTTCTTTTCTTTCTCCCTCTCTCCTTTTTTCTTTCTTCTTTCTTTCTTTTGCATCTTGTTTAAGAAATATTTTCCTATCCTGAGATTAAACATCTTTTTTTCAATATTATCTTCAAAAAGTTTAAAAGTGTGGTGGCTCACACTCATAATCCCAGCACTTTGGGAGACTGAGGCAGGAGGATCACTTGAAGCCAGGAATTCAAGACCAGCCTGGGTAACATGGTGAGACCCCTGTCTCTACAAAAAAAATTTTTTTTTAATTAGCTAGGTGTGATGGCATGCACCTGTACTTAGAGCCACTCAGGAGATGAAGCAGGAGGACTGCGTGAGCCCAGGAGTTCAAGGCAGCAGTGATCCATTGACACAGGAGTGCGGCAGGGAAGTGCTGGGTAGAGAAGCCCTGGAGAGGGCTCCATCCTCAGGCCTGTGCCCACAGAACTAAGTGAGAACAGGCATTCCTGTTTTCATGCCTGAATGTTAGATTTTTTTAAGATCACCCTGGCCCACCATGCCCATCCTGTGGCCATATAAACCTGAGACCTTAGTGAGCACACACACAAACGGGCCAAACATTGAGAGGAGCAGAGGGACACAGCGGCAGAGGGTGGAGGAGAGCAGCAGAGCTGCACGGCAGAGATGGAGGGAAGAGGTGTCTGAACATCGGCCAAGCACGGCCAAACTCTAGGGGAGGATTATCTTCACCACCCAGGCACCTTCCAGCTCCCTATTCATCTTGCTGAGAGCCAGGTCCACCACTCAATAAAATCTTACATTCATCCTTCAACCCCGTGTGTGACCTGATTTTTCCGAGACACTGGGCAAGAGCTCGGCATATAGAAAGTTGTTACACTGGCCCTCTGCCCTTGTGATAAGGCAGAGGGTGCACTGAGCTAATTAACACACAAGCTGACTGCAGATGGCAAAGCTGAAAGAGCTCTGTAACACTGGGGTTGTAGGCACCCACTCCGAGATACTACCGCCAGACCTGAGGGCCCAAAGCACTTGCCCTAGCCTCTGCAACTACTTGTCTGCATGCTGCCTCTAGGGGTTTGAGTTTTGAATAAACTGAACAGGTGAGCCATATCCCTGTCACACAACCTGCAAGGAGAATCAGGGAACTCTCCCATTTTACTGTGATCACAGCATTGCACTCCAGCCTGGGTGAGTGAGAGGGAGACCCTGTCTCTAAAAAATTAAAATTAAAAAAAAAGTTGAAAAGTTTTTACATTTAGCTTTTACAGATTTTTGTTTATAAACTGAGGTCTAAACAAAATTTTCTTTTCTTTTTTTTTTAGTCTCACTCTGTCGCCTGGGCTGGAGTGCAGTGGTGCTATCTTAGCTCACTGCAACCTTCACCTCCTGGGTTCCAGTGATTCTCCTGCTTCAGCCTTCCAAGTAGCTGGGACTACAGGTGCACGCCACCATGCCCAGCTAATTTTTGTATTTTTAGTAGAGACGCGTTTTCTCCAAATTGTTCAGGCTGGTCTCGAACTCCTAACCTCAGGTGATTCACTGGCCTTGGCCTCCCAAAGTGCTGGGATTACAGGTGTGAGCCACTGCACCTGGCCTCCCCTTTTTTAAAAAGGAAATTTGAAAAAAAAATCTACTTATTTATTTTGAGACCGGGTTATAAAACTGGCTAATTTTTGTATTGTTGGTAGAAATGAAGTTACACCACATTGCCAAGGCTGGTCTCGAACTCCTGGGCTCAAGGGATCCACCGCCCTTGGCCTCCCAAAGTGCTGGGATTACAGGCATGAGCCACTGCGCCTGGCCGAATTTAAATTGTGTAGAGACAGGGTCTCACTATGTTGCTCAGGCTAGTCTTGAACTCCCGGCTTCAAGCAATTCTCCTGCCTTGGCTTGCTAAAGTGTTAGGATTACAGGCATGGGCTATCATGTTTGGCCTTATTTTTCTATATGGATAAAAAATTATCCCAGGCCATTTATTAAAAAGCTTATCTTTACCCCAGGGATCTGTAGTACCCCTCTGTCATATATCTACTTTGCAAATATGAGTCTCTTTCTGGGTTTTCTGTTCTATTACTTGTATAATTACTATAGCTTTGTAATGAATCTTGTTATCTGGTAGGGAAAATAATTATACTCTGTTTTACTTCAATAATGTCTTACCTAATTTTAGCCTTTATACTTCCATGTACATTTAAAAATCAGCTAAATAAATAAATAAATAAAATAAAAATCAGCTTGTAAAGTTCCATTAAAAACCCTGACTAGCTTATGTGGGTTCGATTTCTCCTTCTCTTGAATTTGGTTTGGCTTTGTGACACATATTTCCTGATAGATTCTGGTAGAAGTGATAGTTTACCATTTCCAATCTGGGCTTTAAGAGATCTTTGGTTTCTTCTTTTGCTGCTTGGAACATTCTCTCTTGGGATTGAGCCACTGTTAAAGGGAGCCCAAACAAGCTATGTGAAGAAAAACATTTGTAGAAAGACAATTCCAGGGGTGGCTAGAAGGTTCCAATCTTCTAGTCCCCCGTGCCAAGGCATCAGATGCATGTATGAAGTCATCTTGGGTGCTTCAGCCCTACCTGCTATCTGACTACAACTTCATGGGATATCCCAGTAAATGCCATGCAAAGCAAAAGAACAACCCAGCCGAGCTCTGTCCACATTTTTCACCTACAGAATTGTGAGCAAATAAAATGGTTAATTTTGGGCCAGGCGTGGTGGCTCACACCTGTAATCCCAGCATTTTGGGAGGCCAAGGAGGGGGGATAACCTAAGGTTAGGAGTTTCAGACCAGCCTGGCCAACATAGTGAAACCCCATCTCTACCAAAAAAAAAAAAAAAAAGCTGGGCGTGGTGGTGCAAGCCTGTAATACCGGCTACTCAGGAGGCTGAGGCAGGAGAATCACTTGAACCCAGGAGGCAGAGGTTGCAGTAAGCCAAGATTGCACCACTGCACTCCAGCCTGGGCAACAGAGTGAGACTTTGTCTCAAAAAATAAAATAAAATAAAATAAAATGGTTGATTTTAATAATCATGTTTTGGTGTGGATTTTATACAGCAGGTAAATGCCTGAAGAACAGCGCAATGGCAAGATATTTGGCAATATGGTTACCTATAGCAACATAGAAGCTAGAAATGTACCTAATAGGCTGAGCATGATGGCTCACACCTGTAATCTCAGCACTTTGGGAGACTGAGGCGGGTGGATTGCCTGAGGTCAGGAGTTCAAGACCAACCTGACCAACATGGTGAAACCCCGTCTCTACCAAAAATACAAAAATTAATTGGGCATGGTAGCAGGCACCTGTAATCCCAGCTACTCAGGAGGCTGAGGCAGGAGAATCACTTGCACCTGGGAGGCAGAGGTTGCAGTGAGCCGAGAATGCGCCATTGCACTCCAGCCTGGGTAACAGGAGTGCAACTCTTTTTTTTTTGAGATGGAGTCTCACTCTGTTGCCCAGGCTGGAGTGCAGGGGCGCAATCTTGGCTCACTGCAAGCTCCACCTCCCGCGTTCACGTCATTCTCCTGCCTCAGCCTCCCGAGTAACTGGGACTACAGGCACCTGCCACCACGCCTGGCTAATTTTTCACATTTTTAGTAGAGATGGGGTTTCACCGTGTTATCCAGGATGGTCTCGATCTCCTGACCTCATGATCCGCCCACCTCAACCTCCCAAACTGCTGGGATTACAGGTGTGAGCCACCGCACCCAGCCCGCTTGAAACACTCTCATAAAAAAAAAGAAAAAGAAAAAGAAAGAAATGTATCTAATAAACTTCTCTAATTCTACGTTCCATGCCTCTTAATTTTTCTTTATATTTTTCATACATTTGATCTACATTCTGCTTAACTTCTTTATCTATCTTCTATTTCATCAACTCTCTGTTTAGCTGCATCTAGTTTGCTGTTTACCCTGACATTGAGTTTTTCATTTTCTTTTTTTTTTTTTTGGAGACGGAGTCTCGCTCTGTCGCCCAGGCTGGAGTGCAGTGGCCGGATCTCAGCTCACTGCAAGCTCCGCCTCCCGGGTCTACACCATTCTCCTGCCTCAGCCTCCCGAGTAGCTGGGACTACAGGCGCCCGCCACCTCGCCCAGCTAGTTTTTTGTATTTTTTAGTAGAGACGGGGTTTCACTGTGTTAGCCAGTATGGTCTCGATCTCCTGACCTCGTGATCCGCCCGTCTTGGCCTCCCAAAGTGCTGGGATTACAGGCTTGAGCCATCGCGCCCGGCCGAGTTTTTCATTTTCTTTGTAATTTTTTTTCTTTTCTTTTTTTAAATTTTTATTTATTTATTTATTGAGACAGGGCCTCACCCTGTTGCCCATGCTGGAGTGCAGTGGTGCCATCACAGCTCACTGCAGCCTCAACTTCCTGGGCTCAAGCAATCTTCCAGCCTCAGACTCCCAAGTAGCTAGGACCACAGGTGTGCGCCACCATGCCCAGGTAATTTTTGTATTTTTGTACAGACGGGGTTTCATCATGTTGGCCAGGCTGGTCGTGAACTCCTGACCTCAGGTGATCCACCTGCCTCAGCCTTTCAATGTGCTGTGATTACAAGGGTGAGCCTCCGCACCCGACCCCACTTCAATCTTTTAAGTAAAGCAGCACAAGCCCTCATGTTTCTTGCACAAACCTTTTAAACAGACCCAGCAAAAGTTTAGGTAACAAATTCAGCTAGAATTGGCTGGAAAAATCAGGATTCCACAGAAGGGAAGAAAATATATGGCAAAGGGAAAGAAGTTTCAGAAATTTAAAAAAATTTACCCATAACAGATTTACACCCACTATAGTAACTTATATCCTAGACTTCTTCCTCACCCATTTAGACAACTTTGCAAATATTTTCCATTCATTATGAACTATTTGAGAGATACGAAAGAATATACAAAACATAAATGTAAATTATGAAGGATAATAAAAAATTCAGCACTCATGGGGCCATCAACCAACTTAGAAACTGCGCATCAATCACCCTGGAGCCCCGTATTGGCTCCCTTCCCTCTCCCAGCCTCCTGTTTTCCTCCTCTAGGAAAAGTCTCCTCCACTGTTTTTGTGGGTTTTTTTTCTTTCTCCTCTTATCTTTATAAATCTATCAAATATGTATGTGCTTTAGGTTAAGCTATCCTCATATGTTTGGTTCTCAAGTTATATAAGTGCTATCATTCTATAACTTGCTTTACATTTGTGAAATTCAACTATGTTATTACATGTAAGCTATAATTAATTTAATTTTCACTGTTGTGTGGTATTTCTACTGTGTGAATGTACCACAATTTATTCCCCCATCAATGAGCAACTGAATTCTTTCCAGTGTTTGTTTGTTTGTTTGTTTGTTTTTGAGACAGAGTTTCGCTGTGTCGCCCAGGCTGGAGTTCAGTGGCCCGATCTCGGCTCACTGCAAGCTCTGCCTCCCAGGTTCATGCCATTCTCCTGCCTCAACCTCCCGAGTATCTGGGACTACAGGCACTCACCACCATGCCTGGCTAATTTTTTGTGTTTTTAGTAGAGATGGGGTTTCACTGTGTTAGCCAAGATGGTCTCGATCTCCTGACCTTGTGATCCACCCGACTCAGCCTCCCAAAGTGCTGGGATTATAGGCGTGAGCCGCTGTGCCCAGCCTCCAGTGTTTTTCTTTTTAACATTACAACAATACTACCAAAAACATTCTAACATGTATATCTTCTGATACACAAGGGTATATATTATCTATGACCAATTTTTTTAAAATTTTAAGTTCCAGGATACATGTGTAGAACGTGCAGGTTTGTTGCATAGGTAAACATGTGCCATGGTGGTTTGCTGCACCTATCAACCCATCACCTAGGTATTAAGCCCCACATGCATTAGTTATTTGTTCTGATGCTCTCCCTCCCCTCACACCCCCTGACAGGCCGCAGCGTGTACTGTTCCCCTCCCTGTGTCCATGTATTCTCATTGTTCAGCTCCCAGTTATGAGTGAGAACATGCAATGTTTTCTGTTCCTGTGTTAGTTTGCTGAGGATGAGGCTTCCAGCTCCATCGATGTCCCTGCAAAGGACATGATCTCATTCCTTTTTATGGCTGCATGCCAAATGTTTTTCCAAAGTGTTTGTACCAGTTTACACTCACACAATGTAAAAGAATTCCTGGTTCTTTGCATCCTCACCAACACTTGATATTGTCTAGTTTTAAAATTTTATTTTTTCTTAAACTAGAAGATAGAAAACAGTAACTTACAGTGGCTATAATTCATATTTCCTTAGTGACTCATGATGCCGAGCATCTTTTCATGTGCTTATTTTCCATTTGAATATTTCTTTAATGACATTTCTGCTCAAATCTGTATTAGCCAGTTGTCCTCCAGAGAAACAGAACCAATAAGGATATGTATGTGGATGTATATATGCAGATGTACATATACATGAAGGGATTTATTATGAGGAATCTGCTCACATGATTATGGAGGCTGAGCAGTCCCAAAATCTGCATTTGGCAAGCTGGAGAGCAGTGGTGTAGTTCCAGCCTGCGAGCAGAGAAGACGGATGTCTCAGCTCAAGCAGTCAGGCAGGTGGAGTTCCCTTTTAGCCTTTTTGTTCTATTCAGATCTTCAGCTGATGGGATGAGGCCTCCTACCCACGTTAGGGAAGGGAATCCGCTTTATTCATGTTACCCTTTCAAACATTCCTCTCACCCAGGAACATCCTCACAGAAACACCCAGGATAATATTTGACCAAATGTCTGGGCACCCTGTGACCCACTCAAGTTGACACAAAATGTTAACCATCAAAAAGTCTTTTGCCCATTTTTTTGAAAATCGGGGTTTTTTTCTTTCTTAAGTTCTATGAGTTCTTTTTATATTCTGGATACAAGTCTTCATCAGATATATTTGCAAATATTTTCTCTCATTCTGTAGCTTTCCTTTTTTATTAATGTCTTGAAACGTAAAAATTTTCAGTGAATTCCAATTTGTCGTGTTTTTTTTCCTTCATGGTTCATGCTTTTGGTGTATCTAAGAAATGTTTGCCTAACTTGAGTTCACAAAGATTTTATCCTATGTTTTCTTCAAGAAGTTTTAGAGTTTTAGTTCCTACATTTAGTTCTAGTTGATATTTTATTTTTGTCTGTGATGTGAAATAGAAGTTGAGATTCCCCAAATTTGAATATGCAATATTCCAGCACCATTTGTTGAAAAGACTATTTTTTTCTCCTTTGAATTACCCCGGTACATGTGTTAAAAATCAGTTAACTATAATAATGTGGGTCTATTTCTGGACTCTATTTTGTTTTAGAAATCTATATGTCTATTCTTACACCAATACCACACAATCTCGATTGCTGTAGCTCTACAGTGAGTTTTGAAATCAAGTAGAGAAAGTCCTCTGACGTTTTACTTCCTCTTCAAAATTAGCTATTCTAGAGTTGCTTTGCATTGCCAAGTAAATTTAGTCAGCTTGTCAATTTATTTTTTTAAAATTCATCTGTGGGACTTGCCTTTTCACTTTTTATCTTTCGCTTTGTTTTGAAGTTCCTACTTGCAATATGGTCAAATTTATTAGTCTTTTTCTTTATGGGTTTTTTTGTTTGTTTTTGTTTTGTTTTTTGAGACAAGGTCTCACTGTCGCCCAGGCTGGAGTGCAGTGGTACAATGTTGGCTCATTGCAGTCTTGACCACCTGGGTTCAAATGACCCTTCTGCTTGAACTTAAAAAAAAAAAAAAAAGACTGAAGTGGAACAAAGTCAAAACTGTATCTTTCATGTAACTTTTTTTGTTATAAAAATATGTCTGTCTCGCCTCTGGGAATGAGAAAATTTTGATTATGCAGATGGTCTCTTTCTAATGTTTTCTGGTCTTTCTCCAGCAATTGTTAAAATTTTAGCCAAATTAAAATACTATCCAGCAAATCTTCACAGTTTGAAGTCTGGTTTCTTTCAACAACTGGTGGTCCCCTGACTTGGAGTTACTATGTTTAATAGATGAATAGTTGGATGGGATATCCAACTCTGGAGAGAAAATCCACAAGCCCTTTGAAATCACTGTTAGGGTCCTTCCATGGAGAACAGCCTGAGAGCCTAGCTTTGGTCTAGAAGTATTCATTTTGTCGACAGACCTGATAGACTTATTCTTAGGTAAGAAAAACATAAAAATGGTGTTTGTTTTTTTATTGATTTTGTAGAGATGGGGTCTCGCTGTGTTGCCTAGGCTGCTCTTGAACTCTTGAACTTCTGAGCTCAGGTGATCTGCCTGCCTCAGCCTCCCAAGTGCTGGGATTACAGGCGTGAGCCACCACGCTTGGTCAAAAATGGTGTTTAAAGAAAAATACAGCATCAATGAGTGGGTGTCCCTGTAAGAACTGACATACAGTATACGCACTTCTGATTATGTAAATAACTGAAGCAATAGGTTAAAGACTGTGGACTCAACAAGGCAACGTTCTTGAATTCTCCCAGAGGGACACTTGCTAGGCAGCCCCGGCTACATTGCTTCAAGGGGTCTTTAGGGAAGAGGATCTGGATGGTTTGGTCTTTACACTGAAAGCATCTTGAGCTAGAAATAGACTCAGTTTGAGTGTGCTGCTACCCTGTGTGAACTGAGAAAATACCTTGGGTAAACAAAGGCTGAATAGTCTGAACACGTTTGTTTTTGTGAGAACTAAGACATAGAGGGTAGTTCAAGGACATGTCCATCAACATATTTAATGTTTATATAAATATTGATTTATAAATGTTGGAAAATGGTGTATCACAGGTAATTTGGGACAAGTTGTTGCTGTCCTAAGGATGCATTTAAAACTCAGAGGAGGACAGCTCCAAGACAGCTGAGTGGATTAGACAGTTAATGGATGAGGAAACAAGGAGTGCTTATAGAAATCTCAGCTGAGGAGGCTTCAAGAATCTAAAAGGCCAGGTCAAAGTTCAGCAAAACAAGGTAGTCAGCCCAGCCTGCTTTTTATATCCCAACTGACAAAAGACAAGAGAGTGATCAAGAGAGCAGAAATTGTTGTATAATTTATAATTCCAGATGAAAGCAAAACATTTACAAAATTATACATATATGAGTAACTTTTTTTTTTGAGACAGTCTCGCTCTGCCGCTCAGGCTAAAGTGCAGTGGCATGATCTTGGCTCACTGCAACCTCCACCTCCAGGGCTCAAGCCATCCTCCTACCTCAGCCTCTCGAGTAGCTGGGACTACAGGCGTGTGCCACCATGCCCAGCTAATTTTAGTTTTTTGTAGAGACAGGGTCCCGCTATGTTGCCCAGGTTGGTCTCGAACTCCTGAGCTCAAGCAATCCACCCACCTGGGCCTCCCAAAATGCTGGGATTACAGGTGTGTGCCACTGCGCCCAGCCCATATGAGTAACTTTTAACATGAATTAGTATGTTTTTTGTTTTTAAAGACAAAGAATTGAAAGAGCATGACCTAAAAGCCATGTAATTTGTCAAATGTTTCACAAACTAATTGAGTTTTTGAGAGATTTGGATGTCTTGAGACCTCAAAATGTGATTGGTTAGAAAAGGTTCCTTCCAAGCAGCCAAATAAAATCCTTGGGAAACATAAATCTTCCATTGATAAAAGATATGAAACCAAATTATTGTAAAACATCTGTTTGAAAGAATAAATATGGATAAGCATGTTTTACATGCAGACCTAAATATATGACTTTTATTGGTATTGTGATAAATCAGTAAAGCAAAGATATTATTATGAGTTAAATTGTTTTAACTAATTATTTATCCAGCATACTCAGCATACTCTTACAGAAGAAAAAAATTAACTTACCTGCTCCAAAAAAGTGAAAGCATACAGACAGAAAAATTATATTATGGTATAATAATAAGATGCCTTTACATAGGCCTCTCCACACACATACCTACATATATGATAACACATACACAGTTCCTCCATGCCTAACTCTTCAGTGGGGAAAAGGAAAAAAGGTGTGAATTTGAATCTTGATACCCAAAGAGGGTAGGGTACCCAAAGAGCATAGGGTGCAATGCCACTCCTTTTCCTTTTTTGATAGAAAGAGAAAAATCATATATAGGTTCTATTTTTGTCTTTGATGCAAATTTTATAATTTCAAATCTTAGAATTTGTATATTGTGTTTAAATTCAAAGGTAATAAAATATATGGCTGAGTGCAGGGGCTCACACCTGTAATCCCACTGCTTTGGGAGACCGAGGTGGAGGATCATTTGAGGCTGGGAGCTTGATATGAGCCTGGGCAACATAGCAAGACCCCATTTCTACAAAAAAATAAATAAATTAGCCTGGTGTTGTGGTGGACACTTGTAGTCCTGGCTTCTTAGGAGGCTGAGGTGGAAGGAGTGCTTCAACTTAGGAGTTTGAAGTTAGTGAACTATGATGGTACCACTGTACTCCAATCTGGACAACAGAATGAGACCCTGTCTCTAAAAAAAAAAATAATAATAAAGTAAAATAAAATAAATGCTATAACAAATGTAGGGAAATCAACATTTCTTATTGTGGAGATTGTTAACATTAATGCTAAGAAGTTAAAAAGAAAATATATTGGTAAAATTAAGCTTTTCTTTTTTTTTGAGATGGAGCCTCATTCTGCCGCCCAGACTGGAGTGCAGTGGCATGATCTCGGCTCACTGCAACCTCCGCCTCCCAGATACAGGCGATTCTCCTGCCTCAGCATCCCAAGTAGCTGGGACTACAGGCGCGTACCACCACGCCTGGCTAATATTTGTATTTTTAGTAGAGATGGGGTTTCACCATATTGGCCAGGCCAGTCTTGAACTCCTGACCTCGTGATCCACCCACCTCGGCCTCCCAAAGTGCTGGGATTACAGGCATGAGCCACCCTACCGAGCCAGTAAAATTAAGCTTTTAAAAATGAACTTTAGGCTGGGTGCAGTGGCTCACGCCTGTAATCCCAGCACTTTGGGAAGCCAAGGAGGGTAGATCACGAGGTCAGGAGTTTGAGACCAGTCTGGCCAATATGGAGAAACCCCTTCTCTTATAAAAATACAAAAATTAGCTGGGTGTGGTGGCACAAGCCTGTAGTCCCACCTACTCGGGAGGCTGAAGCAGGAGAATTGCTTGACCTCGGGAGGTGGAGGTTGCAGTGAGCCAAGATCATGTCACTGCACTCCAGCCTGGGTGACAGAGCGAGACTCTGTCTCAAAAAAATAAAAAATAAAAAAATAAAAATGAACGTTAGTATTTTAAATGTGATTTTATGGTTCACATCATCAGGGAAGATGTAGACCTACAAAACATAAAATTGGGAATACAAACATGGTTTATTGTATGCCTTGCAAAGATTCAGATATTTTTCCTAAAGTAGCTAAACTATTTAGTGGCTAATTGAACAATGTTTAAATGTAAGGAATTACATGTAAACATGGGATTACATTTGAAATGCAATTCACATACGGCTCTCTTATAAACTGGTTCTGAATCATAGATGAAATGTTAACATATAAAGATAGAAAGTGGCTGAGCGCAGTGGCTCATGCCTGCAATCCCAGTACTTTGGGAGGCCGAGTTGGGTGGATCACCTGAGGTCAGGAGTTCGAGACCAGCCTAGCCAACATGGTGAAACCCCATCCCTACCAAAAATACAAAAATTAACTGACCGTGGTGATGCATCCCTGTAATCGCAGTTACTCGGAAGGCTGAGGCAGGAGAATCATTTGAATCTGGGAGGCAGAGCTTGCAGTGAGCCGAGATTGCACCACTGCACTCCTGGGGAGCAAGAGCCAGAGTCTGTCTCAAAAACAAAAACAAAAAAACAAAACAAAACAAAAAGCCAAGCACAGTGGCTCACACCTGTAATCCCAGCACTTTGGAAGGCCGAGGCGGGCGGTTCACGAGGTCAGGAGATCCAGACCATTTTGGCTAACACAGTGAAACCCCGTCTCTACTAAAAAATACAAAAAAAAATTAGCCAGGCATAGTGGCAAGTGCCTGTAGTCCCAGCTACTCGGGAGGCTGAGGCAGGAGAATGGCGTGAACCCGGGAGGGGAGGCGGAGGTTGCAATGAACTGAGATTGCGCCACTGCACTCCAGCCTGGGCCACACAGCGAGACTCCATCTCAAAAAAAAAAAAATGAAAAACATAGCGTTTTGCTTAATCTTACTGGGTAGTTTTTAAACCGTGATTTTTTTCTATGATAATTCTTAATTTTAATATAAAATTTATCATATTTTAATAGTAAATTGCTTTAAAAATTTCTTAATTTGGCTTCGGGGCTGTAGGTGAAGTAAATATATAAATTTATTCAAAGACTTAAAAAAATTAGAGTGCAACACTGAATTGCTTTGGTAAAAGATAAAAACGACACTAGAAGGTACATATTTGTATGTAAAAACTATAGTTAAGAGACTATTTAGACCAAATTTCATAAAATTCTATATAAATAGTAGGTCATTGAGCTCAGGAGTTCAAGACAAGCCTGAGTAACATGGTGAAACCCCATTTCTGCAAAAACCAGAAAAATTAGCTGAGGCCGGTTGTTTCAGCTACGTGGGAGGCTGAGGCAGAAGGATTGCTTGAGCCTGGGAGGTAGAGGTTGCAGTGAGCCGAAATTGTGCCACCGCACTCCAGGCTGGGCTACAAAGCAAAAGGGCTACAGAGCAAAATCCTGTCTCAAAAATAAATACATAAATAAATAAAAAAGATGGCCGGGCGTGGTGGCTCACGCCTGTAATCCCGGCACTTTGGGAGGCCGAGGCGGGCGGATCACGAGGTCAGGAGATCGAGACCATCCTGGCTAACATGGTGAAACCCCGAATCTACTAAAAATACAAAAAATTAGCCGGGTGTGTTGGCGGGCACCTGTAGTCCCAGCTACTCGGGAGACTGAGGCAGGAGAATGGCATGAACCCGGGAGGCGGAGCTTGCAGTGAGCGGAGATCGGGCCACTGCACTCCAGCCTGGGCGACAGAGCGAGACTCCGTCTCAAAAAAAATAAAAATAAAAATAAAAATAAATAAATAAATAAATAAATAAGATAATATAGGAAGACTGGGTGAACTATAACATTAATGACACCGTATATATGCCCTTGTGAACTCCCCTCCCACACGGACTTTAGGCTTGGCTATGAGATTTGCTTTGGACAATAACGCAATAATACTGAAATATAGGCAGAGGCTTCGCATGCGCTTGTACATGGGACTTTCTCCCTTGGAACGCTGCTGCCATCACCATATGGAAAAGCCAGATTCGGCCCTCCGGCGGCGGAGTAATCACAGGGAGAGAGAGGCCCAGCGGCCCCACTAGCTGCATGTAGCCAACGAGGCAGCCCAAGCAAGATCTGCAGAACTGTGCGGCCAAAGCGGAGAAACGTGAGGAATAATCGTTACTTTAAGTCACCAAGTCTTGGGGTGATTCCATTCCAAGACCTATACAAAACCTAATTCCAAAGTATTTAGGCTGAAAGAAGGAAAAAGACATCATAACCATCACACAATCCACATATTAGAGCCTCTATACTTCTGTATACTGTACACTGTATATTGTATATTTCTTTAATTGAAAAATACACGGGCTGTTTTCAAAGTCCAAAATGAGGGCCAGATGCTGTAATCGCCAAACGTGTTCTTCCTGCCCACTGCACAGACAAAACCAATTAACTGAGACCATGGTATTACAGTACAGTATTTAACGAATGCAAGGCAGCCAAGCAGGACTGGAGTTATCTCTCAAAACAGTCCCCCGAAGGCTCAGAGGTTAGGTTTTTCAAGGATAGTTTGGTGGGCAGGGGACAAGGGAATGGATGCTGTTGATTGGTTGGGGATGCAATCATAGGGGTGTGGAAAACAATCATCGTGCACTGTGTATCCCTCTGGTGGGGACGGCAGGACTGGTTGAGTCATGAGTCATAGTATGGGTGGGGTCAGTCATTTGCCAAAAGTCTGACAAACATCTAAGAAGAACAATCTTGGGTTCTATAATAGTGATGTTATCTATAGGAGCAATTGGGGAAGTCACAAATCTTGTGACCTCTAGACCTGAGCAGTAAGAGATTAGCGAAACTGATGCAAGGCAGGTGAGCCCCAAAGTGGAGCTTAGCCCACGAGAGTTCTTGGCTTTGTCCAGGAAAGAATTCTAGGGCAACCCAGAGGTGGAAGAAAACAGCTTTTTTACATTTTTAAAAATTTTATTTTAAGGATTTTAGAAGAAAACAACTTTACTGAAGAGGCAGTGTTACATGCAGGGCAGGGTTACCTCTAGACAGACAGTAACAGCTCAGGGCAGTTTTGCAGTCATATTTATACCCACTTTTAACTGCATGTAGATTAAGAGGCGATTTATGCAGAAATTTCTAGGGAAGGGGTAGTCACTTTTGGATCATTGGGTCATTGCCATGGAAAGGAGCAGTAACACCTGGGTATTGCCATGGCAACAGTAAATTGACACAGCACACTGGTGGACATGTCTGATTGAAAGCTGTTTTTGCCCTGGTCTTGTTTTAGCTAAACCTCAATCTGGTCCCATGTCTGAGTTCCACCTCTGAGTCCTGCCTGCTACCTTAAAACTATGCCTACATTCACATTCTAGCAGAATTCAGGCCCCTCTCATAATCCTAATCTTTTGGCCTTTTATTAGTTTCACACATGCAGTTTCAGTCCCCAAACTCAGTTTTAGGGAAGGACTATTATCATTCTTGCTTTAAAAAACTCCCCCCATGGTTAGCTTGCCCTACCCCCAGGAGTGAGCAAAGACAGCTAGCTTAGAGCCTGTGAGGCTAGAAGCAAGATAGAGACCAGTCTGGGCAACACAGCAAGACTCTGTCCTTAAAAAACAAAAAAAACTAGCTCCGTACGGTGGGGTGTGCCTGTAGTACTAGCTACTCAGGAGGGTGGGGCAGGGAGGATCACTTGAGCCCAGTAGTTCAAACCTGCAGCTATGATCGATCATACCACTGCACTCCAGCATGGGTGAGAGAGAAAGACTGTCTCAAAAAATAATAATAATAAAGAACAGAAACAAAGTCCAACATAAAATGGCAAAGTAATATACAATGAATAGTACATTATGACATGCTTAAATAAGATTTATTTTTAAAAACTAAGGCTTATAAACCTTTAATAATATTGTGATTTTTAAACATACAATACAGTAAAACAGTATGTTATATGACATACTCAAGTTAGTCAGAAAATATTTTTAAAGATGGACCTGAAATTTGCCAGAAGGTAAGGATGCTTTCAAAACGTGAGAGGACCCAGAAGCTAGCTGAAAAGGAGTTCCCACATATTAAATTGTGACCATTTATTTTTTGCTTCAAAAAGGAAATAAAAATTATACTTAATCAAAGCAAGTTAAGATTGTAAAAAGCCATGGGTCTTTGAGCCATGATACTCAAAAGAAAATAATAATGTATTTTCTCTTCAAATACCTAGTATTTTATTATAACAAATTTTATTCAGGGAAGGAAAAAAATATTGTTGAAGTTTAAGTGTAGGTCTCTTTTCAGGATGGTTTAAACATATAAAGAATACGAGAATGTCAATGGCATGAGAAAGACAAGACTCTTCCTGTAAAATATAAATAGGTTCATGAGACTTCCTGCAACCCCCTCAGCACCTGCCCACTTACCGGACATTCATCCACTAAATTGTTACCAAACATTAAGGAAGTGGGGCAAGGCATTCCTTTCACAGGCATGAGAGGTCCTCCCACTTGACCCTGGGGCTAGAAACTGAAAAAGAATTCAAAGTTGTGAAGCCAAGTGGATTTTACCTTTGTATTTTTATGTTCTCCTTTTTCCTCTAAAGCAGCCAGAAAAGCTGAATTTTTACCTTTTAAACAGGTTTTAGTTTGTGGATTAATCTTTTGTTTAAATTTAATTACTGAATGGTGATTTCACCAGTTGTTTCGAGGTTGGTTGTCTTTACTAAAAATGCTGGATGAAGGCCAGTGGGTCACACACTGAGCCTTTCTTTAACTTACAACTACAGTGTCAGAAGAACTATCACTCTAGTCCAAAATATTATCCTCCTCCTGTTGTGCCCATTTGCTCTGACCTTTCCCAGGGGATGAAATAAGAAAACAATTCATTTACAGTGCTTTTTTTAAAAAAAGCTTTTTGTGTTTTTCAAAGTTATACATAGGCCAGGTGTGGTGGCTCATGCCTATAATCTCAGCACGTTAGGAGGCTGAGGCAGGAGGATCCCTTGAGGCCAGGAATTCAAGACCAAACTGGGCAGCATAGTGAGACCCTGTCTCTAAAAAAAAAAAAAAAAAATTCAAAGTTATACATGTACATGAGTTAAAAGTTTCAACATATCTTCCTATTCTCCAAGGCAACCACTTTCAACTTTTGACTGATTCTTTGGTATTTACCTTCATATACCTAAATAACATGTTTAGGCCAGGCATGTGGCTCACACCCATAATCCCAGCACTTTGGGAGGCTGGGGTGGGTGGATCACTTAAGCTCAGGAGTTCGAGACCAGCCTGGGCAACATGGTGAAACACTCTCTTTACAAAAACAACACCAAAAGATAAGCCGGGTGTGGTGGAGCGTGCCTGTAGTCCCAGGTATGCAGGAGGCTGTGGTGGGAGGATCATTTGAGCATGGGAAGTTGAGGCTGCAGTAAGCCGTGACTGTACCACTGCACTCCAGGCTGGGCGACAGAGACCCTGTCTTAAACAAAACAAATATATTTATATTTCATCTTCTTGATTTTTTAGTTACCATTTTGTTGATTTCCCAATATGGAAGATGAGGATTTAGCTTTCTTTTGCACACTCCTTTGCATCTCCACCATACATGTACACTTTCAGTTCTTTAATTCTCCTGAAACTTATAATTTGCTCATCCTGCACAATCAAGAGGATGTAATTGATGCAGGATGTCCAGAAGGTCCAGATCTTTTCAGGTTATTTTATGATAGAGGGCAGGAATACTGTTAACATAGCCCTGGAACCAAACTGTAAATGTGCACTTTTTTTAATGAAAAAGAAATAGACTTCAGGAGGCCAAGGCAGGTGGATCACGAGGTCAGGAGATGGAGACCATCCTGGTTAACACGGTGAAACCCCGTCTCTACTAAAAATACAAAAAATTAGCCGGGCGTGGTGGTGGGCGCCTGTAGTCCCAGCTACTTGGGAGGCTGAGGCAGGAGAATGGCTTGAACCTGAGAGGCGGAGCTTGCAGTGAGCAGAGATCGCGCCACTGCACTCCAGCCTGGGCGACAGAGCAAGACTCCATCTCAAAAAAAAAAAAAAAACAGAAAAGAAAAAGAAATAGGGTCTAGCTCTGTCACCCAGGTTGGAGTGCAGTGGTACAATTGTAGCTCACTGTAGCCTCAAATTCCTGAACTCAAGCAATCCTACCACCTCAGCCTCCTGAGGAGCTGGGCAGATGCTCACCACTACGTCCAGCTAATTAAATTTTTTTTTTTTTTTTAACGTAGAGATAGGGTCTTGCTCTGTTGCCCATACTGGTCTTGAACTCCTGGCTTCAAGCAATTCTCCTGCCTTGGCCTCCCAAAATGCTGGGATTATGGGCATGAGCAACCACATCCAGCCAATGTGCACTTTTGTCTGTTTCATGGAATGCCACTGTTTCTGATCCTTTCTTACGATTGGAATAGAAAAGAATGCATTCACTAAAATCAGTGATGCATACCAAATATTTGAGGATGTATTAATCAACTCTAGTAAATATACCACATCTGTCATGACAGCTGCGATCAGGCCTACTAATGGGTTTCACTTGCAGTAATCTACTGTCATCCTTCAGAGTCCATCTATTTTTGCAGGGCCATATGGTGAATAAAACAGAGATATGATGGGAATCAGCACCTCTGTTTCCTTTAAAATCTTAAGAGTGACACGAATTCCTGCTGTCTTCTCTTCAGATATAATATTGTTTGATTTCCTGTATTTCCTATGTGTCCCCCCAAAATTCATATGTCAAAGCCTTAACCCGCAGTATGATAGTATTTGGAGGTGGGGTCTCTGGGAGATAATTAGGTTTAGATTATATCTTAGTTCATTTGGGCTGCTGTAACAGAATACCATAGACTGGGTGGCTTATAAACAACAGAAATTTATTTCTCACAGTTCTAGAGGCTAGGAAGTCTAAGATTGAGGCACTGACAGATTCTGTATGTGGTGAAGGCTTCCTGGTTCAAAGATAGGTGTCTTCTTGTTGCATCTCGGCCTGGGGAAAGTGTGAGGGCACTCTCTGGGGTTTCTTTAACAAGGGCACTGATATCATTCCTTAATCACCTCCCAAAGACCTCACCTCCAAATACCATCATGCTGGGGATTAGATTTCAACATGAATTTTGGGGGACACAGACATTCAGTCTCTAGTAGATAAGGTCATGAGGGTAAAGCCCCCACCATGGGATTAGTATCCTTATAAGAGGAAAAATTCAGAGTTCTCTCTCTACACACTCACACTGAGAAAGGGCCACGTGAGGACACAGCAAAAAGGTGGTCGTCTGCAGGCTAGAAAGAGCCTTCACCAGAAATGGAATCTGCTGGGACCTTGATCTTGGACTCTCCAGCTTCCAATACTATGAGAAGTAAATGTCTGTTGTCTAAATTTCCTGGTATATAGTATTTTGTTACAGCAGCCTGAGCTGACTGAGACTGTGCCGTGTTCCGCTGGAGCTAGGAAGCAGTTTCAAAGGCTTTCACTGGGCTTTCCCCACCATTATAGCTTTTACCAAATAGGCAAAGGTCCTAATGCATTTGCATCAATTGCCAAAAATGACAACCCCATTATACATTCGAAGAGTGGGGAAATGACCATTAGGTGTGGTCACAGATCCAGTAGTAAACTCACTCTGAGCTGGACCTTGCCATGACTCCATTTATTAACTGGCTTCTCTATGCCCCCATTATAACAGAAGGCCACGATAATGCTTGTGGTCTGTGGATAACAAGTTAAATTCATACCCTCTGTCTCATAATCCTTGGACTGTTTGGGTATGTCCATTTCCCCAGGGTACAATCACCCAATGACTAAAGATCCCTTTGCGGAAGGACTGAGGAAACCATTACCATTTACACTTGTTGAGGTATAGCAAGGTCCTTCCTCCTGGCCTCTTCAGTCAATGGGTTCCAGGTCTAAAAACGCTCTGGTCTGGAAACTAAGGAATTGACTATTGGGTGACTATCCTTAGCATCCTGGTCATCTATCCTTATTTTTTTTCCCACTGGTACAAAATAATAGAGCTTAGTTTGTTGTCTATCTACTTTGCCCCTAAAGACACCCCCATCTAGTAATCATTTCTATAACTCTCTGAGGGTCAGGTCCCCTTGGTAGGTCATTATAGTTGTGACCTCCCAGCTTCTGGTAATACTGCCACTTGGCCAGTATTGTTTTGGGGTCTATCATCTCCATTGCTATCAGTGAGTCAGAGTCTGGGAGGCCTCTGCTACCATCAGTCCTGGCTTGCAGAGAGCCACCACTGAACTTTTCAGTGATGTTTATGTCCTTTGCACCAGTGCATTCCTTATGGCCTTGGTAAACGGTGTGTCCTCTGGGCCTTCCCTCAGAACAGAATGATAATAACCTTCCAGCTGTACATAATATATCCACTCTAGCAGACTCATTTCTGTGAGCCTTTTAATACCTTTTCGAGCCACCTGCCTGCCCTAGCACTCCTAGCATTTCGTTTTCTTTTCCCATGCTTTTAGGAGCCATTGTAGAAGTTAGTGAGTGTTCACGTCAAGTTTTGGGGGTCCTTGGCAGAATATTAAATCCTGTATTTGGGAGAATACTCCAAATTCAATATGACTTTCCCATTCAATTTCATGTTCCAGCTCCCCTTGCTTAAGCATCATCTGAATCCAGTCCCATGTACTCTTCTGAAGCTCCTGTTGGTACATGCTTGTCTAGGTCTTACATCTTCTTTGGGGAATGGTCCTTTACCTCTACCAATCAGACACAGCACCTTCCCAACTAGGTTATGCTATAATTTAACCCTAATTATAGGCCTACTGGCCAGAAGGTTAGATGAGAGGTGTGAGTGCTGGGGGAAGGGAGAACATGCCTTTCAAGTAGAAGCCTCTGCAATGTCTTTTAGTACAGGAAAGTGATAGCTCTTAGTAGGGAGGAGGGGCTATACTGCAGGCATCAGAGGAGCCTGGGGAATCAAAATTTTCATGATCACTACCCAGATGTCCCCTCCATGTGTCAGGGTGCTCCGACCCTGACTTTGACACAACAGACCTATTTTAGGCATTTAACCATCTTTTAAGTTTGGCCACTCTAACGTAGTCTTGATGCTCAGCTTTCTCCACCCTTCCCCTGCAGATGAGAGCTGCTTTTTGTGAAACAAAGAGGTGCTCTGGCTTTCACACCAGACCTTCAATTGCTTATTACCTACCCTTAGCTGTTCTTTATTTTTCTGTAACCAATGGAGTTTAGCAATAGTCATCCAATTCTGTTATCCTTATAGCTACTACTTCCACCACATGTCTTAACTGCTAGCTATATCACACCTGCTAGTGCATTCTCTTTCACCTGGTACATCATCCTGATTGGACCATTACCTTGTGCCAGGAGCTGATTATGCTTCACCTAGCACCTGCTAGGTAGTTTATAATTCAGCTCCCAAACCCCATCTGGTTGTCTACTTTCTCCAACCAATCCTCGTACTAATTCTTGCAGGCAGGCTTCTTGAGGAGCAGATGCAGAGAGAGACAAAGCTGGAGCACAAGATGTGAAAGGAAGGGAGAGGAAGTAGGACTGGGAAGAGAATGAAGTCAAATTCCAGTACAGGTCCAATAAAGCTTTGGCCAGCTTGCCTAAGAGCTCTGGAGTGAATACTGCCCATCAGAGGTGTCCAGTGGTGGGACATAATGGCTGGGCCTTTATAGTCCAGCCTTGCTTAATCACCCAGTTTAGGCTGCAAAGAGCATGATTGTGGGCAAGGCCATTGTCTGCGGTTGAAAGAACTGACAACTGGAGGTACTCTTTGCAGTTTGGGAGCAAGTCCTTCCTTGAAGGGGGATCTGGGCAGCTCATCTCCATATCTACCACAAGGGCAAACAGATACCCAGCACATTCTCTTTTCAAGGAACCAAAAGCTGTACAGTACTGTTCAATTTTTCATCTTTTGGGGATACCTTCACCAGCTGGGGATTTTTTTAACCTGGTAAGCGGAAGCATAGCAGATAATGCTATTTGTCCTCTAATATCCATTCTATCCTTCTTCCTTAATATTATAACCCCTGAGTTTTAGTTGGGTATATGGCCACCCAGAATAATGTTGTTGTCAAATGACTAAGTTCTGGCCAATAGGCAGTAAGCAGGAATGGTGTGTACAGCTTCCAGGAAGTATCCTTAAAGAGAGGGGACCATGATCATCTCTGTCCTTTTTTCTTTACTGCATAAGAGTATAGACATGATGGCTGTAATTTAAATAGCTGTAAAGGAAAGGTAGAAGCCACATGTTGAGAATGGAAGAAATTAATTAGGTCTCTGATGGTCACGAAATCACCATACTAATCTAGACTGCCTACTTCTGCATTATGTATACATGATAAAGAAATTAATGTTAATTTTAGCTAAGGACACTTAAAAATATTCAGTTACTTATAAACAAACCTATTCCTATTGGATGCAGAGTTTGGCTCCTATAAATTTGTGCTACACATAACCTTAAAAGAAATGTGGTGTTTAGTGGAAGCATTTGGGCAGTGGGTGGTAAAGACTCAGATATTGCAAGATGGAAAACTGGTGACCCTTGTTCTCCAGTTGCCAGACATTTGGTAAACCTGTTGCCAGCTTTAGAAGACAGATCACACGCCAATCAAAATTGTGGCATGAAGGGAAATGGTTGGAAATATCTATAAACTTGGTATTTGCTGGCTTTTCTTGACACTTTAAACCAAGTTCTACGAGAGATGAATTCAGGCCAGAAGTAACCAATTTGCATGTAGAAATGGAAAAGAATACAGTTTTGCCAAAGGAGAAATTCTGTCTGTAATCCAAGTGGATTAAAAGTCTCATAATTTGGGCTGGACGTGGTGGTTCATGCCTGTAATCCCAGCACTTTGGGAGGCTGAGGCGGGTGGATCACGAGGTCAGGAGTTTGAGACTAGCCTGGCCAACATTGTGAAACCCCATCTCTATTAAAAATACAAAAATTAGCTGGGCGTGGTGGCAGGTACCTGTAATCCCAGCTACCTGGGGAGGCTGAGGCAGGAGAACTGCTTGAACCTAGGAAGTGGAGGTTGCAGTGAGCCAAGATCATGCCACTGCACTCCAGCCTGTGCGACAGAGCAAGACTCCATCTCAAAAAAAAAAAAAAAAAAAAAAAAAAAAAAGTTTCATAATTTGAAGCTTTAAAGGGTGGAAAAAAACCCCCACTTCTTCTATGCCTTTAGACTGAAGAACAGTTGGCCCTCCACATTCATGGGTTCCATATACATGGATTCAACCAACCACAGATCAAAAAACCTTATGAAAAAGGGACACAAAGTTCCAAAAAGCAAAACTTGAATTTGCCACATGCCAAGTGTTAAATACTATGTCAAATCCATGTGAATGAAGTGATGTGTAGGCATTGTATTAGGTAACTGAGTAATCTAGAGATGATTTAAAGTATACATGCGAGGTGCATAAGTTGTATGCAAATACTACGCCATTTTATATATGGGACTTGAGCATCCTCGGATTTTGATATCCGTAACAGTCCTGGAACCAATCCCCCATGGATACCAAGGGATGACTATACACAGAAAGAGTGCCTGTGAAACTTTGGAAGGAAATATGCCTGGCATTTACCCACACACGACTGACAAATATAGGATTGAGAATGCTGTGAACCTATTAAGTCCCATTGTTTCCAAAGAGATTAGCTGTCATTAAGAGTGTGGTAGCTGGGGAGCACAGATAAACTAGGAAAAAAGTTTCTGGGCTTAAAAACTCATCTAGGCAAGAACTGTGGCTAGAATTTCTCCCACAAACAACTGACTGAAAGCAAAAGGATAAGAAACATACTAAATTTTTACATTAATTGTATTGCCAGAAACACACCGAGCTTCTGCTATTGCTATTGACAAGCACAGTTGTGGAGGCGTTTGATTTTTCTGAAGCAGCATTAGCAGAAGCCTCAGTGTCCAGCTACTTGTCCTATGGGCCTTGACAGACAGGACGTAGGACATGCATAGCACTGGTGCAGATAATAGTGGGTATAGTGTGGTTCTACAGTCAGCAGCACAAGCAGCTTTCTCATGGTGGAGGTCTCCTAGCCATGGCAGCAGCAATGTGATTCACAGATGTCACTTCCTGATCATAGAAGAGTCACTGCTTCCTTAGTGGCCTGGTTCTGTGAAGACTTTGGGACTCATTCCTGAAAAACTAATCTAGAGCCTATTTAATCAACCCTCCCAAATATTCAATACCCTTTGTGTTTATACTAGCTGAAATGGATTCTACTTTCCGCAACTGAATCTTAACTGATACCACACACTGTGTACAGGAAGAATAGTGGCTGCAGACAATAGGATCTCAGGGATATGGGAAAGTAGAATTGCTTATCTATTCTCGCAGAGTTTGAAAGTAGCAATAATTCTGCTAGTACTAGAAAATGAGACACTGCCAGTCTGTGGTGCACAATGGCTAAGACTGACCTATATAATTTTCTAATCTTGTCCTCATGTATCTGGTTATCTGCTGGTTCAACCTCTGTTTGTACGTTAAACACCTCAATCTTAATATTCTAAGAACGATGATCCCTCCCATTGAGCCCACTAAGACTCCCATTTTCGCAAGGACCAACACTAAGTTGCTCAGGTGAAAAAAAAAAATCATTGTGACTCTTTTTTTTTGGAGGGGTGCTGGGGGGGCAGGGTCTCACACTGTCGCAGTGGTGCATCTCGGCTCACTGCAGCCAGGGGATCCTCCCCCCTCATCCTCCCGAGTAGCTGGGACTACAGGCACATGCCACCATGCCTGGCCAATTTTTGGAGATTTTGTAGAGATGGGTCTTGCCATGTTGCCCAGGCTGGTCTTGAACTCCTGGGTTCAAGCGGTGCACCGGTCTTGGCCACCCGACCTGTTTTTTCTTACATTATAATACAGCCAGTCCATCAGTAGAGCTCGTTGGCTGTGCTCAAAATGTATCTTGAACCCACCAGTTTTCAACATCCCACCGTCTTATTCCCGACTACCATAATTTATTCCTTGGCTTATTGAAGTAGCATCTTGGCTGACCTTTCTGCTCGTACTTTTTTTTTTTCTTTTGAGACAGAGTTTTGCTCTTGTTGCTCAGGCTGGAGTGCAGTGTCGTGATCTTGGCTCACCGCAACCTCCGCCTCCCGGGTTCAAGCGATTCTCCTGCCTCAGCCTCCGGAGTAGCTAGGATTACAGGCCTGCGCCACCACGCCTACCACCACGCCCGCCACATTTTGTATTTTTAGTAGGGACGGGGTTTCTCCATGTTGGTCAGGCTGGTCTCCAACTCCCGACCTCAAATGATCTGCCTGCCTCGGCCTCCCAAAGTGCTGGCATTACAGGCGTGAGCCACCGCGCCCAGCCCTGCTTGTACTCTTGAAGGTCAACGTGTAATCCCATCACTCCCCAGCTCAGAATAATCCAACGACTCCCATCTCCTTACTCGGCTTACCCAGGGTCCTGCCTGTCTCACTCATCTCATCTCCTCCCATCTTCTTTCCCAAATTCACTGTGCTCTAAGCGCCCTGGCCTCCTTGCTTCTTTTCAAAACACCAAGCGCATTAAGCTTCAGGACGTCTGTAACTTGCTGTTCTCTCTGCCCGCACCATTCTTCCCCCAGATTCCTCCAAGGCTCGCTCATCTTTCATTCAGCTCTGCTCAAATGTCAACTCAAAGAGATCTTTCCAGGCTATTGTACCCATCACTTATTTTAGTGTCACTTATGTCTCCGTCTCCAGAATGTAATGCTCCTTTATGACAGGGAATGCCTTTCATCCCTCGCGCCTTGAAAAATGCCTGGCACATAGTAGGCACCTTAAAAATACTTGATTTAAATGGATCTGGGCTGAACGTATCCTGCTTAATTGCAGCACTTGAGCTGAGGTCACCTCAAAAAAGCAAGCACACAAACACAAAAGGAAGCACAACCAGATGAGGCCTGCCTGCCGCTCCTGAACTCTTTGGGAGGCCTCGCGCGGGAACCCTGGGAAGCTCCCGCGGCCGGAGCTGGGCCTGAAACTGTTCTTTCGTTTCCTCCTGCGGCCGAGAAGGGGAGGAGTAAACAGGAGAAAAATGAGGCGAGTAGGGGCTGAGGAGTGGGCCTCAGCTCTACAGCATTCGCCTGAGAATGTATCGTTATCCGTGGCAGCGCCTTGTCTCATTGGATGGCCCTAGGCCTAGTGTGGCCGCGACGCCGAACCGAAAGCCCGGGCGAAGCCCCGGCATGCAGCCGGGCAGCCATTTTCCGGAGCGGCTCTCCCGGTCACCCCGCCCGGGCGCGTACGCACGAAGGGAGGCGGGGCTTGCCGCGAGGGCCTCGCTCCGGAAGCCGCACCCTCCGCGGCGTCCCACCGTCGAGGATTAACAAAACGCCAAACAAGATTTCAACAGTCGGCAGCGAAAGCGCGCACTCGAGCGCCAATGAGAGCGGAAGGAGGGGCGCCGTGCCTGAGGAACACTCCGTATGTCGAACAATGATTGGCTGGAGCCCACCTTTCTTCTTTTTTGCTATTAGAGGGACTTGCTGCTCCCGCCCTTCTAATTGGCTTTGGTCTAGGTACTTCTGATTGGTTTCTCCCGGGCGGTGGGAGGCGCGGTTTTGGGGATTGTTCATCATGGATTGGTGAATTTGGGCTCCTTCTCGAGGCGGTGGCCCGTCCCGTCTGCTCTCTGTCCCGTCTCCCGACCCGTACGCGTTTCCCTCAACTCGCGCGCACGAATGGTTAAAAAAAGGGTGTGAGGCTCGAGCCCGCCAGCCAGGCCGCTAGCACCTCGCGCGCGCCCTTAGCGAGGACCCGCACGAGCTGCCCGGCTCTCTGCCTGCGCTGTTTGAAACTGTGGAACCCGTTAGGCTCTTGGGGAGCTACAGTCCCAGCTGGCTCTGGAGCCCGTGCGTGCCGGGGGCGAGTGACCGTCGCGAGACGGCTCCTGCCTTTCGCGTCTCTGCAGCGTGGAGACTGGAACCGGCAATTTCAAAGGACGCCACGTTCAATCGCAGCGCTGGCGCGGGCGGAGGCTAAAACACGGGGGTCCTGAGACTGAGGAAAACGCGCCAAGTTCCCCTCGGTGGCGGAGTGCGAAAGACCCTAGCGGTTCAGGCGCTCGGCGAGCGGGGCTGCTGCTTGTTGCGCTCCTGGCTATCCCGGGGCGGGCGCGGATAGGCGCCGCTCCGGGGATGTAGTTGGTGCCGGTGCAAGGCGGGACCGAGCGGCGGTCGGGGTTCCCGCTCTTGGGAGCGGATGGTCACTCCCCCGCGGGGAGGGTGATCCGACCAGATTTTCCTGGGGCCGGGGGGACCCGGCGGACTCGGGACAGGGACTCACCTGTCGCACCCACACTCATTCGGGTTGGACTTGCCGGCGTCACTGCCGCGGACCTCGCTTTGGGCCATGACCAGGTAAGGAGGGCCTGGGAGGAGGGGCCGGCGCCCCGGCGCGGGGGCAAGTTCGGCCGGCGCGGGAGAGGAGCTGCCGGAGAGACCCCCGGGACCGTGTTGGCCTCGCACCCTGGTCGAGCTGCCAGCGGGAGCCTTGTGTGCCTCGGGCGGGGCGCCTGTCTTGCCGCCGCCGGGACGCGAGAAGGCAGGTGCGGGCTGGGCGTAAATAGGCCAACTCCGCGGCGAGGGCGCCCGGCGCGGGGGTGTGGGCCGAGAACGCCGCCGCCAGCCTCCCCCGGCCCGGCAGCCTAGTCGCTGCTGGTTCTTCCAGCTTCCTTTCCGTTCCGGAGAGCGGTGAAGGTTGGGGAGAAAGAAACGTTTCCACGCAGGTTGCCCTGGGTCGGTCGGTAATTGCGAAATTTTACCGCGCATTTTCTTTCACTTACACTTTTTCCAGAAGTGTTTAGAACGCCGCGTCTTAAACCTTGGCGAAGATGTCCTTGTATATTTTTCTTGAAAAATCGGAATCGAGTCGTGTCATCTCAAAAAGAATTTAAAACTGTTGGGACTGAGTATTCACGCTGTCAACAGATAATGGTCGACTCGTCGTGCTTTCTGCGAAAGTTGACTTAGTTACAGGAGAAATATTTTGCATGTAACAGCCCCCCCAGTTATAAGGAAAGCCAGGAGCAAGAAATAATAGCACGGAAGATACTGCACCTGGCAAAATGTTACATTCTCGGTGTGAACATTGCTTTGAGGGGCTAGGAGGTTTGGTTTGTTGATTAAGCTGACGATCCGCTGTTTCACCTGCCTAATCATTCTTCCCTCCTGTGAAGTCTGGTTACTCTGTCGGTTTGAGATCCAGTTTCTGTCATCCATTAGAATTGGCTCTCGAGAAAAACATTTTATCAGAATCATTAATGCTTGGCGATTCCTGAGAACTTAGCGTAGGTTAGTTTGTCATTTAGAAGACAGCGCTTCCTCAGAAGCATTAGGTGAAGCATTAGGTGGATAGGAGAGTAAGTGAAGTTGGAGACAGAATGGGGAGATTGATCAGCTTTTCCAGTTCTTCCTGACTTGGGTCTCAAAAATGGTTTCAGTGCTGAGTTTAGTGTGAATTCCTAGATCAGTGTCAGCCACGTGAAATGCTTGTTAAGGATGGAATTTGAGTGAGTTTTGTGTAGTTCATTTTATTACTCTGCATTTTAAATTTGAAACTCGTTGCTGAAGTTTTGGGCTTTAAGTAATTTTATTATGGTAATACTCTAGTTAGATAATTTTTCCTCACATGTCCTGAAAAATAGGACTGATGTAGAAAATATTAGTAACTCCTACAAATGTTGCCATATTTTTTCCTGTGAAAGTTTTACTTTAAAACAGGGTGGGAAAGTTGCAAATGGCAAACCAAATCATCTTTTTTCCTACTCAAAGCACTATTTTTGGAATCCAAAGTTTTTAAAAAAGTTTGGAAAACGAGTATTGTGATTTCTGGCTCATTAAGAATTGGATTTACACAAAGTGCATCCAACAGTGTTTTGTATCACTGTCTCAACTTTGCATGTGTTTTATTATTGAAAGATAATAAAACCTTACGGTTTTAGGTATAACTTAACACCATCTCTATGCCTTGAATGCTAATTATACTTTAATAAACTTTTTAGGTACTTTATTTTCATGTATTCATGTTAATAACTAGAAAAGGCATTGGAAGAGAGGACTCATTATCGTCCAGCACTACTTTGATTTTCCATTCATCCTTTCCATGTACTTGAGAATTAGAGGTGGTAGTGCTCAGTCAATTTTTCTGAATGAATTATTATAATGAAATATTAAGTTTTTACTACTTACACTACTTTACTGTAGGTCTGCTAAATAGGATATTTTGTAATGCGACCCTTAATCCATAGCAGACTGATTTTAAAAATTCAGTAGCTTCTATTTTTTGTTCTTTAAGAATAGTGTGGTAAGCTTTTTCATTTAAGCAATAAATATTGAGTGCCTATTGGCAGGCATTAGGTTTTCAAATATTAATTTCTAATTTGTACCATTCCCTTGGTAAATTTGTTTTCAAAATTGATGATTTTGTTGCCTAAAACTGATAACCGAAAACTAATGAAACTTTTTCTCTGTGATTAACAGATATAATTGATTACAACTTTCCTCTATAAATTAATTATTGACAACTCCTTGGGATTTGAGAAAAAAATGCCTGGTGTCATACCTAGTGAAAGTAATGGACTTTCAAGAGGTAGCCCATCAAAGAAAAACAGGCTTTCCTTAAAGTTTTTTCAGAAAAAGGAAACTAAGAGAGCTTTGGATTTCACAGATTCTCAAGAAAATGAAGAAAAAGCTTCTGAATATAGAGCATCTGAAATGTATGTATCTTATATTTCTGTACTTTAAAAATTCTACAGTGAAGCAGCAGTGAACTTGGTTGACACCTCCACTCTGACTTGATAGTCTATAGAGGCACAAAAAAGTACACTTCAGTGTACTTCTTAATAAGTCAAGTCTAGCCGTTTATAGTAGGAACAGCAAAACTGGTGGTTCCCCATAGGGATCACATCCGTAATGTTTAACTCATGAACACTGTGCTCAGCCATGTAGACTAACTTGGAGAAATATTCATAGATTAAAATTGTCTTTCTGAGTTTAAATTTGATTATTTGTCGTGCAAAACATTTGTGTAGGGGTAAAAGGTTATATATATATGTATATATATTTGTTTGGTTCAGAAGACTTGACAGTTATAAGACATTTTAAACTCTGTAGTCATGTGACTAGTCATACCTGTTGGAGGCATACGATTGCAAATTATAGAAATAAACTTAAAAATAAGTAGTGCTTTTGATGCAAATAAATTCTTTAGCTACAGAAAATAAATCAGAACAAAGTGAAATACTTTATTCCACCACCAGCAGCTCTAGCTGGAGTCTGTACTGCTTCCCTGTTTAACATATAGTCACTCTGCTGGGTGACTAAGGTGGATTTGGTCCCATGTGTTAATTTCCAATAGCTGTCAATAACCGGTTGCGGAGATTGTGTGAGAGTGAACCTTTTGTTTATCAGCATTCATACTTCTAAATACTTTGAGGTGCTGGAGTAATAATAGCTAGCAATTGTAAAATAAAATACTGGGAAGACCTAGTGGGTTTTTTTTTTGTTGTTGTTAAAGAAGTAAAAGAATAATAATGTATTTATTTTTTGAGGCGGGGTCTCCTTGTGTTGCCCAGGCTGGTCTTGAACTCCTGGGCTCAAGCAGTCCTCTAAAGTAGCTGGGATTACATCTCAGTGCCACCACACTCACCTTCTGAACATTTTATTTTTAAGTGAGAGATAGCTAAATAATTTTTTTTTTTTTTTGGAGACAGAGTCTTGCTCTGTCGCCCAGGCTGGAGTGCAGTGGCCGGATCTCAGCTCACTGCAAGCTCCGCCTCCCGAGTTTACGCCATTCTCCTGCCTCAGCCTCCCGAGTAGCTGGGACTACAGCTGTCCGCCACCTCTCCCGGCTAGTTTTTTGTATTTTTTAGTAGAGGCGGGGTTTCACCGTGTTAGCCAGGATGGTCTCGATCTCCTGACCTCGTGATCTGCCCGTCTCCGCCTCCCAAAGTTCTGGGATTACAGGCTTGAGCCACCGCGCCCGGCCATATAATTCTCTTCATAGACTTTCTTTTCCTTGAATTCTTATTAATATAATCTTACTTAGTTCAGCCTCTCCCAAATATTGCCATGGTTAATTTATTCCCAGGTTTCTGTTCAGTTACACTACTTGATTAAAATGTCAAAGTAGGTAAAACAAATCACAGTCTCTCAGTTCCTCAATTTTTTGCTCTGTAAAATAGGATTAACATCCTTTTAAGGGAATTGTTCTGTGGCTTGGTATGTGTAATAATGTTTTAAAAACTTTTATTCTGGGCATATAGCAGTTTTTGAGCCTGTATTTCTTAAAATATCATCTGAACAAGATTCACATACTTTTCAGATTATACAACTTTTGGGAAAAGACTAAATCTACGGAAGTAATATTTTCACCTTGTTTCTTTGAGATAACTACTTGATTATCTTTTCCCCCTTCTATATTTAATAGTGATCAAGTTGTTCCTGCAGCACAGTCTTCACCTATAAACTGTGAGAAGAGAGAAAACTTGTTACCATTTGTGGGACTGAATAATCTCGGCAATACTTGCTATCTTAATAGTATACTTCAGGTAAATTGACAGTTTTGCTATATAACAAAACTTTAGTAGGCAAAGAATAATGTAACATTTAATGTTTCTGAGTTATTGGAGGACTTTAATGTCCATCCTGTCTTTGCCTTTGATTGTAAATGAACCAGAACAGGCTAAAATAATACGTTGCATGTTATTAAACTTGCTTTGGGATAAGAGAAAGTGATAGACTAAATAAAGGTGGGATAACAAAATTGAGTAGACCTTAAGTGGAAGTTCAAACCTTTAATTTCTTTCTCTGATTGCTGGTGCTACAGTAATACGTATCTTATCCCTTGGAAATAACGTTGGCTTTGTGTTGTGTGTTCTTGTAACCTTAAAGTCTTAGCAATATCTGCCCAGACTCAGTGCTTTGTGCCAGTGAGGGAATACACTGGGCTACTACTGATGAAGTGGAGAACAAATTTTGACACAAAACTTAATCTCAGAATTTTAGGTACTACACATTAAAAGGGCCCTATAGAAAGCATGATGTTGTTTTAATGATTTTACGTATATTGTTCAGTGAACACTTAGACAGTCTCACTTTTTATAGGTATTATATTTTTGTCCCGGTTTTAAATCTGGAGTAAAGCACTTATTTAATATTATTTCAAGGAAGAAAGAAGCTCTAAAGGATGAAGCCAATCAAAAAGACAAGGTAAGAACAGTAACAGAAAATAACGTAAAAAGCAAAAGTAAATTAATGGAAATTTACTTGCCTGGAAATGAAGAGACCGCGGGGGTGGGTGACAAAGATTATTTCTCTGTTAACGAACTATTGTCAGGCAATTATTTTTCATTCTTTCAAGGTAGCTAACTAGATAATTCCCTTTTACAGAGTGTTTGCTCCTGTAATCTGTGTATCAAACTTTTGTTACTTGTATACTATACATTATTGTGTACTATAATCATAATATGTCACACCCATGTAAAACCTATTTACCCATTGTGTTTTCAAATTGACTTAAAATTTAAGTAACTACACAGTATTTAAAGAAATCTTTGACTTCCATAATTAAACCATTGTAAGTCACATAAATAGTAATTCAAAAATTCCTCTTAAAATTACAAAAAAAGACGAGGCGTGGTGGCTCACGCCTGTAATCCCAGCAGTTTGGGAGGTGAGGGTGGGTGGTGGATCGCTTGAGTGCAAGATTTTGAGACCAGCCTGGGTAACATGGCAAAACCCAGTCTCTACTAAAGATATGAAAACTAGTAGGACGTGGTGGTGTGAGCCTGTAGTTCCAGCTAATTGGGAGGCTGAGGTGGAGGATTGCTTGATCTTAGGAGGTTGAGGCTCCAGTGAGCTGCGATCAAGCCACTGCATTCCAGCCTGGGTGACAGAGACCCTGTCTCAAAAAAATAAAAAATAAGGCTTATTTGTATATCCCTTAAAATTAGTGCTATAATGCAACTTAGAAAACCTAGTATTCTTAAGTGAGACAAAGACAAAGGGGGAAGGTACTTAATTTGTTCATAAAATTATTGGTTTGTGTGTTTCTTTCTTGACAGGGAAATTGCAAAGAAGATTCTTTGGCAAGTTATGAATTGATATGCAGTTTACAGTCCTTAATCATTTCGGTTGAACAGCTCCAAGCTAGTTTTCTCTTAAATCCAGAGAAATATACTGATGAACTTGCCACTCAGCCAAGGCGACTGCTTAACACACTCAGGTATAGCCTATAATATAATTTTAGGGTTTCAATTTAACTACTTGTTTATATCCTTGGAGGAGAATGGTATGTGAAGAAACAGGAATAAAAGGGCAAGGAAAGTAGAAAGTATAGGTCCACAGTCCTTTGTATCTCAGAGGCTCTGAATACTGGAAATTTTTTTCATATATTTGGTGCTAAATTTGTTAGATCTGAATATATTATATGAGGCTTTTTATAGTCATTCATATTTATCTCTAATGTGAATATTCATACATTCTTCTATAGAAGTAGTAATGTATTTAATTATAGAGTACTCCCATATCATGTCGGTGATAAATATTTTACTTATATGCCATATTATCATTGCATCTGAAAATGTCTGAATTTCTAAATGCGTGGTCCTAAGGATTTCACATTAGGAATTATAGGACTATATTCAAAATATGTGTAAGAACTGTAAATTCTAAATATTCTATTTTTGTTATATGTGATTAGAGAACTGTTGGCTAACTGGATTAGATTGCTTTTTGGTATTTTCTTAAAAATGAAACAACATATAAAATAGCCTTATTCAAATAAAATTATACTAATAGGGCAAGTCTTTAAAACAATCACTTAAGCATTCAGTTTAAAAATAGAACTAGGTGCAATTTATTGCTATACCTTAATTTAAGAGGTATTGTAGGCCAGTCACAGCCCACACTTGTAATCCCAGCACTTTGGGAGGCCAAGGTATGTGGGTCATTTGAGGTCAGGAGTTCATGACCAGTGTGGCCAACATGGTGAAACCCCGCCCCTACTGAAAATACAAAAATTAGCTGGTCGTGGTAGTTCGCACCTGTAGTCCCAGCTACTCAGGAGACAGAGGCAGGAGAATCGCTGGAACCCGGGAGGAAGAGGTTGCAGTGAGCCAAGATTGTGCCACTGCACTCCAGCCTGGGCAACAGAGCAAGACTCTTGTCCAAAAAAAAAAAAAAAAAGCTATTGTAGCGTGGTGGCCAAGAGTGTGCTGATTTGAATACTGGCTTTTCATCCTAAGTAGTTCTGTGATCTTGGGCAAGTTAATTAACCTCTCTGTGCCTTAGTACCTATATCTGTAAATAGTGGGGATAATAGTACCTCATAGGGTTATTGTGAAGATAATGTATACATAGATAAAAAAACATTTTGACTAAAACCTGGTATATGGTAAGCATTATCTAAGTATTAGTTATTATATTTAGAAGAGGATCAAGGTATTATAATGAAAGTAGGGTACAAGTTACTCTTTTAGTTACAGGTAAGAAATTCCAAATTAGTGCTGAATAAATGTCTCGAGATTTAAAAAATGAAATAATTTATGATTTTCCTTACATGAATTAATTTCTATATAGATTTTATGTACTGTATCTTCAAAACTAGAATAGATGAAATGGAAATTTTTATTTATAGGGAACTCAACCCTATGTATGAAGGCTATCTACAGCATGATGCACAGGAAGTATTACAGTGTATTTTGGGAAACATTCAAGAAACATGCCAACTCCTAAAAAAAGAAGAAGTAAAAAATGTGGCAGAATTACCTACTAAGGTAGAAGAAATACCTCATCAGAAAGAGGAAATGAGTGGTATTAACAGCATGGAGATGGACAGTGTGAGGCATTCTGAAGACTGTAAAGAAAAACTCCCAAAAGGAAATGGGAAAAGAAAAAGTGACACTGAATTTGGTAACATGAAGAAAAAAGTTAAAGTATCCAAGGAACACCAGTCATTGGAAGAGAACCAGAGACAAACTAGATCAAAAAGAAAAGCTACAAGTGATACATTAGAGATTCCTCCTAAAATAATTCCCAAGTGTATTTCTGAAAATGAGAGTCCAAGACCCTCACAAAAGAAATCAAGAGTTAAAATAAATTGGTTAAAGTCTGCAACTAAGCAACCCAGCATTCTTTCTAAATTCTGTAGTCTGGGAAAAATAACAACAAACCAAGGAGCCAAAGGACAATCTAAAGAAAATGAATATGATCCTGAAGAGGACTTGGGGAAGTATGAAAATGATAACACAACTCATGCTTGCGGATTTGAATCTCCAGGAAATACTGTTACACCTGTGAATGTTAATGAAGTTAAACCCATAAACAAAGGTTAGTATAATTCTTAGACTTTGATAGGTAGGAGCATATAATCTCTGACTAAAATTGTTTCAAGAGAAGGAAATTTAACACTGAATGTGAACTATGGTGTTTTAAGTGCTATGCTTAGGTTAGTGTGTGTGTATAGCATTACTTGTGTGTGTGTGTGTGTGTGTGTGTGTGTGTGTAATGTCATTAAAGTAATTTTAATTTACAGCTTATAAAGTAGGGAAGTTTGGCTGGGTATGTTAACTCGCACCTGTAATCCCAGCACTTTGGGAGGCCGAGGCGGGCAGATCATCTGAGGTCAGGAGTTCAAGACCAGCCTGGTCAACACGGTGAAACCCCATCTCTACTAAAAATACAAAAAGTAGCCAGGCATGGTAGCGCACGCCTGTAGTCCCAGCTACTCGGGAGGCTGAGGCAGGAGAATTGCCTGAACCCAGGAGGTGGAGCCAAGATTGTGCCACTGCACTCCAGCCTGGGGTGACAGAGCAAGACTCTGTCTCAAAAAAATACATAAAGTAGGGAAGTTCAGTATATTTTAATGTACATTTAAGAATACATTTCCCTTTATGCAATGTTTGACATAAACTGAAGGACATTGCATTTAGTGAAATTTTTAAAGTAGAGACTAAGTACAGTCATGTGTTGCTTAACAACAGGAATATGTTCTGAGAAATGTGCTGTTAATTTAATTGTGCGAATATCACAGTGTACTTACATAACTAGATGCTAGAGCGTACTATACAACTAGCCTATACGGTATAGACCAGGGGTATCTAATCTTTTGGCTTCCTTGGGCCACAATGGAAGAAGTGTCTTGGGCCACACACAAAATACACTAATGATAGCTGATGAGCTAAAAAGAAAAAAAAATCAGAAAAAAGTCTCATAATGTTTTAAGAAAGTTTATGAATTTGTTACAGGCTGCAGGCAAGCTTTGCCTATTGCTCCTAGGCAACAAACCTGTACAGCATGTAACTACTGAATGCTGTAGGCAACTGTAGCACAATGGTATTTGTGTATCTAAGCATAGATATGTAAACATAGGTACAGTAAAAATCATGGGAATATGTGGTCCATTGTTAAATAATTGAAACGTTGGTAGGTGGTGCATAACTGCAAGTTACACCATACTTGAACTAGATTTTTACCAAGTTTTGTCCAGATCTACACATATCAAGGAAAATGTGTAATACTGATATGGTGAATAGTTTTACTGAAAATGTCATTCTTCTGGGTTTATTCTATGGGGAGGGTGTCTTTAGGAAGGGAGTTACAATACAACTGACTTTTTTGTTGTTGTTTTGTTTTTTTGGAGACAGAGTTTTGCTCTTGTTGCCCAGGCTGGAGTGCAATGGCGTGATCTTGGCTCACTGCAACCTCCACCTCCCGGGTTCAAGCGATTCTCCTGCCTCAGCCTCCTGAGTAGCTGGGATTACAGGCATGCACCACCACACCTGACTAATTTTGTATTTTTAGTAGAGACAGGGTTTCTCCATGTTGGTCAGGCTGGTCTTGAACTCCCGACCTCAGGTGATCTGCCCACCTCAGCCTCCCAAAGTCCTGGGATTGCAGGCGTGATTCACCATGTCCGGCCTACAACTGACTTCTTTTAGAGACAGTAGTAATTCATAGTCAAAGTTTTTATCTTTACAGGGACCTTAAATTTCATTAATAGGGTACCTCTAATAAGCTAATAATGCTAATAAGCTGATCTATGAAAATGGAACTGTTATTCATGATATACTTTATTTAAATGGAAAATTGGTTATTTGGACTATAATGAGAAGCTAATCTATATAGATGTACATTTTCCTATTTTCATTTTAGGTGAGGAACAAATTGGTTTTGAGCTAGTGGAGAAATTATTTCAAGGTCAGCTGGTATTAAGGACGCGTTGCTTGGAATGTGAAAGTTTAACAGAAAGAAGAGAAGATTTTCAAGACATCAGTGTGCCAGTACAAGAAGATGAGCTTTCCAAAGTAGAGGAGAGTTCTGAAAGTAAGCAAAATTGGAGTCTTGTGTGGACCATGATGGAATATTTATAATTCTTTAACAGCACAAAGTCTAATAGACTATAATTAGGGAGGGGAAAAAAGCTAGCTTTTAGCATCTAATGTGACCTTTCTGCTTATCTGGCTTCACTTATACATGGTTAGCTTTTGGGAAATCATGACATCTTGATTTTGATATAGAGCGTGTTAGAATGGAAAACTGAAATGCTTTAATAAGTGCACTTTTGGGAACCTGAGTCTGAGAGCTACTGAGGTTATTTTTAACACAATAATTGAGCCACTGTTGTGTCTAGTGCATAGCACAAAATATGGAAATACCATAGGAAATAATCATAGACAGGTTTACCTGTCACATACTGAAAGTTGGCAATTAAACGTAAACTATTTTGTCTTACACTGAGGGACAGAGACCAAGCTTATTTTGTTTTTGCTGTCTGTCATATTTTGGGGCTGATCAAATATAGATATTTAAAAGATACGTATAGTGTTGAGGATGCACTTATGAAAGTAGTTTCAGAAGTAAAAAAAATCTCTAGTTGTTTAGGAATGGGTTGGTCAATTGAAATTAAATGCTAATTTTGAACATGAAACTTTGTGGTTTATTTTTGAATGTCTGAGAGAAGTATTTGTGAGTGAAAGGATTCTCTTTTTCAGTTTCTCCAGAGCCAAAAACAGAAATGAAGACCCTGAGATGGGCAATTTCACAATTTGCTTCAGTAGAAAGGATCGTAGGAGAAGATAAATATTTCTGTGAAAACTGCCATCATTATACTGAAGCTGAACGAAGTCTTTTGTTTGACAAAATGCCTGAAGTTATAACTATTCATTTGAAGTGCTTTGCTGCTAGCGGTTTGGAGTAAGTATTGTAAATAAGAGCTATATGAAGAAAATGAGCTGCTGTAGAAGATAAGTCTTGTTCAAAATGCTGTAATAGTAGGAATAGAAAGTACTCAAATGAAGTAGATCGTAAAGATTGCTTTAGTAAAGTTTTGTTCTCTTATTAACAGTTTCCCTATAAAAATGAAACAAATGCTTTTGATATGAATATATATTCTATTAAGTATGATGTCTTTTTTTTTTTTTTTGGAGACAGTTGTCCAGGCTGGAGTGTAGTGTCACTACCTTAGCTCACTGCAGTCTTGACCTCCCAGGCTCAGGTGATTCTCCCACGTCAGCCTCCTGAGTTGCTGGGACTACAGGTGCATGCCACCATGCCTGGCTGATTTTTTGTATTTTTAGTGAGATGGGGTTTCACCATGTTGCCCAGTCAGATCTTGAACTTCTGGCCTCAAGCAATCCACCTGCCTTGGCCTCACAAAGTGCTAGGATTACAGGCGTGAGCAACCATGCCCACCCAGTTTCTTTATTCATCTTTTCACATTCATTCCCTCTTAGATGTTAGTAGCAGAATTCAGTAGAGCTGACTAAAGCAGGGAACAAATTTTATATACATCAAGATTTTTTTGAAAGGGCGGGAAAGGCTAAATTCTTCCTAGTTTTAAGGTAAATCAGGAAATTAGTCTTTCCACAGTTTGAAAAAAAATGCTAATTGTTTTGGATAGGCTAGTTTTTTTTTTTCCTGACATGTATAATGTCATTGTATGTGTGACTCCTTTGTACATTAGTTACTTGTTTGAAATTACCATGAGGGCTTCACAGTAGCTCTCTCACACTTGGTTATGTCAGAAGATAACATATAGCCCCTTATTCAGTGGACCTTCCGTTTGCTAATAGTAAAAAATAATATTTTACTTACTTTCCCAATTTTTGGTAGAGAAAAACTTCACACTAAAAATGACTAAAATGGGCTGGGCGTGGGTGGCTCACACTTGTAATTCCAGCACTTTGGGAGGCCAAGGTGGATGGCTCGCACCCAGGAGTTCAAGACCAGCCTGGGCAACATGACAAAACCCTATCTCTACAAAAAATACACAAACTAGTTTGGTGTGGTGGCGGGCACTTGTGGTCCCAGCTACTCAGGAGGCTGAGGAGGAGGAGCCTGAGGTGGGAGGATCACTTGAGTCCAGAAGGCTGTGGTGAGCCATGATTTCACCACTGCACTCAGCCTGGGTGACAGACCCTGTCTGGAAAAAAAAAAACCTAAAACGTAACATTTTCAGTTCAGGTTCAGGCTATTTAAAATACCATTTATTTTCTTACTGCACAAAATTAGGAAAATAAAGGAAAAAATACAATTATTTCCTCCACAGAAATGCCTGAATATTAGAAGTTATTATTTTTTTGTTTCTGCATATATTACAAATATTATTCAAAGTTGGGGTCTTGTTTTGATTCTGCTTTTCTGATACATGAAGACTGAATATTAAGGGTTCATTCAGATTTTTACTTGGTTTCAGATTGGGGTGTAACATTTTGAATTTAAAATGGAACTGCAGGAAACCTTTTCTTTTTTTCCTCCCAAAGGTTTGATTGTTACGGTGGTGGACTTTCCAAGATCAACACTCCTTTATTGACACCTCTTAAATTGTCACTAGAAGAATGGAGCACAAAGCCAACTAACGACAGCTATGGATTGTTTGCGGTTGTGATGCATAGTGGCATTACAATTAGTAGTGGGCATTACACTGCTTCTGTTAAAGTCACTGACCTTAACAGTTTAGAACTAGATAAAGGAAATTTTGTGGTTGACCAAATGTGTGAAATAGGTAAGCCAGAACCATTGAATGAGGAGGAAGCAAGGGGTGTGGTTGAGAATTATGATGATGAAGAAGTGTCGATTAGAGTTGGTGGAAATACACAGCCAAGTAAAGTTTTGAACAAAAAAAATGTAGAAGCTATTGGACTTCTTGGAGGACAAAAGAGCAAAGCAGATTATGAGCTATACAACAAAGCCTCTAATCCTGATAAGGTTGCTAGTACAGCATTTGCCGAAAATAGAAATTCTGAGACTAACGATACTAATGGGACCCATGAATCTGATAGAAACAAGGAATCCAGTGACCAAACAGGCGTTAATATTAGTGGATTTGAGAACAAAATTTCATATGTAGTGCAAAGCTTAAAGGAGTATGAGGGGAAGTGGTTGCTTTTTGATGATTCTGAAGTCAAAGTTACTGAAGAGAAGGACTTTCTGAATTCTCTTTCCCCTTCTACATCTCCTACTTCTACTCCTTACTTGCTATTTTATAAGAAATTATAGGGTGAGTGTATTTTCCTTGTGTATATATTAAACACACCCACACAAACATTGGTAAAGTTGATTATATCAAAGAGTCTTTAGCTTATCTTTTGAAGCTACTGGATATTATTGGTCTCTCTAGGTTTTTATATAAATAGTGAAATTTGAATTACTGAAAACCATGTTAATTTTTAGAATTCATTTTCCTCAGTAGAGACTAGTGATGCATTAGCTTCTGGGAACAAACTTGTATCGGTTCTTAATTAAATTATCCAAAACGGAAGCATTTAAACACTTGGATTTACACCAATCTTTTGTGTTTGCTTTTTAAAATAAAGTGCTCGTATTTGTATTCTCCATATTTTGGAGTAATTATCTACATGATGTTTATAGTTCCTGTGGTTTTTCACCCAAGAAGCAGAATCTCATTCAGTACATTTAGTTTTATAAGAGTCATGAAGCGAAATCCTTGGGCTATGTCAGAGGCACAAAGTCTAGAATGTGTGTATTAACAATAGTGTACATTTTGTGCCTTGATTCACTTAGAAAAGTGTCTCAGAAAACCTGGACAGTTGCCCTTCTATCTTCACAAGAATTTTATATGTATTTATGAAGATGATTCTGTACTCTAGTATAATCTTTTTGGGCATGGACTAATTTGTATCTCTTTAACTCATATTCTGCACGATCTGTATATAGTATATCAAACTTAGAGGTGTGACCTTAAATTTAACTTTTTTTAAAAACTGGGAGGTCAATAAAATTTAAACTGCTTAACTATGTATATGAATATTTGAATTTTTTACTTGTATATTTTTATAAATACAGCTGAATTTTCTTAAAGAGAACTAAGTGTGTGTATATATATATGTATATATATGAGAGAATAAGCATGCATAATCAGTACCTTTATTACGGAATACTTTCTGATAGTGCAGGAGAAGAGTTTTTCAAAGAGGAGAAATTGTGCTTAGTCCATCCAAGCTGTCATACTTAAAAGAGGTTTATAATGACATTTGTTGCATCTAATTGTCCTTTAAAGTAGACATGATTTAATGGAATCCAAAACTGGAAAAGTTAAGATGATGCTTTGGGCACACATAAAAACTTGGTTAAAATTTCATTTTAAACTAGTAAAGTGAATTGGTAAGTTGTGAATGATTTCATGACTTGTTAAGGGACATTCTTGGTACTAAAGAGTTTTTTTCCTAGAAATGATTCTAAATATATAAATGCTATTGGGATAACACTATAATACCCCATTTCAACAAGGAGTACCTTCTCAACTAAAAAATCACAGTAGGCTGGGTGCGGTGGCTCACGCCTGTAATCCCAACACTTTGGGAGGCTGAGGCAGGTAGCTCACGAGGTCAGGAGATCGAGACTATCCTGGTTAACACGTGAAACCCCATTTCTACTAAAAATACAAAAAATTAGCTGGGTGTGGTGGTGGGTGCCTGTAGTCCCAGGTACTGAGGAGGCTGAGGCAGAAGAATGGCATGAACCCAGGAGGCAGAGCTTGCAGTGAGCCGGGATCAGGGATCATGCCACTGCACTCCAGCCTGGGCGACAGAGCAAAACTCCGTCTCAAAAACAAACAAAAAAACCACACAGTTACATAATCTCTTACATTCTTCCATAGGATGATGAGATGATAATAAAATCATGGTTCTCCCCACCTTTCAGAATCACTGATGGAAATCCTTAAACAGTCCTGAGTACTACCTGTAAATTTTGAATGGAATGAGTCTAGGATAGACACTGGGCCTCATACTCGAGAGACAGCCAGTGTTAAGAACTAATATAAATTCCTGATGTGGGAAAGTTACATTTTAAGAAAAATGAAGTTTGTAAGAAGGAAGTATTCAGTATCATATGAATGTTTAAGAGGAAGCCTCTGTTCTGAAGGATGTCAAAGTAATTGGTTTTGCATGATAATCATACAAATCATGAAGTCTTTGATATTGTTACTGAGATTTGAGAGATTTTTGTCCAAACGCTTACATAAATGTAACCTAATGAGAAGTGACCCTTCAGGGGTTCCTTATTCTCTCCCTTATGTTTATACCTATCACTGCCCCCAAAGAAGAAGGGAAAATGTCACTCTTTTGGAGGGGAGGGATTTCCATTCTTGACTCCTTACTTTTCCTTACTGTTTATTTGGCTCCTCAAATTGAGTTTTGAGGTTATATGCCCTTCTGACTCAGATTTGGTCTAATGATGTTGACGCCTCTGAAAAATCTCAGTCTTTGAACTGATGTAGATAAAAGGAATTTGAGATGATACTGCCCATTAAAGTTACATGGAGTGTGGGCTATCAACCATCACTTAGGCTCTCAGAAGTAGATATTTTTTGAGTATAGTATTTGGAATATATACTACATTGACTATAGAATGAAGGCAATATGACCAGTTTTTTTTTTTTCTTTGTTTTTTGAGACGGAGTTTAGCTCTGTCGCCCAGTCTGGAGTGCAGTGGCACGATCTCGGCTCACTGCAAACTCTGCCTCCTGGGTTCATGCCATTCTCCTGCCTCAGCCTCCCGAGTAGCTGGGACTGTAGGCTCCCGCCACCACACCTGGCTAATTTTTCGTATTTTTAGTAGAGACGGGGTTTCACCATGTTAGCCAGGGTGGTCTCCATCTCCTGACCTCGTGATCCGCCCGCCTCGGTCTCCCAAAGTGCTGGGTTTTTGTTTTTGACTTAAGAGCCTTGCTCTGTTGTCCAGGCTGAAGTGCAATGGTGCAATCTTGGCTTACTGCAACCTCTGCCTTCTAGGTTCCAGTGATTCTATTGCCTCAGCCACCCAAGTAGTTCGGATTACAGGCATGCGCCACCATGCCTGGCTAATTTTTGTATTTTTATTAGAGATGGGGTTTTGCCATATTGGCCAGGCTGTCCTCGAACTCCTGGCCTCATGATCTGCCTGCCCCTGCCTCCCAGAGGGCTGGGATTATAGGTAGGCCTCAGCCACTGTGCCCAGCCAATCTGGAGATGAAGTCTCACTGCTGTCCAGGCTAGAGTGCAGTGGCTTGATCTCCGCTCACTGCAACCTCTGCCGCTTGGGTTCAAGTGATTCTCCTGCCTCAGCCTCCCAAGTAGCTGGGATTACAGGCTCCTGCCACCGTGTCTGGCTAATTTTTGTATTTTTAGTAGAGACGGGGTTTCACCATCTTGGTCAGGCTGGTCTTGAACTCCTGACCTCGTGATCCACCCACCTCGGCCTCCCAAAGTGTTGGGATTACAGGTGTGAGCCAGTGGGCCCGGATCTGGTCAGTTCTTAAGTGATTCATGTAACTGGTCAGTAGAAGAAAAGGATTATAAATGATGCCATTCTGTAAGCTGCACTACTACCCAAAAAACATTGTTCTAAACTGTTCTGGAAATCATTACTATGCATTGTTTTGGAAAAACTTGCCAAGAAATTAAAAATGTTACTTCTCAAATTTTTTTTCTGTATGACTTTTTCATATAATTTTAGATGAATTAAAGCACCTAATTTTACTTTTTATATGCTTCTAAACTCTACAAGTGTCAGAAAATATGTGATTTCTCTCAAACCCCAGCTGTGTTACCTTCATGGTGCTACAAGATAGCTTTAAGCAGATTCTAATTTACTGGTTTACATTGTCAAAAACTGATGGCTGGCTTTAATTTGAAACAGAGGAATCATTCATTTTAGTTGCCAAGAATCATGAAGTTCATACTACTATCATTGGTATAATAAGATTTAATCGTAAAGTCAAGCTGTTGTCACTGGTATTAGTTATTCCAGTATTTAAATTATTTTACACAAAGGTTTTACTAAGTAAAGTTCTGCAGTTCTAAATTCCTTTTTTTGGGAATGTAAATGGAAAATAACTTTGAAACAGTTACCAAACTCATTTATTTAATTTGGGGCTATCTATGATGTTTCTTTTGCTAGGTTTGGAACTAGTTCTTGAGTCAACCCTTTAGTTGTTCTCTGCAATTGTCAATAAATAAAAATTTTGAAGTCCCACTCAGTAAAACTAGTGTAAACATTCACATATTTAATAGTACCTTTAAAATAAGCATTACTACATTTAAAATGGTTCCAAAATGAATCTATAAATGGTAATATAAATTAAAAAATACGAACTTAAAGTAAATAAATTTAACGTTAGCTATGGTATAAATAATGGTAAATGTATAGTGTACCTTTGAGTCATTAAAATGTCTTAAAAGACAACAGCTTGTTGCCAGAACATTAGAAACTATAGCCATGATTCTCAAGCGTTAACAATCTACATTTGATATTTTCTTGGCCACTGCATTCTTCAATGAATAATAATTTCTAGAATTCCATTCCATGTTGTTTTCCAATAGATCTTTTCAAACTCGATGTTGAATACATGGCTCTTTGCAGATGAATAAAACAAGTGCATTCAGTTTAGAGATCCATTTTGCGAAGGCTCATTCGACTGAAGGAATCTCTGGGGAAAAAAATGAGAGGACATAGTTACAAGAAAACAATTTTTGCATATACCTTTAAAATGTCTTACATGCTTTTTTTCTGCCAGTTACCTCAAAGTTTTGCCACCATTTCTTGCTAACTTCCAAGTTGGATACTCACCCTACATACTCTGCCTTACATATTTTGGCTTATAGATTTAGCTATAGAGTGTATTACAGTCACCACTTACTGGTCTTTTCATTTGTCCAGTTGATGCTGCAGATATTGTAATAAACAAGACAAGGACTTAAGGGATAATGGGAGAGATTTCAGGAAAAGATTTGGGGTTTTTACATGGCAAAAGGCAGGTGTTTATTAAATTTTAAGTCTCAAACCAGCTGTTCTCAAACTTTGTCTCAGGTCCTTTTTACACTCTTAAAAATTATTGAGAACCCAGGAATCTTTTATGTGGGCTATATATGGATGTTTATCATATTAGAAATTAAAACTAAGAACATCTTAAGTTATTATTAAAATAACCCATTACATGTTAGTATAAATAGCATTGCTTATTAAAAATGATTTGCAAGAAGCTTTAGGAGAGTGGTACTCTTACATGTAAGAGTGTGGCTTAATGCCTATGGTCTCACATCTGCTTCTATAGTCAATCTTTTCCAATGTCACATCTCAATCTGTAGAAATCTCCACTGTACCCTCACAAGAGAGTAAGTGAGAAAAGGCTAATATTTGGCATTAATATGAAATTAGTTTTGACTTAGGGAAATTCCTGAAAGGGTCTTAGGGACTCCCCTCTCATGGGTCCAGGATCCCTACTGCAAATATTCCTGATTTTGTAAACCAACAAAATTAAAAATTCAAATGCTAAAGAAAAATTTAAAACTTAAATTCTAATAAAGAGTGAAGGCAACGATACTCATCAGTTGGTTTCTTCTGCTTATCCTTCCTGCCAGTAAGGTTAAGCCATGAGGCTTAATATCTCCAGGAAAGGAAAAGGCCAAGTACAAAGATCAATCACACTGGCTTCAAATCTCAAAGCTTACTTTGAAGGGAAACAGCAGTCTTGAAAGCTAGACACTGTTCATCAAGAAAAAGTTTTTTTTCTAAATTCCACAAAACTGCCTACAAATATTAAGAACTGAAGCTTGGAGGATTGGCCAAAAAGTAGATCATAGAGGAAGGCAAAACTTGGATATTGTAAGGCAAAGTTTTGGTCAGGAAGAATACAGTCTTTCCATGGAAAGGAATTTCCATGGAGATCTGAAGGAACTGAGATGAGGATTAGGCCTATCTCAGGGACCCAGCACCCTGGCTCTCTGACCTGGTGGGTATAAGACTGTGAGAGGGGGAGTGGAAGCAGCAAGAAGGAAAAACTTCCAAAAAGACTGAAGGGGAAACCAAAAGTGGAGGAGAATAGTATGTTTCCCATTGGGAATTTTGAGAGGAAACCATCTTCAATACTTGTATGTAAATTTGATTTCACAATGCAAGAAAGTTTATTTTTTGCAGTTATTGTGTCCTTTCCAGAATTCTGGTGCTATAAAGTGAAATGTCAGGCACTGTCCTAGGAACTTCACATCTGTAATGTCATTTAATCTCCACAACAACCTCTTTAAGTTCTGTCTCATTATACAGAGAAGAAATCTAAAAAAATTATCTGCTTAAATAACAAATAACAGAACTAGGATTTAGTTGTAGAAAATTCCAAGTTAATGACAGGACTTCATGTGGTGTCCCGGTTAATATGAGTACCAACTTTTTGATTCTCAAGTTATTTACCTTGTAGAATGATTATAGATGATACAGGTTGAATATCCCTAATCCAAAATTCTGAAATGTTCCAATATCAGAAACTTTTTAAGCACTGACATGATGCTCAAAGGAAATGCTCATTGCAGCATTTCAGATTTTTGGATTAGGGATACTCAACCAATAAGTGTAACACGAATATTCCAAAATCTGAAACCCCAAACACTTCTGGTCCCAAGCTTTTTGGATAACAGATGCTCAAGCTGTAAAAAGACTTATACTAGTTGAACATATTCTTTCAGAGGGAAGAATATCTAAAACCACTTAAAAATAAGCATACCTGTGGCAGGTGACAGGCAATACTGCCTTGTATAACTGAGGGATCTTTCTGTTGATCAGTGGCTGTAGGGCCTCTTTAAGGCGATGATAATTTCTCTCCAGTTCCCTTTGATACTCCTTTTGATCCGGCCCAATTAAGCTCTTATTTTTTCTTAAGGCATCTTCACACCTAGGAAAAACAGGATGTTATTAACAAATTACTTCTGGCATAGTTTGTGTGTTTAATGCCATACACACATACACAAAATATATATACCTATATATATGTGGGCTTGATGACACACAACATACATACATATGTGGGCCTAATCACACACACACACACACACAAAATATAGGCCAGGCACGGTGGCTCGCGGCTGTAATCCCAGCACTTTGGGAGGTCGAGGCAGGCGGACCACTTAAGCCCAGGAGTTCTGAGACCAACCTGGACAACATGGCAAAACCTCGTCTCTACAAAAAAATGCAAAAATTAGCCAGGCATGGTGGTGCACTCTTGTAGTCCCAGCTATTTATGAGGCTGAGGTGGGAGGACACTTGAGCCCAGGAAGTGGAGAATGCAGTGAGCTGAGATTGTACCACTGCACTCCAGCCTGGGCAACAGAGTGGGACTCTCTCAAACTGTGTGTGTGTGTGTGTGTGCTGAGATTGTACCACTGCACTCCAGCCTGGGCAACAGGGTGGGACTGTCTCAAACGTGTGTGGGTGTGCCAAGATCGCACAACTGCACTCCAGCCTGGGCAACAGAGTGGGACTGTCTCAAACAAACGTGTGTGTGTGTGTATTTGCCATGATGAGGACATTTAGTTTTTTAGCTGTTAAATAATCTTTTGTTTTAGGTTTAAGGCGGGGAACAGATAATCAACTGAGTTCTTTTAAAATCTATTAAACATTTACTTCCAGTATCATTAAATTAAAAATTATCTGAAGGCATTTTTTTCACATCACCACTCGACTAGAAGCTCTTTCAGGGATGTAATCATGCTCATTTATGTGGCACCAATGTCATCTGGCACAGTGCTTTGCCTGTGTTCAAATATTTCTTAACTGAATGGATTTTTTTTTTTTTTGAGATGGAGTCTCACTCTGTAGCCCAGGCTGGAGTACAGTGGCATGATCTTGGCTCACTGCAACCTCTGCCTCCCGGGCTCAAGTGATTCTCCTACCTCAACCTCCTGAGTAACAGGGATTACAGGTACTCGCCACCAGGCCTGGCTAATGTCCTTATTTTTAGTGGAAACAGGGTTTCACCATCTTAGCCAAGCTGGTCTCAAACTCCTGACCTCGTGATCCACCTGCCTTGGCCTCCCTAAGTGCTGGGATTATAGGCGTGAGCCACCGTGCCCGGCCAAATGAATAGATTTTGATGACAGTCCTTTATCCAAGTTATTCAAATATTTGAGAGAAGTATCTGGACCCTGACAGACAATGAAGGAAAGGATAATTACGAATAATATATTTCTATATATTTGTGGAATGCAACTAAAGTGATGCTTAGTAGAAAATGCATAGCCTCAAATGCTTACATTAGAAGTCTAAAAATTAAGAGCTAAGCAACTTAAAGTATTAGGAAGGAAATAAAATTTTAAAATAGATTAGAGTATCAAAAATTGCAAAAGTTGGTTCTTTGAAAAAACTAAAAAAAAAACAGTCTAAGCTCTGGCAAGATTAAATGAAAAAGGTCAAATATCCCCTAACAGAAATTTAAAATGTAACATAAAGTTAAATACAGCAGAAGTTTTAAAAGGCACAGAGGATATAATGTACTTTTTTTTTTTTTTTTTTTTTGAGACAAGAGTGGCTGCTCTGTCACCCAGGCTGGAGTGCAGTAGCATGATCTCTGCTCACTCCAACCTCTGACTCTTGGGTTCAAGTGATTCTTGTACTTAGCCACCTGAGTAGCTGGGACTACAGGCTCAGGTCACCACACCCAGCTAGTTTTTGTATATTTAGTAGAGATGGATTTTCTCCATGTTGGCCAAGCTGGTCTTGAACTTCTGGCCTCAAGTGATCTGCCTACCTCAGCCATCAAAAGTGTTCGAATTACAGGCAGTGAGCCGCCACAGCTGGCCAATAAAACTGTACAATTTAATACAAAAAAGCCCCCTGAATTTATATTAATTGATATTAATAGATTAATGTAGATTTTTTGCTAAATTATTAATAATCTGTTAATCTAGATTAATATAATTTAGCAAAACACACTCAATGAAGAAAATGTCAACAATCCTAAAATAAATAAATTGAAACAACTGTCACAAATCTATCTACAAAGAAAACACTAAATTCTACTAAACATTCTAGGGACCAATAAACCGAATGTAACAAAATTATTCCAGAGTATACAAAAAAACAATTCCAGAGTATAGGGGAAAAGAACTATTCTTGAGGGGAGTTCCCAACTCATATTTCAAGGCTGGGATACCAAAACCTAGGGGGGACTATAAGAAAAACATTGTAATCCAAGCTCACCCATAAAAATAATTGCAGAACTTCCAAACAAAACGCAGTTGGCCCTCCCTATCTGTGGTTTCTGCATGCATGAATTAGACCAACCATGGATTGAAATAATAATTTAAAAGAATTGTGTTGAACATGTACAGACTTTTATCTTGTCATTATTTCCTGAACAATACAGTATTAACAACTATTTACATTATATACTAGGTATTTTAAGTAGTCTAAAAATGATTTAAAGTATACAGGAGGATGTACATAGGTTATATACAAATACACCATTTTATATAACATATTAAGCTCGTCTTCGGATTTGGTATCCACAGAAGGCATACTAATGGACAATTTTAGTTGGAAACTTGTGCCAGTGTATTGAACACACACTCCCCCAATTATTTTTATTTATTTATTTATTTATTTATTTATTTATTTATTTGAGACGGAGTCTTGCTCTGTCACCCAGGCTGGAGTGCAGTGGCGCGATCTCGGCCCCGGGTTCAGCCATTCTCCTGCCTCAGCCTCCCCAGCAGGTGGGACTACAGGCACATGCTGCCACACCTGGCTAATTTTTTTGTATTTTTAGTAGAGACAGGGTTTCACCGTGTTAGCCAGGATGGTCCTTGATCTCCTGACCTCGTGATCCGCCTGCCTCAGCCTCCCAAAGTGCTGGGATTACAGATGTGATTTTTTTTTGAGACACGGTCTTGCTCTTTTGCCCAGGCTGAAGTGCAGTGGCACGATCTCAGCTCACTGCAGCTTTAATCTCCTGGGCTCAAGGGATCCTCCCACCTTAGCCTCCTAATTAGCTGAGACTACAGGCATGCACTATCATGCCCAGCTAATTTTTGTAGTTTTAGCAGAGATAGGGTTTTGTCATGTTGCCCAGGCTGGTCTCAAACTTCTGAGCTCAAGCGATCTGCCTGCCTCAGCCTCCCAAAGTGCTGGGATTTATAGGCATAAGGTACCACACTGATCAAGTTTTTTAATCCCTGGAATAAAGGAAAAGTTGGGTTATAAAATCACTAAGTTTTTAGATTAAAAGATTAAAGGAGATGCAGAATAATAGCACTTGATAACAAACTTGTAAAACCTGTCATATTAAAAACTCTGCATAACTACAAATAGGTGGGTAGTCCTTTAACCTAATTAAAAACCTACAAAAAACCTGTAGCAAACATACTCAGTGGTGAAAACCCTTTTAGAGAAGGAACAAGAAAATGATGTCCTCTCTATTCCTAGTTAACACAGTACTGGACGTCCTAATTATCATTATAAGACAAGAAAAAGATTCTACAGATAAATTATTAGAATTAATAAGTCTGATAAAATTCTCATGTAAAAGTAATATATAAAGTCTGGTAAAATTCTCATGTAAAAGTAATATACAAAGTCAACGCAGCTGGGCACAGAGGCTCACACCTGCAATCCCAGCACTTTGGCAGGCTGAGACCAGAGGACTGCTGGAGCCCAGGAGTGAGAGACCAGCCTGGGCAACATAGTGAGACCCTGTCACTACAAAGTAGTGGAAATCCCAACACCTTGGAAGGCTGAGGCGGGCAGATCACCTGAGGTCAGGAGTTTGAGACCAGCCTGACCAAGATGGAGAAACTGCATCTCTACTAAAAATACAAAATTGGCCAGGCATGGTGGCACATGCCTGTAATCCCAGCTACCTGGGAGGCTGAGGTAGAATTGCTTGAACCTGGGAGGTGGAGGTTGCTGTGAACTGAGATCGTGCCATTGCATTCCAGCCTGGGCAACAAGAGCAAAACTCGTCTCAAAAAAAAAAAAAATTAATAAAATAATAAAAGCATTACATACTAAATTTTAAAATGTACAAGACCTCTACACAAAAAATTTAAACAGTATTAAGAAAACACTTAAAAGACCTAAGTAAATGGAAAAATATACCATATTCATGGACTGATGTCAATTCTCTTCCAAGTGATCTATAAATTCAGGTTATTTTTTGGGTGTATGGAGTGACAAATTGATTCTAAAATTTAAAATTTATATAAAAATGAAAACAGTCAAAAATAGTCCTTCAACAAAACAAGGTTGAGAGCTCCGCCACATGGCAAAGTTTATTATAAAGCGGCAGTAGTTGCCGTAGAGAGCATGACATTAGCTGAAAGAGAGATAAATAGACTACTGTAGGAGAATAAAGATCCCATAAAAATATGCACATAAACATGGGTGCTTAATTTATAATAGTGATGACACTGCAAACCAGAAAGAAAGAATTGTATAATAGTGATGACACTGCAAACCAGATTTCACCACAAACCTGTGAAAGTCTGCTTTTTAAATACATGGTTATGAGTCAGCTGGATATCCATAAGGGGGAAAAAAAACACTAAACCATATCTCATACCATATTCAACAAATGGCACTGAGATCATTATCAGTTATCAGTATGGACAATAATCAAACTGATCCTTACCTTGAACCATACACAAAAATCAATTGCAAATGGATTTTTTTTTTTTTTTTTTTTTAAGAGAGAGACTCTCACTATGTAGACTTGAACTTCTGGCCTCAAGCCATCATTTTACTTTGGCCTCCTGTGTAGCTGGGACTACAGGCACTCACCACAGCATCCGGCTTTTGCAGGCACATCTTTTTTAAAGTAAAAAAAGCTTTTTTTTTTTTTTTTTTGCCTCTCCCACTCTTTGTTTAACATATACTGATAAAGGAAAAGATTGAATCATTTGACTATATTAAATTTAAGAACTTCTGTTTGTAGGAGAAAAATGACAAGTCTCAAATTCAGAGGAGATATTTGTGATATTAACAAATGATAAAGCGGCCGGGCGCAGTGGTTCAAGCCTGTAATCCCAGCACTTTGGGAGGCCAAGACGGGAGGATCATGAGGTCAGGAGATCGAGACCATCCTGGCTAACACAGTGAAACCCCGTCTCTACTTAAAAAAAAATACAAAAAACTAGCCAGGCGAGGTGGCGAGCGCCTGTAGTCCCAGCTACCTGGGAGGCTGAGGCAGGAGAATGGCGTGAATCCGGGAGGCGGAGCTTGCAGTGAGCTGAGATCCGGCCACTGCACTCCAGCCTGGGCGACAGAGCGAGACTCCGTCTCAAAACAAACAAACAAACAAACAAATGATAAAGCATCCAGAACACACAAATACCCTTAGAAATCAGTAAGGAAAAGAATCCAATAGGAAAATGGCAAAAGACTTGAATATATAATTTTACAGAGGAGGAAAGAGAAATGGCTAACAGACACATGAACAGATATTCAACCTCTTTGGTAATCAGGGAAATGCAAATTCAATCCATGACTACCTATCATTTCACATCCACTAGTTGGTAAAAGTTACAATGTTAGATAATATCAAGTATTGGTGAAGTTATATAGTAATAGGAACTCAAATGCTACTAACGGGAATGTAAATTTGGTTTACACACTTTTGAAAAAAATGTGGCATCGTCTGATTGAGGATGAACCTATGAACCAACATTATTCTTAATTTTAAGCCCTAGAAAACCTCTTGTACATGTACGTCCAGAAATAGGTAGAGGGATATTTGAGTAGCACTCTTTGTAACTAAAAACAAAACAAAACAGGAAACAACCAAAATATCCATCAACAGAAGAATGCATAAATCATGGCATATTCATAAAATGGAATATGTAAAAATAAATTAAAGCAACATTTACTATAGATATATCTTACAAACACTGAAAACAGCAAGTCACAAAACATTGTATACACTGTTAAAGTTAAAAAAATGCAAAACAAAATACGTTATTTAGGGAACCATTTATGATAGAAATATAAAGACAAGAAAGGAAATGATAAATAAAAATTCAGGATACTGGTTACTCCCGAAGGAATGGAGGGAAATGGTATCAGATAAATATACATAGGGAGGGGATCTCAAAGTCATGGTCATACTTGGTTTTTGTTTTTTTTTTTTTTCAGACGGAGTCTTGCTCTTCGCCCAGGCTGGAGTACTGGAGTGCAGTGGCGCGATCTCGGCTCACTGCAAGCTCCGCCTCCTGGGTTCACGCCATTCTCCTGCCTCAGCCTCCCGAGTAGCTGGGACTACAGGCGCCTGCCACTATGCTCGGCTAAGTTTTTCTATTTTTTGGTAGAGACGGGGTTTCACCGTGTTAGCCAGGATGGTCTTGATCTCCTGACCTCGTGATTCGCCCTCCTCGGCCTCCCAGAGTGCTGGTATTACAGGCGTGAGCCACCGTGCCTGGCCCATACTTGGTTTCTTAGGCTGGGTGGTAGACACATGACTTTTTTCTTCCTATTCTTTAATAGCAAATGTTATAAATATTATTTTCAATCTATTCAAGATTTAATGAAAAACGTTTTAAAAAAACAAAACCTCAAAACAAAAAGTAAACATATGGAAAAGTGCTTACTGTTTTTAGTAATAAAAGCAATTTTTTTTTTTTGCTGGAGTCTCACTCTGTCACCCAGTCTGGAGTACAGTGGTGTGATCTTGGCGCACTGCAATCTCTGCCTCCCGGGTCCAAGGGAGTCTCCTGCCTCAGCCTCCCAAGTAGCTAGGATTACAGGCACATGTCACCAAACCCAGCTAATTCTTGTATTTTTAGTAGAGATGGGCTTTTGCCATGTTGGCCACGCTGGTCTCGAACTCCTGACCTCAGGTGATCCACCCGCCTCGGCCTCCCAAAGTGCTGGTATTACAGGCCTGAGCCACCATGCCCAGCCGTCAGTCTGTTTTAAATGGTGCCTCAATTTGCTTTTATTGGCTGGGCGCAGTGGCTCATGCCTGTAATCCCAGCACTTCAGGAGGCTGAGGCAAGTGGATCACCTGAGATCAGGAGTTTGAGACCAGCCTGGCCAACATGGTGAAACCCCATCTCTACTAAAAATACAAAAATTAGCTGGGCGTGGTGGTGCATGCCTGTAAACCCAGCTACTCAGGAGGCTGAGGAAGGAGAATCGCTAGAGCCCGGGAGGCAGGGGTTGCAGTGAGCCAACATCACGCCACTGCACTCCAGCCTGGCTGACAGAGGGAAAATCCATCCCCACAAACAAAAACAAAAACACACTGACCAAAAAAAAAAAAAAAAAAAAAAAAATTCCTATTTAAATGCAAGGTGTATTGGGACTAGTAAATGTGCACTGTTGGCACTGTTAATACAGCTGACCATTTAACAACATAGTTTGCAACTGTGAAAGTCTGCTTATATGTGGATTTTTTCCAATGAATATAATTCTTTGGAGATTTGTGAAAAACCTTGAAGACAAATTGTGTAGCTGAGAAAAATTTTAAAAAGAAAAAGATGTCATGAATGCATAAAGCATATGAAGATACTAGCCTATTATTTACTACCATAAAATATATACAAAACTTACCCACATAAACAGGGACCCTGCATGGCACCATTTGTAGTAGAGAAAAATGTAAACAAATGTAAAGAAACATTATTAAGTCACAACTGAAAAAAACTGCAGTACATACTGCACTACTGCCATAATTTTGTAGCCACCTCTTGTTGCTACTGTGATGAGCTCAAATGTATCTGCTTAAAATGCCATGTGATGCTACTCATCTCCAGGTGAGCAGTTGTTGCTTCAGTAAATTATACATCACAGTAAAGAGTGATTTCTCATAGTTCTTGTGTATATTTTATTGTGTTTAGTGCAACCATAAACTTTGAATAATCCATGAGGCCTACATAAAGTGCCAATAGTGATGCTGGAAGTGCTTCCAAGAAGCAGAGAAAAGTTATGACATTACAGGAAAGAGGTGAATTGCTTGGTATTATAGATTGAGATCTGCAGCTACAGCTGCCCACCATCTCAAGACATATGAATCCAGTGTAAAGACCACTGTAAAAAAAAGAAAAGGAAATTTGTAAGCCAGTAGGCATGAAAACCTTGCACTCTTTGTGAAATACCGCTTTTTTGTTGTTGTTGTTGTTTGTTTGTTTTTTTGAGATGGAGTCTCGCTCTGTTATCCAGGCTGCAGTGCAGTGGCATGATCTCGGCTCACTGCAACCTCTGCCACCCAGTTCAAGCGATTTTCCTGCCTCAGCCTCTAGAGTAGCTGGGATTACAGGTGTGTGCCACCACACCTGGCTAATTTTTGTATTTTTAGTAGAGATGGGGTTTCAGCATCTTGACCAGGCTAGTCTTGAACTCCTGACCTCATGATCCACCCATCTTGGCCTCCCAAAGTGCTGGGATTACAGGTGTGAGCCATTGCACCCAGCCTAGAAATACCATTTTATCTCATATTGAAAATGCAGCTTTTATGTGGGTACAGGATTGCTGTAAGGAAAGTATACCTGTAGACTAATGATGTGAGAAAAAGTGAAGTCATTACAAGACAAGGCAAAGGGAAGGTAAAGGATCTAAAACTGGAGAATTTAATGCCAGCAAAGGATAGTTTGATAATTTTAGAAAGAGGTTTGACTTTTTAAAATGCCAAGAGATAGGAGAGGCAGTTTCTACTGACCAAGCAGCAGCTTCTGCCAACCAAGAGGCAGCAGACAAGCTCCCAGATACCATTACAAAAATCACTGAAGAGGGGGTATATTTGCCTGAACAGGTTTTTTTTTTTTGGTGGTGATTGTTTTTCTGAACAGATTTTTAATGCAGATAAAAGTGCCCTATTTAGAAAAAAAAAAAAAGCAACAATGGACATTTGTTAGTAAAAAAGAGAAGTGAGCACGAGGATTTAAGGCAAAAAGGGATAGGCTAACTCTACTGTTTTGTACAAATGCAGTCAGGTTTATAATCAAGACTGCCCTTACTTACAAAGCTGCTAACCCCTGAACCTTGAAGGGAACAGGTAAAAGCCAGCTGCCAGTATTCTGGCTGAACAATGAAAAGTTCTAGATGAGAACCCATTTTATGGATTGGCTCCATGGGTGCTTTGTCCATGAAGTCAGGAAGTATCTTATTAGTTAAGGGAATGCCCTTTAAAGTTCTTTTGATATTGGACATTGCATCTGGCCACCCAGAACCCCGAGTTTAACACCAAAGGTCTTGAAGTGGTCTACCTGCCCCTGTAAAAACAACATCTAGGCCGGGCACTGTGGCTCACGCCTGTAATCCAAGTACTTTGGGAGGCCGAGGCGGGTGGATCGTCTGAGGTCAGGAGTCAGAGACAAGCCTGACCAACATGGCAAAACCCCATATACAAAAATTAGCCAGGTTTGGAGGTGGGCATCTATAATCCCAGCAACTCAGGAGGCTGAGGCTCGAGAATCGCTTGAACCTGGGAGGCGGAGACTGCAGTGAGCTGAGATGGCGTCACTGCACTCCAGCCTTGGTGACAGAGCGAGATTCTGTCTCAAAAAAACAAAACAAAACAAAACAAAAACTAACAACAACAACAACAAAATACATTTCTAATTCAGCTTCTAGATCTAGGGTCTTAAGGACCTATAAGGCTCATTATACATGGTACTTTATATTAATAGAAAGGAGTATCAGCACTATGGAAGAGAACTCTGATAGAACATCACAAGTCTGGAAGGTTTATACCACTGAAAATGTCACCACTGTTTACAGAGAAAGCCATCAGGCCCAAGACAATCAATTCCTGCTGGAGAAAACTGTGTCCAGAGGTTATGCATAACTTCACAGGATTTACAACAGGGCCAATCAAAGAAATCATGAAACAGTTGTAGATATGGCTTAAAAGGTGGAGCGTGAAGGGTTTTAAGACATGGATCATGGAGAAATTCAAGAGCTAATAGAAACTATACCAGAGGAATTAACAGAAGATGACTTGATGGAGATGAGTGCTTCTGAACCACTGCCAGAAAATAAGGCAGAAAACATGGAAGCAGCAGTGCCAGAAAACAAATTGACATGAGACAATCTGGCACAAGGGTTTCAATAACCTAAGACTGCTTCTGACTTCTTTTACAATATGGACTCTTTATGATAAGGGCGCAGAAACTAAGGCAAATGGTGGAAGAACCACATGGAAACATTTTTAGAAAAATGAAAAAGCAAAAATATCAGACAGAAATTGTGATATCCATACAGATGGATTCAAAGCTGAATTCTACCAGACATTCAAAGAAGAATTAGTACCAATCCTATTGACACTATTCCACAAGACAGATAAAGAGATAATTCTTCCTAAATCATTCTAAGAAGCCAGTAGCACCCTAATACCAAAATCAGGAAAAGACATAACAAAAAAAGAAAACCACAGACCAATATCCCTGATAAACATAGATGCAAAAATCTTTAACAAAATTCTAGCTAACCAAATCCAACAGCATATCAAAAAGATAGTCCACCATGATCAAGTGGGTTTCATGCCAGGGATGCAGGGATGGTTTAACATACATGAGTCAATAAATGTGACACACCACAAAAACAGAATTAAAAATCACATGATCATCTCAACAGATGCAGAAAAAGCAATTGACAAAATTCAGCACCCCTTTATGATTAAAAGCATCAGCAAAATTGGCATACAAGGGACATACCTCAATGTAATAAAAGTCATCTATGACAAATCCACAGCCAACATAATACTGAATGGGGAAAAGGTGAAAGTATTCCCTCTGAGAACTGGAACAAGACAAGGATGTCCACTCTCACCACTTCTCCTCAACACAGTACTGGAAGTCCTAGCCAGAGCAATCAGACAAGAGAAAGAAATAAAGTGCATCCAAATCGGTAAAGATGAAGTCAAGTTGTTGCTGCTTGCTGATATAATTGTGTACCTAGAAAACCCTAAAGACTCCTCCAAAAAGCTCCTATAACTGATAAATAAATTCAGCAAAATTTCAGGATACAAAATTAATATACATTAATTAGTAGCTCTGTTATACACCAACAACAACCAAGCTGAGAATCAAATCAAGAACTCAACCCCTTTTATAATAGTTGCAAAAAAAAAAAAAAAAAAAAAAAAAACCTCAAAAAACTTAGGAATATACCTATCCAAGGAGGTGAAAGACCTCTACAAGGAAAACTACAAAGCATTGCTGAACTAAATCACAGACGACACTAACAAATGGAAACACATCCCATGTTCGTGGATGGGTAGAATCAATTTTGTGAAAATGACCACACTGCCAAAAGCAAACTACAAATTCAATGCAATTCCCATCAAAATACCACCATCATTCTTCATAGACCTAGAAAAACAATCCTAAAATTCACATGGAACCAAAAAAGAGCCCACATAGCCTAAGCAAGACTAAGCAAAAAAAGAACAAATTTGGAGGCATCACATTACCTGATTTCAAACTATACTATAAGGCCATAGTCACCAAAACAGCATGGTACTGGTATAAAAATAGGAACAGAATAGAGAAGCCAGAAATAAACCCAAATACAGCCAACTGATCTTTGACAAAGCAATCAAAAACGTAAAGTGGGGAAAGGACACCCTATTCAACAAATGATGCTGGGATAATTGGCAAGCCATATGTAGGAGAATGAAACTGGATCCTCATCTCCCAACTTATACAAATCCACTCAAGATGGATCAAGGACTTACATCTAAGACCTGAAACTATACTAGAAGATAACTTCAGAAAAAGCCCTTCTAGACATTGGTTTAGGCAAAGATTTCATGACCAAGAACTCAAAAGCAAATGCGATAAAAACAAAGATAAATAGGTAGGACTTAATTAAACTAAAGAGCTTTTGTATGGCAAAAGGAACAGTCAGCAGAGTAAACAAGACAACCCACAGAGTGGGCGAAAATCTTCACAATCTATACCTCTGACAAAGGACTAATATCCAGAATCTACAATGAACTCACAAACAAATTAGCAAGAAAAAAACAAACAATTCCATCAAAAAGTAGGCTAAGGACATGAACAGACAATTCCCAAAAGAATATATACAAATGGCCAACATATGAAAAAATGCTCAACGTCACTAACGATCAGGCAAATGCAAATCAAAACCACAATGCAATATCACCTTACTCCCACAAGAATGGCCATAACCAAAAAAAAAAAAAAAAAAAGATACTGGTGTGGATGCAGTGAAAAGGGAATACTTCTGCACTGTTGGTGGGAATGTAAACTAGTACAACCTCTATGGAAAACAGTGTGGAGATTCCTTAAAGAACTAAAAGTAGAACTACCATTTATTTGATCCAGCAGTCCCACTACTGGGTATCTACTCAGAAGAAGTCATTACATGAAAAAGATACTTGCACATGCATGTTTATAGCAGCACAATTTGCAATAGCAAAAATGTGGAACTGGCCCAAATGCCCATCAATCAATGAATAAAGAAGCTATGGTGTATACATATGATGGAATATTACTCAGCCATAAAAAGGAATGAGTAAATGGCATTTGCAGCAACCTGTATGGGATTAAAGATTATTTATTCTAAGTGAAGTAACTCAGGAATGAGAAAACCAAACATTGTATGTTTTCACTCATTAAGCAGGAGCTAAGCTATGAGGATGCAAAGGCATAACAATGATACAGTGGACTTTGGGGACTTGGTGGGAAAGGGTGGGAAGGGATGAGGGATAAAAGACTGGGATGAGGGATAAAAAACTATCAACTGGGTTTAGTGTATACTGCTCGGGTGATGGGTACACCAAAATCTCACAAATCACTACTAAAGAACTTACTCCACTTTGGGAGGCCGAGGCAGGCGGATCACAAGGTCAGGAGTTCAAGACCAGCCTGACCAACATGATGAAACTCTGTCCCTACTAAAAATAAAAAAATTAGCCGCGCATGGTGGTGGGCACCTGTAATCCCAACTACTCAGGAGGCTGAGGCAGAAGAATTGCTTGAACCCGGGAGGCAGAAGGTGCAGTGAGCCAAGATTGCACCACCGCACTCCAGCTTGGGCAACACAGCAAGACTCTGTCTCAAACAAAACAAAACAAAAAACAAAACAAAACAAAACAAAAAAAACTTACTCATGTAACCAAATACCATCTGTTCCCCAAAAACCTACGGAAATTAAAAAAAAAATTATGTCTGTAAAGTTATACTGAGTGTGCTTGCCTCTTCTGCCTCCCCTGATACCTCCTCCACCTGTTCTGCCTCTGCCACTCTTTAGATAGCAAGATCAACCCCACTTCTTCCTCCTCCTCCACAGACTCCTCAACATGAAGGCAAGGAGGATGAAGCCCTTTATGATGATCCACTTCCACTTAGGAAGAGTAAAATACATTTTCTCTTCTTTATGATTTTCGTTTTTTTTTTTTGAGATGGAGTCTTGCTCTGTCACCCAGGCTACAATGCAGTGGTGTGATCTTGGCTCACTGCAGACTCCGTCTCCCGGGTTCAAGTGATTCTCCTGCCTCAGTCTCCCGAGTAGCTGGGATTACAGATGCCCACCACTGTGCCCAGCTAATTTTTGTATTTTTTATTAGAGACGGGGTTTCACCATCTTGGCCAGGCTGGTCTCGAACTCCTGACCTCATGATCCACCCACCTTGGCCTCCCAGAGTGCTGGGATTACAGGCATGAGCCACCGTGCCTGGCCTTCTTTATGATTTTCTTAAGAACATTTTCTTTTCTCTAGCTTACTTTATTGTAAGACGACAGCATGTAATATATATAACATACAAACTATGTACCTAATGACTATATTATCAGTAAGGTTTCCAGTCAATAGCAGGCTATTAGTTAAGTTTTGGGGGGGGGGTCAAAAGTTTACACGGGTTTTCAGCTGTACAAGGGATTGGCACCCCAACCTCTGTGCTGTTCAAGGTCAACTGTACTTAGACACTTTTTAGAATGTACTACATATTGTGAGCCAATAAAAATGTTCATGTAGGCTGGGCATGGTGGCTCTTCCCTGTAATCCTAGTACTTGGGGAGGCTGAGGTGGGAGGATCGCTTGAGGCCAAGAGTTCGAGACTAGCCAGGGCAACATAGCAAGACTTCATCTCTACCAAAACCCCCCATCCAACCAAACATAACTAGGCATGGTGGTGCATACCATAAGGCTGAGGTAGGAGGATCCCTTGAGCCCAGGAGTTCGAGGCTGCAGTGAGCTGTGATTGTGTCACTGCACTACAGAGTCTGGGTGACAAAGTGAGACCTTGTCTCTAAAACAAAAAATGTTCAGGTACTGTGCCTCAGTCATCTCATGCTGGAAATTTTAATTTAACAAAAGAAAAAGATACATTGTAGTATAAACTATACCACATTCAAATTCAACTTAAATTCTAGTATATTAATTTTAGGAAATAACGTAACCATTAGAATTATAATTTAAACTCTAATTAAAAAATAAGAATTTAAGATTATAAGTATATTATGACTACAGTATATTAATTTGAAGAATATAACCACTAGAATAACAGTTTAAACTTTAATTGAAAAATAATTTAAGATTATACATATGACTATTATAAAATACATATGCATAAAGGCATACTATTTAGTTACCATACTGAATGGTAACACCAAAAATTAAAAATGTAGTATTGCCTATAACTCCTTTGTAAGGTTTATATTATGTAGTTTTTGTTGCTGTTGTTCCGTTTTTTTTTTGTTTGTTTTTTTTAGACGGAGTCTCGCTCTGTTGCCCAGGCTGGAGTGCAGTGGCATGATCTCGGTTCTCTGTAACCTCCACCTTCCGGGTTCAAGCAATTCTCCCTGCCTCAGCCTCCCAAGTAGCTGAGATTATAGGTGCCCACCATCACACCTGGGTAATTTTTGTATTTTTTAGTAGAGAGGGGTTTCACCATGTGGGCCAGGCTGGTCTTGAACTCCTGACCGCCCGCCTCGGCCTCCTGAAGTGCTGGAATTACAGGCGTGAGCCACTCATGCCCGACCTCTTGTTTGTTTTTTGCAATATAAAAGGAGAAAACCTCCTCTACAGACAGCAACACTTAAGGAGACCTGTTGACTACAGGAATTCATTATAGTAAATGTATACAAAAGGAGGACATTTAAGAATTGTAGTCATGGTAAAATATTCCAAAAACAAAAGCAAGAAACAAAGCACCTGATTGTCTGTTACTAAATGTCTATGACCTAAAGAAGTATGTACTGTTCCATAATCATCTGGCTTACAAAGATGGTAAGGTGTATTTTGTTGTTGTTTTCTTAAACCTCCCAAATAATAAAATTAACACCAGAAATCAGTCAATTCTAAAAGCAGGAAACAGGTTTCTTTCTTTTACTATCATAGTTCACCTGCTGAATTACTTGCTTTCCTTCTGAGAGTCTAGAATTTTGGTACATGTCAGACAGAGGGTGCCTACATGACCAGACCCTGATAAAAACCTTTGGCACTGAGTCTCTAATGAGGTTCCCACATTTCACACCTGCTGTCACAACTCATTGCTGAAGGAATTAAGTAAGTCCTATGTGACTTGACTGGCAGAGGACCCTTTGAAGCTTGCTCCTGGTTTCCTCCAGATTTCACTCCACACACTTTTTCCCTTTGCTGACTTTACTTGGTATTCTTTCAGTGCAATAAATCACAGGCACCAGTAGTATAACTATATGCTGAGTCCTGTGAGTCCTCCTAGCAAATCACTGAAATTGGGGACAGTCTTGGGGACTGACACACCCATAAATTATTTCACCTAATCTGCACAGCTTCCCTATAGATAAAGTAGATATCATTATCCTTACTTTATAGATTAGAAAATGCAGGATCATAGAAATTAAGTGACCTGGAAAAGCACAATCAATGATAAGGTCAGGATCTGAACCCAAGTTTTTTGCTCCCAAGTTTACTGCTTGTAAGTTCCCTCGGGGGAAGGAAGCAGAAACTCAAATATTGAAGATTCACAATAAATAGTAGCTTTTAAGATAAATGGTCTAATAGTAGTTTCAAGTTAATAAAATCTCCTGAGCCTTGGCTTTTCTAATTTTTAAAATTAAATATACAGCACTATGGAGTATGGTAGGGTTGTGGGAGAGGGGAATAAGTATATGCTATTAAAGAATAGTAAATTCTACACAGATTACTTATTATTGTCAACCACTTTTCTGTTTCTTTTTTTTCCTCTCTCTCTTTCTGACACAGGCTCCTGCTCTGTCACCCAGGCTGCAGTGCAGGTACAATCATAGTTTACTACAGCCTCCAACTCCTAGCTCAAGCGACTCTCCTGTCTCAGCCTCCTGAGTAGTTGACACTACAGGTACACAACCTACACTTGGCTAATTTTTAAATATTTTTCGTAGAGAGGGGGTCTTGCTTTGTTTTCCAGGCTGGTCTCAAACTCCTGGCCTCAAATGATTCTTCTGCCTCAGCCTCCCAAAGTGCTGAGATTACAGGTGTAAGCCACTGTGCCTGGCCTATTTTTTCTTTTCAATAGTTCCTTAAGGCCCTTATGTCATACTGTGGTATTGGACAGTCTCAATTTGAAGATCTTGATGCAGAACGCCTTGAATACCTTTTAGTAAAATCTTTAAAGCAGAGTCGCAGTTTATTATGATGTCTGAAGAGCTTTGGGTCACTAGGTATTTCAGATAGAAAAACCTGGGCAACTTCCAAAGGCCCCTGCAAAATAAGAAAATAAAACAAGAAGTGTTTTTTGGTTTTTTTTTGTTATCTCTAAAATCACAGAGACAGAATTTACTCAAATGATTTTTCTTAGCACTGACATGGCTACATTTAAGCTTAATACATATGTGCCTACGCCTATATTAAAACTCCACAGACAGACTGTTTCAGTATTTTCTAATTTCATTCTACATTCTTATCTACTGCAATTAACTTCTTATTAGTTTATTCTTCAAAGAAACAGAACAGGAACTCAAGGACTGACTACTGTGTTCATTAATGTATTTTGCTTTGTATTTTTCACATTTTAAAATGGATCCTGGATGTAAAAGTTGTCAAGCTACTACATTTGCCAGTCCGCTGATTATCAGAGTTGATTTTGCTAAAACAGCTTCCCTCGGTATTCCAAAGGTGCTCCGGACATTGTGTTAAAGAAGATATCTTTTGTAAGCTACATCATTTGCAGATAAAACCTTAAAATCAAGCATGTTTCTAGGAGGTAAAGGTCTTAAGGTATTTATTTCAGTTTTGGTGGGGCATTTTTTGGCTTTGTTCCTTTAATCTGAAAAGTAGTTAAGACATGGTAAAGGAAATCTTACTTGAAGCCTTTCTGAATTTTCCCTTATCACGGAATATTCCTAAGACTGGGGCCATGCCCAAAATCATCAACAAGATAATTTTAATGAACCAATCACAAAGACTAATGGGGATGGCTTCTAATCTGCATATGACAAAAGAACAGTAATTTATTGTGTCACTATATTCTTCAAATTAAAAAAAATGATTCCATATCACTTATTTAATCCTCACAACTTATTGTAAAGGAGATCTGGGGAAGGTAACATCAGGGAGAACCTAACATAGTAGAGGTTCACATATATGTGCACAGCTCTGAAAACGAGTCTTTGTTTTAAAGATCACAGTCTTTTAGTACAAGCTTTTTAAGGAAATATTATTTTAAGTGAATTGATTCCTTCTTAATAGAATATATAAGAATGCATAGATAGAAAAATATAGGCAGTAGAGAAGGTAGATGCTTTTCATTTGACTTAACAGTTATTTGTGATCTGAAATTATCCCAAATCATATTTACAGCTTAAATCATACAGTGCTAGCAAAAAGCACTAACCTGATTCACTGTTGTGCCTACAGATCCCTGGAGTACCATCTGAAGCATTTTGGGGTCTGCAGGATCCTGATGTGTTGCAAATGCCAACTCCTGTGTCTTTTTCTGCATATCCTCAATAGCAACTTCAATTGGTGTTAAGATGATCTGAGTAAAAGAGAATCTGTTAAATTGGTGTACTGACTGAATACTATTTAATGAACTTTACGTATAATCAACTGAAATTAGAAAAAAAAATCAATTGTAAACTTTTATGTAACAATAAAATTCCAAACTTGGATCCCCAAATGAAAAAAAAAAAAAAATCAACCTTTTAAAGAAAAAGCTGGGGGTGAATTAGGATCTTAGAAAAGAAGTAAAAAATTAAGGACTCAAAAATGGGTAAAGTTCTAATATGTTATGGTGTAAGGGATGGTACATATCTTCTGGTACATCTAAGTTGTTGTTACATGGCTTGAATATATTTGCTTCACTAATGCTGTTTGCTCATTTATGGACTTACCTCTTCTTTGTGAGTGACATTGACCCTTGTTTTAATATAAGGAAAGGCATGAGATGTAGTCAGAATGGTTTTCCTTTTGAATTGTTCATGAAGTTCCCCATGGGCACGGCCATCTAAAGTAAAGGGTGTACAGTACATGAATCGGCGAAGATTATAATTTTTGTCAAAATAGGTGATTCTGTCCTTCATCTCATATGTGTCAAAGTATGGCTCCACATAGGTAATCTGAATATACGCCTAGGAAAGAAAAAAGTCCTTCATTTCTTCACTGTTAAGTCATCATTTAGTCTTTCTTAAAATTGCACAGAGGATCTCAAAGAGATGCCTACATGTCATCATAGTCGAATCAACTATACCTTGTTAGGATCTAATTTACACTTGTCTACAGGATTAGAGTCTTTGATTACTTCAACCACATCCTCTCCAAATCTTTCTCCATAAAATCCCTACAATAAAGAAAAAGAAACATTTTATATGAAGTTAAAGAGATTGGGAAATAGAGAAGGCCTGAGGGTGACTCCTGAGCAAAATTAGGAGAATTAGTGCATTCTGTACAATCATATCAATAATTAAAACATGATTTAGGCTTATAAAAATTATACTAGCTTATAAATTAGCATGGTCTTGGTCCATATTTATTTGACATTATTCCCATCCACAAACTTTAAATAACACAAAATATCAGAAAACAACAATTTTCTCCAATAAAAACACAGGATTCCACAAGAAGTCCTCAAGAGAAACAAAAGGGAACAGAAAGCAAAGACAAAAGAAACTCATTATTGTTGATGTATAAAAATCTTAGTTTTACTGAGTTTGTTGTGGCTTGCTTTTTACAGACCATGGGTCAATGAATAAACATCCATTTTTAGGAACTATTTTTTTAATCCCAGAATTTTCAAATAAAAGCATTGACCTGTTGAAGTTCATATAGGTTTACATTTTGAAAAGGCAACCTTAGGTCAAGAATATAGTGACTATTCCACATGACACTGAGTAGCAGCGTGGGCAAAGGATGAAGCTATTCAAAAGGAAAAATCGAATTTGAATATTCAAAGGAGAAACCCCCACTGCTCTCCCAAAGGTGATTTTTATAATTGAGTAAGTTTGATAAATACAGTCTCAATTAATATTTTCCAAGACTTACACCTAACCTCTTGAAAAATAAAAAGTAACAGTTTGAGCTAATTTATGTCAGTTTGGCCAGAGAAGTCACCAATAGGAATATAACATCAAGAAATTAACATCAGTGAGAATAAAAACAAGCCTAGAGTACTACTTCTCCAACTGCTTTGTGAATAGAAATCGCCTGGGATCTTGTTAAAATGCAGACTTTGATTCAGAAGGGCTGGGGTGAGGTCTGAGGTTCTGCAGCTCAAACAATCTCCCAGGTGATCCCAATGTTTCTGGTCCATCCACTATACTTTGAGTAACAAAAACAGAGAAAGGTTGGAAAGAACAACTGTAACAGAAAAAAACTGGTTAGCCCAGTAAATATGAAACTCAATCATTTATGGTGAAAATTAAGAAGTTATAAAGGTTAAAGGAAGTGTTTTTAAGGTGTGATTTCAGGCTTTTACATTCTAAAGATATCTCACCAGGAACCAGTTAAGCCAAAGAGATAATATGCTTGGGTCAGAAATTTCTTGGGGTTCTGGTTCTAGTTGAATTATTACCTACTCTTTTTCAACAAAATGTGGGATTATACTATATATTTCTCCATAAGTCGCAGTAATTCTGAAGGATACAGGGGTTTCCAAAATATGTGTGAAAATAGTCTCAAAAAATAAACAGTATTACTATTTTATAGCTGCCATAAAAGATTTGAAAGAGTATTATTGTAACTATTAAAAATCCTTATTCTCTAACAGAGTAGTTTATTTGGCAAGATCTGGCTTATTAAATGATTAGATCTGGATCTGAAAGTCTAATCATCAGAGAGAATACAAACTAAAGATGACATTTTATGAACCACCACAGCATTCACCTCCAATCTGTGAGATATCTCTGCAAGTTTGGTTATTGCAGGCTCCTTGTAAACAAATTCTTGTTCATCCAAATCCCCGAACTTGGTTCCATAAAAACCAACACGAAAATAGGTGCCAAACATCCGCTTACCATCCTAGGTTTAGGAAAATGAAGAAACTTTAATATGAAATCTTCCTGTTTTTCACATTATGTTTAGATTGTTACAGCATAAAATTTCCAAAACATTGCAAAAAGTTTTAATTCAAAATTAGAATATTTTAAATGAAGGTTTAAACAAAATAAAGTCTTTCTTTTTTCATTATTTCTAACAAATAACTATGTAAATAGGGCTACTAACAAGTGACTAAATCGCATATAATATTTTTCAGAGTTTGTATGAAGTGCCTCTATCACATTGGTCTATGTTTTTAAAATCTATATAATTGAGATAAATTAACTCATTTTTCTTATTGCAAGAAAAGATGCTTGATATAACATAAACTGTCTTAATTGTGCTGATACTAGAGCATACTAGATCAAATTAATTAAACAACACTTACATATTTTTAAATTAGCATTAGCCTTTATATAACCTCTTTACAAATATTAAATGAGATTGTGTAAGTTAGGAGTCAAAGATAGCACCTGGCATAGAGCAGACAATGTAAATGTCAAGACCCTCCAGAAGCACTAAAGCAAAAATTCTACAATTAGCAGCCCTGTGCCAATACACTATTATTATTATTATTATTTAGATGGAGTCTCACTCTTTTGTCCAGGCTGGAGTGCAGTGGCACAATCTTGGCTCACTGTAACCTCTATCTCCCAAGTTCAAGTGATTCTCCTGCCTCAGTCTCCCGAGTAGCTGGGATTACAGGCGTAAGCCACCATGCCTGGCTAATTTTTGTATTTTTAGTGGAGACAGGGTTTCACCATTTTGGCTAGGCTGGTCTCAAACTCCTGGCCTCAGGTGATCCACCCACCTCAGCCTCCCAAAGTGCTGAGATCATAGGTGTGAGCCACTGCACCCAGCCCAGTAAAAAATTTTTATGTAGAAGAGTTACTAAAAATGGAACAGAAAGGGAAAAAAATATATGAGTGAAAGATAATAAGTAAAATATTTTTGAGATGAGTTGGCTATTCTAAAGCACCCAAACCACCCATTGGCATGCATTAACTACACATTCATGTCAGGTACAAAGTACATTAAGGTCACTTTAATTCTCACACAGCATATCAGAAGACAAATTCTTTCAATAAAAATAAATATTTGGACACTTTCTATGCAATTTTACAATGTTTTTTTAAAAAGTGTCACCTCAGCCTCCTGAGTAGCTGGGATTACAGGTGTGTGCCACTTTTCTCAGCTAATTTTTACCATTTAGATACAAAATTACTTTAGGATTCTCTGGTGGTGCCTATATGCACATTACAAGTAAGTAAATACCTCTGAATTCTCTTTAAGCCTAACCTGCCTTATATTTATTTTCCCTATACTGAAAAAGCAAAAGGGCATATAAAATAAGCTAGAAATGCCACACATAATTAAGCAAATTGGGAAGCTCTAATCCTTAATTTACCAGTTTTATAATACCAAAAAAAAGGTATAGAGATGAAAAACATCCCTACATTTTTGGTCAAAAACATGTAAAATTTTAAAGAAAAATGTCTTTGGAGCTAAAGGAAGTTGAGGTTTCTAATTTAAAAACTTTTTTTTAGTTACTTTATTTCAAAATTTAACACACATAAAAATTAACTGATTTCTACAGAAAATTAATCCATCTAGATAGATTAAATGATTCAACTAAAATTCTGATTAAAACCATAAGTCATAGTACATTTTGACTTAAGTAATAAAGGCACTGCATGAAAAATAAAAGAAAATTACTTAAAAATTTGATTATTTTTCAAAACATGTCATACACATATATACATACACATTCCCATTTTTTATTTTTTATTTATTTTTATTTTTTAGTTTTTTTGAGACAGGGTCTAACTCCATTACCCAGACTGGAATACAGTGGTGTGACCACAGCTCACTGCAGCTTCTGTCTCCTGGGCTCAAGCGATCCTTCTACCTCAGTCTCCTGAGTAGCTGGGACTACAGAAGCATACCACCACACCCAGCTAATTTTTTGTACTTTTTGTAGAGATGGGGTTTTGGCACACTGCCCAGGCTGGTCTTGAACTCCTGGGCTCAAGTGATCTACCTGCCTCAGCCTCCCAGAGTGCTGAAATTACAGGTGTGACCCACCACGCTGGGTCCATTCCTACTTTTTAAACCCACAAATATTAATATGCTGCTATTCTGGCTGTCCTCCTCTCAGAGGTTTCCAGTTTAAAACAATATTCCAATTCTTCAATATTGTGGCCCTTTAAATATTTGAAGATAACAATTAGGACTTGTTCCTTTTAGCTAAACTTTCCAGTTTTCAATCTTCATATGACAGTAATTTCTACTCTGTTGGCATTTTATTAGTTTTTCAATGCCATCCTTTAAAGTGTGATATCCCAGATATAAACATAATACTGTTGATGTGATCTGACCAATGAAGGTGTGTTGGTGGGCTCAATGTCTCCTTGAATCTGAACACTGAATTTTATTAAGGTAGCTTAAAACTAACCTACTTCTTTATTATACTATCTCACAATGACATTCGGTTCAAGAAAAAAAATTAATGGGTGTTTACTATGTTAGCCACCGTTCATCTTCAGTAATAGGAAAGTAAAAATAAGTTAGATTTGCTTCCTAAGAGAGTAAAAAATGTATTCAAACAATTACAAAACAAAGGGATATATGCTATACTAAAAAGAAGTATAAGGAAAGATTAATCTTGTTGCAGCTAAGTCACAACAGAGGTAACACATAGGGTTCTACTCAAAATAAATGGCCAAGTAGACAGGAAAGGGAAGGAAGGAACACTGTGATAGAGGGTAGGGGGAAGGCAGATACAAATATGAGGGAAAGCATTCATCCATTCAAATACTTATTGAGTGCCCACTATGTGTCAGCAAACTGTTCTAGGTATTTATGATAAATCTGTGAACAAAAGGGACAAAGAAGGTGGTCAGGGTAGGTTTCATCTGAGCAAAGACTGAAGGAGATGGGAGACATTCATGTGAATCCCTGACGGACGTACATCCCAGGCAGAGGAAAGAGCCAGTGCAAAGAGTCGAAGGCTAAAGCCTACCGAGTATGTTTGAGGAACAGGAAGGTAAGCAGTGTGGCTGGAGCAGAGTAAGCAAGCAGGTAGAACAGGATGAGATAAGGTTAGAGAAGTAACTACAGGGAGTTACTGGGTATTTAAAAATAAATGTTTGTGTGCAGAATGGAGTGGGGGAGAGAGCAGCAGCGGATGAGGCTAGGGAGAAAGAAAGGCTGAGAATTTGACTATTTGCAACTTAGACTCCTCTAGTGTCAAACTACTATGGAAGTATGCTTCATGGAAGCACAGTCATATTGCTTCGCCTGCAGGAAAAACATCACTTCATCTTTGTTTCCTCTTCAGAGCTTTGGACCACAGAATGATACCTGTTTTTCTTTTCAATTAAAAAAAACAAAAATAAAAACCTTTCCTATAAATTAGCCTGTTTTTCTAGCATTACCTTTCTTTACTGTTATGAATCCTTTCTGAACTTTCTATCACTCCTCACAATACAGCTTATTCTTCCTTAGCAATACTACTTACTGCTTCCACAATCCTCTGGGTGATAAAACTATGTCCGGGACAAAGAAATCCATCTACCATGTTTCTAAATGGTTCAAACCTCTTATAAGACAAATATATCATAAATCTGTTTTACTTTTGTTGTCTTTATTTAGCAAGAAACATTCCGTTGGACTAGTTGTGTATTTCCACAGTGACATCATTTCTCTAACTTCTTTTATCCTCTCCCAGTTGTTTTCCACTATGCTTCCTTTAAGTTAACTGATTTCCATATAGGCATACCAGTATTTCACACAATGGTGATCTCTCTTTCCTTCTACTAGGTTTATTCCTCTTAAAGAGCATTTACCAGTTCACTTCTAGTTGCAAATCTCAACTTGGAAATACAAAACCTCTTAGATTTTATTAACTAAATATTGTTAAGATTTCTAATAGTAATGATGATAAAATCATATTAACAACAAAAATAACTTCCAACATTTTTTGAGTACTTACTATGTGCTAGACACTGGTTAACCACTTTATATGTATTATATCAATTCTTATCACAACTTTATGTGATAGATTCCATTATTTTCACCCTCATTTTATAGATGAGGAAAAGTGTCTTGCCCAAGGTCACACTGTTAGTAAGTGGTGGAGCGGGAAGTTATACTCTAATATATTTGACATTCGACTCCAAACTCTTTTTTTTTTTTTTTTTGAGATGAAGTCTCACTCTTATTGCCCAGCCTGGAGTGCAATGGTGCAATGTTAGCTCACCCGAACCTCTGCCTCCCGGGTTCAAGCAATTCTCCTGCCTCAACCTCCCAAGTAGCTGGGATTACCACCATGCCCGGCTACTTTTGTATTTTTAGTACAGACGGCGTTTCTCCATGTTGGTCAGGCTGGTATCAAACTCCCGACCTTAGGTGATTCGCCCACCTCAGCCTCCCAAAGTGCTGGGATTATAGGCATGAGCCTCAAGCTCTTAATTAAGCTTTATGTTCCCCATATTCTATATATACTGGTATTAACACCAGGACATTAGTATAACCCCTGAACTATCGTCCACTTCTCTGGTGTTTTCTTGAGAATTCTTACAAATTTCCTCAATAAATTCTTTTGAGGATTACCTCCTTCCCTATGTTCTGTTTTCCTCTATGTTCCATCCTCTACTGCAATTATTTTTGCATGCTTGCATATCCTTTATACTTCAGCATAAAAATCAGGTTGGTGGCTTACTGACAAAACACATTCTTCCAAGATATATTGTACTCCATTTCTTATCAGAAGGACCTATCTGACCATTTTATGTCCCAGTACCAAAAAAGGAAACCACATCTAATATCATCTACATAGTAAATATTTGCTGTCAATATTTTTCTTTCTTTTTAAAAGACAGAGTCTTACTCTGTCACCCAGGCTAGAGTGCAGTGGTGTGATCATAGCTCACTGTAACCTCGAACTCTTGGGCTTAAGTGATCTTCCTGCTTCAGTCTCCCAAGTAGCTAGGACCACAGGGGCATGCCTAGCTTATTTATTTATTTATTTATTTATTTATTTATTTAGGTAGAGATGAGATCCTGCAGTGTTGCCTAGACTGGTTTCAAACTTCAGGCCTCAAGCAATCCTCCCGCCTTGGCCTCCCAAATGTTGGGATTACAGGTGTGAGCCACCATGCTGGGCTTTCGTATCTTTTTTTTTTCTTCTCAAAAGTAGCATAAGGGGCAGAAAAAAATCAGTGGTATGGCATATATTATCAGGTGCTCAGTTATGGGTCTATATGGGTCATCAGGGAGTCACTAACTACCAGAAAGTATCTCCTCTTAGAGACATTAAGATTCTTCCCATTTACTATGTTTTCCTTAACTTTCTTCATATCTAACTTTACCTTCCTGAGGTAAAGGCTCATGGATGTTTTACACCTACAATGTTCTGATTTCTTTTTTTTTTTTTTGAGACAGGGTCTCGCTCTGTTGCCCAGGATGGAGCATAGCAGCGTGGTCTCCGCTCACTGCAAAGTCCACCTCCCTGGCTCAAACAATCTTCCCACCTCAGTCTTCCAAGTAGCTGAGACCACAGGTACACGCCCCGGCAATTTTTGTTGTTTCTTTTTTGGTAGAGACATGGGTTTTGCCATGTTGACCATGCTGGTATTGAACTCCTGGACTAAAGCGATCCTCCCACCTTGGCCTCCCAAAGTGCTGGGATTACAGGTGTGGGTCACTGCGCCTGACCTGTTCTTTCTTCTTTAGAGTGTTACATTTACCCACTCAACTACCCAAAAGTACTTGTTTTCACTATATTCTATTCTTGAATTTTTATTTCACTTCCTTCTTTCAGAGTTGATCCCCCTGCCCATTATAATTTGCTGTTTCTAATCCTGTTTTGTCTTTTAATTGCTTGGATGTGTTACTTTATCTCACTTAGCTTTAATGTGGATTGAAGAAAATAAAAATCCAACAGAAGCCACTGAGCCAGAACTATGGCCAGTATTTCTAAACATATAAAAACCAAAATACTGGCTCATATTCATATCCATTCAGTTCAACAATGAGAGTTAAGATATACTTATTTTTCATGTGTCAATCTCAAAAGTTAGGGTAATCTATATTTTCTTAGTGATCTAGTAGAGATCTTCTCTAGCCTTTCTGAAAAATGTAAGATATACTTCACTAGAGTAGTGGTGGTCTTTAAATAAATATGTTGTGATCTTTGAAGGAAAAAAAAGTATCACATGACTATGTTATCACTGCTTGGGTTTTGATTTTTCTGAAAAATTTAAACTTGTATTAGTGTACTTCTGAATACAAATTGGTCACTATTTGATAACTGAACAAACTTTTCTTTTTTAACCCTAACCCTAAGACAGGGTCTCACTCTGTCATCCAGGCTAGAGTGCAGTGGCACCATCATAGCTCACTGCAGCCTTGATGCCTGGGCTCAAACAATCCTCCTGCCTCTGCCTCCCAAGTAGCTGGGAGTACAGATGCACACCACCATACCTGGCCAATTTTTCTAACTTTCTGTAGAGATGGTCTCGCTATGTTGTCCAGGCTGGTACAAACATAATTACAAAAATAAATACATATACATACATAACATAGAAAGTGGTTATAAAAATTTTCATACAGAAATTTAACATTTCTTTTTCTGCTAAAAATAATTAAATATGCATCATAAAAAAGAAGTGTTCAAAACATGCTTTTAGGCTGGGTATGGTGGCTCATTCCTATAATCCTAGCACTTTGGGAGGCTGAGGCAGGTGGATCACTTGGGGCCAGGAGTTTGAGATCAACCTGAGCAACATGGCACAACCCTGTCTCTACAAAAATAGAAAAAATTAGCTGGTGGCATGTGCCTACAGTCCTAGCTACTCGGGAGGCTGAGGTGGGAAGATCACCTGAACCCTGGAGGTCAAGGCTGCAGAGAGCTGTGATCGCACCACTGCACTCCAGTCTGAATTATGGAGTGAGACCCCATCTCATAAACAAACATTTTGAAAGACAACAAACATGCTTTTACTTCCTACTATTTCGAGAAACACAAAAAGACTTTGGGAAAAGTAAAAATAAAAGTGAACACTAAACAGCCATTAAAGAACTGAAACTACCAGAGGAGATCACAGTCACATGATTCCTGAAAGGTTCATGATTTATTATTTTGCGTGGTAAATACTTTACCGAAATACTAAGTTTTAGAGTTATCTTTCTCACACACACACACACACACACACACACACACACACACCCTTAAAAGCTCTGCCAACTCAAATAATTTGTACTAAATCAAGGAGCACAATAAAAACATGAAACATGTGACTAATATATAAGCCCAGATGGGGTTTTCCTATAAGTTGCGGAGCAAGTTATCAATTCAAAGAGCCTTTCTACAATATACAGATTATCCTTACTGGACTTCAATCCAGTGAGAGTTCTATCAGAATACTAGAAAATTAGCTAGGAAACATAGCTTTTAGAAAAAACAAAACTACTGAAGTTTTCATAGAGTTAAAAAGAAAAATATCCACAAGATAGAACTTACCACAATAGACAATAGTAAAAGTGGGGAGTAGGGTCAGCAACCAGGGACAAGAGAGAAGAGAAAACAGAAAGCATTTTAATTACAGAAATTTCAAAACAAATAAGCAGCAAATGGTAGAAAACACATTTTTTAAATGCAGGCATCCATTTAAGTTTTACAAAGGAAAAGCAAAAAACAAACGTGCAACAAATTTAGCAGCTACAAAGCTAAAGGTCCAGTAAAAGGTAGTGACAAGTATATAAACAAGAAAATAAAGTCTGTGAGACTTTTACCATGCAATAAACATGATGACAGAATGATATTAATGTCATAACCAGTGAAAATTATACCTTTCAGGGGTCGATTTAGCATTACGGAAACTAGTAATAAACTGCTCAGAGGTTTCAATATGTTATTTTAGGCCTAATTTTCAACTAATTCTATTTCAAGTTAGGAAATTTATAAGGAGTTTCATCATTCATAGATAACCATGGCAAGTCTCTTTATGTATGTCTTAACTGAGCCATAGGAATGAGGATTATATTTTGAGTATTAATACAGTCATATACAGAGAATTAAGGTAGATTTATAAAAGTACTGGCTTCATTTAAAGAAAAACAAGACTTGGGTAGTATTTCAGAAATGGAGGAAAACTCAGTAGTAATATTTATTCCCAAGGTTTTCTATCTGGGGCTTAAAACAAGGATTGCAATGCAAACCCAAAAAGAGAAGCCTAAGCTGTTCGATCAACATAAATCTGACAACAAGTGAAAGGCAAAGCACATAACTTCACAAATATACCTAGCTTTAAATAAACCTGACTTATTACTACTTTGCTTTACCTCATCAAAATGAATTAGGGCATATTTTATAGAATTATTTACTTTGCAGAAACATTTAAAATAATGGTAATTAATTTTTCCTGGCATTTTTTTCAGGTAAGATTATATTTACATAAAACTTTTTGTGAGTCTTAACTACTACATAAAAGGAAGCATGTGTAGTCTTATCAAACAATATATCAAATGCTGTCAGAATATGAGGTCAAATTAAATTATAAGTTCTCTTAATTTGTTTATCCCTCTCCCCAGTAAAGTGAATTTCTTTCCCCAGTAGTGCTTATAGTCAAGGTGAAGAGACTCAAGATCAAATTACACAGCATCTCATCAATTCTAAAATGTACTTTTTTTGCCCACATTTTAATGCTTTTATAGTTGGTATTCATCTTTCAACTAATAGGATATCTTGGCTTAACACACAGGGATTTTTTTTTTCCTTTCTTAAAGGCATATAAAATACTAGTATGTTTTATAATTGATGCCATCTGAGATCAGATGAAATAGAGTATTTTCTATTTACACCTCTGAGCAATAACACATAAATCGACCTCTGTAAAATGAGGTGAAACAATATGGTTAAAAAAAGAAATCTGTGTATAAATGTTGATGAGAGAAATGCTTCAAATTGAAGGATAAAAACTAAAGTGATGACAAAGTGGCTCATTTACCAAAGAATCTCATTAGTGTAACATATGGATTTCCATGCACTGCCTACAACCTCTTAATAAGATATTTCTTAAAATAACTTACAATATTTTAACAAAATTTCTTTGGTTAATGAATTCAGTTGATAGCAGATAGCAACAGAATGCCCACAGCTAGCACATGTGGGCAAAGCATTGGCATAAGAAATCTTATAAAATCAATCTATTAGTGTCTTTAACTAACTAAAACATTACCTACCTCCCAGCCAGTACTCTGTATAATAAAAAGTAAAAAAGGGCAAGTCATAAAAAAACTGTTTAAAAAGAACAAAAAAGGCCAAAGGCACCATATACCATAAATTCTTCTCCACAAATAGAAGACAGCAGGATATTTTAAACAGCATATTCATTTACTTAAGACCTGCAATAATTTCATAAATTGCTTGGTCAAAACCCAGTGGCTAAAATTTTGCCTTTTAAAAACTTTAAGTGAAAGTACAAATTTTAGGGAAAGAGACCCAGTTGCTTGTTCCATTTACATGTTTAAGTGATCTCTAACTAATGTGAGCTGCACTTTACTAAGTATCCAGGATAAATTAAAACACAAATTGCAACTCTGCTCAAATGCCAATGACAAAAATGGCTGAAAGTTTCTCAGAAACGACTAGCGCTAAATGTGCCAGACCTAACATTTATAATTTGCAATTTACAGCTCTAGAAACTGGTTTGAGGTTCCTGTGACAGTATATGTACAACTGATTATTAAAAGACCTACCTGTTATGGTCATGAAACCTAATCAATATTTTTCGACTTTAACATTTTAATAGATGACAATAAAATCCTGACTTCACAGGACAGCAGCCCTGTTTTGAGACTGTCAAAGGCTTTTCAGATTAATCAGTTCATTTAGAACAGCTTAATTCATTGCAAAAAAGAAGAGATCAAGCTGATAGGTAACAAAGTAGGACTAATACTGAATACAAAAGTGGATAGTCATACTCCACCTCCTTTGACACTGGCAGCAGTAGGTAATAGTAGGGTAGCAAGGGGAAGGGAACAGAAAAGTGGAGGAGAAGGAGACTCGATAGGATATTTTGCAGTATTTCAATGAAGCCAAGGATTTAGTTTCAAAGAAATCAACTGCTAGTAGTGTACTTCATTTTAAAACTAAGTTTAATATGATTCTAATTTTAGTGATAATATGTAGATTCCATAATGAACTATAAAGTAATGAAATACTATTAGAATTAAATATACACTAAGACAACCATTTTATTCATTATTTTCACAAAATAATATTTTTATATTAGAAATATATCAAAGGATGATTGAATGTAAACATCTAGGAAACATAAAGTTCAGTTGCAGTCATTAAAAATATTAGTAGTTTATTAGTTTCACATCATTTAATTTAAAAAGCTGAAATATGATCTACCTTGTGAAACAAAAATCCCAATATTTTAAAACTTGCTAATTAATAATTCAAAAATGAAAAAAAAAACTATGCGGATAGTTTATGATGATCACCATTAGTTTAGTTACTGAGCTTTGCTTTGGCCACAAACTATCATTTTGACCGTTCATTGGTAGTCTGATTAAAATGGTCATCTCACTGGATCTAGTTTGACATCAGTACAAAACAACATTAATGCTTTCAGACAGTTTTTTCCCTTAATAGTGAAGCTAGAAATTGGAATCATTACCTGATGAACAATTTTGCTGAATGCTTCTTGAAGTTTACCATGAATTGTGGATAGTTTCTTTGCATCCCGATTAGCTTCATGAATAGGAATAAGTACTTTGTAAACCTCATTAACTGCTTCATACATGCCAGCCTATAAGAAAAAATTTTATAAGATGTTGCTTTCTTTTACATCAATAAGAAAGTAAAGTAATTATATGAATTTGCAATATTTCTATTAAGATAATACCGCTGAGGCTGCGCGGAGGCTCACGCCTGTAATCCCAACACTGTGGGAGGCCGAGGCGGGTGGATCACGAGGTCAGCAGATTGAGACCATCCTGGCTAGCACGGTGAAACCCCGTCTCTACTAAAAATACAAAAAATTGGCCGGGCGTAGTGGCGGACGCCTGTAGTCCCAGCTACTAGGGAGGCTGAGGCAGGAGAATGGCATGAACCCAGGAGGCGGAGCTTGCAGTGAGCCGAGGCCGTGCCACTGCACTCCAGCCTGGGCGACAGAGTGAGACGCCATCTGGGGTGGGGGGGTGGGCGGGGGGAAGATAATACCACTGGAGCTTTTCCAATAGGAAACAAAAACAAATACTAGTTTTTAACTGTATTAAGGCTTAATAAAAAGAATTTTCCAATGTATCTTCTCCTCTGGATAAATGGGTATGTATGCAGATATGTGTATGTGTGTGTATATTAATACATACACATATACATATGTGCATATTTATATTTCTATAATTTGAATTGGGCATTTTCCTTTTATCTGCCCAATAATTACTTCACTAAGGCTAATGTGTGTATGTATACTTATCTATGCATATAAACTTTTGCAGAAACTAATTCTGAGCAGCGGAAAAAGGAATTTAATATTACACTGGTCCCAGATACCCAATTCTCCTATAATCAGATAACCTGTGGCCTCCTGGGACACAAAAATCATTTACTTTTCCAAAATATTAAGCTGACACAGGCAATCTCCTATTGTAAATCTCCTATGGAAAAAAATCACAAATCTTTAATAAAGCATAGAAAGTTCTGAGCCACCAGATTTCCTTCCACTGTGGGCTAGTTGGCCAGTGGTTGCTATGGTTATAATCACATAATCAGAGTGAGAGGCAAGATGTGTTTGTATTGGTCTTCTATCCCTTATCTATTTTTTTTTTAATTAATAAGAAACAGGGTCTTGTTCTGTTTTTTAGGTTGGAGTACAGTGGTGTGATCATGGCTCACTACAGCCTTGAACTCCTAACCTCAAGCAATCCTCCCACTCCAGCCTCCTAAGTAGCTAGGACTACAGGTGCTCACCACCATGCCCAGCTAATTTTTTCACTTTTTGTAGAGATAGGGGTAATCCCAGGATTACTATGCAACCTCCCAAAGCACTGGGATGACAGGCGTGAGGCACTAGGCTTGACCCATCCTTTATATTTAATAATGGATTGGTGCTGTAGTAAGAGGAGAGAGAGATGTTTTCCAAAAGCCATTGAGTCCTCATTGCTTCACAGATCAGCAAACATATTTTCCCAAAGAAAAACACATGGTCCTTATATTTCCCAGTACGTTTGTAGGAGTATAATTAAACAATAATGTAGTTGTACTAGTGAAATATGTTTAGTGTAACTAAAATGCTCCAGTAATTATTTTAACTAAAATCAGATTAATTGAAAAAGAATAAAATTTACAATCATATACAACTGCAAAAGAATTTTAATAATATAGGTTACTGTCCCCCAATCTAAATGCACTACTGTGAATTATTAAAATCACACACATACAAACACACAGAGTTATGCTAATTAAAACATTCCACCAATAGCAAAAAACCCTTGCCCCCTGCTAGCTTAGACAAGTGTAGGGATGGAACTGGAATGGTCAACGTCCTTAGAGGCAAACATTTTAAAAGAGGATCGACACCTAATATTTTAACTCTGCAAAAACACTCTTAAGAGTCTCACAATTGCCAATAATGATGAAAACGATGGTAACAGTAAACACACTAGTACTTACTTGGAGCCAGGAGCTGTGATAAGCACTTTAAATACATGAACTTACTTAATCCTAAAAACATTCCTATGAGGTAGGTACTATCATTAGATGTATTTAATAGATAAGTGAGGCACCAAGAGGTTAAATAATTTGTGCCTGAAGTAACACAACTGCTAAATGGCAGAGCCAGGATTTGAACTTTGGCAGTATGCCTTCTAAATCTACCCTTAATCAATATATTGCAGGATAGGGATAAGGCCTGGTGAAGAACAAATCAATTCCCAACAGAAGTAAAAAAGGGGAAAGAGGGCAGCATTGCATATTACCTCAAGCTTCTTTCTTACCCTAACATGAACCTTAGTGTCTCCTAAACCTTGGGTGCTGGGACACTAAACATTCAGCGGAAAAGTCAGAGGAATTAAGTGACCCTATCAACATGGTTTAAGAAGGTGAGCATGAATTCAGCTAACTATCTTTTCCTTCTCCAATAAACATCCCATCTGGGTTTCATCTGACTGCTTTAGTTCTTCACATATGGATGGAAGGGAACAAGATTGGGGTTATAGCGTGGTAGCATAGTCAGGTAAGGGATTCAGGATGCAGTTCATTAAAGAGCAAGGTCCAGGGCTCCGATAACTACCTAATGAGGATTACTATGCAACCAATGGAATGAGTGGTCATAACTTTCTTGGACACCAGGGCAATGCCCATCATACTGGAAAGAAGATTCTCCATTTCATCCAATAGACAAGATCTATTTAGAGAGCCCCGTCAGTCTACCAACTAGGAACTTATATCACTCAAGAGACTTTCTGTTTTGTTTTACTATGTTTTTTAACTTAAAGGTTTTAGAAAATATTTGGCAGTAAAAGTTTTATGAACCAAAAAATATCTGCTACAAATCACATGCTGGTTCATAAACAAGCAAATGAAAAACACTGGTGGGCTGGGCACAGTGGCTCATGCCTATAATCCTAACACTTTGGGAGGCTGATCAGGGGAACATAACTTGAGGTCAGGAGTTTGAGACTAGCTTGGGCAACAAAGTGAAACCCCATCCCTACAAAAAATAAAACAATTAGCTGCCCGTGATGGTGTGCCCCTGTATTCCCAGCTGCTCAGGAGGCTAAGATGGGAGGATCCCTTGAGCCCTGGAGTTTGATGCTGCAGTGAGCCAAACCACTGGAACACTGGGGGAAGTGACAGATTATTAAGATGAAAAGGAGTAAGCCAATAATGAATCTAGAAAGAAAATGTGTTCCTAGATAGTTTTTAGGGGACATGGAATAAAAAACAATTTTTTTTTTTTTTGGTGACAGAGTTTTACTCTGTTGCCCAGACTGGAGTAGAGCAGCATAATCATGGCTCACTGCAGCCTCAACCTCTTGGGCTCAAGCAATCCTCCCACCTCAGCCTCTCAAGTAGCTGGGACCACAGGCATGAGCCACCATGCCTGGTGAACTTTTAATTTTTTGTAGAGATGGTATCTCACTATATTCCCCAGGCTGGTCTTAAACTCCTGGACTCAAGCAATCCTCCCATCTTGGCCTCCCAAAGTGCTGGGATTACAGGCATGAGCCACCATACCAGGTCCAGAACAAATTATCTTTAAAGAAAAGTAGGGTCATAAGACAGAGAGAATAAATACACATGTCATTGATAATTAGAGGTATGAAACTCTGGAAAAAGAATTAACAAGAGTCATCTACCATAGAGAAAGAAGCAGCTGCTTGTTCCAGTAATCCCACAAGTCCTGACTCAGTAAAGTATTTTCCAGAGCAGATACCTTCTTCATCTGGAGATACCACATCATCTGAGACCGCAGATTCTTCTAAAACATTAGATGAAATATTCTAGGGAAAAAATAAATTGAAAAGGTTTTTGAAACAGAATTTTCTAGCATAAAAATGTATAAAAAGAAATAACTGAAGATGAACTGTAACTGTCAGGTTAGGTTTAAAAAAAGGAGAGTAATATAAAGGTAAAAGATAAATCTCCAAAAACTTTCTGTATTTTGAAGATGATAAAATGAAAACACCACTGCTAGATAACTTTTCTCTTAATAAAAAGTGGTATGAAAGAAAATTAAGAAACGTCATGGGCTAAAGGAAATTGTAATATGACATAAGACATCTAAGGAGATATCAATAGTCCTTTTTTATTTATTTAATTGATCGTCTCAAAACTATAAAGGAAAAAAGGGACAAAAATGGTCTCTTGACTTATCTAATATACACAGAGTTAATAAAAAAACTCAAGTATAATAAAAGCCCTCTTATTCAATGAGATTGGAATCAGCCATTATTTCTAAAAAAGAAATGATACATACATATCTTATTTTATTTTAACCTCCTAAACATTTACAGTAGATGTACACTCATTTATCAACTTTTGAATTAGATCTAAGGCCTTCTCTTTGTGTGTATGGGTTTCCAGATCAGATTTCCACGAAATCTCTTGTGGGTAAATACCCAAAAGGCAACATTCTTTTTAAAGATTTCAAGTTTTGGTTTCTTTTGAGTGAAAACTTAAACTTAAATCGATCATCAAATTATTCTAGAATTTTAGGAGTTTCCTCTCCCCTAATCTATTTGTCCGGCCCACAGTTAATTCAACAGCAATTGTTTTGGAGATTCACCTTTCCTGAGTCTTTGTAAAAATTCAACTTTGTTATCAGAGAAACGATAACTTTCTTTTTGCATTCTGATTTCATCAGAAGATAAAACATTTAACTAAATTTTATAATATCCCAAACCTACCATTAACAGGTTGTGAAGAAAAGCAAAGCATAACTGACCCTTGGTAAGCAAAGAATTCAACTAGTGGGTCAGAACTATGTATCCTACTAGAGGGCAAACTCATCTGTGAGTCATGGTATTAGTCATAAAATGTACTAATATTTTATGTACGGAAAAGAGAATGTTGGTATATCTGCTATGTTAAGTAAAAGCCAATTAAGAATTTCTACTGAATTCTGATTCTCAGTAATACATTTCCACAGATGTTAAAGTATGTAACTGATTACAAGGCAGTAAAGACAAAAAGAAAAAAGGAGGCTGAGGCCAGAGAATGGCGTGAACCCGGGAGGCGGAGCTTGCAGTGAGCTGAGATCCGGCCACTGCACTCCAGCCTGGGCGACAGAGCGAGACTCCGTCTCAAAAAAAAAAAAAAAAATAAGCATAGTGCTGATAGTTCAGAGGTAAGAAACTGTGGAAAGAGAATTAACAAGAAGTACTCCTTAAAAATGTATTAATGACAATCACTGTGAAATGTTAATCTACCTTGTGAAGCATTGGCTTAAGTCTTTAAGTTTTCCCTGCAAACTAAAAAAATCTCAACACCAGTGAGAAAAAGCTAAAACCAAAAAAAGACATACCTTGATTTAATGTACATCTGGAAGATTCCTACCTGAAATGTTACACATCCCACAGGAAGATATTTCCGGTCCTCCAGCATGCTCAAATATTCAGCAACAAGTGCTGCTGAGTGGACTAGACACTGTGCAGCTTCAGCATGATTGCTTCGTTCTGAGTGCTTGCCAGCCATGTTCTGCAGCCAGGTCAATCGCAGATCTGGAGAGGTCTGGTAACCCTTGGCAATTCTGATTAGAACAGAAATTCTTCTCCATTAGTATATGCTTCCCAAGCTGGGAGGGAGTTTAGCTAGCTCACTCAGAGTTTACCTAGATAGGTTTTTGATACTGTGCACAACCCATTTAGTTTTAAAGTAGTATGAAAATGTCACTATGCAGGCTTAGAGAAATAACTGTGGCCTATGGAATGTATAATATCAGTGGGCAGGGTGGAGGAGGGCAGGAGGGGCAAAAAAGAAATATGCCATATCAAAATCTGACCATTAAGGAAATAATCAGTTAAGGGAAAAAGTATGGAAATTTATGTGTTCATTACAGAAATATAGAGAAGTTTTATATGCAAGGAAAAAGGAAAACTTCTAAAAGGTACTTTTATTACATCAACTTTATTTCAAAGAGATTAAATTGTTTTATTTGTGCTTTTAACGAACTCCAAAATCGTAGGAGCAGAGGGTCATATGACAGAGAAAAATTCTTAAGTTTTACTATTGTATCTATTAAGGTGTTAATACAATAAAAATTATGGAGTTTTCAAAATGTGCCCTTAGAAATATCATTCTTTAGTCACAACAGTATTGAAAAAAGGTAATTAATGTTACAGTAAAACATTCATATACTGTATTTTCTTCTTAAAAGACTGAGTTTTACATTTAAAATATTGGTATGGGCCTTCAAAGGAAGTCTGGGGCCCAGGACACCAAGGTGTTAAATGTGTGTTATGAATATTTTTAAAAATCCTCTTATTTTTGATAATCAATAAGTATATTTGCATTGTTCTTAAAAGAAGAGACACAGAAGATCCGAAGATGCCGCCTGGAAAAAGTGCATTTGGACTTTCAATCTACCATTGGAAAAATCACTCAAGGCCAGGTGGGGTGGCTCATATCTGTAATCCCAGAACTTTGGGAGGCCAAGGCAGGCGGATCTCTTGAGCCCAGGAGTTCAAGACCAGCCTGGGCAATATGGTGAAGCCCCATCTCTACAAAAAAGTAAAAAATATATAAATATAAAAACAATAAATAATGTAAATACAGAAAAATCACAAATCACTTTTGTGTGTTTATTTTTTTCATCTACTGTATGTCTTACTAAGTCCCTTATACAAAGCATAAATGAATCAAATAAATGCTACCTGTACATTAGATCAATCAACATTTCAGGATCCTCCTGGTGTTCCTTCATTTTCACAGTATCAGAAAGAATCATATGGAGATTAAAAACCAGATCCTGGACCTGCAGCAGAGAATTATATGAAAAATATTCTTGAATTGTCATTCATCCATAATAACCAAATTAGTTTCAGAGATATTTCAGATAAATATCTAAAGATTTCAAAACAAGTTGTATGATACTGATATGGTTCTGTAAAGTATAGGTATGTGGGGATATGGTAAGTAAACTTTATATAAATTCCTCAGCAGACTATCTATATTTTTTGTTCTTTCACCTGGAAACAAGCAGAACTATAAGTAGAAATAAAACAGAGGGATATAGGAAATACAAGAATACAAAAGGAAAATTCTCTCCTATATTTCTGATTTTACTAAAAGGTAGTTTGTAGAAACTTTAGTTTATAAGGCATATTATTGTTTGATTAATAAGTAGGAATGTTTTGTCAGAAAGCTTTGTCTGTATTGTCCAAGTCTACTGTTCTACTTATTATAAGTGCACAGAATTAAACACCAAAGAATTAATTATTTCCAAAAGAAGGGTAGCTGACTAAAACAAAAAGATTCAGTCCTATCTATGGCACATGATGTGTGGATTCAAAATGAAATAAATGATCCTCCAGCAAAAACCAACTTTTGATTTAACAATTTGGAAAGTGCCTATTTAACAAGACTATTTCAATTAATGATCTAGAAAGTAGCATTTCTGACCTGATCAGGAAATGTTGTTTCCCTCAATTCCAGATCTTCTTCAGCATATGTCAATATAGTCTTTAGAGAACGCCTTAAGAATTCTTCATTAAAATTCTGAGATGTGCCCACCAAGGAGGATAGTGACATTGTTACCTGCATTTTAACCCTAGCAAAGTTCTGTAACAGAAAAATTGTCCAGTCAATACTTAATATAGAAAAGCTTTAAAAAGTCTGCTATTTTTCCTCGCTAAAAGTATATTTAGTGAAAAAATACCATTCTAAGCAAAATATTTTTTAAAGTAATAAAATATGTATATCAAAATCTTATTTTAGAAAGGATGTAAAACTTAGAATTTTGTTCTGAATAATGTACTACAAAACAGGATTTTAAGAAGTCATGTGTTAAGAGTTGAATTAGAAATTCTGCTTATGTCTTTATTTATTATGGGCATATGTTATTAATATAACATTTTACAGATAAGGTTAAATAGCTTGATTGACATTATAAGATTCTTAAATAGTAGATGGAGTATTTAAATTCTAGTCCATTTCATGACATCCACACTATGATGAAAGCAATTTAACACACATCATGCGTAAAGTAATGTAAGGTAGAATCTTTTGGAGTGACGCCTTTAACAGCTTATAACTTACATTCTTCCTTTTTTTTAGTGTAAATTCATTTCTGCTCCACCATTCTCTACCATGAAATCATTCTTAAGAGATTATTGGTGATAATATATCAATTGTCGTATCCAATATTTTTTGCTCAATATTCTACTTCATATCTTTGTATATTTAAATTACTTTCTCCTTGAAAATCTCCTACCTTATCTTCAGTGGCACCACTTTATCCTGGTTTTCTAATCTTTTTCAACTCTTTTTCTGTTTTATTCCTTGGTTGTCCTTCCTAAATACCAGTATTCCCAAAGATTCTGTCAAAAAACTTTTCTCACTTAACATACTCTAAAGAGCCTCATCCATGTCTTTGCTTCGACCAGTATACACATGTTTCCGTCTCCAGCTGATATTTCTCTGTAGAACTCCAGGCTCTCATAGTTTACTAGATAGCACCATCTGGATGTCTCATAGGTACCACAAAGTCAACATGTCTACAATACCTTCTCTCCCTATTGATTATCTAAAAAAGTGATACTATTCTTGTAGTCATGCCAAAAATCTAGGGGTCCCCTATTCATTCTCCCCTCTCATTTTTCATACCATAAATCCAAATCTACACCATCTCCTAATGTGATCCAATATATCCTTTCTCCATTCCCAATGCCTTTATTTTACACCCTCACCATTTCTTATTTAGATTACTGTAATAACTTCCTAATCGATCTCCATGCCTTTTTCTTTCATATCTCTCAGTCTAACCTCTACCTAGCACCAGGGAACTTTCTGTAAAATGCAAATCTGAACATGTTCCTTCTCTCCTTAAAATGCCCCTAAGGCAGTTGTCCAAAGTTTTAAGGATAAAATTCAAGAATTCAACTCAGTAAATATGTCACACTACATAGTAGGCACTGAGAGTACGGTGATAAAATAATTTATAGTTGGCTAGGATAAAGGTGTAATTGAAAAAGTTAAGCCTTTTCAATACTAAGACAAATTCTAGAAAAGGCATTTAATTGTAAATATAAAGAAAATCTCATGAGCAGCTGGAGGAAAAAACGTTATTTAAAACAGAGAAAAATATCAGGCTACCTTTCAATGTATCCACAACAATATTTAATGTCAGAAGACAATGGTACTCAAGTACCCTTTTTTCCTATGAGGTGTTCTTTATCTGATAAGTTTTGCTGATTTTTCTCACGCTTATTATTATTCAAAGTATAAGGCAAAAATTTCATAAACACCCTTGCTATCCTACAAATACAGATAACTTTAAACAATCAAGAACTTGGAAAATTGGCCGGGTGCAATGATTACTGCCTGTAATCCCAACACTCTGGGTGGACAAGGTGGGAGGACAGCTTGAGCCCAGGATTTCTGGGCTACCGTGAAGTACCATCATGCCACTGCAGTCTAGCCTGGGTGACAGGAAGAAACGCTGTCTCTATTTTTAAAAGTGGGGTGAGTGGGGCGGGCAGGGTGAGGTGGCTCACACCTGCAGTCCCAGCACTTTGGAAGGCCATACAGAGAGGACTGCCTGAGCCTAGGAGTTCAAGACCAGACTGCGCAACAAAGTGAGTTCCTGTCTCTACTTAAAAAAACCAAAAAAACCACTTGGTAAATATTACTCCTAAGAACCTTGATGAGGACAACATTTAGCTAAACAATAATTATAGCCCCAAAAAACTCATGGTAAGCAGTATTTCATTTTACAACTAAGACTATGAACTAAGACTGAAATGTTACAGCTAAGAAAAAAACTAGGAGGGTGAGAAAGGAGATGGAAAGAAGTACTTAACAATATACAGTAGACATAAAACAAATAACGTTATTTGAAGGTGGCAATTAAATCAAGTGAAGTACATGCAGATTCAACAATACAAATGTAAACAGTAAGAAAGATACTTTTTTGAAATATTGAGGTATAAAGAATGACAGGGTGGAGGAGAGAAAGAAGAAAATCAGCAATTTTATTACTGTTCATTAAAGGGAGTTAATAGATACTTATTTCAAGTAGAGTTTCTCAATTTTTTTTTCATTATTGTCCCTCTTATAAATCTTTTTGAACAATTTTTCTAATTACATCCCTATGATATTTTAATATCAGAGATGTATACATCTGTTTATGCACTCTATGTATATCTGGATTTATATACACATAAGAAAGTAAATATGAAGCTTACTCTTTTTACTCGATGCAAGGTTATGAATGACTAGATACAAATTTTAAGTTAAAAATGTGAAAATGATTTACATTTAGCTTACCTTTATAGGCTGGTTTTCTGAAAAACTTTTAATATAATCTTTTAGCTTAAATAAACTGTAATGTATCAAATTACACAAATAAATTAGCAACTTATATAACTACAAAAGCAGCAATGTAATCAATTTTTTTAAACGATTCAAAACTGCTACTTATCCAGCAAAAGAATTAAAAATTAATTTCTTAAAAGTTATTTCAGTGAACTTTCACTATTTGCTTGATAGAAGAAAATACGTTCTGGCTACTATATATTCATTTAGATATTGTTGACTTTTTTCTTTTCAGCAACTGACACGATTAAAAACTGCTTGAATAACTTTTGTAGAATGAAGTAATAAATTGGAAAGTTTTTTTCTTGGGCTTAATTTTCAAAGCCCAAGTCACACACGAATGCACTGAGAACCAAACATAAACAATATCCACAAGGCAGCCAATGGAAGCAACCTCTTGCCATATGACTGAGATCAAGCAATTGATTAAAAGTCTCCAATCACAGTCATTTATTCTCCAGTTTTATAACCCAATTTTGCATACATTTTGTTTTTTATTTTCCAAGAACTTAATGTCAGTGCTGCTCATGTGATACCCAGTAACACCAATGAGAGAAATAAATACTAAGCAATGCCATGTTGTTGGGTAGTGTTGAGCTTTGGAGGACCATAAGCTAAGATTTTTCTCATCCTCCACAAAAACCAATTTTCACTCCCTTGGTGGTAATACTGCCCTGGTTGAGAATGCATGATCTAAAGAAATAGAGGACTAGGGGTATTACATGACTATAAAGGCAACCTAGCAAAACCAGAAATTTTGCTAAATATGATAAACACTACATCCCCAAAACAAGGTAAACAGACCATACAATGTAAGATGAAAACAACCAACACACATTTTTTTAAAAGAGGGAAAGGTATAACAAAATAATAAAATAGGATTCCTGGACATACGTAATATAATAACAAGTATGAAAAGTTTCATTCAATTAGAGGTTGGATCACAAAGCAAAACTCAACTCTTATGTTGTATATGAGAGGCACACCTAAAATAAAGTGAAAATTAAAGAACAGGCAAAAGCAAATAAAGTAATTTCAAATTAAAAAGAAAGCAGAGGTCAAAATCTTAATACCGTAAGAGATGAAATTCAGGCCAAAAAATAAAATAGAATAAAGGTTTTAAATAAAACCAACAAAAGTTCTTTTAAATTCCAAAGGAGAAAAACTCTTAAGAAAATATAGTAGTTATGAGTATTAGTACACCAAATAAAAGCTGAAGGAGAAACAGACAAACACAGTTACAGGCTTTAATTTACTTCTACCAAGTGGAAAAAAAACAATGATATGCAGTCTATGTGATTAATAAGGTGTATTTATCTGGTATATGTTTAACTCAATATTCTGAAAACAGAAATACTCCCCTTTTAAAGATTTTTTGTAGAACACTCATAAAAACAGATTATATTTAGACATACAAATACACAGATCCACAATAAAGGGAGAAACAGAATATACACTGTATAATCACAATGTAATAAAGCTGAAAATTAACAATAAAAAAAATTTTTTTTTTTGAGACAGGATCTCACTCTGTCACTCAGGCTGGAGTACAGTGGTGTGTTCACAGCTCACTGCAACCTCACACTCCTGGGCTCAAAGGGATCCTCTCACCTCAGCCTCCTGAGTAGCTGGGACCACAAGCACGGGCCACCCAGCTTGGCTAGTATTTTTTTGCAGTGATAGGGTTTTACTATGTCACCCAGGCTGATCTCAAACTCCTGGCCTCAAGCAATCTTCCTTCCTCGGCCACCCAAAGTGTTGGGATTATAGGTGTGAGTCACTGGAATCAGCCAAAACTTTGAAACAAAAAGGCTACTCAACTCTTTGGATTAAAAAGAAAATACAAACTGAAATGACAAGATTACTAAATATTAGAACCAAGGAGATGCCAAAAATAGTGCTTAAAGGAAAATTCAAGGCCTTAAATACTTACATATGCAACAATAAATATTTGACTCAAACTAAATATTTGACTAAATATTTGACTCAAAAGCAAAAATATAACACATGAATATAACATATAATAAAAGACTTAAATGAAAAAATGGAATTCTTCAAAGGCTGTGACATGTAATTGTAAAATATCAAGCCAAGATACTTAAACTTTTATTTCTTTTTACTTAGGGACAATTAAAATTTAAAATTGCTCAATGTACATTTATATTCTAAGTCTGTATTAACATACATACATACATACATACATATGATATGCACACAATTAGAGATTTGGATTTTTGTAAGATATACACAGAATGAGAAATATCAAGATAGCCTATGATTAGACTTACAATATACAAAAAACTCCATGCTCTCCCAAAACTGATTTAATAACTATCAGCAGAAGTTATATTTCATTATGAATACAGAGAATTTTCATGATTAAATACTTACATTCCCAATCTCAAAGTTTTGCCTCATTAGTAGGTAAAGGGAGGCACTGGCGTGTGACCGAATTGTACTGATGCTACTGCTACAGTGTCGGAGAAGCCTGAGGCATAAATCAGCACACTGCTCTGTCTCTTCTTCAAATAAGAGTTCAGGAAACTGTAAAACAACAACAAACCACTACTGAATTTTTACAGTAAAAGTTCCTGGCCGGGCGCGGTGGCTCAAGCCTGTAATCCCAGCACTTTGGGAGGCCGAGACGGGCGGATCACAAGGTCAGGAGATCGAGACCATCCTGGCTAACACGGTGAAACCCCGTCTCTACTAAAAAAAAAAAAAAAAAAAATACAAAAAGTTCCTGAGATATGTTAATATAACCTGAGCTGGAGATTTGTTAATATAGCCCAGAAATTAAAAGAATGGTTAGGACGATATTAGCTAATAGTTAATAGCGTGAGACACAGAGTCAAACTGGGTTCAAATGTTGATTATGCCACTTACTAACTAGTAGTGTGACCTTGGACAAGTTTTCTCATCCACAAAATAGGCCTAATAATATATCTACAAGGGATTGTTGTGAAGCTTCTATCAGAATGTGCATAAAACACTTAGTAATCAACATACATGAATTCTACATTTATTACAAAATAATACATAAGTTATTTTCATCAACGTCTCTGCACTCCATCTTCTTGGATGATTAAAATGAAATAGCTACCTTCAAAATTTAAGAATATACATATTTCTGAGGGAAAACAAATATAAGAAGTAAATATTTAAAGCAGTTGAACAAACATACACCTTCTTTTCCATTCATCATAAAATAATTTCAGTGGGTTGAATTGCTTATATATTGAATTCTTTATAAATTGAGTTTTTTTAAAAAACAGAACCAAGTGGAGAGAAAACAAGAGAAGCCCCATATTTAAGATTGGCTATTAATTTCAGGCCCTTCTCCACATCCAAGTTACTGTTTTTTAAACCAGAACTGGTTAAAGGTGATTCGAATAAATGAAAAATTCCAAAAGGCAGGCAGCAGTAGAGAGGCAAAGAAGAATCAAGCATCTTAGGTTATTATTTAAATTTTAACTACACATATTCATTAATATATTACTACATATATTAACCAATGAATGTGTCAAATGATCTTAGATAATGTTAACAAAGAAAACAAAGTCTGACAACACTGCAGGTATAAAATAACCCACCTTTGAAACCAAGGCTCTCTGTGTAGCAAAACAGTGTTGTAGATAAACTGCACTTTGGTTACAGGCCATGCTGTGTAGTAGCACTTTTAGCACTCCACCAAGAATGCTCTCTTTGGATTCCGTTACAGAAACAGTCTGCAATTTAAAAATAAACAAATAAAATAGAGATGTACCTGCCATTTAGTTAGGGAGGTTACAGGCCTCCCTATGTATAAATAAAGTTTTAAAAGATAAAAAAAAAAATATAAGATCTAGAATGGCTTCAAGAAGGATTTGGATAAGAAAAGGGGGAAAAAGAATAAATATAATTTAAATAAGAAAAAAGAGGAGCAAGATACAATGCCAAGAAATCATAAGGTGTTTTTTAGGAAAATTAGTAAGCAAGTCTGAACTGACTTGAGGTTCATGTAGAAAACGACTACAGATAAGGCTGAAAAATAGAGTGGCGCCTGGAGCAAAAAATGTTGCTGGTACACAAATAACCATTCTTTTCTTCTTAAATAATTGAAACCCTGAATTTTAGCTGAAGACTTTGAATCCGGCTACAGAGAGAGGTGAACGAAACAGAAGTTTCATCTTCTGAGTCATGCCCTTAAAAGAAGAAATGTACTCTGTCCCTGCTGTTTCTTTTCACTGAATAAAATACAGACATGACAGCTGCAGCTCAAGCAACCATCTTGGATTAGGTATCTTGGACTTAGTAAATTTTTTGTATTTTTAAAACTTTAGTCAGGAAGTCAGGATAATGACTGATAAAATCTTTTTTTTTTTTTTGAGATGGAGTCTGTCACCTAGGCTGAAGTGCAGTGGCTTGGCTCACTGCAACCTCTGCCTCATAGCTTCAAGCAATTCTTGTGCCTCAGCCTCCTGAGGAGCTGGGATTACAGAAGCGCGCCATCACACCCAGCTAATTTTTTTATTTTTAGTAGAGTCAGGGTTGGCTGGGTGCAGTGGCTCACGCCTGTAATCCCCACACTTTGGGAGGCTGAGGCGGGCAGATCACCTGAGGTCAGGAGTTTGAGACCAGCCTGACCAACATGGAGAAACCCCGTCTCTACTAAAAATACAAAATTAGCCGGGTGTGCTGGTACACGCCTGTAATCCCAGCTACTTGGAAGGCTGATGCAGGAGAATCACTCGAACCCGGGAGGCAGAGGTTGTGGTGAGCCGAGATCATGCCACTGCACTCCAGCCTGGGCAACAAGAGTGAAACTGTCTCAAAAATAAATCAATAAAAATAAATAAATAAATAAATAAATAAATAGAGTCCAGTCAGGGTTTTGCCATGTTGGTCAGGCTGGTCTTGAACTCCTGACTTGAAATGATCCGCCCACCTCAGCTTCCCAAAGTGCTGGGATTACAGGCACGAGCCACTGTGCCCAGCCATAAAATATTTTTAAAGGAAAAGTCTCATGAAAATGTACAGAATGGATGGTAGGAAGAACACAGAGTGAGTTATCATGAAGCAGGTGGCCATTGTAATCACGCTGAAATATGAACCTGGCAGAGCAGTGGTAGGAGAAAAGGAATGGAAGGAATAGGTGAGAGATATATTTACTAAAATGTCTGAGAGATCTTGCTAACTGATTTGAATCCTGGCTCTTCTACATACTAGCTGCGTCATTATGGGCAGTTATTTAACATCTTTGTGCCTAAGTATTCTCATCTACAAGATGAGGATAATGACAGTTTCAATGCCATGAGTTTCTTAGAAGGATCAAATGAGTCGACATTTGTAAAGGGCTTAGGACAATGTTTAACACAGAAAAAACTAAATACATGTCGGCTATCACATTGTTACTACAGGATAATACTGCCTAGAGGGCTACTGTTAGGACCCAACATGATGATTATAGATAAAGAGCCTGAAACACTGCTGTAGTATACACAGGATACTGCATAAACTCAGTGTATCTATATGTAGCTATAGTTATACATGCATGTTGAATCTCACCTGATGGCAGAACATCCAACTATAAATACTCAGAGGATATTTGGAAATGCAAGACTAGGCCATGAAGGGGAAAGACAAGGAGATAAAAATTTCATAATCATCCTCCATGAAGAAATAGTTGAAGCTATTGGAATTTATAATTACAAAGAATCTCAGAATGCTTGGAATGAAACTTTTAGGAACTACTAATATTTAAATGTAATTTTATGGCTCACAGTAAAGACTTTTCCCTCCAACCTCAATTTACCAAATCTATATCTTAAATTTCTCTTCTTTGAATTCTTACCTGAACAACAATCTCTAATGTATCCAAAATGATTAAGTTTGCTTCTGTAGCCAGGTTTCCATCAATCAGTGCTTCGTGTTCAATCTCTGCTCTTGATCTAATACAAAATATTTTAAGAAATTATATTTATCTTTTTGAAAACCACAATTCTGAAAAGACTTAAGGATGCATAGAAATAAAAAATTTCAAACCATTTTCAGTATTTGCCCAACAAAAAATTACAAGAGAATAAGAAAAAAGGCAATAGTTTACACATTTACGTGGCTTGTTTGTTAACCACAATACACATTTTCTCACCCCATTACAGAAGCTTAATGCCACTAAAAGCACAAATGTTTATGTTTTAGCTTTCAGACATGCAGCAGTTTTATTCTAAGTGACACTGACACTAAGTGGTGCTATGTGGGCTTGTATTTAGGACTGCTTCATGGAAAACAACATTCAAATATTTAGTATTCATCTTACTATTTCAAAGATTTCCAATGTCTGTATTCAGGACAAATGTACTTATTTTGTCTAAGGTTTCATCTAATTTTCTCCCAATTTTTAAAATATAAATATGCTCAGATAATTTAACTCTTCAGTGAGACTAGATGGAATCACTCATTGGAAACAAAACAATTTAGGGAAAAAAGGACGTGAGGTGATGAATATGCTAGTTAGCTTGCCTGTGGTAATCACTTCACAATTGTACACATATATTAAAAGGTCATGTTATATTCTGTAAATATACACAATTTTTGTCAATTATAACTCAATAAAGCTAGAAAAATAAAGAAAAAAGAACAAAACAGTTTGATGCAATAAAGTAGTTTAAACACTAATATTTATAAAAGTATCATTTAATGCAAATAAAAATTTAAGGATATTTACACATGATTTATGAATATAGCCGAGATTTTTGTTTTAGCAACAATAGATATACAGGCACTATATATTATACCAAAGTAGACAAAATAACACATAAAGTACAAGGACATATTAAACGCTAGCTTTTCTAAGTTTTTAGATCTATACATCTGTGAATCTTTATTATTATCACTAAGGAGAATACTTCATTAATTTACATTTTACAAATTCAATTTAAGAATAAAAGCACTTTGAGAGGCTGAGGCAGGGGATCACTTGAGCCCAGGAGTGAAGAGACCAGCCTGCACAACATGGTAAAACCCTGTCTCCACCAAAAAAAATACAAAAATTATCCGGGTGTGGTGGTGCACAGCTATAGTCCCAGCTACTTGGGAGGCTGAGGTGGGAGGCTCACCTAAGCCCAGGAGGTCAAAGCTACAGCGAGTTATGATTGTGCCACTGCACTTTGGCCTGATGACAGAGTGAGACCTTGTCTCAAAAAAAAAAAAAAAGAATAAAATACAATTATCAACATTACAACATTAAACTGGAAAACAAAATATTTAATGTTCAAACTTAAAATTTCCAGTGACATTTTATAAAGAAACATAAGATGGTTTAAACAGAAAGAATTAGGAGAACACCAAAAAAGTCTCCCTCAAAATACAGCAAGGTAAACCAAGAGAACATGTTCTACAAATGCAGAAATAAAACAATATACTGATAGTGTAGCACCTGGCTACTCTGTGATTTCTAAAAAATAACACAAGTAGAAAAAACATCAGAGAAATAGATTTGGACAGATGGAGAAAAAGAAAGGAAAGCACATATTCAAAGGTTAAGAATTTTAATATTACATTCAATATCTGATTATTTCAAGCTCTCATACATATGGTACTGAAACTTGTTTCTCTGCTGGCTCTCACTTGTTTCCTCTGTGTTATGATTTAACCGTCTGTGAGAAAATACTGGTGAAAGTTTATTTGTGAGAATCTTCTGAGGCTTGGGCTGATGACAGTTCTCAGACACGGTAATCAATCATCTTGGTTTGCCTTAGAACAGGACTAAGGGGCTCCCTGGGATGTGGGACAATATGTGCTATAACTGGGAGAGTGCTAGGCAAACCTGAATGAGTTGGTCACTCCATTCTCAAAGTTTTATGGGCCAGTGAAGCTACCTGTGGGCTAACTTACAATTATAAATTCTCAAGAGAAAAATTTTAGCCCCTTGACTCAATGCCAGATCTCAAGCCAGGCAAGTTTACCTGCAGCCACTTGGGCAGTGAGAAGACTCACGTAAGTGCATTGCAGGTGTTTATGGCAGTAGGATCAGTCAATGTATCAAGTCTGCCTTCATGCTAGAAACAGAAGACCTGTATTGTTTTGTCTTTCTTGAATTACATTATAAGCTCCATGAAGACAAATGTCAGGTTTCTAATTCTTTGTAATATTTGAAATATTAGTTCATCAGGAGGCGGAGGTTGTGGTGAGCCGAAATCAGGCCACTGCACTCCAGCCTGGGCAACAGAGCAAAACTCCATCTCAGAAAAAAAAAATTAGTTCAATGTAACACCTAAAATATGTTCCAAAAATAGTTGCTGAATGCATTTTCCAAGAGGATGTTTTAGAGAAAATGGAGTTTAAAATATAACATTTTGCTTTACTATACCACGAGAAGTTCTTCCTCCAAATCTTTTTAAATCTAAAATTTTAAAATTAAATATTTTGTTCAAGACTTAATAAGTATATTTATTAAATGTCAATACTAAATACAAAGTAAAAGTTATCATTTTCCTCTTGCATTTTAAAATTCAACACACCCATCAGTAACATAAAATAGAAAGCTCTATTACTTGTCAAGCTTCTCTGTGTTTTGACGCCAGTGAGTCATATCTTTTCTCCATCTCAAATTTTCCTGACTTCCAAAGGCACTTCCAGATGGACTTCTCTCTGTCAAATAAATTTCAAAGCCGATTTTCAAATGATATTTCAGTTGGACCACATATATGTATACTTGCAATCATGTAAGAAATACAACAATTTGTACAAGCCATTTTATCCTCAGTACAAGTAGAAAAACCTGACAATGGTGCTTTTTATTAAAAAATTTCACAATAATTTCAGAAGAAATGCACTTGCTATATGCAGTATTTTTTTTGAAAACAATATCCATTTAAATAAGCAAATGTTCTAACATTGATTTTCTTAAAATCTTAACCATGGCTTATAAGGCCCTACATGATATGACTTTATTTCCTACCACTCTTCCTCTTGCTTACTGCTGTTTTTCTTGCAAATCTATCAGTATATATTCTATGTTTCTGACTTACAACCTGTGCAGTGGTTGTTGTTCCTTTTTCTTGTTCTTCTCACAAATTTTCATTTATCACCTCCTTAGAAAGGCCTCCCACTCTCCAATACCTCCTTTTCCTTTTCCTTTGCTTTGTTCCTTTCCATAACACTTAGGACCACAAGTATATAAGCTCCTTAAGAACAGAAATGATATGTACTTTGTTCAGCATGTTATGTCTAGGCTGATAAATTGGTGCATACTGAGAGCTCAGTAAGTTTCTGTTTAATATATAAACAAAATAGGAAGGACTCCTAAAGTAATTAGTTCTCTCGGTCTATATAAGGCAGAACAAGAGGAAGAACGGAGTTTTCCCTTAAGAGGTTTCTAGGTTTGAAGGCAGACTGCATGTATGGGTTCCTTTAAGGGGTGGCAGCAATAGAAATAATTCATATAAATCCATTAGAAGTGGAGACAGCATTGAGAATGTGGATAATATAAATATACATTTAAACAATGGACTCAGTCATAATTTCAAACTTTCAACTACAAAACTGCTTGTTTTTGAAAATGATAAGTTTAAATTGGTTGAGAGGATGGAAGACCAATGAAAGTAAAAGTTCAGAGTTCAAATAGAAATTTTTAAAAATACTGAAAAATACAACTATATATATGTCAATTAAAGAAATACAAAAAATACTGAGAAATAAGAATGATTTCCTGCAAAATAAAGGACATGTCTCTATTTCTTCCAATTTCTTTCCCTTTCCTTTCCTTTCTTTCCTTATCTCTTTCCCTTTTTTAAATTTTGAAATCCATGTCTTTAAGAAATTTATGGGAAAAAAACAAAAAGATATGCCTATATTAAGATAGTCAGCAAAATTAAGTATAATTTTCTATCATTTACATTTTTTCCCACAAAACTGTCTCATTAGTTAATAATGTCTTAGAACTGAAAGTTAAGAAAAATAAAAGAATGTCTATTATTAGACCTAATAAACCAATGTCTATTATTGACCTAACTTAAACGTAGAAATGTAAATAAGAATTACAAGACAAATAATAATTACAAGAATTATAAGATAAAAAGACTTCAATTCTTATATTCAAACAATGATAGATTTCCTGAGGCCACAGGTTTAAAAATGTAACAAGTATATTGTTAATAGTTCCATTCTCTCCAAAAATAAACCTCAGGGTTGTGGTATAATAGAAAGAACGCTAAATTAGAAATCAAAAAATCCTGGTTCTGTCACTTAGTTTATGATCTTAGGCAGTTATTTACTTCTTTGTGTTTTATTTTCTTAATCTAAAAGATGACTATAATTATTCATTAGGGTTTGGTAATAATTAAATGATCTCAGTAAAAGTTAATTTTCATACGTTTTCAGAGGGTTTCTTTTCTTTTCTTTTTTTTTTTTGAGATGGAATCTCGCTCTGTCACCTAGGCTGGAGTGCAGTGGCGCGATCTCGGCTCACTGCAAGCTCCACCTCCCGGGTTCACACCATTCTCCTGCCTCAGCCTCCCGAGTAGCTGGGACTACAGGCACCTGCCACCACGCCTGGCTAATTTTTTTGTATTTTTAGTAGAGACGGGGTTTCACCGTGTTAGCCAGGATGGTCTTGATCTCCTGACCTCGTGATCTGCCCGCCTCGGCCTCCCAAAGTGCTGGGATTACAGGCGTGAGCCACTGCACCCAGCCAAGGGTTTCCATCTATAATGAATGAAAACCCAAAAGTACACCTTAAATTGTGTATAACTAAAGTGAAAAAATGGTGCTCTATTTTTTTTTAAAGGCAAAGACTGTCTTTTCATTACTATAAAACACATAGTATATAAATGATAAACAGATGATTATTATGCTAATAGACTGTCAGAAAACAATTAAAAATCCATTCACACTTACATTCATATTTTAAGTCAACAAATACATATTGTGCTGTGGCATGTATCATCTACACAGATGACCGACCCATGGTTCTGGCCTTAAGAAACTCTTAGCAACAGTTTTGTCTGTATGTCACTTTAGAATTTACAAAACGTTTCCACATACATGATTACTATAAAGATGATAAGATCAGTTAGTTACACTATCTTCTAAATTCTGAAAACAATCACAAATTTATAAGGAAAAGGAAGGTGGGGAGATTAAGTGACTTGGCCAAGGTTATTTGGCTAATGGGTAGCAGATCTGGGATTAGAAAACCAGTCTCAAATGCTACTAAACTGTTTTGTCTCACTGCTATTTGAGTTTGATGGGCAATATTTTTGCCTTACATACAGGGCATATTAATTCATTTTGCAAATAAAGAGTAAAAATGGGCCAGGCATGGTGGCTCACAGCACCGTGAGAGGCCAATGTGGGAGGATCACTTGAGCTCAGGAATTCAAGACTAGCCTGGGCAATATAGTGAGACAGTTTCTATAAAAGAAAAAAAAAAATTAGTTGAACATGGTGGTTCACACCTGTAGTCCCAGCTACCAGGGTATGTGTGTACTGGGGGGTGAAGGTGGAAGAATTGCTTGGGTGAGGGAGGTCAATGCTGCAGTAAGCCACGATCACACCACTGTGCTCCAGCTTGGGTGACAGAGGGCGAATCTGTCTCAATTAAAAAAAAAAAAAAAAAAAAAAAGTAAAAACAGACGTTACATAGAATCATCCCTAACATAAACTATGGACTCTGGGTGATGATGTGTTAATGTAGGTTCACCAGTTACAATAAATGCACCTCTGATGGCAGATGTTAATAATGGGGGAGGCTATGCATGCTAAGGGGTATATGGGAAATCTCTGTACTTTTGCTCAGTTTTACTGTGAACTTAAAACTGCTCTACAAAAATAAAGTCTTTTTAAAAAGGGAGGATGGATGCTATTAACTATATAAGGGCAACAGGTATGAACCAAGACTATCTAGAGAAAACTAGGGGGTATGTTGACTTACCTTAATCATAATTCTAACTTGTATTACTGCAGAGAAATGATTATTCAAGTTAATTTACAGTTACAGTTAAAATGCTTTTTGAAAAGCATAGGATTGACATTTAAGACTAGCAACAATAATCATTACAATATATAACTCAAGGAAATTGAAGAAATTCTCACCAGGAGGAGAAGCTATTGTGTACGTACCGAGCTGTCCTCGGCTTCGGCGTACCATTTCTTGCCTAGCTCCTATGCTCCCAAGGATAGCTTCTTCAAGCTTTGCTCTCATGTCTTTTGATTTCTTAAAGGTCAAGCTATTCATTCTTTCAAACACTTTTTTCCCCTACAATTTAAACATTAGAAGACAACAGGTTTTGAGGAAATTTTCTTCTATTTTTTCCGCATTATGTTTCCTTTCTTGTTCTTTGCAATGGTATAATGACCACTTACTTTATACTCAAAGCAAGATACACAGAGATAAAGCAGATCTAACAGCCGGTTTAGTTGTAAGACTGAGAGATCTGTAAACCACTTCTGTAGAACTGTTTCATCTGCATTTTTGAGAACCCAAAGTAGACAGATCAAAAGGCTTCGACTTGATTCTGCTGAAAAGGTAGTGTGTTGTCTGCCACTCTGAAAAGAAAGAGCAGTAGAATGAGATAGATTGATCAATGACCATTTCTTGTTTTTTGGCTATCAACTGTTCTCTTCTAAAAACAATAAAACAAAAATTGCTTAAAAATAATATAATTAAAAAGAACCATTTTAGACAACACTTGTGTAAAAGGATCATATATAACCTTAAGATTAAGAGCCTGAAGTTTAATGAAACTTTCCTGCTAATAGAAGTTTGTTGTAATCTACTGCATGACTGTCAGCAGAGGATAAACACATGTTAATAAAAAACATAAAGATAAAAACTAAAAGATTCTACCATTAAAAACTAAAAGATACACATCACAGAATATCAGATATAATGAAAATAAAGGAAAAAAGCAACTGACTCACAGTAAATAAGAGTGGGCTAAGAGTAGAAAGTACGACACAATTGGGTATGTCAGACTTAGAGGACTATTGTTTCTAATCAAGCACCACTGATACAAAGAGGAAAAGTCTTAGGCCATACAGAAGTAAAAAGGTATTTGTACTTATAGCATATAAGGTTGAAACGCTATTTTCAAACACCAATCTATATTTGTATACAGTATGTAAAACAGAAATGAAAAACTAAATAAAAACACATTTACAGTACCATTTATTGGACATATACTCTGTTTCAGTCATCATACTAAACACTTTACATACATTATTTGGTTTAGTCCTCCAACAGTATTACCAAGCAGGTTGTATCATCCCAATTTTACAGATAAGAATACAGATGATAATAATAATGATGATGATGACAAAAAATAAAATTTGAAATGTGCAAGAAACTATGCTAATCACATTTTATTTAGCTCTCACAACAACTGTAAACTATGACATTATTATTATTACGAGTTTACAGGTAAGAAAACTGAAGGCTAGAGATTAATTTGCCTTATGGTACTAAAAAAGGGTAAAGCTAGCATTTTAGTCCAGGTTAACCAGACTCCAAAGCCTATACTCTTCACTATTATACTATGTTCTAATACTCAGTTGATAAATATACTAACTAAAAATGAGGAAGAAGTAGAGGGGATGTTGAGAGGAAAGACATAGGAAAGTTGAACATACACAACTGCTGAAGTCATGATCTCAACTACCTCACCAATCTTCCTTCTATACTGGGTGATAATTAATGACCAAACGCTCTATGTATATTAACTTATTTATTCTTCACAATCACTCAAAGAAATAAGTATTACTACTCACCCCATCTTACAGAAAAAAAAAACCTGACCCACCAGAAGTATTTTGTAATAAGTGGCAGGACAAGAATTTCAACACAGAAAGTGTGGCTCCCGAGACACAAGCTCCAAGCTCATATCCACTTTGTTTACTGCATCTCATGGTTGCCCATGCATATAAGTGACCCACATAAGCTTCGCTTAACTGTTTTGCTATACTGCTTCTGAGCTGGGCACAAAAGAACTTTGACCCTCATCCCTAAATCCACAATTGTTCTTATAAGGAAAATGCTCCTTTATTTTAAAGACAGACACTTTTTATAGTTGAACTTTCAGGTACGCATAAATATACAGCACTGACTGAATTTTCAAGTACCTATTTTTCAGAAATACAATAAAAAAAATTATTCTCATCTTGACAAACAGGCATACACCGACATCTCTTATATTCCCACATAAATTGCCAATAACACAGTGACACATTTTGGAAGAATTAAGACAAACATGAAAAAGAATCAGTAATGTAAAGATGTCAGTTTTCCCTCAGATTATTCTATAGGATCAATGCAATTCTAACCAAAATCCCAGTCGGGTTTTCCTGGAACTTCGACCAGTGATTTTTAAAATTTAATGGGGGAAAAGCAGAGAGCCAAGATACTCTTGAAGAAGAACAAGGTGGGATGTGGGGAGGAGGGAGATGAATGTGTTCTACCAGATACGTGCGCTTACTAGAAAACTAAAATAATTAGGACAATTTGATTTTGGTATATTTTTGGCAGTCAAATGAAATAGAATAAAGAACACAAAAAATGTCCTATGCATATCTGAAAATCTGATCTGTGACAGAGCTGGCACTGCGGACCACTACTGAAAGGATGAACTGTTTAATAAATGATGTTGAGACAATTGATCTTCCTCGAGAAAAAAAAAGCAGATTCCGACCTTGTACCATCATACAGAAAATAGATCTAGACAAAGAAAGAACTTTAAATACAAAAGGCAAAATGTTTAAAGCTTTCAACGGGAAATATAAGACAATATATTTATAATCTTGGGGGAAGGACAGTATATCTTAAATAAGACATAAAAACCATAAACTATAAAAAAGATGGTCACATTTGCCTACATTAAAAATGAGAATTTGTATTCATTCAAATAAATACATTAAAAAGGCACATTATAAATTAGTAGAAATGTGCATATATAAAACCAACCTAAGATTAGTATCCAGAACAGTATTAACCAGGGTTCCATGGCATAATTAAGCCCTACAAAAAATGATTTGAGGGACTATTTTCCCCATTGTCCCAAAGACATTGACAGCAAGGACCACTCTAGGTGTTTCATAACACTATTACCAGGAATGAGGAAGAGGTGCCAGAGTTCTACATTTTCCAGGCCAAGATTCATACCTCTCCTTCCATATTACAACAGCCACAGTTTCACAATTACTCTCTGCCTTCAGACCAGCAGGATTAACCTCATTAAATTATTTTCCCCAGTTTGTGTCTACCACCTCAACAGGCCCAGCCTTCAAAAGCCTTCATTCATGACTCGGACTCTGATCACCACACACATAGCTCTTTATATTCTTTCTTCTTACCTCACTTGCCATGTCTGCTCCATCTCCTAAAATTCTTCCACTATGACCTCTGAAACACATGGTCAATCATTAACAAAACTGCCTTATAAGAATATATACAGCACTTTGGGAGGCTAAGTTGGGTAGATCACTTGACGCCAGGAGTTTGAGATTAGCCTGGCCAACATGGTGCAACTCGTCTCTACTAAAAATACAAAAAAAAACTGGCCAGGCACGGTGGTTCACGCCTGTAATCCCAGCACTTTGGGAGGTTGAAGCGGGTGGATCATGAGATCAGGAGATCGAGATTATCCTGGCTAACACAGTGAAACCCCGTCTCTACTAAAAAAAATACAAAAAAATTAGCTGGGCATGGTGGCGGGCACCTGTGCTACTCAGGAGGCAGAGGCAGAAGAATGGCGTGAACCTGGGAGGCAGAGCTGGCAGTGAGCTGAGATTGCACCACTGCACTCCAGCTTGGGCAACAGAGTGAGACTCCATCTTAAAAAAAAAAAAAAATTAGCCAGGCACAGTGGCAGTCGCCTGTAAGCCCAGCTACTTAGGAGGCTGAGGTGGGAGAATCACTTGAACGTGGTAGGCAGGGGTTGCAGTGAGCTGAGATTGTGCCACTGCACTCCAGCCTGGGTGACAGAGCAAGACCCTTTCTCAAGAACAACAACAACAACAACAACAAGAAGTCAATAAATGAGAAGGAAAAAAAACTGTAATGGGGTAAGACGATATAAAGTAGAACATAAAACGTTAAATACATTCAATTTAATTAAACTAAATGTAAATGGATTAGAAACTCTAGTGAAAGAGAAAGATTAACAAACCAGATTTTTAAGAGACAAGAAAAAAAATCTAACTATATGCTGTTTTTAAAAGAAATACCTAAAACATAATAAGAAATGTTGGAAGTAAAGGGATGAAAAAGTCATGCTACACACACACACACACACACACACACACACACACACACACGGCAAAGAAAACCTAGTGTAGTTATAACTAATTTTAAAAAGCATCATAGTTCATGTAGATGAAAGTGCAATCCACCAAAAATTATATAAAAGTGTTAAATATTTCATAATCAGGCCTCAAGAGAAACAAAACTCTGACAGAATGACAAGGAGAAATTACAAAACCACAATTGTAGTGGGATATTAGAATAAGCATGTAAAATTTAGTAAAGACCAAAAAGATTTAAACAAACAAGAGTACAGGACATAGAATGCTGTAACTAACAATGAAAGAATATTCATTCTTTTAGAATGCATCAGATATTTACAAAAACTGACCATATACTAGACCATAAAACTAGTTGCCACAAATATAACAAACTGTTATCATACAGAGTTATGTTCTCTGATCATTTAATTAGGCCAAAATCAGAAACAAAAGGATACCTAGAATTTCAAGACCGAAAATTTAAGACAAAAACAACTTCTTAAATAGTCCAAAGGCCTAAGAAGAAATCATAATGAACTTCAGAGTCATTCTGAAATGAATCTTGCAAATGCTACCTATTGATCATGGTAAACTTGTTCCCCCAGCTCATAATTTAGAAGTCACAGATGACAGAAGGGAGGATGTAGCAGGCAATGTGACCCTAGAGGCAATGAGAAGGGAAGACTAACTGGCGAAAAGAGAGAAGATAAAACCATTTGGGGAAGATGTAAGAGACTGCAACTAAGTTGAATAAATAAGATATACACTTTTTAAAAAATGCTGGTATAGCCAAGACAATCCTAAGCAAAAAGAACCAAGCTGGAGGCATCACACTACCTGACTTCTGTTGGGTGCAAGCCCCCCAAAATCTGGCCATAAACTGGCCCCAAGACTGGTCATAAACAAAATCTCTGCAGCACTGTGACATGTCCATAATGGCCCTAATGCCCAAGCTGGAAGGTTATGGGTTTACAGGAATGAGGGCAAGGAACACCTGGTCCACTCAGGGTGGAAAACTGCTTAAAGGCATTCTTAAGCCACAAACAACAGCATGGGCGATCTGTGTCTTAAGGGCATGTTCCTGCTGCAGTTAACTAGCCCAATCAATTCTTTTAATTTGGCCCATCCCTTCGTTTCCGTGATACCTTTAGTTAATTTAATATCTACAGAAACAATGCTAATGACTGGTTTGCTGTTAATAAATATGTGGGTAAATCTCTGTTAGGGGCTCTGAGTTCTGAAGGCTGTGAGACCCCTGATTTCCCACTTCACATCTCTATATTTCTGTGTGTCATTAATTCCTCTAGCGTCACTGGGTTAGGGTCTCCCTGACTGAGCCGGTCTTGGCAAGTGGCGCCCATTCATGGGGGCTCGAATCCAGGTCGAAGGGTCGCCGGAAAGAGGGTTGGAATGGCACACTAGCTGGATGACACCTGAGTACTCTTAAAGCAATCCCCGTGGTGAGTAAGAAGGGGAGCTCGGAAGCGTCAGGGTAGCAATGGGACAGGTATGGGGTCTGGTTCGTTTCACCTTGGAACTTTTTCACACTGATAATGAGGAACGAGAGTATAGCAAAGTAACAGATGAGGTTACAGAGCAGGTTTATTTACCAGCTAAAGCCAAAGTGGCAAAGGAAGGAGAGATTCATCCCTACTCTTCTGCATCCCCTCATTATTATTTTGAAGAAAATGACCCCCCAGATCTTTCTTTTCCAGAGGACACTGGGTGAAAAGTAGTTGCCCCAGTGACTGTTCGAGCAGTGCCTCCAGCGACTGCTCTTAGTTCTATTCAGGCAGGAATTCAGCAAGCTAGACAAGAGGGTGATTAAGAGGCCTGGCAATTCCCTGTTAGAATACAGCCCCCAGATCAACAGGGAAAAATTACAGCTACATTTGAGCCTTTTCCTTTTAAATTACTCAAAGACTTAAAACAAGCAATAAGTCAGTATGGACCAGGTTCTCCTTTTGTAATGGGACTGTTAAAGAATGTTACTGTTTCCAGTTGGATTATTCCTACTGACTGGGACACTCTTACTCGAGCTTGTCTAACTACTGTTGAGTTCTTACAATTTAAAACTTGGTGGGCGGATGCAGCTTCCATTCAGGCTGCTCGCAATGCCCATGCCCAATCTCAAATTACTGTAACTGCAGATCAACTTTTGGGGGTTGGCGGCTGGGCTGGTTTAGATGCACAACTGGTCACATAGGATGACGCCATAGAACAGCTTAGAGGAGTGGGCATTAGAGCTTGGGAAAAAAATCACTTCAGGTGGAGAACAATACCCTTCCTTTAGTGCTATAAAACATGGACCAAGGGAACCATAAGTTGATTTTATAGCTCAGTTACAGGAGTCTCTTAAAAGGATGATTGCAGATTCGGCTGCTCAGGATATAGTGTTGCAGTTATTAGCTTTCGACAATGCTAATCCCGATTGCCAGGCTGCTCTGCAACCTCTCAGAGGAAAAGCACATTTAGTTGATTATATCAAGGCCTGTGATGGTATCAGAGGTAATCTGCATAAAGCTACCTTGTTGGCACAGGCAATGGCAGGACTGAGAGTAGATAAAGGAAATACTCCATTTCCTGGGGCTTGTTTTAACTGTGGGAAGCATGGTCATACTAAAAAAGAAAGTAGAAAAAATCAGCGAGTCAGGCCGCCAGATAGGGGAAAAAAGAAAACTGTTGAGTCTGAAATATGTCCAAAATGTAAAAAAGGAAAACACTGGGCTAGTCAGTGTCCCCATTTCGGAGAATGCCATGAGGGGCGGGGCCCTGTTCTAAACCGGGGCATTTCCAGCTCAGGTAATTCCCTCACCCCTGTACAATGCCTGTCCCCCGCCACAGCCGGTAGTGCTGCAGTAGATTCATGCTGCACAAAAGCTATGAGCCTTCTGCCTGGGGAACCCCTGCAAAAGGTCCCAACAGGAGTCTGTGGACCCTTGCCAGCAGGGACAATAGGATTACTTTTAGGAAGGTCTAGTGTAAGTTTAAAAGGCGTACAAATACATACAGGAGTCATTGATTCGGATTACAATGGGGAAATTCAAATTGTTATATCTACTTCTGTTCCCTGGAAAGCAGAGCCAGGAGAGCTCATGGCGCAGCTCCTGATTGTGCCGTATGTGGGAATGGGAAAAAGCGAAATTAAACGAACAGGAGGATTTGGAAGCACAAATAAACAAGGCAAAGCAGCTTATTGGGTAAATCAAACTACTGATAAACGTCCTACCTGTGAAATAACTATTTAAGGAAAGAAATTTAAAGGTTTGGTAGATACAGGAGCGGACATTTCAATCATTTCTCTACAGCACCGGCAGTCCACGTGGCCAATTCAACCGGCTCAATTTAACATAGTTGGAGTTGGTAAAGCTGCTGAAGTATACCAAAGTGGTTACATTTTGCATTGTGAAGGGCCCAATGGACAATCTGGGACTATTCAACCAACTATAACTTCTGTACCTATAAATTTATGGGGAAGAGATTTATTACAACAATGGGAAGCACAAGTTCTAATTCCAGAACAATTATATAGCCCTCAAAGTCAACATACAATGCATGAAATGGGGTATGTCCCTGGTATAGGACTAGAAAAAAAATTTGCAAGGTTTGAAAGAACCGCTTCAAGCAGAAAAACAAAGTTCCCGCCAAAGATTAGGAAATAATTTTTGATGGCAGCCACTGTTAAGCCTCCAGAACCTATACCTTTAAAAGGGTTAACAGATAAGCCAATTTGGATAGAACAATGGCCGCTAAGTAAAGAAAAACTATAGGCTTTAGAGAAATTAGTTACTGAACAATTAGAAAATGGGCACATAGCTCCAACATTTTCTCCTTGGAATTCTCCAGTTTTCGTAATTAAGAAAAAATCAGGAAAATTGAGAATGTTAACTGACTTAAGAGCCATCAATTCAGTTATACAACCTACGAGAGCATTACGGCCAGGACTGCCTTCTCCTGCTATAATTCCAAAAAATTGGCCTTTAATAGTTACAGATTTAAAAGACTGTTTCTTTACTATCCCTTTAGCTCAGCAAGACTGTGAATGGTTTGCATTTACAATTCCTGCAGTAAACAACCTGCAGCCTGCTAAGCATTATCATTGGAAAGTGCTGCCCCAGGGCATGTTAAACAGCCCAACAATTTGCCAGACGTAAGTGGGGCAAGCAATTGAACCTACTAGTAAAAAGTTTTCACAGTGTTACATTATTCACTATATGGATGATGTACTTTGTGCTGCCCCCACTCCAGAAATATTACTCCAATGTTATGATCACTTGCAAAATTCGATTTCTGGCGCTGGTTTAATTATAGCTCCTGACAAAATGCAGACTACTATTCCTTACTTCTACTTGGGGACCTTAGTAAATGACACTATCATTGTGCCACAGAAAGTAACCATACATAGGGATCAACTAAAAACATTAAATGACTTTCAAAAATTACTAGGGGATATTAATTCGATACGACCTGCTCTAGGTATTGCTACCTTTCAACTCAGCATTCACCTACTGGTGTTACTGTCCAAGAACAGGACTTAGTAGAATGGTTTTTTCTTCCACATACTAATTGATGGACTCTAACTCCTTATTTAGATCAAATCAGTATGATAGGGACTGGGAGAACTCAGATTGTTAAATTACATGGATATGATCCTGGAAAAATTATTGTCCCTCTCATGAAGGCACAAATACAGCAAGCTTTTATAAATAGTCTTACTTGGCAAACCCATTTAGCTGACTTTGTGGGTATTCTCGATAATCATTTTCCTAAAATGAAGCTGCTTCAGTTTTTGAAATTAACTAATTGGATTCTCCCTAAAATAACTAAGTTTAAACCAATCGAAGGTGCTGAGAATGTTTTTACAGATGGGTCTAGTAATGGTAAAGCTTCTTATTTGGCTCAAAAAGTAAAGTTTTCCAGACGTCCTATACTTCAGCTCAAAAAATGGAGCCTGTAGCAATAATTGAGGTATTGACTGCTTTTGATAAGCCTATTAATGTGATTTCTGATTCTTCATACATGGTTCACTCCACACAGTTAATTGAAAATTCTCAGTTATGATTTCATACAGATGAATGACTGATGACAAAAAAGGAGAAAAAATAGGGATTACAGGACAGCCTATACACAACTGAATCTAGCATTATTTGGTGAAAAGATCCAATAACAAAAAGTTGGGATATAGGTAAAATAATAAGTTGGGGTAGAGGTTATGCTTCTATTTCTCCAGGCAAAAATCAACAGCCTATTTGGATACCATCAGGATACCTGAAACCTTATCATGAGCCAGATGCCGAGGAAGAGACTCTGGGAGGATCCCGAGGACCCCCCAGTTGCAGCCACGTCTAGACTGACCCTAAGGAGGACCCCAACTATCATGAGCAACACCCGTTGAACACAGCCAAGAAGCTGTCACAGATGGCGGAAGAAAACCTTAGGAAAGCGGGACAACCAGTCACAATAAATAATTTAATGGTAGCTATGATAGTGGTTATCACCACTGCCGTGAGCATTCCTTCAGTAAGGGCTGGTAATAATGCCTAGATGCAATCACTCTTTGACACAGTTACACATGCTTTCTGATCTCAGTATTTACCGTAATAAATCTACTCTTATAATTGAGGCATACCACCCTCAAAAACCTATTTGTAAACAGGACTGGGCCCAGTTAGAAAAAATGAACGTACTTGTTTAGGAAGATTGCATTGCAGAACAGGCAGAGGTGCTGCACGACGATTCCTGTGGAATCATTAATTATTAATTGGTCCCCTAATGTGATGTTTAGCTTGAATTGCACCTCTCAGTCTGCGTGCCATGGCCACACTATGTTCAGATGATCTGAACAAAATGGTCAGATGGTAGAAATGATAGGAAGTAGGGCAAAAGTTCCTATTATCTGGAACCATGGTTATATAATGGCACCTCAACCTCAAATGATATGGCCCGCTCTAGGAGCTAAATATAAGGATTTGTGGAAACTGTTAAATGCTCTTAATAAGATCAAAATCTGGGAAAGAATAAAAAAGCATCTAGAAGGACACTCTACAAACTTGTTTCTGGATACAGCAAAATTAAAAGAACAAATATTTAAAGCATCCCAGGCACATCAGACCTTAATGCCAGAAACTGGAGTGCTTAAAGGAACTGCAGACAAATTAGCAGCTAGTAACCCATTAAAATGGATAAAAACACTTAAGCTCTGTGATTTCAATGACTGTGCTTTTAATCTATGTTGTCTGTCTTTGTATAGTCTGCAGATGTGAATCCCGAATCCTACGAGCTGCCCTTGCTTTTATTCTTTGCAAATCAAAGGGAGACATGTTAGGAGCAAGCCCCCCAAAATCTGGCCATAAACTGGCCCCAAGACTCACCATAAACAAAATCTCTGCAGCACTGTGACATGTCCATAATGGCCCTAATGAACAAGCTGGAAGGTTGTGGGTTTATGGGAATGAGGGCAAGGAAAACCTGGCCCGCCCAGGGTGGAAAACCGCTTAAAGGCATTCTTAAGCCACAAACAATAGCATGAGCTATGTGTGTCTTAAGGGCGTGTTCCTGCTGCAGTTAACTAGCCCAATCTATTCTTTTAATTCGGCCCATCCCTTCGTTTCCCATAAGGGATACTTTTAGTTGATTTAGTATCTATAGAAACAATGCTAATAAATGGTTTGCTGTTAATAAATATGTGGGTAAATCTCTGTTTGGGGCTCTCAGCTCTGAAGGCTGTGAGACCCCTGATTTCCCACTTCACACCTCCATATTTCTCTGTGTGTGTCTTTAATTCCTCTAGGGCCACTGGGTTAGGGTCTCCCCAATTGAGCTGGTCTCGGCAGACTTCAAACTATACTACAAGGCTACAGTAATCAAAACATCATGTACTGGTACCAAAACAGATATACAGACCAATGGAACAGAACAGAGGCCTCAGAAATGATACCACACATCTACAACCATCTGATCTTGGACAAATCTGACAAAAACAAGCAATGGGGAAAGGATTCCCTATTTAATAAATGGTGTTCAGAACTGGCTAGCCATATGCAGAAAACTGAAACTGGACCCCTTCCTTACACCTTATACAAAAATTAACTCAAGATGGATTAAAGACTTAAACGTAAGGCCTAAAACCATAAAAACCCTAGAAGAAAACCTAGGCAATACCATTCAGGACATAGGCATGGGCAAATACTTCATGATTAAAGCAATGGCAACAAAAGCCAAAATTGACAAATGGGATCTAATTAAACTAAAGAGCTTCTGCACAGCAAAAGAAACTATCATCAGAGTAAAGAGGCAACCTACAGAATGGGAGAAAAATTTTGCAATCTATCCAACTTACAAAGGGCTAATATCCAGAATCTACAAAGAACTTAAACAAATTTACAAGAAAAAAACAAACAACGCCATCAAAAAGTGGGGAAAGGATATGAACAGACACTTCTCAAAAGAAGACATTTATGAGGCCAACAAACATGAAAAAAAGCTCATCATCACTGGTCATTACAGAAATGCAAATCTAACTGGTGTGACATACCATCTCACACCAGTTAGAATGGCGATCATTAAAAAGTCAGGAAACAACAGATGCTGGAGAGGATGTGGAAAAATAGGAATGCTTTTACACTGTTTTTGGGAGTGTAAATTAGTTCAACCATTGTGGAAGACAGTGTGCTGATTCCTCAAGGATCTAGAACCAGAAATACCATTTGATCCAGCAATCCCATTACTGGGTATATACACAAACGATTATAAATCATTCTACTATAAAGACAGAGGCACCTGTATGTTTACTGCGGCACTATTCACAATAGCAAACACTTGGAAACAACCCAAATGCCCATCAATGATAGACTGAATAAATAAAATGTGGCACATATACACCATGGAATACTATGCAGTCATAAAAAGGATGGGTTCATGTCCTTTGCAGGGACATGGATGAAGCTGGAAACCATCATTCTCAGCAAACTAACACAGGAACAGAAAACCAAATACCACGTTCTCACTCATAAATGAGAGTCAAACAATGAGAACACATGAACACAGGGAGGGGAACATCACACACTGGGGCCTATTGGGGAGTAGGGGGGTAGGGGAGTGATAGCATTAGGAGAAATACCTAATGTAACTGATGGGCTGATGGGTGCAGCAAACCACCACGGCATGTATATACCTATGTAACAAACCTGCACATTCTGCACATGCATCCCAGAACTTAAAATATAATAAACAAAAAGGAAAAAATGTTACATATAAACAGCATTTAACTAAACAATAGAAGAAAAATGCATAGGCTGAAAATACATATCAAAAAAGAAAGGATGAAAATTAGTGAGTTAAGCATCTATCTCAAGAAGTTAGAAAAAGAACATGAATGTAAACCCAAAGAAAGCAGAAGATAATAAATAATAAACATTAAAAAGTGAGAGTCAACAGTGCCCCCATACTGGTTCTTTATAAAGACTAACAATATATTTCAACTGTCTGGTAAGACTGATAAAGGTAAGAAAAGGTACAAAAATCTAGCCATAGAAAAAAAGTTTACGTCTACTACAGATGATATAGACATTTAAAAAATTATACAAGGTCTTTTGAATAACTTTGTAAGTCAAGAAATTTGAATACATTTCTACTAGGATAAAATTTACAAAAAGCAGTGTTAAGAAGACCAGGCATAGTGGTTCGCACCTGTTAATTCCAGCACTTTGGGAGACCAAGGCGGGGGATCACCTGAGGTCAGGAGTTCAAGACCAGTCTGGCCAACACAGTGAAACCCTGTCTCCACTAAAAATACAAAAATTAGTCGGGCACAGTGGCAGACGCCTGTAATTCCAGCTACTCAGGAGGCCGAGGCAGGAGAATGGCTTGAATCCAGGAGGCAGAGGTTGCAGTGGGCCGAGATCATGCCACTGCACTCCAGCCTGGGTGATAGAGTGAGACTCCATCTCAAAATAAATAAATAAATAAATAAATAAATAAATAAATAAATAAATAATCAATGTAAGAAGTAACAGAAAATTTCAACAGTCTCACAGATAATAAATTATAACAGTAATTTTAAAACCTAAAAAAGAACACACTTCAAGCACAGATGGCTTCATAAGTTTTCCAAATATTCCATGAAGAAATAATTCTAATCTTACGTACTTGCAGAGAAGAGAATAAAAGAGAAAACTCCCTACTGCATTTTAATTGGCTAACCTAACCTTGATTCTAAAACCTGAAAAGAATATAAGAAAGAAAAATTATAGGCAATCTTATCACCATGCATATACAAATCCTAACAAAATATTAGCAAACAAAATCCATTAGTACACAATTATGAAGAAGTTGAGTTTAATTCAGGATTACAATGTTGGTTTAACACTAGAAAATCAATTTAAATAAACAACACTAAAAGACCAAAAAGCAAAACAATACAGCCATCTCACTGAATGCGGAAAAGGCATTCGATAACAATTCAACTATTCATAACTAAAAAAAAAATGCTTAGTAAACTAGTAATAGAAAGAGACTTCCACAATAAAGGAAAGTATCTTTAAAAAAAAAACCCAAAACACACAGAACATATGTTTAAGAATGACATGCTGAAAGTTTTACTTTTAAAGATACAAACATCACCACTTCTATTCAACAGTGTACTGGAGGTACCAGCCAGTACAATAAATTATATATATTAAAAAAAATTGACAGGAAGAAACTACATTGTTATTATTCACAAATTATATGATTGTGTGTAGGAAAAAAAATCTATAAATGTGTTATCAGTTTCTCACTTTATCAATTCTTGTGGAAATAAAAATCACTGTACAAAAATCATTTTTTTATAATGAGAATTTTGTTTCTGTACAAAAATTGATTCCATTTCCATACAAAGCAATCAACAGTTAGAAAACAGAATTTTTGAAAAAGACATTTATAAGAACATTAAAAAATATCAAGCATGAATAATAAATCCACAAAAGATATGCTAGTCTTCCTTGGTAGAAACTAAAAAAGTTTATGTACTAAAAGACACTAAAGGCCGCCTAAATGATGGGGGGATTTCTGTTCAAAAATTAGAAGATTCAATAGTGTAATTATAATTCAATACAATCTTAACTAAAATTCCAACAGGTTCATTGGTTTTTGTTTATTTATTTTAGTGGAACTTTACGAGCTGATTTTCAAATTTATGTAGATATACAGAGGGCCAAAAAGTAGCCAAGAAAAAATTTTAAAATGTATTACTTTCTCTACATAGTAGACCATATAGAGGCAGTACTACAGAGACGTAGGGAAAATACTCTTTTAATAAATGGTGCTGAAATAATCTGGTATAATATGCAGTATAAATAAATAAACAAATGAATCTGGACTCCCAAATTATACTGTATATTAAAAAATATATTTCAGGTAGATTTTAAGATTCAATGTAAAAGGAAGAACAAAAGAAAATTTAGAATGTAACACAGAATACCTTCAAAATTCTGAAATAGAAGAAAATTCCTTAAAGAAGATACAGAAAATATTAGCTGCAAGACTTACACATTTAAGTATTTTAAAATTAGGCATTCTAGGCCGGGCGGGTGGCTCAGCCCATAGTCCCAGCACTTTAGGAGGCCGAGATGGGTGGATCGCGAGGTCAGGAGATTGAGACCATCCTGGCTAAAATGCTGAAACCCTGTCTCTACTAAAAACACAAAAAAATTAGCCAGGCATGGTGGCGGATGCCTGTAGTCCCAGCTACTCAGGAGGGTGAGGCAGGAAAATCGCTCAAACCCAGGAGGCGGAGGTTGCAGTGAGCTGAGATCATGCCACTGCACTCCAACCTGGGTGACAGAGCAAGACTCCGTCTCCCAAAAAAATAAATAAATAAATAAATAAATAATAAAATAAAATAAAATAAAAGTAGGCATTCTTACCACCAAATGCACCATTAAATGTGTAAAACAGCAAGCTACAGAGAAGAAATATTTGAATCACTTATAACTGACAACGGACTTGATCTAGAACATACAAAGTCCTAAAAATCATTAAACAAAAGCAAACAACCAAATACAAGCACTCTAGACACTTCAAAAGAGAGAATCCAAATGGTCAATCATACATATGGAAAAGTGCACACCACATAAGTCTTTGGGGAAATAAAAGCTAAAATGAGATTCAACTATAAATGACCAGATTGGCAAATATTTAAAAATCTGACAATTCTCTAAGTATTGATGAACATGCAAAGGAATGAGAACTCTCATATTGTAGGTGTTAAGTATAAATTAAGGTAAGCCCTCTGGAAAATAGTTGGCTATTACCTGCTATAGATTAAGATACCCACAGTCTATGACCCAACAAATTCCACTTCTAGAAAATACCCTAAATAAAAGTATATATATGCATGCAGGATATGTATTTTAAGAAGTCTGCAAAATTGCTGTTTGCAAATAACCAAGGATCAGAAACCATTCATACATCTATCAATAGAATGGGCAAATAAACTGATTTATAGTTAGACAATGGAATATCATACTGAAATGAAAATCAGTGAATTACAGCTACATTTCGTAACATTAATGAATACTAAAAACATAATATAAAACTAAACTACAGTATTTTGGCTGGGCATGGTGGCTCACGCCTATAATCCCAGCACTTTGGGAGGCCGAGGCAGGTGGATCACCTGAGATCAGGAGTTTGAGACCAGCCTGTCCAACATGGTGAAATCCCGTCTCTACTAAAAATACAAAAATTAGCTAGGTGTGGTGGTGGTCACCTGTAATCCCAGCTACTCGGGAGGTCGAGACAAGAGAATCGCTTGAATCTAGGAGGCAGAGGTTGCAGTGAGCCAAGATCATGCCACTGCACTCCAGCCTACCTAGGCTACAGTGCAAGGCTCCGTCCCAAAAAATAAAACCAAAACCAAACAAACTCTCTCTATATATATACACACTATAGTATCTTAGAATGCAAACTTCGATGGTAAAACTCTCTCTCTCTCTCTCTCTCTCTATCCATTTTTTTGAGACAGAGTCTTGCTTTGTTGCCCAGGTTGGAGTACAGTGGCATGACCTCGACTTACTGTAAACTCCACTTCCCAGGTTCAAGCGATTCTCCTGCCTCAGCCTCCTGAGTAGCTGGGATTACAGGCGCCTGCCAGCATGTCTGGCTAATATTTTTGCATTTTTTAGTAGAGATCGGTTTTACCATGTTAGCTAGGCTGGTCTTGAACTCTTGACTTCAAGTGATCTGCCCACCTCGGCCTCCCAAAGTGCTGGGATTACAGGAGTGAGCCACCACACCTGACCTAGATGGTAAAACTCTAAACAAAATTATGCAATTATATCATTAATCAGGACAGTGAGTAGTTTGGTGGGTTGCTGTGGTTGAGAAAGGGCATGCTAAGAACTTCTGGAAGGCAGCCAACGTTCTTGTTTTTGTCCTGAGTGGTAATTACAAAGCTGTTTATTTTCTAATGTTTTAAAACCTCATTCATTTATGTTTTATGTACTTTGTCATATGTAGTATACTTCACAAAAGTTAAAAAAAAAAAAAAGGTTTACAAAATTAAGAACAATGGTCATTCTCAGGCGAGGGAGAGATCAAATTGAGGAAGGCCATTGGTAGCTTTGAAGGTTACCAGGCTGTGATGTCTGCTTTCTTAAAATGAGCAGTGGATACGTTGCTGTTTATTTTATTATTACATTTTGTACATGTACTTTATTGTATTATTTTATAGGTAGGTCACCAAAAGTGCAATTAATAAAAAAAAATTTGATACACTGGAATTCATTAAAAACTTTCACACTTCATATGACACCATCAAGAAAGTAAAAAGATAATCCATAGGAAGGGAGAAAGTATTTGTAAATCAGATAGCTGATTATTTTACAAATCCAGAATATATAAAGAACTCTTTCAGTTCAATAACAAGAAGATGAATAACACTATCTTAAAATAGCAAACTTTTTTTTTTCTTTTGAGACAGGGTCTTGCTTTGTTGTGCAGGCTGGAGAGCAATGGTGCAATCTTGGCTCACTGCAACCTCCACCTCCCAGGCTCAAATGATCCTCCCACCTTAGCCTCCCAGGTAGCTGGGACTACAGTAGGCACACGCCACCATGCCTGGCTATTTTTTGTGGTTTTGGATAGAAACAGAGTTTTGTCATGTCCCCTAGGCTGGTCTCAAACTCCTGAGCTCAAGCAATCCTCCCACCTCAGCCTTCTAAATTTCTGGGATTACAGGTGTGGGCCACTGCTCCTGGCCAATGACAAAAGATTTGAATAGACTTTTCTGCAAAGAAGGTACACAAAACAATGTGCCAATAAGCACACAAAAAGATGTTCAACATGTGTAGGTTGTTAGGGAAATGCAAATCAAAACTAGTGAAGTTCCAATTTACAATCACTAAAGGTGTCCTAATCAAAAAGACAGATAATAACAAGTGTGGATGAGGATTTGGAGAACAGAAATTCTTATTAATTGCTGATGAGAATGAAAAATAGTATAGCCACATTAAAAAAAAAAGAGTTTAGAAGTCTCTAAAAATGTTAAACATAGAGGTACCATATGATCCAGCAAATCCACTCTTAGGTATCTACCTAAGAGAGATGAAAACGTATGTGGACACAAAGACTTGTACATAAATGTTCATGGCAGCATTATTCCTAACAGCCCCAAAGTGGAAATGATCCAGCTGTTCATCAACTGACAAATGGATAAACAAACTTTAGTGTATCAATACAATTTGGCAATAAAAAAGGAAAGAAGTATTGATACATACACAACACGGATGAATCTCAAAAACTTATGCTTAGTGAAAGAATCCAAACACAAAAGATCATACAGTAAATAATTCCATTTATATAAAATGTCCAGAATAGGAAACTCTATACAGATAGAAGTAGGTTAGTCACTCTCTAGTGCTTGGGTAGGAGTGACTGCTAAAAGGTATAAGGAATCTTTCCAGGGTGTTGGAAAAGTTCTAAAATTAGCTTGTGGTGATACCTGCACAACTCCGTAAATATACTACAAACCATTAAGGTATACACTTACAATAGGTGAATTTTTTTGATATGTAAATAATACCTTAATAAAGCTATAAATTTGTCAAGTAGGGCAGTTTCCTTAAATATTACTGCATTTTTCTGGAAAAAAATCATTTAAAACTTCTGGAACTTGATATTGCTCTATTGGCAATTTGGTTCCTTCCTGCCCCAATCCTTCTGCCTTTAAGAGGGGGAAAATTCAGGGGCATAGTAAATACCAAGTGTTTTCCAAACATAAAAAAGTATAAATCCTCACAGATTAAAAAAAATCCTCAAATGACTGAGAATCTTTCTTAGGGCTGATAAAGAATAAAATGGGTTTAAAAAATAAAGAAATGAACTATCTATAATGAGGCAATTTTCCAAATTCTGAATGACAGAATACAGGGCTTTCTCCTATAAAGCCTGAGGTAATCATTTTTAAAACTGTTTGGTAGAAAACAGTTAATATTCTGGGAACTTTAATGTTTTCATAAATAAAACTGAGTACTTTTGCATCAGTTGATAACAATAATCTCATATACTTAAGGGCATATCCAAATATTTGTCTTTCTAGCAAAAAAAATTCTGTAGGAGGATTGTTTTTACCGTTGACGTGAGGAGGAAACTGCCAGGCCTTGTTAGTTGAGGGACCGATGTCCCTGCGATTGCCATGGCAACGGTCTGGCTTATCATACTTCCGCTCTCACTTTCATAATCATCAGTGGCTATACAAATTGGTCTTCCTCGTTGATTGTGAGTTTCTAAAGAAAAATAGTCCAAAAAAATAAATAAATAAAACTCTTTAGTTGAACTAATTCCTTTTCCTATTCTCCACTATTCTTTAAAAGAATAACCTGTTAACATGTAATAGTTATTAGATTTACTTCTTTTAGATAATATTTTAAATATCTTTAACAGTAACTCATTGCTATAGTAATAATTTATAGTTTATAGAGAACATTAACTTGCTAGTCAAAGAAGATATAAGAATATAAACATTTCTGCCTTCAGGTAAGGAAATTCATGTTAGTGATCAAAATAATAGAAAGACCGCTCAACTATCAGTCTCTTAAAGGTAAACAGTTGGTTATCTTTGTAACACCAGCACCTGTCGAAGTTCTTAATACACATTAGATACTCAGGAAACGTTTCTGTTTTACTAAACTGGAAGCTTTCGGGCTAATTGCTAGTTTAAATTCCCTCATTCGCCCTAACGAAAATATTGTTGCAAACTAAATTCTATGTTTAAGTAAATTCTAAATATGTAAAGCAAGAGCAATAAAACTTTGTAGGGTCTAGTTTTGAAGAAGTAATACCACTCAACTTATTAACCTGGTGTTAGCAATAAACATAATTCCTGATATTCAAGTGAATATTCATTTCAATTTTATATATATGAATAAAGTCAAAACTGACGGTGGTAAACATCTGTCAAGTTTTCTTGTATTTTTTCAGATGTACAGTGCATGTTTACACAAACATTTCCTAAAATGTAGGTACAGAATTGCTATAAAATCATTGTTTTAAAATTCATCATAAGAACTATTTAAAGCAATCTTATATGGAATTCTCTCACATGGTCAAAGGTTTTTTTTTGGCAATATACTTAAATATTTATAGTTTACTTTTATCAGTGCACAATTCTTACTTTCCTAAAATAAGATCTTCATCTTTGAGATATTTTCTAACACTTTTAAACATTGAGCTTTGCCTTTAAAATGTCTTAATTATACCAGGTACCTGTAAAATCATACAGCTGAGGTACAGTTTCCATGATAATACCAATCAGAGGTAGATACAACATGGCCACTCGAGCCTTTATCTGGGGGTCAGAGTACCGTGGGTCTGAGTCATGACTGGAGAGTAAATTGTGTACCATATTGATGACTTTCTTATGCAATCCAAACAGTCTATTTAAAAAGAAGACGACAAAGAAGAAAAAGCAGTAAGGCCACAGAGATTAGCTAACATCTTTAAAACAAACAGTAAGTCATGGTATTGAAAAAATTTTGTTCAATTTCTTACCTTTGTCATATATTTGCATGCATTCCATTCCTACAAAACATTTCTCATTTTAAAATAAATTAAATGTATAAAAATGTAAAAAATGTGTAAAATAAGAATTGAAGAAAAGGAAATGCTATACAAATTCACTTAGAATTAAATCTGAATATTTTTATATTAACTCCTTATTAGTATATTTGAATATAAAGAAACTAAGACTACTTATAGTTACATTTTGAAGCTAAACAAGGTAAATTTTAAAATGCTGTAAATGTTATTACATCAAATCAGATCTTTTCACATTTACCAAAAATAAATTACTCCCTTTTTCTGAAAGAAAAATCCCCTACCTAATGGATTATGTAGCCCACAGGCTGGGGTTGCCTTTGACATCTCTATTTAAACTGCACTTCTTTACTAATATACCTCATTTGGGCCCTTACAACTTTTTTAGACTCCCAATCCCCCTCAGTTTCAAATGGGCTAATACACTAACAAGGGCCACTTTCACTTAAACATTTTTGTCTCTCCTTAAGCTGATGGCACTTTAACTATGCAAACCATTCTAATTTAAAATTTATCTACTCCAACTTCAACTGGCCCTTAATGTTGCATCCACCAGCAGTTTCAGATCTCACTCTCTCTCCTTAAGCCTCTTATTATCAATCACAACTGAAGACCTTACTTCCAACTTAGGAAAGAAAAGCCATTCTGAATTTGCTCTGGCCAGGTCTTTTAACACAATTCCATCTTTATAGCTCACAAATCATCTTTCCTTTTTGTCTCAGAAAAAATGTGCCTTCTCACAGAAAATAATTTCTCCATATGTTCAATGAACCCCACCTTTTTTCAATAGCTTCAATGTCTCCCTTCATTACGCTCTTCCCTTTTTTCTTCAAATATGTCTTTCCTATCTTGAAAATACATCATCACTTTAAAAAGTTGAGACTAGAAAACAGGTAGTCTTCCTCCAAAGCCCTTGATTGTATCTGCCATTTTACAAAGCTGTATGTGAAATCTAGATGGAGATTCTTTATTCTTTCTTCCAGCTCTTTATTCATAAAGTATACCTTTATAGAGGCTTTAAAACACATGAAAGCAAACAGCTAAGAGATGGCCACACGCTCAGACTACAACATCCAGAAAGAGTCTGCCTGCACGTGGTGCTTTGCCTGCGAGGTGGCACCACTGGGCCTTGCCTGCACCAGCTCACTCAGAAACACAACTGTGACAAGATGATCTGCCTCAAGGGTTATGCTCACCTGCACCCCTGTGCCGTAACTGCCACAAGAAGTACAGCCACAAAACATGCTGCGTTCCCAAAAGAAGGTCAAATAAGACACCTCCCCTGGCTCCTCCTTCTCCCACTGGGTGGCCTCCTGCCAAGCCCCATGGCCCATGTTTCCCTTTTATTGACTAGTGGGTATAAGGAGGGCCAGTGGGCGGAAAGTATACGTTTAAACATTGTCAAGAACCACATCTAGTGAACCTATCTCAGATCTCATTATCCAGCTCCACTTGACACTTTGTCATCTTACATAATCTCTTCTCAGGATTTTCTCCAGTAGTTCCCACCTTCCCCAGATTCCCCACCATTATTCCCAAGGCTTAGATCCTGGCCAGTTGCTTTTCACGTTCTCCTCTTTGACTTCCTGTATAAGCACTAATGATTGCCAAAGGTGTTCCTTATCTGTCAGCAGCTACCATACTCATACTTCAATCTACCTAAACTCTATCCACTCGTCTTCATAAAACCTTTTCATATGTTTACACAGCTTAATCCCATTCAGTTATTAAATATATATTAATACAAGATCTGTAATATCATATTCTAGATGTTGAAGATAAGACATTCCCCATTTTAAAGGAGCTCACTTTAGCAAGAGAAAAACACAAAATAATAATTCTTCAATACTTCAAAGGATTTTTCAATTCTTTATAAATGCTACAATAAAGGAATATAAATCCTTTCATCTTCTAAAGAACCATGTACTACAAAACCAACATTTAATCATAGTGTACTGTTTTGCAGTCTTAACTTTCTAATTATAATGAAAGTTTCTAAAGAGCAAATCTTTGGTTAATTATAGAACATATTATTGCCACTTAAGGAATTATTCTTGATTATATAGCAGCATGTGGATTGAAAGACAAACATTCCTCTCAAGGATCTTTCTAAGACAATGCTGCATATAATCTATATACCTCCCAAGACAGTAAAATTTAAAGGTGAGATGTGAGTTTCTTACAGTTAATCATTCATTCATCAAATTAACATACATTACCAAGTGCCCACTTTGTTCCAGACACAATACTAACACACTGGGAACACAGCACTGAACAAGAAAGACAAGGTGCCTGTTCTTATGCTGGCACATGCTCACATTCTACTGTGAGAGGACAGATAATAAACAAGCAAATTTCAGATAAGTGCACTGTAGAAACTAAAACAGGGTTATATGGTTAAGAATGACTGTGACAAGGGCAACACGGCTGTTATTTATTTATGAGACAAAGTCTTGCTCTGTTGCCGAGGTTGTGGCATGATGTTGGCTCACCATAACCTCCGCCTCCCAGGTTCAAGTGATTCTCATGCCTCAGCCTCCCGAGTAGCTGGGATTAGAGGGATGCACCACCACGCCCAGGTAATTTTTGTATTTTTAGTAGAGATGGGGTTTTACCATTTTGGCCAGGCTGGTCTCAAACTCCTGACCTCAGGTGATCCACCCACCTCAACCTCCCAAAGTGGGATTATAGGTATGGGATTATAGGTATGGATTATAGGCTGGGATTATAGGTATGAGCCACCACGTCTGGCCTATTTATTTATTTATTTATTTAATTTTCTTGAGACAAGGTCTCACTCTGTCACCCAGGCTGGAATACAGTGGTGTGATTATTGCTGCCTTGACCTCTTGGACTTAAGTGATCCTCCCTCCTCAGCCTCCTGAGTAGCTGGGACTATATAGGCATGCACCACCACGTCTGGCTAATTAAAAAAAAAATTATTGGTACAGACAGGGTCTCACTATGTTGCCCAGGCTGGTCTTGAGCTCCTGGGCTTAAGCAATCCTCCTGCCTCATCCTCACAAAGTGCTGGGATTACAGGCATGAGCCTCCGTGCCTGGTCAACATGGCTGTAATTTAGGTTGGGTGGTCAATGAAAATCTCACTGAGAAGCTGCTGTTTGAACAGATACCTGAAGAACCACAAGCAAGAAATGATTATGTGAACATCTGAGGGCTGTTCAACATTGCTTCAAGAGGAGAAAAATCCACGTGCAAAGGCCTGAAGGTGGGAATGAGCTTGGCGCATTAGAGAAACAGAAAGTAGGCCAGCATGGCCAGATCTTGGTATGTGAGGAGGAAGAGAGTGGCAGGAGAAGACAAGAGCCAGATATACAGGGCCTTAAGAACCTATATATATGCCCATATATATGGCAACTATATGCAAGACTATCTTGTAGTCATGAGACGCTCCAGCCTTAGGATAAAGCTGACACTTCCAGCAGAGGTAAGAAATGTAAAGAACTGGAATCATGATGGTATCACGGAACTGATGATATTACTGTGATAAAAACCTATTTTTCTGGGAGTTGATCCGTTCGGAGCCCCCTCCAGCTTTATACCAGGGAGCTGTTTTCTTCTTTCTTTCCTCTTTCTTGCCTATTAAACTTTCTGCTCCTTAAAACCAAAAATAACAAATAATAAATAATAAAAATCCTATCTTTCTTCCAATTTTGAAATAGTAAATTTCCTTCCTTTAATAAAGCCAGCTGGAGGAAGAATTTTCTATTTATTGTAACCAAAAACACCTTCATATACTAAGTAAACATACTGAAAATATAGATTCAAATGAGTGAGCTATACCAGTTATTTTAAAAAGCTAGTATGTTTAGATAAGTTGTTTTTAGAGCGTTTTTCCCCAAACAACAGATTCTTTTATTATTTTTTTAAATGACATCATAGTCATTTGTCAAATGGCAAAATACAAAAGTGGCGCCAAGCAGGGGTGGAAGGCCCAGAGTTTCACCCATTTAGTTTGCCCTCTCTGTACTCCAAAGTCTGCACACACTGCCCACCCCAATCTACACGGAAACCCATTAGCACCTCTTCAGGACCCTCCAGCTCTGTTTAGAACACAGGGTGAAAAACTATTTCTTTAAAATAGGTTCCAAACTTAGGAAGTTGCCATTATAAAAACACATGTCTTTCTCTTGGAGATCTGGCCTTTCACAATTTATTCAGTATTGACTATGCCCCTGACATACTGCTAAGAACTTGACATACCTCCTCTCTTATTCATTCAATAAATAGAGAACCCTTGTAAAAACCTATTTAAAGTATCTTTTTGTTCTCTGGAGTTCTTGTATGAGGCTAAACTGCATTATAAACTTGTATTATTCCTACTATGAGAAAAACACTTTTAAGTCATTATTACCCAAATGAGTTATGGTCATAGTATTAAGATGGACATACCACACAAAGGATGCTGGACCACAACAACACATCAAGCTTTTTTTTTTTTTTGAGAAGAAGTCTTGCTCTATCACCCAGGATGGAGTGCAGCAGTGTGATCTTGGCTCACTGCAACCTTTGCCTCCTGGATTCAAGCAATTCTCATGCTTCAGCCACCCGAGCAGCTGGGATTACAGGCACAAGCCACCGTGTGCGGCTGATTTTTGTTATTTTTAGCAGAGATGGGGTTTTGCCATGTCAGCCAGGCTGGTCTCGAACTCCTGGACTCAAGTGATCTGACTGCCTTGGCATCCCAAAGTGCTGGGATTAAGGTGTGAGCCACTGCGCCTGGCTACATCAAGCTATTTCTATAAATTCAAATCATCAGGCCAGTGCAGTGGCTCACGCCTATAATACCAGCATGTTGGGAGGCTGAGGCAGAAGAATTGCTTGAGCCTGGGAGGTAGAGGTTACAGCTGGCTGAAATCAAGCCACTGTTGTCCAGCCTGGATGAGGGTGACAGCGTGAGACCTATTCTCAAAAAAACCAAACAAACAAACAAAAATCACCTCATCAGACAACATATTTTTCTAATTACATCAATTTCCAAACATCCTTTAAAAATGTACACAACTTTGGAAGTTTTTAAAACCTAAAGACATTTGTTTATAGGGCAATTTTTGAAATAAAATACTACATAGTATGATGGCAAATTATAAATTTTTGGCCAGGCGCAGTGGCTCACACCTGTAATCCCAACACCTTGGGAGGCTGAGGTGGTGGATCACTTGAAGTCAGCAGTTTGAGACCAGCCTGGACAACATGGTGAAACCCCATCGTTACTACAAAAACAAAAAAATTAGCTGGGTGTGGTGACATGTGCCTGTAGTCCCAGCTTCAGGAGGCTGAGGCAGGAGAATCGCTTGAACCCAGGAGGCAAAGGTTACAGCGAGCCGAGATCCCACCACTGCACATTAGCCCGGGAGACTCCGTCTCAAAAAAAAAAAAAAAAAAAAAAAGAGAACTTGGGCTCTAGAATAAAGCCTTGGTTCAAAGCCTGGCTCTGCCACTTTTTACTCAGTGACCTTTCTGTGTTTCTGTTTTTCTAATCTGCAAAATAGGTATAATAACAGAACTTGCCTTCTTAGAGTTATTCTGAGGATTAAATGACTTAATACTTATAAAGTACTCAGAACTGAGCCTATCATACAGCTATTATTCAGTAAGTGTTATTTTTTTCATTGTTTAAAATTCTTCTTCACTGAAGTGACTTTAAATACATGTATATTCACACAATTTGCATACCTGAGATGTTGCGGAAGAAACAGAAGGTGATGGAGATGCAGGTGGAGTAAGTAAGCTGCAGGGTAAGTTTAATGTAACATAGTGCTCATGACTGCAGATGATTCGCAGAAAATCCAGCCTCAAGGATACCAGAATGCTTGGATTCGGTAATGAGTAAAGCTTTGAAGACACCTTGTAAGCAATGCATAAGTAAGAGAACACCAATTGAATCTATTATTTCTTTAATACTAATACCAGAATGGCGAATTAGAATTAAAGAGGTAGTACTTGGTATCCAGTTTGGATTTTGTGGCTTAAGTAACAGTATCACCTTTTTCCAGAGTTACTGCTAAAATTAAAAATTTAAAACTATAAGGTTTACTATATAAACACATTTGACTAACCTAAAAGCCACATTCTTGTGTTTCCAATATAGCACCAATATTTCTACTTCTCATAAAACAGGGAAAACATATACCACCAAAATAACTTCATATTACTTCCTTCTTTTTTTTTTTTTTTTTTTTTTGAGACAAAGTGTGTCCCTTTGTCCCCCGGGGGGGGTCGTGGGGGCATATTCGCTCCCCGCTGCAAGCCCCCCGTGGGTTCACGCCATTCTCCTGCCTCAGCCTCCCGTGTAGCTGGGACTACAGGCGCCCGCCACCGCACCCGGCTAGTTTTTTGTATTTTTAGTAGAGACGGGGTTTCACCGTGTTAGCCAGGATGGTCTCGATCTCCTGACCTCGTGATCCACCCGTCTCGGCCTCCCAAAGTGCTGGGATTACAGGCATGAGCCACCGCGCCTGGCCTTTTATTACTTCCTTCTTAAAAGAAATTATCAATTCTTTTTATAGCAATTTGTGCTTACCTATATTTATAATTTGTCTGTTTTCTCAGCGACATCATAAGCTACTTGAGGAGACATACTATAAACTGATTTGATAGCTTTAGTATCCCTACAGCTTAGCTCTATGTTTGACAAATATAGGAGGTCAATGCTGAAAGAAAAAAGACAGGATAAGTTCTGGTAGCAATAGTACATAAAGTTTTGGGGGAAAGGTAAAAATGATACATATCATGTTGAAGTACTTTCATGTGGGTGAGTGCCCATGCACAGTTTTAACTTTTCTGTTAGACGAACTAAAAAAGGCTGGGCACGGTGGCTCACGCCTGTAATCCCAGCACTTTGGCAGGCCAAGACGGGTGGATCACGAGGTCAGGAGATAGAGACCATCCTGGCTAACACGGTGAAATCCTGTCTCTACTAAAAAATACAAAAAACTAGCCGGGCGAGGTGGCGGGTGCCTGTAGTCCCAGCTACTCGGGAGGTTGAGTCAGGAGAATGGCGTAAACCCAGGAGGCGGAGCTTGCAGTGAGCTGAGATCCGGCCACTTCACTCCAGCCTGGGTGACAGAGCGAGACTCCGATTCAAAAAAAAAAAAAATTTAAAACAAAATCAGCTATGTGTGGAAAAGTTCCAGGATGCTTTTAATTTAGTAAAGTCAAGATAATGAACAACATTTGGCAAATGTGTAAACATCTGTCCATAATTCCAAACTCTACAACATCCAGGGCTGGATTAGGAGGAATACCCAGCAAAATGCAGTTGCTTTAAAAATCACTCAAGATACAAAAGTCCAGTCGGTATAAATGCTCCACTTGCATGACATCTTGAGACTGCTTTACATTACTACTGACTTGATGGTATGATCCAGAATGGGATTAAAGAGTCACGAGTAGGCCAGTATAACTCAAGGAAATACTGGCTGTACTGATAACAGCTTGCTACAGTCCTTGTGTCCTGATAAAACAAGTGTAATTTATTTTTGCCTTGCTAGTAAATACATGTTACTTTAGGCTACTTTTTGTTTCAACATCAGTATATAAATGTGCTCTTAAGGTCTCTTAGCTCTAACTCTGAAAAGAACATAGTATTTAAATTATTTGATTACTAATTATTCCTAACTACGGATTACCTGTTTATAGCAGGACTTTATAAGGCTAAAAACAAATCCTCTGTCCATAACAGACAACAGATCATTGAGAAAGAATGCAAGGCTTGTATTGAGTCTCTCAACCATTTCTGTGTCCTGTGAAACAGAATATAAAACAAAAACAAATTAAAGTATGATAGTTTAATCGGAGCTTGAAAGAGAGATAAGTGGGGAAAAAGTTATTACCTTCTGAAATCGTGAAACTATATCACTAGCAATCGTGCTGACAAGAGCTGCAATGTCATCCATGAAACGTTCTGGAAAACGACTTTTCCTTGGAGCATCAAGTTTATCATTAAAGTATAAATGGTGCACCATGCTCTTTACCTGAAAAAAAGATAGAAATTATGAGTTTAATTTCCTATGAATATAATTAACAATTACAACAACTCTAAACACCTGGACTCTCTCTAAAATATGTCATGTAATTTAATAGATGACTGAAATATTTTTAGCTTCTCAAATATTTTTTAAAGTTCCCGATGATGTTTTGTATTTGCTAAGAAAACAAACAAAACACTATATTACCTTCAGAAAATTATGCTGGCTAACAATAGGACAAAAAATTCTGTGTATGTCAACAAAAAAAATTTCAACCTTTAAATTTTTTTTTTTTATTTTTTTATTTTTTTTAAGGACACAGGGTCTCACTCTGTCACACAGGCTGGAGTACAGTGGCATGATCATAGCTCACTGCAGCCTCCAACTCCTGGGCTCAAGTGATTCGCCTGCCTCAGCCTCCTGAGTAGCTAGGACTATAGGTGCACACTACTACACCCAGCTAATTTTAAAATTTTTTTATAGAGACGGGGTTTGGCTATGTTGCCCAGACTGGTCTCAAATTCCTGGCCTCAAGTGATCCTTCTGCCTCGGCCTCTCAAAATATTTGGATTACAGGCATATAATCTATCACATGCAGCCAAAAAAAATTTAATTAAATTTTTCCAAGACTCAATAATTTTGCCATTCCAAAGCTCCCAAACTGTAAGCTTTGAAAGGTTAGAAACTCAGTCTTCACTATAGTGTGCTCAGTAGCTAATACACAGATGACGGCATATAGTGGGAATACAATAAATATGAGGACTATATTGTACTGTATTTGTATTGAATATTGTACAGATTCTTTATTATAACACTGTGGTAATGGTAATAAAGAATAAACTTTAAATTCAGGGAAATTGAAGCTAAAGTCCTATACTTAAAATAGAGCACAGCCAAGTTTTAAATTGCAGTCTTTGACTATTTTGTATTTTAGAAATCTGAACATAAATGTAAGACTATTAAAAAACAGTCAAAAATTACAATTTTTACCTTACAAGAGAAGCAGAGAAGCCCATGAATTACAAATTTAAGGTTTATTTTCTAGGAAAAAAATGAGTTGTCACTTACATGTAGTCCCTGATTTATTTTTTCTGTAGATTATTAAATCTCTAGAATAAAATGTTCTCTTACCCATAACATAGGCAACATTCAATGCTGAGTACCACCCTATGACATACTCTGGAAGATCCTTTTCTCTTTTTTGTTGTTTTATTTTTATTTTTTTTACATACTTCTTTTTTGGAATAAAAAGTTTCAGTGATTTCAGCTTTCTAGAGGCTGAAGAGGAAGGTGAAGAAGATGGTCCCAAATGCTGAAATGTCTGAGTTTTAATTACAGTCCTACTACCTACAAGCTGTGCACACTAAGACAAGTTACTTAACCTCTCTGTGCCTTAGTAACACCTAGGCCACAGGGCAGTACTAGCATATTGTGCCGACTTGATAAATGTTTGTTGCCTTTGTTTACATATGTGTATGTTTACATATACAAGTTTATATGTACAGGTGACCCTTGAACAGCATGGGTTTGAACTGCATGGGTCCACTTATATGTGGGTTTTCTCCCACTTCTGTCATTCCTGAGACAGCAAAACCAACCCCTCCTCTTCAGTCTACTCAATGTGGAGACAATGAGGATGGAGACATTTATGATGATCTACTTCCAATTAATGAATAGCAAATATATTTTATCTTCCTTATACTTTTCTTAATAACATTTTCTTTTCACTAGCTTATTCTAAGAACACAATATATAATACGAATAACATACAAAATATGATTATGTTATCAGTAAAGTATTTGGTCAACAGTAACTATTTGGTCAACTTAACTATTAGTAGTTAAGTTTTAGGTGAGCCAGAAGTTATATGCAGATTTTGACAGTGTGGGGGAGTTGGTTCCCCTAAACCCCATGTTGTTCAGGAGTCAACTGTTCATATATATTTATTAATTAAAATATTAATTCACTCATTTTAAAAGTATCATTTATTTGATTAAGCAAAAAAATACTTAAACAAATTTAAAGAGACAGGATCTTGCTCTGTCATTCATGCGGAGTGCCATGGTGATCATAGCTGACGGCAGCCTTGAATTTCTGGGCTCAAGCAAGCCTCCCTCCTCAGCCCTCCAAGTAGATGGAACTACAGGTGTGTGCCACCAGGTTTAGCTAATTAAAAAAAAATTTTGTTTTGGTAGATACGGGTTCCCGCTACGTTGCCCAGGCTAGTCTCAAACTCCTGATCTCAAGTGATCCTCCTGCCTTGGCTTTCTAAAGTGCTGGGATTACAGGTGTGAGCCACTGCACCCAGCCAGTACTGTTGTTTTTTTATTTATTGTAACTGGCAATTCCCTAAGAGTTTATTAGCCATAATAATAGCAGTGGGTATCTATAAAGCTCTTTGTATCTCTGGTATAAAATCTACAATACTGTCATTTATAGACTTCATGTATAAAGACTAGCAAAGAATGTATCACAAGTTTCCTTTGAAAATATAGCTAGCTTATGCAACCATCCCTGAGAAAATAAGGGTTAAAATGAGTCTCACTCTTCATAATTCCACCTAAACTGTGTTGAGTGTCCACAGTGTTTATTGAGAGATGTAACACATGTAATTTTGCCTTGGAGACACATGTAAAAGAGTAAGATGTACAATAGAAAAATACTTTTAAGATAACAAATGAGCTAGCATAAAATTGTTCACTAAGAGAAAATATATTAAAGAACATGCTCAGTTTTTGCTCACCATTAACTCAAAAAAGAACCAGGCTTGTTGCAAAGCTGATTCCCGAACGCTGCCACTGCAAACAACCCACTGCAAAGCCAGCTCCTCATGAAAAAGCTATCCAGAAGTAAATCCAAAGTTATTATCAAAGTCAAGTCTGCTGATAACATAAACCAAATAATAATGCAAATACAAATGAAGATATAATGAGAATAAGCAAAATAAGGCACGTGAACCATTCAATGATGCACTGAAGACACCCATTAACGAAACGGCTATTTAAGCATGTAAGACAGTGGTATGTGGAACAGCTGAAAAAATTACATGTTATCTTGCAGTAAAATGTAATTTTAAAACGACAGGTAGAAGATAGCCTCCTAAATTGTACCCGCAAACAGAAACTAGACTAAAAACTTACAGCACAGTAATATCTTGTTTGTATCTTAAGTACATTTTTAAACATACGCAAATACACGCATGAACTTTGCTGGTACAATTTAGGAAATACGTTTTAAAATTTAAACTTTGCTATGAGCCATTAATTTTCGAGTTTTCAGGTAAGGTCTTTTTTAAAAAAAATAGCAGAAGATTTCTGCCTTATAATGGATATGCATACAAAGCATTTGCAAAGTAGTGTATATTAATATGAAAAAGGACTAACAAAACTGTGCATAAGGGAAGCAAATCAACATATCTTACTAAGAGTGACAATTTTTCTAACTCATCTTCCTTTCCCTGGAGATTTAAAACACAAAACAGAAGCAGTTACAGAAATATAATTAAGAGTTGATACATTTTTTTGGTACTAAAATTTGATGATCAAATTTGAAATCACTAAATTCTAAAAATAGTCAATCCCAAAGATATAAACATTATCATAATGTAAGAGAGTATATACTGACAAGGTATGCCCAAAAAGGCATCAGACAAGCAATGCTTGCTCAGATATATTTTTCAGCACAATGCAATTACTGTATCTCATACTGGTTATGTAAAGAAATCTTACATCTATTTAATTGGTGAAATTATTTTCCCCCTTATGAATTGTCTTCATATGAATCTACCTTTTTAGTTGGTAAGCGTCCCGTTAATGTTTGTAAGAAACTTGACGTCTCTGTGTGCGAAGACATACGATTACAACTTCGATCCACAGCCTATGGAGTGAAGATGAATGAATGACGAGATAACATTAATGTTTGCAGTGGATGACTTTGCAGCTGACGGATTATGTACAAGTTTAAAACAGAGTTTTATTATGGTTTCAAAAACCATCTATTTTATTGCTCATCTCATTTTCACCATTTTAAGCTGCTTTAATGACAATGCATAAGTAGTATCAAAATGGCTTCTACATATTTTTGGTCTTTAAAAAAAGATGAGTATTCCAGTGATTATAAAATATTCAGTGTTGCAAAGAATGAAACTTTTATCTGTGTGATCTATATACATGCACATATCTAGTAAAAATATATAAAAAGTAAAAACATACTTCTCAACTGGTCTCAGAACAAATAAGAAATCAGTAACTTTACATTAAATAAACAAAGGAAAAAGTTTAGAATAATTTCTTTCACTTTTTCGTTATTATCAAAAACTACTATTCAGGTTTGTCATATACTAAATCAAATATAAATCATTTACTATATTAGAAACGAATTAAAAATTTTCTTTAAGAACAAGATTTCCCTCCAAAGCCAACACAGATGAGAAGTATATTTTGAGATATCATGCAGTATTAGCTATCAAGCAACTAGTCTTAAGTAAGCAAAACCTAATTCAGCTAAGGTACAACAAATTTCATACTTTGCAACACAGTACAAATTAAAATGGATTTTTGCTTCTGGTATTGAGTCTTACAGCATGGTGATCATATACTGTTCACATTTAATTTCAATTTATTGCCAGTCTTTCTATTCGGTGATTACGAAGAAAATAACAAGATAGTAAATGTTAAATGAAAATGATACAATAGTTACACTTTAAACCAAAAGCAAATAGAAAACTGTTGGGTTTTTTTCCTCCACATAAAAATTTAAAAATTGCTATTAAAGATGTGCTACTCCTAATGAAGAAACTGTTATAAAAGCCATCAATTGCATAAGCAGCAGGCACTGAAATATTGATAGGGTATGTAAAGAAGAAAGGCAGAGATAGGAAATAGGAAAGAAGCACATTACTGGTGCAATTGGTGGTATTCATGCATAGTAGTTGGAAAATGTGCTAAGTAAACAAAAATACACACTTTTTAATGATTAAAAAAAGCAAGCCACTGAAATCATAGTATATACTAAAAAGTAATGTTCTAACGGGAAACATCAGCAGCCAATAAAGAAACCTCTAATATAAACACCACCTGTGTTGATTCTGCACTTGGACTGGGGTTGGATCCCCATGGGGCAGCTTTTGGACCACCAGTGTTAACCCAGGAATTGGAGCGATCTAAACCCTAAGCATATAATAGAAAGCAGTTTGAAAGGAAAGAAATATTACATGTTGCATGCTATAAATTATTCTTAAAGAAATTCAGATCTTCTAATGCAAACATGTTTTTAATTAGTACTGTTAAAGCAACCAAAATTTGTAGGAACCTATAGAGTATTAGTTCACCAAAATTATCTTATTATATAACACAATTTTTAAAAAATCACCAAGACCAATAAGTATAGTATTTAAAGGTAATTTTTCTTTATGTAAAGAAATACTCTTGAAGTACCAATAACTAATGTTTCCACAGTACCACACCCCAAACTTTCTTTAAAGATAGTACAAGTTAGCAACAGATAATTTCCTCTGTATCTAACTGAGGTTTAAAGGAAAAAATGGAAGAAAAACACCCCATTCTTTGCTTGAAACTTTAATTTCATTCCATCTAACATCAACTGAAAACTACTATGCAGTGATACTCCATAATTCTATTTGACCTTGCCATCACCTTCACTCTCTTTTAGGTACAGACAGGAGAAATTAAGTAAAAACTTAAGAAAAAAATGATACCTAATATTTACTCCTTCCTAATAATGGATTTGGGGCTGCACTTGTAATTAAACACACTGGTCTACTATTTATTAATAAATATTACAAGGAAAAACATTATGCTGGGGCTGTCTATAGGAATTATATCTTCATCATCTTTATGAATTTAAAATTTCTTTAAGACGCTACTAAAGTATATGTCCAGAAGTGAATTTATGTTTATCTTTGTCTGAAAGGGGTAACTGTGATTTCAGGTGAAGGAAACAGAGGCTTTTCTTCTATTTCCTAAAACTGACTGATCGTCAGAATCACTTGAGAAGCTTTATGAAATTCAGATCCTGAGCTCTATCTCCATAAATCCGATTCAGCAATTTGGACCGGGGACTTGAGAATCTAATAACTGGAACTGGAGCAAGTTGTAAAAGATTTTAAAGAATTATTAGGGTAAGAATAGCAAAGACAATCGAAGGCAAGCTGACGTAAATAGATCAGGGCATGAGTACGGACCCAAACCAGAAACCACCAAAGGAAAGACAGGTAAAAGTGAAGAGTTGGGAACAACTATAATCAACTCTGTCTAGACATTAGTGCCATTTGGGAAGCTTAATTAACAACAACAGTAACATAACAAATGTGCAGCGCCCTACCTTAAAACAATTAAATCAGAATTGCTGTGAGTGTGCCCCAGACATCAGTATTTTTTAAATAACTTCAAGAGAAGTTTTCAAAAAGAAAAGAAAGAAAAACTGCAACCCTCAAGGGCTTAGGTTTTAGGAGAGTATTTGCTCCACCTTTTTTCATTTTTTCCCAAATATACAGAGAAGCTGAAATGATGGTACAATAATCACCCATTTCTCATCATTTTTGACAGTGATTGTCTAATATGGGAGTTAAGGTTCCAATCCAGGCTCTCCTGCTTACTAGCTGTAAAATCTAAGATAAATTACTTAATTTCTTTTTCAGTTTCTTATCTATAAAATAAAAATGATGAGAGCATCTCCCTTCATATGGTAAGAATCAAATTAAATAATGGAAGTAAATTACTAAGTTCAATGCCTTGAATATAGTAAACTCTCAAAAACAGTTTTATAAAAATTTTCCATACATATTTTTCTTAAAATGCTTTCTATCAAAGTAAATTAGACAATATCAAAATACTAGTAAAATTATGCCATCAGATTTGTTTAAAATATCCACCTTCTCAGAATCCCATTATAATATTTCAAATAAAAGCAAACCAAAAGACTTATGTTTTTCAGAGAAGTTAAAACAGTTTTCATTAGTCTCCAAAATTATGTCCAAGTCCAAAATTATGTCTCTTTGTATAAAAGTGTAAAGTTCTTCCTACCAGCTTCAATTTTTATAGTCACTACTCATGTTACAGAAATAACAAAACATGAGCATTTGATTTTTGCAAAATTATAACTGTCCTCTTTTCTCTCATAAATTTCCACAAAAAGAATAAAGACTTTGCTGTGCTCTTAAATTCACTTAACTTACTGTTTAATAATTTCCTTTAAAACTACAATATATGATAATTGCTAATATGAGAATAAAAAAATCTCTGTGCTATGAATTATATTTATATACACAATACTGATGTTCCGAACAGTTATAATTATACCAGTCAAAGCTAACTATTTAAAGAAAACTTGTGTTCAGTTATTTGGCAAAGCAAGTAAATCCCGTAATTCAGGTGTTATAAAGCTAAGAATTATATCAAACAGCCCATATTTAAGCAAATTTATCACTTATATTTAATCTAATAACTTTATGTTTACTGATTTCCAACAAACATGGAACAGATTAACCAAATATGTGCCCATGTGTATGTCAGTGTGAGGTTTTTTTGCCAAATCCCAGTAACACTATTAATTTTTTCCCTTACATATAGATAAGATCCTTCAGCAAGGCCCATACTGTATTTGATTTGATATCAACACTTGTGTTATATTACAAAGATTTTGCTTCATATTCACAAGTCCTCAGCATAGCGCCTAGCACACAGTAAGCTCTCAGTGTTTGAGAAATAAAAAAAATAGAAGATGATATATGAGAAAGAAACGTACCAAGGCAAAATTCCACTGGCATCTGATTAAAAGCAATAAAGTTCAGACCTGATGCAACCATGTATTACATAACTGAATGTTAAAAGACTAGCTAGAATTAAGGAAGCACAGCTAGTTTTGGCAACATAAGTATGAAGAAGTCTCACAAATATTTTCACATTTACATTACAGCCACTGGAGTAATAAAAGCCTGTTCATGTTATATAAATATTCTTAAATTTTAGGAGTTCTGCATTTTATATTGGGGAATAAAATATAACCAAAACGTTCATAAAGTCAAATCTCTGCAGATCTTTAAATATATAATTAATCCCAACAGTAAGAGGGCGAACAAAAGCATAATTCTGTTCTTGAAAAAGTGATCTAGTCCTGCAGTGTTTACTCATACTAACATGTCTTCATTGGATAAACATCTACTGAGCACCTTGAATAATTTAGACATTACAGGTGCCTTGGAACAAATATTCCCTGCCATGATGAAGTTTACACTCTGTTAAAGGCAGATAAACACTAAAAAAAAAAAAAGTAAAAATATTTAATTCATATGCTACATTAAAAGGTAGTAAATGTGAGACAAAAAAAAAAAAAAAAAAGACAAAAAACAGAATAAGGGGATTAGAAGGCTGAGGACACAGCCACTGGTTATACATTTAAATAAGATAATCAGAGTCAACCTCACTTGGAAGTTGGCCTTCAGAGTAAAGACTTAAAGGACTGAGGGAATAAGTCATTAGAAGACTGTGCTCAGATGAATGACATAATGACTTAATTTTTGTGTGTCTTAAGTCTTTTTTTTTTTGAGACGGAGTCTAGCTCTGTCGCCCAGGATGGGGTGAAATGGCGCCATCTTGGCTCACAGCAACCTCTGCCTCCTGGGTTCAAGTGATTCTCCTGCCTCAGCCTCCTGAGTAGCTGGGATTACAGGCATGTGCCACCACACCTGGCTAATTTTTCTATTTTTAGTAGAGACGGGGTTTCTTCATGTTGGTCAGGCTGGTCTCGAACTCCTGACCCCAGGTGATCCGCCTGCCTTGGCCTCCCAAAGTGCTGGGATTATGGGCGTGAGTCACCGTGCCCGACCATGTCTTAAGTCTTTAAAGCAACATTCTGGTTGCTATGTTGTGAACATAGCGTAGGATAGAAGTAGGGAAACCATCTTTAAAGCTAGTACATTAATTCTGGGAGAGATGATGTAGCTCAGACCAAGATGGTAGTAATGGAGATAGAAAGAAGTGTCTCTACCTTTCATATATATCCAAATCTGAACAAAACGATTTAGAAAAAGCGGTTAAGTTTAGAACTCCAGAGAGAGATCTGTACTGGAAATACAATTTTGGGAATCATTAGCATAACATTTATGTGGTATTTAAAGCCATGGAACCTAATAAGCTCACCCAGGTAGAGTGTAGAGAGAAGACAAGAGAAGAGAAATAAGGACAGAGGCCTGAAACACATCCACATAAAGAGATCAGAACAGGAAGAATCCACAAAGAAGACTGAAAAGGTATAATCAGTAAACCAAGAGGGAAACCAACAGAATGCAGTACCCTGGAAGTCAAATAAATAGACTAAATCACAGAGGAAAAAAAAGTTTAACTGTGTCAAAAGCTGCTCGTAGGTAAAAGTAAGCTGAGTTCTGAAAAGTAACCATTGGATTTAGCAACATGAAGGGTGCTGGTGACATTAACAAGGACAGCTTTGGTGGAAAATGGGAGGAATATTTGACTGAAGTAGAGATGACAGAAGTACAAGAACTGCAGATAGCAAGTAAAGAAAATTATTAAGGAATTCTACTATGAAAGGTAGGAGAGAAATAGCAAATAAGGTAGCAGTTGAAATACTAGAGAATAATTATTACTTTTATTTTTAATTTTTGTGGGTACATAGTAGACATATGTATTTATGGTTTACATGAGATATTTTGATAAAGGTGTATCGTGTAATAATCACATCAGAATGAGTGGGGTATCCATCACCCCAAGCATTGATCCTTTGTGATACAAAGAATCAAATTATATATTTCTAATTATTTTAAAATAACTAAATAATAAACATTTACTTATTATTTAATTGTACAAATCATCCTGTTGTGCTATCAAATACTAGATCTTATGTAATACTCTTTCTAACTATTTTTTTTCTGTACCCATTAACTATCTCCATTTCCCTCCCAACACCCACTGCCCCTTCCCAGTCTTTGGTAACTATCATTCTATACTCCATCTCCATGAGTTCAATTGTTTTAATTTTTACCTTCTACAAATAAGTGAGAATATGTGAAGTTTGTCTTTCTGTGCCTGGTTTATTTCACTTAACATAATGATCTCCATTTCCATCCTTGTTGTTGCAAATGACAGGATCTCATTCTTTGTTACAATAGTACACCATTGTATATATGTACCACATTTCGTTTATCCAGTCATCTGTTGATGGACACTTAGATTGCTTTCAAATGAGAGGAATTATTTTTTCAAAATGAGAAAAATAATAGCATGCCTGTATGTGAATGGGAATGATTCAGTATTCAGGGAGAAACTGATGATGTGGAAGAGATATGGAAAAACTGGTGGAGTGTAGATCTTGAGCAGGTGAGACCAGATGAGAGCTTGAGTGAAAGAATTTAGAAAAATAAATAGCTCATCTACTCATTTTTAATACAGAAGAATATTAGGCAGTAGATAGTAGATGGCAATAGGTAGCTAGATAGGATGGTAAAAGTTTATCAAAGTTTTCTTCTGATGGTTTCAGTTGTCTCAATGAAATGGGAGATAAAATGAGAAAAGGAATGAGGCGGTGTTAGGAAGTTTGAGGTAACAAAAGAAGGAATGAAATCATTTCCTGGGACAACAGGAAAGTGATGGAGATACAGAAATACAGTATAATTGCCTGACAGCATCAAGGGCTCTCTCGAGGTTTATTTCAAATGAGACCAATCACCATGGTATTTCTCAAGACATGTTTAGCTGCACAGATTCTGACATGGCAGAGGCAGTCAACTGGGTTTAACTATGGTTTCAGGTTTGGGAAAGATAAGGGAACCAAAGTTTGCTTATAATGGGAATAATTTTTTTTTTTTTTTGAAATAGAGTTTCACTTTTGTCTCTCAGGCTAGAGTGCAACGGTAAGATCTCGGCTCCCTGCAACTTCCACCTTCCGGGTTCAAGTGATTCACCTGTCTCAGCCTCCCCAGTAGCTGGGATTACAGGCATCTGCCACCACACCTGGCTAATTTTATACTTTTAGTAGAGGTGAGGTTTCACCATGTTGGTCAGGCTGGTTTTGAACTCCTGACCTCAGGTGATCCGCCCGCCTCGGCCTCCCGAAGTGCTGGGATTACATGCATGAGCCACCACAGGCCTGATGGGAATAATTATGATTGCCCATAGACATCAAGCTGGCTGAGGAAGAAGAGAGAACATTAAGGGGGTGAGGCACAGTCAAAAGGTTGGAGGATCAAGATTAGAGATTGCAAAGGAGTAGATACATTATTAAGCTGTGGTACTATGAGAAAAACAGGAGACAACAGAGAACAAAATACATGAAATTGAGACTGTGAAAATTAAAGTTATTGGTAATGACAAGTTGTAGGGGTGTCCAATCTTTTGGCTTCCCTGGGCCATACTGGAAGAAGAATTGTCTTGGGCCACACATAAAATACACTAACATTAATGACAGCTGATGAGCTTACAAAAAAAAAAAAAAAAAAAACCCAAACAAACTCATAATGTTTCGAGAAATTTACAAATTTGTGCTGAGCTGCACTCAGAGCTGTCCTGGGCCACATGTGGCCTGCAGGACACAGGTTGAACAAGTTTGATATAAGGGAAGACCATGACTGAGGTGGAGTGGAAAACATGATCACCTAAAGAAGAGTTTCTTGAACTGCCAGGTCAACAAAATAAGAAACAATGAAGGGTAGCTATAAATAAACTTTAGATTCTTTATAATTTTGAGATAAAATTATACACATTATTAGGGATTACGACTAAATAATTCAATAGGAAGGTAGCTATCAAAAATTTTGCAATAAAAAGAAAACAACATAAAAACTATGAAATAATACTTGATTAGGACAAGACTGACAAATTCTCATCTTGCAATGGCTTTCTGAGAAATTACCTTGTATTTATATATTTGTATGTATTTATATCTATTTTAAAAATCATTGATCTATTTAAAGGATATCTTGAAAAAAGGCAAAAAATCATTTTTTTATATATATATAGGCCTCTTTGTTCTAAATCTTGAGTTTATAATCTATCAAACATATAAGAAATAACTAACTCTAGAATTATGCTAAATAAGTCCTAATGTAAATCTTACAAAAATTAAGAGACATTTTAAAAGAACCTTAAGGAAATGCTGTCTATAGCTTCTTTTCTTTGGGAAAATTTCTGAAAATCCAAAAATCAAACATACTCTACAGAAGAACTATCCAGTATATAAATACACAGTATATAAATAATGCTAAGTATATTATAATAAAATAATTATATTATAATAAAATATAATCAATAATGAAAACAAGAATAAAAAACCTGAGTTCTTTTCTTAAACATGGAAATATATGTGTGTGTGTGTGGTGGGGGAAGCCTTCTCTTTTTGCAGCTGCCATAGTACTCAGGTTATTCTGCAGTATCCCTTATAAATAACCCTGAGTATCATTCTTTCTAGTTTACAAAAGATGGAAAATTGTTTAATCACTGTTCTTGATATTTTTTGGAGAAGAAGATCTCATGACTTAAATCAATGATGACATCTGTCTTCCAAATATCAGTCACATAGATTTATTTAAATTCTATATGAAGTCAATCTAGCCATTTTTTACATGATAGAGTATCAGACTGACAACAGTAAGTTATGTGCAGCTAGTGATTCCAGACAAATTTTAGGATTTTTAGTGTAGTTTGTAAGAGCAAGCATATTTAATAGAAAAATAAAACAGTGTTTACTGATAGAACAGAAATGTACAATTCTTTGCTAATTCCTAACTTACATACATCTCAAAATTCAGAATGAATGACAACAACTGGATATTTCTCATTTGTTCACAAAACAAAAACCAAATTTACAGATGCATGTCTTCAGTTTACCTTACTCCCGATGATTGATCGAACTTCATCATCTGGTGACGTGGGAGTCCCAGATATATCTGGATTGCTATTACTAAGGCTTCGAGAACGATTTAAATTAAGGCTTGCAGGTCTCACCGCAGATCTAGCCATTGTGGCATAATGCACTGATCCTCCCAAACCCCCAGGACCTAGAGTTGCACATGAAATAGCACATAATTAAAGAAAATTAGTCAGGAAAGGATTAGAAAAAAATCTCTGCCACTTCAGAAAGTTCCACAAAGATCATGAATTGCTTTGGTTTCTAAATAAAAAATATTAAACTTCCTTTTTTTTTTTTTTTTGAGACAGAGTCTCGCCAGGCTGGAGAGCAGCGGCTTGATCTTGGCTCACTGCAACCTCTGCCTCCTGGATTCAAGCGATTCCCCTGCCTCACCCTCCCAAGTAGCTGGGACTACAGGCGCGGCACCACGCCCAGCTAATTTTTGTATTTTTAGTAGAGATGAAGTTTCACCATGTTGGCCAGGATGGCCAATCTCTTGACCTCGTGATCCGCCTGAAGAGGCATGGTCTCCTAAATAAAAAGTTACATATATATATATATTTTTTAAACAGGCAGGTGCCTTTTTTTTTTTATTAAGAGGCAGCACTGGAGTGCAGCAGTGAGACCACAGTTCACTACGACATTGGACTCCTGGACTCCCACCTCAGCCTTCTGAGTAGCTAGGACTACGGGCACACACTACCATGCCTGGCTAAATTTCTCTCTTTTTTCTTTGTAGGGACGGGGTCTTGGTATGTTGCCCACGCTGGTTTTGAACTCCTGGCCTCAAGCAATCCTCCTCTCTTGGCCTCCTGAAGCACGGGAAATTTTTTTTTTTAGAAAGAAAGAAAATAAAAACACTCAAGAACTAATGATTGCTGTACAAAGATGCTCTATTTTATGGCAGTTTATAAAACCATATGAACTGTAAATAAAATCATTATCTCTTCAGTGTTTCTACAATAAAAACCAAAATTAACAAGAGACACACACACACAGACATATGCGCGCACACACACACACTCCTTTCACTTAGGTATAGTTGGTTTTCGGACCCAAGATGCTCCAGCTGGTGTCTCTTCCTTTTTTCCCACCTCTCCTACTCTGCCCCTTGACAGTCACTAGAGAGAGTGCCAATTTATTGCTAACGTCTCATAAATTAAACCATGTTTTATTTCTCTACCTTCATTATTGCTAACATCTTTTAAATGAGAGCATGTTTTATTTCTCTATCTTCATCAGTGACAATGTGAATAACAAAATGGTATCTTTATGATATACATACAAAAAACTAAAGATAATTTTCAGGTCCCAAGTGACATAAAAAAGCAAAGGCAGCCGGGCGCGGTGGTTCACGCCTGTAATCCCAGCACTTTGGGAGGCCGAGCATGTGGATCATGAGGTCAGGAGTTTGAGACCAGCCTGGCTAACACGGTGAAATCCCATCTCTACTAAAAATACAAAAAATTAGCCAGGCGTGGTGGTGGGTGCCTATAGTCCCAGCTACTCAGGAGGCTGAGGCAGGAGAATGGCGTGAACCCGGGAGGCAGAGGTTGCAGTGAGCCAATATTGCGCCACTGCAGCCTGGGCGACAGAGCAAGACTCCATCTCAAAAAAAAAAAAAAAAAAGCAAAGATTCCCTTTTTCTCTGAGAAAAATCAAGCCTAACATCATCTTCCAACCTGTCTTTTATTTTTAAAATAAAACATCCAGGAATTATGGTGATAATTTATCTTCATCTTTCTGAATGTCATATTTGCAAATGATATTAATACGTACCTGTTACCTAATTAATTCATACAATCTTTCAGGTCGGCATGTAAAAAAAAGATGTTTTGCAAAATCTGTGGAATTCTAATAGTGTACTGAATAAAAGAGTAAATGGAGTAGCACTGTAGATATTACATAATCACTCACACACTCATGTCCTCAAGTGGTATAATTTTAAAAATCAAGTTAGTAAATTATAAACCAGAATATAAATGTTAATTGCTTTTCTTTTTGCAATTAAGTGAAGAAACAAATTGGGCTGAAACTTAAAATCAGGTTACTATTATGTCTAGTTTTCATAAGGAATGTCACAATTATTAGTCACCGTTATGAATGTTAACATTGCCAACAGCTGATAAAGGGCACTTGCCATTATCATTAGTGTCATACGGACATATATGTGAGTAGATTAAATGATATGCACAACATAATCATTAGTTAGTTAAATGAACTAAAGGATTATTCACACGAAGACATCTCCCACCACTACCTCCACTATCACCAGTGGTACATGAAAGACAATAACAAGTTGAGTCTCCAATACTCAGAAAGGTTATATTATTTCACTGACCATGAAGAGATCAGCTAACCAGATAGAATTTTTATGTTTCTAGGAACAATCTTTTATATCACTGTAGATTTCAAAGGGTTTTCAGAAAACTACCGAGCCACCACATTTCTCCTTAAATGACCAACAGCATTCTGAATGACAAATACAAGATTCTATTTTTCTTGTCTTTTTCATTTTTAAAAGACAGGATCTCACTCTGTTGCCCAGGCTGGAGTGCACTGGCAAGATCATAGCTCACTCTGGCCTCAAATTCCTGGGCTCATGAGATCCTCCCGCCTCAGCCTCCTAAACAGCTGGGATTACAGGGGCAAGCAATTCCTTATCTTAACAAGGAATGATAAAATGCTTCCAGAGACAAAGTTATTTGCAAAGTTCATTTCCAAAAATTAATTCAACCAAGAACTCTAATTCAAACTAAAGAAAACTATATAAAAAAAAAATGACTAAAAATGTAATTTATTTATCCCTTTAACTTCAGCACCTAGCACAGTGAATGGTACTTAGCAGATGTTCAATAAATGTTTGCTATTGAATAAATGGGTCACAGTACAGACTACAAAATTATCTCAATACTGACATGAACATATAATTTATGAAAGACAGTTTCATAGTAAAAAGAATAAAATACCTGGTGATGATGAATTAGGGTAAGTATTTGGTAGGCGGAAAACATAATGAATATATGATGCAAGAAGGCTATTTCTGCCATGCTGGTCATGATTTCCTTCCAAGTTTTTGTGCAGTCGATTTATAATTGATGCCATGGCTTCAAAAGATGCTTGACCCAGGTTAACTTTTGAGAAAGAAGAAAATACCTTAACTTTAACTATTTTTAGACTGTAAATTCCACGAAGACCAAAGTTTTGTCATCTCTACATACGTTAAATATAGTGATTACACAGTAACTGTATAAAGATGATTACTATTTGATAATGACTTTTAATGACACCTTGGATTAGCTGAGCCAAAAATACTTTTCTGAGCAAAATGAGAAATAACTCATTTTACTAATTTAAGACAAAAATTACATGGGTTTGATTAGTCAAAAAAGAAAACAATGCTTAACAGATACCTATTATTTAGTAAAACAATACAAAGTACATAAGAAAAAAGAAAATACATTGTGTGTAATACCTTAAGAAGCAATTTCTCATTTTAAAGATCACTCCAAAAATCTAAATAGCATACAAGGGCATATATTACTTCTGTTTAAAAACATTAAAAATAATAAAATGGATTATTGAAAATATTAACAATATCATAATAAAATAGTGAATAAGCAACTTGATTGGAATGAGTGAATCTGTAAAATGATTAGAAGGGAGAAAAAAGGAGGGGCTAGAAAAACAGGTTGAGGTAAGACTAACACCTACTCAGTCACTCAAGTCAGTATATAACAATAATTTTACAAAAATTGGGGAATTGTGATAAACTGCATACTGAGTAAATGGGTAAACTGAACAGCCACTTTGAGCAATAGAATCTTAGATTCTGTAATTTATTTAACCAAGACAGGAAATTATGAAGAGATAATGAGGCCAATTAAGTTTTCCCAAAAGTAGAATAACCAGATAAAATGGTCATTTAGGAAGATTAATCTATATATACTGAACTACAGGGGAAAGAGACCAGAGACAGAAACCTGAGTGAAGTTAAGTGATCCTACCTGTGTTTCTGGTTAATTCTCTTCCTTTTTCTCACAGTGGCTACTCTAAGTTACCAGAATCCTTCTCAAAACTCAGGTCCTCCTTAATCCCTCCTTAGCAAATCTTGCCTTCTATCTCACAGAAGAAATGTATAAAGCATGAAAGTCCTCGCGTTTTTCTTTTTCTTTTCCTTTTTTTTTTTTTTTAAGAGATGGGGTCTCGATATGTTGACCAGACTGGTCTGGAACTCCTAGCCTCAAGCAATCTTCCCATCTTGGCCTCCCAAAGTGCTGGGATTACAGTTGTGAGCCACCACACCTGGCCAAAAATCCTCATATTTTTCTACAAATTTATCAGAATCTGAAACTACTTTATCTCCTCTCCAAAGGAAGTAGTGCCCTCTCCTATGTAAGAGTGATCTATCTATCACCTCTACTCTTGTCTCACGTAACGACTTCATTGATTAACCTCTTTTCTCCCCATATATTTTTCTCCCTTCTCCCATTTGAGCATGTTTATATGCTGATTTCTCTCAGCATGTAAACATGCTAAAATGTCTCCCCTCTTTTGCCCTACTCAATCCTGCTTTCTCTTCTAACTTAACTTCTTAAAAGAGTAGTATATGCTTCTTGTGTTTATTTTACACTATTTGCTTCTTAACTCCCTGTAATCTGGTTTCTACCTTCACTTAGACTAAAATTACTGATGTAATTTCACGAGCAGACATTCCTCAAGTATACTAGATAAGAGAGGGACTCTGGAACCAGTTTGAATCTTGGCTCTCAAATGTAAATAAAGCATATAGCACTATTCCTGGTACATAGTAAATGCTATGCAAGTGTTTGCAATTACTGTTATTACTATTATTTTACTTAAATAATCTACAACAAAAAACAATGCTAACCTTTTTTTCCTTAAAACCTTCTTCTTCTGTAATTTCTGTAACTGTACACTCTATGATCTCATAATCCATTCTCTCTTCTCCATCCCATTGTCACGTATAGGAACTCATCATTTTTTGTATGAAATTCTGCAAGACTCCTAATTTGTCTCCCCACCTGTAGGTTTTCCCACTTTTAACTCATCTCTACATAGTACAGCCATCTTTTTCTAGTCAAACTTGGTCATGTTACTTCTCTAATTAAGACCAAATCCTTCAAAGGCTATTTATTCCCTACAGAAAAATAGTCCCAATTTCCTAAAGCGTGGAAGACCCAACTTCATCTCCCACTCTCCACATTACCTCTAATCAATCCTCCAATTTATAACTACTTACAATTCTTCCCCAAATTCATTCTGAGTTCATTATGTCTGTGTACTATGCACATGCTGTTTCACGCTGTTTAATCTCCTTGGAATAATGTTAACCTGTCAGACTCCTATTCATCTTTAAATACTCAGCCCAGGAATTATTTCTACTTATAAGTCTCCCCTAAAAAAACTCAACTAATCGAATACTCCTCTCCTTTGTGCCACTAGTCAAACATAAAAATTCTATCTGGTTAGCTGAAATTTCTTTCAAGTTCAACTTCCCTGCAGGATTTGGGTGAAAGCTGTTGGTAAAAAGTAAGGAGTAAACCTTGAAAAAGGATGGGAATGAAAAACACCTTTCCTTCCAGAATTATAAAAAAGAAAAAGAGAATACAGAGACTGAGCAAATGAAGGAAAGAAGAGCTACATTAAGTGGAGGATAGCAGATGAATGAAAATGTAGAGTAGGTAGATTATACATCCTGTAAAGTACAACATGATTTATCTGTTTGCCTGTTTTCTTAACTAGTCTGTGAGATCTTAAAGTCAGGAACCATGCCTTGAACAGTGTCTATCAGTGTCAAGTACATAGTAAATGCTTAATAAATACTTGGTAAATAAATACATTTGTTTCTATAATTTGAGTATACGCCTATAGGACACATTTTATAAAAACAAAATAAAAGTTATCATTTTTCTGGCATTATAAACAAGTAAATAACATCCTCCACCCCAAATCAAATATAGTCCTTATATAGAGCAAATAGAAACCATGGTTTTTTTTTAAAACAAAATTTAGAAATGTCAAGTTATAGATTTCATGTCTCATCCCCAAACAAACATAAATTACCTATTTGGCCAGCAATGACAGGAGGTCTAACAACTAAAAGTATCAGTTTATCTAGCAGAAGATGAAGAAATCGGACCACTGGTTCCAACTGGGATGAATTCAGTGCTGAAATACTGCTCTTCAATTCATTTTCTAAGTTATTTTCCATGATTCGCATGTCCCCAATTCGGACTGGGAACATGTGTTCATCCAGAGCATTGACCAGAGCAAAAAATTTGTCAAGATAAGGATCCTAAAACAAAGAATGAACAAAAGCACTAAGCACTTACAACTTTATACATTTCCCAATTCTAAAGGACCACAGACCACTAACATGTCGTATCACTTGATAACACTAAAAAGTTCATATAGGTAAACAAACATTGTTTCCAATTAAACAAATCTATTTTCATTTATTATTATAAAATGATCACTTCAAATACTATTAGTTAAGAAAACTACTGATACTAATTAAGAATTTTTTTTCTTTTTTTTTAGTTTTAGTTTGCTTTATCAGTTTGAAGTTCAATTATTGTGGCAGGCATATGAGTAACCCACTTTTGTCCATTATTAATTTATTGTCTTTCAGCTCCAAAGCCTTTGGATACAAGGCAAACTCACTGCCATATCTTATAATACTGGAGCCATTCTTTTACTGGAAGCCACCTGTGTACTGCTAAGTAAAATCTATATACTACCAACTTTCTTCCTAAAGACAGCATACAGGTGCTGTGTCTTCTTATTTTCCCCTACCTCACTGTGCAGAAAAGAATTAACATAGTGGGCTTAAGACAGCTATTCTTTGAAAGCCCTGTTTACAAGTTTGGCCGTGGGCTAATGACTGGGAACTTGGATTTCAGGGGGGTTCCCATTGACAGAGATGGTTCACTGTGCCTAAACCGTCTGTGCAAACAATATGGTATAAGCTGAACACCTACTTTCCTTCTGGGAATGTGGAATTTTGGTACATGTTGGGCAAAGGGTGCCTATGTGACAAGCCCCTAGTAAAAAACCCTGGGAATTGAGTCTGTACTGAACTTCCGTGGCAGACAACATTTCACATATGCTGTTTCAACTTGCCCCATGTGATTCCACTAGAAGAGGATTCTTGGAAGCTTATTTCTTGTTTCCTCTGGACTTTACCCCATGAGCCTTTTCCCTTGGCGAATTCTGCTTTGGGAAGCCCTCCACACCACCCTTTCCCTGTATAGGTTAGTGAAGCCTGAATTTCATTTTAAATACTTGCTGCTTCTCACTCTACATATTCTCCATGGACAATCACATTTACCAATACAGTTTCAGTTATCACATTTATTCTGTTATCTCCAAACCCAAACTTCAAACTAATTACAACCACCTACAGGACATCTCCATCTGAAGTACACAGGCACTTCAAACTCAACAGGTTCAAACATAAACTCACAGGCACCATAACTGCTTCCCCTTAGCATGGCCCGAAAAGTACTTCTCTCACGTTCTCTATTTAGGGTAGAAATTACCATCTACCTGGACTCTATGGCATTCACGGTCCTTCACAATCTATTACCAGCCTTCTATCCTTATGTATCATGATTTCCTACGCACTTTAAACTACTTTCACACCAGGTTACCTGATGGTCCTTAGACTACTGTAACTCTGTACTTGCTACTCATCATCTGAGTTGCCCACTCTCCCTTTCTCTGTGTAGTAAATGCCTACTTACAAATGCAACAGCTCAGTCTCTAGCAGAACAGATAACTCTCCCCTCTGTACTTTAAAGAATTTAGTTAATATATGTAACACTGTACTAATTTTATCATACATTTTACCCTTTCCCATATTACACTGTAAGGTTCTTAAAGGAAAAGCTCTTTCCTCAACAGGTAACATCTCTGATCTCATGGAACTTACCATTTAATGTGGGAAAGAAACAATAAACAAACGTGTATTTATGTGTCTTATATACACACACACAAACAGAGTGACAGAGTCAAAGTGCAACAGAGAAGCTGGGCATAGGCAGCAATAAGTGCAGGGTAAGATGACATACTGTACTGAGGCTGCTATGTTTAAAAAGAGTAACCAAGGAAGGCCTCTCTGAGAGGAAGAGAAACTCTAATTCATAAGTCAAATGAATACCAGGAGGAAAAGCATTCCAGGCAGAGAAAGAGGATGTATAAAACCCATTAGAACTTGGTATATTCCAAAAATAAGGAATTTGGAACAAATGATCCCTAAAAACTCTTTCCATCTGAAATACCCGTCTATGATAAATAAAGTGAGCTGATGATGGTTTCTCAATTCTAATTATTCTGCCATGTACCAGAAACTTAGAAAAAACAAGTCACTTAACTATTTAAAATGAAGTCAATGACATTTTGAAACATAAAATGTTTGCTTTTGTTGACATTCAATGACATTTTGTTGATTCTTTTTAAAAAAATCTTCTAAATATTCCATGTTTTAAACTGACATATATTCTCATAAATCTGACAGCAATGACAGATTTATGACAAGTAACAAAACTGACATCACAAATATTTGATAATACATTCAATTTATTTAAGTGAAATTTGATAATAAAAATTATTAAAACTCACTTGTGTATGGATAGATGAAACAGCAACAACTTCAACATTAAAAACACCTTTGTGATTATCTACCCATTTCATGCCAGGTAGAGGAACCTGTAAGATATTAAATATAATGATCACAGCTGCTTAAGTAGATTATGAACTCTGAAAATAAACAAAAATTACAATATCCCAATGAGAAAAATATTGTGAAACCAGAGATGTACTTCCAAAATACAATGGTGAGACAGGGATGGGATAGACATTCCCATTCCAAAAAGGAGAAAGAGGAAAGAAGGGGTGACAGGTCCCAAGAAAGTCCAAAATCTAACAAGGAATTGGCTCTTAAGGGTCCATTAGCTCTTCAAGCTCAAACAATACTGGTTTTTGTTTTTTAAATAAATTATATTGTATATGTTTAAGGTATACACCACAATGTTATGGGATACATACAGACAGTAAAATGGCTACTACAGTCATGCAAATTAACATATCCATAATTTCACGGTTAACTTGTTTGTTTGTTGTTGTGGCAAGAGCAGGTAAAACCTGCTAAGAATACCAAATACAGTGCAATTTTATTAACTATAGTCCTCATGCTGAGTGAGATCATTTAATATTTATTTCTATGTCTAGCTTATTTCACTTAGTATAATGTCCTCCATGTTCATCCATGCTGTGGCTAATGGCATAATCTTCTTTTTAAAAGTTGACTGATATTCCATTGTGTGTGTGTGAATATATTAAAAAACAATTTCTACATATACATATATAGTATATCTCTATAACTATATATATATATATATATGTCTCTCTACATAACAATTTATCTACTCATCTGTTGGACACTTAGGTTGTTTCCATATCTTTGCCACTGTGAATAATGCTGCAATACACATGGAAGTGCAGATATCTTTATAAGATAGTGATTTCATTTCCTTTAGGTATTTGCCCAGAAGAGGACTGCTGAGTCACAGGGTAGTTCTATTTTTCTTTAGAAACCGCCATCCTGTGTTCCATGATAATTGCATCAATCTACAGTCTTACCAACAGTGTACAAGGGTTCTCTTTTTTTTTTTCCACACTCTCATCAACATTTGTATCTCTTGACATTTTGATAACGGCCACACTAATGGAAGTAAGGTGATATTGCATAGGTTTTGATTTGCATTTCCCTAATGATTAACGATCTTGAGCACCTTTTCATATACCTCTTGGCCATTTTTATCTTCTTTAGAGAAAGTTTATTCACGTCTTTTGCCCATTTTAAAATCAGGTTATTGGTTTTCTACTACTGAGTTATATGAGTTCTCTGTAAAGTTTGGATATTAACCCCGTAACAGATATGTGGTTTTCAAATATTTTTTCCCAATTCACAGACTGTTGTTTCATTTCTTTTACTGTACAGAAGCTTTTTAGTTTGATTTCATCTCATTTATTTATATTTATTTTTGCCTTTGTAGCCTGAGCTTTTAGTGTGATATCCTAAAAATCATTGCCAAGGCCTATGCCAAGGACTTTTCCCCCTATGTTCTCTTCTAGTAGTTTTAAAGTTTCAGGTCTTATGTTTAGGTCTTTTTTCCATTTTCAGTTGATTTTTATGTAATGGTGTAAGATAAGGGTCCAATTTCATTCCTTGGCATGTGGAAATGTAGTTTTCCAGCACTATTTATTGAAGAGACTATCCTTTTTTATCACATCCTCTTGGTGCTCTTGTTGAAAATTAGCTGTCCATATGTTGGGATTTAATTCAGGTCTCTGAAGAATTACACTCTTTGGCTTCATGCTCTGCCTCTGGGACCACTGGGGCAATAGCATCATCCCCACAGGTCTAGCGTGGGTCTACCCCCAGAGCTCCTATGAGCAGGCGTTTGCCCCCAAGGCTCTGCCAAATGACTCGGCCCCCAAGGCCTCAGGCAGAGGTTGTTGGGCTACTGAAACCAAGGCAATGGGCCTGATGCTCTCTGAATCACCTTCAGGGTCATTTTCTCCTCATTTTGAAGAACAGTACATGTAGACAGCTGAATAGCTCTATATCCTGTCAAATCCAAAAAGTCCAACATCCTTCCTTCATTTCACCCCATCTCCTTCCCCTTCAGTTGAAAGTGGCAGTGTTTCTGCTTGTATAATTCCATAAACTCTTTATCAGGTGGCAGTCCAGTCACACACTTGGTGTTCTCTTCAGAACATGCTTTCTCATTTTTGCAATGTGGATAGGCTAAAAATATTCTAAATCTTCAAGTTCTGGTTCCTTTAACAGTTCCTTCTTCAATTCAACTCTCTCCTATCACATTTTCTGTAACCAGTCAAGAGGAACCAAGCTGCATGTTCAATACTTCTAGAAAGTTCTTCAGTCAAATGTCCAAATAGCACATGTTCTATCTTCCACAAAACATGAGAACACAGTTTAGCCAAGTTCTTTGCTACTTTATTACAACAATCACTTTTCCTGTAGTTTCTAATAACATGTTCCTCATTTCTATATGAGATCTCACCAGAATTGCCCTTAATGTCCTTATTTCTACCATGTACCTCAAAAGGGAGCATGAGATGGGAGCATCCATGTAATGGCATCCTCTACCCATTACTCAGTTCCAAAGTCACTTCTATATTTTTAGGTATTTATTACATGAGATGGTTTGGTTCCATGTCCCCACCCAAATTTCAACTTGAATTGTATTCCCAGGATTCCCATGTGTTGTGGGAGGGACCTGGTGGAAGAGAATTTGAATCATGGGGGCGGTTTTCCCCATACTATTCTTGTGATAGTGAATAAGCCTCATGAGATCTGATGGTTTTATCAGGTGCTTCCGCTTTTGCATCCTTCTCATTTTCTCTTGCCACCACCATGTAAGAAGTGCCTTTTACCTCCCATCATGATTCTGAGGCTTCCCCAGTCAGTGAAACCATAAGTCCAATTAAACTTCTTTTTCTTCCCAGTCTTGGGTATGTCTTTATCAGCAGTGTGAAAATGTACTAATACATTACAGTAGCACCCCACTTTCTGGTACCAAAGTCTGCATTCATCAGTTCAGGTTGCATAACAAAATATCATAGACTGCATGGCTTAAACAACAGAAATTTATTTTCCCACTGTTCTCTGGAAACTAGAAATCCAAGATCAAGGTGCCAGCATAGTCAGTTTCTGGTGAGGGTTCTCACCCTGGGTTGCAGATGGCCACTTTCTTGCTTGTATACCCACACTGAGGGAGAGGGGATGTCAAGCTCTCTGGTCTCTTCTTACAAGGGCACTAATCCCATTATGAAGGCCCCACCATTGTAACCTTGTCTAAACCCAATTCCTTCCCAAAGACCCCATCTCAAAATGTCATCACATTGAGGGTTAGGCTTCAATATATGATTTTTGGGGGGAAAACAATTTGTTCCATAGCAGAGAGATTAAGAAACTTGCCCAGGATCACACAATTAAGTGTTGGAGCCAGGATTAAAGCCCTAGAAGATTATGTTATATTGCTGTTCAAAAGCATATAGATTTTTAAAAAAATAACAAAATCCTTTTATAATCCCACACGTCTTCTGAGATCTAACTTTGCTCAATTTAGTATATAAAGATTTAAATTACTCCTACACGATTACCTACATACAGAGTTGGATTGTGGCTATGTTGTTAAGTAAATAAAATAGAATTAAAAAGAAACAAGAGTGTATCAGCAGCATGGAGGAGGGAAAGGTTGCAAATTCATGCAGTGAGGAAAGACTTCTTTGATGAGATGTTGCTGTGTCTACAATTTTAATAAAGAAAAGTACTCAACTATGTCAAGATCAAGAAAAGGAAAGAGAAAATTCAAAGGGCTGGAGGCAGAAAAAAGCTTGGAAGAAGCTGTCAGTGCAGAAAAAAAGGGATGTAGTAATGATTGTAGATGATGATGTTGGAGAAGTGGAAAAGACCAAATCAGTCAGAGATTTGTAGGTCATGGGAAGCAATACTTGGATTATATCTATGTGCAAGAAAAAGCCAGAGAAATGTTTTATTTGATCATAAGCAATAGAATGAAACCACCTAATTTTAATTTTAAAATTGCTTTATTTTGTGAGAATGGGTTTCAAAGAGGCAAGAACTGAAAAATATTATAAAGCACAGAAAGTGAATGAAATAGGAACTATATATACCAGAAACACTAAATCTTAGTAATACAATGTTGAATGAAAAAAACCACGTCCCAGGAGGATTATATATCACATGATAAGCTTTTGCTAAATTCATAAAATAAAGTAAATAATGTTGTATTTTGGCATACAAATACTTCATTTTAAAAGTAGTTTTAAAAGGCTTGTTTTCAGGACACTGAATATACTTAAGGCTACAGAAATATACACTTAAAATTAAAATGATAAACTTTATGTTATATATTTTTTTATCATAACATTTTTATTTATTTATTTTGAAGAGAAGGGTTCTGGTTCAGTCACCCAGGCTGGAGTGCAGTGGTGCAATCACAGCTCACAGTAAACTCAAACTCCTGGCTTCAAGGGATCCTCCCTCCTCAGCCTTCCAAGGCACTGGGATTATAGGTATGAGTCACCACACCAAGCATTTTTACCATAATTTTTAAAAATCCTAATTTTATACAGTTACAAGGAAGAAGAGTACAGAAAAGGGGAGGAGTCAGGAAGTACCTTGGCTGTAAGGAACTGCATTTTAAAGTTACTTTGATATTAGACAATGCCATTGGCCACCCAGAACCCCATGAGTTCAACACAGAAGGCATCAGAGTCTTCTACTTGCCCCCAAATGCCATGTTTCTAATTCAACCTCTAGATTGGGAGTCATAAGGATCTTTAAGATTCATCACACATGGCACTCTATGGAAAGGAGTGTGAATGCTATGAAGAGAACCCCAATAAATAGAACATCATTAAAGTCTGGAAGGATTATACCATTGAAAATGCTATCATTGTTGTAACAAAAGCCGTCAAGCCCACAATAAATTCTTGCTGTAGAAAACTGTCCAGAGGTTGTCATGACTTCACAGACTTCATGACAGAGCCAATTAAGAAAATCATGAAATAAATTGTGGATATGGCAAAAAGGAAAAAAATAAAAAAAAATGAGGGGTAAAGATTTCCAAGGAGAAATTCACGAGCTCATAGACACCAGACTGGAGGAATTAATAGAAAATGACTTGATGGAGAAGAGTGCTTCTAAACCAGTGCCAGACATTGAGGCAGAAAACATAGAAGAAACAGTGTCAGAAAACAAACTGACATTATACAACATGGCAGAAGGGTTATCCCAGACTGCTTTTGACTTCTTTTAAAACATGGACTCATCTGTGCTAAGGGCACTGAAACTAAAACAAATGATGGAATAAACATTGGCACCACATAGAAACATTTTTTCCTTTTTTTTATATTGAGACAGAGTCTCACTCTGTCGCCCAGGCTGGAGTGCAATGGCACAATCTCGGTTCACTGTCAACCTCCGCCTCCCGGGTTCAAGCGATTCTTGTGCCTTAGCCTCATGAGTAGCTGAGATTACAGGTGACTGCCACTACACCTGGTTAATTTTTTATGTTTTTAGTAGAGAAGGGGTTTTGCCATGTTAGCAAGGCTGTTCTTGAACTCCTGACCTCAGGTGATCTGCCCACCTCAGCCTCCCAAAGTGCTGGTATTACAGGCATGAGCCACCATGCCCGGCCAGAAACACTTTCTTAAAAGAGATAGGGTCTTGCTATGTTGCCCAGGCTGAAGGACACTGGCTATTCAAAGGCACAACCACAGCAAAGTGCAGCCTCAAACTCCTGAACTCAAGTGATCCTCTCAAGAAGCTGGGATTACAGGTGTGCCACTGCATCCTGCTCTGGAAACATTTTTAGAGGAATGAAAAAGCAAGAATGTCAGACAGAAATTATGATGTATTTCTGTAAAGTTACACCAAGTGTGCCTGCTTCCCCTTCCACCTCTTCCACCTCTTCTACCCCTGCCACCTCTAAGATAGCAAGACCAATCCCTACTCTTCCTCCTCCTCCTCAGCCGACCCAACATGAAGACAATGAGGATGAAGACCTTTATGATGATCCACTTCTACTGAGGGATAGTAAATATATTTTCTGTGCCTTACAATTTTCTTAAGAACATTTTCTTTTCTCTATATCACTTTATTTTAAGAATACGGTATATAATACATTTGACATACAAAATACATGCTAATTAATTGTTTATGTTACTGGTAAGGCTTTCAGTCAACAGTAAACTATTATATTAGTACTTAAGTTTTTAGGGAGTCAAAAGTTATATGTGGATTTTCAAGTGCATGCTAGGAAGGAGGGATGTTACCCCTTACCGCCATGTTGTTTAAGGGTCAACTGTTTAAAAAAGTTTTGGCTCTTAATCAGGTGGCTTATTTCACATGTCAAGCAGCCTATATTTTATGTCTATAGTCAAATCCAAATTATCACCATATTCTTGATCTGTGAGCATATATAGTATGGTAGCTAGAAGAAAACCATGAGTCTTCCTTTAGAAAGCTGAACTTGCACTGCAATTAAGTAAAAACAAATCCTTAACTTCAACAAAAATATATTTTCTTTTAAAACATCTCCTTTGAAATATAATGCTCTTTGACAAAAGGCCACCTTTCTGTATAACAAAGTCACACGAAAAAGTCATCCTGAAAAGATGTGTCCCTGGAAAAATGAATGAAAGACTGGGAGGAGGGAGAGTCATATTTCTTACTCTACTGTCTTTATTCATTAATCTAATAAATATATATTGAGTGTCTATGACATGCCAAATACTGTTCTAAATACTTGTAGACAGCAATGAGCAAGACAGACAAAGTTCCTACCCTCATGGTGTTTATACTCTATAGAGAATAAATAAACAAAAAACATTTTAAATATAAAGTCAATGATAAATGATATGAGGAAAAATAAACAGATAAAGTGGGAGAGGCTGCTATTTAGAATAATCATAGACAACTTCCTTGGTGAGGTGATATTTGAGTGGAGGTCTGAGTAAAATAAAGAAACAGGCTTTGCAACAGAGCACTGCCAGCAGAGGGAAGAGCAAAGGGCCTGAAATGGAAATGCACTTTTCATGTGTGAGGAACAGCAGAGGCTCTGTGCTATGTGGCTAGGGCAAAGTGAGTGACAGAGAACAGTGAGAAATAAGATCAGAGCAAAAGTCTTGAATCGTTTTTAAAAAATAAAAATACATACACATTTATGTGAATACATTTTGAATTGTATTCTGAAAACAAATGTCACCAGGACAATATTCACAAGACATATTTTAGAGTAACATTTACAGCAGTTATATTCAAAATCATTAAGAGACACTGACAACCACTGTGTTTCTCTCAAGAGTAACTTTGGTTTATGAACAGTGGCTACTGATTCTTGATTGAGATTTTTCCAATGTTTGTGTTACGAGTCTTTCAAATCACATATGTAATCATCAAAGTTGCCAATATTTCTTGTATTACAGGTTCACAGCAACTTTGTTTTCATTCACACGATCATCAATTACAAAAAGATTCTAAAAAATTAATTTAAATGTTTTTCTTCTCCCAGTCTTTTAGTGAAATGTTAACAGTCTACTAAAAAAAAAAGAAATATTCATCCATTTAAAGAAGCTTCTCATGTTACAGTATGAAAATTCTCCAAAATGATCTTTTGAGTTTCCATTCCATGTATTATTTTGCTTTTAAAATGAGGATATTTAAATTTAAATTTAAAAACAGGATAAAAGCTTCTAAGTTTTACGTAAAAGAATTTTAATCATGGGGGAAAATACTTTTTCTTCATGATCTATAAACTTTAAGTAGAAGAAATGGCAAGAGTTTGCTTGGTAAAAACATATTTATAGTAAAAAACTCATTTCATTCAATCTGGAGAATGTCAACATGGGAGATACTGACCTCAGGAGACAGTACAGAGTAAGCCTGTGGTGGTTTCTCCAGTGAGACTGGTAAGCAAAACTGGCCAGTCTTCAACCGTCCATTCTGAAGCATTGGTATCCACTTTTAAAGAAAATAAAACAATTTTATTTTAAATACATTTGCTATAAAAATAATTACTTAGAAAGCATGTTTTAAGAACTTGGTACAAGTCTAATTTGTCTCATATCATCAAACATTAAGGGATTTAATTATATAAGTAATAATAATAGGCCTTCATAATTCCTCTAAAGAGAAGTTTCCCTACTGAAATTTTATTAAGCAGGAGATCCTCAAAACATTATTATTACTAACCATGCAATATTAAAATCTAGAGGCGAAAAGTCAGTCTTAGAAAAAAGACATAAAGTAAATATATTTTAAAACTGAGATAATCATTTTAATCTAAATAGTGAAATAACTGATTAGATAGGAATCCTAGAAACAAAAAGTATGATCATAAATTTATTGTCTTATAGTTAGAACAAAACTCATGTCACAAATTGCCAGAGACAAAAATAATGAATCAAATGTTGGCTTTTCTCTTTTGGCTGAAAGCATAATTTTTCTGACAGAATTGTATTACACCATACTATGATGTCCTTCATCTTAGGTTTATCTTTGCAATTCAATCATAGTAATTTATTTTTTATTTTTATTTTTGAGACAAGGTCTCACTCTGTTACCCAGGCCGGAGTGCAGTGGCATGATCTTGGCTCACTGCAACCTCTGCCTCCCAGGCTCAAGCAATCCTCCCATCTCAGCCTCCCTAGCAGCTGCGATCACAGGTGCACACCACCACACCTAGCTAATTGTTTTATTTTTGGTAGCGATGGGGTTTTGCCATGCTGCCCAGGCTGGAAATCATAATTTTGAAAAAGACTCAAGGGTTTTAATTTTTTCTCCAATATTCTCTTTTACTCATTTTATATTAAAATCATTATCTGCTGAAGAGTCCATGAACCTATTATATTTATACTGCACTATTGGGTATACACCTAATAATCAGGACTAACACCCAAGTGTTTATACATGTTTGTTAATAAATCAATTAATTACATTAGCTAATTACATTAATGGCTATTTTCTTGTTATAATGGCTCTTCCTAATCAATGCAACTTCATAACTATGGGGAATTAGACAGGGAAAATTCAAATAACAAGAAACAGGCCAGGCGCCATGGTTCACGCCTGTAATCCTAGCACTTTGGGAGGCCAAGGCAGGCGGATCACTTGAAGCCAAGAGTTTGAGACCAACCTGGCAAAAATGGTGAAACCCCATCTCTACTGAAAATACAAAAAAATTAGTTGGACATGGTGGAGGGCACCTGTAATCCCAGCTATTCAGGAGGCTGAGAGAGGAGAATTGCTTGAACCCAGGAAACGGAGGTTGCAGTGAGCCAAGATCGCGCCACCACAATCCAGCCTGGGAGACAGAGACTCTGTCTAAAAAAAAACAAAAAAAGAAAAAGAAGGCCAGGTGCGGTGGCTCACACCTGTAATCCCAGCACTTTGGGAGGCCGAGGCGGGCAGACCACGAGGTCAGTAGATGGAGACCATCCTGGCTAACACAGTGAAACCCCCGTCTCTACTAAAAATACAAAAAAAATTAGCTGGGCATGGTGGTGGGTGCCAGTAGTCCCAGCTACTCAGGAGGCTGAGGTAGGAGAATGGTGGGAACCCGGGAGGCGGAGCTTGCAGTGAGCCAAGATCGTGCCACTACACTCCAGCCTGGGCGACAGAGCGAGACTCCATCTCAAAAAAAAAAAAAAAGAAAAAAAGAAAAACAGAAAGAAAACAAAAATTGACAAGAAATATCAACTATATCTTAAATATCACCATTACTTTAGCTCTTTGATCTAAATAGTCAACCAAAAAGACTTACCGTATATCCAACTGGTGTTTCAAGAGGAGTATTTTGTTTTTGTTGACAACTAACATGATAAAAAGTAAAAAGCAAGTGATGATGGTCAGTTAAAGTAGCAGGAAGCTTAACCTTGATTTCTTCATGAAAATCAGGAGACCTTCATACAAAAAAACAAAAAACAAAAAAACAAAAAAACACAACAGTCAGTAACTTGTCCAAAATAAATAATGTATTTGTATATTTGAATAATTTAAAAATTTTAAGATTCATGTTTAATTTTTCCTCTAGTCCAAAATGTTTTTCTTTATCCTCAATCTCTAAATAACTAAATCCTACTTCCATAAAAGAGAGCTGCCACTGTTTCTGAAATTTCTCATCCCATTTTTCTTAATAGGCTGAGTAATCCTACTATTTGAAAGTTCATTAATAATCACCACCTTGATCCTGAGATCTCCATTAGATTGGAAGCTGTATAAAAGAGGACACTGGCAGGGCACGGTGGCTCACGACTGTAATCCTAGCACTTTGGGAGGCCGAGGCAGGTGGATCACGAGGTCAGGAGATCAAGACCATCCTAGCAAACACGGTGAAACCCCGTCTCTACTAAAAATACAAAAAAAATTAGCCGGGCGTGGTGGCAGGCGCCTGTAGTCCCAGCTACTCGGGAGGCTGAGGCAGGAGAATGGCGTGAACCCGGGAGGCAGAGCTTGCAGTGAGCTGAGATCACACCACTGCACTCTAGCCTGGGCGACACAGGGAAACTCTGTCTCAAAAAAAAAAAAAAAAAAAAAAAGACACTAAGGTAGGGAGTTCTATATTTATGAGCCAATTCTGATAAACAATTCATAAAACATTTTCCCTACATAGGAGTATGCTTTCATATTAAAACTAATGTGTAAAAAAACTAATTTGTAAAAAAAAGTGGTAAAAAGGCATCTTTAGACAACTTAATATCACACTGGAGGCTAGGTGTAGTGACTCACACCTGTAATTCCAGCACTTTGGGAGGCTGTGGCGTCAGGATTACTTGGAGTCAGGAGTTTGAGACCAGTCTACACAACATAGCCAGACTCATCTCTACAAAAAATAAAAATAAATAAAAAAATTTTAAAAAGTCCTAGCTACTTGGGAGGCTGAGATGAGAGGATCACTTGAGTCCAGGAGTTCAAGGCAGCAGTGAGCTATGATCCTGCCACTGCACTCCGGCCTAGGTGACAGAATGAGACAAAAAATAAATAAAATAAAATATTTTTTAAAAAAAGATCTAGTTTTGCTCTATAGACTGTCTTATATCAACCATTTCGTTGAAGAAATAAAAAAAGTTACCAAAATATGGACTAGAATTGACTGCTAAAATAAACAAAAAACCCAGTAAAATCAGGAAACGCCCACAAACTGCATTTGTCTTAGTTTAGAAGCGCTTCCAGACTCTTAAGAATACAACAAATATCTTGTTTGATCAAACCAATGACACTTTCTTCTCAATATTCACTGAGAATAATCCCAAGAGGGCACTTTTATAGAAAAGCATGGCTGCTATTCATAACAAAAAGGGATAAAACCTTAGCATTCCAACCTTCCATATTCAATGAGTATCTCTCAGAATTATATTCAACAAAAACGCAACCAAACCATATTGCTCCAACTATCCTTAAAGCGAGGTCTGTCCCATCAATCAGGTTTTCTTCCTTAGATGTTAATAGGTCAAATATCCTTCCATCTCAAATAAGCCTCAAAAACATTAACAGGTACAGACTTGAACACAGGAATATTAAGTATAACAAGGCTTTTGATAATAAACAAGAAAGATAGCTAATGTTAGCCATCTGAGAACTTGATGACTTTGGTGAAAAAAAAAAAAAAGACACTAGGCATCTTATTACTAATCCCACCAATCACCACTGAATTATGAGAAAGTTGAGTTTACCAACAATGTCAGATGGCATAGTCATTTTAATTCCACTGATGCTGCAAACAACAACAAAAAAGACCTAGTAATAAAATGGGATAATTTTTAGAAATTACTATCTTCTTTATCAATACATTTCCTGGTATTCAGTGTTTTAGTTCACTTCTGTCCTAAAAATCACATAATGTGAAGACTTTTGTTGAAAATTAAACATCTAAGAGAGTTATTCATTCAATAAGTAGGTTTAATTGCCCACCTTTGGCTAAACATTGCGTTACCTTTGTAGTGGTTTTAAAGACGAACATTAAAAAACAACTACCCTCAAAAAGTATGCAACTTAGTAGGAATATAAATAAGACACACATATATCAATAGCTATGCTATAAAACAGGGGTTGGCAAACTATGGCCTATGAGCTAAAAATAGTTCACTGCCTGGTTTTGTATAGCCTGCAAACTAAGAATGGTTTTTACATTTTTAATTGGGGGTAAAAAAGAATAATAATATTTCACAATATGTGAAAATTATATGAAATTCAAATTTCAATGTCCATAAATAAAGCTTTATTGAAACACAGCTATACCCATTTACTTGTAACATTTCTTACTGTCTATGGCTGTTTTTGCACTATAATGGCATAGATGAATGGTTGCAAGAGAGACCATATAACCACAGGCCTAAAATATATACCATCCAGTCCTTTGTAGAAAATGTTTGCCGACCCCTGGTATACAGCATATAGGGTTATGTGCTTCAAGAACAGAGCTGAACAGATTACTTCAAGTTAGAGATCAGGAAATTGTAACTTAGGAGGTAATATTTGATATGGACCTTGAAGAATGAGTAGGAGTTCAATAAATAAAGGGATCTGATATTATAATAGAAAAAAAAACCCAAGAATGGCCCAGAAACAGGACAGCACAGGATGTTTAGTAATAAAGCAGAAAGGAAATCAGCAAGACTTAACAGATGATTGAATATTAAAGAGGAAAGACAAAGATGTCTTAAATTTTGAGCCAGAGTATCTGGAAAAATGGTGGTACCATTAATAAAAATGGAGAGTAAGAAAGACATAGGGTCAGGACAAGAGTCAGGGATAGATACATGAACACAGAGAAGACAGCAGGGCATCCAAATGAGCATGTACAATAGGCCACTAAAAATATGTATCTGTACTTCAAAAGGAAGGTATGACTAAAAACAGAATTGGAAACAATCCACATAAACATTAAGGCAGTAGCATTTTCACTGAATGTAACTCTGAGAGATACATGTACGATTATTCAAGAAAACAATATATTAAGAATGAGAGTTAAGGGCAAAACTTTAGTGTTCTGTGTGGAATGCCTTACACTTACGGGAAAAAGAATACTACAGAAAAAAAAGTAAGTGTTCAAAGAGGTAGAAGGAAGTCCAAGACAAGGCCATAACATAAAGATAAGAGGCAAGTTTTAAGAAGGGCAAGGAAAATACATACTATACAACAGCACTGAGAAGGGATTGTTGTGTTTGTAAGTATGGAAACAGAAGCTTCTTTTTGAGAATAAGAGACAGAGCCAATGAAGCAGAAGACTAATGCTGCAAGAAACAGAATAAATGATTGACTTATATTCTGAAAGAGGTCAAAAGGATCATTTGAAAGCAGGGGTGAAAAGATTCACATTTACCAGGGAGTAGGCCATCATTTCCCACGAAACAGAAGGAAAGGCAAATCAGTATAGAGAATTTGAGATGAAGAGTAGAGAAGCTGATGGACCATCTCAAGTTGGATGGTCTTAATAAACAGGAATGCTGAGAGTAAAGCACACAGAAAAGAAGTAGGAGCTAGAAGAAACTGCTGTAGCTATTGCTAAATGAGGGCAAAGTGTTAAAAAAAAAAATAAGATTACAAAAGAGCTGAGGCCAAAAAAAGAGATAAAATGAATTACTATAGCCCTATCATATGATACAACAACATCAATTTGTGATAGTCCTGATTAATACAATTTTGTGATTTTTCTCCAACAGTATTCAATAATCCCCCCAAAAAAGAAAGCAGAAATTAAAGGTTATCCAAAGTTAGCAATTTCTCAAGGAAGAAAAATGGCAAGTCGCTACATCAAAGAATTAATGGATACTGGTAGCATCACCAATTTAACTGACTAATGTGTTCAAGTTTAGTAAAGGGTTAAGTTACTACAAAGTGTCAGGTGGAAATAACTGGGAAAGACCAAAGGACCAGAGGCCACAATGATAATCAATAACAATATAATAAAAATGAAAGGATCAGAGAATTCGATAGAAAAGATGTTGGTGTACAAAGTCATATTTGAGATGTCAACAGAGAATGGCTGTGCATCCACAGGTTGAAAATTATAACTCTGATGTCAGCCTTGAATTTGGCACATTTAGTGCAGCAAAGCATTTGGTAAACACACTAATGTGAGTGCTAACAATGCCACTGAGAAGTGAGTAACTTTGAAAGAAATATTTGAATTCAGTACCTGTTATGATATACTACGGCTGTATAGGCTTCCTTTGAAAATTCTGAACAGCTAGATTTACCAAAGATTACCTGAAACAAATAACAGCATGTTGAAACTTTGTTGTAGTAAATGCTGGATGTTTCATACCTATGTAAGAATTTGTCTGATTTAATAACTATTTGAGAAAAATGGGCAAAATCAGCCCAATGAAGAACAATGTGCCTACTGACGTTCATCAAAAAGTTCAATCGCTTAACTATAAGTTTCTTTTCAACAACAGACCCATCTGACATTCAAACATTTTGAAAGTTTCTATCAATTTTATTTATATCTACTGGAAATTAGATACATTTCTTTCCTTTTTCTTAAAGAAGGTGAAGAATTCACTTTTAATCAGATGTAGCATATTATTTGGAACTTATATAAGAAATATAAATAGTGGCATAAACCTACTATACAAATTGTTGGCTTCAACACTAAAACAGCAGTCATTCTGAAAGTCAAATATAAATTATATATGATATCAGAAATCCTATTTTAGGTCAAGCTATGTATCTTTTGCTTCTAATATTTCCTTCAAGCTACTCTACAATAGAGGAGGAGCTCCATTCTTATATTTTTGCATACATATATTTTTTAATCCACCATGTTAAAAAGAATACAATATTACTTTTGGAGTAAGTTTATAGGTAAAGTAATTCAGCCTTGTATATCTGTCTCTTGAATTCTGGAGTAATAACAGGAATACTGTGGTTAATTAGAGCAGCTGATTAGATAAATAGCTCAACATCAAGGTTATAGCAATAATTCCTAGGTGAGACACACTTGCAGTGTTATCTAGCCAGAGATTAAACTTTTAAAGTCTGTATAGCCATCTTTACACATGCATGAATAGATGTGTGAACATGTCAGCACACTTCCATCAACACAATTGGTAAAACAACTCCAAGTTTATTATTTATATAAAGAGATTAATTGGCATCATCCTTAATTAGAAAGGCATATTAGCAGGTATTTCTGTTTCTTTTTGCAATATTTCAAGCAGGCTCTGTTATTTTAAGGGTATATACAAGTGTAATAATTATGACTTTCCTAACATATATATAATTTCCTCAATTTACAAATACCTTAGTATGTTTTCATAAATTGTTCCTGTGCCAGAATTATGAAGTTCACAATTTTATCATGTCAATATTACATTATCAAAAAGTTATCTTAGGATCCATTTAAACAGTCCTTTTTTAAAAAAAAAGCAAACACAGTATGTCTATGTTTATATACTCTTTCAAATCAGCCACTTCACACATAAAAACATTGTATTTTCATATGACTAATAACACACAAGTAAAAACCTTTATTTCCCTCTGAGATGCTATCACTTTTCACAAAACTTGTTTACTTTCATAATATGAATGACAAAGCAGACAGTGTTCCTTTTTTGACCATCTGACATGTATTTTTAATCATTCAGCAATATAGACTGAGCATTAATTATTTATCCAAAAATGTGATAGGAGTCAAGATATAGATATGAGTAAGACATCGTCCCTGCTCTCAAGGAGCTCACAATCTAATGGGTGAGATTAAGAAATAAATATAGAATTATAAAGTGATAAAGTCCCATGAAAGAAGTGAGAAGATGCTATGGTAGCACCAAAGAGGGAGTGGTCTAACTGCCAGTATAGGATGGGTGCAGCTGGGGCTCTGTAGAGGAGGCCACATATATGATAAGACAAGAAAGAGTCTGTTAGGTAAACAATAAAAGCAGATTATTCTACATATACTACATTTGTCATATGCTCAAATTTATATGGCAACTCACACATAGGCTGACCAAGCATCTATTTTCACAATCTAGTATCTTTTCATCAACCATCATAGTACATTCATTCCTTCAGCAGAAATAAACTAGTATAAAACATGAAATGTGAATTCCAAACCTCAAAAATAAGTTCTACAATTATTCAACAAATATTTATTCAGTATGTATTATAGGCAATAAACTGAAAAAAATGCCATAGGAGAATACAAAGATGAATAATTTGTGCTCACTATTGTCAAGGAGATATACAAATGTTGATGTAACCGAGGCAACAGGGTAGAAGAAAACGTATCTTTCCTAGTATGTGGAAAACCAGAAGAACTTCATTAAAATATGGACATGGAAGGATAAAATAAGACTATTAACAATGCACCTATTCTTAGCTCATTTTCATCCCACTAGGGTTCTCAGAGGTTGAGCATCTATAGCAATAGCGTATTTCTATTCCATATATTACTAACTTCGGCTGAGCCAAAAATTCACTCTCATGAAACTTGCATTTATTAGTGTCCCACAAATCCTGAATGACAATTTACACAGTCAAGAATCTCTCGTCTGGTCTCAATCTACTATTTCTGATTTTTCTTCCAGTGCTCTGGTTCACTGGCAACTCACCACTGTCATTACGGTTCATGGGCATTCCCCAACTTGAAATGCTTTCCTTTCCCCACTCTCCAAACACACTGCTATTAACATTTTAATGATCTTTGATTTCAGCACAAAAGTACCTCTTCCATGAGATGCTTCTTACCTCAGTAAGGCATTCTCTTCCACCTCTGAATACCTACCTATTCCTTTGAATCCCTATATCAATCTTCTAATAATTAGCATAAAGCTTGATCCTCAACATTGTCTGCAAAATGTAATCCCTGGTGAGACTTAAAAATACTGAAACCTGGTTCAATCCCAGAGATTACGATTTAATTTAAATGAGATTCAGCCTGAGCACTGGTATTTTTGAAAAGCTCCCCAGGTGAATCTAATGTGCAGCCAAGATTGAGAACTAATGCCAGAGTTTGTCACCAAGGTGGGAAAGCCATACATACTAAATTACCTGCGGAGCATTTTCAAACTATAACACAGCCTCATATACCACACATCACTTCCCACCTCCCCTAGTTGGCCTTACATTCTAAAGGGAGTTGAGGAGAATAAGAATCATAGATGTCAAAAGTACAGAAAAGGTATCTCTACTTTGATACAGTTCTCTAGGTGATACTCATCTAACTCTCTTTTGAAAACTACTATTTTAGATTTATATGTATTCATTTTATATCCTCTGTATTACAAGTCTTATTCATCTTTGTATTTCTAGGAGTGCCTAACATATACCAAGTCTTCAAAAATAAGTTAGTCTTTAAGTAATGTCATTACTATCTTTGTACAGAAAGTAATGCAGTTAGAAATTTGGTTTGAAAGATCACATTAATTTCCATGTTAGAGCTGCCAACCAAAAAGAAAGAAAAAAGTCTATTTGAACTGTATACAAAAAATTAGAAAAGTAAATGAACATTTCTTACCGGCATGGCATTGCTTGGATCCTCTCCATACATAAACTGGACTTTCACTGTTATATTTCTAGCAGAACCTTGACGATTGGCAAAATTAAGACTCTGAGGGTATATGTAGAGAAGATTCCTGTGAAAGCAACAGCATAGAAGATAGTAAATACAAATCTAAAAAACACTATGTATCACTCACAAAATACCACAAAATAAGTGAGCAAATGCTGAAATTACAGATATTGGCTAGCCATTATGCTAACTATTTAACATGTGATGTTTTATTTTCTTTTGAGAGCAATCATTCAAATACACAGCAAACATGTCCCAATTTTGCAGATAAACTGAGATTCAGAAAAGTTAATTGATTTTCATATACAACCAAGTAAATGACAAAGCTGAAATCAGAGTACAGGTCAGTCAGACCTCAAAACTCATTATCTTCACTCTACAAGAGGCTTATGGAATAAATGAATATGGAATGAAACATTATTAAGTTAAAAAATAGTTATAATATTATCTTAGTTCCTCCAAGCACGTATAAATACGATGACATTTATAAATGTGGCTTTTGTATAAATGTGATTAAGAATTTAAGAGGTATAATATTCCACATTATTTTTCAAAAATGCATTACAATATGATGGGTATAATAGAGTTAGGTAGTTACTACAAGACAATAACATCCTAATTTGCATTTGCTTGAATTCTTGTCCAGCTTATGATCGCTATCACAGACAAACTTTAATAGTCCTCGCTGCCAACACACAGAAGAGAAATAATTCAAGAAAAGACACCAAAGAGCTTAAAAAAAAAAAAAAAAGAATTAAGAGCTACTTTACCTGAAGACTAGTGCTTACAGCCAATGAACAAGACGTTGAGTGTAATAGAACCTTGCTAATCAACTGCTGGGGCAATGAAAACAGGTCTAAATTTCCTGAAGAGTGGTAGGGCAATATAGAAATTTTAAACGAACACAATACTTTGACCCAACAAACACACCTCTAACCTGAGAAGAAAACTGCACACATGTACAAATGATTGTGTTCCATAAGAGAATGATTACACAAAATTACAAAGAAACACAATGTTCATCAGTACTGAGTTGGTTAACATATATTAATAAGAAGGAATATCATGTGTCCTCAAACTGACAATGTACAGCCATATTTACTGATGTGGAAAGAGACACCTAGCATATTGAATGGGACACAGGGTGGGGGAGAAGCAGGTTCCAGAGCAGGATGTGTAGTGGCATTACCCCATTTGTGGAAAACTCTGTATGGGGTGTGGGGGAAGGCAGAGAGAGAGAATGGATAAAATCATATTTCTAAAAAATAATAATGATGGCTTGAGTATGTTTTAGTTAATAGTAATGGTTTTCATTTTTATACTTTATTTAAAATTTTACAGTGAAAATATATGATCTTTACAACTAGAAAAAGCAATAAAGTAATTTCCATGCTGGAGGATGGAATGTCTTTGACAATAAGCACACCATCTAGAAGTACTAAAAAAATGGAGAAGAATCAGTTGTGCTCAAAATAGTCAAAAAGTATAGAAGGCAAATACGGAACTGTTATGACTGGTTAGCTTGCTAGTCTAAAGAACTTAAGATCAAAGTTGACTGTGACTGACCAACCACTGAAATCATCAAGTAAAATGTATAAAGAAAACATTTACTGATTGCTTCAATAAATGTCAGGCATTGTGGTGGGCACTAGAAAAATAAATGGTAAGATTAAGAAGTCACTCCCTGGTCTTCAGGAACATAGTATAAAGGGATAAAAATGCCTATACACAGACCACTTCAAAACAACAGTGTTACAAGACAGGCATGCAAAAGCCCTATAGGAGGAAAAAATAGGTACCTAGCTGTCTATGGGGATGTCTTTTCATTTATAAGATCCCCCATCTTTTCTAGCCTTGTGATTTATTTGTTGAAGAAAGTGAATTGTTTCTGTGTAGATTTTCCAGAGCCTAGATTTTACTGATTGCACCCCTGTAGTGTCATTTGAGATATTCTACTGTGGTTTTTGTAAATTGAGAGTTGAATCCAGAGCCTTAGTCACATTGAGGTTATAATTTTTTTCAGGAAGATCACTTTATAAAGGATACTGTGTTATTTTTTCAGGACATATTTGGTTGCTTCCTTTTGTGAAATTAGTCGACAATGATGATCAATGCCTAAATTCATTTTTTTAAATTTTTAAAATTTATTATTTTTTTTAAGAGACAAAGTCTCACTCTGTCGCTCAGGCTGAAGAGCAGTGGTGTGATCATACCTCACTGCAGCCTTGAACTCCTGGCCTAAAGTGATCCTTCCGCTTCAGCCTCCTAAGTAGCTGGGACGACAGGCACGTGTCATCACACTGGGCTAATTTTTCTATTTTTTGTAGAGATGGGGTCTCACTACGTTGATCAGGCTGGTCTTAAACTCCTGGGCTCAAGTGATTCTCCCATCTTGGCCTCCCAAAATGCTGAGATTACAGGCACAAGCCATAGTGCCCAGCCCGCCTAAATCCATTAATTCATTCAGGTTGCCAAACGGTAATATTCTATCATTTCTTTTTAATTTTGCATCTGGAGCACACTTATGAAGAGTGCTTTCCCTCATCTACTATTTGCTTTGCCAGTGAACCACTATATGAGAGGCAGGAATAAATGCTTGATTCTTTTTCCATTATCTGCCAGTTTGCAAAATAATACATTGGTGTACTACAATCCTCCAAAAAGGATCAATTATATCTTATTTTTTAGCATCATTTATAAACTCACGGATGAAACATATTTGATGAATCTCAGTATATTATAGTTATTATTCTTATAGATGATTAAATTGTCCCATCTTTGGCAAATGAAAAAAACAATGCAAGCTGGTTTTTTATTCAATTGTAGTAGTCTGTGACAATTATCTGTTATGACAAGATGTTCCAGACTCTTCTTATTTTTTTTCCCCCAGACCTGGAGTCAGTGATTTTACCAAGAAGCTATAGTTTTCTTAAGAAACATTTTTTTTTCAAACCACAATGTGAGCATTCATTGTGGATTGGTCACTGTTTCTAGACGATTTCAGTTATAAAGAGCTGGGGGGAAATGCTTCTAACAAAAAAAAAGTATCCTGACTTCATACTGATATTTCCAATTCAAATTCAGGACTACAAGGTTTTTACTTAATCTTTTCTGTCTTGCATCTACACATAATTTTTCCCAAGCTGAGAGTTATTCTCAAGGACACCAGCTATGAACGGATTAAAAGTATATCACTTCATTACTCATCTGTGTTGTTCTAAGAAAGGCATCTTAAGGAATTCCAAGATTCTATGTTTAGACAGAGACAGACAAGTCTGCAAAGAAGACCGGAAAGGCACCCATATAGAAGAAAGAAAACTATGAGAGTACAATGACACGGAAACCAAAGCAAGAAAATATAAGAAAAATGAAATAATTAAATATTAAATGCTACTCAAGAGTTAGGCAAGTACTGAAAAAATTCAACAGGGTTTAGCAAAATGAAAGTCACTGATAATCTCAGGCTGCAAACAGATAAAAGTAGGTTCAGGAGTAAAAAGGAGGTAATAAAATAAAATGAAATTCGTAAAAGTAGCTGTGAAGGGGAAAAAGATAATGTAATAATTGGAGACAGAATATGAGAATTTTGGAAGTCTTTTAAAATAAGAAAGGGTTGATCTTGATTACATCCTTGTGAAAACAATTTAGTTGAGACAGAGTCTGCATATACTAGAACAAGAATGTAAGATTCCTGAGAAGATGGTGGGAAAGAACAGAATGCAAAGCACATGATAATATATTAACCTGAAGTATGTCTATAATTCCTCATTGTAACGTTTATTGAGTATCCACAGTGTGATAGATACTAAGAGTATGGAGATAAAAAATGAAGTCCTTAACTTCAGAGAACTCATGGTCTAGAGGGGAAATCAGACAAGCAAATAATGATAATAATGTAGTATGATCGATGCTGTGAACACAGAATCATATTGCAGCCAGAAAAGGGCCTGGGATTAAAGAATCTGTCCACAAAGTACATGAACAGAAACTTCTCAAAAGAAGACACACATGCAGCCAACAAGCATATGAAAAAAAGCTCAACATCACTGATCATGAGAGAAATGCAATTCAAAACCACAATAAGATACCATCTCACACCAGTCAGAATGGTTATTACCAAAAAGTTAAAAAATAACAACAGATGCTGGTGAGGTTGTGGAGAAAAGGGAACACTCATACACTGTTGTTGGGAGTCTAAGTTAGTTTAACCATTGTAGAAAGCAGTATGGTGATTCCTCAAAGAGCAAAACTCCCATTCGACCCAGCAATCCCATTACTGTGTATATACCCAGAGGAATATAAATCAGGCTACCATAAAGACAGATGCACATGAACGTTCACTGCAGCACCATTCACAATAGCAAAGACATGGAATCAACCTAAATGCCCATCAATGACGGACTGGATAAAGAAATAAAGTAAATGTGGTACATGTACACAGGGAATACCATGCAGCCATAAAAAACAACAAGATCATGTCTTGCAAAAACATGGATGGAGCCGGGGGCCATTATCCTTAGCAAACTAATGCAGGAAGAGAAAACCAAATACCGCATGTTCTCACTTGTAAGTTGGAACCAAATGATAAGAACTTACAAACACAAAGAAGAAAACAACAGACACAGGGGTCTACTTGAGAAGGGAGGGTGGGGGAGGGAGAGGAGCAGAAAAGGTAACTATTGGGTACTGGGTTTAATACTTGAGTGATGAAATAATCCATACAACTAATCCCTATAACACGAGTTTACCTAATAAACCTTCACATGTGTCCCCAAACCTAAAAGTTTTTAAAAAAATTAATCTACATTAAAAAATAAAAAATAATAAAAGAAAAAAACTCAAAAAAATCTGCTCACAAATGTCAATGAGAGATTTTCAAATTAAACAGACATGCAAAACATACAGAAAAACAAACATGCCATGCATGCTTCCCTCTGCCACCACTCCCACTCCTAAATCTCCACATTTGGATTACTACTATCTTTGCTTTGTGGGCATGGACATGACTTGCTACTTCCCATCTTTCAAATATAGGAAAGCCTCACCTTTCCCCTTTCCCCATCACACCACTTTGTTACTTCATTCAGAACTCTTATAGAATCTATAATTATCTTGTTCATTTATGTATTACTTCTTATTTTTATTTCTCCTCTAATACAACCAAAACATGAGGGCAGGGACCTTATTATCTGTATAACTGCTCTATTACCAGTCCCTTAAATAGTGCCTCATATTTAATGAATAAATAAATGAATAAATAGTACAGACAGCATTAAAAAATTTAGTTACTTAACACTTCTAGGAGTTTAGATTCCAGGTTAAATAGAAATTGACTGAACACTATCGATAAACTATGTTTGATTTTCAACATAAGCAATATAATTTTAAACTCGTCTCTGAAGGTGAAAGGCATGCAATTTTGAATTTTGAATCCAAATTCTTTTCCATTTGACTACTGACTCCATTAATAAATTCCCAAGTAAATCTAGTAGGTCTTTACTTTGCATTTAAAATTCTCCTTAAAGAAATTTCAAATCAACAACAAGGTAAATTAATGAAAAACGTTCAGGTAGTTGCCTACTTAGCAGGAAAAAGATGAATTCATATTTCAATCTCATCAGAATAAATTATAGATTAATCAAAGGCTAAAATAATAAAAATGAAACAACAAAAATACTAGAAGAGCTTTAAAGAGACCAGATTTTACAGGTGAGAAAGGCATTTCTTAGCCTAAGCCAGAACATTTATAAGATATAAATTTTAAAGCATCCATTAATACACAGCAAGTGATACCATAAACACAGGTAGAAGAAAATGACAAACTGAAAAAAACTATTGTTTGTTACATATATAACAAAGAATTAGTATCTACAATATGTAAATAATTCCTAAAATTAGTCAGAAAGAGACAAACTTAAAAAGAGGGTAACAAGGAAAGGAGCAAATTATATACCTACCCAGATAATTTGCAAAGAGGGCAATAGAGATGGCCAGCAAAACAAACTAGATATATACTTGTCTGTTAGATTTATCAACATTTTTTGCCTTTTTCATTAAAAGCATTTGTAAAGGATATAGGAAAAGAGGAACTCTCATATACTCCTGGCGAGATGTACATTGGTACAACCCTTCTGAAGGACAATCTGACAAAAGCAATCATAAGTTAAAAGTCAACGTCTATGAATGTATATGAAAATATTTATATACATACACCACCACCATAAAAGCATTTTCTATACATACTGTTTATAATTAGAAAATTGGAAACAAATGATTAAAAGGGGGCTGATTAAATTAAGGTTCATGTATGTAACAGAGGAGTATGCAGCTATTAAAAAGGATGTGGTAACTCTATAGACATTCATAGGAAAATAAATTTTAAAATACTAAGATCCTGAATAATATATATGTCATGAGCTATTATATATAACAAGATCCCATTTGTGTTATAAAAAATTATGGTTAGTCATTCAAAGGGTCTGGTATGATAGATCCAAAAAGTAAAGAGAGTCAAGATTTTTCTTTTTTATAGGTTTTTGAAATACCTGAGTTTTCACAAGAAGTCCTTTGCGCATTAAAAATCTTAGCCGGGCACAGTGGCTCATGCTTGTAATCCCAGCACTCTGGGAGGCCAAGGCGGGTGAATCACCTGAGGTCAGAAGTTCGAGACCAGCCTGGCCAACATGCTGAAACCCTGTCTCTACTAAAAATACAAAAATTAGCCCGGCGCGGTTGGGGGCACCTGTAATTCCAGCTATTTGGGAGGCTGAGACAGGAGAATCGCTTGAACCCAGGACGGGGAGGTTGCAGTGAGCCGAGATTATGTCACTGCACTCCAGCCTGGGCAACAAAGAGCAAAATTCCGTCTCATAAATAAACAAACAAACAAATAAAAATCTTTACATGTCCAAAGATATGGCTGTTCAATTAAAAAATATATATGTACAAAACTTAACGTGTTAATAGTGAACATACAAAACAGTAAAATAGATAAAATTATTCCTTCAAAGGTCACTTAACTTCTGGATCTACACTGTCCAAAAAGATGGTCTAATGAGACAACTGAACACTTGATAGGTCAGTGGTTCTAATTGGGGGATATGTTATCAGTATAAAACATACAATAGGATCTTCCTATGCAACATTAATTCAAAAACAAATTATCATAGTTAAAAAGGAAGAAATTAAAGAAATACTATGTAAAAAAGAGCCAAAATATCTTGTATTTTATTTGAAAGTCATATCTCCATAAGATTACACAACCTGGTGTAGGATAAAGGACTTTGCTCTGATTGGAATTTAACAATTTAGGCTCTTAAATGTCCTAAAATTCTCTACAGCTAAGAAATTTTTATACTGGTTCCTAGGAATTAGGAATCCTTAAATCAGGGCCTACATTTGCTTACAAGTTTGTTATTTTCCTTGGCATAAAATTTTTTAGTTTTTACATTGCTTGTTATATTTGATCAGGGTCCTATTTAAATAGGCACAAGTTCAAGCAAAGATCAGATTCTGCTTTTAGCAATGTGTACTCAGACAGGAAGTATTAAAAGGCAGGCAGAAAATCCTTTATAAAATTACTACTTTCAATGTATTTTCCCATGTTGAAATGCTTCTGCAGTTTATAATTAGGCAAATTACTTACTTTAATTATAATCAATAATGTCGTTCATATTACTCTAAGAAAAGAATTATACAGATATTTACACCAGGAGACAATATACTAGAAACCAAGACTAAGTGACCATTACCTCTACTCTGTCAGTGTTATTTGTGAGAAATTCACAAATTGAGCAAAAAGTGTTAGTATCCTAGTACAGTATAAATATAGAAGGAAACACTTTCATAAAGTCTCTCTGAGCACTTGGTACTAGTGCTCAGTTACTTCCATGCACTAAAAAAGGGGCTACTCTTCTTCCACAGAGAAGAGAAATTCCCTGCTCTAAAAAGAACGTAGTATAGGCCGGGCGCCGGGCGCAGTGGCTCAAGCCTGTAATCCCAGCACTTTGGGAGGCCAAGACGGGCGGATCTCGAGGTCAGGAGATTGAAACCATCCTGGCTAACACTCTACTAAAAAATACAAAAAACTAGCCAGGCGAGGTGGTGGGCGCCTGTAGTCCCAGCTACTGAGGAGGCTGAGGCAGGAGAATGGCGTAAACCCGGGAGGCGGAGCTTGCAGTGAGCTGAGATCTGGCCACTGCACCCCAGCCTGGGCGACAGAGCAAGACTCCGTCTCAAAAAACAAAACAAAACAAAACAAAACAAAAAAAAGAATGTAGTATATCAAAAGGAGGTAACCACTACTACATATACATTCTGCACTTGGAAAATCCCTATATGTTGATTTTATCATTCTCTTAGTCATTCAATAAACATTGCTTCTACAATGTGTAAGGCATTACTGTACTAAAGCATTATAAGGAATATAAATCAAAAACACATACAAATCTTGCCAATAAACGGCTTATAGTATAATAGGGGAGAGAAGTTGGCCCATCTATCTTCTCCTTCAACTAGCAAGTAGATGAAATATAAGGGTCAATAGTTGTAAGCCATAAAAGCTGACAGCTTAGTTAAGAGAAGTTTTGAAATATGTATTTCATGGCCAAATAATTACAACTGTAACTTTTCTATTTAAAGAAGGAGAAAATTTGAATTTCTTCTCTAGCTCAACATACACTTTTATAATTCCATAACATGAACCAGAGTAAAGGGTAAGATGGAAATGAAGAATATTTTCTTACCCTTTTGTGGTTCCATATTGGACACTTAAAAATCATACACAACCTAATCAAAAGACATAATTCATTAAAAAGGTACAAGAGACCAAAACTAAAAAAATCTAGACTATAACAAAATTTCCCAATTTACATTATCTTAATATGCAATTAATTTTCACCAGTAAAATACTATACTATGGGTACAAATGCATTGATTAGTTCTAATTACAAAAATGGCTAATATATAATATTATGTAGTGTTTATGACACACCAGGTAATGTTCTAAGTGCTTTGAAAATATAAACTTTTAATCTTTATACAACCCTATAAAATAGGTGTCATTCTCACTGGACAGATGAGAAAACAGGGGTTCAGAAATGTGAAGTAATTTGACCAAAGGTCACAAAGCTGAAGAATATCAAATCCAGGATTCTGATTCAGGCAGTCTTGTTCCAGAATCATGCTCTTAACCACTATGGAATACTACCTGTATTATAGTATTACATATACTGTACTATAACTATTACACCCAAAACCCTTAATACTACCTGTACTATAACTATTATACCCAAAATCCTGAGTCATCAAAAAGAAGAGTCTCTATTTTATACAATGAAGAGGCATTTCTAAGAATAGAAATTTAGGGACGAGCACAGTGGCTTACTCCTGTAATATCAGCACTTTGAGAGGCTGATGTGGGAAGTTCACTTGAAGTCAGGAGTTCGAGGCCAGCTTGGACAACATAGTGAGACCCACTCTCTACAAAATACTTAAAAATTAGCTGGGCGTGTTGGCATGCATCTATAGTCTCAGCTACTGGGGAGGCTGAGGGAGGAGGCTCACTCAAGCCCAGGAATTCGTGGCTATAGTGAGCTATGATCATGCCACTGCACTCCAGCCTGGACAACAGAGCAAGACCCTGTCTCTAAAAAAAAGAAAAGAAAAGAAATTTGGAAATGGTTCATTTTGTAGTAACAATTTATAATTTACACTGAAATTCATTATGATAAAACTTTTCCCTGTGTTAAAAAGATATTAACTTTATGAAAAATTTATTTTAGGTAAGGTTGATTATATATACCCACACACATACACAGGTTAAAAGTTAGTTTCATGTGACATAATAACTAGCATTTTGAGCACTACCTGTTTGCCCAACACTGTTCTAAGTGCTCTACATGTATTATTGTTAAATTATCATAACACTATGAATTATGTACTATAATTACCCCAGCTTTACAGATGAGGAGACTAATCCAAGGGGAAGTTAAGTAACTTGTCCAAGGTCAGACAGCGAGAGCTGGCTTTGGACCCCACTACAGTCTGACTCCAGCACCCATATTCTTAACAATTTCACCATATTAATATGTCAAGATTAAGTAGTTTTAAAGGATACTATTTTCTCACAAAGTTCTTAATATGAACACTTAATAAGAATAATCACTAATATTAGTATTTTTCTTTTTAACACTAAGTTGGAAGCACAGTGGAACATTTATTTTTAGAAATATTATTAATTGGCTGGGCTCACACCTGTAATTGACTGGGCTCATGTCCGTAAATTTTGGGAGGCCAAGGCAAAAGAATCGCTTGAGCCCAATAGTTCCAGACCAGCATAGGCAATACATTAAGACATCGTCTTTAAAAAAACAAAGTTATTAATCTCTTCTTTTTGTTAAATGTATATTATCAAAATTGTTACACTAAGCTCATAAACTTCAGAAAAACTTATGATGGGTAAGCTGCTTGTGACATTGTAAGTATTTAAGATTCAATTCTGTTTGATGCTAGAAGACCACATATCCATTGTTCCTTCAGTAAACACATGGTAAAGAGCCTAGAACAGAGAGACAGAGAACACAGTGGAGAAAGGGGAGTGAAATGTCTTTAATGACACTTACTATATGTGGGATTTTGTGATAATATACAAGGATGATTAAGACATATAAGGTGATGCAAAAAAACCATATTAACAATTATAGTGACAAAAATAAGGAGTATATAATTATACGTTGATTTATACAGAGTACCAAAGGAATACAGCATTGAGAGCTGTACCACTACCCGAGGGAATGGAGAAAGGCTTCAGAGAGAAAGTGTTTTTCCAAAAGAACCGAAGTGCAGTTTGAGAAACGCATACTTAATTAATTCTTTTCCTCAACTTTAATAATAAATTTACTCAACAAAAAAGTTTATTTTTGACTTGTAAATCTCTTAAAATCATAAAAAAGTAAAATCAGCTTTTAAAAACAGGTAGTCACCATATCATTGAATGTGCAGTTTATAACACAGCAAAGTTAAATACAATTTCAAATTACCTATTAAGTTAGTTGCTCATTTCTTTGATTTCATTTAGCATTGATGTAACTCAATGTGGAAGAAGGTTACATTCGTGCAAGTTAACATGGCTTAATGATTAACTATATTCACCTGCCAACCTTACCTTTTCTGTGGCAAATATTGGTATATATAGAGTTAAGAAGTCTAGGTCTGCTTCCAGAAGAACACAGTTCCACGTTGCTTGAAATTGAAAATCAGGATAAAAATGTTCACAATTAAGCTCCTTCTTTTTATTGTTCCTCTAGTTATTTCCTCCAGAATTGACCAAGACAATTCATCATTTGATTCTGTATCTCCAGAGCCAAAATCAAGATTTGCTATGTTAGACGATGTAAAAATTTTAGCCAATGGCCTCCTTCAGTTGGGACATGGTCTTAAAGACTTTGTCCATAAGACTAAGGGCCAAATTAATGACATATTTCAAAAACTCAACATATTTGATCAGTCTTTTTATGATCTATCACTGCAAACCAGTGAAATCAAAGAAGAAGAAAAGGAACTGAGAAGAACTACATATAAACTACAAGTCAAAAATGAAGAGGTAAAGAATATGTCACTTGAACTCAACTCAAAACTTGAAAGCCTCCTAGAAGAAAAAATTCTACTTCAACAAAAAGTGAAATATTTAGAAGAGCAACTAACTAACTTAATTCAAAATCAACCTGAAACTCCAGAACATCCAGAAGTAACTTCACTTAAAGTAAGTAGAAAATAAAGAGGGTTCATGTTTATGTTTTCAATGTGGAACATTAAAAAAAAATATTTCTAAGGCATGCTACTTGAAATACTTTGTTGCATTGTTGGAATACTTTTTTTCCCAAGAAAAATAATCTCCAGAAAATAAAATTTCCCATTATAATTTTGTTAGTTTTTGTTTCCCTAATGTTATATATGAAAACACTGAAACTTTACATTTTATATGAAAATTACAAATTGGTTAAGTAACACAATCTAGAACACTATGTCATTACACTATTGCAAATTACTGAAGGTAAGTAAAAATTTTAAAAAATTTAAAACTATTCTCTAGTGTTTAAAACAGATTAAAGTAATACAGTAAATGGAAAAGATTTATTCCTATTAAAATATGCTGGGCTTTTTCTCTTAATTGAAGTTCAGAAAAACAAATCTTAGAGATAGCACAATTTAAATAAAATGTTAAGAACAAAAATACATGCTATTTGAAAGAAGCATACAAATGGAATGTATGCTTCCATTGGAAGGAATTGGAAGGAATTGCCAATATTCATTTTTCAAATCCATTATTAGTTTAAAAATTTAGATTATGATAGTGTTACAGGAAATTAAAACTCTAATAGAAAAGAAAGAAGAAAGTAACTTATAACCAATCTAATCTCTATATTCAGAGTTTTGTAGAAAAACAAGATAATAGCATCAAAGACCTTCTCCAGACTGTGGAAGAACAATATAAGCAATTAAACCAACAGCATAGTCAAATAAAAGAAATAGAAAATCAGGTAAGTCAATATTTTAATGGTATGTCCCATCTTTCACACAGGTTTGTAAAAACATTGAATCCTAAAATTATTTACAAGCTTTAACTGGATCATGAGTAAAATTATCACATCAGCCTAACTGTTAAAATTGCAGGATCTGAAGCTAATAAACTACCTGCATTTAAACCATGGCTCCAAAACTTTGTGTGACCTTGAATAAATTACTTCACCTTTTTGTCTCTCAGTTTCCTCACATATACTACAAAGATAGTAAGAGAACTTATAGGATTATTGTAAGAAAATAATTAATTCATAGCAGCCAATGTCATCCTATTAAAATTCAAATTAGATCATGTTTCTCCTTGCTCAAAACCACACAATAGCTTTCCATCTCACTCATATTGGCTCTTTAGACCAAGATTACCCGACCCTTCATCATCTCACTGACTTCACCTCCTCTACTCTAGTCATTTTGATCGCTTTACCGGTATTCAAACACATCAAACATGCTGCCACCTCGAAGCCTTTGCCCTTGTTGTTTCCTCTATCCGGAATGCTCTTTTGCCCTGGTATCTACATGGCCCACTCTTTGATCTCCCTTAGGGTCGTTATCAAACATAAAGTTCTCAATGAAGATTTCCAAGGTCACTTAACCAAAAATTACAACTGCCTGGTCCCATCCCTGAAAACTTCTACTTCCTTAACTACTTTTCTCCTGCACACTCACCTTTATTTAACATAAATTTTAGTTATTTATCTTTTCTATTCCTGCACTAAAATGTAAGCTCTGTGAATACAGGGTTTTCTTTCCATTATCTTCATATTTTCCATTATTTGTATATACTCCAGAATATAGAATACTGTATGGCACATACTAGGCATTTCTGTTGAATTAATAAATGTAATGTTACATTCACACAGAGTGTGTGCTATAATTATTATTACTTGGATTACTAGAAATAGTGTGCCTCATAATTAAAGGTCAACATTCAACAATGTAATTAATCTACAATGTAAACAACTGGTGAAGTGAGGGGGGAAGCACTTGTTTAGAATAAAGCTATGTCAGAATCTAAGTATTCTAATATACAGTAAATAGTTAAAAAATATTAATAATACTCTTAAACAGTCATTCAAGAGGATTCAGAAAAAATAATATAAACTCAGAGAAACTGGTAAACAAAATCATTTTCAAGAGATATAAAACAAATATTATTACCAATTTCCACTAAACAAACATAATTTTAGTAGTGCTGCTAAAAGGATTTTTACCAACTACTTTTGGTTTCCATACTTTCCTTCTTATGATGCTATTTTTCTAAATTCTTTTCAATTATATCTTTTACTATGATTAAATGAACCTGCTCCCCAAAGCAATATGTTACTACAGTAATATATATTCTGTCTAAAAATAAAAATGTGTGAAGAAACCAAAACAATGAATTTCTGAGTTGGAAGAAGAGTTAGATCATTTGATTTAACTTTCTCATATTTAAATTAAAAAAAAAAACTCTAAAAATTTGAGTAATGTTAAAATCACATAGTTACTTAGTAGAAAAGAGTAATATCCAGCAAGTAAACTTTACAATAGATCCTTTTAAATAAGGTCCTAGGAAATGTCATTTATGCCAGGATCAAAAAACTAACACTAATAATGCAAGATATTATATATTCTGCTTTTCTTACTGTCAATGAGAAAAACTATCATTCAATAAATTGCAAACCCAACACACTTAAATAAAATGTTATTGCAAAACTAATGATAAACTACTGAATATATGGAAAGTAAGCAAATAAACTTGCCAACCTGCCAACATCTACAGATATGTTTACAGGTCAAAAATTATCAAATTATCAAGAAAGCCAGGTTCAAATTATGTATTATGTCTTTAAAGCAGGTCTGAAGATCAGTAAGACCTAAAACTGAAAATTATTGAACTTAAAATCTGAACAGAATATCAAACATATTCTATTCATATAAAAAAAAATACATTACAACATTCTAAGCAAAGCAGTCTCTACTTTTGGCCTTGTTCTGTTTTCTGACCAATGTCTGCTTTTTTGCCTTGTTTTATTTTTTTAATTTATTAAATAATGTCCCTGATTAAATATTTTGAGAACAGGTAATCTGTACAATCTGAATAACACTGTTTATCTAAATATCAAACACCATAACATTATGAACTGAAAGACAAACTGTACTTCTGACATCCTTACTCAGATCTCCCCTAATTATGTATTCAGTATCATTTTAAAAAACAGATTTATATTCTTTTATCAGCTCAGAATGACTAATATTCAAGAACCCACAGAAATTTCTCTATCTTCCAAGCCAAGAGCACCAAGAACTACTCCCTTTCTTCAGCTGAATGAAATAAGAAATGTAAAACATGATGGTAAGACACTTTGGTGGGTTTCCTTCTTGAAGCTATTATCAAATTCCCTATTCTTAGGACTTGTTCTAGACTAAAAGATTAAGAGATAGCCATCAAATACAATGGATCATCCTAAATTGGATCCTGGGGTTCTTTTTATACCCTATAAAAGATATACCTAAGACAATCACAGAAATATAAATATGGACTTGATTATTAGATAATATAGAAGGTTTATTAATTTTCTTAGACGTGATCATGGTATTGCAATTTTAAAGGAGAACAACCTCCTGTTTAAGAGATACATGCTGAAATATTTAAGGAGTTAAAGGTCACTGGACTCCTGGCTGGGTGATAGAACAAGACTCTGTCTCTAAAAAAATAATTTTTTAAAAGAAAATAGTTTGGTAAGAATGATTCTTACATTCTTAAATAACATGCCATCTAAGAAAAATGCTTTAACATAAACATTACTGAAAAAAATGCTACATTTGCCACAATTTCATAAAATGTCAAGTGAAATCTCAAGCTCCAAAGATATTATTCCTATTACTAAATCTGATATAATAACATTTTATTGATTCTAGGCATTCCTGCTGATTGTACCACCATTTACAATAGAGGTGAACATATAAGTGGCATGTATGCCATCAGACCCAGCAACTCTCAAGTTTTTCATGTCTACTGTGATGTTGTATCAGGTAAAACCTGTCTAAGGAGAATAGACAGTAGTTAGTTCAAGTTACTCAGTATGTATTAGGAAGATTAACCTGGTTATAATTGTTTTATACATATATATATATGAAATATATGTAACGTGAGTATTAGTATAAATCTAATACTTTTATCTTGCTTATTTATGTATTTACTCAATATTCTCCTTTTCCTCTAAAATAATCTGAAGTGACTATTATCAATAAGTTTACTATGCCAAAATTCATTAACTGCCCTTCACTTAACTTTTTGGGACCATAATAAATAATAAAATGTATTGCCATAACATTAATAAACTACCTTACAAAGCTACCAACTAAAATCAAGCAAACAAACAAAAAAGTGTTATTTACATCTGTCAATATCAATCTACTAAAAATACATTATTTCATTCATTATATTCAGGTAGTCCATGGACATTAATTCAACATCGAATAGATGGATCACAAAACTTCAATGAAACGTGGGAGAACTACAAATATGGTTTCGGGAGGCTTGATGGTAAGGTGACTACATTCAATCATTCATTCATTTGCTAATCTACAAATATTTACTGAGAACCTATTGTGGACTGGGCATTAGGAAAAGTAGTAATGAAGAAGCAGCAGTCTCAGCCTTCATATAATTTATTATCAAACAATTACACATTTGTTAGTAAATTATATTTATTACAACTGTTATAATTTGAATTATATTTATCACTGTTACATGTCTGTTCTTAAATATACTTATCACAATTTAATTTGATGGCTTACAATGATCATAACTATAATTATTAAAGACAATTCTGATTAAATGTTATATAAGTAGTAACTGTTACAAATAAGCTGTGAAAAGAACCACTCCTAGCATTAGTCACTCTATTCTCTCATTAACGTTTTACATATCAATTAATTGGAAGTTAAAAGGACCAAGAAACTCAGACATACGTATAAATTTTAAAATTTCAATTATTTAAATGTAATATATAGAATGTGTGGCTTATAATGAATTAGTTAACTCAATGCAAATTATTCTGATTACAAAATAATGTTAAATAAGCAAGATAAAATAACAGATGTTTAAAATCCAAAAAGCACATACAAAAATCCATGAATGATGTCTAAGTACTCACTTATAAAGTAGAAGACATTCATTATTATATCAAATTTTTAAATGCTCAGTACTATTTGCCCATTTAAAAATTTTGTATTCAAATTACCCGTTAAAGCCCTACCTAGATGGTATACTCCGTGATATGTTTTGTAGCTCCAAATCTTCTAATAGTGAGTGTAACCCCAAAATAAAAGGCTGACAGGTAAGTTGAGAATACTCACTTAATTCTGGTAAGAAACTAACCCATTTGTACTTGTATTTACCAGCAATCCTTAAAATGAAGCTTCCTACTAACTCAATAGCAATAAGACAACAGTGACTGTTTAATGAAAACAGTAATTTATTAAGCATTTTACTAAATACTTTAATAAAAAGGATTGTGATAAAAAATCTATTTATATTTGTTATTTATGTTTTTAATTCCAAATAAAAATAATTTTTAAAATTATAGAAAAAAGTTATTAAGAACCATGCTTTTTCATTTAAAATGATTTTTAAAATTTATTCCTGTCTTTTTCTACAAAGAAAACATATATTAAGCAAATACCAAAGGCCAGGTTTAGACTTATTATTACTCAAGTCTCTGGGAATACTTAACAAAAATCTCTTGACTGTATATGGATGTTAATAAATACCTGATAGTAAAGTTTATCCATATAAAGACTTACAAGAAAATATTCCTCTACCAATGACGAGACTTTAAAGTATCTATAATAATGTAACATATTTCACTGGTTAAATATGTCTTGTAATATGCATTATAGAAAGGATAATCAGACTTTCAGTTCTATTAATATTTTTAACATTATTGTGCATATAGATATCTTCAATAAAATTGTTTTAAAAGGTATTATTTTAAGATACTCTAAAATGATCAAGGGATTCAAGACTAAACAACTCAATTAGTTGCACCAATAAAAAACACTTAAAAAAACAGTGTCCAACCTGTAGTTAATAATTCACAGATTTTTAAAACTTTTCTTTTCAGGAGAATTCTGGTTGGGCCTAGAGAAGATATACTCCATAGTGAAGCAATCTAATTACGTTTTACGAATTGAGTTGGAAGACTGGAAAGACAACAAACATTATATTGAATATTCTTTTTACTTGGGAAATCACGAAACCAACTATACGCTACATGTAGTTAAGATTACTGGCAATGTCCCCAATGCAATCCCGGAAAACAAAGATTTGGTGTTTTCTACTTGGGATCACAAAGCAAAAGGACACTTCAGCTGTCCAGAGAGTTATTCAGGTATCTTTTTCTGATAACAATACTTTATTTTCATATCTTCAAAGTATCTGCCCACATTATTAGCTATTATCTGCAATGACAACTTTTAAAAATCCGAATCCCAAATAAGCGTTTTCTTTCTAGATGAAAACCTCTTAACTATAATGAAAGTGTTCATTCTAGTTCAACCAGGTATTTTACCTCTAATCTTCCTCAGATTTTCTATTTTTGGTGGTTTACAGATTATTTATGGAGATTATTTAAAACTGGGACTTATACAGATTATTTAAAACTGGGATACATGCATCTAAAACACTATAATATTTATTAAAAAGGAAGATAAACTCATGGGGAAATACAGTAACAGTAACTACATACGAGTCTGTACCCACTAAACTGCGTATCTATCTCCTTTAGGAGGCTGGTGGTGGCATGATGAGTGTGGAGAAAACAACCTAAATGGTAAATATAACAAACCAAGAACAAAATCTAAGCCAGAGCGGAGAAGAGGATTATCCTGGAAGTCTCAAAATGGAAGGTTATACTCTATAAAATCAACCAAAATGTTGATCCATCCAACAGATTCAGAAAGCTTTGAATGAAGTGAGGCAAATTTAAAAGGCAATAAATTAAACATTAAACTCATTCCAAGTTAATGTGGTTTAATAATCTGGTATTAAATCCTTAAGAGAAGGCTTGAGAAATAGATTTTTTTATCTTAAAGTCACTGTCAATTTAAGATTAAACATACAATCACATAACCTTAAAGAATACCATTTACATTTCTCAATCAAAATTCTTACAACACTATTTGTTTTATATTTTGTGATGTGGGAATCAATTTTAGATGGTCGCAATCTAAATTATAATCAATAGGTGAACTTATTAAATAACTTTTCTAAATAAAAAACTTAGAGACTAATTTTAAAAGTCATCATATGAGCTAATATCACAATTTTCCCAGTTTAAAAAACTAGTTTTCTTGTTAAAACTCTAAACTTGACTAAATAAAGAGGACTGATAATTATACAGTTCTTAAATTTGTTGTAATATTAATTTCAAAACTAAAAATTGTCAGCACAGAGTATGTGTAAAAATCTGTAATATAAATTTTTAAACTGATGCCTCATTTTGCTACAAAATAATCTGGAGTAAATTTTTGATAGGATTTATTTATGAAACCTAATGAAGCAGGATTAAATACTGTATTAAAATAGGTTCGCTGTCTTTTAAACAAATGGAGATGATGATTACTAAGTCACATTGACTTTAATATGAGGTATCACTATACCTTAACATATTTGTTAAAACGTATATGTATACATTTTGTGTATTTTAATACTTAATACTATGAAAACAAGTAATTGTAAACGTATCTTGTCAGATTACAATAGGAATGAACATATTGGTGACATCGAGTTAAAGTTTATATTTCCCCTAAATATGCTGCGATTCCAATATATTCATGTAGGTTTTCAAGCAGAAATAAACCTTGTAACAAGTTACTGACTAATCAGCCTGACAAGTATGTATATATGTTTAAAATTCAATAAAGACCCAGTCTTCTAAATTATAAAAATTTAAATTAGTCTTGCACAAATTAAATTATTCATCACAAAAGATGTATTGTTATTTTTAAGTCATTTAAACCCTAAATCCCTAAAGATTAGATACAAATTTTTTTTGCCAGAGTATAAATTGTCAGAATTTATTTTTAAATATATTTTTTAAAACTACCAGTAAGAAATTTTAAATTAAACCCATTTGTTAAAGGATATAGTGCCCAAGTTATACGGTGACCTACCTTTGTCAATATTTAGCGTTATGTATTTCAAATTATCCAATATACATGTCATATATATTTTTATGTTGCATATATAAAAGATATACACGATTTATGTAAATCCTATGTAAATATTTTGTTCCAGAAAAGTACAAAATAATAAAGGTAAAAATAATCCATAATTTTCAGGACCACAGACTAAGCTGTCGAAATTAACATTGTTTTTTTAGGGCCAGAATACCAAAATAGCTCCTCTCTTCCCCAAAAATTGGACAATTTCAAATGCAAAATAATTCATTATTTAATATATGAGTTGCTTCCACTATTTGGTTTCCTTTAAAAAAAAAAAAAAAACACTCTCATAGGACATGTTTCATTTTGTTCCTTTTAGGAGTAGTAAATTAGATTTTTTCCCCATACAAAGCTTTCTTTTACCAGAAAGATACTTCTGGCAGAAGAGGAGAAAGGAGCTCTTTTCTTTATGGTTCACACGACTGTCTCCTGTCCTCACTACTTTGCTTAAAGTGCTCAAATTCCACCACTAACTCACAGTTGTCTAATCTAAGCAAAGTCTAATCCCCTTTGATCTCTGAGTCTACCTTCCCTTTCATCTCTCTACTACTTACTAATGTGAATATCTTTTTTTCAAACTTGACCTTCATTTTGCTTTCACAATACTATACTCTCCATGGATTTTCCCTTACTTGAATCCATCTTTATAACCCTATTCCTTTCTCATATTTAGTACTGTGGGCCAATAGACAACCTTTAATCATCTTTTCTACACTGACTCTCAGACATTCTATCTGCTCTCACGGACTCATCTATGTACCATGAATAAAGTTCCAAAATTTACGTATTCATCCTAAGTCTCTTTCCAGTTCCCCTTCTTACATTGCCTATCTGCCATTTCTCCCTTTAATAACCTATACGTCACTCAAATTCAACATATGAAAAATAACAGGCCGGGCACGGTGGCTCATGACTGTAATCCCAGCACTTTGGGAGGCCGAGGCGGGTGGATCACCTGAGGTCAGGAGTTTCAGACCAGCCTGACCAACAGGGTGAAACCCCGTCTCTACTTAAAATACAAAAATTAGCCAGGTGTGGTGGCATGTGCCTATAGTCCCAGTTACTCAAGAGGCTGAGACAGGAGAATTGCTTGAACCCAGGAGGCGGAGGTTGCAGTGAGCTGAGATCACACCACTGCACTCCATCCTGGGTGACAGAACAAGACTGACTCAAAAAAATAAATAATTCACCAGCCCCTGACTGCTACTGCTATCTCTTTCTACCCACCTTTCCCTCCTTTCGACTCTGTCACACCATCTTTCTCACTTCTTTATATCCATTAATATGACCAGCATGTTCCCAGTCACAGAAGCCTGAAACCTGGAAGACATCTCTAGCTTTTCACTCAACTTCGTAAACTACTTCTTTTGTATAAGCCACCAAGTTCAATACAATCTTCTCTTGAAACATCTCTTAATCTTATAAGCTTTCTTCCCCAAAGTCTGTCTTTAACTTGAGTGCTAGATTATATTAGTCTCCTCTTTCCTCCTAATTTTATGTCCCTCTCCCTGTCAATCTTCTGAAAAGAAATTTGTAATGGCTGCATACTGCTTGGACCTGTGTCTTTCAAGCTCATCTACTGAAGAAGTATAAGAGGCAGAGGATAATGAAAACAAATCCTTTTAGGTTCTAGAGTTACAGGATAAAATAACTTACTATATGCACAAATTTCTTTCAGAATCTTATTGGATCTTAGCTTAAATCTTAGAATTTTACTTTAAAATTGCATGTGAATTGTGTTTTATACTTTATAAATCTATCTTCATGTCTGCAGTGGCTCACCTGTAATCCTAGTACTTTGGGAGGCTGGGGCGGGAATACTGCTTGAACCCAGGAGTCCCAAGATCAGCCTGTGCAACGTGGAAAAACTCCACCTCTACAAAAAATACAAAAATGAGCTGGGTGCGGTGGCAGGTGCCTGTAATCCCAACTACTTGGGAGGCTGAGGCAGGAGAATCGCTGGAGCCCGGGAAGTCGAGCCTGTAGTGAACCATGATCATAACACTGCATTCTAGCCTTGGTAACACAGTGAGACTCTGTCTCAAAAAAAATCTTCATATAAAAATATTTATTTTCCCCCAAGTATTCTAAAAAGTGATGCTCCTAGAAGATGTGTCATGTTTATCCTGAGGACTTGCACGTCCCATATAGTTCTGCCCTCACAAGAATGCACATGCCAATTAGAAGAGTATAGGCCTTCGGAACAAAATCCAAAATCCTTCCAGGTATTCAAGAGTCTCTATCACCTGGCCCCAAATTGCCTCTTTAGCCATTTTTTTCCACAACACAAACCTTCTGTTCTAATCAAAATTACTTTTAAACATTTCCTCCACACCTTCTTAATGTATTCCATTTGTCTAGAATGTTTCCCCACACATTTCTGATTGGCTAGATTGTGCCGTATTTTAAGGTGCAGATATCTCAATTCTTCCACAAATATTCTAGTAAATGGCAGCTCATTCCTCTGAAACCATACAGAATTATCATCCATACCGCTCAAATGGCACTTACTGAGAAAATACAGAGAAGTAAATATGGCAAATTATCATAATAAAAATTCTGAAAAATAGTACTAAAAGCTCCAAAAGCATCAAAGATAGTTGTTTCACTTGATTTTAGTGAATTACTGAAAAACTCCTATATTAAGAGTTTATTTTGAACCAGTATGAATTTTACTGAAACCAATTACACATGTGTCTCATTATGGGGTAACCTAGTGTAGTGTAATCTATTTACATACACTGTGTCATCCTGGAATCACCATATTTTCATGCTTGTATCTTTACTTCCTAATAGCATAACTCATAAACATCAATTAACTCATTCATTAATTTTAGAAATGGTATTCATTAACCAATATTTATTGAGCATCTACTATTTGCCTCCTTTAAAAAATGTATTCCAAATTTGTACTCATATATACTCTACCTTCTGTTCTAAGATAATCAAATTTCCTCGTGATTTTTTCCCCATCACTAATAGCCATAAACACTGCATTTATGTATGTACTACTGAGTGATTATCCAACACAGCTGTTTTAAAAATGAAAAGAAAGTGACCAAACAATTGGCCCTTTTATCAAAGTCCAAAGTATCCTCATGGCAAATCAACTAGGGTAAAATTACTTAACTGGTGCACAGTTCAAGGTCATGAAAGTAGCACTAACAATCCCCTACTACAACCCTTAATAAAATGAGGTTTTAATAACATTTTAGGAAATATAAAATAAACTTAAGGATTCTATCTAAAACATAAAAGCTGTTTTTTCTAAATTCATGTTTAGTCCTAAGAAAAGTCATACATCTAATAAAATGATTGGGTATGTAATTTGAAAGAGCAATAAATTACAACCTTGAAGATGTAAGGTTGTAGCTATTTATCTTCAAATACGCAGCCAAACCTCAGTTTCCTCACCCAATAGATGGGAATAATAATCCTGTCACATCTATTAATACTTCATGGGGTTGTAATCATCAAGCCAGACACTGTATTTGAATAGCTTCATGAACTATAAAGTTCTAAACAAATGTATACACTTTTTAAAAACAGGATCTTCCATATCATTGTTCACATTCCTTTAGTAAATAATCCCTACAAATGCTTCCTAACTGAACATACTATAATCCTCAGGACAGAAGAACAAAACTGCGCTTCTCACAGTTTGCATCTGTTTCTGGAACTTTACTCCTTCCCTTTGCAATCTAAGATAACACTCCATCACCTTCAGATGCAAGCCCCTAACTAAATTTCTGGGTGGCTATGTTAAAATGTTAAGAAATAGAGCTCTTGACTCAAGAATTTTTTTTTTTTTTTTCGAGATGGAGTCTCGCTCTGTCACCCAGGCTGGAATGCAGTGGCACTGCACAGTGAGCAGAGTGATCTCAGCTCACCGCAGCCTCCGTCTCCTGGGTTCAAGTGATTCTCCTGCCTCAGCCTCCTGAGTAGCTGGGATTACAGGTGTGCACCACCATGCCCGGCTAATTTTTGTATTTTTAGTAGCAATGGGGTTTCACCATGTTGATCAGGCTGGTCTCGAACTCCTGACCTTGTGATCCGCCTTCCTCGGTCTCCCAAAGTGCTGGGATTACAGGCGTGAGCCCCCACACCTGGCCGACTCAATTTTTATAGTTAAAATAAACTAGGACCAATTAGATAGAATAAAAGTCAGAGTGGTATAACAAGGACAAAACCAAAATAGCAGAGTATGTGGCAGTAGCTTGAGCCATCTACAAACTCTTAAAAAAAAACCAAAAACCAATACTTTCTAAAGCAGATGACCATACACTTGAATAGAAAAGTTCCTGAATTTTCAGTAACGTTCAGCTGAAATTTATACTTCCTTAAATTATGAATGTAGTAAACCAACCACAGCAGTATTAGCAGTATATAAGATTCTGTCATTAATAGAAACATACATTTATTATTATTATACTTTAAGTTCTGGGATACATGTGCAGAACATGCAGTTTTATTACATAGGTATACACCTGCTATGGTGGTTTGCTGCACCCATCAACCTATCATCTACATTAAGTATTTCTCCTAATGCTATCCCTCCCCTAATCCCACCCCGACAGGTCCCACTGTGTGACGTTCCCCTCCCTGTGTACATGTGTTCTCATTGTTCAGCTCCCACTTATGCGAACAGGTCGTGTTTGGTTTTCTGTTCCTGTGTTAATTTGCTGAGAATGATGGTTTCCAGCTTCATCCATGTCCCTGCAAAGGACATGAACTCATCCTTTTTTATGGCTGCATAGTATTCCATAGTGTATATGTGCCATATTTTCTTTATCCAGTCTATCATTGATGGGCATTTGGGTTGGTTCCAAGTCTTTGCTATTGTGAATAGTGCTGCAATAAACATATGTGTGCATGTGTCTTCATAGTAGAATGATTTACAATCCTTTGAGTATATACCCAGTAATGGGATGACTGGGTCAAATGGTATTTCTAGTTCTAGTTCCTTGAGGAATCGCCACACTGTCTTCCACAATGGTTGAACTAATACGAAACATACATATTTTTATATCACTATTACAGACATCTCAAAATATTGCTGATGCTTATTACTATTTAGAAAATACAATAGTTTTTGAACCTGAAGCCCGATCATGTTATTTAATTCATTAATAAACACATATATCACAACTTTAATATTTTGATAATTTTAATTCAATGTAACTGATTTCCTTTGTTATTCTATATATTTTATGCATTTAAAAAACATTTAAACATTACAGATTGAGTATCCCTTATTCAAAATCCTTAAGACCAGAAGTCTTTCAAATTTCATATTTGTTTTGGATTTTGGAATATTTGCATTATACTCACGGTTGAGCCACCTCAAATCTGAAAATCCAAAATGCTTCAATGAGATCTTCTTTGAGTATGATATGGGTACTTGAAATGTTTTGGATTTTGGAGCATTTAAGATTTTGGATTTTCAGATTTGGGATGTTCAATCTATATTCCAAAAAAGGGTATCCCAGGATTTACAAGACAACCACGAGGTACTATGGTACACACAAAAAAATTAGCAGCCCATGTTCAAAGGACCTACTATCATGTAATAACCTAGTTTAAGAAACATGAATTACATTGCTCTCATGTCGTACCATCAATAATACACATATTCTGACTGGCCAAGCTCTTCCTTGAAACAATATTTTAGGAAAAAAAATTTAATCAGTATTTAAGAAGCTTATTCAACTACTCAAGATAAACTAATGATAGTGAAATTCTAAAGAGATCATAAAACATTTCATTTGTTATTGAGGTTAACTTTTAAAAGTCCTTATCTGGACGGGCATGGTGATTCACGCCTGTAATCCCACCACTTTGGTAGGCCGAGGCGGGCAGATCACCTGAGGTCAGGAGTTCAAGACCAGCCTGGCCAACATAGTGAAATCCTGTCTCTACTAAAAATACAAAAAAAAAAAAAATTAGCTGGGTGTGGTGGCTTGCACCTGCAGTCCCAGCTACTTGGGAGGCTGAGGCAGGAAAATCGCTTGAACCTGGGAGGCAGATGTTGCAGTGAGTCAAGATCACGCCACTGTATTCCAGCACAAACACAAAAAAAGTCCTTATCTGTTAGAGATACATACTGAAGGATTTTCAAGTGAAATGATATGATGTCTAGGCTTTGCTTGAAAAATATTACCAACAAAACAAAAGACAGGACAAGCAACAGATAAAACAAAAATGACAATGCAAGTTAATTAACCCGTTCTGTAACGAGAATACATGGACAAAGCAAAGGAACAACACAGACTGGGGCCAGTCAGGGGGTTGGGGGCGAGGGGAGGGGAGGGGAGGGAGAACATCAGGACAAATAGCTAATACATGTGGGGCTTAAAACCTAGATGATGGATTGATAGGTACAGGTACAGCAAACCACCATGGCACATGTATACCCATGTAACAAACCTGCACATTCTGCACTTGTATCCCTGAACTTAAAGTAAAATAAAATTAAAAAAAAATTAATCTGTTCTCTTTACTTTTAGGTGTATTAATTTTAGGTGTAGGTGTGCTAATTTGCTCTCTTTACTTTTGTAATTTTCCATAATAGAAGTTTAAAACTATATTCAGATTAGATCACAGAAAATAGATTTACTAAAATTTATTAAGAGATATATGGGCATATTCCTAACAGACCAAAATCCTTTTGTTTCTCACCCTGATAGTTACCAGGTCTGAACCACTGTATTTATTCTTACATTCTTAGTAACACCATGTTTGCTAGATACAGTCTTTCAAAAATACTAAGTAGAAAAACATACATTCAACAGGTGATTACAACTAAGGCCATTATTGGAAAAGCCGCTAACTCTAACAATCCTGCCAAGAATACCATGTGTTCTGTGGATGTATCTCTTAAAAACTGAATGTCAGTAAAACACATAAGCATTTGCTCAATTAATGTACCTTGATCTATTACAACTCAAATACAACAGTGGTGATCAAGTAACAATTTGGAACACAAGTAACGTTGCATACAATCTATTACCTAACTTTCAGATGATTTCAAATACCCAATAAAAGATTTTTTTCACCATTGAGAAAGATCTTTATTTGGTTTACTTAATGTTAACAATTACACTAGTACTTTTTCTAAAATACTGTGACAGGGTAAGTACTTCCTTGATAAAGCAAGAATTTGATGTAAACCCCACTTGTATGGTGCAGTAAGAAACATGTCATTCATTTTCTGATTGTTAGAAACTACCATATATTTGTGTATCTTCATTTACCCCTATAGAGAATTTGAAAAGATCAGGTCCCTCTTCAGTTAACCCTATGCAAATAAATTTGACCAGCTGTGTGTGGGGGTAGGGAGGCGTGGGGAACGACAGAGTTTGTTATTTAAAGGTGAAAATCTCTAACTTCAGGTATAACTTAAATAACAGATTTAAGTCTTTAAGAAGACTCAATATCTTCAAAAGAACATTTTTAAAAGTATACATAATAAAAGTAAATTAAACTAATATATACTCCTTTAGACAGCTTTCTCTGAATTGTCTGATAATGAACATAAAAATGAGAAGTGAAAGGTGTATAGGAAATGTGTCACTTTCAGAATACAGCTGTCTTTCCTATGATTTCTCAACTCAGTCAAATGCTTCAATGATGTCCATTCATTCCCCCTGTATTCAGACAGTTTATTTTTTCCCTATGAGACCCTTTACAATCCTCTCAAGTTTCTTACTAAAACTAAATACAATATGCAAATATTTTCTTAAAACACACATGAACAATGCTTAAATTCCTAGTTTTTTCAGATATAAATTTGAACCCTCTGGAACTTCAGCTTTGTCATCTATAAAATAAGGATAACCATATTGGTTCTGTGCAGGCTGCTATCAGAGTTAATAAGATAATGGCCATATATAAACTAAAAGGAGCCCTAGTGTCAACTTTATCTTCCTTTTTTAAACATTATTCACTGGGAAAATGTGTACACAAATATTTGTATAGTGACCACTGGTATGTATTATCAGAAATTATGGCTTATCCTAAAACATTCCTGAGAAGGCAAAAAGAATCCAAATGAACTAAAAGATTATCATTACCATGATCCAGCACAACCATTCAGTTAGCAAATATTTATGGAAATGTCTGTAAATTGTTGATGATATTTGTATATTAGCTGTTAGCTGCTGAGGTTGTCATACATCCCTCTTTGTCAATCCAAAACTATTTCTATCTATGCTAGGTTTTCTAGATACGCTAAAGGTTTTTTTAAAAAATAAACTATCAGTTCCTAAACATATAAGCTGTCCATGAGACCAAGTTTTTCTAACAACATCAAATAGAGTAAACAACCTTTAATGATTTGGTTTTAAGGTCCCATGGACATTGATGGTTTAAGTAATAATATAAAGCAGGGCAATATTGACTCTGATAACTTCCCTTTTAAAATAATTCTCTTATCCAATTATATCCCAAATGCCTAGTACCCTCATGCTTTTCAAACCAATCTCTCTCAAGTTGTATAGTGCATGAGTAAATGTAATCTAATCAAGCCAAAAACAATAACAACTTCCATTGAGCATTTAATATGTACTGCATTACTTTGTGTCATGTACTTTACATGTATTTAATCCTCATAGATTTCTAAGATATAGGTACCTTTATTATACCCATGTTAAAGGAAGGAAAAATCATTCCTCAGTTTTAAATACAGTAAGTCCTCACTTAATATCATACATACTGTGACACTGGATAATGTTCTTGGAAACTGTGACTTTAAGAGAAGGACTTTAAGGACCATGTGCAGCAGATTTTTGAATATCATTTTGTTCAGCATTGTTTTGTTGTAACATTGATGAGAAAAAAAATGGTTTTGTCACGTCATTTAGCTTAATATCTTAGTTTCCAAGAACCTATTAACAATTTTAAGTGAGAACTTATCGTAATTCTTAAAAATGAAACATGGTTACAAAAAATTGGTTACAAGAGCCCATCTCCCAATTTTTCATAAGCTACACATATAGTCATACCATTTCAAGTAACACAAAAATTGTTTCTTTATGTAATTTGGAGATCGATTATTTTTAAAAGGGAATAGTCAACTTTATAATCATATTTTTTTAAAGAAACTATTTGGCAAAAAAAGTAACAACAGGAAAAAAGTCAACAAAGTATAGTAATCACAATTCTACTTCTGAATTTTCATGTTGTATCTAATTTTCTCTACTTCGCTGAGGACACTCTTATAGTAGAAAATTATTAATCTCTTTCTTAAACAAAATAATGCATCCTTTTTGCTCCAACAGCTCTCACTGGTACATGCCACTAACAGAGAGCACTAAGACCATTTCCATAAACTAAGAAACTTAGTACCCTTGACATTCTATATCACATTTCATCAATGTCTGTTAACAGATTAAAGCATTTTATATAAGTTCTTTATAAACTGTACATAAGGAGGAATAAGGTTATGTAAGACCCTAATTTGAAATCAATTCATTTTGATGAAAAACATTAAAGCCTAAATCAGTATTCATGTTCAATAAATGTTAAATAGGCGTAACTCTAATGTTTATGATGAGCTTAGCAAGTTCTATTACTCTCTGGAAATAAACTGCTCACTCATGAGAGAAAAATGGTTATTCTATAAACATTTAATGAATCCTTTTTTAAAAGCTTCTTGCCTACAATATTATTTTTACTAATAATGTCTGGAATGAGTATTAACTCTGTAATTAACAGAATGTTTAGATACAGTCCAAACTAAAGGCACTGAGATACATTAAATGATCTCTCAACATCATTCTCAAATTAATATGCTATAATTCATTTTTATACTTGAAAAATTTAACTCCCAGAATAGAAACTAATTATAGTTTTTGGACTATCAGTTAGCCTTACTAATACTAACCACTTCAAGTGATAAAGCATTCCACCCTAAAAACAAAAAGCAAACCCAAATAAACAAATGATCTTAAACAAGCATTAATACATGTTTACATAATTTCCATTAAACTCAAAAAGCAAAACCATACTAACTTATAATTTATAAAATCCCCTTAAATCATTCAATGTATGAACTTTTTATCTCCTCCAGAAGAGGATGTTACATTAAAACTGGATACATCCTTAAGAGAAAACAAGGTGCTACCTTATTTGGCAACGTATCTTCTCACGTGGTATGAGCGCATTACTCGATTCCCATTCAAGTTCTGTAACATGTCTAAATTATCTATATTGGCCCTATTTTCCATTAATTCACAGACAAGATACCCTAGAATCCATTTATATCAAGTGTTTCACTTACATCAATTGTAAGACATTAAAAAATATTAAGCAAATATAAATAATGGTGTAGATTTTGAGGCTAATGTAAGATAAAGGTGTTCTGGTTAGTTTTAATAAAAAAATAGCAAACAATTCTCTACCAGTAAGAAATTTTATTTTTATTCAAATTACATATAATTATGAATGCTAGATGTCCTACCATACCAAAGGATGAAGAACACAGAAAATGAAATAAGAAGGTTTGGGTTCAAGTCCAAATAAGTCTCTTAATTCAGCCTTCTGTCAGTGTAGAAGTGGAGATAATAATACTGCCAGAATTACATAATGTATAAGATTTCTATGAGACTGAATAAACTAATTTAAATGAAATTGTATTCTATAAAGCACTAAATAAATGTCATCATATCAATATGTCAATATGAAATCGCAGAACACCAATGATAAAGAAAGTAATTCAAAAAGTCTTAGGGAAAAATAAGACACAAAACATTAGCAATCAGTATAATATTGGACTACTCAAGGGCACTACTTAAAGCCAGAAGACAGTAGTTATATTTTCAAAATTATGATAGAAAATGACATAGAATTTATAATTTTTTACCCGGCAAAACTAGTAATTTGAGAGTAAAGGTAAAATAAAGATAACGTCAGACATAAAAGAAAATTTACCTCCCATACATCCTACTTAAGAAAGATACAAATCGGCCGGGCGCGGTGGCTCAAGCCTGTAATCCCAGCACTTTGGGAGGCCGAGATGGGCGGATCACGAGGTCAGGAGATCGAGACCATCCTGGCTAACATGGTGAAACCCCGTCTCTACTAAAAAATACAAAAAAAAAAAAAAAAAAAAAACTAGCCGGGCGAGGTGGCGGGCGCCTGTAGTCCCAGCTACTCGGGAGGCTGAGGCAGGAGAATGGCATGAACCCGAGAGGCGGAGCTTGCAGTGAGCCGAGATCCCGCCACTGCACTCCAGCCTGAGTGACAGAGCGAGACTCCGTCTCAAAAAAAAAAAAAGATACAAAAGATACAAAAGCCTTTCAGTGAAATGAGTAAACTAAGGAAAATATATGAAAAATAAGGACTCTATTGCAAAAAAAAAAAAAAAAAAATGCAAAGAAAATTTCCAGGATAATAGTAAATAGGCTCTAAGATGACAATTGTACAGTAAGCCTAAAAAGCCTACAAAACTTCCTCTGCAAGGGAGGAAATAGTTGATTATTGATGTATTTCACTGCACTATAAGAAGTTTTACAGAGAGTTTTAGCGCTAACACATAGAAAAGGAGCCAAATCATGCAGTGTCTTATAGACTATTAGAAAAAATTCATTCTTTTTCTGCTTGTAATAGAAACACTGGAAGATTTCAGACAAAGGAATGAATGATTTGATTTACAATTTTCAAAGAATTATCTGGCTGGCTGTAATATTGAGAAGTGACTGAGACAGAAGTAGAAATAAGATAGCCAAATTAGAAAGGATAGCAAAATTCGAGATCAGAGGCTGTCCAATATTGTAGCCTTTAGCCTCAGGTTATTAAGCACTTGAAATGTGGCTCATCTGAATTGAAATGTGTTTTAAGTATAAAATACACACCAGATTTTGAAGTTAGCAGAAGAGAAAAGAAGTAAAATATCTCAATAATTCTTAACATTTATTACATGTTGAAATGATACTACTTTAGATACACTGGTTTAGATGACATGTATGATTAAAATTAACTTTACCTGTTTCTTTTTTTAAAGTAGCAATTACAAAGTTTTAAATTGCAAATGTGGTTCCCATTATATTTCTGTTTGGCAGTGCTGATCTAGATGGTGACAGACTAGAAGTTTTAAAAGGTGGAAGCAGTAAGCAGTACAGACCAGGATATATTTTGAACGTAGAGCCTATTAACTTGTCGGCTAAATAAATGTGAGGGGTAAGGAAAGGAAAGAAATCATAATAATTCCAAAAATTTTGTCCTCAGGAACTCAGTAAATGGTGGTAAAAATATACCAGGATGGCGAAGTCTAGGATGAAATCTAAAATTCTGTTTTAGAATCTTATACCTGAGCTGCCCTGTTGAATATCCCAACAGACATGTCAAGTTCTGGTCTCAGCACTCACAAGCAAAGGGTATATCATTCATAAGGAGTACATGCAAATGGCACCCCCAGAGTTACCTAATGTTCAGCCTGAAAAGTTATATCTGACAACTTCATGTCAAGTATTCTCTAGATAGCATATACTCAACAAATATTGTTGATTGATTAGAACATAATGCAGGCCGGGCACGGTGGCTCACACCTGTAATCCCAGCACTTTGGGAGGCCGAGGCGGGCGGATCACGAGGTCAGGAGATCGAGACCATCCTGGCTAACACGGTGAAACTCCGTCTCTACTAAAAATACAAAAAATTAGCCGGGCGTGGTTGCGGGCGCAGTTGCGGGCGCCTGTAGTCCCAGCTACTCAGGAGGCTGAGGCAGGAGAATGGCGTGAACCCGGCAGGCAGAGCTTGCAGTGAGCTGAGATCACGCCACTGCACTCCAGCCTGGGCGACAGAGCAAGACTCTGTCTCAGAAAAAAAAAAAAAGAACATAATGCAGGCACATAAATTTGATTCTTGTGTAATGCTAGACTCTGCTACTAAAAACATTTGAGAAAACATAGTAATTAGGAGTTCAAATGTTTTAACCTAAGAGCCCAGGAATCAAATCCCATCATCACCACGCTAAGGCGTGATGCTCAGCAAAATGTTTAACCTTTCTAACCCTCGGTTTACTCGCCTCTAAAATAAAGCTAAAATTCACCTCAAATAATGAGGATTAAATAAGACTAAAAAAGATAAAGCATGTAAGGTAATTAACATTATACCTGACAGACAGAAAGCCTTAATACGTGAAAACTACTAATAAAATTGTGCAGTTGGCCGGGCGCGGTGGCTCAAGCCTGTAATCCCAGCACTTTGGGAGGCCGAGGCGGGCGGATCACGAGGTCAGGAGATCGAGACCATCCTGGCTAACATGGTGAAACCCCGTCTCTACTAAAAATACAAAAAACTAGCCGGGCGTGGTGGCGGGCGCCTGTAGTCCCAGCTACTCGGAGGCTGAGGCAGGAGAATGGCCTGAACCTGGGAGGCAGAGCTTGCAGTGAGCCGAGATCGTGCCACTGCACTCCAGCCTGGGTGACACAGCGCGAGACTCCGTCTCAAAAAAAAAAAAAAAAAAAAAAAATTGTGCAGTAAGAGATAGAGTTAAGTAACAAAACTACTTAAGATTTTTGGAGAGTTTTATTTTTGTTATACTTTAGTATTTTAGAATATACAGTATCTTCTATCAGAATTCTCCAAATTAAAATCTCTTACCTGTAAGTAGTGTTTGGAACATAAACATCCCTTGCAGGAAACTCTAAGATTTCTCTGGTAGGTCTAACTCTACTGTCAGGGTAAAGTTTCACTTGAAGCAGCTCCGGAGTTAGGCAATAATGGGGATTTTCAGGTGCGGGAGAAATGTCTATCTTGAGCTGAGCTGCAAATTATATATTAAAAAACAATGTAAACAAAATTTTAAAACTCCATGTTAAACATGTTTTTGAAAGGACTTAGACCCTATTTTTGCAAGAAGTCTGGGAAGAATATTACAGAAACCAAATTTCTATTATTATCATCTCACACCTCTGAATCATTTCATTTTCCAAAGTCTCAAACTTAAAAATTACTGAATCAGACATAAATGCATGTAAAATAATAAATGCTTATTAAATAAATGAATGGGAATGAAGGAAGGAAGAAGCAAAAATAGAAAAAAAAAAAAACAGGGATCTGGCATACAAACAAGCTAAGTCATTTCAAAGGTTAAATGACTTAGTTTTGAGTTAGCAAACTTCAAGACATTTTTACTCTGGAATGGTTTGCTCCAACCACAATATAAATCTATTTTTAAAATATTTACCATTCTATTACCATTCTAGAAAATAATTTTAAGCCATGATATTATTAATCACACTCACTTTAGTACAGTAATTCCCCCCCAATACCTGCTGGGGATATATTTTAAGATCCAACCCCCAGTGGATGCCTGAAACTGCAGAGAGTACCCAACCTTATAGATACTGTTTTTTCCTATACATACATGCCTACAATAAAGTTAAATTTATAAATTAGGCAAAGTAAGAGATTAATAACCCTAACTCATAATAAAACACAGCAATTATAATATACTATAATAAATGTTATATGAATGTGGTCTCTTTCTCTCTCTCCCTCTCTCCAAATACCTTAATATTTTCACACTGTGGTTGACTACAGGTAACTGAAACTAAAGAAAGTGAAACAACAGGTAAGTGGGGACTACTGTACTCAAAGTACCAAAGATGTTGAATCCTGCATCCAAACTGTCAGATCACACGATAGTTAATAAAGTGAAGAAGACTGACAGGCATTGAGCATAGAAAAATGTCTGAGCCAGATAAATTAAAAAAAAAAAAAGAATACATAATTATAAGCAATACAACATACTAGTGATAAGAATAGCTGGAATCATTTCTACTCAACATTTTAAAATACCTGTAATAGGTCTTAGTCGCCGTAAGACAGAAGATGGCCTTCTCATATCAGCAAGGAATTTGTAGAGATCTTCATCACTTAAGCGGTCTCCTTCCTGATGTCAATGATAGAGGAAAAAGTATTTGATAAAACAAATATAACTGGGCACAGTGGCTCACATCTGTAATCCTAGCACTTTGGGAGGCCGAGGCAGGCAGATCATCTGAGGTCAGGAGTTCAAAACCAGCCTGGTCAACATGGTAAAACTCCATCTCTACTAAAAATACAAAAACAATTAGCCAGGCATGGTGGCACGTGTCTGTAGTTCCAGCTACATGGGAGGCTGAGGCAGGACAATCACTTGAACCCAGGAGACAGAGACTGCAGTAAGCTAAGATCGTGTCACTGCACTCTAGCTGGGGTGATGGAGCAAGACTCTGTCTCAAAAAAAAAAAAAAAATATATATATATATAGTAGATGAAAAATAAATTTACAGTTTGTTAGTAAGCATACCCTTATGCCTACAATGTAGTCAGAATTAAAAATAAAATTAAAATAATTATGATTATAAATATATCAGTTTATTTCCTTTTTTATGCTTCCAAATTTTACTAAGATTTAATAATACTATTATCTTTTTTCTTATCTATATTCCATTATCCATGCTTATAAAGTATTACAAAATACTCTCAAATATAGAAAACAAATACAAGTTAGAGATAGATGAAAAGGAGAAGAGCAAAATAAGAATACAGACATAAAACAGAATCAAAAAGCAAACTAATATAAAAATACTTGAGTCTCATAAATATATTACTCTTGAGTTCATATTTGTGTTTTCAACTTTATATCACAAATTTCTCCAATGCAAAATCTGCAGCACTGGCTAAGGTGAAGAAGAAGGAGGAAGAAAGGAGGAAAAGAGAGGAAGAAGAGGGAGGGAGGAATTAGATAAGGGAGGGAGGGGGAGAAGGAGGAGAAAAAAACTACTGTTAAGGAAAATCACAACTATTCTGATACTAAGGACAGAAAGAAAACTCCAAAAGGACTTCAACCAGTATGAAAAGAGACCTCAAAAAAAAAAAAAAAAAAAAATTGCCCATAGCTGATTAACACAAATGCTCAGTTTAGTGTTAATTTTTTTTCTTCTTACAATTAAAATAGCTAGGGTTTTTATTATTTTATTGAAGAGTCAGTCTTTAGATTTGATTAATCCAAGCTTCCTGCTTTGACATTTTATTGTTTTATGCATATATCATACATTGTTCTTTTATCTTATTTGGTAATGAATATATTTAAGGCTACTTTATTACTGTTAACTCACCTTGAGCCACAACCCATTCGTTTTTCATCATTATATTCTAAACAAGGATATAGAATTGATCTTCTTTTATCCCATTATTTAGAAAAAATAATTTTTAATTTCTAAGTGGTTATAGTTTTTTATTAATAACTTTAAAAGTTTTTAGTTTTACTGGGTTATGGTTAGAAAATTTGACTTTACAAGGTTTCTTCAGTGGCCCAATATAACTAATTATTGTAAATGTTCCATCAGTTGACGAAAAAGTATATTCTTTCCTTGTGCATACAGAAATAATACAAATTTTTTTTAGACCAAGGTGCCAACACATGAAATTAATATAGATCTTTAAATGGTCCTTATTCATAATATATTCAGATTATCTCTAGTCTTCATTATTCTATTTCGCCCATTAAATTATATTTTCTCTTTTGGTACTTAAATTATATTACTGGTCTCCATTCTTTACTCCCTGTTTCCATGCCTTTTTGGTGAGTGAAGCACAATTCCCTCCCTAGGCTTGGCCAAATGCCTTGCTTTGCCAATAAGCAAACATGATGCAAACAGAGGCTTGAAAAACATTTGCACAATTTAGTTTGCTCTCTCTCTTGAACTTTTGTCACAGCTATGAGAACATGACCAAGCTAGCCTGCTAGGAGATGAGGGTAGAATTTGAGAGACATGTCAAAGAGTCGAGTCATTTCTATCTTCCCAGTAGAAGTCAGCCTATATTAGCTGATCTCAGCCAACCTCCAAACTTGTGATTGAGCCTAGTTCATTGGAGCAGTCTCGCTGATACCCTTTCCTCTACATTAGTTGTTTATTGTCCTGTACCACTGAAAAAAATAGATAACTTACATATCTGTCAACAAATAGAACAAATGTATTCAAAACTATTGTGTGGGTTTTTGCTTTTAAATATCTATGTGTTTCTAATAATTTTGACTTCACACATTTTATTTATTTATTTATTTTGAGACAAGACTTCACTTTGTCACCCAGACTGTAATGCAGTGGCATTATAATTGCTCACTGCAGCCTCAACCTCCTGGGCTCAAGAAAGTCTTCCCTCTTAGCCTCCCAAGTAGCTGGAACTACAGGTATGCGCCAATACGCCCAGCTAATATTTTTCATTTTTATAGAAACAAGGTCTCACCATGTTGCCCAGGCTGGCCTCAAACTCCTGGGCTCAAGCGACCCTCCAGCCTTGGCCTCCTAAAGGGCTGGAATTACGGGCATGAGCCAGCATGCCTGGCCAACACATTTTAAATCTGTACGTAAACACTAATGATTACTATATCCCTACTGTAGACAGTAATCTCTCATAAATGAAAAAGGAAAAATTGCCTTCTGTGTCTCATTTAGGGAAAAATCTATGCCTTGAATTCTACTTAATTAAAATGGTAATCTCTTTTTTTAACTTAATTTGCATTTGCCTGATGCATAATTTTCTAGCTACTTAAAAATACTTACAAAAATAGTATATGCTCATGGTTAAAAATTTTTAATACATAACTGTATTAAACAGTTTCTGTACTGTAAACATTTTCCACTGCTCCATGTTTCCAGCAATCATTTATTTTTAAGTTTTCACAATCATTTTGTGCTACTTCACAGTTATAGTAACAGTATTCAAAACAGCATCCAGAACATAGTGACGAATGCTCAAAAAATACTTGTTGGATAAATAGACAGGGGGTGGATGGCTTATTGATTTAAGCTTACAATACCAATTTATTGATAAATAACAGGCTAAAGAAATGAAAAGAAAGCTGTGGAAGGAAATACCAGCAGAAGTAGTATAGTAGCTGAAGAAGTAGAAAGAGGGGGAAGTAACATACCTGCAAGGTTGTGTCACTGTAGCAAATCTACTGCCCCATTTCCATAGCTATATCTGGTCTATCACTTTATGCAAGTGTAGTCTTCTCTAGACTCTCTTTTATTACTGTCCATAATAAAAAGACCAATACCATTTGAGACATTTATCACTGGCTTTTTTTCCTGAGTTTCTCAGAGCAGCTGCCTGTGAATACTACTGATATGTAACAGTGAAGGGGACTTCAAGTAGATTGCTACCTGTCTTTTTGAGTTCCATTCAATTGAGGTCTACCCTCGATTCTTGCCCTCTCAAGTTATGAGATATCAGTAAGCCAGGATTTCCTCTTCTTACTCAGAATAACATCTCAGAAAAAGGAATTTTGAAGGAACTATTAGCATTTTCCCTTAATCCACTCCAAATCACATACTACTCCAGTTTGTTACGTGAATACAAATTTTCTCCCCATTCCTATATGGTTCTAGTCACCTAGTCACTTACAACAAAGACTTTCAAAATTTTCTGATCTTAATTCATGACACAGAATCCATTTTACATCAAAATCTAGGACATACATATACACACGTATATGCTCATACAAAAGGGGGAGGGGGGAAACGACTCCCTTAAGTAATATTTAACCTTACTACATGCAATGCACTATTTTTTCTATTCTACTCATGTTTTATTTTCTTTTTTAACCTGGGTGTTATCTACTAAGCCGATTTTCATTATCATTAAGAATCATGACTGGCACTGGAAAAACACAGATTTGATTCATGGTTAAAAGTGAAGGGAACAGGTTTGCAAAGAGTAAAAACATCTTTGGTAGAGAACATCTCGGATCTATACATTAACCTCTAAAAACAACCCTGACCTCACTTTAGTACAAAATGCACTACTAGGGCCTGAAAGTTTTATTTCATATATTATGAATACAGTAGTTTAGGCCAGAAATTGTGGGGAAGACATGCAGGTCACAGACTCATTCTCATAAAGAAAATTCATAAACAACCAATGTTTAAGAAAAGTCACACTATTAACAATTTGGAAACCGGATACAGGCTGGATATGGTGGCTCACACCTGTAATCCCAGCACTTTGGGAGGCCAAGGCAGGCGGATCGCCTGAGGTCAGGAGTTCAAGACCAGCCTGGCCAACATGGCATAACCCTGTCTCTAATAAAAAATAAAAAATTAGTTGGGAATGGTGGGCACCTGTAATTCCAGCTACTCAGGAGGCTGAGGCAGGGAGAACTGCTTGAACCCGGGGGGCGGAGGTTGCAGTGAGCTGAGATCGTGCCACTGTAATCCAGTTTGGGCAACACAGCGAGACTCCGTCGCAAAAAAAAACAGGATACAAATATGAAAGATGGATTTTGATGCATTATTAGTCATGGCCAACATTTCAACATTTAAATAAATATAATGCTAAAATAATAGGAACAATATAAATCATTTCTCATTCTTACAGTTGCTTTTATTATTTTTAAAGTTTTTAAGTTTCCTGGAATCACCCTCGCATACATGTACAGTACAATTACTACCTTTCTGAAACTAAAAAAAAATCATGCACAAACATCTCCCCAAAATTCCTACATGACAGAACAATACCTGCTTAAAAAAGTTTGTCACTGTGAGAGTAGCTGGTCGAAAGCTCGTCAAGTTACAAGCATCATCTCCACTTGTCGTCCTTTCAAGTGATCGTCTGCCAACAATACTAGAATTCCTCCTCTCTGACCAAGACCCTTTTCGTTCTATAAAAGAATTAAAAACAAAAAAATATTCATTTTCACAAAATTTAAATTTTGTTTTAAAGTAGCTTTCCAAACACAAGGAAGAATCTATTAAATTGAAAATTACCCACCCAACATATCAAGCATAGTAGGAGAATTTGCTTTTGGAGAGATTAGTAACAAAGTACCTAAATCTTCTGGTTGTCTTTTTATAACATCACAAATGTAAAAATAAGCTTCTAACATGCAAAGATCTATGGGCATGACCAATGATGAGCCATGAAGAGCAGCTATAGAGGAAGTATGTATTTACTATAAAATATTTACCACAAGGGAAATTTTAGTCATCATTAATCGTCCCTCAGTCTTAGCTCTTTGGTTTGAAAGAAAATTGTAAGATAACTTGTATTCAAAGTACTTGCAAGATCATCCTATTTTTTAAAACCAATAGAACTAGACTGAAGATTAAAAAGGAAATAGAATACTTGCACAAAACTATAAACAAACTAGACCTAATGGACATTTACTCTACACTACACTACACTACACTAAGCAAGAGCAGAATACACATTCTTCTCAAGCACTTAAAGAATATTCTATAAAACAGTCTATATACTAAGCCATAAAACAAGATACAATACAGTCAAAGAGATTAAAATCATACAAAATACGTTCTCCAACAACAGAAGAATTAAACTATAAATCAATAACAGAAGAAAATTTGGGGGATTCACAAATGTGTGTAAGTATAATAGCACATTTAAAAAATAGCTAATGGAAAAAGGAATAACAGAAATTAGAAAGTATTTAAGAGGTATGAAAATGCAAAAACAACATACCAAAGCAGTGCTGGGGGGAGGATTTACAGCTATTAATGTCTATTTTAAAAATAACTATCTCAAATCAGTAATATAACCTCAGACTTCAACAAACCTCAAAAGAAGAGAAACTAAATCCGAAGCCAGCAGAAGGCTACAAAAGAGACAACCACAGAGTGGAAATAAGGAAAATAGAAACTATAAAAACCACAAAGAAAAATCAATTAAACCAAAAACTGTTTCTTCAAAAAGATAAACCTGACAAATCTTTCGCTAAAATGATGAAAAAAAAAAAGAAGACTCAAATTACTAAAATCAGGAATGAAATCAGAGATATCATTTACTGACTTTACGGAGTAAAAGGAATAAAGGAATATACAGCAATACTATGAACAACTGTACGCCAACACTTAGATTAGCTACCAACTAGATAACTTTGATGAAACGGACAAATTTCTAGAAAGATACAAAGCATTTATACTAAAACTGACTCAAGATGAAAGAAAATATGAATAGACCCAAAACAAGTAAAGAGATCGAATTAGTAATGAAAAAACTTACCACAAAGAAAAGACCAGGCCATGACAGGTTCACTGGTGAATTCTTCCAAACTTTCAAAGAATTAATACCAATCCTTCAAAAACTCTTCCAAAAAAACGGAAGGAACACTTCACAACTCATTCTATGAGGCCAGTATTACCCTGATACCAAAACCAGACAGAGGCATCAAAAGAAAGAAAAACTACAGACTAATACACCTTATGAATATAGATGCAAAAATCCTAAACAAAATACTAGCAAACAGACTCCAACAACACATAAAAAAGATTACATGCCATGACCAAGCAAGACTTTTCCCAGGAATTTAAGGTTAATGTAACATCCAAAAACCACATCATTTGATGGAACACCATATTAAAAGGATACAGGACAAATAATTTTAATAGAGGAAGAAAAAGTATTTTACAAAATCTAATAGACTTTCATGATAAAAACACTTTTAAAAATTAGGAATAGAAGAGAATCTCCTCAATCTACCAAAATACATCTATGAAAAGCCAACAGCAAATATCATACTTGATGGTGAAAGACTGAATGCATTTTCCCTAAAGTCAAGAATGAGACAAGGATATCTACTCTTGTCATTTCTAAAACATTGCAGAAGAGGTTCTAATAAAGACAGAAAAGAAAAAGAAATAAAAGGCACCCAGACTGAAAAAGAAAAGTGAAACTCTTTTTATTTGCAGATGACATGATTTTGTATACAGAAAATCCTAAAAAATCTGGGGAAAAAAATGAACAATAACAATTGGAATTTAGTAAACAAATTCAAAAAGGTTTCAGAGTACAAGATCAATATACAAAAGTCAATTTTATTTCTATACACTAGAAATGGACATTCTGAAGACAGAATTAAGAAAACAATTCCATTTAAAATATTATCAAGAAACGATAAAATACTAAGGTATAAATTTAACGAAAAGGACTTGTACACTGAAAATGACACAACACTGAAAAAAATGAAAAAGATTTAAATAAATGAAAAAATTTCATGTTCATAGATTCAAAGATTTAAAATTGTTAAAATGGCAACAATCTATAAATTGACTTAAGAGATTCAAAGTCAACCCTATCAAAATCCCAGATGCCTTTGTGCACAAACTAACAGCTGGTCCTAAATTTATATAAAAATAAAAGAAACCTGGCTGGGCGCGGTGGCTCAAATCTGTAATCCCAGCACTTTGGGAGGCCGAGACGGGCGGATCACGAGGTCAGGAGATAGAGACCATCCTGGCTAACACGGTGAAACCCCGTCTCTACTAAAAAATACAAAAAACTAGCCGGGCGAGGTGGCAGGCACCTGTAGTCCCAGCTACATGGGAGGCTGAGGCAGGAGAATGGCGTAAACCCGGGAGGCGGAGCTTGCAGTGAGCTGAGATCCGGCCACTGCACTCCAGCCTGGGCGACAGAGCAAGACTCCATCTCAAAAATAAAATAAAATAAAAGAAACCCAAAATTTTCAAAACAAATCTTGAAACAGGATAAAAGTTGGAAGACCCACTCTTTCCAATTTCAACACTTACTTCAAAGGTAAAGTAATTCGGTATAGCAGCAGTCCCCAACCTTTCTGGCACCAAAGACTGGTTTCACGGAAGAAAATTTTTCCACACATGGGGGTAGGGGGATCATTTCAGGATGATTCAAGCACATTACATTTATCATTAGAGTCCCATAAGGTGCACGTAACCTAGATCCCTTGCATGTACAGTTCACAATAGGGTTCACATTCCTAACAGAATCTAATGCCACTGCTGATCTGAGAGGAGGCAGAGCTCAGGCGATAATGCTGGCTCAGCCGCTGCTCACCTATTGCTCTACGGCCCGGATCCTAAGAGGCCACACACAGGTACCTGTCTGCCACCTGGGGGTTAGGAACCCCTGTGGTACAGCATTGGCAAATATATCAATGGAATGGAATTGAGAGTCCAGAAATAAACCCCACATGAATGGTCAATTGACTTTCAATAAGGGATCTAAGACAATTCAACGGGGAAAGAATAGCCTTTTTAATAAATGGTGCTGAAACAACTGGATATCCACATAAAAAAATGAAACTGGACACCTACCTCATAATATACAAATATTAACTCAAAATGGATTATTAGAAACCTAAATGTAACAGCTTAAACTATAAAACTCTTACAAGAATACATACAAGTAAATTTTGATTCGTATTTCATAATGGTTTCTTAGATAAAACACCAAAAGCACAGTGACAAAAGAAAAAAATAGAAAAATGTAACTTCATCAAAATTTAAAACTTCTGTGCTACAAACAATACCATCAAGAAAAGTGAACTCACAGACTAGGAGAAAATATTTGCTATCATGTATTAGGTAAGGAATTTTCATCCTGAACATATAAAGAACTCCTACAACTCAATGCCAAGAAGGTTAAAACCCCATTTAAAAAATAGGCATTAACTATTCATAAATAATAAAAAGACCAAAAGCCATTAAAAACAGAGCAAAGGTTAAAAATACCTATTTTTCCAAGAAAGATACACAAATAGCCAATACACACAAACGATGCTTAATATAGCTAGTGATGAAGAAAAGGTAAATCCAAACTACAATGAGTACCACTTCACTTGCACCAGAATGACGATAATCAAAGAGCAGATAATATGTTATATTGGTAAAGATATGGCAAAACTGGAACCTTCATACATTAGTGGAATGCTAGTGCAATTTTTGAAGGTGCAGCCAAATTGGAAAACAGTGTGGCAGTCCTTCAAAAGATTAAGCACAGAATTATCATATGACCCAGAAATTTCACTCGTAGCTATATGTCTACATACCTAAGAAAAAAACAATGCCCACACAAAAGCTTGTACATGACGTTTCAACACTATGAAACATTATTCATAATAAACTAAAAGTAGAAAACAACCCAAATCAACTGATAAATAAATACAGCATATCAATACAACAGACTATCATTTGGCAATGAAAAGAAATAATACCAATACATGGTATGACAAGGATGAACCTTAAAAACATTATGATAAGTGGAAGAAGCTAGCCACAAAAGACTACATATTATACAACTCAATTTGTATGAAATGTCTGGCATAGACAAATCTATAGAGACAGACTATATATTAAACGTTGTTTAGGGACAGGTTGGAAGACTGGGGGAATGAGGAGTGACTATTGCTAATGGGTACAAAAGTGTTCCAAGATGGGTACAGAAGTATTCTGTAGTAGTGGTTGCAGAACCCTATGAATATACCAAGAAAACACCGTACAGTAAGTCCTCATTTAACATCATGGATCAGTTCTTCGAAACTGTGACTTTAAGCAATACGTTGTATAACAAATCAATTTTACCATATGTTAATTGATAAAAGCAAGAGTTAAGTCCCTACAGCATATTTCTGGTCACAAAAACTTCATCAAACTTCTAAATAAATACTCAAAACACTTCTAATATTAAACATTCAAATAAATGTGCACTATATATATATTTAAGAAAGATTAATTAAAAATAAGTAGGATAATTATTTACCCAATTATCCCAGTTCAGGGTCACAAGTGGCCAAAGCCTGTTCCAGCAGCTCAGGAAAGAAGGCAGTGTATGGCAAATGCACCTGACAGCGGTAACTTAAGCAAACCCCGAGAATGACTCTATGGTCTAAAAAGAATGTGTATTCGGAGTTTCGAGCTAAGGAACCTGGAGTGGCCAGACTTGACGATTCATTCCTTATCTATGAGGATAAAGACATCTGAACCTCTAGCCCATCCAGTGAAATCTAGGCCATACACGGAACCAAGGTCCTTTGTTTTGAGTTAAATGAGGGTTTTCAGGTGGAAGTTACTAGGGGGAGGATGCTAAGGGAAAATGCTACATAAATTGCATGCTTTTTCAAGTGGCTGTGGTTTTCTGTCCAGCTCGCAACTCTGTATGTAAGTTCCCTCAGTAAACCCTAGGTCTCATTCTCTGGCTCCCCATCTCTTCTTCAGCCTCTCTGATACGATGCAATACATACCGAAGTCAATAGGGGTCCAGCATGACAGGCAGGAACCTGTCCTGGACAGGATGCTATTCCCTCACAGGTGTACTCACACACACACACCCACATTACCTTATGCTGCTACCACTTAGACATGCCAGTTCACCTCATGCGCACAGCTTTGGGATGTGGGAGGAAATGAGTACCCAAAAATCCACACACACACGGGGAGAACATGCAAACTCTACACAGACAGTAGCCCCAGACAGGAATCAATTCTTTTCCTTATCAACATCATAAAAAAATCAAAAACAAAATGAGATATTTGAAGATCTATTGTATTGTACAATTTAAATTGGTGACTTATACGGTATGTGAATTCTATCTTAATAATGGTGTTAAATGAGAAAAAGGCAAAAAGGCAAAAAAAGAAAATTCTTTTTATGCAATATTACATTGCAGAGTCTACAAATGAAACAAGCTTATGTAAGAAAAAAGAGGCCAGGCGTCATGGCTCATGTCTATAATCCCAGCACTTTGGGAGGCCAAGGCAGGCGGATTATTTGAGGTCAGGAGTTCAAGACCAGTCTGGCCAACATGGTGAAACCCCATCTCTACTAAAAATACAAAAATTAGCCAGGCGTGGTAGCGCACATCTGTAATCCCAGCTACTTGGGAGGCTGAGGCAGGAGAATTGCTTGAACCCAGGTGGCAAAGGTTGCAGTGAGCTGAGATCGTGCCACTGCACTCCAGTCTAGGCCATAGAGCGAGACTCCATCTCAAAAAAAAATTAAAAAGTAAACATTTAGAAATGTTTTGTATAAAACACTCTTACCTCCAGTACTGATTTCTACTTCTGTAGAATCTCTTTCCAAACTCCCAGCACTGCTAACAATATTCATTAAATGAATTGCAGTCCAAGCAAAAGGCATGCGATATTTCCCAAGTCTTTGGCAAAACTGATCTGCTTGACTCTTCAGTTTCTCCAGTTTTTCTTTATTCTGCAAAACAGAACTTTATATATTATATGATTATTCTTGAAAGATACCCATTAAAGGCTATTTCATACTACATAAAGGAAAAGGATGAGAAGTCTCAATTCCCAGCAGAGATGAAAAAAAAATCTGTACCTTACAGAGATCAAGTATTAGTGTAATATCTTAAGCAGTGAACAAACTCAACGTATTCTACAAATGTACGTGCAGAGCAGGTCTTGAAATTTCTGTTTGTGATTATGTTATTCTGGGGAGAAGACAGCAAGTACCAAACAGGTATCATGTATTGCAAGTATTTGTTTTAGGAAGGAAGCATAACCATGGTCTAGTCAGCAACTGGGAACTACAAAATATTCTAGGTTACAATTTGTTAAATTTTGTTACTCTATAAAAGATAGAAGTAGCTGAGCAAATTTGAAATAGTCCCTAACTTATAACAACCATGAGTTAAGAGTGGGGAAGCACGAATAGGCCAATGATAAACAAGCTCAGAGTTGTAACAAAAGAAGGAAAGTAAAAAGTATTAGAAGAAGACCAAACACTGGAAAAAGACTAATGGTCCAAATATTTAATAGTTCAAGCATATCTGGAAGACATCTTGAGGCTAGCTCAACTTTTAGGCTACTCCTGAAACAAATATAAAGGTGGCCTGCAAAAGCCACTCAACACTCTTAAGACTGAAAACCTATACTACCTCTCTCATATACTCTTTGCAGATGGGATGTTGAACTATACACTAATGACAGTGTCCTACCTTGGGACTAAGGGCTAGAAAAAGATGAACCAATAACTAAATGATAGCACTATTTATTACTATCTATATTATACCTCTAAAACAGTTCTTGTTTTAAGTATACTTCAAGTATATTTAATTCTATCAGTGTATGTAAATATAAGCAAAGAGTGGAATAAGCTGCTAGTATATTTAAGAGCACTATGTAACAGAGCAAATTTAATATGTAAAATGACAACCTGGGGACAGCCAGAATACTATACTTTAACCATGAGTTCAGCCAGGTAATCAAGGATCAAGAAAAAAATATCATGTGCTCAGATCTACAGAAAAAGCTCAGTTCTTGTTCTGAATCTTGGGAAAACAGCAAAACATTTTCTGGGTTTGGGTTGCTTACCTAGTATTCCTCAAGCATACTTCTCCAGGAAGTTCCAGTATTAAATCTTGTGTTCAAAGATCCAAAGATCGCTTGTATTCTTGTAACTAACACATAGTATCTGAAATTTGTTATCAATTATCCAACCTTTTTTTTGCTTTTATAAGTTTATACATATTCTAGAACTTAAGCTGGGCGTGGTGGCTCACGCCTGTAATCCCAGCACTTTGGGAGGCTGAGGCAGGTGGATCACTTGAGTTCAGGAGTTCAAGACCAGCTTGGCCAACATGGTAAAACCCCGTCTCTACTAAAAATACAAAAATTAGCTGGGTGTGGTGGCACATGCCTGTAATTCCAGCTACTCGGGAGGTTGAGGCAGGAGAATCGCTTGAACCTAGGAAGCAGAGGTTGCGGTGGGCCAAGATCGCGCCACCGGACTACAGCCTGGGTGACAGAGCAAGACTCTGTCTCAAAAGAAAAAAAAATCTAGAAATTAACCATCTGATGGCAAAAAAAAAAAAAAAAGCTGTATTTTCTTTTCTTTAAGACTATTATATTTTTACTATATTCCTTAATAATCTGCAGTCAGATGGAAGCCAAGAATATTTCTATTTTGCTAGGAAAATTTCTATCAATATCACTATTTTATAAATAAAGAAAACCTTTCATTATTTAGGAGTTACACTGAATTAATTTAGTTCTCTCCATGAAGAAAAAAATTTAAAGAATCAGTTAGTTTTGAGATAGAAGAGATTTTTAAAGAATACCACAGCATATGACACAGGCTAGCTGACAAATGAAATAAAGAAGAAAGGAAGATAGGAAGCAGGCCAACAGAAAAAAAAATAGTACTAGTAAAATTCTTTAATTTGCTTTGTATACTATCCTCCCAAATTACAATAGTAATAATGTGGGGGAAATGAGAAGCATGACATTCTACCTTGGTGGCATCTGCTTCTTTGAAAATCATATATGGTTCTGCACACTCTCCAATGTCTCCTTGCTGTAGGACTTTTTCTAGCTGTCAAAGGCAAAAAAAAGTTAAGATTAAGCTTTTAAAAGCCTGAAATTCAAGGATGGTTCAATATATGAAAATCAATATAACACATTAACAGAATGACAGAAAAAAATATATGACATCTCAATTGCTGTAGAACAAACATTAGACAAAATTCAGTACCCTTTCATGGCAGAAACACTCAACAAACTAGTAATGCAAAGAAACCACCTCAACATAATAAAGGGCCATATATGAAAAGCCCACAGTTAACATCATACTCAACAGTTAAAGACTGAAAGCTTTACCTCTAACATCATGAATGAAACAAGAATGCCCACCTTAGCCTCACCTATTCAGCATAGTAATGGAAGCCCAAGCCTGAGAACTAAACAAGAAAAATACGTAAAGCATCTGAATTGGAAAGGAAGAAGTGAAATTATCTCTGCAAATGCTATGATCTTTTAAGTAGAAAACTTTAAAGATGCCACAAAAAAAAAACTGTTAGAACTAATAAATGAATTCAACAAAGTTACAGCATACAAAATCTACATACTAGCAATGAGGAATTGAAAAAGGAAATTAAAAAAAATATATCACTTATAATACCATCAAAAAGAGTAAGATATTTACAAATAAACTTAACCAAGGAAGTAAAAGATCTACGTACACTGAAGACTATAAAACATTGCTGAGACAAATTAAACTAGACACAAATAAATGAAAAGAAATTCTGTGTTCATGGATTGAAAAGATTTGATATCATTAAGATGTGAATACTACCCAAAGCAATCTATAAATTTAATGCAATCCCTATCAAAATCTCAATGATTTTTTTTTGCAGAAATAGAAAAACCTATCCTAGAATTCACAGGGAATCTCAAGAGACCCTGAATAATCAAAACAAATTTAGGTAAAAAGAAGAAAGTTGAAAGTCTCATACTTCTTGATATGAAAATTTATTTAAAAACTACAATAATCAAAACAGATACGAGATACACACACACACACACACACACACACACACACATTCCTATTAGTTCAGTTTCACTGGAGAAGTCTAATAAAGAGTTCAAGAAAAATTAGGTAGCACCTACAGTGTATGTCCAATACTGTGTTACAGAATATCAACATGAAAAAAAAATAAGTAAAGGCTAAATCTTTGCCCTTGAAAAGTTTATAATACTGACAGACAAGTATACAGACACTACAAAATAAACAAATATATTTAACATTATTCTCACCTTTATTACAAGAAAAACATCTTGGGAAGGATAAGTGATAGAAAAAATTGCTGATCTTGCCAGGGTGGTAATGGCAGCAGGTGGTACATGTGGACGTAACAACCCTTTCATCTGCTCAGAATTAAGGTCAAAATAAAAGTTTTCTGAAATCTAAAAAATATCAATATGTTAAACTTCAAAATCTGTACATTTTACAGTGTCTATTTCTTAAATTAAAGTTGCTTCTGCTACTTGCTTTTAGAACTCGTTCAATGAAACAATAACCTGTTTTCAATTACAGTAATTATAATAAGAAAACATTTAATCTTAATAAATTAAATTTCTATTTTCTTTTTAAAAACATTCATGTTAAATAATTCTCAAAAAAATCATTACTTATTTATCTACAGATAGTAGGATATTATACTCTAATATTAAGCTTATATTTCACTGAGACCAATCTTTACATACCTAAATCAAAGTAAAAGAAGTCTAAAAGCTATTTGGAAAATACAATAAGCATATTCTAAACAACCATATTCCAAATTCTTTTAATTAGAGGAGGGGGATCAAGGTCAGGAGATTGAGACCATCTTGGCCAAAATGGGGAAACCCCGTCTCTATTAAAATACAAAAAATTAGTCAGGCATGGTGGCAAAGCCTGTAGTCCCAGCTACTCAGGAGGCTGAGCCAGGGGAATCACTTGAATCTGGGAGGTAGACGTTGCGGTGAGTTGAGACCACGCCACTACACTCCAGCCTGGTGACAGAGCAAGACTTCATCTCAGAAAAAAAAAGTAACCTCTAATAAAGTACACAAAGATATTATCATTGAGATGATGGATTCCAAATTGAGTTTTTAAAAAAATTATGAATAATATCTCAGCAGTTTCGAGTTAGCAAATAAAAGTTGCTAGAGCAGAATTCCATTAAAGAAATCCATAATATGTCTTGTGTTGGCAGCAGAAGTCACTGAGGGCACTTCAAGTTTCCTTTTTTCTTTTTGTAATTTTAAATTGTTTTTAGTAGCAATGCGGGGGGGTCTCACTACGTTGCCCAGGCCGGTCTTGAACTCCTGGCCTCAACCAGTCCTCCTACTTTGGCCTTCCAAAGTGCTGCAATTACAGATGTGAGCCACAAGCACCCAGTCAGCACTTCAAGTTTCTACTACATATTAGTCTTAGAATATTAAATTAAGAAATGTTGTAAAATAACCTTCCAAAAAGTTAAATTTAATGATTATATGATGGTAAAACTAAGAGCATTAAAACAGAATATGTAAAACACACAAAAATGGTCTTTTAGTTGGTGAGAAATTGAAAATCATGTCAATAAAAATTCACAGTCATTGTCATTCCTATCGTTAGGTACTGCTTGCCAAAAGTGCTTTTCTTGTATTGTCTTTTCTATTTCTTAAAGTTGCTTTTGCTATTTACGTTTAGAATTCTTTCAGTGAAACAATAACCTGTTTTCAATTACAGTAATTTATAATAAAAAAATATTTAACTAGTCCTAATAAATTAAATTTCTATTTCCTTTTTAAAAAGATCTACGTTTAACAATTCTCAAAAAAACCAATCTTACAAAACAAAACAGGTTTCCAAAACCAATGATTATGACAAATGACTATGGTCAAATTATATAATTTTACCTTTTTCTTTTCCTTGACATCATATAAAGCCAAACTTGCAAAAATGGGTTCAATTTCAATTTCAAACCTTTATGAAGAAAAAGGATAAAATAATTTAAAAATAAATACAAAAACACAGTTGGAGAGAAATTGATTCCAAAACTACATTACCACAATACCTGGCACTTTTCCACACCTGTGCCTTTGCCTATATTAAAACTTCTTCCTGAAATACACTCTTCTATGCATATCGTTGAGTCTAAATCAACCTTATCTTCTCTAGTTAATCCTAATTAATTTATCCAGCTACAAATAAACTCAAACTGCCTAAAAGCCTAATGACATATTATGTCCATTCTGAGTCACTAATCACTTTCTAACACGGTCATTTATATATGTATATATGTTCATTTTTAAATACGTTTTAAAAATAAAAGCCTAATGTTTTCTTTTTCAGATTATAAATAATATATTCAAGGCAAAAATCTTAGAAAACACATCAGAATATTCAGAGGAAAACAGGAGCATCCAAAGAATCATAATTAACAGTTTAATGCCCAATCCATCTAGACTCTATGCACAAATGCACTTGTCAAACAAATTTTTTTAAACAAAGAGTGTCACAGTATACATAACACTTTGTAGTCTGCTTTTTTAACTTAACATTTTATGGACAAATTTTCACATTACATATATCGTTCTTACCATCATTTTTAATGCTTGCATAGTAATTCCCATTGTATGAATATGGCAAAATTGTATACTTGAGATGTCTAATTCATTTCTAAGAACAATGACTTACATACAGTAAACATCTAGTAAATATTTGTTGAATGAAATAATATATAACATGAGGTTAACTAAAACTCTAGAGTAGAGGTTCTCAACGAAGGACACTTTTGCCCCTAAGGGAACATTTGGCAATACCTACGTACATTTTTGGTTATGGAAACTACAGGAGTATTACTGTCACTTAGCAGTTAGAAGTTGGAGATGGAACTGAACATCCTATACTGTACAGGAAAGTCCCTGACAACAAACAACCATCTAGACAAAAATGTCAATAGTGCTGACATTGTAATAACCCTGCTCCACATTGCATATTTTTGTATTAAAAGAGAATTGAGGACCTTGTAGAAAATACACAACATATTTACATTAGGGTGAGAGTTTAATAAAGGGCCATTTACAAAGATTTGGACAGGATCTTGAGAAAACAACTACAGAGAGTGCCATTCCCTGGGGCTATCAAAAGCAAGAGTCATTACCAACCACAGACCTAAAAGAGAACATGGAAGTAATAACCAAAAATTAGAAAGGATAACTATACCAAAGATCCGTCACAGAAACTGGCCTTGGAAAGAAAGAGGCAACAGATCTAAGTGACTCAGCAGGGAAGGAGACCTCACTCTCTTCTGCCCTCTAACTTCCTGCTGATACATCCCTTAGTAAAACCCAAATACAAGTCAAATGAAAAGAGATCTCGGTGATCCTGTCCACATGTGTCAACCTCTACAAAACCTACTCTGCATCCTTTTGACACTGTCAGTCCATTTATTTTGGCCAATCCAGTAAATAAGTGGTATCCCACTGGATTTTTCATGGGAATCTTTTCGTCCAGTAAATAAGTGGTGTCCCACTGGATTTTTCATGGGAATCTTTTCGTCCAGTAAATAAGTGGTATCCCACTGGATTTTTCATGGCAATCTTTTTGTATATTCACTGACCACTTGGATAGCTTCTTTTGGCCCATTTTTCTATTTATTGACTCTTTCCTCATCAATTTGTAATTCTTTATGCATTCTAGAAATGAGCACACTGCCAAGTATAGGTGTTGGAAATACCTTCTCCTTTTCTATGATTTATCTTCTCTTGCGTCTTTTGATGAAAAGTTGTCCATTTTAATGAAGTAAAATGTGTCAATGTTTTCTTCTAGGGGTAGTGCTTTCTGTGTCATGTCAAAGAAATCTTTTTCTTTCTATAAGATCATAAAGATATCCCTACATTATCTTCTAGAAACTTTACCATTTTGTCCTTCACATTTATGTCTACTATCAATCTGTAAAAAAAATTTTGTGTATCATGTGAGGCAGTGGTCAAGTTTCCTATTTTCATATGTATGAGAAACACATATATAGAGAGACAAGACAGACAGACAGACACAAAGAAAGGAAAGCAGCAGGAAGAAACAGATATCCAACTCTCCTACCAATTTATTGAAAGGATTACCCTTTCCATACTATAAAAAATGTCCACTGTTACTACAAATCAAAAATGCATAAACATGTGGGTCTTTTTTTAAGCTCCTTATTTTTTTAGTTGAAGTAATAAATATTTAACGAAATAATTTTACATAATATTAACAGCATTCATTTGGCCAAACATTTACATGTTTGTAGAGTACTACTGTATATAAAGTGGGAATATATCAAGTACAGACTTTTCTAGCTCTTTTGTCTGTTCCAATGCTCTAGTTGTCTAATCATGTACCAATACTACACTGTCTTAATTACATAGTTTCATACTAGTCTTGACATCTGGTTGGGTTTTTTTTAATAAAGTTCTTCAAACTGTCCTGCCTCTTTTGGCCCTTTGTATTTTCATATAAATTGTAGATTCAGCTAAAAATAAACAAAAGCAGATCAAAGAGAAATGTTAATTTACTTATTCAGAAAATTAGAGGCCAAGGCAGGAGGATCGATTGAGGCCAGGAGTTCAAGACCAGCCTGGGAAACACAGCAAGATTCAATTTCTAATTCTTTAAAAAATTTTTTAAAAGAAAGAAAATTAGTACCCCAATGTGTAATTTAGTGCCATAAAATTACTGTGTAATAATTTTATAATTTTTTTTTCTTTTTTTTTTTGAGACAGAGTCTGGCTCTGTCACCCAGGCTGGAGTGCAGTGGTGCGATCTCGGCTCACTGCAACCTCTGCCTCCAGGGTTCAAGCGATTCTCCTGCCTCAGCCTCCTGAGTAGCTGGGATTACAGGCGCGCGCCACCACACCCGGCTAATTTTTGTATTTTTAGTAGAGATGGGGTTTCATCACCATGATGGCCAGGCTCATCTCAAACTCCTCATCTCAGATGATCCACCCGTCTCAGCCTTCCAAGGTGCTGGGATTACAGGTGTGAGCCACCTCGCCTGGCCAATAACTTTATAATATTCTTAAACAGCATTTAAAGATCCATATTATTACTATGATGGACAAAGGGCGGAACCCGAGAAAATAAACCGAAGAAACCAATACAAATCCAGTGAGCTCCACTTTAAAGTAGATAAGAATTTATAAATGCGACAAGAATTTATAAATTAGATACATTATTTGATTTTTTTTAAGTTTCAAAAGGTTCTTCCATTACAGAGAGTACCAAAAATGTATATGCAGAGTTTTTTTTCTTTTTTATATTCCTCACGGATTCAGTACACAATTTGAGTAACTTCAAAAAAATGAATGCTACATTATTTCTATACTATCAAACATAGGCATGTTTCAAGAAATGCTACTTGCTGAGCAATACTCAATGGCTATTATGCTGCAAAAAAGGTATTTTTTTATTCACTATAAATGTACCACTCTACATACTCACTTATTTAAAATGCTGAGAATACTTACAACAATGAAAAAAAATTTGTTTTAATCACCAAAGGCCTACTGTAAGACATTACTAATAAGATGTGACTTACTTGTTAGGTCTTTTAAAAATTAAGTGTGTGGGCTAGGCGCGGTGGCTCAAGCCTGTAATCCCAGCACTTTGGAAGGCCGAGGCGGGTGGATCATGAGGTCGAGATCGAGACCATCCTGGCCAACATGGCCAACATGGTGAAACACCGTCTCTACTAAAAATACAAAAAATTAGCTAGGTGTGGTGGCATGTGCCTGCAGTCCCAGCTACTAGGGAGGTGGAGGCAGAAGAATCACTTGAACCTGGGAGGTGGAGGTTGCAGTGAGCCAAGATTGTGCCACTGCACTCCAGCCTGGGCAACAGAGCAAGACTGTCTCAAAAAAGAAGAAAGAAAAAATTACGTGTGTGTATGTGTGTGTATTTATTCCCTTTAAAAATAATTTATTTGATTCTGATCACAAAATACAGGGAAGGAGCAAGGGCAACACTTATAACCCCTTGGTCACACATGTTCCTAGTCTATGTGTCTATAAATACCCTCTGTACAACAGCAAACTCATGCTGTCCTCCAAGTGTTGTTTCACATTCTAACAGCTACAAAGTATAGCATATGACCAGGTGCGAAGTAAAAACAGATGCCCTGTTCACAAGGTAGAGTCTCCCTCCAAACAGTGTTCCAGCTCTCTTTTGCTACTACTACTGAAACCAAAGTAGCTGGTTGTTTCTACTATTAATCTTCTAAAATTCTTTCATGAACAAGTAGGTCATAGACAAATTATGTCTGCACAATTCTTAGAGTGGCTTAAAGTAACCTTATAAAAAGGCAGTGACTAAGGTCTGCTCCTTATCCCCAGCCTCCTACGTCCCAGGCTGCCTATGGCACCTGGACTGCCCCTCCTGGGTCCCCCACATCCCAGGGCAGCAATCAAAGAAGGGCAGGCCAGGCCAAGGATGAGGAATAAACAGTCTTTATTGGGCTCAGACCAGGAGTCCATGGGTCTTGAGGACCTCTATGTATTTGTCGATTTTGTTCTCCATGTTTTTTCAGCCTGTTTCTGTAGCCTCGTAAGCTGTCTTTTCCTCCAGTAGAGGATCTTAGCCTTCTCCTTCCTCTTCTCCTCCAGGGTGGCTGTCACTGCCTGGTACTTCCAGCCAACATCATGAGCCAGGAGCCCCAGGTAGGCAACCTTTCTCACAGGCTTCAGGCACACAACATTGAGAGCAGCCACCATTCACTTTTTGTCATAGTGGAGTGGGATCCCATCAAACATCTTGAGGTGGTCCAAAGCAGCCTGGCCTCACTTGGTCTTGTGGGGCAGCATGCTTCACATGGTCCACCAAAAGAGGCAGTTGGGGACTTGGAAATGGTATGGCCCTCAGAAGGAATTGGTGTTCATCTACCTGCAGAGGAAGGCCAGGTACTTTAACGTGTTTCTGTAGAAACTGCCAGAAATGTGGATGCCCTCACAACACATGATCACCACCTTCCAGTCCAGCAGTACCTGCTTGGCCACAATGGCCGCTGGGCAATCCGGAGATAGCCTCAGCCTCAAGCACCAGGACCTTCCCCCTCCCAACTTTGGCAGCTGCCTGGGAAAGGCTAAACTGGGTGTGTTTTCACATTTACTTACAAACAATTACAGTACAGTTTTGAACATTTTATCAATATGTGTTGACCCTCCATTTTGACTTAAAGTCAATTTTGTAAGATGTTAATATTGTTCCCTCAGCTTTCATTTGGTTAATATTTGCCATTATATCTTAATATAATTTTTTTTATAAATTTTAATTAATTTTAATAAATATTTTTACTTTCAACCTTTCTGGGTGCTTATGTTTTATGTGGATTGCCTGTTTTTTAATAAAAGACATGTAACTGGGTTTTTTTTTAATGCAGTCTCTTAAGTGGATAGTTTGGTCCACTTACACTTATTCTTAAGACTTATATTTGGATTCATTTCTAGCAGTTTATTTTTATTGTTTACTTTTTCTTTTTCTTTTTCTTTTTTTTTTTTTTTTTGAGATGCAGTCTTGCTCTGTCATCCAGGCTGGAGTGCAATAGCATGATCTCCACACACTGCAGCCTCCACCTCCTGGGTTCAAGCAATTCTCCTGCCTCAATCTCCCAAGTAGTTGGGATTACAGACTCATGCCACCATACCTGGCTAATTTTTTGTATTTTTAGTGGAGAGCAGTTTCATCACCTCAGTCTCCCAAAGTGCTGGGATTACAGGCATGAGCCACTGTGTCCGGCCTATGCTCCTTTTTCTAAGTGTTTTTCCATTCCTGCCTTCTTTCTTTTGAATTGACTTATAGCTCCACTTTCAAACCAGTTTTTCTCCTTTGCCTATAATTTACATTTCTATTTTTGTAACGGTTACTCAAGAACTTTTAAAGTACATAGTTAAGTTTTAAAATATTAATCGATATCTTTATTATTCTCCCAAACAATAAGATCTTAGAATGTTTTAACGCTAATCAACCCCCAATTTATACATTGTTATTGATTTTTAGTTCTATCTTAATTATTTTAACCTCATAAACTAGACTATTACAGCAAAAACAGGTTTATCTTTGTTTTCCATTTCTTTCTTTGTTCATCATTCTTTCTTTCACCTAAAATCTTTCTTCCTGAAGTACTTCCTTTAGAAGTTACATTTTTGGTGATAAAATGTTGTTAGAAAACACTAACAATTTTTATCAGTATAAAAAGTTATTTACCTCATCATTTGCAGATTTCAAAAAATGAACACAAATTCTTTGCATATCCTCCCATTAAGAAAAGTCTATTTCTCCATACCTTGAATTCAGGCTGGCCTTGTGATTTGTTTTGATCAATAAATGATATGCTGTAAGAGTTTTAATCCAAGGCCACAAAGAGGTCTTACAGCTTCCACTCTCCTTTTTCTGAAAACCCTTCCACCACTACATGAACAAGCCCAGGTCAGCCCACTGAACAATGGGAAAAGCATAGCTACTTTCCCAGTTGACATTAAGCCAACTGCCAAATACATAAACGAGAGACTCCTAGACCAACCTGCCTGCCAACTACCAGACATGCACAACTCCTTTAGAGATCATCCAATCCCAACCAAATTGGCCCAAACTACAAGAACTACCCAGATAACCCACAGAATCATGAGAAATACTGAACATCTGTTGTTTTAAAACATTACATCTTAAGGTAGTTTACAGTGCAGCAAAAACTAACTGCTTCAAGAATGTGTTTGTTGAAAGGTAATTTTACTGGGTATGAAGTTTGTGGTCAACAGTTATTTTCTCTTAACAACATTGAAGATAACACTCAATGTCTTCTGGCTTCCATTGCTGCTGTGATAAATCAGCTGTTAGCCTAATTATAATTTCTTTTTTCTTTTTTTTTTTTTTTTGAGATGGAGTCTCGCTCTGTCACCCAGGCTGGAGTGCAGTGGCGCGATCTCAGCTCACTGCAAGCTCTGCCTCCTGGGTTCACACCATTCTCCTGCCTCAGCCTCCCGGGCAGCTGGGACTACAGGTGCCCGCCACCACGTCCGGCTAAATTTTTGTATTTTTAGTAGAGACAGGGTTTTACTGTGTTAGCCAGGATGGCCTCGATCTCCTGACCTCGTGATCCGCCTGCCTCCACCTCCCAAAGTGCTGGGATTACAGGCATGAGCCACTGCGCCTGACGGCTAATTGTAATATCTTTGCATAGGATCTCTTTTTCTCTCTGGCCGCTTTTAATATAGTTTCTTGGTTTTGTATTCTCCATTTTTACTATGTTTAGTCTGGATATGAATTTCTTTTTATTTATTATTCCTAGATCCTACTAGACATCCAGAATTGAGAGTTACTACTATGTTTCATAAATTTTGAACAATTCTCAGCCATTATCTCTTTAATAACTGTTTTCTTCTTCCCTAAGTTATTTCCATTCTAGAATTCAAATTAGACTTTTTGTTGATATCACTTTATTTTCCATCTATTTACATCTTTGTGTACACTTTGTATAAGTTTGTTGTTTTATGATCAAGTTCACTTATTCACTCTTCAGTTTTATCTAATCTATGTTGAGCCCACCTAAATGGATTTATAATTTCAATTATAAAATCTTGAAAAAGATCACATGAATCTTTTCAAAATCTTCCTGGTCAATTCTGACAGTTTCTTGTTCCATTATAATATTTTAAAATAATTATTTACTTAAATATATTAAAAGTACTTATATTCTAAATCTGACTGGTAGTCCTTTTCAGGTCTGCAGTTTGTTTTGCCATGTTTGTTGATTTATGACTGGAGCTGAAACTTTATCTGTAGAAATATTTTGAGGCCTATATTTTTAAAGTGAATTCCTCTAAAAACAATTAATTAATGTATGCTTCTGCCAGGTACCTAGGGCCACTGTAAACCTAGAATCACTTTAAACTTTTGCCTTGGAATTTTTTGAGCCACACGTATAGTAGGTAAGCTTATGACTAGGAATTCTCAGAGTTTTCTCTTTTTATTTTTTCCTGTTTCCTGTCTGACTTTTCCCTGCCAAAGCTGAAGTTGCAGCAAACAAATATCACTACCATTTCTAGTATTACTCTCGTGAAATCTGGTGTTAGGCATTTATGCAAGAGTGTTTCTATCCTGCTTGCATGTCAAGCTCTTTTCCTTGTAGCCCATTAAAACGAGTAAGAGCAATAGCCCTAATGTAAAATTAGCTACAGAACACTTACTCCTGGGAAATTATGATTTCTTAGCATTTCTTGGCTAAATTCATATCAACTTGACCATGCCTAGAAGATATTCCCCTGAATGTATAAATCACTATGTTACTAATAGTCTTCTTAATAGTAGAAATAATTTTCTCATCCAGGATAAAGAAAGGCTGTTCTTAGGGAACAAAATGTAAGAGAAACAATTTTCAAAAATATATCAGTTTCTATAATGAGCTAAAGTAAAGCTATCATTTCTGACTCTTTCTGAACTTTTGTGACCTCAAGTTCTTCCTCACTTTAAACCTGGACTTTTCTTATCATAGACAAATCAGATGTATATAATTATTACTTTAGAATTTTTAATGAGAGCCAAACAAACAAAAGCTAAAGAAAATAGAGTTGTACAAAAAAAAAAAAATTCTATATTTTATTTCTCTAAGAGAGAAATAACAAACTTGTAACTTTTATTAATCAAGAAAATCATAAGTAAAGCTACAATGAGACAACACTTCACACCCACTAGAATGGTTATGATTTAAAAAAAAAACACACACACAGGTAATAACAAATGTTGGTGAAACATGGAGAAATTAGAATCATCCTAACTTGCTAGTGGTAATGTAAAATGGTGCAGCTACTTTGGAAAACAGTCTGGATAACTCCTCCAAAAGTTAAACATGGAGTTACTATACTAACCATAATTCCTATCCTAGGTATATACTCAAGAGAAATGAGAACACATGTCCCATAAAAACCTATATACAAATTATGAACTTAATTTGTAACAGCCAAAAAGTGGAAGCAATCATTACTGATTAATAGATAAACCGAATGTGGCATATTCATCAATGGAATATCACTCAGGAATAAAAAGAAATTATAGTACTGACACATGTTACAGCATGAACCTTAAAACACTATGAAAAACTAAGTTTAAAAAAAAAGGGACTACATATTGCATGATTCCATTTACAGGAAATAGTCAGAATAAGCAAATGTGTAGAGACAGAAAATAGGATAGTGGTTGCCTAAGGATGGAGGAGTTGGGGAAAACAGGGAGTGACTACTAACGAATACGAAATTTCTTTTCAGGATGATGAAAGTACTCTAAAATTTATTGTAATAATAGCTGCACAGATCTGAGAATATATTAAAATCCACTGATTGTATTCTTGGTGAACTGGGTAAACTTACTGGTGAACTGTACACTGAATATACACTGAGTGAACCACATAATATGTGAATTATACTTCAATAAAGCTATGTTTCTTTTCAAAGTAGAAACAACCCAAATGCTCACTGACTGATAAATGGATAAACAAAACGTGGTGTATCCACACAGTGCAATATTGTTCAGTCATATAAAAAAATGAACTACTCGGACGGGCACAGTGGCTCACACCTGTAATCCCAGCACTTTGGGAGGCTGAGGCAGGCAGAACACGAGGTCAGGAGACCGAGACCGTCCTGGCCAACATGGTGAAACCTCATCTCTACTAAAAATACAAAAAATTAGCCAGGTGTGGTGGCAGGTGCCTGTAATCCCAGCTACTCGGGAGGCTGAGACAGGAGAATCGCTTGAACCCGGGAGGAAGAGATTGCACTACTACACTCCAGCCTGGGCAACAGAGTGAGACTCTGTCTCAAGAAAAAAAAAGAACTACTCATATATGCTAAAACATAGATGAACATTGAAAACATTATGCTGTATGAAGAAACCAGACACAAATGGCCACATATAATTCCACTTACACGAAATATTCAGAATGGGTGAGCTCATAGAGACAGAAAGAAAATTAGTGATGGTCAGGGGCTGAGGAAAAAAGAGAACGGGGAGTGACTACTAACAGGTATTGTTATGGTCTGAACAGTATCATCCCCCAAAATTCGTATGTTAAAGCCCTAACCCCCAATGTGACTGTGATTGGAAATAAGCCCTTTAAGGGCTTATTAAGGTTAAATGAGGTCCTAAGAGTGGAGCACTAATCCCATGGAACTGGTATCCTTATAAGAAGAGGAAGAGATACCAGCGACCTCTCTCTTTCTGGGCACACACAGAAGAAAAGTCATGTGAGACTGCAGCAAGCAGCAGCCATCTGCAAGCCAGGGAGAGATGCCTCATGAGAAACCAACCCACTGGCACCCTGATCTTTGATTTCTAGCCTCTACAACTGTGAGAAATAAACTTCTATTGTTTCAGCTACCCAGTCTATGGTTCTGCTATAGCAGCCTGAGCAGACTAATACAGGCATGGAGTTTCTTCCTGGGATAATGAGTATGTTCTCAAGTTAGACAGTAATGATAGCTGTACAACTCTGTGAATATATACCACTAACGTGTATACTTCAACAGGGTTAATTTTATGATATCTAAATTAGATCACAATAAAGCTGTTAAAAAACAAAACAAGACTATACGTAAGAACTGATGTTAGGTGTCCTGCTATTCAAAAGATTCAATGCACTTAATCTATCTAACATGTTTCTGAATAAATCTAAATATACAAAGCCTTAACTTTCAAGGAAAGAAATTGCCAGAATTATATATAGACATGGTCTGTCCCTATGAGTTGCTTGTTTCAGAAAGCTCTATGAATCGAAACTTTTTTCTAAAGTTGGAACGAATAATTAAACTTATAATATTAACATGACAGCATGAAATAAGAGAAAGCACTTCGTAAAGCAGAATGTAAATATATCACCTCAATGATGTTAGCAGAAACCAGATCTAAGTTTTTTCAAGAAGGAAAAAATACATATATCAAAATCTTCAAAAAACAAAGCCTACTGGAAAATCAAATTGATTTTATATTTGTTACACAGCAGGCTTAGCTTCATATATATCTTAGGCTTAGAACAGTAGGGATTAGCTTCATACATAGGTTTGAATGCTGAATAGCATTTAAAATGATATACAGAATTTAAAAGTTGACTTTACGTTTGCTACACAGTAGGCTTAGCTTCATAAATGTTAGGCTTAGCACAGTAGGCTCAGCTTCATATATATGTTTGAATGCTGAATAGCATTTAAAATGACATGTAGAACAATACTTCTCAAAAGGACACAAATACAACTATAAAATCTACTCAGATTTTGTTACACCAGTACTAAAATTTTATCCTGGAAAATAAAAGCTGTAAGTAAAATAAATAAATACTCACTTAAGTGATAAGCATTTTACAAGAAGTCTCTGACCAAAATGTTCTTTGGGTACATCAGGAACACTAAGCCGTTCTATTGGTTCTTCCTACAAATTGAAAAGCAACACCAAAATGAATATGCTTATCATATTCCAACTCTTTTTTTTAAGAACTTACTTTACTAATCTAATACTTTTAGTCTTCACAATAGAACACAGAAAAGAAAGACCTATTTATCCACAGACAGAAGTCATTTGATTATAAGTTACTCATTAAGAATAGGAAATTCACTAGTATAAAATGTATTCATTTATAAAAATTACAGCTATGTTTCAGTTGCTTTATCCTCTACATTATTATAATAAATACTCTACATCAATCATAATCCCAAAAGATCGATTTTAATAATCATTTGCTTCTTTATATGCAAACATCTATACCTCATCTGGTGATGGATGCAAAGCAAAAAGTTCTTTGTGACGGTTTGATTTCCTTTGGTCATCATTCTGACGGTCTATTTCTTCATTTGGAGTTCGATCAAGTAAATTGGGAAGCAAAGCATCAGGAAGTGAATTTTTCAAGTCAAAGATACTACAGGCCCAGCTACCCCTTGGGGTATCATCTATTGACATTGAACGTCTTTTAAGGTCATCCTGTCATGCAAAACATTAAGTATAATTATATTAATTAATAAATAAATTGACAATTATTTTAAAATAACTTCTTAAAGTTATTTAAGAATAAAATTATTACTTGATCATCCTGGTAGTTGTTGCCATCTGGAGCTTCATCAGATTCAAAAACTTGTTTTGGCAAACCTTTTTGCCTTTCTTTCTGTTTATCTAATGTGTTGGGATTAAATCCTGTTCCCAATTTATGGTATCTATTAAAGAAAAAAGTTACATAAAGATCAACTATCAAACTTCGGAATGTTCTCACTTTTTGGGCATCATTATGTAATAAGCCAAGTGTTTTCTGCATTATTTCTTTATGTAATACGAATCCATTCTAGCAATTGAGGTTAAAGAAAATTTCCATTCAATGCTCCTTTAACCCAGCTAAGCAGTAGAGTATGAGTTTCCGAAAGCAAATCATATTTTCCTTCTTTCCATGCCAATCATGTGTATATAAATTAAGCTGTACTTTCAATTCAGAGAATTGGTCAGTAAAAAGAAAACTTGGGAAGCTAGTAACTTGGGTTAAAGAATAAAATGAGAAAATAGAAAATATACATTGAATTAAAAATAATATAAATTTTAAAAGGTTATATACATATAAAGCACTGAATCTTAAAATTTCAAGTAGCCAACAAATTTTTTGCTATCTCTCATTATCTATAAAAGATCTTAACCTAAAGCTACAGACTTGTAACATGAAAAACAGCAAAATCTACACCATCATGGTGTACATATATATTACTTAACATTAAATATATACACAGGTAGCTAAAAACAACTCTTAAATTAATGCAAGCTTCTTTCTTAATCCAATAACAACCTAATACCCAAGAACATCAAATATGAGCTGATCAAAGAGCAATTATTGTTCATGATTCAACACTTCACAGAGCAAACTGAAGGAATATTTTAGTTGAAGCAAAACAATAATGTTTACAAGAAGATGGTACAGTTCTTGCTATTACCCAATTCATGAGATAGTAAAGAATCACATTTGATATGAATTACTCACATCCAGTCTTGTTGCTAAAGCTATTAAAATAGCAATTACATGATATTAACATCACAGCATAATCGCAAAAGAGAAAGAACTAAAGACACTCAATATAGTAATATGAAAGTTATTACTTAGAAGCAGATATCTTAATATTTAACGGAATGTTTCAAGTGTCTTAATTTGTAAAGCTGCATACGTAAGCTGCTCTGATAAATCAGAATGCCACTGAATTCTATCCTAAAAAAATTGACAATATGAAATTCAAGAAAGCAAAGAATGATTCATGATCAATACTCTCTTCTATATCATCCAGTCCTCTAGTCAGTTGCTATAATAAGGCTCTAATAATTACTCATTCAACCCCACACACATCACCATTTTTCTGACTTGTTTCTTGGCATTCTCACCCTCATTTACGGTTCCAGCCACACTGTCCTCTTTACTCTTTGTTCCTTGAACATTTCTAGCATGTGATCAATATGGAGCCTTTGCATGTATTGCTCTTCCCTCTGCCTAATAACATTCTTCCCCCAGATATTCACAAGGCTCACTTCCTTCAGGTCTCTGCTCAAAATCACCTTATCAGTAAGGCTTCCTCTGATTAATTATATAAAACAGAAGGTCGAGCATGGTGGCTCACACCTGTAATCCCAACACTCAGGGAGGCTGAGGTAAGAGGATGGCTTGAGGCCAGGAATTCAAGGTAACAATGAGGTACAACTGTCCCGCTGCACTCTAGCCAAGGCAACAGAGAGAGACCTTGTCCCAAGTAAATAACTAAATAGAAACCAAAATAAATAATAAAATAAAAATATTTGTTCCTCTTCTTGGCCCTCTCTATCTACTTCACCCTACCTTTTTCTCCACTTGACTCACCTAGATCTTATCTAGTCTATACTCACCTGTGTTGGTTTATTGTCTATCGACAATCTCATTTCCCACTAGAATATAAACTCCATGAGGGTAGAAAGTTGGTTTTGTTCACTGCTGTATCATCAGTCTTTAGTATAGTGCCTGGTACATGTAAGACTCTCAATAAACACTTACTGAATAAGCAAATAAATGAAGTACTTTTGTGTCCCTTTATCATTCTGTGCTGAATCGTGGAAGAATTTTGTGGCTTCATCTTATAGCTACTTCACTTTTCAGCCACATCCACACCACCATTATGTCCATCTGCTGAGTTTGTAATATTTTTTCACTAATCAAAATTTTAATTTCCAAAGATAACTAATTGATTTTTATGTGGTTAAAATATCCTTTCACATTTCTCATGTACATTATTCTCATGTATTTAAGAGTATTATTTACACTTATACGTCTTAAGCTGTATTCTATTAACTATTTCCTAAATTATTAGTTCTTTTATTTGTAGTTGGATAATTCTCTTTCAAGTGTATTGGTTTGCATCAAATTCTTGGCAATTTCAAGTTCTATCTTAATTTTTTAATTTGTATCCCCCACATCTGTCTTAAACTACTGTACCTGCTTATTCCAGCCCATATCCAGTGGTTGTGGGGAAAGGGCAGATCACGCCACCAAGCAAAGTCTGCCAGTACCTAGTCTTCTGGGTATGAGCATTCCTTCTTCCTCCAAGACATGCTCACCCTGGGTACTATCCTATTAGCCTAAGCCTCCACAACTACTGATCCAAAAAAAAGGGCAGATATCTCTGTTGTCACTGAGCACACATTGTGGAAGAGGTTTCAAAGTGACCACATATCCAATATTTACCAAGTCTCCCTCTCCATTGCCTGCATTCACTGGTTCTGAGCTTAAAGCACTACTGAAGCTTTTGCATGTATCTTCTCCTTAGATTATTCTGTACTATGGTTTTCTCTTACATTCCAATCATACCTATCTTCTTTGTTTCAGAGATACCTCATAACTTCTAGTTCACCAAAAGTACTCCCTTTGGTCTTCCACTTACCACTTATAGCGCATATAATGTATAACATCTAGTATAATTGAAAAAAATAAGAGCTTTAGAATCTGATGCCCCTACGTTCTAATCCTAACTACCCTATTTTTTAGTTTGTGGGATCTCAGAGAAGTTACTTAACTACTCTGAGCCTGAGATACCTTATCTGTTAAAATCTTAAGAGATGAGTGCAAAGTGCCCAATAAAATGCACAGCACACAGTAAACCCATAAATGTTAATTCTCTTATCCTCTTGCCTAAACCAAGGTTAATAATCCTATGCTTAGAATTAAGTAGCAGATTTCCATGATTCTGAGGTCAATATATTTTACAACTAACCTTTTTATTAAGATTTCTGATTATAGGTTTCTAACATATACGCACAGAGGTAAAGACTTTTGAATTATCTGACAGAGGAACAGTATTCTTCAGTAATGTCTAAAAGCTGGCTATCAGAATACTTATCAAAATTGTAAGTTCATAAAAACAGCTCTTCTATATAAAGGGCAGCAGACTGTGCTTTTATTAGGTCTCACTGAAACTAAAAAGCATGTCAGCATTATCCTCCAGAGTGATATTTAGCACAATGTAAAGTCTAGTGAAATAAGACAGCCATGAGGGCAAAACAATAAGCAATGGATATATCACTTTTGCTAGTGCTGTTTTGCACAGATTATTTCATTTGAGAAAACTATAATGCCGTATCAGAATTCTCCACTACCTCAATCACATCTCCTTCAGAAAAATAAAATAAGGTTAAGAAGATTCAGCATGGGCCGGGCGCGGTGGCTCAAGCCTGTAATCCCAGCACTTTGGGAGGCCGAGGCAGGCAGGATCCGAGTCAGAGATGTGAGACCATCCTGGCCGACAGGTGGCTCCCGTCTCTACTAAAAAATACAGAAAACTAGCAGGTGGCTGAGCCTGTAGTCCCAGCCTTTCGGAGGCTGAGGCAGGAGAATGAAGCGTGAACCCGGAGAAGCTTGCAGTGAGCTGAGATCTGGCCACTGCACTCCAGCCTGGGGCAGAAGCGAGACTCACGTCTCAAAAAAGAATATTCAGCATGAAGACCCTTCTCCATTATGCAAATTAGCAAATGATTATTGTGTAAATGGGTTTTAATATACTTCTTAATCTGACTTGTTATTGCACAGTTTATCAGGAAAATAAATTTTGGCTAGAACAAAACATTATTTTTTACAAATATTTACCTGATTGGATATAGAGGTCAAAGACCTATAAATATTAGAAACAGCAGAGACCTTTCAAATAGCTTGGTCTATAAAACTGCCTGTTAATGTTAACTTAGCCATTTAAGTTTCATTAAACTGGATTCTTTTTGAGAAATACAAATTATTCACCAATATCTACCCAACATTTCCTAAAAGAATTAGACTACAAAATTATCATATATTATTAGCTCTTAATGATTTATAATAATACAGAAATACTATTTTTCCATGAATTATATTTTACAAAGAAAGTAAGTAAAAGTAATTGCAGAACTCCTAAGGAGTAAATATCTACACACAAAGGTTCTTCTTTTGTTTCTTCAACTATTTCGTTTAAATAAATTTTCAGGTCTCTTAATCATTATGAATCTGCCTTAATCCGTTTAGAAATCTTACTCAGTATTCGTAAATGTTGTAATAAACATATAACTTACTTTCTGATGACAATTGCCCAGTCTTCTGTATAACTTCTTATACAGTCTCTAACATGTGGATCCATTTCACTATTTTAAAAAGGAAAATACATTTGTAATTCAGACAGGACAGCACTGATGTTCATTAATTTGGTTGCTATAATTGCTGTTCGCATAACAGGAAATGATGATGCTACAAGAAAATAGGCTCTAAATAAAATAATGGAAGGTAGCCTTTCTATAGTTACTCTAAAGCCAAAAACAGGTCAATGTCTCCTTACCTTTCTTCAGGTACAGCTGAAACAAGAGTTCTGCAGTCCCGAGGACTATAAACAACTTCAATATCATCTGGAGGAAATTCAATCAAATCCCGTAAAGGCCCAGAATCCACAGCCAAAGGATGAGTAATGAGGTAATCTTCCAAATCCACTGGATCTACTGCTTCAGTAAGGGGCACCTTTGTAAAAAGGTGGGATAAGAGATGGGTAGAAAATAAGAGATGAAGTAATTTTAAAACTTAAGGCAAATAACTTATTATTTTTTAAAATAAAAGCTTTTAATCTAGTTCTTTCTAAAATTTTAACAGATATTCAACCAGACGCACTAAAGAAAACACAAAGTGTTACCCTTCTTGCACTCCTCGATGTTTTGGGTCATACTCTCTTTAACGTCCTTGCTGACACTTTGCCCAGAACTCTCACATAAAAACACTAGTAAGAATTAACAGTTTTATTCTACTTTATAGTTTACAAAGTACTCACTGGAAGGATTATTTTTGCTTTTTTATATCTTTGGATATTAAAAAAAGTAAGTTGCTCCATTTCTAAACAGTGCTCTGACTTTATTTCTTGTTTTTGTTTAGTATCCTAGTAAAAACATATAATCAGACTGGGGTAGGCTAAAAAATTTCCCTCCAAAAATTCTCCACATCCTAACACATGGGCCCTGTACATGTTACCTTACATGGAAAAAAATAAAAGTCTTTGCAGATGTAATTAAGGTTCTTAAAACGAGGGTATTATGCTGGATTTTCCAGGTGCTTTCTAAATGCAATCACATATATCCTCATGAGAAGACAGAGGGAGATTTAGGCTACACACAGAGAGAAAAAAAGTTGTATAAAGATGAAAAAGAAAGAGATTTGAATATTCTGGCCTTAAAGATAGAGATGATATGATCACAAGTCAAAGAATGCCAAAACCATCAGAATTTGGAAGAGACAAGGAACTGATACTCCACTAGAACATCTGAAGAAAGCACAGCCCTGCTAAAACCTTATTTTAGTCCAGTGATACTGATTTCAGACTTTTGGCTTCTAGCACTGTGAGAGAATAAATTTCTTTCATTTTAAGCCACCCAGTTTGTAGCACTTTGTTACAGTAGCCATAGGAAAGGAATACACAGGCCCTATAAAAACTACCCAGTAATAATAATAAAAGACTAGTAGCATTCTTCAGCCAAGTTTTTAACAAGATACTTTTTAATAAAATATCATACTTCTTATCTAGTTTGAAAAAGAAAAAAATATTCAGACAAACCTATAAAGGATATATAACACATATGCAGTTGTAGACCAATGAAAATAAGAACATGTTATTTCTCAGGATATTCATCTGGAATAAAAACACTGAAACCTGCCTCTGCGCAGGTGTACATTATTAAACAGAAGGTGCTTTAATCTATGCTTCTTTGGACTGAACTTTTTTTTTTTTTGAGATGGGCTCTTCCTCTGTCATTCAGGCTGGAGTGCAATGGTGCAATTTCAGCTCACTGCATGCAACCTTTGCTTCCTGGGCTCAAGGGATTCTCCCACCTCAGCCTCCCAAGTAGCTGGGATTGTAGGCGTGAGCCACCATGCCTGGCTAATTTTTGTGTTTTTGTAGAGACAGGGTCTCGCCATGTTGCCCAGGCTAATCTTGGAACTCCTGAGCTCAAGCAATCTGCCTCCCTCGGCCTCCCAAAGCACTGGGATTATAGGCGTGAGCCACGGCGCCCAGCCTAGACTTAACATTTTAAAGATATTGAGTAAAATAATAAATAACACATCTTAAACACTCAAAAGATAGCAGTTATTTATCATTATCAGTATATGCTATCTCATTTAAACCTCCCCCAAACCCTGTAAGCTAGATATAATTACTATTTCAGTTCTACAAATAAGGGCATTTGTGCTCAAAAAAGTTAACAACCAACTGAAAATAAAATAGCCACAAAATGGTAGAGCAGAAATTTGAAACTGGGTTTTCGACCTCTAAAATTTTTTCTACGATTTTAAGCATTCTACCTCACCTATCCTATTAAGTACAAATTATACTATGATGTTCTTAACAAAGAAAAAGAAAGCAATCCAACAGGAAAAGAGAAATCTTCTTGAACCATTGTTATTAGAACTGGGTACCCACATTTAAAAAATGAACCCCAATCTCTGTATCACAACATATATAAAAATTAAACTGAGATGGATCACAGACACAAACATACATGCTTAAAACTATAAAGCTACTTCAAGAAAACATAGCAGGATGTCCTTACAATTTGGGAATAGGCCAAATTTTCTTAGACATGAAAAAAGAATCATAAAAGAAAAATTGGATTCATTAAAAGACACTGTTAAGAAAATGATTAACAAGCCACACTAAAAGAAAGAACTTACAAAACATATTTGATAAAGGACTAGTACTTAGAATATATGAACAAGTCCTACATCTCAATAATTTTTTTTAAAGTCACACCCTCAAATAAATGGGAAAAAATAAAGCACACAAAAAACTGCTCAAACATCAAAAGTCACTAAAGGAAACTTTCCCTTCTGGAAAGACGAAGTAGAAGTACTTTTCTCTATTCTTTCCACTAAGTACAACAGCCTAGATACTACATAGAAAACAAACCTAAGAAGACTCTGAAAGGTATAGAGAAAACGGCTGGCCGGCAGGGACATCAGAACCCAGGGAATGGCACAACAGTGAGTTACTTCAACATTTCTTTTTGCCTTATACATTCCAGACTTAGAACTAGAAAAGCCCACAACCCAGAAAACAACAAGAAGCACTAGAGGTAGTGGGACTGGGTTGCGGTGAGCCTGTTTTCCCCAGCCAAAAGATCAAGAAAGAAGCAACCTAACAAAACAAAAAACATTTAGACTTTAACTGCTCAAAGGCCAAGTGGGGAACTATATTTCTACCCTCACCAAGCTGTAACAAGGCATCCCAACTCTCCCCACCAGGGTAGTATCAGAGAAGTACAAGTAGGGTGTTGGGATTTTTATATCTACCGAGCAATAATTAATCTCTGACTCTCATCGTGTCAGTAGAGGCCACTAAGGAAATCTGGACATCAACTCCTATGAAGCAGCAACATGGCTCCTCTTTCCTTTATCACTTGGGCACTGTCAGAGAAGGTCTAGTGGAGAGTAAGTACTTTCACCAATGCCCAGTGTAACAAGGCCACACACCCTTGGATGTCAGTAGAGGCCATGTGAGGAACAGTAAGGAGCACTACTACCCTTCCCAGCTAAGTAGTGTGAGCTGTGGTCCAGCAGAAGTGGGGACTCTCCCTCCTGCTCGACAATAAGTAACAAGGAATCCTTCCCCTCCTTGTATACCAAAAGAAGACAAGTAAGAAATCTGAACTTCTACTCTGTCTGTCCAAAACAAGATAGCATCCACCTATAACTAGAGCAATATCAAAGAAAGCCAGCTAAAATATGTTTAAATAAGACCTAGAAATTCACAACATAAGACCCAAAAGGTACAAGTTCCAATCAAAAATCTCTCATCATACTAAGAACAAGGAAAATCTTAACTCTAATTAAAAAGACAACCTGTAGATGTCAATACCAAGATAAGTGATCTTGGCATTATATGACAAAGATTTTAAGGCAAACATCAGAAAAATAATTCAACAGCAATTGTAAACCCTCTTAAAATAAATGAAAAACCAGAAACTCTCTGTAAAGAAACAAAATCTCGGCAAAGAATCAGAAGATACAAAGAACTAAATGGAAATTTTGTAACTGAAAAACACACTGACCAAAATTTAAAATTTAATAGATAAATTCAATAGTAGAAAAGAGGGGATAGAGGAAGTAAAAATCGGTTACCTTGAAGAAAGAAAAATCGAAATTATCCAATCTGAACAGCATTAAAAGAAAAACAGACTGAAAAATCAAAACAAAACAAAAACAAAAATAGAAAGCATCTTCAGGGACAAACTACACTAGAATATCCAATACTGGCACCACCAGAGTCCTAGAAAGTGAGGAAAAAGAAGACGGGGCTGAAACATATCTGAAAAAACAATGGCTAAAAACTTCTAAATTTCATAAAAAGACATAAGCCTACAGACACAAGAAGCTAAGCAAACTTTAAACAGGATAAACCCAGAGAAATATGTACCATGACACAGCAACCAAATGCAGATTTAAAAAAAGAAAAAGAAAGGCCAGGTGCAGTGGCTAACGCCTGTAATCCAAGGACTTTGGGAGGCAGAGGCGGGCGGATCACCTGAGGTCAGGAGTTCAAGACCAGCCTGGCAAACAGGGTGAAACCCCATCTCTACTAAAAATATAAAAATTAGCCAGGCATGGTAGCGGGCGCCTGTAATCCCAGCTACTCGTCCTGTAATCCCAGCTACTCGGTAGGCTGCGGCATGAGAATCGCTTGAATCTGCCTCCAGGAGGCAGACATTGCAGTGAGCCAAGATTGCACCACTGCACTCTAGCCTGGGGGACACAGCGAGACTCAGTCTCCAAAATAAAATAAAATAAAACAAAATCCTGAAAGCAGTGAGGAGAAAATGACACCTTACCTCTAGGAGGAAAAGAATTCAACTTACAAATTTCTCATAAAAAATCATGACAGTCAAAAAGTGGCACAACAATTTTTCAAGTGCTGTAAGAAAATAACTGACTACCTGGAATTTTAGATCCTGCAAATATCCTTGAAGAATGAAGGGGAAGGCCGGGCACAGTAGCTCATGGCTATAATCCCAGCACTTTGGGAGGCCAAGGCAGGTGGATCGCCTATGCTCAGGAGTTCAAGGCCAGCCTAGGAAACATGGCAAAACCTCAACTATACCAAAAATATACAAAAAATTAGCCAGGCATGGTGGCATGCACCTGTGGTCCCAGCTACTCCGACGGCTGAAGTGGGAGAATTACGCCTGGGAGGCAGAGGTTGCAGTAAGCTGAGATTGCATCACCCACACTGGGTGACAGAGTGACACCCCTGTCTCAAAAGAAAAAAAAAAAAAGAATGAAGGGGAAATCAAGACATACTCTGATAAAGAAAAACTAAGAGACTCTGTCACCAGCAGATCTATTCTAAAAGAATGGCTAAAAGAAATTCCTTAAACCAAAAGGAAATAATAAAAGGTATCTGGAAATATTAGGAAGGAAAAACAAATACAGCACGAGCAAAAAATATAGGTAAATACAATAGACTTTCCTTTTTCTCTTGACTTTTCTAAATTGTCCAATATGATTCTAAGTGTATATAGAGAAAATGTTTAAGACAATTATGTATAGGAGACGGTAAAGGGATGTAAAAATAGGTAACGTTTCTATACTTTACTCAAACTGGTAATATATGAACACCAATACTGTGATAAGTCACGTATATAACACAATACCTTGTACAGCCACTAAAAAGCTATATAAAGAGACACTCTCAACAACACTATAAATCAAAATGGAATCCTAAAAAACATTTAGGTAACCCTGGAGAAGTAGAAAAAAGAAAATAGAGAGATGAAAAACAGAATAAACAAAAAATAAAATGGTAGATTTAAACCCTAACAGAGTAACAACATTCAATTATAAATTTATACATTATATTATAAACATAAATGTAAAAGTAAGAGACTAGCAGAATGGACTTAAAAATATGACCTAACAATGTGGTATCTACAAATAACTCACTTCAAATAACATAACATAGGTAGGTTGAAAATAGAAGTATGGAAAAAGATATACCAGGTGACCATTACTCAAAAGAAAGCAGGAGTGGCTAAGTTAATAAGGGAAAGTGCAGACTTCAGAGCAAACAACAGTACCAAATAGAGAGTGACATTACCTTGATTATAAAAGGAATGATCCAAGAGGACATAGCAATCTTAAATGTGTATGTACTAAATAACAGAGTTATACTCTGTGTATGTACTAAATAACAGAGCTATAAAGTAGGTGTAGCAAAAACTGATTGAACTGAAAGAATAAATAAGACATATCACAATTATACTTGCAGAAATCAAGAGATCGCTTTTCTGCAGATTCTAGAAAATCAACAAGGATATAGTATTATTCAAAAGCACCCTCAACCAATAGATCTAACTGACATTTATAGAACACTCCACCCGATGACAACAGAATATACATTCATTACAAAGGTCCCAAAAGTATATACCAAGACAGACCATATTCTGACCCATAAAACAAACTTCAACAAATTTAAAAGAACTGAAATCAGACAGAATGTGTTCTCTGACTATAATAGAATCAAACTAGAAAGTGGCAACAGAAAGATAACAGGAAAATCTCCAAACACTTAGAAATTAAACATACTTCTAAATAATCCATAAGTTACAAAAGTCTGAAAAATGAAATGAAAAAAATACACTGAACGAAATGAAAATACAACATAAAATTTGCAGATAGGGAAATGTAAACCAAAAACATAAGTGAGATACCACTTCGTACCCATTAGAATGGCTATTATTTTTTAAATGGTTAATAACAAGTGTGGACAACAATATGGAGAAATTTGAACCCTTGTGCATTGATGGTGGAAATGTAAAATGATACAGTTGCTAAGAAAAACAGATTGGTGGTTCCTCAAAAAGCATACAATAAACACAGAATTACTCTATCATCTAGCAATTCCAGTTCTAGGTATACACCCAAAAGAACTGAAAATAGTGACTCAAAAAGATAATTGTACTCTCATGTTCATAGCAGTTATTCACAATAGCCAAAAGTTTGGAAACGACCCCAATGTCCATCAAAATTAATGAATAAATAAAATGTGACATATACATACAATGGAATACTATTAAGCCTTAAAAAGGAATTAAATCAGCCAGGGATAGTGGCTCACGTCTATAATCCCAACATTTTGGGAGGCCGAAAAGGAGGATCACTTGAGCCCAGGAGTTCAAGACCAGCCTAGGCAACATAGTGAGACCTCGTCTCTACACAAAATACAAAAATTAGCGAGGCATGATGGCATGCGCCTGTAGTCCCAACTACTTAGAAGGCTGATATGGGAGGATCACTTGAGCCTGGAAGGTCAAGGCTGCAGTGAGCTATGATGGTACTACTGTACTCAGCCTGGATGATAAAGCAAGAATCTGTCTGGAAAAAAAAAAAAAAAAAAAAAAGATACAGGCTACAACCTGAATAAACCTTTAAAACATTCTGCTAAGTAAGTAAAATAAGCTAGACACGAAAGGGCAAATATTGTATGATTGCACTTACATCAGGTACACAGAAGAGGCAAATTCATAAAGGCAGGAAAGATAAGATATTATCAGGAGTTGGGAAGGGGGGGAAATGGGAAGTTGTTGTTTAATGGGTACAGGGTTTCAGTTTGGGATAATGAAAAAGTTCTGGAGATAAACAGTGGTGATGGTTGTACAACACAGTAAATGTACTTAATGCCAGTGAATTGTATAAATAAAACTGGTTAGAATGGTAAATTTTATGTTATGTATATTTTACCACTATATCTATTATGTATATAAGTATAGCATGTAAGTATATATTACACATACATAAAATTTTTTTAAAATTCAATTTTTTTTTCTCATTCAGCGCTTTTTGCCCAGATATTATTTCTAGGGCAGTATACAGCTCTGAATTTAAAATGTCACAAATAAGTACTCAGTGAAAACAACAACAAAACCTGGGAAGTCGCTACATATGTCTAATTCAATGAGTTCATGGATTCTAGGTCCTGGTGATGTGGAAGGACAACTGGAGTCAGGGTACCATAACAAGAAGACCATAAAGATAAGAGGTGGTGATCAGAGATGGGAAGCATAAAACTAAGATTACACATGGGTTATAGTTATTCATAATGACAAAAATCTAAGGTCTGATTATAGAAATTTTGAGTAGTTAAGGTGTAATTCAGGATGCAAAATAGTATCACTGGAAGAGAGGCATTCAAGACACCAAGAGCATTTTGGAAGGATTATCTCCATGTACATTGAAATCAGCAAGAAATCCATATATTCTAAAATTTCTCCAATTAGCATGTTACTGTAATTAAAAGTAAACTTAATGTTTTCAAATTTTAGTACAACAAACGTTATAAATATATCATTACAAGTCGATCAAACTGTTATTTCCCAGTTTGTTCAATAACAGGTACCCTTTCACAGCTAAATGGAAAATGCTAATCTATAACTCCACCCTATCATGCTTATTTGCTTTTTTAGTTTTCCAGAGCATTTTGTAAAAATGACCTCTAATTTTAAGACAAATACAGGTATGTTTTTAATTCATATTTCTAACATAATAAATATTATTAGTTTTTATCAAAACTGAATTTCCTCATGCCAGCTTCTTTAATAAGAGAACATTTATGTCTCTGACACAGTACTGGGCTTACAGTAATAATTCAATAAATATAAATTCATTTATCTTAAAGGCAACAGATAATTCTACAAACCCATATAATTATTTACTTTGGTGCTTGTTTCTAGAATAGATTCCTAAATTTTCACATAATGAATCACCTTCTGTCTTTAAAAGTTCTAAGGCTGGATGCGGTGGCTCACACCTGTAATCTCAGCAATTTGGGAGGCCGAGGAGGGCGGATCACAAGGTCAGGAGTTCGAGCCAGCCTGGCCAATATGGTAAAACCCCATCTCTACTAAAAACACAAAAATTAGCTGGGCATGGTGGCACATGCCTGTAGTCCCAGCTACACGGGAAGCTAAGGCAGGAGAATCACTGGAACCCAGGAGGTGGAGGTTGCAATGAGCCAAGAACGCGCCATTGTACTCCAGCCTGGGCGACAAAAGCGAGACTCGGTCTCAAAAATAGAAGGGAAAAAAAAAGTTATAAATGTAAAATTCCAGGATTGATTAAATCCTGAATATAAAGTTTCAGAGTTGGCTAGGAAACTAGCAATTCTATGACACCCCATAACATCCTCTCCCAACACAGATTTCAACAAAATGAGGTAACAAGAAGTAAGGTTATGAGATTAATGATGGAACCCAATTAGTTCTTATCTTTCCACTATTTTTTCATGGCCTAGTCAATCATACACCAATGACATACTATATTTTGAATACGTTACTTACTGTGGTGTGATGGGATATATTGCCAACAATATTAAGGTTTTTGAGCAGTTGGGGAGAACCACTATATTGTCCGGAGATCTGCTTCCTAACTTCAGCTGCCACCGTTCTATAATGAAGAAAGCAAAAACATACACATTATTTAAAAAAAAAAAAAAGCTAAACTAGTTTAAAATGGAGGGAAGCTAAATACATTAAAGATTCATTTAAAGAAAAACAAAATGTCAGCATAACAATAAGGCTATAAATTCATAAAATAATTTAGGAAATACTTTTCTAGCTTATAATTACATTAGAACATTTTATGTTGTAGGGTACTAGAGTGACAGACAACCTATATGAGGCTTTTTTATATGGGCATTATAGGGAACACACTTTGGCCTACAATAGAGCTGGAACTATAGAGGCAGCTCTATAGTTGGGAGCTATAAAAAGATGTGTATATTAAAATGTATATGCTTTAAAGTATATAAGATGTACATTAAAATGTATATTATATTAAAATGTATATACTTTAAAGTACAAGAATTAGGAATAAAAAACTCTGGAGTGTTTTCAAGTTAATGATTTAATTCAGAGCCCTGACCATCTTGGTTCCCATTAGAGTTTCCAGCTGAGTTTCAAGATAATCTCATTTTCCTAAAAGTATTCAGATTTAGGATATAATCTTTTCTCCTATTTCTTCTCTTCAATTCCTCCTTCCTTCTTTCATATTCAATCATTTCACACACATTTACTGAGCATTGTTATGAGCCAACTACACAATTAGAAATATTTACACAAAAATAAGAGTTATCATTCTTTAGGGCTTAAGATACTGAGTTAGTGCAACCTTTTTTAAGTAGGTGACTTGAGGTACTTTATATAATATTTGTGTTTTAAAAGGCTAACTTCCTATTCATAATTGCCAAACCTTGGAAGCATCAAGCTATCCTTCAATGGGTGACTGGATAAACAAACTGTGTTACATCTATACAATGAAATATTATTCCGTGATAAAAAGAAACGAGTTATCAAGCCATGAAAGACACAGAGGAACCTTAAAAGAATATTGCTAAGTGAAAGAAGCCAATCTGTATGACTCCAACTATATTTTATTCTGAAAAAGGCAACCTATGGAAGACAGTAAAAAGACCAGTGGTTGTCAGGGGCTGGAGTGGGGACAAGAAAGGAGGAATGCATAAGTAGAAATAGGGTGATATGGTTTAATTGTGATCCCAACCCAAATCTTATCTTGAATTGTAGCTCCCATAATTCCCATGTGTTGTGGGAGGGACCCTGTGAGAGAAAACTGAAAGATGGAGGCAGTTTCCCCCATACTGTCTCCTGGTAGTGAAGAAGTCTCACCAGATCTGATGGTTTTATAAGGGGTTTCTCATTCTCTCTTGCCAGCCACCATGTAAGATGTCCCTCTGCTCCTCCTTCCTCTTCTGCTATGATTGTGAGGCCCCCCAGCCATGTGGAACTATGAGTCCATTAAACCTCTTTCCTTTATGAATTACCCAGTCTTGGATGTATCTTTATTAGCAGCATGAGCAAAAAACTCACACATAGAATGTTTCGGACAATGAAACTATTCTGTATGATATGGTAATGGTGGATATAAGTCATTATATATTTGTCAAAATTCATTGAATGTACAACACAGTGAACCCTACTTAATCTATGGATTTTAGTTAGTAACAATGTGCATCAATATTGGCTCATCAGTTATAACAAATGTACCACACCAATGCAAGATGCTAACTGAAGAAATTTGGGAGATAAGGGAGGATGTATAAGAACTTTCCATACTTTCCATCCATTTTTCTGTAAACCGAAAACTGCTCCCTCCCAAAAAAAAGTCTACTAGTTTAAAAAAAAAACAAGTCAATGACAAGGGAGGAAGACAACAGCACCAAAGCACCAAGAAAACAATTAGAGGTTAGAGCTGAAATCTGGAGACAGAATGAAATCTTGGAGAGGGAGAATAGATTCAGGAGAGGGCAAAGGGCGAATTATGTAATCCTTTATGTGAAAAGACAGGAACATTCGCTGCAGTTTAGGACTCCATTAGGGCTTTTACTTATTTATTTGAGACAGAGTCTCACTATTGCCCATGCTGGAGTGCAGTGGCGCGATCTCGGCTCGCCAAAACCTCCGCCTTCCAGGTTCAAGCTATTCTCCTGCCTCAGCCTCCCAAAGTGCTAGGATTACAGGCATGAGCCACCGTGCCTAGCCTCATTAGGGATTTTAATGAAGCCTATATAATGTGAGTATTCATTATTATGTTTAGCTTGAAGTCCTTACACATCCTGATCCTCTCATCGAAGCTGAGATATGTAAAAGCCTTTAAAAAGACACAAAACAGGCCAGGCGCGGTGGCTCATGCCTGTAATCCCAGCACTTTAGGGCGGATCACGAGGTCAGGAGATCCAGACCATCCCGGCTAACACAGTGAAACCCCGTCTCTACTAAAAATACAAAAAAATTAGCCGGGCGTGGTGGCGGGCGCCTTTAGTCCCAGCTACTCCGGAGGCTGAGGAAAGAGAATGGCGCGAATCCAGGAGGCGGAGCTTGCAGTGAGCCGAGACCGCGCCACTGCACTCCAGCCTGGGGGAGCACACAGACTCCATCTCGGAAAAGAAAAAAAAAAAAAGGCACAAAATACATATTCTACTGGCCGGGCGCGGTGGCTCACACCTGTAATCCCAGCACGTTAGGAGGCTGACGCCGGAGGATTACGAGGTCAAGAGATCGGGACCATTATGACCAACATGGTGAAATTCTACTAAAAGTAGTAGAAATTTTAGTCTCTACTAAAAATAGAAAAATTAGCCAGGCTTGATGGTGCGCTGGCTGTAGTCCCAGCTACTCCGGAGGCTGAGGCAGGAGAATTGCTTGAATCCGGGAGGCGGAGGTTGCGGTGAGCCGAGATCGCGTCAAGCCCAGATCGCGTCGAGCCCAGACTGCGCCACTGCACTCCAGCCTGGTGACACAGCGAGACTCTGTCTCAAAAAAAAAAAAAGGACACAATATAAACATTCTACCTACCTCACTGCTACTCACCTCACTCTACCAATCTCAGCACTAGCTCAATGTTTCTGGGGCTAAATCATGAGTAAACTGAATAGTAAACTGCTGTATTTCATCAAATTCAAGATATCACTGGCCAGGCGCGGTGGCTCACGCCTTTGTAATCCCAGCACTTTAGGAGGCCGAGGCGGGCGGATCACGAGGTCATGAGATCGGGACCATCCTAGCTAACATGGTGAAATCCCCTCTCTACTAAAAATACAAAAAAAAAAAATTAGCCGGGCATGGAGAATGGCGTGAACCTGGGAGGTAGAGCTTGCAGTGAGCCCAGACTGCACCACCGCACTCCAGCCTGGGCCACAGAGTAAGACTCCATCGCAAAAAATTTTTTAAAAAATCACTAATTGTTAAGAAGAGACATTACTCCATGTACAGCTAATAAATAAAAACCTTGCCAATTAACCATTACACCATCAGTAAATTGAAGATTTCAGATGTTAAAATGTGAAATATAAAATAATGAAACATAGTTACTTCAAGAGGCAATCTTTTGTTTAATAACAGACATAAAAACTATAATCCTCATATTACAAATATCTTTCTACATGACATTAATTTCCCCCAAAAAGAAAATCTATTAATTTGAAAATAAGCTGTGATAATGCAACAAGAACCATTTCCAAACTGAGCTATAGTAGCCATAAAACATGTGCAACCCAGACAAGGGATGTATTTACAACTGAGACCTTCCGCAAAGATTTCATAAATCTTCCCAAATAAAAAAAACTTTATCTCTTAACCATATCATTATCCAAAGTATGCAAGAAAGAAATGTAATGAATAAATATAAGCCCTGATACCAGTTAAAATCCTTTATCAGAGGTTACTTTTTCCAATCAGATTTTTTCTTACTCCTAGTGATAGCTCAGAAAGAAAAACAAGGTAGTCTTTTTTCCTTCCAATAAACCATTAATATTTACTGCAAAGTAGAAAGAATAGGTCAAAAATTCCGTAGTTACTTATGCCCTTAAATTATAATATGAAAAAACCTTCTATCCCTCCCAGGAAAACATGATCCAGTATTTGACCTATTTATCTCTTTATCCACCCTCTCCATTTCTACAAGCTACATATGTTAACACACATTACAGTTTTCACAAAAGAAAGCATCCACTCAGGCCATTCATTATATGATGCTGGAAATAACCAGCAAAAGAGCCACATTCCAAAAGAAAATTACGTTGCATTTAAGCTTTCTTCTAACCCAATCCTACTTTCAGACACACTATTCTAGCCATGATTTCCAGAATGAACCAAGGGTGATAAGGCCAATCTGGGCCTGCCTCTCTCTAGACATTCTTTATGGGACCAGAAGTAAAGCCTGAGTAAAAATGAATAAGAAGAGTTCATACTAAACTCATGAGAAAGTTTAATTGAGCTACTCCTATAAAGTCACACACACACACACACATACACACACACACACACACAAATAGCTGCAATGTACTAAGTCTAATAATAAGATCTCTTGGAACTGGCACTATTCGTATCTCAGATAGAAGTCAGGGAAGAAATGAAGCGTAAAGGATATATCAGGGACAAAGAAAAAAAGGACTAGCTAAAAATCCCCAAAAGAAAAGGAAGAGAGCAGCTGACACTGCAGTAGTGTAACTAAGTTCAAAACTGGTGAATGATGGGTTGTACCAGAGTTCTAACACTGTGTGTGAGTTCGAATTAACAATAAAGAAAACAAGTGAAACCCCATCTCTACTAAAAATACAAAAATTAGCTGGGCATGGTGCTGCGTGCCTACAGTCCCAGCTACTTGGGAGGCTGAGACAGGAGAATTGCTTGAATCTGGGAGGTGGAGGTTGCAGTGAGCCTAGATCACGCGATTGCACTCCAGCCTGGGTGACACAGCGAGACTCCGTTTTAAAAATAAATAAATAGCCTGGGCGCAGTGGCTCACGCCTGTTATCCCAGCACTTTAGGAGGTCGAGGCGGGTGGATCACCTGAGGTAGGGAGTTTGAGACCAGCCTGACCAACATGGAGAAACCCTGTCTTTGTAAAAACACAAAACTGGCCAGGTGTGGTGGCACATGCCTATAATCCCAGCTACTAGGGAGGCTGAGGCAGGAGAATCCCTTGAACCTGGGAGGCAGAGGTTGCAATGAGCCGAGATCGTGCCATTGCACTCCAGCCTGGGCAACAAGAGTGAAACTCTGTCTCAAAATAAATAAACAAACAAATAAATAAATAGGCCTGGCGCAGTGGCTCACGCCTGTAATCCCAACACTTTGGGAGGCCGAGGCAGGCAAATTGCCTGAGGTCAGGAGTTTGTGACCAGTCTGGCCAACATGGTGAAACCCCGTCTCTACTAAAAATACAAAAAAATTAGCCAGACGTGATGGTGGGCACCTGTAATCCCAGCTACTCGGGAAGCTGAGGCTGGGGAATTGCTTGAACCAGGGAGCTGGAGGTTGCAGTGAGCCCAGTGAGCCGAGATTGCACCACTACACTCCAGCCTGGGCAGCAGAGCGAGACTCCGTCTCTAAATAAATAAATAAATAAATAGAAAGAAAACAATAGACTAAAGAAAAACAACATTGTACCACCTACTAAGTATTTGTGCCAAAAAATGTTTAACGTGAATTGAATCAAACCTTTACATCTAACTTATAGTTTACGAGAAATACAGAGAACAGTATAACAATACTATTGCAAGGAAGCCATTAGACAAAAACTAGAAGGCAGGTCATGCTATGTGCCAAAATCTCTTATGGGTCAATGTGGTGGATAAATTAAAAAGTAAAGGCAGTGGGCTAAGTTTTACTGTAAAAAAGACTTAAGACTAAAAGACAAGGTCTATTTAAGAGGGTGGAAAAACAGACTTATGAGCTATAACCAAATGCAACATATGGTTACTACTGGATCCTGATTTGAACAAACCAGCTATAAAAGATATTTTGGGGGATGAGAAATTTGAACACGGGCAAGGTTACACATAAGAGTTAATAGGGTTTTTAAAAATGTTTTTACTGTGTGGAAAGCAGCATATAGTAAAATGTCCTTATATCAATATTTTAGAGATGCAAATGATGTTTGTAATTTAGCTTAAAAGTCTTCAGTTGGAGGCTTCAGCAGTGGCTCATGTCTGTAATTCCAGCACTTTGGGAGGTCCAGGCAGGAGCATTGACTGAGCCCAGGAATTCGAGACCAGCCTGGGCAACATGGCAAAACTCTGTCTCTAAAAATACAAAAAATTAGCCAGGAGTCGTAGTGTGTACCTGTAGTCCTAGCTACTTGGGAAGCTGAGGGGGGAGGACTAGCTACTTGGCAGGCTGAGGCGGGAGGATAGCTTGAGCCCAGGAGGTCAAGGTTACAGTAAGCCTTAATCATACTACTGCACTCCAGCCTGGGCAATAAAGTGAGACCTTGCCTCAAAAAAAAAAAAAAAAAGGCTTCAGTTATTATTATTCTGCCTTAGTAGGGAAAACTAACAAATCAAATACGAAGTAAGATGGGGCAAATAAACTTCAAGCGGTATGCATATCACATCCTCCCTAAAGTGCTGCCTGATTCTTTCTGTTCCATACAATTGAGTGTCCAAATCTGTTTGGACACTCCTCCCTACGCTTTCAAAGCACCCTGTGCTTATCTGCATACATTCAAAGAAAAGGAGCTTCCAGGAGACAAATTCAGACAGGCAGCGACTAGCCACTGACTGCTTTCTATTGTTGAATAAGAACCTTGCCTTGCTAATTGAGTTTGATTTCAGTAGTGGGAAAGCCCAACGTTTGTAAGCACTCTCTTTGAGAGAAGCATGTAAGCTGAGAAGGTTTCTATGGAACAGTACTCATACAACCCATAAGTATAAAAGTATGGTGGGGGGAAAAAGAGAACAGTGAAGTATCAAGAATTTGGCTTCTCAGGTCTGACACACTACATCTTCAGAAGCACCTCTGCAACCTCCTTGAGGAATAGACAAGAAAACTTCACCTCTGATGGGGGTACTCTATGCTGTCTCTTACTTGGTATAAATGTCCCAAAACAGGTTCATTTCTGCCATTAAAGAAATTACAGGATTTCAAACTCTAGTGGCATTTTTCTACCTCATCGTGATAACCAAACAATACCAAAGTCACAGCAACTATCAAATTGTTTTCAAATCTGTTTACCTATCTCCTTACAAGGAATTAAGCAATTAAAAGTCAAAACTTCATCTTATATCTGTAGCACATACAAAGTGCTTACCCAATGTTTACAGAGCTAAAGTGAAAAACACAGGAATAGAAAGGAAAAATTCACAATTCTTTCCCCAGAAAAGTAATTGAGTAAGAATGCTTGAATGGAACAACTTACGAGACCTCCTTCAGGGCAGGGACCATATCTTATTAATCCTAATATCCTCCAAGTCTAAGACAATGGGGAGAGAGAGAGAAATGGAGAAACAGATAAAAGAATTCAGAGAGAGGAAAAAAGAGAGATAGGGAATAAGAATGAACTTGGAGACTACCTAGTACTTTCAAAACACCTTTTAGAGTAAACCAATTCATAAGTGATGTTGGTTTCTAACTGATTAAAAGGGAAGAAAAAAGTAAGCCTTTTTATCTATTATTGTCAAATAGAAAAATATTTGCAGGGAAAAAGAAGTCTCAATCTAGTTGAGATCATTATTATCATCTTTGTAATCTGGTAAAGTAAAAAAAACTACTACCAAAACACAATACTCTCCTATTCTGTATGAAACTTTTTTAAAAATATTTTTTAACAGGATATATAATTTGTTTGCTTATCTCAAAATAGTCTCTAATGTGTCTTTAGCATATCTGCAAAGGGCTGGTTAAAGAATTACTTTCAAGCTCTACTATTACATAAAGTTACTATGAGAAGCAGAGGAAATAAGATTTTCCAAAACTAAGACAAAAAAAAAACAAAAAACTGATACAAGAAATCTTTTAAATAAATAAATAAATGGCATTACAAAATGCAAACTTAGGAAGAAAAATTTCAAACTCCACAAAGAGGTGAAGGTCCATCTCTCTGCCATCTCCAATTCCCAATCCCCAGTCTTATTCCCCAGATGTAACTAGTTAATATTTTCTTGGTATCCTTCAAAAAACAGATTTGTATCTATCATTATATATATAAGAAATTCTTATTTTTCAATATCCACACATGACATCATACAATAATCATTTCTTGATACCTTACATTATACAATATATATTAGAAATCTTTGATATTGGCACATAAAACTAATAAAACTAGCAACATTTGTCAGGCACTTACAATGTGTCACATACTGTGCAAAGTGTTACTTTTGTTATACCTCAATCTTTAGAAAACCCTATGAAGTAGGTACTCTATTCGAATATTGAAATTTCAAGAGTTTCACATAACTGATAAGGAATAGAGCCAAGATTTGAACATAAAGACCTCATTCTTAACTACTAATCTCCTTTTTATCTGCTACAAAGTCCCTGGTATGTATAAACAAACATATTCAACCAGTCTCCACTGGTGGACATTTAAACTATTTCTGGTTTTTCCAAAAATTATTACTAGAATGTAAGTTCTGTGAGGCAGAGATTTTTGTCTGAATCAAGAATTATGGGTGATTTTTGAGGGCTTTCTGTATTTCCAAATTCTCTGCAGCAACATTATTTTATAATTAAACAACAGATATTTTTAGTTACATTACAAAAATAACTTGCCCAAGTCTATGAGAGGTAGAGGCAGGGTTTGAATTCAGATTCATAAAGTTCCTAAAGCTTTCCATGGAAACAGGTTTCCAAAGATAAAATAATTCTTGCTATAGTTCATATTAATGATTTCTCTATTTTCCAAAACCCAGCCTTTCACAGGTCAGTTAAAGATATCCAGTGAAAATGTCTAGTGTATATACTAACAAAGTAACAGGAACACTAGAATGACTACCACCATTGTTATGATCTGTTTCCTATCCTTCATGTATGGCTAAATAAAACACCAATCTAAGCCACTGTCTTCGTGTCATTTGTAAGTTAGCCTGTGTTAAAATGTTTAGGAACACAGAAGACTGGACCATAGTAACCACTAAAGGCTCAAGAAAACTAAAACATACAGGTTAACATGTGAAACAAACAAATAAAAAGAAACGGTCCTTCTACATAATACACTTAACATTTAAAATATACCTCCTTTTCTGGAGGGGAAGAGGATTAAAAAAGATGTCAGGTGTCTCATATATCCCATTTGACACTATTTTGGGGATAACATTACTCAAAATTATTTTCACATTAGAAAGCACTGTTTTTTTTGTTTTGTTTTGTTTCTGAGACGGAGTCTCGCTCCGTCACCGAGGCTGGGGTGCAGTGGCGCGGCCTCGGCTTGCTGCAAGCTCCACGTCCCGGGTTCACACCATTCTCCTGCCTCGGCCTCCTGAGTAGCTAGGACTACAGGCGCCCACCACCATGCCCAGCTAATTTTTTGTATTTTTAGTAGAGATGGGTTTTCACCGTGTTAGCCAGGATGGTCTCGGTCTCCTGACCTTGTGATTCACCCGCCTCGGTCTCCCAAAGTGCTAGGATTACAGGCGTGAGCCACCGTGCCCAGCCTAGAAAGCACTGTATTAAGGAGAATTTGGATGGCTCTATCACTGTGATCAACAGCATTTCAATATAAATCTCAATTTCATCAACTAAAAAGCTGGTGATAATGCTGTTCTCTATTTCATGGAGCATATTACATTATAACTACATAAAGAAAAGAATTCAAAAATTTAGCATTTGTAAATATTAACACTGACCTGAAATTGGCAATTAAAAACAGAGGGAAAAGAAAAGTATCTACTGCAAAAAGTCAATCCTCCTAAAAGGATATAAATTTATCTTAAATTCCACCCTACTTCATAAAAATAAACCCAGAGCTGCCTTACCCATAAACATACAAAATTATATCCTGGTGTGAAGTGTATATAATTAGTTGCTAAATCGTGTTTATTCTAACTTCTAAATATTTCTCAAATCCTTGTCCCCACCTTTCCTTTTTTACAACATCTGCCTACAAATAACATCATATTTAACGGTGAAAGTCTGAATGCTTTTCTCTTTAGAGCAAGAGAAAGCCAAGTATGTCTGTCTGCTCTCACCACTTCTACTCAACCTTGTACTGGAAGAGGGAGGGAGGGAAGGAGGGAGAGAGGAAGGAAAAAGGAAGGAAGAAAGGGAGGGAGGGAGGGAGGGATTAAAGGCATTTAGATTGGAAAGGAAGAAATAAAACTGTCTTTACTCACAGAAAAAAAATTATCCTGTATACAGAAAATTCTCAGGAACCCACAAAAAACTACTAGAAATACCAAACGAGTTCAGCAAGGTCTAAGGATACAAGTTTAATATCCAAAAATCAACTGTATCTCTATATACTAGCAATGAACAAACCAAAAATATTTAATTCCATTCAAAAGATCAAAAATAATAAAATATTTAGAAATAAATTTAACAAAAGAAGTACAAGACCTGTACACTGAAAACTTCAAGACACTGAAGAGAGAAATTAAGTAAGATCTAAATAAATAGACCCCCCACCCCATTTTCATGGATTGGAAGACTCAATATTGTTCAGATGGCAACTCTCCCAAACTGATCAACAGATTCAATGCAATTTCTATCAAAATCCCAACAAGACTTAGCAGAAACTGGCATACTTTATATGGATATTGATCCTAAAATGTATATGAAAATGCAAAAAATCCAGAACGGACAAAATAATTTTGAAAAAAGTAAAAAATTGGAGGACTCACACTTACAAATTTCAAATTTTACTTTAAAGCCTTAGTAACCAGAACAGCACAGTACTGGTATAAGGACAGACATACAGATCAACGAAACAGAACTAAGTATCAGGAAATGAACTCTTACATTTATGGTCAACTGATTTTTTCTGATAATGGTGCCAAGGCAATTCAATTGGACAAAAGTATTCTTTTCAACAGAGTGTTGCAACAATTGAACATCCACACGCTAAAGACAAATTTAGACCTTTATCTCAAACCATGCACAAAAACTAATGCAAAATGGAACATAAACCTTAATATAAGAACTAACACTATAAAATTTTTAGCAGAAAATAGAAAAAAAATTCATGACAATGGATTAGGCAAAAAATCTTAGCTACTACACCAAAATCCTGATGCATAAGAGAAGAAAAACTGATGAACTGAACTTTATCAAAATTGAAAACCTTTGTGCTTCAAACATCACCTAAAAAATGAAAGGACAAGCCAAACAAGGAGACAATATTATATATCTAAAGAAGGACTTTTACCCAGAACACATAAAGAACTCCTACAACTCAAAAACAAGATAAACAATCCCACTGAAAAATAAGTAAGATGCCAGGCATGGTGGTGCATGCGTGTAATCCTAGCACTTTGGGAGGCTGAGGGGGGAGGATCACTTGAGCCCAAGAGTTCAAGACCAGCCTGGGCAACATAGAGTCTGACTCTACAAAAGATACAAAAACTTAGCCAGATGTGGTGGCGTGGGCCTGTAGTCCCAGCTACTCAGGAGGTTGAGCTGGGAGGATGGCTTGAGCCCAGGAGTTCAAAGCAGCAGTGAGCTATAACGCACCACTGAACTATAGCCTGGGTAACAAAGCAAGACCCTGTCTCAATCAATCAATCAATACAAATGAGTAAGAGATCCGAATAGGTATTTCACCAGAGCAGATATGTGAGTGGCTAATAAGCACATAAAAAAGGTCACTTTAGTCAGCCAGGCGCGGTAGCCCACGCCGGTAATCCCAGCACTTTGGGAGGCTGAGGCGGGCAGATCACAAGGTCAGGAGATCGAGACCATCCTGGCTAACATGGTGAAACCCCTCTCTACTAAAAATACAAAAAAAACAAATTAGCCAGGCATGGTGGCAGGCGCCTAGTTCCAGCTACTCGGGAGGCTGAGGCAGGAGAATGGCGTGAACCCGGGAGGTGGAGCTTGCAATAAGCCGAGATTGCACCACTGCACTCCAGCCTGGGTGACAGTGCAAGACTCCATCTCAAAAAAAAAAAAAAGTCACTAGTCATTAGGAAAACACAAATCCAAATCACAATGAAATACCACTTCACACTCACCAGAATGTCTAGAATCAAAGAGGACAATAACAAGTGTTAGCAAGCATGTGGAGAAATTAGAACCCTCATAACCCTCATACATTGCTAATAGGAATGTAAAATGGCAGTCATTGTGGAACAGGTTCGCAGATCCTCAAAAAGCTAAACACAAAATTATACTATGACCTAGCAATTCCACTCCTAGATAGGTATATACCCACAAGAATTGAAAACAAGCCTTCAAACAAAAGCTTGTATTCCTATTGGCACTATTCACAAAAGCCAAAAGGTAGAAAAAATAAACTAAATGTCCATCAACTGATGAATGGATAAACAAAATGTGCTACATACAATGGAGTATTATTCAGTCATAAAAGGAGTGAAGTACTGATACATGCTACAACACAGATGAACCATAAAAACATTACGCTAAATGAAAGCCACCAGACATAAAAGGCCATATATTGCATGATTCTCTTTATGTGAAATCTTCATAAAAAGCAAATTGAGAGATCGATACAAAAAAGATTTGTTGTGCCTAGGGCTTGGGGTCAAACTAGGGAATGACCGCAAACTGGCACAAGGAATTTTTGGGGTGATGGAAACGTTCTAAAACTAGATTTTGGATGACGGTTTCACATCTGTAAATTTACTAAAAATCATTTAATTGTACACTCAAAATGAATGAATTTTATGATACGTAAAGTATACCTCAATAAAGCTGGTTTTTGTTTTGTTTTGTTTTTCTAAGGATCTGGGTATGGCTGGAACTGCTCTGCAAAGATAAGTGGAAGAAACTGTTTATTTGTAAGAGAAAGAATGATGATGGCAGAAAAAGGAGAGCTGAATGTAGTCACTAAGAAAATTTTGCATCCTGAGACTCCGTGCCATGATCCTGTATCATTAGCAATTATGAAAATTATTAAATGGTTGACATGAATGAAGGAGTTAGTTCGGTTTTCTGGTGTCACAGGGCAAACCAGAAACAGCCCATGATGATGCAAGCATACAGATGCAGAAGGAAAAAATGAGAACGACAGAAGTCAAAAAGAAAAACCAGGAAGACATCCTTGGGAGGGCTCTGAGTTGGTACTAAGATCTGAGCTAAACTTTAAAAAGTTAAGGGACAGGGAAGCCACAGCTAGCTAGCATCAGATTACACTGGTTTTCTTTGAATTTCTTTGTATTTCATCAGTTCCATCTAAATTGCAGATAGGATAGCTGTCTATAGTGCCACATATTTAAGTAATTATACTGATGTGGAACCACTTAAAGTGACTAATTTTAAAGAACATCAGTTGTTTTGCTATGACCAGTACTCTTATCCTCATTCTTTAGGTTAGAAACCCTTCCTTGGTAAGGAACTAATTCTGTAAGATTTGGGTGGGGCTAACACATCTTTCCCCCAAGCCATAGAGAAGGGCATGTGACCCACAGTAGTCAGACTCTCCTATCCCCCTAAACATAGTAATTGGTTCAAGGAAGGACATGTGACCCAACCCACACCAATAATTTAGTTCTTGGATCTTTTCTGCCAGAACTAAACTGGTAGGATTTGAGCCTGGGGCTGTCAAATATCATAGTGGCCATTTTGTGGAAAACCTATCCAAGACATGAAGATAAGCGGCTGCTGACATCATCTGTATCCCTGGACCCAACACACTCGGTTACATGAGTCAACACTGTGTATCTGTGCAAAATAATCTGATCTGTCACTTGTAACCCCTGCAGTTAAGTCTGAAGAAATTGAATTGACTGGAATGAAGAAGAAAAGCCCCAAATAAAGCATCAATTCTTTTTTTTTTTTTTTTTTGAGACGGAGTCTCGCTTTGTCGCCCAGGCTGGAGTGCAGTGGCACGATCTCAGCTCACTGCAAGCTCCGCCTCCGGGGTTCACGCCCTTCTCCTGCCTCAGCCTCCCGAGTAGCTGGGACTACAGGTGCGCACCACCATGCCCGGCTAATTTTTTGTACTTTTAGTAGAGACGGGGTTTCACCGTGTTAGCCAGGATGGTCTCGATCTCCTGACCTCGTGATCCGCCCGCCTTGGCCTTCCAAAGTGCTGGGATTACAGGAGTGAGCCACTGCGCCCGGCAGCATCAATTCTTAACTCTTATAACAGGCTCTGTTTTCTAGGGAACCCAAACTAAAAGCTTCAAAAAGCTGTCAGCTATCATTAGGCTTAACAGTGAAACATAGAATGCTTTCCCTTTGAGATCATAAATAAAAAAAGGAAGGCCAGCAACAGAGGCTCATGCCTGTAATCCCAGCATTTGGGAAGGCCAAGGTGGGAGGATCGCTTGAGGCCAGGAGTTTGAGACCAGCCTGGGCAACACAGCAAGACCCCATCTCTAAAACAAATTTAAAAATTAGCCAGACATGGTCGTGCACACCTGTAGTTCTAGCTACTCAGGAGGCTGAAATGAGACGACAGCTTGAGCCCAGGAGTTCAAGGTTATAGTGAGCTATGATCACGCCATTGTGCTCCACTCTGGACAACAGAGCAAGAGTCCACCTCAAAAAAATAAATAAAAACTACAAAACAGAAAAATAAAAATGTTAAGAATGTTCAATATTAATATAATGTTGAATAGCAATGATACCAATCTACACAGTAATACAAAATAATAGTCTACAGAGCAAGATAAAAAATAGTAAGTCAATTATAAGGATTGAAAAGGAAGAAACAAAAAAAATAATGATTTCCAGATCATATGGTTGTCTACACAGAAAATACAAAGGAATTCACAAGCATATTCTTAGAATAAACAAGAGTTTAGCAAGGTATAGCTGCATACAAAATTGTTATCTACCCAGGAATAAATCTAACAAAAGATAAGCAAGAACCTGACAGAGAAAATTATAAAATTTCATTGTACAACATAAAGAAGACCTAAATAAATGGAGAGCTACACTATGGATCATGGATTGGAAACTCAATAGTATAAGGATCTTATTTCTCCTCCAAATTAACGTACAGATTCAATGCAATCCCAATCAAATTCTATGAGTTTTGGCTTCAGGGAGTTTTGTTTTGTTTTTGGTAGATTCTAAAATTTACATGGAAACTCAAAGGGCTAAGAGCAGTCAAGATTTTTTTTTAAAGGTAGAAGGAGTTACTCTACCAAATGCCAAGGCTGATTATAACTAAGATTATTTATAATTTATAAAAAAAATACTGTATAACCAGACCAATGGAACAAAACAGAGATCCCAGAAAAAGACCCACAAATAAGGATATATAATCTACAACAGATAATTTCAATGTACATTTTAAAAATAATTAAAAGAACTGGATCATTTGTTACACAACATAAATGCTTGAGATGATAGATACCCCATTTACCCTGATGTGATTCTTATACATTGTATGCCTCTATCAAAATATCTTATGTACCCCATAAATAAATGTGCATACTATGTACCCACAAATATTAAAATTAATTTTTTTAATCTACAACAGAGGCGGCAGGGCAGATTAATGGGGAAAGAATAATACATTTAGAAAAAAATTAAAATTTCACACCATACACATATCAAGGTGGAATATAAACCTAAATAAAAAGGGAGTAACTACAAATTCATGATAATATGGATGAATATCTTAATATCTCAGAGTAATAAAATATTTCTTAAGACCCATAAAGTAATAACCATTTAAAAAGACTGCTAAGTTAAACTGTATTAAAACTGAGAACTTACAGCTTTCATAAGACTCCATTAAAACAATGAAAAACAAGCCACAGGGTGGAAAAAGGTATTTGCTACACATATAATCAATAAACAACTAATACACAGACTGTATGTAAAGTACTCACACAAAATCAATTTTAAAAAAAAAAACCAAAGGGAAAAAACAATGGAGGAGGGGGATAACAGCAAAAGATTTAAATAATTAATTTATAAAAGAAGAAATCCAAATGATCAGTAAACATACAAAACAGAGCTCAACCTCATTAGTAATAAAATAAAAATTAAAACTTACAATGAGATAGCATTGTGCATCCACCACATCGTGGCAAAAATGAAAAAGTTGGCCAAACCAAGTAATGGCATTGATGTAAAGCAACATTGTTGTGAGATTGTAAATTTCTACGAACACTTTAGAAATAAGTTTGGCACTACCTAATAAACATTCCTGTAGCAATAAAGATTGCCATCTATGACTCAGAAATTGCAAGGGTGGCTATACCCTACAGAAACTCAAGCATACGTATACCTGAATATTTGTACAGGAGTGTTCACAGAAACATTGTTTGTAATAGTAAAAAACTGGAAACAATACAAATGTTCACCTACTATAGAATGAATTGTGGTATATTTATGCAATGAAATACTACAAAGCAATGAAAAGGAATGAACTTCAATTACTCGGAATATCATTAATTAATCTATCTCACAAATTATAATTTTTTGCAAAGAAGCAAGACAGAGAAGCATACACACAATACGATTCCACCCGAATGATTTCAAAAAGAGAAGAAAACATTTTGCTTAGCAATGCATTCACAGATGGTAACATTAAAGAAAGCAAGGAAATGGTTATCCCAAAAGTCAGAATAGTGGACTGGAGTAGTCTTAAGAAGAGGCAAGATTCAGGAAAGAAAAGGAAGAATGTATCTAAAAGAAAAAAAAAACAGCACAAGGGTTACAGAGATGGAAACGAGCATAGCATTTGTGGAGGTACAGTGAAAACACCAGACTGACTGGAGGACAATATGTAAACTAGAGAGTAAGTCAACAAACGGACGACCAGGTCACAGTTAACTTTAAAATCCAAGCAAGGGTTTGGCTTTAACACTGTAAGAAGCCACTTGTATTCTTGAACTGCACAATGCCATGATGAAAGCTGTGTTTTAGGGAGACTTAATTTGCAATACACTTGAATTACAGGAGGGAGGGACTAGATCAGTTAGTAGTTTTCTAGGGTCATCTAGAAGTGAAATAATGAAGGATGCTTCATCTTACGTGTCAGGTATCCATAGGATCTGTGTGAAGCACTGGAGACAAAAAGTCAAGACCAGACTTGCCATCAAAGAGCTCTGAAAAGCAGTACAAAAATAGGGAAGGGGGTGGAGGGACATAAGAAATGTAACTTTTAAAAAAAATAGCTCATGAAATCAGTGACGAAGAAAAGAAAAAAGTGAAAGGTTCCTAGCCCTCAAGAGCCCTATAATTCTAGACATAAGGTAAGCCCAACTATATAGCCCAAGAATTGATGAGGAAGAGAATAAACAGGAAGTAGCCATGACTATACCACATACATAGGAGAAATGTGACAAGGAAAGGAATGTTTGGTTGGCAGCTGAAAACGCCAGAACACTCAATAGATCCTTGTTTTTTGATGAGAAAGACATAGTAAGTCTTATGGTTTAAGGGAAAGGTCCACAAAAAGGAGTAGATTGAAGATGTTAGAACAGGGAAATTTGTGGAATCAAGACTCTGAGAGAGGTGGCAAGAGAGAATTTTGAAGTACAATAAAATGGGTAAGTTTTAGGAACAAGAGACCTTTCAGGCTCAAGGGAGAAAGATGGTTAAATCACATATTGAGAGAGTAGTATGCTAAGGTTAAAATGAAGGACTAATGGTAGTCTCAAACTTTTCAGTAAGATGAGGTAGAGAAATTAAATTGTTAAATAAGAGAAATGACTTACGGTAAATCTCATCTCAAATGGCAAGATATTGAGACATAAAGGTGAACTCTGAAATGTTCTAGTCTCTCTTTAACATTATTCTGCAGCTTAGGAGCAAGAAGCAGGTTAGCTATTCAGCATTAAGAATTACTGCGATGAATACAACAAAAGATCAGGGAAGATTATGTGTCCAGCGAGATAAAACAGGCAGCGCTGAAGTAGTTGGTAATATATGGAACTATGAATTGAACAAAGTAGATTCTGTAGATTAAAAGACTGGGCCCATCTGTACAGAGTTACTAACACATACAAGACTAAAAACATCCGAGGTGTTAAATAAGTCTATATCCAGGAAATCACACCCATGTAAGATTTTCCCTCAGAAATAAAGATCTGATGGAAACCTTTCATTAAATTATGCTGCTTATGCAGCAAAATGATACCCGGTTAACAAAGGAAGGACTAAGAAAGCTGGCATCACTTTTGGGATAGTAGCAGTGACACTGTTAGGAAACCTGGAACTACTACAGAGAATATTTTGCAGAAAAAAAACATAGTCAAATAAAAAGTGTAGGCCAGGCATGGTAGCTCATGACTGTAATCCCAGCACTTTGGGAGGCCGAGGTGGGCAGATCACTTTAGCCCCGGAATTCAAGACCAGCCTAGGCAACATGGCGAAACCCCGTCTCTACAAAAAAATGCAAAAATTAGCCAGGCATAGTGCCCATAGTCCCAGCTACTTGAGAGGCTGAAGTGGGAGAATCGCCTGAACCCAGGGGCAGAATCTGCAGTGAGCCAAGACTGAACCACTACACTCCAGCCTGGGCAACAGAGCAAGACCCTATCTCAAGAAAAAAAAAAAGCGTAAGATCTGAAATCAGGCTGGGCAAGGTGGCTCACGCCTGTAATCCTAGCACTTTGGGAGGCCAAGGCGGGTGGATAACCTGAGGTCAGGAGTTCGAGACCAGCCTGGCAAACATGGTAAAACCCTCTTACTACTAAAAATACAAAAATTAGCTGGGCGTGGTGGTGAGGGCAGGAGAATCACTTGAACCCGGGAGCGGGGGACGGGGGTGGGGGGGCAGTGTGGAGGTTGCAGTGAGCCAAGATTGTGCCACTTCACTCCAGCCTGGGCGAAAGAGCAAAACTCCATCTCAAAAAAAAAAAAAAATCCGAAATCAGAGAACTAGGATTTGAATCCCAATTCAGGCAAATACAATTGCTGTTTTTAGGCCTCAATTTCCCATCTAGAAAATGATAACAATAACAGTAAGTAATATAGAAATAATAATAGTAGTGGCTAACATTTTTGAATGCTTATGTTCTAGACACAGTACTAATGCATTATTAGAACTGTATTAGCTCACTTACACATGTATTAACTCATGTAATCATCACATTAACTTTATTGAGGCTGTTATCCCCATTTTTCTGTGATATACGCAGAATTTCAACCTGTGCAATCTGATCCCAGATCCTATATTCTTTAGTACATTTTCTGCCTCTCTGGATTATGAAGATAAGAATGCAGTAAAAAGTGCTTTAAGTGTACACAAATGTTCATCATTACTGCTGAGTATCAAGCGACAGGACAAAATAATCCCAACAAAATCCTAGACAATTTATCTACAGTCAACATTTCATAAATCCATGGGCCTTATCCTCAAAAAGCAAAGGGGATACACACATAAAAAGATAACTACTTGATATGGACAAAATATACATGCTGCTTTTCTATGGTGAGCTGAAGTAAACAGTATAATTAGTGATATAAGAATAAAGAGCCTTCAGAAATCACCAAATTACAGCCTCAAAAAGTAACTGCACTAAATGCAAAGGGCTAAAAAATAACTGAGACAGAAAGAAGATCATTATAATTTTTTTTTAAAGTAAAGGTTTCCGAACAATCACAAAGCTTTGAAAAGAAATAAGGTCCCAGACAGCAACAGGCTTTTCACAGAGCAACAAATTTCATATATGCATACTACGAAAAGGATTATCATTTCCAACAAAAGTCCTAAACCACATTATAAATACTGTAGTAAAAAATAGTTGATACTAGACACTTACACAGAGCACTGTTCTAAGTACTTTAGAGGTATCAATTCATTTAATCCTCACAACAACCCTACGAGGTTAAGTCTTACTATCATCCTCATTTTCTAGATTGTGAAAATGAGGCAGAAGTGTGGTCAAGTAACTTGGCCATCTTTACCCAATGAATGGCTGTGCTGGAGTGTCAAACCCAGGAAGTTCATCTCCAGAATTTGTGCTATACTTCCCTCTAATAGAAAACTAAAAAGCAGAACACTAATTGATTCAGAAGTATTAAGTATTATTCAATCATATTTGATAACAAGGAAGAACTTTTCATTCACAATAAGCAGTTAATAATTCATTACTCATAGCAGTCTGTCTTTGGTGTTCCTTCCAAGTTAAGTCTGCACATTCTCACTGGACAATCTCATCAACCCCCCACCCGCCCCCCAGCTCCAAATACAATCTACTTGCTGATAACTCTCAAATCCAGATCTCCAGCCCAATCTCTCTTCTGCACCTTCAACCTGCACCAAAAACCAAACAGATATTTCTGAGTGATTCATGAGCCCCTCAAAATTAACAACTCCAAAACTGAATCATCATCTCCATCCCACTTGCATCTCCCAATCTCAAACTCTTTTTCCTCCTGTACTCCCTTACCCCAAAGACTGTCACCAACATCCACGTGGTTGCCCAACTTAGGATGTCATCCCAGATTCCTCAATCTGCCTCACCTTGCATGTCCAATCACCAATCACTACCATATCCACCTCCTGTCTGTCCAATAAGTGCACATCTCTTCATTCATGTTACCTTACTTAATTTTATAACTTCTTAGAAAGCTGTTCTTATTTGCATTTTGTGTTGTTTTGCACAACTGATTCTCTTTTTTTCTTGTGGTTTGTCCTGTCCCATCTGGTGGTAAACTCCACTAATAGACACACAATTTCACATCCAAGTCTCTAATGTGCACTTACTTTATCAGTATGATGTTTTCAGGGATAAATTTCTGGTTCTAATAAGAGAAATTAATACTAGGAATACATGTCAAGTAATAACATTTTTTAATGACATCACCATCAGAAGTAAGACCTAGTTATTTTACAAAAAAAAAAAAAGTCCTGTCATCACAACTCTCTGGGAGAAACTAATTACTACAAGTGTTTGATGACAGGTAGCATAGGCCATGTAGTATCTTACATACATTACACAAACTATGCCATTTAATGTTCACAACAACACTATGAGCTGGGTCCTATTAATATTCTCATTTGCCAGATGAGGAAACGGAAAGTGGCCCAACAACTTGGCCAAAGTCCCAAGTTAGAAAATATCAGTCAGGATTTGAACCCATGTCGGAGTCTGACAGTAGAGCCCATGCTCTTAAACACTAGATATTTTGTCCCTTAAGGAAAAAAATATGTGCTAGAACTCTGGAAAGAAAGAAAGAAAGAAAGAAAGAAAAGCCTCTGCCTCGAAACTAGCTAGGACTACAGGTGTGACACCACACCTGGCTAATTTTTTTTTGCAGAGATGGGGTAGGGAGGGGGGGGCTCGCTATGTAGCCCAGGCTGGTCTTGAACTCCTGGCCTCAAGCGATCCTCCTGCCTCGGCCTCCCAAACTGCTGGGATTACAGGCGTGAGCCACTGCATCCGGCCCACAATTTTTTAAGAAATGTCAACAAACCAGAAAGACTCAGAGTCACAGAAATACAACTGTCCAAAAACAAAAAAGGTAATTTAATCTGAATGCTTCTTTTCTTGGGACATCATAATTCACACAAACATGATTTTATTAAAACAAAAATGTCCACTGTCTCATACATAAGTACACTCCACAAAGAAATTCTACAAATATTAGAATCCTCTGTCATTCAATTCTTATTTGGCGGGTGGGAGAAAGGTGGCAACCAACCACCCCAAGAAAGGCTTTGAAACCTCCACCTTGATCACTTGCTTTACTTCAAGACTGCTAACATATGAGAGAAAGCCAGTGTATAAAGAACATTGCCTATCATCCATCTTCTTCGGGTGCTCTGAGAAACACAGGCGCACAGTCAAATTCACAGGCGAACTCAGAACGAGCTTCAGCCTGCAATCCGTAAGGGATTTGGCAGCTGCACACCGAAGGTGCAGCCCGCAGCTCTCAACTTTTCATTCTGTCCACACGTTTGCAATCCTGGACGCACAAGCCCACTTTGAACCTGGCCCCAGGGTGCAAAGAGGGTTTCTGTCAGATTTCTCAGGAAGAGCGAGACGCGTGAATGAGGGGCGGCCTCCCACCCGCCCCGAGCCGTCGCGCATTTCTCCTTTTGTTGGGGTGGAGAGGAGGGCGGACCCCGCACCCTCTAGGGGCCAACAGGGGGTGGGCGGAGAGAGGGGAGGGGGCGAAACGCCGCGGCGGCCCCCGACAAGCCCGGGGGTGGGGACACAAAGAATTCGGGAAGCTGCCGACGAGCTCCCCCACCCGCCCTTCCATTAAATAAACCGTCGGGAAAGTCCAGGCCCGGGCCGCCGAGGAGCAGGCGGAGGCGGGCGCGCTGGCTGGCGTCCGCGGCCCTCTCTGCTCCCGGCCGAGGCTCAGCGGCGGACGCGGGCTGAAGACCGGGGTTGTAGCGCGGCGCGAGGCCTCCGCTACCCCCTCAACCACCCCGAACCCCTTCCGCCCCGCCGCGGGCCAGGCCGCGGGATCCCGGTGCCGGCCTCGCCACACCCACCCGCCTCTTAGGCCCGGCCTGGGAGGACTCCGCGGCTCTTTCTCGGGCGGCGGCGGCGCGCCCCACGCCCGAGATTTACCTGCTGATCTTCTGGGCGAAGGCGCGGCGCTCGGCCATGGTTGCTGAGGCGGCGGCGATGGGCTGGGCGCTGACCGGCGGGCGCGTGCCTCCTTGCTCGTGCTCCCTCCCTCGCGGCCTCCGCCAGTCCCGGCTCCGGACCTGGGAGGCTGGGGCTGGCGGCCGGAGCCGGGAACGAGCCCTGCCGTAATGTTCCTTAGAGGCGCGCACCGAGAAACCGCTCCTCCCCCAGCGCGTCAATCCCGGCGGGAACCCCGGCTTCAGAAGGCAGCTGCGGCCGGCGGGAGCCGAGGGGTAGAACCGAGCGCTGAGGAAGCGAGGCCCCAGCCCTAGCCGCTTCGCTGCCGCGGAGCCTGCACGACCGAGAGGTCGCGGAGAGAAGCCAGAGACAGGCCAGCGACCTGGCGAGGCAAGAAAATAAGATAACCGAATGCGTAGGGGGAGCTTGGCTTTCCCGAAATGGAAGGGAAGGAAATGGAAGGTGGGCTTTGCCGAGGGGGCTGTGCTCTACCGGCCTGGATGACTGGGTTCATGTTTCTGCAGCAGCCATCTCCGAGCTTTTTAAAGCACTTGGGTTTCTGCTTCGGCCTCATGAAAGCGGTATAACTGGAGAAACAGTGGTTTTTCTTATAAAGGGTCAGAAAATACCTTGCTCCTGCAGAGATAACAATAGTAGTAGCTGACTTCTGGTGCTTAGCCAGCCACTGGATTAAAGTTTTTCAAACATGAGCCCTTTGAAGTAGATCGTTACTATCCCCATTTTAGAGGGAAGGAAATTGACTCAGAAAAGCTAAGTGACTGGTCCCAGGTCGCACAGATGGTAAACTCTTCCACAGACACTCAAACCCAGAGCCTGTTCTTTTAGGGCAGTTGTTTCCGTATTATTTTCCCCTTTTGGGTTTCTCTGTCTCTCTCTCATACATATATATTTTTTAATTAATTTATTATTTATGTATATTTATAAAATATGTATAACTTAAAATATATATTAAAATAAATGAAATGAAATATATAAATAAAATAAATACATAAATAAATATATGTATATTAATATAAATACATATAATGTATATTTATAGATATATAAAAAATCCAGGTGAGCTCTAACGTTCACCCCCTTTTTGATGTTCTGTTAAATAATCTCTGTGTTGACCACTGAAACTGACCTTGTCCATAATAGCCTATAAAATAGAGACTAGCAGAGGTCTGTTTTCATCTGTTCTGTTGTAATCCCATAATGTCCAGAATATTTGGCACCTAATGCATATCTGTTGATTACTGAAATTTGGTTTCTTGTAGTACCTTTCCTCAAGTATTTCAAGAACTTAATATGTGTATTTATTTATTGTTGTTATTCTCAGTATGTCCTGGTGGAATATGTTGGATACCTGTTTTCCTCTCTTTTACCGTTGGAAAATCTGTAGCTTGGAGCCATTAGGTCACTTGCCAGAGTCACACACTGAGTCAGAGGTGAAAGCCTCAATTAGTCAGATCCATAACTTCCTGTCTAGTACTGTAGCTTCTGTGGAAGACTGTGTATGTATATAACAATGCTCATTCCAGTAACACATTGCACTTACTTATTTATTTATTTGAGACAGAATCCCTGTGTGTTGCTCAAGCATGGAATGCAAAGGGTACTGCAGCCTAAAACTCCTAGGCTCAAGCAATCCTCTTGCCTCAGTCTTTGGAGGAGTAGCTAGTACCACAGGCTCTTGCCAGGGCGCCCTCCAGTAACACACTGTTTTCAGATGCGTGTTTACTAAGGGAAAAGATAGTCTGTTCAAAGGGGACAGATATTTGGCTTCTACCTAAGTATAGAGCCCACCTAGGTGTTCTAAAAAACACAAAGGTGAACTAGACACAGACCTGCTCTCAGAATGTTTGAGTCCATTGGGAAAGATGAACCAGGAACTCACAGACTGTAAGTCAAGGCTATCACTGTACCTGGCTTTTAAGATCCTCTGTGATAGGAACCCAGACTTATTTTGCCACTTTCTTAACTCTGTAATCTTAGGCAAGTTACTTAACCTCGTCTCTAAAAGGAGGAAAATAATTATATCTACTTGAAAGGGTGTTATGAAGATTTATTGAATTGATTAATATAAAGTTCTTAGAACAGGGCCTGGCTCATGGTAAGTACTATATGTGTCAGCTGTTGTTATTATTATCACTGTTACTGTCATTATTCATCCTATACTTAAGCTTGTCCTGGGTGTTTGATAGTCCCTGAATTGGTTGTCTGCTCTCATACTCCCAGCCAGATGTTGCATGCCTTTATCTCTGCTCTCCAAACATCTTTTCACTACTCTCTTAGAGAACTGGCCACATTTTGCTTTGAATAGTTCTTTGTATACATGACTCACTCGTTGCCAAAGTGTCTGAAAGGACTTTGCATGTACTGTGCAGCTTACTGGAAACATTTAGAGTGGGAAGAGGACAAGCAGGACCACGCTGTAAGCAGGGTAATGCAGAGTCTGGGGACCACTCTAAGCAGGAAGGGTGACCCCCACCTCTGGGGAAGAGCTGGTGGTCACAGACCAAGTCATGTGGGCTGGTATCCCTGCCCCACAGGGTTTCAATGTCAGGAAAAGATATGGAATGCAGCAATGGGAGTGAAAGTGGAATTGCTTCAGCTGCCTAGCATCCATGCTGCCTATACCACCCCCTACACACACACACACACGTCAATCCACTATACTTTTGGGGAGCTCACTCTACCACCCTCAGTTTCAAGAGTCTTTTGACCTAGGCCTGACCAAGCAAAGCAGCACCCTCCTCTGGCTTCTGTGACTGATTTAGGGATAGGCACATGAATCAAACCAAGACAATCGGGCCCAACCAGAATTAGAAATTGCATTTGGTATACCAGGGCACTCCATCTAAAGAAGGCCTACCTGAGAATGAAGCCAAACACAGCAGAGAGGAGAGCAAAAATATTGAAAAAGACAAGCTCCTTAGAATATAACATGACTTGAGCCTTGGACTTTGTAGTTACATGAGCTAAAAATGTGCTGGAATTTTTTTTGAGGGGGAGTGGCTGGTTTTTCATTAGGTTTGCTTTCATTAGCAATTCAGTCTTACCTGATACAGGACTTCATTCAGTCAACTAAGATTCATTAAGTACCTGCTATACTAGACCCTGGAAATATAATAGTAAATAGCACCATATTTCTGTCCTCAAAGAGTTTAGGGTCTGGTAGAGGAGAAAAGTAAGTAAATAGTTGCATGCTGAGACGGGAAACATTAAGAAAGCTATCGGAGTGCATATAAATTCTTGATAGCACCAGTTCTCAGATATGAGGTGTTAAAAATTGGATGGAGTTTAACCCTGTCCTTAGCCATGTTAATAACCTAGCAGAAAGGCTGGCTGTAACCCAGAGAGCATGAGTGACCTAATTCAGAATTCAGGGCCCAAGCTCCCCACTGATGGAAAGATACAAAGAAACTACTTGCCAGAACCAGGACCAATTTGGCAGCCTATACTCAAAACAGTGAGTTTTAGGTAACAAAGCCTCAGAACAGTTTTCATTAGACATACCAGGGCACTAAGTCCCTCAAGCAGAAAACTTAGGGATATGACAGAAAAAAAAGAAAAGGGAAAAGAAGGTGGGAAAATTATGACTTTTGCATTCTAACCTTTATCGAACTTAGGTCTACTCGCTTTAATATAGCACCAAGGAGGATTGTGGAGGGGCCTGGTGAAGGGTCTAAGGCTACAGCACAAAGGAGTAAGAGTTTTCGGGTCATGACGGATAAAGTTTTGGCTTTGCAGGCAGAATGTGTTCTCTTTTGGGATTTGGGGGAGCATAGGGAATGGTTCTTTTCTTCAGGCACGGGCTTTTATGAAATACCACTGGTTTCATACAATAAGATCGACATGGAGCTTCTTCCTTTGGAAGCCTCTAGCAAGGCCAAATGAATGTGGCCCAGAGAAAGGGAGAACTGGGGCATGATATATGGGTTTACCTCAATACCAAACTAAAGCCTAGGAGTTGGACACTAAATCTGAGCTACAGATGCTTTTGCTTGACTTTGTCCTCTGTGCTTCACTTCCTCTCAATATCTAGCAAGTGTAATTTTTGCAGGGGGAAATTAAGGGGTCCTAAACCTGGCCATACTTCACAACTAATAGCACCCACGTTTACTTTGTTGTAATACTCACTACACTATTCAAGTATTGCCTATTAATCTTTGCACCCCATTGAACTTGATCTCTTATTCACCGCTATATTTCCAGTATCTAATATGCTGCCTGGTCCATTATAATAACTTAGTAAATGTTTTTGAGTGAATAAATGCCATGAACTAAAGTATTTTTAGATCCTACCTGTATTAATCTGTTTTCATACTGCTATAAAGAACTGCCCAAGACTGGGTAATTTATAAAGGAAAGGGGTTTAATTGACTCACAGTTCAGCATGACTGGGGAGGCCACAGGAAACTTACAACCATGGTGGAAGGTGAAGGGGGAGCAAGGCAGCTTCTTCACAAAGTAGCAGGAAGGAAAAGTGCCAAGCAAAGGGGGAAGAGTCCTTATAAAACCATCAGATCTCCTGAGAACTCACTCACTATTATAAGAACAGCATGGGGGAAACTGCCGCCATGATTCAGTTACCTCCACCTGGTCTCTCCTTTGACACATGGGGATTATGGGGACTACAATTCAAGATGAGATTTGGATGGGGACACAAAGCCTAACCATATCACTGCCTTAATTTATATTTCCCCAAAAATAGAGCTTGAGGCTTGGATGCAGGTAGTTTCTTAGGAAGTGATGCTAAGAAGCTGGAAGGAGGAGGTGGAGAGAGTAGAACAGAGGAGGGAGAGCTAGTAAATAGTGTTGCTGGGGTGTTACCACTGTAGGCACCTGAGGCTCAATCCCGCCTGCGACCTGTGTAAGGTGTAGAATGCATCTCAGAATTGTCTCTCTGAGGCTGAGTATTTACATGATGCCTTCTAGATCCCTTAAAGGTTTACTCTTGGGATATTAACTGCCCGCACACTTAATGCTACAAAAAGCTAAGAGACATGCTGTGTGTTTCTGCTGGCCAGCTATCAGTGCCCCTGAGAATTATCACCACAGCTGCACCTAAAATCAGAAAGGAGCCATGGATGAAGTACAGGGTACCAATAGTGTCTATTACAGATCCTGTGAAAGTGATGCAGAGACTACAATAGCAATCTTGCCAGAATAGAACGTATTTGTACCTCATGGTTCTGCTGCTTTACAGAATTGGGAAAGACCAAAAGGCCAGACCACCTGAGTCAAAATGACCCACAATGCACACTCAGTGTCTACTTTAAAATTAGGTCCATAAAGTTTTTCTTCAATGTACTATTATATCAGTAGAAAAAAACCGTTTTTCCCATACTTTCACAACATGCTTCTGACACCAGATATGTGGGATTTTTTCCCCATACATCAAGCAAGCAATCAGTTCTGCAGCAGACACCAGTCGAGTCTCCTCCAATTCAGTTCTGGAGTTCTGGAATCTACCTGGAGTTCAGTTCTGACACTGTCTAGCTGGAGTTAGCGTCAGATCCCACAGGTTGAGGGCTTGGTCCCACAAGACTACCCCCTACTTCCAGTGCCAATTGCAAGCCACAGGTTGTTCTACCAGTGCTTTGACTGACTGTAAATTGGGGTTCCCACAACCCTTTTCTTTGGGTTTGATTAATATACTACAGCAGAACACAGGGAAATGCTAGTATATACCAGTTTATTATAAAAAATATTACAAAGGATAAGTAGAAAAGATGCATAGGGCGAGGCATGTGGGAAGGAGCACAGAGCTTCCATGCATTCTCTAGGTGCACCACCCTCCAGAAACCTCTACGTGTTCAGCCCTCTGGGTTTTGATGGAGGCCTCATGACAGAGGCATGATCAACTAAATCACTGGCCACTGATGATCAACTTAATCTTCAGCCCCTCTCCCCTTCCTGGAGATTAGGTGGTAGGGCTAAAAAGTCATGTATTAATCTGTTTTCACACTGCTGATAAAGACATACTCAAGACTGGGCAATTTACAAAAGTAAGAGGTTTAATGGACTTACAGTTCCACCTGGCTGGAAAGGTCTTACAATCATGGCAGAAGGCAAGGAGGAGCAAGTCACATCTTACATGGATGGCAGCAGGCAAAGAGAGCCTGTGCAAAGAAACTCTTGTTTTTAAAACCATCAGATCTTTTGAGACCTATTCACAATCACAACAACAGCACGGGAAAGACCCACCCCCGTGATTCAGTCATCTCCCACCAGGTTCCTCCCACAACACATGGGAATTAAGGGAGCTACAAGATGAGAATTAGGTGGGGACACAGAGCCAAACCATACCAGTCCCAAAACTCTAATTGTCTTTTACCAGCCCCCATCCTGAAGCTACACAGGAGCTGCCAGCCACCAGTCATTTCGTTAGCATACCAAAAAATTTATTCCTTTGGCAATCCCAAGGATTTTATGAGTTTTATGCCGGAAATAGGATGAAGACCACGTATAGATTTCATAATATCACAACTATATTTCAAGGTAGTCATACTTGATTAAGTAAAATTCTTTTAAAAGAATTTCAGCTGAGAAATGCAGACTCAGATGAAATAATGAAGCTAAACCTGTATAGTCCAATACCATAGCCACAAGCCATATGTAGCCACTTAAATTTATTAAATAAAACAAAAATTTGAATTTTCAGTTTTATTAGGCATATTTTAAGTATTCAGGAAGCCACAGCTGGCTAAGGGCTGCCATACTGGACGGTATACAGACAGAACATTTCCATTACCATAGGAAGGTCTGTTGGACAGCACTGATCCAAAGATCATTACTGCTAAACCATTAGATAAGAGCCTAGTGGGGAACTTTAAATGGCTGGATCAGGCTGATAAGACCAGAACCCACTGACCAATCTTAACATCAAACACACACACACACGCAGAGTCAACCAGTCAAACACACCAGGGGCACTATGTGCTTCATCACATGATGTAAGAAGGGAGTGTAAGACGATACATCTGTAGAAGATGTGTAGGATGTATACAGCATAGCCTATGAAACATTCCTGGATATTTAAAGCTAATGCTGGTTCTGTTTATAGAAAATACAGAAGATGGAGGAACATGTCACATAATACTCTTGGGTTAAAATTGGCAAAATTCAAAATACAGGAAATTTTACAGGACATAATGACCTAGTTCCTTTAACAAATAAATTTCAAGGAATAAAAAAGATTAAAAGTAGAGTAAGTATATAAGCAACAAGAGGTAAATTGGACATGATCAAAATGTAAATTTTTGTGCTTCAAAGGACACCATCAAGAAATTGAAAAGACCACCCACAGAATGGGAGAAAATTTTTGCAAATCATTTATCTAGAAACTTACATCTAGAATATATATATAAAGAACTCTTATAAGTCAATAATAAAAAGACAACCCAATTTTAAACTTGGCAAACAATTGGAATAGACGTTTCTCCGAAGAAAATATGCATATGCAGATGGCCAACACACATATAAAAAGATGATCAGCCAGGTGTGGTGGCTCACGCCTGTAATCCCAGCACTTTGGGAGGCTAAGGCGGGCAGATCACGAGGTCAGGAGAGCAAGACCATCCTGGCTAACACGGTGAAACCCTGTCTCTAAAAATACAAGAAATTAGCCGGGTGTGGTGGTGGGCGCCTGTAGTCCCAGCTACTCGGGAGGCTGAGGCAGGAGAATGGTGTGGACCGAGAAGGTGGAGCTTGCAGTGAGCCGAGATCGCGCCACTGCAGTGCAGCCTGGGCAACAGAGCAAGACTCCATGAGACTTCATCTCAAAAAAAAAAAAAAAAAAGATGATCAACATCAGTATACATCGGGGAAATGCAAATTAAAACCATAGTGAGATGCCACTTCACAGCCACTAGACTGACTAGAATCAAAAGGACGGAGAGTAATAAGAGTTGATGAGGATGTGGAGAAATTGGAGTTCTCATATACAACTGGCAGGAAGGTAATATGGTGAAGTCACTTTGGAAAACATTCTAACAGCTCCTTAAAAGGTTAAACATAAGTTACTATATGACCCAGAAACTCCACTCCTAGAAATATACCCAAGAGAAATGAAGATAGATAGATTGATAGCTAGATACAAAAACTTGTACACCAATATTCATAAAAGCATAATTCATAATAGCCAAAAAGTAGAAACAACCCTAATATCCATCAACTGATGAAAGGATAAATAAAATATGTATCCATTCAATGGGATTGATGTGATTTGGCTATGTCCCCACCCAAAATCTCATCTTGAACTTTAATCCCCACATGTCCAGGTGGAGGTAATCAGATCATGGTGGTTTCTCCCACGCTGTTCTGGGGATAGTCAGTCTCACAAGACCTGATGGTTTTATAACCATCTGGCATTTCCCCTGCTTGCACTCATTCTCTCTCCTGCTGCCCTGTGAAGAGATGCCTTCCGCCATGATTGTAAGTTTCCTGAGGTCTCCCCAGCTATGTGAAACTGTGAGTAAATTAAGCTTCTTTCCTTTATAAATTACCCAGTCTCTGGTATTTCTTCATAGCAGTGTGAGAATGAACTAATACAGGGATATTATTCCAGAAATAAAATACTGATACGTGCTGCAATATGGATGGACCTTGAAAACATTATGCCGATTGAAGTAATCCAGTCACAAAAGAGAACACATTGTACAATTTCATTTACATGAAATGTCCACTATAGACAAATCCATACAAACAGAAACTAGATTTGTTCCCAGTAGCTGGGAGGAAGGGGGAATGGGATATGACTGCTAATGGGTATAGAGTTTCTTTTCTGGAGTGATAAAAATGTTCTAAAATTAATTGTGATGGTGTACAACTCTGAATACACTAAAAATTACAAATTGTACACTAAATGGGTAAGTTATATGGCATGTGAATTATATCTCAATAAAGCTGTTATTAAAAATAAAATAGACTTAAGAGATAATACTGTTTAATCTGGGTTCTCTAGAGAAACAAAAGCCACAGGATATATGTTTGTGTGTGTGTATATATACACATGTGTGTGTGTATATATATATACACAGAGAGAGAGACAGAGACAGAGTTATTATAAGAAATTGGTTTGTCTGGGTGCGGTGGCTCACACCTGTAATCCCAGCACTTTGGGAGTCTGAGGTGGGTGGATCACCTGAGGTCAGGAGTTCGAGACCAGCCTGGCCAACATGATAAAACCCTGTCTTTATTAAAAAATACAAAAATTAGCCAGGCATGTTGGTGGGCACCTGTAGTCCCAGCTACTTGGGAGGCTGAGGCAGGAGAATCACTTGAACCCTGGAGGCAGAGATTGTAATGAGCTGAGATCGTGCCACTGCACTCCAGCCTAGGCGACAGGAGCGAGACTCCGTCTGAAAAAAAAAAGAAAAGAAAAGAAATTGGCTTATGGCATTATGGAGGCTGACAGCCCCAAGATCTGCAGTGTGCAAGCTGGAGACCCAGAAGAACTGATTATGCAGTTCTAGCACAACCCTGAAGGCCTGAGAACCAGGAGAGCCAATTACATAGTTTCAGTCTGAAGGCCAGAAGGCATGAGACCCAGGAAGAGCTGATGTTTCGGTCTGAGTCCAAAGGCAAGAAGAAACTGATATCCCAGCTCAAAGGCAGTCAGAAATTCTCTCTTACTCAGGGAAAGGTCTGCCTTTTTGTTCTATTCAGGCCTCCAGCTGATTGGATGAGGCCCACCTACATTAAAGAGAGCAATTTGCTTTACTCATTCAGTTTAAACATTAAAGTCATCCAAAAACAACTTCACAAAACTAAAATGACCAAATAGCTGGGCACCCTGTGTCCCAGTTAGTTGACATACAAAATTAACCATCACACATACCAATCCAAATACAATGTGTAGAGCGTTTGGAGTCCAAAGAAAACAAACCAACTGTAAAATAAAAGACATTTGTGAGAGAGCACATTCTGATCACTGACTGGTATTTGATGGTATTAAGAAGTATTGTTTTCTAGATATCTTCTATTTGCTCCTTCAGGTCCACTCTCCACCCTGTTCTATGCTCCAGAAGGCTGGTTTTTATGCACTGCTCAGCAGGGTTCCCATGCCCTCTAGTTGTTAGTTGGATTTGGCCAGTAAGAAGTCCTGCCAAGAGAACTGAGGGAGGGAGGAGAATAATGTCAGGGTGTTATTTCCCTGCCCCACCTTCTTCAGGGTCACCTCTTGCATGCTGTGTCTCTTGACCAAATGTCATTGATTCTCTGAGTAGCCAACTTTATCTACTCTTCTTCCAGGTTCTGGCAACCATTCCCTTACCTGGGTCTGATGGTAGTACCAATTTTACAGACACTTACCCTAGGTTACGCACTATACCTTGTGGTTCCTGATGCAACCTCTGAAATGAACCCTCTTAAATTATACATCTTTGCATGTGTCATCTGTTTCCTGTTGGTACCTTGATTTACTTCTGATAAGGATGCTGAGATTATTAAAAAAAAAAAAAAAAAAAAAAAGAAGAGTTCTTTATTCTTTGAAGATATATACTGAAGTGTTTTGGGATAAAATGATATAAGAGATGACATTTGCTTTAAAAAATAACCCAGCATGGGTTTCTGTTGATGAGTGTTGAAGCTGGGTAATGAGAATATGGGATTTCATTACATCTTTTTTTGTAAGTTGAAAAAAGACCCCCAAATGAGTATTATGTCAGAAGAGAGAAGACAACTTACTGATTAGAGAAGAAAGGGTTGAAAGCTTAGCTCAGAGAATGAATCAATCATGAAGCCAGTCTAGAAGGTCTAAGCAGCCAGAGGTTAAGGTAATCACACAAGTAGAGGAAATGTCTGGCCAAAAGCCACCTTGGAACCAATGTCTATAGTGCCCTAGTGTGCACCATTCTCATTTTGTTTCACTGAGCTAAGAACTGAGACCTGCTGGACATTAATGACTATGGGTCTGGGCAGAGATGAGCCCAGTGGTCTTTAGGAACAGTAGGGCAGATCTGGGACAAGCAGGTCTGACACAGAGAAAGGACAGAAACATCAAAGTTCGAAAGAGTTGCAGTCATGGAAAGGTTCTGTCAGGCGGGAGACTGTACATGTTTGTAGGTTATGGGCTAATTTGTGACCCTGAAGGAGGTGGGACAGGGAAATAATACCCTGACATTATTCTCCTCCCTCCCTCAGTTCTCTTGGTGGGACTTCTTATTGGCCAAATCCAACTAATAGCTAGAGGGCATGGGAGCCCTGCTGAGTAGTGCATAAAAACCAGCCTTCTGGAGCATAGAACAGGGTGGAGAGTGGATCTGAAGGAGCAAATGGAAGATATCTAGAAAACAATACTTCTTAATACCATCAAATACCAGTCAGTGATCAGGACTAGAGGAGCGAGAAAAAGTGAAAATATTGAGATACTTTTGATAATCTTGAAAAGAAAGAGGTATCTTTCACCTACTTGGGAGGGAAGAAAAGGTTGGAAAACCACACAGCATTTTAGAGGTGAAAATAAGGGAAGTTGAAGGAGCTTAATTCAGCATTTCATTTTCTCACTAAATATAATGATGTAAGGCTAGTATAGTAGTTTTTGCCACTGTCTGACCAAAGGTGACCATCCTCTTTGTCGTATAATGTAACCTATCAAGCTATCAGCTATCTCATATCCATAAGTCCTGCCCACATGAAACGAGAGGGCCTCTACAGGACATGTATGCCAGGGACAGGAATCTTGGAGATCATCTTAGAACTGCCTACCACAGCCAGGTAAGGATGAGAATCTTGGATGTATGATCCCACATTGCTGGAACTGGTTCAGCCTATGAACTAAGAGATAAGGCCTTGCAAGGGGAACTAGGGACTATATTGAAAACTTATCAAGAGATATGGAGAACCAAATGGAGAAGGTGCTGAAAGTCATAATCCCTCTTGAAACAGAGGGAGCAGGGGACTGAAGATGAGAAAAATTGGGGTTTTAGTTCTGGTTCTGCCACAATCTTACTGTAAAATTTTGAGCAAATCACAAACTTTCTGGGCCTCTCTTCAGCTGTAAAATAAAGGTGATGAAATTAGATGATTGCTAAGGTAAATGACATTTCTCTGTTACCATTATCGTATGGTACTGGTGCAAGTATAGGAAAAGAATTGTAGGATATTCTTTTTCCAAATATTTTAAAGATTTGCATTATTTGTTTGTTTGGGGACTACTTAGGCATAGCCTTGCTTAAAAGTAGGGAAAAGGTAGATGATTACCACTTAAGAATGCTGCCTGGCCAGGCATGGTGGCTCACGCCTGTAATCCCAGCAGTTTTGGGAGGCCGAGGTGGGTGAATCACCTGAGGTCGGGAGTTTGAGCCTGACCAACATGGAGAAACCCTGTCTCTACTAAAAATACAAAATTAGCTGGGCATGGTGGCACATGCCTGTAATCCCAGCTACTTGGGAAGCTGAGGCAGGAGAATCGCTGGAACCCAGGAGGCAGGTTGCGCGTGAGCCGAGGATTGCACCATTGCACTCCAGCCTGGGCAACAAGAGCAAAACTCCGTCTCAAAAAAAAAAAAAAAAAAAAAAAAAGAATGCTGCCAAACCAATAATCATGTGGTTCTGAACTAGAATCATTTTGTACCTTAGCTCTGGTATTTGCTAATTTGTTTATTTACTTTTTATTATTTAAAAATATTTGTTTGTTTGTTTGTTTATTTTGAGACAGAGTCCTGCTCTGTCACCCAGCCTGGAGTGCGTGGCATGTTCATGGCTCACTGCAACCTCACTCTCCTGAGCTCAAACAATCCTCCTGCCCAAGCATCCAAGTAGCTGGGACTACGGACATGCACCACCATGCCCTGCCTTGTCTCTACTTTTAATTTTTAGTAGAGACAAGGTCTCACTATGTTGCCCAGGCTGGTCTGGAACTCCTGGACTCAAGCGATCCTTCCACCTTGGACTCCCAAAGTCCTGGTGTTACAGGCGTGAGCCACTGCACCCAGCCTGGTATTTGCTGTTTTAATCTATCTGCAATTTGTTTTAGTTCTCTGCTTTTTTGACTGTTTTAGCTTTATTACATCATATGACTGCTTTTCCAAAGGTGGGATATTCTGTCAAGTCCATTCTGAATCAGATTCTGACTCTGCTTCTGTCGCTGCTTCTAGATCTAATAAATTACCCAATATCTCTTAATTTTACCTTCTCTACTTCTCAAACAGAGATTATAATAGATACTTTTGAAGTATCTATTCGTGAAAATAATTGATTCTACAAAAATAGTTTTTAAAGCTACAAGTAGAAATAATTTAAATATCGCTATAAAAGTTCATTTTATTTGGCATGTTTTTTCAAAGTTTTTCTTTTAAGAGAATGGGGTCTTGCTGTGTTGCCCAGACTAGAGTCCATTGGCTATTCATGAGTGCTATGATTATAGCACACTGCAGCCTAGAACTCCTGGGCTCAAGTGATTCTCCTGCCTCAGCCTCCTGAGTAGCTAGGACTATGGGCGTGTGCCACCATGCCTAGCCAGAGGTGGGTTTTTTTTGTTTGTTTGTTTGTTTGTTTTGAGACAGAGTCTTGCTCTTGTCACCTGGGCTGGAGTGCAATGGCGCCATCTTGGCTCACTGCAACCGCCGCCTCCTGGATTCAAGCAGTTCTCCTGCCTCAGCCTCCTGAGTAGCTGGGATTACAGATGTGCACCACTATGCCCAGCTAATTTTTGTATTTTTAGTAGAGACAGGGTTTCACCATGTTGGCCAGGCTGATCTCCAACTCCGACCTCATGATCTGCCTGCCTTTGGCCTCCTAAAGTGCTGGGATTACAGGCGTGAGCCACCACGCTAGGCCCAACGTATTTTTTAATACAAGAATCACCTTGCCAGTCCTTTAAGTTTGTCAGCTCCGTAAGTTTGCATACTTTTACTGTATTATGTACTTTTAAATCATAGATCTGGAAGGAACCTGGGAGCTTATCTGATTCAATTCAAGCAGCATGAAATGGTTTCAACTTAAACCACCCAGGAAGTGGCCAAACTGGGCACAAAACTATGGTCTCTGTATTCTATTCAAGTATTGTTGTCATAACTACATGGAATCCATTCATCATTGACTTACTGAATACATTGTTGTTGTTGTTATTGTTGTAGTTTTTGGTACGGTGTCTTGCTCTGTCACCCAGGCTGGAGTGCAGTGGCACGATCTCAGTGCACTGCAGCCTTGACCCCCTGGGCTCAAGCGATCCTCCCACCTCACCCTCCCCAATAGCTGGGGCTACAGGCATATGCCACCATGCCCAACTAATTTTTTTATTTTTAGTATAGTCAGGGTTTCACCGTGTTACCCAGGCTGATCTCAAACTCCTAGGCTCAAGCAGTTCACCTGCCTCAGCCTCCCAAAGTGCTGAGATTACAGGCGTGAGCCGCAACATCCAGCCATGAGTAAATTTTATTTTATTTTATTTTTTGACAGTCTTACTCTTGCCCAGGATGGAGGGCAGTGGCATGATCTCGGCTCACTGCAGCCTTCACCTCCTGGGTTCAAGCAATTCTCCTGCCTCAGCCTCCCAAGTAGCTAGGATTACAGGCGCCCACCACCACACCTGGCTAATTTTTGTATTTTTAGTAGAGATGGGGATTAACCATGTTGGCCAGGCTGATCTCGAACTCTTGCACCTCAGGTGATCCACCCGCCTTGCCCTCCCAAAGTGTTGGAATCACAGGTGTGAGCCACTGTGCCCAGCTGAGTAAATATTTTTTAAGTGCTACTGTGTTCCAGGGTTTGTGCTAGGGCCTGGTGATAGACCTGTGAATGAGAAAATAGGTCTTGCCATCCAGGAAGTAACAGTTAATAGGGAAGGGGAGTTGGGAGGGAAGTAGACAAGTACACCAGCAATTCTTTGATAAACATATGCACAGAATACTTTGGGAGTACATAAGAGGATACTGTAACTGACTCTTGGGTGGTCAAGAAGAACTTCCAAGAAGAGATGCCCTGAATCCTGACAAGTAGAAACTAGCTAACCAGGGAAACTAGAAAGGGTGGAGAATGGACATTCTGGGCAGAGCAAACCACATGTCCAGATATACAGATGCACTGAAGTACAAGAGCTTGGCTTGTTCTGTGGAACTGCAAATGGTTCTGCATGGTTGGAGCTTGGAATACAAGGTAGGGAGCGATTAGAAATAAGATTAGAGAGATAAGGCAGAGGTCAGTTTATGAAGGGTTTGGCATGCCAAGCTAAGGAATATAAAGTACACGCTGAAGGAAATGGCATGGGAAGTGGAGGGTGGCAGGGAATAATATAATCACATTTGAATTTGACAATGATTAATCTGAATTTAAGGAAGAAAATAGGTTGAAGCGAAGTTAAAAGTAGGGGCAGAAAGACTGATCAGAAGGCTGTTGCATTAATCTAAGAGTATTAATCTATAGATTTGGTTACTGTAACAGAAACTCAAATAACTGGTTTGCACAAGATAAAACTTCTTTCCTCACCTAACAGGCTGAGCATAAGCAATCCAGGGCTGGTATAGCAGTTCAAGTGAGCCACCATGCCCAGCCCCCATTAGCCAGAATTTAGACACATGAACATTGTGTAGCTGCAAGGATAGCTAGAAAATTTTATTTTGTCAGGCCATGTGCCCAGTTTAAACACAGGGATTTATTACCATAGACAAAGGGCAGCATGAACTTTAGGGCTACTAGCAAGCTTCTATCATACTAACTAAGAAAAGAAAAAGACCTAAACTGAAGTAGTGGCAGTGACATGGGCCAGTTTTGAGAATTCGGAAGTTGAGTTGATAGGACTTGGCTATGGATTAGAAAAACAGGTGAGGGCCGAGATGGTGTCAGACATACACAGGTTTCTGACTTGGGCACCTGGAGGGATAATGGCGAATAACATTTACTGAGCAAGAGCACAGAAGAGAGAGAAGAGATTCAGGGAATAAGTGAATATAATTCAGTTTTGCACAAGCTGAGTTTAAAGTGTATGTAAGACAGGCCGGGCATGGTGGCTCACTCCTGTAATCCCAGCACTCTTTGAAGCCGAGATAGGTGGATCACTTGAGGTCAGGAGTTTGAGACCAACCTGGCCAATATGGTGAAACCCCGTCTCTACTAAAAATACAAAAGTTAGCTGGGCATGGTGGCACATGCTTGTAATTTCAGCTACTCAGGAGGCTGAGGCAGGAGAATCGCTTGAACCTGGGAGGCAGAGGTTGCAGTGAGCCGAGATCATGCCACTGCACTCCAGTCTGAGCAACAGAGCAAGACTCCGTCTCAAAAACAAAAATAAATAAAATGAAGTGTATGCAAGACATTCAGACAGAAATGTCCAGTAGACTGACTTTGGAATCATCAGCATGTACAGAGTGTAAGAGCAGATGTTACTTAAGGTATGAGAGAAGACAGAATGGGTCAACTGAGAAACAGAAGAAAAGGCTGAGGAGAGGAACCAGATTTTTAAAGACAAAAGTGGAGAAGGGATCCCAAAGAGGGGGATAAGTAGAAAGGACAATGGAAGTAGGAAAATGTGGAGATGTATCATAGAAGCCAACGGAAGAGAGCTTTTCAAGACGAAGGAACAATAAAACTTATTCAGTGCTGGGCGCAGTGGCTCACACCTGTAATCCCAGCACTTTGGGAGGCCAAGGTGGGTGGATCACCTGAGGTCAAGAGTTCGAGACCAGCCTGCCCAACATAGTGAAACTCCATCTCTACTAAAAATATAAAAATTAGCTGGGCGTGCTGGCAGGCACCTGTCATCCAATCTACTCGGGAGGCTGAGGCAGGAGAATCACTTGAACCCAGGAGGTGGAGGTTGCAGTGAGCTGAGATCATGCCACTGCACCCCAGCCTGGATGACATAGTGAGACTCTATCTCAAAAAAAAAAAAAAAAATTAAAAAAAAATTTGTTCAGGAGCACTGTGAAAGATATTCTCAAAAAAAAAAGAAAAAAAAAATGATGCAAAATCTAGAGATTTCTATTGGTAAGATGATTTAGCCATTTGCTAGAGTCAGAGAACCTAAATGAGGGCAATAATGGCACCTATTTTACTGATTGTTGAAAGGATAAGATTAAATAATTCAGGGACTTAACACGTAGTAAGGCGTCAGTAAAGATTAGCTATTTCTGCTGCTGTTTTTATGATTAGGATTGTTTAAAAATCGTTTAATAACTACCTATACTTTACTTCCTATCCCCTATCTCTTCCTCCTGCTCCTGCTTACTTTTTTTTTTTTTTTTTTTCCCAGAGAGAGGGTCTAGCTATATTACCCAGGCTGGATTCGAACTCCTGGGCTCAAGGGATCCTCCTACCTCAGCCTCCCTCATAGCAGGGACTACAGCTGCACACCACTACCCAGCTCCCTTCTTCATGTCTTACCTGTCCTTATTATCACAGTGAATAATGCCTAATCTATTAGTGAATAATGCCTAATCGATTAAGAGGCATGTGAAAAACCTAAACTCTTTCCATTTGCAACCCTTTTGGTATGGTCAAGTCGGTGGATCTGGCTATCATACAAACTCAAATCAACTACTACAAATTCAGATTGGCTGAGCAGATTCCAGCCATTTTAAAAGCTTGTCTCTGCTGCATCCTGTATCTTTCTGCATTTAGATATAACTTCACTGTGGGTGTCCTTATGGTATATGTTTTTATGAGACATCAAACTTACTAAGAGTACTTTACAGCATAGTATTTATGAACTTAGGGGTCAGAATTAAGACATTGTTACTATGTCACCTTCAGAATTTTAACTTCACAACACTTCAGTTTCCTGATCAGTTAAATAATTATGATAATACAAGAGATAGTAGCATCACAGGACTATAATGGGGCCTAAATAGATAATGTATATAAAGTATTTATCACAGTGCCTGGTACAGATGTTAGCTTCTGTTACTACTCTGATTCTAGCCTCCCCAATTCTCATTCTTTTTGGGGGGTTGCGGGGGAGTTCACTGTGCTATTTGCTATATTTCAAGCCTCAAAAGACAATGAAGTTCCCAAATGCTTTTCAAGGCAGAACAAATATAAATAATGATTCTCACACCAAATGTGTGCAAAGTTCAAATATTGCATTAATGGTGCTTTTTATTGTGCAAATGGTACAACTAACCCATCATGTCCTTTCTGTGTCAGGAAGAACATGGATGGGAACAGAAGGATATTTGAAATCCTACCCTCTGTGTAAATCAGTATCTGTGAATTTTTCCCTTATTAATACTGATTTATTTACTCTTTCTGGTCTATCTGCTCTTTCCCTTAAAACCTTTATGATAGGCCGGGCGCGGTGGCTCAAGCCTGTAATCCCAGCACTTTGGGAGGCCGAGACGGGCGGATCACGAGGTAAGGAGATCGAGACCATCCCAACATGGGCTAACATGGTGAAACCCCGTCTCCACTAAAAAATACAAAAAACTAGCCGGGCGAGGTGGCGGGCGCCTGTAGTCCCAGCTACTCGGGAGGCTGAGGCAGGAGAATGGCGTGAACCTGGGAGGCGGAGCTTGCAGTGAGCTGAGATCCGGCCACTGCACTCCAGCCTGGGCGACAGAGCTAGACTCCATCTCAAAAAAAAAAAAAAAACACCTTTATGATAAAAACATATATTTGAACACCCACTTTGTGCCTAGTATTTTGCTCCATTCTAGTAATTTAGCAGTAAATATGGCTGAGTAATGTAGAAGATCACCATACGCAGAGGTGCATAAACTGAAAACTGAAGAATAGCTAGGAGTCGGCGAGGTGAAGCTGGATGCTGTGGCCTTAGATTCAGTTCTCTCTTCTGTGGCCAATAAATCTGCTGTGTTCCATGAACAGCAGCTGTAGTCCATTCTCTTTTTGTAACTTTCGTGTGGCAAGTTACTTTAGTTCTCTGAGCCTCAGTTTCTTTATCTGTATAATAGAAATAAGTAATATCTACCTCACTGAGTTAATTGTAAGGATCACATTAAATATGTATGCAGTAAAGCACTTTCTGTAGTGTTTGGCACATGGGAAGAGTTCAATAGGTAGAAGATATTATTAATAGTTTAAGGAAAGCAATTGGTGAGTGATTTTTAGAAATGTTCATATTTCTAAATCAAACCCGAGAAATTAATGCTAAATATAGGCATAATGCAGAGAGGTTCTCTTTTGCAGCATTAATCATCATAGTGAAAACCTTGAAACAGTCTAAGTGTCCAACAAAATTATTCACTTTGAAATGTATAAAAAGCAATGTTTTATGGCATGCCTTTTGAGGCATTAAGATCATCTCCATAATAGTATCACTCTTATTTATTTGCTTTCTGACAGCAGTCTATCTTGAGTAGAAAAGGATAGAATAACAGCGTGTGCCATGGATAGCACATGGAGAGGTGTCTCACAAGGAAATGTCATCTTGCGTCTTTTTAGGGAAAATTTGGGAACCTGGGAGTTGGTTCTTTTTTTGCCTCGTGGTTCCATATTAACTCTTTTAAACTGTTCTGTAAAAATGAATATGTGCCCTTTAGATATATTTTTTTTCTGTTACAGCTGGCTGTTAAGTTTTGTCAGTAGAGGGTGGTGATGGGGAGACTTTGCAGGAGGACGTGAGTTTTCCTTCCTGGTCCATGTGATCCCTCAGCAGATCCTACAGCACTCCCAGCTTCTCTAGTGCCTGGCTTCTGCATCTAGAAGTCATCAGCTTCCCCCGGAATTGTGTGAAGCCCTCTGGTGAAATTTTCCCAGCAACCCAGAGGGTGAATTTCTGGCGAGTTCTAGTGACCCCGTTCCAGCAAGCTTCTTTCTACCTGTGCTGCACCACAGTGACTTATCTGCCATCCATTGAGCCACAGTGGTGCCCTCTCCAAGAAGGTCAAAATCTTAGCCATGTGGGATGGAGGTGGGGTTATCCTTGGCAAGCTCTCTCAGGCCTAGCAGTAGCTCTTCATATCTGCTATTTCTATATTTTAATTCTCTTTACTTCTTTACCACTAGCTAATCCCATCTTACTCTCATCTCCTTCTTTGTATCAAATTTATATTGAACTTGCCCTCCTTGAATTACTGTGTAATTTTCTCTCTCCTAATTGGATCCAGACTGATTCACCACAGCTCTAGACAAAGCTGTCTTTATATTAGGAGAATCATGGATAAGAAACAAGGAAATAGAATGCTCCTGGAATATGTGATTTTGGAGTCATTTAAGACCTAATATTCCTTTGTGGGATAGGTGCTAGGGCTCTCCAACTGGAGGAAGGTAGTTAGAGGTGCTGCCAGCTGGAGCTGAAACCTACTGGAGACACTTACATATTCAGAGACTAGTGCAGGCTGAAGCTGGCTACCAGCAGTTGTCTCCCTTCTGCCTTCATGGTGACTCTATTATTCCCTCACCTTCAAGGCTTCCCTTGTTGTTCAGTTTTTGCCAAGTCTCAGAAAAATAAAAATTACGAGGTCACTCTACTCAAAGAGTGGCTTTCCACTTCTGTTTACCAACTTGTGCTTCTCATATCTCCCTGGAAACTAGGAATCAACTTGGCCCTAGATCACAGGTGATAAAACCCTACTTCCTATGGGTACATCCTAGGCAAGCACCCATGAAGCCTCCTTTAGAAATACTGTGTCATTTCAGATTGTATCTAATGTTCCTGGAGTTAAAATATAAGCAATGAATATGCCTTGCTTTGGGGTATCTAGCACTGATTACCTTCTTACAGCATCATAGTTACTCTCTTTGGAAACCCTTTCCTCAATCTCAATCCATGTCATGGGACTTATCCTACTCTTAGCTCTAGGAATTTGTGAAATCTGACAAATCAGAATGTCACATCCTCTGGTCACAGTTATTGATAATTGGCTCAAGGAGAGTCACAGGATCCAGTACAAACCAATGAATATCAAGAGCAAGAGTTTTTCTGGAACTTTTAGGAACAATGCTCTTTTACTGTATTTGTTAAGCTTACGGGGTATAAGGTGTGCTATCTTGCCTCCCAGTGGCTAAAGCCAACAGAGACAAAAGCAGAGTGAAACAATAGTGAGAAATATCATCCAGATGTATTGTTATAGCCTGCAATGTCTGGTATAGTAGCCACTAGGCACATGTGGCTATTGAGTACTTGAGAGGTGGCTAGTCTAAATTGAGATGTGTGGTAAGCATAAAATTACACTGGGTTTCAAAGATTTAGTATGAATAAAATAATCTAAAATTTATCATTAATTTTATATTGATTACATGTTGGAATGATATGTTGGATATATTGTGCTAAATAAAACATTAGAAAAATTAATTTTATCTACTTTTTTCTTTTTTATATGCCAAATAAAATATTTAAAATTATACATGTGTTTCACATTTGTGGCTTGCATTGTATTTATATTGAATAGCATTGGTTTGAGCACTTAGATCCAGCCATGCACGCCTAAAGTTATAAAACTCTGAACTAATATAGGCCAGTAAATACACATTTTTGCTTGTGCTATTTCTTTATATCAGGGGTTGAATTTTTGATACTGTCCACCAAAAGAGTTCTAATTAATATATTAGCTAAGGCCAGGTGTGGTGCCTCACGCCTGTAATCCCAGTACTTTGGGAGGCTGAGACAGGCAGATCACGTGAGGTCAGGAGTTCAAGACCAGCCTGGCCAAAAATACAAAAATTAGCTGGGCATGGTCGCAGGCACCTGTAATCCCAGCTGCTCGGGAGGCTGAGGCAGGAGAATCAATTGAACCCGGGAGGTGGAGGTTGCAGTGAGCCAAGATTGCCCCATTGCACTCCAGCCTGGGCACCAAGAGCAAAACTCCATCTCAAAAAATATATATATACATATGTGTTTATATATATATATAGTAAAAGAATTAGTTCAGCAAATATGTCATCCCAAACCTATTTTTCCCCCAGGTGGAAATTGGAGAAGATGCTAAAAAAAAAAACAGTCTGAAAACCTTATTCCTTTGGAGCCAATAGGAGCATTTTGATTAGGCAATATTGCTTAAGGGTAGGGGGAAAATCACTTTATTTTATTATGTCAGTGTCAGAAACCTAACTGAATCCAGTTATTAAAGTATCCCTGGTTGTCTGTATTGACCAAATAGATGTATAATATTAATACTTGTTTTCAGCCATTTCTTTGATGACTTGCATTATGGGTGAGCATTCCAGTCTAAAAGAATTTCCTCTCTGGCTTGGGCTGATTCCTAAAATGAACCCTTCATAATAGAATGTTGAAGCATGGAGTTCTTATAATCTACAAACTGCTCATTAGAGCTTTGCAAAAACATGCAGTTTCCACTTGTCAGCACAAAAGAATTGTTTTCGTTTTCGTTCTTTTTTTTTTTTTTCTTGAGATGGAGTCTCACTCTGACCCAGGCTGGAGTGCAGTGGCATTATCTCGGCTCACTGCAACCTCCACCTCCTGGGTTCAAGTGATTCTCCTGCCTCAGCCTCCTGAGTAGCTGGGATTACAAGCACGCACCACCGCGCCTGGCTAATTTTTTGCATTTTTAGTAGAGATGAGGTTTCACCATGTTGGCCAGGCTGGTCTCAAACTCCTGACTCAGGTGATCCACCCACCTTGGCCTCCCAAAGTGCTGGTCTTACAGGCGTGAGCCACCATGTCCAGCCGGAAAATCTTATTACTAACAAAGTTTTCCTCCAGGATAATCAAAGGGATAATAAACTCAATATTTCATTTTAGTCATCTTCATCATCTCTCCTGAATTCCAAAGAAATTTTTGAGTGTCCAAATTTAAAGACATGCAATGTTTTGTGTGAAATGTGCATCTTATAGTTAATTGGTAATTTTTTTTTTATAAGTTTAGAGTTATCGCTTCAAAAAGATAAGTTTTCCTGAAGGCAGAAACACCTTTCTAACTAATGCTTGATACCCCAAATCACTACTACTATCACTACTACTCCTACTACCACTGCTACCAGTTACTGTTTATTAAATGCCAGGAACTGTGTTTGGTAGTTTACATATGATACTTTTCATCTTTGAAACAATACTAGATGTATTGTCTCCAGGATACTAAAGAAGAAATGAGGTTCTTTGAGGCAGGGTGGCTTAACCAAGATCACACAGCCAGGATTCAAAATCCAGGTCTGATGTCAGAGCTTGGGCTCTTTCCACTGAGTTTTATGTTTTTCTTTACTCAATTGTGGGGCAATCTTTACTTAATTTGAGGAACCAATAACTAGCCCCTTTTCTCACCTGACTTCTGAATAAATAGGAAAACAAGATATAGGAGTAAGGCAGTGGGAGCCAAAAGAAATCAACTTTATTATGGGTAAAGGTTAAGTTGGAGGGCTAAAGTCTAAGCAAGTGGGCTTTGTAATACTGAGTCCAGAATTATTCAGACATACCTACCTAGTTGCAGGCAGTGCTGGAACTAGGCAGGCCCCACCTCTCACCCCAAGCACTGGCAGTACCTGTCCCTACAGGAGCAGAAAGAAAAACCCATGCTGCCTCTCTTCAGCTATTTCCCAAGAGGAAGAAGCTACACTGCTCATGCCCAGTTTCCTTTTTCCGAACTAACTGATGACCCCAGGGTGGAACAAGTGCAGTGTTGTCAGAAGATCAGGAGCTCTGTACTGATACATACACTAATGGGCTCCTGTCAAATGGAAGAAACATCAAGAACAGGAAAGAAGTTTCTTCAATAACACTAATAGCATACTCACAGGTTAAATACATCTATTTGTCTACATAGAAGGTCTCAACTGATGGATTTATAGCTCTTTCTAATATTCTTGATAAAAATTTATTTTTCCCATTGCCTTATCAAGCTTAAGAAATTGCCCTGACTATACTCAGAGTTTTAATAGTGTCATCATTTTATCATTACAAAGCAATTATACTAAGCACCTACCTGTATGTAACCTTGGATGGATACTTTAATCTGTCATTGTACCACTGCTATGATTTCAAGAGAAGACATTTATTTTAATAGATTATGAAACATGAGAGTATAGATGAGCTCAATGCTAATGAAAGCTCCCAAAGGCCTTTATCTGTCTTATTCAACACTGCTCCCAAGATTAGTGCCTGGCACATAAAGGGTCTCAGTAAAGATTTGTTGGATACATTAATACATGTATTAATAAAATTAATAAAGTTCTTCAAATTCTACATTTATTCTGGTGCTCCATATCTTCATTTCTTTTTCTTTTTTCTTTTGAGACGGAGCCTTGCCCTGTCACCCAGGCTGACGTACAGTGGCTCAATCTTGGCTCACTGCAACCTCCACCTCCCGGGTTCAAGCAATTCTCCCTGCCTCAGCCTCCTGAGTAGCTGGGATAACAGGAGCATGCCACCATGCCTGGCTAATTTTCGTGTATATATATGTACTTTTCTTTTCAGTAGAGACAAGGTTTCGCCATCTTGGCCAGGCTGGTCTTGAACTCCTGACCTCAGGTGATCTGCCCGCCTTGGCCTCTCAAAGTGCTCGGATTCCAAGCGTGAGCCACCATGCCTGGGCCCTGGTGCTCCATATCTAAGTTAGTGTTTACAAGAGGGCCTTAACTATTTTCAAAGGAATATGTTCTGGAAGACTTTTCCAATGGGAAAAGCTTCAGTACTGTACGGATGCCTCAAAGGGGAAAGTCAAGGATAGAAGAGGCAGCATACTGCTTGCTCCTTTTCCAAATGGATATTTGCATAAATTCTTCTTGCCTTAGAATCTTCTCCTCTCCACACAGTTGCCCCCTCCTTTCCTTTCTTTTTATTCTTCTGCTGTTCCCTCCCCTCCCCTTCCCTTCTTGTTCTTCCTCACCAAGAAACGGATAGCTGTTACACAAGAAAAAAAAAAACAATTTAGAGAGCCCTATCTATATTAGAGGAGTTTGGGATTCTCTGGACTGGGGAGCTAGAGTGGGTTAGAGAAGACTGAAGTCCCCAGTTTTTGAGACCAGTCATGGTATATCTCAGCATACAGCTTGCTCATGAAAAGATAAGCAATCATTTTTAAGTCCTCAGTGGCTCCTATAAGAAACACAGGGAAAATTATAAAATAGGCAAAATTTGGTGACTCTCGTTTACCATCATATCTGCTTCTTTCCTTCTGCTCCTCCAAGGATTCACAGTTGTCACTGCTATTCACCTGTCCCAAATCACCCATCTTTATTCCATCTTGTCTTTCCCAAAGCACCACACTATAAGATACTCCCTTCTTCTAATGTACTTCCATGTTAGTCAACATATTAGATAGAAAGTGCAGGCTGGGCGTGGTGGCTCACACCTGTAATCCCAGCACTTTGGGAGGCCAAGGTGGGTGGATCACCTGAGGTCAGGAGTTCGAGAGCAGCCTGGCCAACATGGTGAAACCCCGTCTCTACTAAAATACAAAAATTAGCCAGGTGTGGTGGCACGTGCCTGTAATCCCACCTACTCAGGAAGCTGAGGCAGGAGAATCACTTAAAGCCGGGAGAGAGAGAGAGAAAAGAAGGAAGGAAGGAAGAAAGAAAATGCAGGAACATGTTCTAACTAGCTTAAGCAGAAAGGGAATTTATTTATTCATTATTTATGTATTTATTTATTTATTGAGACAGAATCTCATTCTGTCACCCAGGATGGAGTGCAGTGGTGTGATCTCAGCTCACTGCAACCTCTGCCTCCTGGGTTTAAGTGATTCTCCCTCCTCAGCCTCCCGAGTAGCTGGGATTATAGGCGTCCACCATCACACCCAGCTAATTTTTGTATTTTTAGTAGAAACGGGGTTTCACTATGTTTGCCAGGTTGGTCTTGAACTCCTGACCTCAAACGATCTGCCCACCTCGGCCTCCCAAAGTGCTGGGATTACAGGCGTGAGCCACTGCACCTGGCCAGGAATTTATTGAACATCATTAAGTAATTCACGGACTTTCCTGGAAGGTGTAAAAACCAGGCTTGTAGGAGCCCAAATTACATCTCAAAACACTGGGAAACCATTACTGCCTCCACTACATTAATGTGAGATACGAACACTTCTAATAGAACCTCTGGTACTGCTTCCTGGGAATCTAGATGCACTTCCTAGACTGAGTTCCACCTGCTTCTTTATCTCTCTAGCCTTCACTTCAAAGCGTGGTGCAAATGTATCTGATTAGAGGAGTCTAACTGCACAGGAGACTGAGAAAGTGAAATTTGGCTTCCATTCAGTAGAGAAATCATCAAATATAACAAGAATATTCAAAGGTGCTGGGCAGCCAATAAGAATAACAAAGGTGTACTTCTTTACCTCAGCCTCTCAACTCCTACTGATCTGAGCCAGGTTTTCAGCAGATTAAAGTAATTCACACCGAAGTGTGGGTGACTGATGGTTTCAACTCTACGTTGAACATCGATGCTTTAAAAGAGGAGCTTATTAGCCCAAATAAACCCCCAGTTGTTAAAATGTTTATATGGTGGAAAATACTTTTAAAATAAGGGAAAATCTAGTATTTCTCTTATTTCTTAAAAATGAGACCAGGTGCGGTGGCTCACGGCTGTAATCCCAGCATTTTGGGAGGCTGAAGCGAGAGGATCACTTGAGCTAGCCAGTCCTAGACCAACCTGGGCAACATAGTGAGACCTCATCTCTACAAAAAAAATCAAGAAAATTAGCTGGGCGTGATGGCATGCACCTGTAGTCCCAGTAACTGAGTAGGCAGAGGCAGGAGGATCACTTGAGCCCAGGAGGTCAAGGCTGCAAATGAGCTGAGATTGCTGCTGCACTCCAGCCTGGGTGACACAGTGAGACTCTGTCTCAAAAAAAAAAGTTCCTTTTTTTTGTTGTTGTTATGAGACAGACTCTTATTCTGTCACCCAGGCTGGAGCGCAATGGCGCCATCTCGGCTCACTGCAACCTCTGCCTCCTGGGTTCAAGCAATTCTCCTGCCTCAGCCTCCTGAGTAGCTGGGATTACAGGAGCATGCCACCACGCCCAGCTAATTTTTGTATTTTTAGTAGAGACCAGGTTTCACCATGTTGGTCAGGCTGATCTGTAACTCCTGACCTCATGATCCACCCGCCTTGGCCTCCCAAAGTGCTGGGATTACAGGCGTGAGCCACCTCACCCGGCCAAAAGTTTCTTTAAAAAAAAAAAAAAAAAAAAAAAACTTTACTGAAGTTTGGTTAACATACAAAAAACTGCACATAATTAATGTATACAACTTGATAAATCTTTTATTCCTTTATTAAATACACATTTTATTGAGCTTATAATGTGCCATACAATAGATTAGGTATTGAGGAAACCTGGTCCATTCCCTAAAAATTCAATAACCTCATAAGGGACAGAGAAAATTTAATATATATAAAGCTTGTGTATGTGTGTGTGTGTGCATACACAATTCATAAAGGGTCCTTTATGTTATGCTTAAGAATGTGGACACCTTGGTAGCTTGTATTTGCATACTATCCACACCCGCTTTTTTTCTCCTTTGTAAGAAATAGGCTCTGAACTCCATGGGGTGCAATAACAGCAAGGAATCATTGATAGGAGGGCCGGCACTCCTCCAGAAATATTCAGAACTGTAATCAAGAATCCTCAAACTGGGAGGGCCTGTGGTTCCTTTATGAACTATGTGTCAGTCCTGCAAACCTCACAGCCTGAATTACCACTGAGCGTTATCTGAATACAGGCTGCCCTTGAAGTCCCTAATTTCATTGCATTGACAGAGGCTTTAGTGAGTCTATTACTGGAAAAGGAAGCATTTGTGCCTCAGGTACAGGAAATCACCAAACAATTAACTTCCATGGACTCATGCAGCCTGGGCCAAATGCCTCAGTGTGCTTGTCTTTGTTTCATGTCAGATTATTGAGGAAATGTTTCGCAGGCCAGAATCTTGGCTTTACTGTGTTGTTTTGTCAATGAAGTCAGCTGTGAGACCTTAACCAGTGATAACTATCTATAGTAAAATCTGAATATAGCACTCAGAGGTCTACCACAAGGAAGGGAGGTTTTCAGAGGGGGCAGAAAGTTTTCTCTAAAATACATTATAATTTGGGTATTCAGAGGTGGGAAGGGCCACTTAGATGAGAGAAAAACTAGTGTGGAAAGAAAGGGAAAGGGAAACAGTTATTATATGTCATAGCCAGGGAAGGCTAACCCCTCAGAGGCAGAGAAGCTGGTGTGTATTAGACACAAGGTCAGCCTTATGGGTAGGCAGAGCCAGTTGAAGGGCACTAGAAAGATTTCCCTGACCCAGAAAATGCCTCAGAGGAAGTGTCAGAAAAGGCCCCTGGAGGAAAAACAGAAAAGCACAAAATGAAGTGATAGGACAGCAAAGATGAGCTTCCTTCCCGAATATCACAATATTTTCCAAGAAACCATTTTGGATAACTTATTTTGCTCATTGAAAAAACTGTATTCATACTATGGGGCAATGTCACATATTAAGAAATTGGCATCTAATTATTACTATTATAGTTGTTATATTTAATGAAGAAGGTGATAGGAGCTAAGGGCACAGGTTTGACATTAGACAGACCCAGGTATAAATCCTGGTTTTACCACATACTAACTGTGTGACTTTAGACAAGCTAGTTAATTTCTCTGGTATCACTTTTGTCATCTGAAAAATGGGAATAATCATTCATTCATCCCAAAATATTTGCTGAGCAGGTACTACATAAAAGGACAAATAAGATCCCTACCTTCCAGAAGCTTGTATGTTAGGAGTATGGAGGGAGAGAAAGACAATAAATAAGTAAATAAAAAGATGATTTTTAGATTGTGATAAATACTGTAGAAGATATATAGTTTTCAGTGTGTGCACTCTGGAATTAGACTGCCTGGGTTCAAATCTTGGTTATGCTATTTACTAGCTGTATGGTCTTTGCAAGTGACTCAATCTCTATGCCTCAGTTTCCCCATCTGTAAATGGGCATATTAATAGCATCTACTTTATAACCTCATGGGATTATTATGAGGATTAAATAAATGAATCCATGTAAAGTGCTTAGAACTGTATATGCCACATAGTAATTGCATAAGAGCTATATACCAATACTATGAAGAAAATAAATTGGAAGATATGATGATAAGTTGGGAGAGTGCTATTTAAGACAGGGTAGTCAGTGAAGGACTTCCTAAGGCTGTAATATTTAAGTGACACTGAAAGAATGAGAAAGAGCCAGTCATTATTAGAGTATTCAGGAAGAGCAAAACCTAAGTGCAAAGGTTCTAAGGCAGAAAGACATTTCGCATATTTGAAAAAGAGAAATGAGACCTGTGTGGTAAAACATAGCAAGCAAGAGAGAAAGCTGCATCATAATTATTTTCTACTTCTGCATAACAAATTACAACAAATTTAACATCCTCTTAGTAGCTCACAGTTCTGTAAGTAGAGGTCTAGGTGGGAATGAGTGTGGTGGCTCATGCTTTAATCTCAACATTTTGGGAGGCTGAGGTGGGAGGATCGCTTAAGCCCAGGAATTTGAACCCAGTCTGGGCAACATGGTGCAACCCCATCTCTACAAAAAAAATTTTTTTCTTAATTAGCCTGGCCTGGCCTGTAGTCCCAGTTACTTCGGAGGCTGAGGTGGGACGATCACTTGAGCCCAGGAGGTTGAGGCTGCAGTGAGCCACGTTCATGCCACTGCATTCTGGCCTGGACAACAGAGCGAGACCGTGTCTCAAAAAAAGAAAAAAAACTTTGGGAGGCCGAGGCGGGTGGATCACGAGGTCAGGAGATCGAGACCATCCTGGCTAACACGGTGAAACCCCGTCTCTACTAAAAACACAAAAAATTAGCCAGGCATGGTGGCGGGCACCTGTAGTCCCAGCTACTTAGGAGGCTAAGGCAGGAGAATGGTGTGAACCTGGGAGGCGGAGCTTGCAGTGAGCCGAGATCGCGCCTCTGCATTCCAGCCTGGGCGACAGAGCGAGACTCCGTCTCAAAAAAAAAAAAGAAAAAAAGAATAAATCTAGTGGCTGGACCTGGTGGCTCATGCCTGTAATCCCAGCACTTTGGGAGACCAAGACAGGATTGCTTGAACTCTGGAGTTCGAGATCAGTCTGAGCAACACAGTGAGACCCTGTCTCTACTAAAAACGCACACACAAAAATTAGCTGGGCATGGTGACACACACCTGTGGTCCCAGCTACTCAAGGGGCTGAGACAGGAGGATCGCTTGAGACAGGAGGTTGAGGCTGCAGAGAGCCCTGATCATGCCACTGCACTCCAGCCTGGGCGACAGAGTAAGACCTTGTCTAAAAAAAAAAAAAGAAAGAAGAAGAAGGAGAAGGAGAAGGAGAAGGAGAAATCTAGGTGGGCTTGGTTGAGCTCTCTGCTTAGGGCTTCACGAGGCTGAACTCAAGAAGTTAGCCAAGCTGAGCTGTTATGATTCAGATTCACTGTATGAGATAATAAATAATAATGTTTTAAGCTTTTAATAAATGACTTACGTTTTAAACCTCTCAGTTTGTGGTAGTATTGTTACACAGCAATAGATAATGAATACAACTTAAGTGTAGGAAATATCACATTTCATTATTTTCTAGATTAAATTAAATCCCCCGAGGCCATTACGGTTGATAATTTAATCAATTATTTTTAGAGTGCTCTAAGGCTTACATTATTCAGGAAAACCGATGTGGGGGAAGAGTGTATACTGAGTCCTGAATCCACTGATTTGCTGGTAAAACACACATTGTCCAAATCTATATAGTCTATTCAAAGGTGGCTGCCTCTATTGAAGACAACATCTACTGCCTTTGTGCCAGACTTGGCAACTGAGACCTTCATTCCAGAGGGAAGGCTGGAAGCTTAGCACTCAGTCCCCAGGTACACACAAGGCCATGCCTATCAAAATTCCTGCTATTTCCAGGCCACCATGAGGGAGCAGAGTATAGATCCCCACAGCTGGAGGAGCTACCACTGCCCTTCTTCCTACTCTGGAAATCTTTCTCTGCTCCAGCTTCTTCCGTCTTAACGTCAGTCCAGCAAATCTCCAAGACCCTAGATTTCAAAAGCAGCATTCTCTTAACTAAGGAATCCTAGACCTTAACAAACAGAACACCAAGTCCTAAGCTATTCTATCCTGCCAAAGGGAGGAAAAATGCTCTCTTATGTTTGGGATGATTCTGTAGCAACTAGAAGTCATTTAATTTGCCACAGAGTCAACCAGGGCAAAATGAAAACACATGTTCAATCACAAAGTGTTCATTATCGTGAAAGATTTCATTTCCTCAAGAAATGCAGGACTCCTCGTAACTCTAAGTGCTACAGGAGACTTTTCTTTCCTTGTTTTTTAATTTAGTTTTATTTTATTTTATGTTATGTTATTTTTGAGACGGAGTTTCTCTCTTGTTGCCCAGGCTGGAGTGCAATGGTGCGATCTCTGCTCACTGCAACCTCCGCCTCCTGGGTTCAGGTGATTCTCCTGCCTCAGCCTCCTGAATACCTGGGAATAAGTAAAGAGAGGTTTTGCCATGTTGGCCAGGCTGATCTCAAACTCCTGACCTCAAGTGATCCACCTGCCTCAGCCTCCCATAGTGCTGGGATTACAGGCATGAGCCACCACGCCCGGCTTAGAAGCTTTTAAAAAAAAATCTACCACTATAGTCTTGGCTGTTAGGTTTCTGAGGTTATTTTATTTTTTCCCATTGAAATGCACTGGACAACATTCCAAATTACCTACTAAACCAAATCCAAGTTCTTCCACCACAGAGATATGAATTTATTTTTACAGCAGTTACCAAAAAAAAATTCCCTCCCTTTTTTTTTCTTTTGCCATTTTCTCTGATAATGCTGTATTATTCCTCCCACTCAACAGCCAAGAAAGACAACCCAACTACTTCCTCCTCCAACATACAGGAAAGAATAGAAACAATTCTATCAGCTCCAGCTGGGGCAGCACAAATGCCAGGAAGCTTTTCTTAGACTTTTGAATCCTACGTGACTCTCACTTTAGGTGCTTTCCAAAATTTTGGTTTCATTTTTCTTGAATTCTGTTCTGCAGAAACTCTCAATTGTCTAACAGTGGTGGCATTTAGTAATCTTTGCCAAGTTTAATTCCAATCCAGTTGCTTGGAAGAGTTCAGTGACCCTAGAAGAAGGTTTTGTAAACCTCCTTGTTTTGTGCAATGGGAATTTGTTCAGCAAGTAGGAGTCAGGATCCCTCCCTATCTCTCAGCAAAATAGGTTGTTTTACTTCTTTTTATTTCAAAATATACTGGGGTTTGTTTTAACACAAATTTTGAGTCCCACTATTGCTAATGATCAGTTGTATGCTTTAGGCAAATTCACAAAACTTTCTAAACCTTGGTATCTTCATTTGTAATGTTAGGATAATTCCTTCTTTATATAGTTTTTGACAGGAGCTACTGGATTTAAACCTGGGTTTTATAATGAGCATAGTGTGTGCTCATTAAATGGTAGACATTTGTTCTTCTTTATCTGATTCTTCCCAACTCTGGTTTGCTGTCGTTTATCTTAAGTAAAAATCTTGTAGCCACGAAGCAAGTAACCAGCTCCCCTGTCCAACGTTAGTGTCAGAAAATGCTGGTGCCTCTGACAAATAGAAAATCTAATGAATAGGGTACTGTTTTAGGAAGGAGATCTGGCTTCCCCCCTGGGCTTACTGCAACAAGTGACTTAACTTACAAAGCAATCATGAAAATTAGCATGTGACTGCCCGCCTTGTGCCTCAAGAAATAAACCCTCTCACTCTTTTTCTTGGATGGGTATTGCATTGTCATAGGATTATTTTCAGCATTAGGAGGCTCTGATACAAGTTCAGTTCAGGTCAGCAAACTTTTTTTTTTCAGGGCTTCATCTCTATCAGGACTGTGCTTGTTATCAGATATAAAAATGAAGAAGGCAAAATTCCTGAGCTTTCATTCACTCACTCAATAAATATTTATAGAGTGCCTACTAGGTAATAAAACTGTCAGTCTTGGGGAATCAAACAGAAAAAGTGACTGCCCTCGTGGACTTTATAATATAGAGAAGATTAGAGACAGTGTTGCACTGCTAAATGTTTAACAACCAGCTCTCCAAAAAGAAAAAAAAAAAGAAAGAAAGAAAATCCAATTCTTTTATTTTCTTTCTTTCTTTTTTTTCTTTTGAAACAGGGTCTCACTCTGTCACCCAGGCTGGAGGGCAGTGGCATGATCTCGTTCATTGCAACCTCCGCCTCCCGGGTTCAAGTGATTCTCCTGCCTCAGCCTCCCAAGTAGCTAGGATTAGAGGTGCCCACCACCAGGCCCAGCTAATTTTTGTATTTTCAGTAGAGACGGAGTTTCACCATGTTGGCCAGGCTGGTCTCGATCTCTTGACCTCGTGATCCGCCTACCTCGGCCTCCCAAAGTGCTGAGATTACAGGCGTGAGCCACCACACACGGCCATTCTTTTCTAATTCTGTCTGTTTGTGGCCTCTTTTTTTTCTTTTTGAAAATGTTTAGGAACTTTTTTTGTCCCTAGTAAATAGCATTTCCCATCAGGTGCTTTGGTGTGGGTCTTTTAACATCTATTATGCTGAGCACAGCAGGCTCTCTCACTCTAGAAAGTCAATACAGTCGTGGAAAATTTTCCTGCATTTGATTATCTCCTCCCCTCTCTTTTCTCTATTCTTTCTTTCTGAAATTCTTATTATTTAGATGCTGAACTAAGTCTTTTTCTTATCTTTTCTATTTTCTGTCTCTTTTTCATTTTCTTTTCTTTTCTTTTTTTTCTTTGAGACAAAGTCTCATTCTGTCGCCCAGACTGGAGTGCAGTGGTGCGATCTCAGCTTACTGCAACCTCTGTCTCCCAGGTTCAAGCTATTCTCATGCCTCAGTCTGCTGAGTAGCTGGGATTATAGGCATGCACCACCACGCCTGGCTTATTTTTGTATTTTTAGTAGAGACACGATTTCACCATGTTAGCCAGGCTGATCTCGAACTCCTGACCTCAGGTGATCCACCTGCCTCGGCCTTCCAAAGTACTGGGATTACAAGCATGAGTCACTGCGCCCAGCTTTCATTTTCATTTTTGTATTTTGGCTCTACTTTCTCAGATATCCTCCAATTTTATTTTCTAATTCCCCATTCCTGAGCTTTTGGGGTGATTCACAGCATGAATCAGCTTGTTACTACCCTCCTCCTCTTCAAGTTTAGATTTGAGTTTTCTCTAGATAGAAATATTTGTTCTTACTTATTCCCCTGCTTCCATTCTTCAAATTTTGTTATGATGTCTCCCCTCCCTTTCTGTTGGTCCTTTTTGGCTTGTACCTTGTATGGGGTCACATTACTGGGATTTCAGGAAGAACCAGTGGTGAAGGCACATGTTTAATCTACCATGCATAATCAGGTCCTTTGTTTCTTACCATTTTCATTCCTACTATAACAGTCATACTTCTCAAGGCAGCATAGATACCACTGAGTTACAGGCAAAAGATCAAGTGCAAAAAAGTGATGTAGGACAGGCAAGCACCAAAGTGAGCTTAGCCAGCGAGGGTTCTTGGCCTTGCCCAGGGAAGAATTCAAGGGCAATCCAGAGAAAGAAGAAAACAGCTTTGTTGAACAGGTAGTGTTACAGCTCAGTGAGTGCTCCTGCAGAACAGGGCTTAGAGTAGCAGCTTGGGGTAGTTTTGCAGTCATATTTATACCACTTTTAATTGTATGCAGATTAAGGGGCAGTTTATGCAGAAAAGGGGTAGTAACTTTTGAATGGTTGGTACCATGGAAAGGGGTGATAACAACACAGGTGTTGCCATGGCGACAGTAAATTGACAAGGCACCCTGGTGGGTGGGTCTGATTGAAAACTGCTTTCTCCTTGGCAACACCAGGAAGAAAGTGTGAAAAAGTGTCTTAGCTAGTCCTCAGTCTAGTCCAGTATTCAAGTCCCGCCCCTGGAATCAAGTCCCGCCTCCTACCTCAAAAGTACAGAAGAGAAAAAGCACAAATATTAATATTTCAAGATATTATAACATTTCCAACAGTGCTGGAGCCAGCTCACACTGGCTCATAAGAATAGATGGTTTATTTTCAGAAATTTTATGAGGCAGTGGTTAACCATTATTAAAAATTAAATAAACTTAGAATGTTTATTATAACTTATAATGAAATAAATTATATTAAAAATAAAGGTAATACTCAAAACTCATTACTTCCTAATTATTTTAGTGAATCCTACTATTATCTGTCTTCTTGAGGTTCTTTACATCTATTGTTTCTGTCTCACAGAAATATTATACAATGGTGTTCCATATATTTATTTATAAATAAATAAATTAAATAAAACAAAACCACATATTACTTTGATTGTCAAAAAACATTTACCTCTAAACTTTTTTTTTTTTTTTTTTGATACAGAGTCTCACTCTGTCACCTAGACTGGAGTGCAGTGGCCGGATCTCGGCTCATTGCAACCTCTGCCTCCCAGGTTCAAGCAATTCTCCTGCCTCAGCCTCCCGAGTAGCTGGGACCACAGGCGTGTGCCACCATGCCTGGCTAATTTTTTGTATTTTAAGTAGAGACGGGGTTTCACCGTGTTAGCCAGGATGGCCTCCATCTCCTAACCTCGAGATCCGCCCGCCTCGGGCTCCCAAAGTGCTGAAATTACAGGTGTGAGCCACTGCACCCAGACTGCCTCTAAACTTTCAACCTATGCATGCCAAGGTTCAAAACCTTCCTGAAACATTTGGTTATTATTCTACATCCTTCACTAAACCCTTCCACACCACATCCATCCAAGCTGGGCTTAATGCCCTTCCTACACATTCTTAGCATATCGTTCCTACCTACCACCTTTGTGTTAAAATGATCTGCTTATTGGCTTCTCTTTGGCTAAACTGTAAGCTTCTGTATGGAAAGCTTCAGATGAGACTGAATTTCCCTATTATAATTGTCCACGATTCCCTATAGTTTTGCTTTATAATACTTACGCGTGTGATTATATTTGTAACAGGAATGGCAATTAACGCTCTCTAGTCTTACATAACCATTAAGGCTGAGGCTTTCTTTCACACCCCATCAGTTTCCTCACAGCATTCCTTTTATTTTCAAAAGACTGTGAAAAAAAAATGTTGAACGTTTCTTGCTCTTTTATTTAAAACAATGGTTTATATTTGTGCAGAGATTTTAAAGTTACATAATTTTATAAATCTTATAATGAAAAAAGCAGTACACTGTTTCTCCTTTTCTACCCCCAATTCCCAGTACTCAAAGGCAACATTTAAAAGATTTTATTAATTGTTTCTTCTGAAACTTGCCTCCGTCTTCCTAAATAACATTCTTGTATTGCTGCTATTTGGAGATTGTTCAGTTTCGTATATTTTGGCTTCCTCCTATGGAAGATGAAGATTAAGCTCTCTTCTAATGTTCCCCACACCACACCTCATCATAAACATATTCACATACATTCTTTTCCTCCTCCATTTCTCCCTATATAATTACATCATTGCACAACTTTTGGTTAATCCAACATGACCATGCATTGCACAATGACTACATTTCCTCTCTTGTACAACTTTTTTTTTACTTTCCCGGAATTAATAATTGCCTCTATTGTTTGCTTACTTTTCTATGTACCTATAAGTAATTCATCCTCAAACATTCCTCAAGAATTATAAATTTCTTTCACAGTGTTGAAATACATTGGTTGTTTCTTATTTTTATTCATTTTGTGACAACATCCTTCTTGGAGGTCTCTGTTAACCCTGCCCCCAACATGAACAGATTGCTTTCTAGAAATGTTTTGTAGGTGTCACTCTGGGATCTCCTGCATGCTCATCCTGAGGAGTAGGTTCTCCTGCTTGTGTTGGAGTCTTCTGGATCCTCTATTTTTCTTTTATGTTTGGCCTTCTTGCTTTGTGCTTCCATTCTCCAGTAATTCCTGAGAAAGAGTACATGTTGGGTATAATTATAAGAACGCAGACATCTGCAAATGTCTTTCTTCTACACTTGAATTAAAGCTTGGCTAAATACAGAATTCTAGTTTGAAACCATTTTCCTTGGAATACTGAAGATATTGCTCCATTGTCTTCTTGCATGAAACATTGCAAACTGATGATATGTGAAAGAAAGCCTTAGCCATAATGGTTATGTAAGACTAGAGAGCATTAATTGCCATTCCTGTTACAAATATAATCATACGCATAAGTATTATAAAGCAAAACTATAGGGAATTGTAGACAATTATAATAGGGGAATTCAATCTCATCTGGGGTTTGTGGAGGCTTTCTTTCCATACAGAAGCTTACAGTTTAGCCAAAGAGAAGCGGATAAGCCAATCATTTTAATGCAAAGGTGGTAGGTAGGAATGATATGCTCGGGCGCGGTGGCTCAAGCCTGTAATCCCAGCACTTTGGGAGGCCGAGACGGGCGGATCACGAGGTCAGGAGATCGAGACCATCCTGGCTAACACGGTGAAACCCCGTCTCCACTAAAAAAATACAAAAAAAAACTAGCCGGGCGAAGTGGCGGGCGCCTGTAGTCCCAGCTACTCGGGAGGCTGAGGCAGGAGAATGGCGTAAACCGGGAGGCGGAGCTTGCAGTGAGCTGAGATCCGGCCACTGCACTCCAGCCTGGGCGACAGAGCGAGACTCCGACTCAAAAAAAAAAAAAGAAAGAAAAAAAAGAATGCGTAGGAGGGGCATTGAGCCCAGGCCGGATGGATGTGGTGTGGAAGGGGTTAGTGAAGGATATAGAACAATAATCAATTGTTTCAGAAAGGTTTTGAACCTTGGCATGCATAGGTTGAAAGTTTTGAGACAAATGTTTTTGACTATCAGGATATCTGAGTTTGCATTTTTTATTTTATTTATTTTTGAGACAGAGTTTTGCTCTTGGTCGCCCAGGCTGGAGTGCGATGGCGCAATGCTGCAACCTTTGGCTCACTGCAACCTCCGCCACCCGGGTTCAAGAAATTCTTCTGCCTCAGCCTCCCGAGAAGCTGTGATTACAGGGGCCCGCAACCATGCCCAGCTAATTTATTTGTATTTTTAGTAGAGAAAGGTTTCATCATGTTGGCCAGTCTGGTCTTGAACTCCTGACCTTAGGTGATCCACCCGCCTCAGCCTCCCAAAGTGCTGGGATTACAGGCATGAGCCACCACGCCCGGCCTTATTTATTTGTTTTTGAGACAGGATCTTGTTCTGTCACCCAGGTTGGAATGCAGTGGTATGATCTTGGCTCTCTGCAGCTTCTGCCTCCTAGGCTCAAGGGATCCTCCCACCTCAGCCTTCTGAGTACCTGGGACCACAAGTACGTGCCACCATGCCCACATAATTTTTTTAATTTTTTGTAGAGACGGGGTCTCTCTTTGTTACCCAGGCTGGACTCAAACTCCTGGGCTCAAGCTATCCAGCTGCCTTGACCTCCCAAAGTGCTGGGATTACAGGCATGAACCACTATGCCTGGTGATTTTAATATTTTAATAATCTCTTTATAGATTTGGTAAAGAGAAGGGAAAACAGGCCAAATAATAGCAATTTTTTGTTTGTTTTTTGAGAGGGAGCCTAACTTTGTCACCCAGACTAGAGTGCAATGGTGCCATCTCTGCTCACTGCAACCTCTGCCTCCCAGGTTCAAGTGATTCTCCTGCCTCAGCCTCTTGAGTAGCTGGGATTACAGGCGCCTGCCACCACACCCAGCTAATTTTTGTATTTTTAGTAGAGACAGGGTTTCACCATGTTGGTCAGGCTGGTCTCGAACTCCTGACCTCAAGTGATCCCCCTGCCTCGGCCTCCCAGAGTGCTGGGATTACAGACGTGAGCCACGGCTCCCTGCCTAATAGTAATGTTTTAAAACAACAGGTGTGGAAAAATCTCTATTTACTCAGGCCTGAGAATATTTCTTGCAAGTCATATTCCTTTTTTTGCCTTGGAGATATAAGAGATTAGGAGAAATCGGGGGTATCAAATACCCTAATACTCTTTTCCTAGGGGAAAAATAAAAACTTTAAAGAAAGTATTGCAACTTCACTCACTTACATTTCTTTCAATGGGAATGTTGTTCATCAATAAATGCTCGGTGCTTTAAATTTACAATTACCATATTTGCAGAAACTTGAAAAATCATCCCAATTAAATGAAAAAATGTATGGGAGGATTCTCTTTCTTTTGACCTTACAACTCAAAGTATATTCGAAGTAACTTCTTACGGCAGTCAAAACTTTTAACCAAAAATTCATACCTGCAGTCTCATAAGTTTAACAAAATGGCCACATTCCAAGCTTTATTTTCTTAATAACCCCGCCTGTTTAAATGACTCCCATTGAACCAACAGCTTACAGTTGCTGGGCAATAAAAAGGCAAGCAAAAGGACCTCCAGCCCTGCTGTTTTAGCTATTACCCAGCACTCTCAGAGTTTGCTGCAGTCTGGTTGTTCGATCGAATTCATTATCCAGTAGCTTCTGGCCTTTGTCTCCTCTTTCTGGCCATGCATGCCATTGCCTCCCGAATTTGATGACAAAATTTTCTTTCTTCACTTTGACCCTTGGCCCAGAATCTCACTCTCCCAGCCCCATGGAAAGATGGGAAAAAGATTTCAGTCTGCTGATCAAATTTATTTGAAGACATTCTTTAGAGTCTGAAAAAATATATTTCATTAGCAGTTCTCTAGGTAGTGGAATTTTTAGTGATGTTTACTCTTTTTTCCTTGTTCTAATTTTCCTTTAATAAACATAGAAAAAAAGCAGGGGTAACCCACCAAATTTGGATAAAGGGCTTCTGGTTTTCATATTCTCTTCAACCAGAACAGTTTAACTTTTCTCCATTTATTTATTTAAGTATTTATTCATATTTGAGACAGATTGGGGTGCAGTGGCATGATCTCAGCTCACTGCAACCTCCACCTCCTGGGTACAAATGATTCTCCTGCCTCAACCTCCTGAGTACCTGGGATTACAGGCGTCTACCACCACACCCAGCTAATTTTTGTATTTTTTGTAGAGATGGGGTTTCACCATGTTGGTCAGGCTGGACTCGAACTCCTGACCTCAGGTGATCCGCCTGCCTCGGCCTCCCAAAGTGCTGGAATTACAGCACTTGAGCCACCACACCTGGCCCCAGTTTGATTTTTAATATCCACAACACTCATATCTCTTTTGATCCTACTGTAATATCACATTTTCCTACCTGAAGATGAATTGGTAGTCATCTTTTCTAAATTAAAAATTGAGGCCAGGTGCAGTGGCTCACACCTGTAATCCTAGCACTTTGGGAGGATGAGGTGGGTGGATCACTTGAGATCAGGAGTGAGAGACCAGCTTGGCCAATGTGGTGAAACCCCATCTCTACTAAAAATGCAAAAAAAAATTAGTCAGACATGGTGGTGCATGCCTGTAATCCTAGCTACTTGGGAGGCTGAGGCACGAGAATCCCTTCAACCCAGGAGGCAGAGGTTGCAGTGAGCCACGATCATGCCACTGCACTCCAGCCTGGCTGACAGAATGAGACCCTGTCTCAGAAAAAAAAAAAAAAAGAGAGAGATTTGTAATCTAGCAAAATATGTTATTTACTTATTTTCTTTCCAACTTTTATTTTGGGCCCAAGGGGGTACCTCTGCAGGTTTGTTTCATGAGTAAATTATGTGTCATGGGGGTTTGTTTTACAGATGATTTTGTCACTGAGGTAATCAGCATAATACGTGATGTGTGGTTTTTTAATCCTTATCCTCCTCTTATCTCCACCCTCAGGTAGGCCCCAGTGTCTGTTGTTCCCTTCTTTGTGTCCATGTGTACTCAATGTTTAACTCCCACTTATAAGTGAGAATATGCAGTATTTGGTTTTCTGTTCCTGCATTAATTTGTTTAGAGATCTTTTATTTAAATACATGAATTCATTTTCTAGGAAAAGCCTTCCAGAGATATGAAAGTCAAAATTCAATAAAGGAATGACCTTTGTTATGGAAAAACAAAGAAAGAAAGAAATCAGGTCTTTTTTGGAATATCTGGGACATTGAATTGTTAAGCATAACATGTGTCTCCCTAGGGACATAGGTCACTTTCAGTATTTGCCAAAGCATTAGGTCAGCCAGACACTGGGAAACATCTCAGAGCTTAATAACTGAGCTGCTTCAATGTGTTTTGATAAAAGTTTAAAATCTCTGGCCCCAATTTATTGAACGTGTGTCTTTGACAATACAACATTTATTTCTTAGGCTATTAGTGAAAGATTAACCATCTACTCAGTGATTGTTATTGTGCCTGTATGTGTGCAGTACGAACAGTTATGCAGCAAAGCTGCAAAGATTAGAGACCTTTAAAAGGATCTGGGGAAATAGGAAGAGTCTATAATCTTAATAGGAAAGGAATGAATTATGCAACCAACTAAAAGTGTGTCAATATTCTCTGCTTCACAAACAAATTGGAAACCAGTGGTAAACTTTAGATCAGAAACAGAAACTCAAAAAATGAAAGAACTGGCCGGGCGCAGTGGCTCAGGCCTGTAATCCCAGCACTTTGGGAGGCCGAGGCAGGTGGATCACCTGAGGTCGGGAGTTTGAGACCAGCCTGACGAACATGGAGAAACCCTGTCTCTACTAAAAATACAAAAAATTAGCCAGGCATGGTGGCGGATGCCTGTAATCCCAGCTACTCGGGAGGCTGAGGCGGGAGAATCGCATGAACCCGGGAGGTGGAGGTTGTGGTGAGCCTATACTGCGCCATTGCACTCCAGCCTGGGCAACAAGAGCGAAACTCTGTCTGCAAGAAAGAGAGAAAGAAAAAAGAAAAAAAAAGAAAGAACCTAGAAACTCAGAGGTCAACTAAGGAGACAGGCATTTTTATAAAAGGAGTTGAGGCCGGGCGCAGTGGCTCATGCCTGTAATCCCAGCTCTTTGGGAGGCCAAGGCGGGTGGATCATGAGGTCAGGAGATTGAGACCATCCTGGCTAACACAGTGAAATCCCGTCTCTACTAAAAATACAAAAAAATTAGCCGGGCGTGGTGGCGGGTGCCTGTAGTCCCAGTTGCTGGGGAGGCTGAGGCAGGAGAATGGCATGAACCTGGGAGGTGGAGCTTGCAGTGAGCCAAGATCACACCACTTCACTCCAGCCTAGGCGACAGAGCGAGACTCTGTCTCAAAAAAAATAAAAAAATAAAAGGAGTTGAAACAAATTTGTGGTAGAGAAACAGAAAATACAGATAAGTTAAAAGAAAAAAGAATAAAAGTCACTAACGTCATGTTAAGTATTTTAGTAGACAAATTTATCATAATTTGCACAACAATTTTCTGGTTTGCTTCTGATTTTTGAGTTTTATAAACATTAAAATGATAAATATTCTTATAACTAAAGTATCTGGAATCCTTCATTAGCCACTGAAGATAAACTCTGAGAAGTGGAATTGTAGGGTATATTGATTAAGATTCTTTGGTTGCAAATGACAGAAACCCAGCTGGAACTGGCTTAAGGAAAAAAAGACTTGATTGATTCGCATTCATTCAATGATTTTGTTTTTTTCTGAGACAGAGTCTTGCTCTGTTGCCCAGGCTGAAGTGCAGTGGCCTGATCTCAGCTCACTGCAACCTCCGCCTCCCAGGTTCAAGTGATTCTCCTGCCTCAGCCTCCCAAGTAGCTGGGATTACAGGTGTGCACCACCATGCCCGGCTAATTTTTGTATTTTTAGTAGAGACGGCGTTTCACTATGTTGGCCAGACTGGTCTGGATCTCCTGATCTCGTGATTCACCCACCTCAGCCTCCCAAAGTGCTGGAATTATGGGTGTGAGCCACCACACCCAGCCTCAGTGATTTTTTTTTTTTTTTTTTTTAACTATTAGAGTTTTTATTCATTTGAAACTATGGATACATTTATTTGCCAAATCAGAACACAGGTCTGCCCAAAATAAACTGTAATGAATGTTGAAGGCTTTTTTAGAGCTCTCACCTCAGATCCTTCCTCATACACATACACTGATCAATACTTAGCTGAACAATGAAGGAAGACCCTCTGCAGATCTCTGGAGCTGTCCTCTGCAGCAGTCTCCTCCCAGGTCCATTTCCTCAACTCACAGACTGTGAGGCTCCACTTGGGTGACCCCTCTTTGCAATATAATATGGAATCTCTCTAGGCAGGAAAGTGGGGTGATCACTCTCTCTCTCTAGGGATCATTGCCCTCCACCTCCTGATATCCAATGTCGGAAAACCATTGTGTCATATATTTGGTCTGTTTTTAAAAATTATCTCAGATGGGAGAATAAGTCTGGCCCTTGTCACTCCATCATGGCCCAAAGTGAAGTCTCTATCTCAACAATTATTTCTGGATGGCCTATGATGTCCTAGGCCCTTGGGATCCCTGCTTTTGTGGAGCATATGATCAAACTGCAGAAAGGTCAGAAGTAGAGCTGGCTCCAGAGACATCCGGGTCCAGGAATATAAATGCTACCATAATTCATGATTTCTGGCTCTCTCTCTCTTACTTTCTCTCTCTCTCTCTCTCTCTCACCCCCTCTCCCCCTTTACATATCTGTGTCTCTGAATCTTTCTGCATGCTGATGTTAAAACATCTATAGATGAGCTAAATTAGTGAAGAGTACACAGCCAAAGCAACTTGGAATTGAATTCTTACAAGCTTAGTCATTTTAGGAGCGAGGGAATTTCTTTTGCTCGCCGTCAGTTTAAAAACTTTCAAGAAAGGAATCATAAGCCCACTCCTTGGACGTGTCATTGCACCTAGGGAAGTGAGTAACTTAAATTGACCCAGGCTGGATCCTGCCTATTTTCGTGGCCAGGAATCTGGAATCTCTTACCAGAAAAGCCACAGGGGAATGATCAGCTGAGCAGCCATTCCTATATGTGTCTTCAATTCTGGGTATACTAATTTGTGACACTTAAAAAAAAACCAAAAAATTACTTGGATGTAATTTCTAACTTCAATACATTGACCAATAGTTTGTATTAAGGGTCAGATGTTTGCCTAGTGTAGTACTCATATATAAATATGCTAAGATAGAAATAACCTTAATATTTGAATGAATATGGTACAGATAAGCAGTATATTATGGAATTAAACATATAAGGGCCCAAAAGAACAAGAGAGAACTCTTAATGGGTAAAGGAACCATTTAGACATTTAGTTTAGAAAACCTCAAAAAGAGCTGGGCACAGTGGCCCAGCACTTTGGGAAGATGAGGTAGGCGGGTCACCTGAGGTCAGGAGTTCGAGACCAGCCTGAGCAATACGGTGAAACCCTGTCTCTACTGAAAAAAATCAGCCGGGCGTGGTAGTGGGCGCCTGTAGTCCCAGCTAATCGGGAGGCTGAGACAGGAGAATTGCTTGAACCCGGGAGGCAGAGCTTGCAGTGAGCTGAGATCGCGCTACTGCATTCCAGCCTGGGCGACAGGGTGAGACTCTGTCTCAAAAACAAACAAGCAAACAAACAATCCAGAAAGAAACCTATGGTAAGCTTTTCTTTATTTTTTTCCTTTGGTTTTTGTTTGTTTGTTTGTTTTTTACTTGTTTATGGTAAGCTTTTCTTATTCAGGGACTCAGGACCAATTAATAATTTAAATATATAGGCTAACTCTGTCACAGCTTGGGCAAGAGAAAACTTTAATCCTGAAGTCATTTTTAACTAGTCCCCTCTTTTTTTTTTTTTTTTTTTGAGAAGGAGTCTTGCTCTGTCGCCCAAGCTGGAGTGCAATGACGCGATCTCTGCTCACTGCAAGCTCTGCGTCCCGGGTTCACGCTATTCTCCTGCCTCAGTCTCCTGAGTAGCTGGGACTACAGGTGCCCGCCACTATGCCTGGCTAATTTTTTGTATTTTTAGTAGAGACGGGGTTTCACTGTGTTAGCCAGGATTGTCTTGATCTCCTGACCTCGTGATCTGCCCGCTTCAGCCTCCCAAAGTGCTGGGATTACAGGCGTGAGCCACTGCGCCCGGCCCTAGTCCCCTCAATTTTTTATACTTCTCAGCCAGTTATCAAGTCATGTCCATTTTACCTCTTAAGCATCACACGAATTTATCCACTTCTTTCAGCCTTCACTGACCTCTCCTTGTCCAGGCCTTTCTCACCTTTCATTTGTATTACTGCAAAGAATTCTAACTGGCTCCCTGACTCAAGTCTTGCTCCCTAAAATGGATGCATGTGTTTGCTGCCCAGCATCTATTTCTGCTCCCTTTGGTAGCAGTACTCAAAATTTCCTTTGGAAAAACACCACTTTCCCTTCTCAACCATCTAATTTGGGTGAGATTTAACCTCACCCTCAGTTCCAAGAGTGGGTTCTGGTTAGCTTGGGTACTTAGTGAATTCCTGTTGATTTCCTCCTGAATTAGTAAATTCACTAACTCACTTAGTGAATTTATCTATTCCCTTCGCCATCCTTATTATTTTAGGCCAATGAGATCCCATGAAATATTTGTTGGGGGCTTCTGGGAGGAAGTTTCTCCCTCCAAGAGAGGCATGAACAAAGAAATATGGAAAGCTGCTGCACCCATCTTGGGATCAAGAGGATAGCCAACCTTAAGATGAAGTAGACCATGCAAAGTCAAACAAGAGAAATGGAAAGACGTCATGACATTGTTCATTCTACCTCTGAACTTACAGTTATATAAACCAAGAAACTCAATTGTTAAAGCCACTTTCAGTTAGGTTTTTTTATAATTTATAACCAAAAACATCCTAACTGTACTCTCTTTTAAATCATTTTCCATTGTGAATTCAAAACTGATCATGTCATTTCCACTTCGAAGAGAGGTAGATAGCAAATTGCTAGACTATGATGAAGAGCCCAGAGAAATACCTTATAATATCATGAAGATAATGGCACCTGTAAAGCATTTAGAACAGTACTTGTCACATCAGTAAGTAAGCAGTTAGAATAAGGCACGGCATTCAATAAACACTTGACCAAATCTTATTCTCAGTTTTAAACATTACAAAGACTTGCCTGTGCCCTTAAGATAAAGTCTGAAAAAAACCTGGCCTATGACTCTGACTCCCTTCATGGTGACAAGATGACTGGCAAGAGTTTCTAGGACGTTTCCTAAACTTGGAGTTTGTCTACCACTTTAGACTCTCACTTTGCTATTTCTTTACTTTGTATTTTTTTTTCTTTTTTCTTCTTTTCAGACGGAGTTTCACTGTTGTCACCCAGGCTGAAATGCAATGGTGCGATCTCGGCCCACTGCAACCTCTGCCATCTGGGTTCAAGCAATTCTTCTGCCTCAGCCTCCCAAGTAGCTGGAATTACAGGTGCCCACCACCACGCCCAACTAATTTTATATATATATATATATATTTTTTTTTTTTTTTTTTCCCCAGCAGAGATGGAGTTTTACCATGTTGGCCTGGCTGGTCTCAAACTCCTGACCTCAGGTGATCCACCTGTCTCAACCTCCCAAGTGCTGGGATTACAGGCATGACCCACTGTGTCCAGCCTTCTTTATTTTGTATTCTGTTTCCTTTTCTCTTTATGGAGCTAACTTCTATTTTTCCTTTGGTTAAAATATCACTTTCTCAAGTACAGTTTCCCTAATCTTACAATTTAGGTTATCCTCTCCTGCTATACAATCCCGTAATTACCTTTTGTAATACAAAAGATGTTACAATGTGATAGCTTGCATTTGTAATTATTTGCTTAGAATCTGCCTTCCTTTTTAAGAATATATACTCCCTGGGGCCTGGGCTTCCTATCATACTTGCAGCTATATTCCCAGAGTCCAGCACAGGTCTGGGACCAAATGAATAAAAGATCAAGAATGAACATGGAGCTCAGAATCATAGTGGAAGCAAAAAGCATATTTTAAGAAGGAATGAGTATTCTACAAGCCTAGCTTAAATGTCAACCTAGAGTTACCTGATGTTAAAAAAAACTAAGTAATCAACCTGGGCAAGATGACAAGACCTAACCTCTACAAAATTGTTTTGAAAAACTTGGCAAAGGAGACTATGGGATCATGGTGGACGGGAGGCAGGACTAAATTGTAGCTCCAGACAGAGCAGCATGCAGAGGCTTGGACTTTGAATTTTAGCTCCAGATTGACTGCAAGAACAAACCAGCAATCCTGAGAGTACCCACAGACTCTCTAAAAGAAGCAGACTGCTCCTGCAGGACCTGGGAGACACCCCAAATACTGTGAATGCCTCAACTGCAGAAGTGGGAAAGGGAGACCCTCCTCTCCTGAACACACCCCCCACCCCACTGCAGAAGCTGAAGATCTGTGTGCCGGAGAAGTTTCCACCCTATCTTTAGCCTCCTCAAACAAAACAATTATCAGCCACGAATTTTGTATCCAGTTAAACTAAGCATCATATATGAAGGAAAGATACCGTCATTTTCAGACAAACAAATGCTGAGAGAATTCACCATTACCAAGCCATTACTACCAGAACTACCAAAAGGAGCTCTAAATTTTGAAACAAATCCTGGAAACACATCAAAACAGAACCTCTTTAAAGCATAAATCACACAGGACCTATAAAACAAAAATACAAGTTAAAAAGCAAAAAACAAAAAACAAAGAAAACCAAAGTACACAGGTGACAAACAGCATGATGACGGTACCTCACATTTCAATGCTAACATTGACTGTAAATAGCCTAAATGCTCCATTTGAAAGATATAGAACCACAGAACGGAAAAGAAGTCACCAACCAACTATCTGCTGCCTTCAGGAGACTCACCTAACACATAAGGACTCACATAAGGTAAAGGGGTGGAGAAAAGCAATTCATGCAAATGGATATCAAAAGTGAGCAGGAGTAGGTTTTTATACATCAGCCAAGACAAACTTTAAAGCAACAACAGTTAAAAGAGATAAAGAAGGACCTTATATAATGGTAAAAGGCCTTGTCCAACAGGAAAATATCACAATCCTAAACATATATGCACCTAACACTGGAGCTCCCAAAATTATAAAACAATTACTAATAGACCTAAGAAATGAGATAGACAGCAACTCAATAATAGTGGGAGACTTCAATACTCCACTGACAGCACTAGACAGGTCATCAAGACAGAAAGTCAACAAAGAAACAATGGATTTAAACTATGTCTTGGAACAAATGGATTTAACAGACATATACAGAACATTTCATCCAATAATCACAGAATACACATTCTATTCAACAGCACATAGAACTTTCTCCAAGATAGACCACATAATAGGCCTCAATACATTTAAGAAAATTGAAATTATATTAGGCACTCTCTCAGACCACAGTGGAATAAAACTGGAGATCAACGAACCTTCTATACCACGTAAATACATGGAAATTAAATAACCTGCTCCTGAATGAGCATTGGGTCAAAAATGAAATCAAGATGAAAATTTAAAAATTCTTCAAACTAAATAACAATAATGATACAACCTATCAAAACCTCTGGGATCCAGCTAAGGTGGTGTTAAGAGGAAAGTTCATAGCCCTAAATGCCTACATCAGACAGTGTGAAAGAGCACAAACAGATGATCTAAGGTCACACCTCAAGGAACAAGAAAAACAAGAACAAACCAAACCCAAACCCAGCAGAAAAAAGGAAGTAACCAAGATCAGAGCAGAACTAAATGAAATTGAAACAACAACAACAACAACAACAACAAACACAAAAGATAAATGAAACAGAAAGTTGGTTCTTTGAAAAGACAAATAAAATTGATAGACCATTAGCAAGATTAACTAAGAAAAGAAGAGATAAAATCCAAATAACCTCACTAAGAAACAAAACAGGAGATATTACAACTGACACCACTGAAATACAAAAGATCATTCAAAACTACTATGAACACCTTTACGCACATAAACTAGAAAACCTGGAAGAGATGGATAAATTCCTGGAAAAATATAACCCTCCTAGCTTAAATCAGGAAGAATTAGATACTCTGAATAAACCAATAACAAGCAGCGAGATTGAAATAGTAATTAAAAAATTACCAACAAAAAAAGTCCAGGACCAGAAGGATTCACAGCAGAATTCTACCAGACATTCAAAGAAAAATTGGTACCAATCCTTTTAACATTATTCCACAAGATAGAGAAAGAAGGAACCCTCCCTAATTCATTCTATGAAGTCAGCATCACCCTAATACCAAAACCAGGAAAGGATACAACCAAAAAAGAAAACTACAGACCAATATCCTTGATGAACATAGGTGCTAAAATAATTCTAGCTAACCGAATCCAACAATATATCAAAAAGATAATCCACCATGATCAAGTGGGTTTCATACCAGGGATGCAGGCATGGTTTAACATACATGAGTCAATAAATGTGATACACCACATACACAGAATTAAAAACAAAAATCACATGATCATCTCAATAGATGCAGAAAAAGCATTAAACAAAATCCAATGTCGCTTTATAATTAAAACTCTCAGCAAAATTGGCATACAAGGGACATACCTTGTATGTAATAAAAGCCATCTATGACAAACCCACAGCCAACATAATAATGAATGGGCAAAGTTGAAAACATTCCCTCTGAGAATGGGAACAAGACAAGGATGCCCATTCTCACCACTCCTCTTCAACATAGTACTGGAAGTCCTAGCCAGAGCAATCAGACAAGAGAAAGAACAAAGAGCATCCAAATCGGTGAAAAGGAAGTCAAACTGTCACTGTTTGCTGATGATACGATCGTTTACCTTGAGAACCCTAAGGACTCCTCCAGAAAGCCCCTAGAACTGATAAAAGAATTCAGCAAAGTTTCCAGATACAAGATTGATGTACACAAATCAGTAGCTGTTCTATACACCAACAGCGAACAAGCTGAGAATCAAATCAAGAAATCAACTCCTTTTACAATAGCTGCAAACAAACAAACAAACAAAAATATATATATACACACACACACACAGGAATATGCCTAATAAAGGAATCGAAAGACCTCTACAAGGAAAACTACAAAACACTGCTGAAAGAAATCATAGACAACACAAACAAATGGAAACACATTCCATGCTCATGGATGGGTAGAATCAATATTGTCAAAACGACCACACTGCCAAAAGCAATCTACAAATTCAACAAAATCCCCATCAAAATACCACCATCATTCTTCACAGAGTTAGAAAAAACAATTCTAAAATTCATATGGAACCAAAAAAAGAGCCCCCATAGCCATAGCAAGACTAAGCAAAAGGAATAAATCTGGAGGCATCACACTACCTGATTTCAAGCCATACTATAAGGCCATAGTCACCAAAACAGTGTGGTACTGGTATAAAAATAGGCACATAGACCAATGGAACAGACTAGAGAACCCAGAGATAAACCCAAATACTTACAGCCAACTGATACTCGACAAAGCAAACAAAATCATAAAGTGGGGAAAGATCACCCTTTTCAACAAACGGTGCTGGGATAATTGGCTAGCCACATGTAGGAGAATGAAACTGGATCCTCATTTCTCACTTTATACAAAAATCAACTCAAGGTGGATTAAGGACTTAAACCTAAGACATGAAACTATAAAAATTCTACACGATACCATTGGAAAAATCCTTCTAGATATTGGCTTAGGCAAGGATTTCATGACCAAGAACTCAAAAGCAAATACAATAAAAACAAAGATAAATAGCTGGGATCTAATTAATCTAAAGAGCTTTTGCACTGCAAAAGCAACAGTTAGCATAGTAAACAGACAACCCACAGAGTGGGAGAAAATCTTCAAAATCTATACCTGACAAAGGACTAATATCCAGAACCTACAATGAACTCAAACAAATCAATAAGAAAAAAACAGTCCCATCAAAAAGTGGACTAAGGACAAGAATAGACAATTCTCAAAAGAAGATATACAAATGGCCAACAAACATATGAAAAAATGCTCAACATCACTAATGATCAGGGAAATCCAAATCAAAACCACAATGCGATACTACCTCACTCTTGCAAGAATGTCCATAATCAAAAAATTAAAAAATAGTAGATGTTGGCATGGATGCTGTGAACAGGGAACACTTCTACACTGCTTGTAGGAATGTAAACTAGTACAGCCACTATAGAAAACAGGGCGGAAATTCCTTAAAGAACTAAAAGTAGAACTACCATTTGATCCGGCAATCCCACTACTGGGTATCAACCCAGAGAAAAATAAGTCATTATTCGAAAAAGATACTTACACACACATTTATAGCAGCACAATTTACAAGTCACAAAATCGTGGAACCAAACTAATTGCCCATCAATCAATGAGTGGATAAAGAAGCTATGGTGTGTCTGTGTGTGTATACATAAATATATGATGGAAAATATATATATATTATGTATATGATGGAATATATGATGTATACATTATATATGATGGAATATATATATTATATATGATGGAATATATATATATGATGGAATACTACTCAGCCATAAAAAAGAATGAATTGACAGTATTTAATGACAGTGATCGGGATGAGACTGGAGACTATTATTCTAAGTGAAGTAACTCAGGAATGGAAAACCAAACATCATAAGTTCTCACTGATATGTGAGAGTTAAGCTATGAGGACACAAAGGCATAATAAGAATGATACAATGGACTTTGGGCACTTGAGGGGAAGAGCGTGAAGGGGGTGAGGGGTAAAAAACTACAAATATGGTGCAGTGTGTACTGCTTGGGTGATGGGGTGCACTGAAATCTTACAAATCACCACTAAAGAACTTATTCATGTAACCAAATACCACCTGCACCCCACTAACTTAAGGAAAAAATTTAAAAATAAAAAAATAAATGAATAAATAATTTTTAAAACTTGGCCAGGTATGGTGGTGTATGCCTGTGGTCCCAGCTACTTAGGAGGCTGAGGCAGGAGGATGACTTGAGCTGAGGAGATCAATGCTGCAGTAAGTCATGTTTGTGCCACTGCACTCCAGCCTGGGCAACAGAATGCATTTCTGTCTTATAAATAAATAAGGAAATAAATAAATAAATCGAAGTATCGTGGGTTAAATTCTACTTTAGGTAGGACTAAGAGAGGAGATGTGACTCTGAGAGCTCAAATGTTATGTCTTTCAAGTCTTTTTTTTTCATAAGTCAATTTTTGACTACCCTTTCTTTACTTATTGTGTCCTGTGAACTCTTTCATGTCTATACCCATTCATTGTCTATAAATCTTGGCATTTTCTTATTCATTAATTCAACAAATATTTATTCACTATCACTTTTATGCATTTCTATAGCTGCTAGAGATAGGATGAATAAAAGTATGGCAAAAACAGCAATTACTTTTGCACCAATCTAATATGATTTTATAAGAAATTTATAATTTTGTTAGAGAATAGATGTATGAACAAAGAAATTATAATACGAACATTGTGATAAGTGCAGGAAGTAGGAAATAGTGATTACTGCTTTCTTCAAACATAAGGTATTGTTAGTCAGGAGTCTTTCAGTTGTAAGTGCCAGAAACCCAATTCCAAACAGCCTAAGCAGAAAATGAAATCTACCAGCTTACGTCCCTAGGAATTCCAGGAATAGAATTGTGCTAAGGGAATCAGATAATGTTGCTGAGTCTTCATATCTTTTTCTGGGTTTATTTCTTGCTTTTGGGACCTTGCTTTTTTCTTCTGAAGATGGACTCTGAAGTGAATTCTACAGTGCACTACCCAGATGCCTCTTTTAGAATCGAAGCACTGGTTTCCTTCAGGTTTTGGGAGTGTTGGCTGCCGATGGCTCATAGTTGAGTCTCTTTCTGAGACAAAGGGAGGTGTCTCACTCAAGTTTATCCCTCCTCCCTCAGAACACCTTGAATCCAAAGACTGATCAATGAGGGACACAAAGGGCTGGCCTCTTGCTTTGATTCAAGACGTACCTAAAAGGCCATCCAGCTTAGAGTTACCCATGGGATCAATTCAGGAATCTGAGGAACTTGCCATCTGACTCTTGGCAGAACTGTTCTGTGGAAAAGAGAGTTTATTTTATTTTATTTTATTTTTTATTCTGGAGATACAGGGATGAAATGGAGAGAAGTAAAGAAGAGAAAATATGAAGTGAAACCAAACTACTGTCCCAACTGGTGAAACACTAAGCACCTTGTCCTGTGACTCCTCTCTGGAACCCTGCAGACTTTTATTAAGTACTTGGCTACAAGCGGGTTTTTTGTGAAACCAGTGGAAGAGTCTGTCCTTCCCCTCTGAACTGGCCTAGGATGGGGTGGAACTGCAGAGCACAGGCATATTTAGGAGTTTAGAGACATAATTCTCAGGAAATAAGTTCTAGAACTTTGCAGAAGCAGTAGGTAGGGCTATGAACTCTATACATTGTAAGGTTTAACTGGCAAACATCTGGATGTATCTGTCACAACAACTAATGTCTTAGAGAATAAGGTATAGCTTCACCAAACATTTGAGAAACTAGTAGTAAAAGTAATCGATGCTAATAAATGACATTATAATAAAATGAAGGCAAAGTGCCACAGGAACAGAAAGGCCTTGAACAGCTAACCGATATATTAAAGAACAAATAGATTTGCCTGGCTGCTGCTGTGTATCTGTAGTCCAAGCTACTTGGGAGGCTGAAGCAGGAAGATCACTTTGAACCCAGGAGTTCAAATCTAGCCTGGACGACATAGAGAGATCCTATCTCTAAAATAAAAAAAAGAAAGAAAAGTTAAATTTGTATAAGTCATTACTAGGCTTTATTATAATACAGAGAAAAACTGAGGGAAGGATTAGACAGGTCTAAAGCTATTAAAAAGAAATGAGATAGCAAGAAAAACTGGAAGTTCATTGTCTGTGAAACATTTAAAAAATAAATTATTTTCATCCATCCAGCGTGATGAATAAAAATAATTGACATTCTAGGCTCTAATTAAAACATTTCCAGACCAGGTGTGGTGGCCCACGCCTATAATCCCAGCACTTTGGGAGGACAAGGCAGGCGAATGAGTCAGGAGTTTGAGGCCAGCCTGGGCAATATGGTGAAACCCCGTCTCTACTAAAAATTTAAAAAATTAGCTGGGCATGGGGGCACATACCTGTAATTTCAGCTACTTAGGAGGCTGAGGCGAGAGGATTACTTGAACCCAGGAGGCAGAGGTTTCAGTGAGCTGAGATTGCGCCACTGCACACCAGCCTAGGTGACAGAGTGAGACTTTGTCTCAAAACAAAACAAAACAAAACCCAAAAGTGTTTCCTCCTGTTTTATTAATTAAAAACAAAGAAACAAAACCATAGCTGAGGAGGTTTCTCAGCTCAGAGGTTGACTGAGGAGGTTTCTCTGCAAGTGTGTTTACAACTGTGAATGGTAAATCCTACCAGAAGAAAGGCAAATAAATTAGATAACTCCTGGAAAGCACTCTGCCTCATTCTTCAGGAGTTTTTGATGATGTGACTTAATATATAAAAAAGCACAGATCTGAACTCAAAATAAAATAGCAAATTAAGAGAGCCATCTACTGGCAACTCATTGAAATCTGTTTAATTTGTTAGGTTTCTATGCCCAATATTCTCTCTAGGGTCAACTTTCTAGACATATTTAATCTGCCCAACCTTCATGTTATACTTTGCATGAAGGAGGATATCTTTAATATAAGCTACAATTTGTAACACAGATACCCAGGTTTAGGAATTATTCTTTGAAATTTAGCCAACTTGACTATTACGCTAAGAATGATGATGACAGTATATGTGATGTTTAGTAAAGTGATCCTAATAAAAGCCAACAATGTATGTCCAGCACTGGTCCATGTACTTTACTTGTATTGATTCTTATAATCTTTGCAAGAACCTTATAAAGGAGGTACTATTATTATTTTCATTTTGCAGATAAGGAAACTGAGCATGGAGAAGTTAACTATCTTGCCCAAAGTCCAACAGCTAATAAGATTTTCCCTTAAGATCGGACACAAGACATAGATATTGTTCTTGCCACTTCTATTCAACATTGTTCTAGAGGTTCTAATCAGGGCAATTAGTTAAGAAAAAGAAATAAAACACATCCAGATTGGAAAGGAGAAAAGCGAAATTATCTGTTTACAGATGACATCACATATACAGAAAGTAAATCCTAGGTAATCCACAAAAAAGGTTTAGAGTTTATAAATTAGTGTACTCAAGGTGGTATGATACAAGATCAATATGCAACAATCAGTTGTTTTTTATATTTACTAGGAACAAGTAATTTGAAAATGAAATTAAGAAAACAGTTTCATCTACAATAGCATCAAAAAGAATAAAATACTTAGGAATAACTTTAACACAAGAAATGCAAGATTTCTACACAAAACATAAAAAATCATTGAAAGAAATTAGAGGTTTAAATAAATAGAAAGGCATCTATGTTCATGGATTGGAAGACTTGATACTGTTAAGATGTCAATACTCTTGAAATTGAGCTACAGATTCAGTGTAATTCCTATGAAAATTCTGGCTGACTTTTTTTTTTTTTTTTTTTTTTTTTTACAGAAATTAACAAGATTACTCTAAACTTCATAAGGAAATGCAAGAGACCCAGAAGAGTCAAACAATGTTGAAAAAGAACAAAGTTGGAGGACTCACATTTTCCAATTTCAAAACCTACAGCAAAGTTATAGTAGTCAAGACAGTATTGTGCTGGCATAAGGCTAGACATATATATCAACGGAATAGAATTGCAGGTTCAGAAATACATCCATAACTTATGGGCAACTGATTTTCAACAAACATGCCAATGCAATTTAGTGGAGCAAATATAATCTTTTCGACAAATGACACTGGGACAACTGAATATCCATTTGCACAAGAATGAACTCTTACCTCATAGCATGTATCAATGGAACTCAAAATGGATCATAGACCTAATTATAAGAGCTAAAACTATACTTTTTTTAATCTTTCACCTTGTCTAAAATATACTTTTATAATAACAAATTGGGAAATACGGTTAAACTTACGGTTTTCTGTTATTGAATGTCATCAAATTGATGAATAACAAATTGATTGAATATCAAAGTTGACTGAGCTCAACTGTTATTAAGTATTATTGCTTGTGTCTGTGTATCCTGTTGATAGGCTGGCAATGTTTGGATAAGTAATAAAAGAAAGACATACATAATTTATAAATTATTACATACTATATTAGTTTGCTAGGGCTGCCATAACAAAGTACCACAAACTGAGTGGCTTAAACAACAGAAATTTATTATCTCATAATTTTAGAGGCCAGAGGTCCATGATCAAGGCATCGACAAGGCCATGCTCCCTCTGAAGGAGCTAGAAAAGATCTGTTTCATGCTTCTACTGGAAAGTATAATTCCGATCGTCACATAGAGTTATCCCTGCATGGTTTGTCTCTGTGTTCAAATTTCCCCTTTTAATAAGGACAGCAGTCATATAGGATTAGCAGTTCACCCTATTCTTATGTTATCTCACTTTACCTTAACTAATGATATCTGCAGTGATTCTGTTTCCAAATAATGTCATATTCTGAGTTACTGGGGTTTAGGATTTCAACATGTAAATTTTAGGAGCAGGGGACACAATTCAACTCATCACACATGCTTATTCCATAGGATTCGTTTTCTTCCCTTAATTTCAACAAAATAATTAAATGTTATTATAATCAATATTTTTACACAAATTGTATTTTATTGTAAAATGGCCTGAGGAATTAAAAAATAAAAAAGTTATAAAATTTGCATAAATGTTATAAAAATATAAGTTAAAATAAATGTAAACTATAACAATTATTTTTGTATTTTAAGAAGTTATTTTTCTTCTGAAATTGTTAATTTCATTTATTAAAATTTAAAGCAAAATTTTTTATTAACAAAATAAAAATTATTCAAGTAAAATAAAAATGTATTTAATATTTTGAAAATATTTAATTGTATTTAATTTTAATTTTATTTAACTAGTTAAATATTTTTATAAAGATAAAACTATTTGCACTGTTAATGTGCAATGCTTGTCTTGTTGCCAATGTAAAGAATTGTTAAACTACTTCATGAATTATTATGTTTAGATCTACATACATGTATATATGTACATTTAAGAATAATATGTAATGTTTAATATTGCAAAATCTTTCTTTTCCACTATATTATTTATTTTGCATAACAGGTTACTCCAACTCTTAGTGTTTTGTTTGTTTGTTTGTTTTTTGAGATGAAGTTTCACTTTTGTTGCCCAGGCTGGAGTGCAGTAGCGTGATCTCAGCTCACTGCAACCTCTGCCTCCTGGGTTCAGGTGATTCCCCAGCCTCAGCTTCCTGAGTAGCTGGGATTACAGGCGCCCACCACCACACCTGGCTAATTTTTGTGTTTTTAGTTTTGTGTTTTTAGCTGGTTTTGCCATGTTGGCAGGCTGGTCTCAAACTCCTGACCTCAGGTGATCCACCTGCCTCGGCATCCCAAAGTGCTGGGATTACAGGTGTGAGCCACCATGCCCAGTCTCTTAGTGGTTTTAAAGAACAACATTTATTATCTCACACTTTTCGTGGGTTAGGAATTGCCATGGCTTACTTAGGTGGGTCCTCTGTTTCCTGGTCTCTGAAGGCTGCAGTCAAGGTGCTGGCCAAGGTTTTTGGTTTTTGGTCTCATTTGAAGGCATGACTGGGGAGGAATGTGCTTCCAAGTTTACACAGTGTTTGTTGCCAGGATTCAATTCTTTGCAGGTTGTTGAACTCAGGGCCTACATTCTTTACTAGCTATTGGTCCCAGGCTACCTTCAGTTGTTTGCCATATGGGTCCATCCAACAATAGCAGCTTGTTTCATCAAAGCATGTGAGCCAGGAAAGCAATAGAGAGTCTGCCAGCAAGATGGAAGTCATAGTACTTTAAAGTACTATAGTACTATAGTACTATAAATACAATGAAGTGAGAATGACTGGAGACCATCTTAGAAGATTGCCTGCCATAGTCACAATACGTAACTCTTGTGAATACCATGCTGCTTTGTGAGTACTTAGGAACCACAAACTGGAATAGGAACAGAAGCAAGAAAGTGGATGCTTTGCTCTAATGGAAAATGATTCGTGGCTATGGAAGAATCTATTGCATTCATGCTGAGAGGAAGAATTTGACAAGTTAATTAATTAGTCTTTTTTCTTACCTAAGCATTTTGCTACTCAAGTCCTCTCCATACTCTGAAGCAGTATTTATCTTTGATATTGCCACCAGGAAAACCCACAAACTATTAAAGCATTTGAACACAGTTGCCTTTGGTAGGGCAAGAAATAGGGAGAAGCATTTCTCTGGGGCCTGAACAATGTTACAATGTTAGTCCTGAGAATAGAAGTTTAAGATGAAGGGTTGCACTGAGCCAGTGCTGAGCATCAGTTAGACAATGATGAAGGCACTCATGTTTTTTGTTTTGTTTTGTTTTGTTTTTTTGTGTGTGTTTGTGTGAAAGACAGAAAGAGAGGGTATATTATATGTAAGACCCTCTGAAGCATGAGGATACAGAGTAGCAGTTCTTTTTGCTCAGGGGTAGTGGCAGAACTGCTAAGGCACCTGGAACCCAGTAGGGACTAAATATTATTATACTCCTTGGCTTGTCTAACATGTCTCAACTTTTAGGTGATTTGAACTCAGATCAGTCTGACTCCAAAATTCACATTTTCTCTTTCTTTCCTTCTTTTATTTCCTTTCATTCTTTTGAAAGTTACTATTTTCTAATTATATATATGTACACACACACACACATATACATACAGATTATAAATGGTTTGTGAAATGCAGAAAAGCACTAAAAAAGAGTTATTCAAAGTTTCATGATCTAAATGCCAACATTGTTGCTATTTTGATCTGTATTTCTTGATATTTTTTCTTCTAGTTGTAATTTTTCATTTTTTGTTTAACAGAGATGTGACTATTTTACAAGTATAATTTTTTATTCAGTTGTTTTCACTTACTATTACAACATGAGGCACATTTCCATGTTATCATGAACTATTCATAAACATTATTTTTTAACAAACCCATGCTCTTTTTTCTACATTACACTGCTTTCCAGGGGAAGACAGTAAGTCAAATATTGCTCATAAACATTCCTTCTGTTAGTCTAAATTTCAACCTGGCCCAATTTCAGATTCCTCTGAATCTAAAAATAACTTTTTTTCTCTCTCTCTCTCTCTGTCTTGATAGAGGATGAACTATTTTTGGTATTTGGAGACTCAGGAATTCAGTGGGCTTGGAAGAAAAGGAAAGGGTCAAACTGGGCCATTTGTTACTTTAACCAAAAGCCAAGTCTCAAACTTTGACTTGGGGCAAGGTTCAGAAGGAAGCTACTAACTTAATATTGACTCTTGATATCATAAGAACTCTACTTTTAAAATATAATTATAAAAAAATCTTAGCTTTATATATATTTATGTATATTTTTTTTTTTTTTTTGAGTCAGGGTCTGACTCTGTCGCCCAGGCTAGAGTGCAGTGGGGTGATCTCGGCTCACTGCAGTCTCCGCCTCCCGGTTCAAGCAATTCTCGTGCCTCAGCCTCCCAAATAGCTGGGACTACAGGTGTGCACCACCATGCTCACCTAAATTTTTGTATTTTTAGTAGAGAAAGGATTTTGCCATGTTGGCCAGGCTGGTCTCAATCTCCTGACCCCAAGTGATCCACCTGCCTCAGCCTCCCAAATTGCTGGGATTACAGGCATGAGCCACTACAGCTGGCCTGCTTTATATATTTTATAAAAAGGCAGCCAGAAATAACTCTTGACTTTTTGGCTTCTCTACAGAAGCAAAAAAGTTGGGCAGGATTATGTTTATTTAGTGCCAGTACTTAAAGTTTATTTTTTATTTTTTATTTTTTTTGAGGTGGAGTTTCACTCTTGTTGCCCAGGCTAGAGTGCAATGGCATGATTTGTGCTCACCACAACCTCTGCCTCGTGGGTTCAAGCGATTCTCCTGCCTCAGCCTCCCGAGTAGCATGCACTACCATGCCTGGCTAACTTTTTTGTATTTTTAGTAGAGACGAGGTTTCTGCATGTTGGTAAGGCTGGTCTCGAACTCCTGACTTCAGGTCATCTGCCCGCCTCGGCCTTCCAAAGTGCTGGGATTACAGGCATGAGCCACCGCCATGCTACATCACTGAATGACAAATAGCAGTTTTTAAAATGAATCCATTCTAGAGCCAGATGCGGTGGCTCTACCCTATAGTCCCAGCACTTTGGGAGGCCCAGGTAGGGGTGGATGATCTGAGATCAGGAGTTCAAGACCAGCCTGGCCAACATAGTGAAACCCTGTCTCTACTGAAAATACAAAAAAAAAAAAAAAAAATTAGCCGGGCGTGGTGGCGGATACCTATAATCCCAGCCACTTGGGAGCCTGAGGCAGGAGAATCGCTTGAACCCGGGAGGCGGAGGTTGCAGTGAGGTGAGATCACGTCACTGCACTCCAGCTTGGGCAGCAAGAGTGAAACTCCATCTCAGACAAAAACAAAACAAAAACAACAGCAACAAAAAAAAATTCTAGCTTTTAAAATGTTGTCTTTGTGGCATGGCCAGTCAAAAACTCAATTAACTAGAGTTCTATGTGAACACCACATTGGCTTGCCTTTGAAGAGCTTGAAATTTACTCAGAGAGGTATGCATGTACATAATAAATGATAAAACAAGGAAGAATGTGAGCAGCATTTAATAAACACACAAAGTTGGCCGGGTGCAGTGGACCATGCCTGTAATCCCTGCACTTTGGGAGGCTGAGGTGGGCAGATCACTTGTGGTCAGAAGTCTGAGACCAGCCTGGCCAACATGGCAAAACCCCATTTCTACTAAAAATACAAAAATTAGCCGGGCGTGATGGTGGGCGCCTGAAATTTCAGCTACTTGGGAGGCTGAGGCAGGAGAATCCCTTGAACCTGGGAGGTGGAGGTTGCACTGAGCTGAGATTGCGCCATTGCACCCCAGCCTGGGCAACAGAGCAAGACTCGGTCTCAAAAAAAACCAACCAACCAACCAAACAAAAAAACCTGAAGTCTTACTGTGGCATCAAAGAATAATAAATTCTGAATGATGAGGGTTTTGTATCAGAGTTAGAAATATGAGCTGGGCTGGCTGGGAGCGGTGGCTCACGCTTGTAATCCCAGAACTTTGGGAGGCCAAGGTGGGCAGATCATGAGGTCAGGTGATCAAGACCATCCTGGCTAACATGGTGAAACCCCGTCTCTACTAAAAATATAAAAAATTTACCGGGCGTGGTGGCGGGTGCCTGTAGTCCCAGCTATTCAGGAGGCTGAGGCAGGAGAATGGTGTGAACCCAGGAGGCAGAATCCACAGTGAGCAGAGATCTTGCCACTGCACTCCAGCCTGGGCAACAAAGTGAGACTCTGTCTTTAAAAAAAAAAAAGAAATTTGGACTGGGCTAAGTGTGTATACATATATAGATGTGTGTGTGTGTGTGTATGTGCGTGTGTGTGTGTATATATATACACTGATTTTTTTAAAAAACACAGGTTTATTGAAAAAAATTAAAAATATAAGGAAGTTTATGTATTATAACCAAGATAATGACACTTAAGAGCTTGAAGTATAATCTTAAGTTTTTATAAATATACTTACAAAAGATATTGCTATTACAAACATCTGTTAATTTAATGAATATGTATGTAATGCTTACAATGTCTTAGGCACTGTTTTACAGGCTTGAGTTACATCAGTGAAGATGTAAATAGATGAAAATAGACAAACAGAGAAATAAGTAAATTATGTGGAATGCTAGAAGGTGATAAGTCCTATAGGGATAGAGAGAAGAAAAACAGAGGACGGAAAGGAGAATCAAGACTCCTGAGGAATGGATTACAATTTATTTTTATTTTTGAAACAGGGTCTCACTCTGTTGTTCAGGCTGGAAAGCAAGTGGTGTGATTACAGCTCACTGTAGCCTCTACCTCTCAGGCTCAAGCAATCTTCCCACCTCAGCCTCCTGAGTAGCTGGCACTACAGGCACGCCACCTTGCTCAGCTACTTTTTGTATTTTTAGTAGAAATGGGGTTTCACCATGTTGCCCAGGCTGGTCCTGAACTCCTGGGCTCAAATGATCTGCCTTCCTCGGCCTCCCAAAGTGCTGGGATTACAGACCTGAGCCACCACACCTGGCCACCTGTGCATTTTCCTAGTCAGGAAAGTCTTTAGTATTTGGAAGTTGACAGGGTCGCTGTGGCAGATAAAAATTTTTTGATATTCTAATTTTCACTTAAAAGTTCAAAATTGTATCATCCGCAAGAAATACTGTGGTGTTTTCCTTGAAGTAACAGGAGCACTTCATTCATTTTTGAAAAAATTTCTGCCAGATGCCAAAGTCTGAGTAAACATAATTTGTCTGTTACTTTTTCACATAAAAATTGTGTTCCAAGAAAAAATTGTCTAGTTTACCTGGCAACTTGAAAAATCACACAAGTGCTTTCCCTCGAGATAATCATCCTGCTTTGGTGTGCAGCAGAAGTGCTTTATTTGTACTTCCCATTATGTCACCCAAAAACCTTTTACTTAAGACTTGAATTCAATAAAATTAATAAGTTTTACTGCTTTATCAGTGACATTAATAAATGAAAGTGGCATTTTTTACTTTGAGTGCATGGCAATGAATAGTAACAATGGCCACTAGCACAGTTTGGTGCCACTGCCTCAATTCCAGTAAGTTTCCAATGCTTTTACCCACCATTGCTTTTGCAGCATCAGTGCAAACATCAACATAGTAAAAACGACACAATGCCTTAGCATTATTATGAAAACAGTTTTGACTATGGATCTCTTGAAAGGGTCTTGGAAACCCCAGAAGTCTGCAGGCCACACTTTGAATATCATTGCTTCAATCTCTCAGTCATTGACATCTCAGCAAATACCTAATGTAGCATAGCCTCAGCTGTACATGTTGTCCTTATTTTCCAGGTGAGGAAAATGAAGATGATGGATGTTCATTAATTTGCCCAGGATCCCATAGGCATAAGGGAAAGAAGTAGATTTTGCATCTAGAATTGTCTAAATCCAAATCCCAGCCTCTCCTTCTACTTTATATTTCCTGGATAATAATGCTTAAATGCCTTACCTCTTTTCTCTTTTGCAGAATATACTGATTTTATTGAAGTATTTGTTGTACATCTTCCCTCCTCTCTTGGGTGGTCAGGGTATATTTAGACTCTCAATAGCGTATTTTCCTAGTTATAAAAGTACTAGATTCAGGACAACTGGCTTAGCTGAAAAAAAAAGAAAAAAAAATTGTAATAAATAAATAAAAGTAATAGAGGTAATATTTTGAACAAGACAATGCCCAAACTCTTTTGCTAAAACATATATAGAAATGCTAAGCGAAAAGTAGGCAAGCAAGCAAGCAAGCCTGAGATAAAGATATCTATCTTATTCTGGAACCAGAGTAGAGAGAAAAGAGGTAGTAGCTTGCCCGTGAGAATTTGTCATTTGAGCCACTCTCATTCAGATCTCAGGTCTGGAGTTATGCTCCATACATGGCAGTGATCCTCAAGCTGAGCAATTAATGGAAAATGTGTCTGAACTGTAGTCCCAGCACTTTGGGAGGCTGAGGTGTGCAGATCACTTGAGGTCAGGAGTTCGAGACCAGCCCGGCCAACATAGCAAAACCCCATCTCTACTAAGCATACAAAAATTAGCTGGGCATGGTGGTGTGCGCCTGTAATCCCAGGTGCTTGGGAGGCTGAGGCAGGAGAATTGCTTGAATCCAGGAGGCGAAGGTTGCAGTGAGCCAAGATTATGGCACTGCACTACAGCCTGGGTGATGCAGTGAGACTGTCTCAAAAATAACTAACTAAATAAAATAAATAAATAAATAAATAAACAAAATAAAATGGATCTGAGAACTGAAACACCTTTCCCCCACACAGCTTAGACAGTGATACCAAAGTTACCTGCCTGCCCTCTCCCCACAGTTCACTGCTTGCTTAACACAATTTTATTATCTTATTGGATACATAACCTTGTTTTGTGTGTTTTTGTTTAAATCCCTCCTCTTTAATGTGTATTGTTGATTCATTAACACTGACCTCACTACTAACAGCACTCTAACTCATGCCTGAATAAAGCTTATCTAATAGCATTTTTCCTGTAAGGCACATCACAGCCTCTTTTTCTTCTTTAACTGTATTTTCCCCCCAGCTTCACTGAGGTAGAACTGACAAGTAAAAATGTATATATTTAAGGTGTACAATGACAACACATCCTCCTGCACTGAGTTAACACTAGACAGCACTTTAGCACTATGTTTGGCGGCCATTTTAAACAGCAAAATCACCAACGAAAAGCACAAGAATGTGAATAGTGTAGCACTATATATACTGAGAAAGGACACTTGTTTACGGTATGCGAGCTGAAAGAAGGTGGAGTCTAGCCAGCTTCCACGTCAGCTGGAAATGTGCACATGGGACTCAAATTTTTTCACAGCTCGGCACAAGTGAATGTCTGCAGATAACTGGGAAACAGCCATATGTATTGATTTTGGGGTAGCAAACAAATTTTAGCAAGTAGGTGAACCTGCAGATATGGACTTTTTTGAATAATGAGATTCAATTGTAATTGCGAAACTTTTCTGAAGGAACACACCTTAAACTCAGGCCACTACTAGATGCTTATTTTGCTTGAGATGTGGTCAAAATCTCTAGTTACAGGAGGAAACAACTTATCATGAATGAGATAGCAAATACAAGAACTTAGAAATCAAAGAACATCTGGAAATACAACTATTCAATAGGGACTATTAAATAAAAATGTTAAAAGTGATTTTTAAAATTTAAAAATGGTGAAAAAAACAAGATATTATTTCAAAAGACTAAGCAGATTTGAAGAAGACTAGATAAACTTTCTAGATATAAAAAATAGAGTCAATTAAATAACAAACTCAATGGAAAGGTTAAACAGTGAACTAAATATTTGAAAAAAGAATTAGTGCCTGGTAAATTTACTAATGTTTCCACTTTACACATATCCTTGGAGCCAGCCAGCTCTTTCTACAGTATTGGAAGGATAAAGAGATGCTTAAGACCTAAACAGTCCCTAAAGAAATGATCATTAAAATTAGATACTACTTCAGACCCATGAGAGTGGCAAAATTTAAGACTGATGTTAATACTTCAGTGTTGGAGAAAGAATAGGGAAACAGATACTCTTACATCAATGGATACAATATAAATTAATCAAAGTTTCCTAAGCGTCAGATGACAATATGTATAAGAGTCTAAAAATCAGATGATGTTCCCTAAGTACAGCACTTGTAGAAATTTATTCTAGGAAAATAAACAATTATAGTAAAACATACATAAACAAAGACATACAGGATAGCAGTATTTATTAAATCACAAATTTGGAAACTGCTTAAATCATTAATACAGGGAATGTCTTCTACAGATATTGCCAATTCTAATCAATGCAGAAATCAAAACAGAAAAATCACAAAGTAAACATAAACTGAAAGTCATAATGCTATAATCCTTGTATACATATGTGTGTATACATATACATAATATATTTTATAGCAAACATACAATATTATAGCTTAATTATTCTAATTGGCAATATGTTTTGGACATTTTCCACATTAATAACTGTGCTTCTACAATGTGATTGTAATTGTTTGCATTGTATTCTATTGGTGTGTTATAATTCATTTAGTCATTCACCTGTATTAATGATTTTAGTGGAGACGAAGTTTCACCACGTTGGCCAGGCTGGTCTCGAACTCCTGACCTCAAGTGATCACCTGCCTCAGCCTCCCAAAGTGCTGGTATTACAGGTATGAGCCACTGGGTCCGGCCCAAGATAACCCTTTTTAATACTATTGTTTTCAATAAAAATAAAAAATTAGTTTTATTCAACCAATCTTTATTCTTTGCAAAAGACTGAAACTTTACTGAGCTATGATACTCTTACTTCATAAAGATAACAGTCTTGTGTGTAGACTTACATGGAATTTCTTGTTAGCATTATTGATCCTATTTAAAATAAAATCATCTAAAATGCTAACATTAACATCTATTGTTTTAAAACAGAGAATCATAAGAAGCATTAATTAAATGATTATAAGTAAGCTAATGAATGCAGTTTTCCTTTCTCAGTATTGAAACAAATGGATTGCCTAGACCATCATCTACTTTTCTGCAATAGCATTTTCTTATTTTAGAGACTTACAGCTGTTCTGTTGTGTCATAAACCCAAATACCTATAGATTAATATTTACTTCAGAATAATAATAGATATTATGTATTGCCTATGTAGCTGTGTGTGCTTGAAGCTTTTACATACATTATGTAATTTTATCCTTTTAGTACCTCTTCTTCCAGGTGTCACATTCAGATCCAAAATGTCCAGCATAAGATGGACTTTATTTTTTGGTGCAGTTTTTTAAAAAATGCACATAACATGATTACACGTAACATGAAATTCATTATTTTTTTAATTTTAATTTTTTATTTTTAATTGTTGTGGGTACCTAGTAGTTGTATATATTTATGGGGTATATGGGATATTTTGATACAGGTATACAATGTGTAATATTCACATCAGGGGAAATGGGGTATTCATCACCTTAAGCATTTGTTCCTTATTTACAAATAATCCAATTATACTCTTCTAGTTATTTTTAAATGTACAATTAGGCTGGCCATGGTGACTCACTCCTGTAATCCCAGCACTTTGGGAGGCCAAGGTGGGCAGATCACTAGAGGTCAGGAGTTTAAGACCAGTCTGGCCAACATGGTGAAAACCCATCTCGACAAAAAACACAAAAAATAGCCAGGTATCATGTAATCCCAGCTACTCAGGAGGCTGAGGTGAGAGATTGCTTGCACCTGGGAGGCAGAGAGTGCAGTGAACTGAGATCGTGCCACTGCACTCCAGCCTGGGTGACAAGCAAGACTCCGTCTCAGAAAAAAAAAAAAATTAAATTATTATTGACTATATAGTCACCCTGTTGTACTATCAAATACTAATCTTATTCATTCTTTCTAACTATTTTTTTTTACCCGTCAATCATCCCCAGTTTCTCCTCAACCTCCTACTACCCTTCCTAGCTTCCGGTAACCATCATTCTACTCTCTATCTTCATGAGTTCAGTTGTTTTAATTTTTAGCTCCCACAAGTAGGTGAGAACATGCAAAGTTTGTCTTTCTGTCCCTGGCTTATTCACTTAACATAATGACCTCAGGTTCCATCCATGTTGTTGCAGATAACAGGATCTCTCTCCTTTTTTAATGGCTGAATAGTATTCCATTGTATATATGTACCACATTTTCTTTATCCATTCATCTGTTAATGAAGGTTGCTTCCAAATCTTGGCTGTAGTGAATAGTTCTGCAATAAACATGGCAGTGCAGATATCTCTTTGATATACTAATTTCCATTTTTTGTGGTATATACCTAAGAGTGGGATTACTGGATTGTATGGGAGCTCTACTTTTAGTTTTTTTGAGGAATCTCCAAGCTGTTCTCCATAGGGGTTAAATTAAATTACATTCCCACTAACAGTGTACAAGGGTTTCCTTTTCTCCACATCCTCACGAGCTTTTGTTATTGCCTATCTTTTGGATAAAAGCCATTTTAACTGGGATAAGATGATATCTCATTGTAGTTTTGATTTGCATTTATCCAATGATCATTGAATTTGAGCATCTTTTCATCTGCCTGTTTGGCATTTGTATGTGTCCTTCTGAGAAATATCTATTCAGATATTTTGCCTGTTTTTCAATTGGATTATTATATTTTTTCCTACAGGGTTGTTTGAGCTCCTTACATATTCTAGCTATTTTAAAATGTACAATTAGATTATTCATTTTTTTGTGTATCCATTGTATGCTTTTAAATTTGAAGTTACCAACAGGCTTGCAAACAGTATCTTATAACTCATTATTTTAAACTGATGACAACTTAACACTGATTGCATAAACCAACAAACTGACAGGCAAGCAAAAAGAAAACTAATAAAAACTCTATACTTCATCTTTCTGCTTTTTATAACTTTTTATTGTTTCTATTGTATTTATTGTACTGTCTGTGTCTTGAAAAGTCGTTGCAGCTGTTATTATTATCATTTTTGAGATGGAGTTTCGCTCTGTTGCCCAGGCTGGAGTGCAATGGCCCGGTCTCAGCTCACTGCAACCTTCGCCTCCTGGGTTCAAGCAGTTCTCTTGTTTCAGCCTCCCAACTAGCTAGGATTACAGGCACCCGCTATTACGCCCAGCTAATTTCTGGATTTTTAGTAGAGACAGGGTTTCACCATGTTGGTCAGGGTGGTCTTGAACTCCTGACATCAGGTAATCCACCTGCCTTGGCCTCCCAAAGTGTTGGGATTAGAGGCTTGAGCCACTGCCCCCGGCCTGTAGCTTTTATTTATGATTGGTTAATCTTTTCATCTTCTGCTTAAGATATGAGTAGTTTACATACCACAATTATTATAGTTTTATATTATATGATATACAGTATATTATTTACAGTATTTTATTATATACTGTACTACATTGTATTATAATATACAGTATTATAATATTCTGTGCCTGTGTACTTAATATTACCAGTCAGTTTTGTACATTCAGATGATTTCTTATTGCTCATTAATGTTATTTTCTTTCAGAATGAAGTTTCTTGCAGAGTGAAGAACTCCACTCTGAAAGTTTCCTATAGGACAGATCTGATGATGGGACTATAGGACTCCATTTAGCGTTTCTTACAGGACAGGTCTGATGTTGATGAAATCTCTCAGCTTTTGTTCATCTGGGAAAATGTTCATTTGTCCCTCATGTTTGAAGCATATTTTCATCAGATATACTATTCAAGAGAATTCTATACTATTCTTTCAGCACTTTAAATATGTCATGCCATTGTCTCCTGGCCTGTAAGGTTTCCACTGAAAAGCGTACTGCCAGAAGTATTGGAACTCCATTGTATGTTATTCTTTTTTTTCCTCTTGCTGCTTTTAGAATTCTTTCTTTATCATTGACCTTTGGGAGTTTGATTATTAAATGCCTTGAGGTAGTCTTTTTTGGATTAAATCTCTTTGGTGTTCTATAACCTTCTTATACTTGAATATTGAGAGCTTTTTCTGGGTTTAGGAAGTTCTCTGGTATTGTCCCTTCGAATAAACTTTTTCCCCCAATCTGTCTACCTCCTCTTTAGGGCCAATAACTCTTAGATTTGTCCTTTTGAGGCTATTTTCTAGATCTTGTAGGCTGTGCTTCATTCTTTTTCTTTTATCCCCTCTGACTGTATTTTCACAACTAATGAGCTGTCTTCGAGCTCACTAATGCTTTCCTCTACTTGATCAATTCTGCTACTGAGACTCTCACGCATTCTTCAGTATATCAGTTATATTTTTCAACTCCAGAATTTTTTTTATTCTTTTTAATCATTTCAATTTCTTTGTTAAATGTATGTGATAGGATTATGAATTCCTTCTCTGTTATGTTGGATTTGAGTTTCCTCAAAACAGCTATTTTGAATTCTCTGTCTGAAAGGTCACACATCTCTGTCTCTCTGGAATTCGCCCTGGGTGCCTTATTTAGTTCATTTGGTGAGGTAATGTTTTCCTGGATGGTCTTGATTCTTGTGGATGTTTGTCATTACCTGGGCATCGAAGAGTTAGGTATTTATTATCGTCTTTGCAGTTTGGCCTTGTCTATACCAGTCCATTTTGGGATGGCTTTCCAGGTATTTAAAAGGACTTGTGCATTGTAATCACTGCAGCCACATCTGCATTAGGTGGTACCCCAAGCCCGGTAATGCTGTGGTTCTTGCAGACTCATAGATGTGCCACCTTGGTGGTCTCGGATAGGATCTGGAAGAATTCTCTGGATTACCAGGCAGGGACTCCTCTTCTCTTTCCTTACCTTCTCCCAAACAAATACGGTACTTCTCTTTGTGCCGAGATGCCTGGAGCTGGGGGAAAGGGTGATATAGTGCCCCTGTGGCCATCACAGCTAGGACTATGCTGGGTCAGAACTGAAACCAGCACAGCATTGGGTCTTGCCTAAAACGTGCTGTAACAACTATCTGGATGCTGCCTATGTCTGGTCACAACCCTAGGTTCTACAATCAGCAGGTGGTGAAGCCAGCCAGTCTGGTGTCATTCCCTTCAGGGCAGCTAGTTCCACCATACACAGGTCCAGAAATGCTTTCTGGGAGCTAGGGCCCAGAACTGGAAACCTTAAAAATATACCTGGTACTCTATTCTACTGCAGCTAAACTGACACTGAAACCACAAGACAAAGTCTTTTCCATTTCCACCCCCCTTTTCTTGAGGCAGAGGAGTCTCTACCCATGTCCACCACCACCACAGGTCCATGGGAGTAATCCAGGGTACTCCCAATGTTCCCTTAAGGCTCAAGGGCTCTTCGGTCAGCTTGTAGTGAGTGCTGCCAGGCCTAGGACTCACCCTTCAGGACAACGGGCCACTTTCTGGCCCAGAATAGGTCCAAAAATGCTGTCCACAAGCCAAGGCCTGGAATCAGGGACCCCAAATGCCCACTTAGTACTCTTCCCCGCTGTGGCCAAACTGTTACCTAAGGTACAAGCAAAGCCCAGTCTATTCTTCCCTCTCCTTTTCTCAAGCAGAAGAAGTCTCTCCTCATAGTGTGTCTGGAATTGGTGGGTTCTTGGTCTCACTGACTTCAAGAATGAAGCCGCAGACCCTTGCAGTGAGTGCTACAGTTCTTAAAGATGTTGTGTCCGGAGTTTGTTCCTTCCTTCAGACGTTCAGATGTGTCTGGAGCTTCTTCCTTCTGGTGGGTTCGTGGTTTCACTGTCCGGAGTGAAGCTGCAGATCTTCCCGGTGAGTGTTACAGCTCATAAAAACAGCATGGACCCAGAGTGAGTAGCAGCAAGATTTATTGCAAAAAGTGAAAGAACAAAGCTTCCACAGTGTGGAAGCTTACCTAAGCCAGTTACTGCTGGTTGGCTGGGGCAGCCTGATTTTATGCCCTTATCTGGCCCCACCCACATCCTGCTGATTGGTCCATTTTACAGAGAGCTGATTGGTCCACTTTACAGAGTGCTGATTGGACCATTTTGACAGGGTGCTGATTGGTGCCTTTACAATTCTTGAGCTAGACACAGAGTGCTCCACAGAAAAGTTCTGCAAGTCCCCACTAGGTTAGCTAGACACAGAGTTAGCTAGATACAGAGTACCAATTGGTGTATTTACAAACCTTCAGCTAGACACACAGTACTGATTGGTGTATTTACAAACCCTGAGCTAGACACAGAGTGCTGATTGGTGTATTTACCTTCCTCTAGTTAGACATAAAAGTTCTCCAAGTCCCCACCAGATTAGCTAGATAGAGAGTGCTGATTGGTGCACATACAATCCTCCCCCTAGATATAAAAGTTCTCCAAGTCCCCATCTGGCTCTGGAGCCCAGCTGGCTTCACATAGTGGATCCTACACCTGGCCTGTCGGCGGAGCTGCCCGCCAATCCCAAGCCTCGTCTGCACTCCTCAGCCCTTGGGCAGCTGATGGGACCCGGCGCCACGGAGCACGGGGCGGCGCCCGTCAGGGAGGCTTGGGCCGCTCGGGAGCCCACAGCGGAGGTAGGGCTCGGATATGGCGGGCTGCAAGTCCTGAGCCCTGCCCCGCGGGGAGGCAGCTAAGAATCAGAGTGCAGCGCCGGCGGTCCGGCACTGCTAGGGGACCCGGCGCAACCTCTGCAGCTGTTGACCAGGGTGCTAAGTCCCTCACTGCCCTGGGCCGGCGGGGCGGGCCGACCGGCCGCACCGTCTGCGGGGCCCGCTGAGCCCCAGCCCGCGCCCGCCGGAACTCGCACTGGCAGGCGAGCGCCGCGCGCAGCCCCGGTTCCCGCCGGCGCGTCTCCCTCTACACCTCAGGCGGCTCCGGCCTCGGCCAGCCCAGAGAGGGGCTCCCACAGTGCTGTGGTGGGCTGAAGGACTCGTCAAGCGCCGCCAGGAGGAGGCCGAGGAGGTGCTGAGAGTGAAGGCTGCTAGCACATTGTCACTTCCCAACAGCCACCAGAAGTTAACCATTTCAACCATTTCAAACTGTACAGCTAATTGGTATTTAGTGAATTCTCAGTGTTGCACAATCATCACCATTATCTACTTCCATATTGTTCTCATCACCCCAAAAAGAAACTCCATGACCACTATGCAGTCGTTCTTCATTTGCCCCTCCTCCAGGCCCCAGAAAACATGAATCTGCTTTCTATCTCTATGGATTTGCCGATTCTGTATATTTCGTATACATTGGATCTTACAATATGTTGCCTTTTGTAGCTGTCTTCTTTTCCTTAAGTTCTTTCCCTTACCTTTCCCTTAACTGTCTTCTTTCCCTTTAAAGGTTCACCCATGTTGTATCTGTACTTTACCCTTTTTATAGACGAATAATATTCTTTGTATAGGTAAATGACATTTTGTTTATCCATTCATCTGTTGATGGACATTTGGGTTATTTCCACTTTTTGGATATTGTGAATAATGCTGCAATGAACATTGGCATACAAGAATCTGTTTGAGTCCCTGTTTTCAATCCTTTTGGGAATATGTTTAGAAGTGGAATTGTTAGGCTATATGGTAACTGTATTGAGGTAACTCTTTTTGAGAAATGTCCAAACTGTTTTCCACAATGACTGCACCATTAAACATTCTTATCAGCAATGTAGGAGGGTTCTAATTTCATCTTATCCTTGCCAACACTTCCTATTTTTCAGTTTTTTATTATAGCCATCCTAATACGTTCTAACTGCATTTTCTTTGATTCTGTACTTTTCTATTTGGCATCTATACAGGGTCAATGTTATTTTAACTCTCTTTTCCTATGTTCTGTGTTCATGATGTTCTGGTATTTGAGAGCCTTACTGACTCTGGGAGAGATTAGCCTTCTCAGACTAACTAATTCCTAAAGATAGTAACAACTTGCCTAGGAGCATGCCTTTCACACAAACCAACCAATCCAGTATCTATTCACCGTGTCACCCATCTCCTTATCTAATTGTCACACGCAAGCCAATATTCCCTTGTCCTGAATGTCCCAGAGCCAGGTACCAGGCAACTGGAGATAACCCCTATAGCCCATAGCCTCCTGGAATTATTCAAACTAGCCAATCCTAAACTGTTTACTCTGCCTTGCTTTGTCTTTACCATGGAAACTCCAAAAAGACTCTGACCTAGATTTTCCCCTTGCTCTTGTCTTCTGCTACTTGGTCCAAACCTAGTATTTCTCACGTTGCCCTGTGGGACAGGCAGGGACCACCCTCCCCTCTGGGACTTGTGAGTATGATACACTTCCTTTAAAGCCTTGTCCTCTTCTCCTGTGGTTGCACTAACTTTCCCACCACATATTCAACATCTATATTCTTAGAACAAGAGTGGTATCTTGTTGTGGTTTTGATTTTTATTTCCCTTTTGATTAGTGATGTTGAGCATCTTTTCATGTGCTTATTGGCCATCTGTATGTCTCATTTGGAGAAATGTCTATTCAAGTCCTTTGCCTGTTTTCTAATTGGGTTGCTATCTTTTTGTTGTTGAGCTGTAAGAGTTCTTTATGCTGAATATTAGATCCTTATCAGATACATAATTTGCAAATATTTTTTTCCCATTCTGTGGGTTGTCTTTTCACTGTCTTTTGATGCGTGAACATTTTCAGTTTGAGGAAGTCCAATTTATTTATTTTTTCTTCTTTCTATTTTTTTTTTTTTTTGAGACAGGGTCTTGCACTGTCACCCAGGCTGGAGTGCAGTGTTGATCATAGCTCACTGCAGACTCAAACTCCTGGGCTCAGACCATCATCCTGCCTCAGCCTCCCGAGTAGCTGGAACTACAGGCATATACCAGCATGTCCAGCTAATTTTAAAAAAAATTTTGTAGAGAGAGAGTCTTGCTATGTTGCCCAGGTTAATCTCAAACTCCTGGGTTCAAGCAGTCTTCCCACCTTGGCCTTCCAAAGTGTGAGGATTACAGATGTGAGCCACCATGCCTGGCCTATGTATTTTTTCTTTCTTGGTTGTTTTGGTATCATACCTAAGAAGCCATTATCAAATTGAGACCATGAAGATTTACTTGTATGTTTTCTTCTAAAAGTTCTATCATTTTAACTCTTATATTTATGTATTTGATCTATTTTAATTCAATTTTTGTATATTGTGTGAAGTAGGAGTCCAACTTCATTTGTCCCATCACCATTTGTTGAAGAGAACATTCTTCTGTCATTGCATGGTTTTGGCATGCACTGCTTTTTTTCTTCCAATTTTTTGTTTGTTTTTTATTATTTTAGAGACGAGCTCTTGCTTTGTCACCCAGGCTTCAGTGCAGTGGTGCGATCATAGCTTACTGCAGCCTCAGACTCCTGGTCTCAAGTGATCCTCCTGCCTCAGCCTCCCAAGTAGCTGTGACTACAGGCTTGTACTACTAGGCCCAGCTAATTTTAAAATTTTTTGTAGAGATGAGGTCGCATTCTATTGCCCAGGCTGGTCTTGAAGTCCTGGCCTCAAGTGATCCTCCCACTTTGGCCTCCCAAAGGGCTGGAATTACAGGTGTGAGCCACTGCACCCAGTTGATCTGTGTGTGTGTGTGTGTGTATTTGTGTGTGTGTGTAGTAAAATACACATAACATCAAGTTTACTGTTGTAATCATTTTTTTTTTTTGAGACGGAGTTTTATTCTGTCGCCAAGGCTGGAGTGCAGTGGCACAATCTCGGCTCACTGCAACCTCCGCCTCCTGGGTTCAATTGATTCTCCTGCCTCAGCCTCCCAAGTAGCTGGGACTACAGGTGCCTGCCACACGCCTGGTTAATTTTTGTATTTTTATTAGAGATGGGGTTTCACCATATTGGCCAGGCTGGTCTCAAACTCCTGACCTTGAGATCCACCTGCCTCGGCCTCCCAATGCTGCAATCATTTCTAAGTGTATAGTTCAGTAGCATTTAAGTACATTCATATGCAGCCATCACCACTATCCATTTCTGGAACTCTTCATCATACAAATTGGAAACTCTGTACCCATTAAACACTACCTCCTCATTCTCCACTCCCTCTAGCCCCTGACAACCACCATTCTACTTTCTGTCTCTACAAATTTTACTATGCTAGGTACCTCATACAGGTGGAATCATGCAGTACTTGTCATTTCATAGTTGGCTTATTTCACTTAACAAAATGCTCAAAGTTTATCCATGCTGTACCATTCATCAGGCTAGGGTGAACCTCAGATTTATATAGGATTTCTGTTTTGAAGCCACGACTGGTGAATAATACTTCATATTCTGTCCTCTTGGTCATCATCTTTCTTTTTGTTTGTCACCTGTGCCTTTCCTACGATCCATTCTCCTGATACTTTTTTCCTTTTAAATCTCTCCATTCCTTATTTGATGTTCTAATCTGCTCCATCCTCATTTTCCTCAGAATTCTTGCTTTGCTTCCTGGTCTTAATGAATGCCAACTTTCCCTGAAAATGTTGTTCCCCTGCAACCTTGAATTTATGCTTTTTGTGTTTTTTGGTCTCATTCATTCAGAATACTGGGTCAATGGCTAAGTTCAGCTCTCTTTTCATTCTCCAGTGCTGCATCTGAACCAGTACTCCTCTGCTCTTACATTAAAATCCCATTCCTCTGAAGGACTCCATTTGTGTATGTCATTCTCCATTCTACCTGTGTTATCACCTATTGACTTCCGGTTACTAGCTCATATCCCCATCTACATGGCTTATAATCTTAACTATGCTCATGGTTTCAGTTGTCCTCTAAAGTGGATGACTTACGAGGCTATATATTCAACTCAGATCTTCCCCTTGAGCTCTGTATCTAACTGTCTCTTGGGCATAGCTATATGGACAACTCTTAAGCATTCCTAACTCAACATGTGGAAAATTGAAAAGCCAGAAATGTGGGAGTCTCCCTTGATTCCTTCTTTCACTCACACTTCCTCTTGATTCTATTATCTTAATATTTCTGGTATTTCACTCTTCTCTTATCCCTGCTGTTGGGGCTTGGAAGATAACACCCCAAACAATGACACTTCGGCATGCTGAGTATTTTGAAGAACATTGGAAGGGTTCAGAAGCAAAATCTCTTTCTGACCTTCTCCTGCTCTTCTTTCTCCTGCTTGCCTTTCTCCCCAAGGGAGGCCATAGAAACTAGAATTCCTTTTCCCCAAGGCAGGTCATAGGAACTAGACTTCCTCTCCCCGACAGTCTGCCATAAAATCTAGAAATACTACTCTAATCTTTCCCCACCTTTCAGTGTAGGAGCTGGCCTGAAAGGAATTCTCTGACCTACCTTGACTGAAAGTAAATCATAAGAGCCACATTCCAGAAGGAGTCCTGACCTGTACCCAGGAGGGAAGAATGTCACACAAAGAGGGCAGGAAGAATCTGAACAGTCAGGCTCTACTGGGTTTCCCCACTCAGTTACTACTAGATCATTTCCTTTTTGTCTAATTGCATTTCTCCATGGCTGTCCACTCTTCATCAAATCTAAGCATAAAAAGGGGACGTTTTCCCTGGGTTTTTGGGTCTTCATTTCAGAAGGGTCCCATGTCACATAAAACTTTGATTAAATAAATTTGTAATGCTTTTCTTTTGTTAACCTGTCTTTTGTTACAGGAGTGTTGGCCATGACTCCTATGGCGGGGAGGAAAGATATAATACCTTTCGGCCCCTAGACTACTTTATTTCAGATCTCTCATTGTAAAAAACTGATTTATGAAAACAATCTCCTAATTGGTCTTGCCAGCCCAATCCATCCTTCATACAGCACATAATAGATTAAAATGCAATCTAGTTATGTCACTCGTAAATGGTTCTCTTTATATTTCGGTTAAAGTCTAAGATCCTTATCATAGTATACAGTCTTTTCTTAATTTATTTTTTATTTTTTTGAGATGTAGTCTCCCTTTGTCACGCAGGTGGGAGTGCAGTGGTGCCGTCTCAGCTCACTGCAGCCTCCTCCTCCTCCCAGGTTCAAGCAGTTCTCCTGCCTCAGCCTCCCGAGTAGCTGGGACTTCCAAGCGCCCACCAGCACACCCAGCTAATTTTTGTATTTTTAGCAGAGACGGGGTTTCACCATGTTGGCCAGGCTGGTCTTGAACTCCTGACCTCAGGTGATCCACCCACATTGGCCTCCCAAAGTGCTCGGGTTATGGGTGTGAGCTACCACGCCTGGCCTACAAAGTCTTTTTGTGAAATAGCTCCAGTTTGTCTTTCCAGACTTACATCATACTATTCACCCCACTCTCATGTTCCAGCTATAATAAATTTACAGGTTGTCCTAATCTGGCTGAACCTCCCTCTTCTACAGCTAGTTAATTCTTATTTTTGTCATTTAAATCATCTTGGGAACTTCCTCCTCTAGGGTCCTCACTCAATTTGAGAGTAACTGACCTTCTTCATTCTCTTAATATCTTGTCCTTACTTTTATCATAACATTTATCACATTGTATTGAGGGACCATAAGCTCCTTACTGAATTCTGTCTATATTTCCAGCATAGTTGTGGGTGTTTAGTAAATACTAGTTGCTGTGAAGAGATCCCATGCTGCATGAAGGCTAAGGTTTACTTTGTAGCACCTGATGAAGTGTGGCTATGAAAGGAAAAAGAGAAGATAGAATAGACCAGACCAGGTGCGGTGGCTCATGCCTGTAATCCCAGCACTTTGGGAGGCTGAGGCAGGAGGATCTCTTGAGCCCAGGAGTTCAAGACCAGCCTGGGCAACATGGCGAAACCCCATCTCTACAAAACAATACAAAAAATTAGCTGGGTTTAGTGGTGTGTACCTGTAGTCCCGGCTACTCAGGAGGCTGAGGTGGGAGAACCACCTGAGCCTGGGAAGTTGAGGCTGCAGTAAGCTGTGATCGTACCACTGCACTCCAGCCTGGGCATTGGGAGTGACTGCATATAGCAGGAAAGCTGAGTCCACTGAAAGTGCTCTCACAATTATGGTGATTCTGTGCATGTTTGTTTGCTGAAGTAAAAGGAGCATAGTTGAGAGAGAGAGAAAGAGGTTGAAGATGTAAGACAGGGGATAGAAATAAGGTTACTTGGAAAAGAGGAAGGGTTTTCACCAAGTTTTCTTTTCTTTTCTCTTTTTTTTTTTTTTGAGACGGAGTCTTGCTCTGTTGCCCAGGTGGCATTGCAGTGGCACAATCTTGGCTCACTGCAACCTCCGCCTCCCGGGTTCTTTAAAATAATTGTTTAGGCTTCAGAAGTCTACAGGCTATTCATTCCATCAAGGCTGAGTTGAATGTCACTTAACATAATATTCCCAATGAAGGATTCATGGTATACATTTATTTAATAGGATCTTCATCTTTTCCTGGTCCAGAAAGGAGATAGATAAGAAATACACTTGATAGGAGTTAAGAAGTAAAAGTTTCCTAATAAAAATCTGGAGCTGCCTCACAATCAATGCTATTAGAATGGTTGGTATACTTTCAAAGTATATGCCTGGAATACGATGACATTTTAGAAAGGGCTTGACTCTTAACATAAATGTTACCTATATATTATAAATGTGTTTTATATATATAAGTACACACACACACATATATACACCAAATACACACACACATATACACATACTAAGCAGTATGTGTTTGTGTGTGTATATATATATACACATATATATATAAATTGTTGCTTTCATGATTATTGAATGTGACATTCTGATTAATTATTCTGGTTTTAATAGTTATTTTATTATACAACTTGAATTACTAATAGAAAATAAAACACTAGTGTTAGAAACTGCTTACATTAAAACTACACAGTATTCATGGAAAGGGAGTTTCAGGGCCTCAGTCATCACTGTGAATTTTTTTTTTATTTTTGAGACACAGTCATGCTCTGTTGCCCAGGTTGGAGTGCAGTGGCATAATCTTGGATCACTCTGCCTCCCGGGTTCAAGGGATTCTTCTGCCTCCGTCTCCTGAGTAGCTGGGATTATAGGCGCACGCCACCACACCTGGCTATTTTTTCTTGTATTTTTAGTAGAGACGGGGTTTCACCACGTTGTCCAGGCTGGTCTGGAACTCCTGATCTCAAGTTATCCACCTGCCTCGGCCTCCCAAAGTACTGAGGTTACAGGCATGAGCCACCGCGCCCAGCCTAGTCATCACTGTGAACTTCCACAAACACTTATTGAGAGTCAGTTACTCTGCACAAAGTACTGTATATAGAGCTGGGAGGGACACAGATGTTTAAGATGCAGATCCTGCCTTTAAGAAGGTATATTAGCTATTATAAGTTTCAATTAACCAAATGTGTGATTATTATTAAAAGTCAGCGTTATACATATTGTACTTTGTTTTCTATTCTGATAAAGCTCACGTATGCTTTTAATTTCCCTTTAAATCTTAACTAATTTTCAAAACTATCAGTGTTTCATAAACAGCTTATAGTGCTCAGACAGAGTGGCTTGCCCTTAGTAGCACTCATCCTACTTTTGTTGAACTAAAATGAACCGCTTCTCCAGTTTTAACTCTTGCATGGTTGGCAATTGGCTGAATTGGAATGTGAAGACACATTTAGAGGACAGAATGTTCTCTCTGAGTGCTGCAGCTGTAAGAATCTCTTTAAAAAACATAAAGTCTATTACATAAATTATGTAGTCTTTAAACTCTCATGTTCATTTACACAATTGATCATGGAAACGACTTTAGAAATATGTGTATCAAATATTTAGCATATTTTTAAAGCTTCCTTAATAACATCACTAATAAGTGGATGCAATTTTGTGTTTATTTACAGCAAACATCTATGAATATCAGATCACCTAATTATAGTTTATCAACATTACCTTTGAATCATTCCAATGGAAATGTCCTCTCTCACTGCATTCATATTGCTTCGGTGCATGAGCATGGAAAACAGCAGATTATTTTCCATGCTCATAGATTTTAAATATTTACTTGCTAGTGCTGCATAATTTAACGCACTAGAGTTGGAAAGCAGTTTGTATGATAGCTGATGCCATGTCAGTGTTGCAGAATATAGTTTCCTCCTGTGACTTCTGTGTGAAGTCGTAAAAAGGAAAGGTACTTTACTCCTTTTTTTCTAACCAATTAAAATTTGTTGTGGTAAATCTACAGAAAACCCAAGTCTGTAGTATACACACAATTTACTTTTGTATAATTACATAGTTATCTTAAGAATCCAAGCATTGTTTCTTATGGCCTGTTAATGCACAATACCAAAAATAAAATATACGCATGCTTGTAATGCAGGTCTTTATGAAAGTTACAAAAAGGCATCTAAACAGCTTGTTAGATGCATGCTCTCTCTCCTAAAAAAAATCAGAACAAAGTTTGGGGATTTCGAAACATGAAACCACAGGCAATGGAATCATGCAAGAAAACTACTTTGTTTTCTCACTCTAATAAGTGTGCCATTTGTGATTTTATCATACCCTTTGCTTGTTGTTTTGTTATTTAGTTGTCCAAGTACATGAATAAAAAATAAATAGATCCAGCTACCTGTTTTTGTGAGAATAAAAAAATAATTTAAACCACCAAATCCATTACAAAATTGAAAAAAATTCAAGTTTAATTTTTAACTTTTCAACTCTTCATTCTTGAAAGTTTTCATTCCCATGTGGTTTCATAGTCCAGTGGTACAGACTTAATAGTTTTTAGTATAATTTCCTATGTAATTCAGAAGCATGTCTGGTAGTCCTTGCTCCAACAAAATCTGCGGTACTGTAAAACGGCATAGGATTACATTTTACAGTAATAGTATTTCTCTTGACATCATTTAGGAGTGAAGATAAAAATTTCCATTTTATTTATTTATTTTTACTTTTATTTTATTTTTTGAGACAGGGTTTTGCTCTGTCGCCCAGTCTGGAGTGCAGATGGGCGATCTCGGCTCACTGAAAACTCCGCCTCCCAGGTTCAAGTGATTCTCCTGCCTCAGCCTCCCGAATAGTTGGGACTACAGGCGCCCGCCACCACGCCCCGCTAATTTTTTATATTTTTAGTAGAGACTATAAAATACACTAAAATATGCTAAAAAAATACTAAAAATATAAAAATATACTAAAATTTTTAAAAGTATATTTAGTATATTTTTAGTAGAGAAATATAAATATAAAATTTATATTTTATATTTATATTTATATTTTTAGTTTCATTCTGTTGGCCAGGCTGTTCTCGAATTCCTGGGCTCAAGTGATCCGCCCACCTAAGCCTCCCAAAGTGCTGGGATTACAGCTACCGCGCCTGGTAATCCCAGCAATTTACACGTTATAAAAAGCAGCTTCAGACCGTCCTTTTTTCTTTTTTTCTTTTTTTCTTTTTTTTTTTTAAACAAAGCCTCGCTCTGTCGCCCAGGCTGGAGTGCAGTGGCGGAATCTCTGCTCACTGCAACCTTTGCCTCCCGGATTCAAGCAATTCTCCTGCCTCAGGCTCCCGAATAGCTGGAATTACAGGCGCCCGCCGCCACGCCCGGCTAATTTTTTAACTTTTTAAATAGAGACGGGCTTTCACCATGTTGGCCAGGTTGGTCTCGAACTCCTAATCTCAAGCGATCCACCCGCCTTGGCCTCCCAAAGTGCTGGGATTACAGACGCGAGCCACCGCGCCCGGCTGTCTTGTGTTTTGATGCTTGAAAACAACCTGAATATGGAAAATAAGTGCACATATCCCTTGATGTTTTATAAGTAACCTACAGTCCTAATTATGGCTTGGTTTCGAGTTCCTTCACAACAGGATAAGAAGGCATCCCAGCTTTTTTTTTTTTTTTTTTTTTTTAAATCAAAGTGAGGCTTGCTTAGGCTCTTATCTTGGTCCTGAGTGCAAGGAAGGAGGGCCGCAATGCATGCTGGATCTTGCAGTTCCTGCGCCAGAGGCAAGGGCGTGATGCTGCATGGCCTGCTGGTAGTTGAAGTCCAAGTGCTCAACAGGAATTTATGGCAGCAGTAGTGTGGTTTGTCTATCAGAGTGACAATGCTCACAGATGGATACTTTCTCCTGGTTCTTCGCTTAGCTGCACTGGTGGTGGATTAGCGGCTTGGGGTGGCGAACAGGTGGGAAAAAGAGATGGATAAAGTAAGCATAGCAGAGGCCTCTACGTCGCTGCTATCGCTACTGCCAATCACAAGGCTTTCGTATCCCGGAAGTGGCTGATCTGATGGATTTGACGCGGAGGCGGTTCCTCTTACTACGGTGGCCGGGGTGCTAAAAGTACCTGTAGCTGCTGCGCTGAGGTCGGAACGTGTGCGTGTGTGCGGGCTACTTTTGTGGCGGCTGCTGCTAGAGCTGGAACGTTTCCCGGGTTGGTGGCTCCTGCACATTTTTACAGTTCTCCAGTCCTTCTGTTTTGGTGAGGGATCGGCTTGAGGCTAGAGGAGTCGAGAAATTTGGGACTTAGTGTCTCTGGTCGCCGAATGACCGAGTTTCTTGGGGAGTCCGCCTTCAGTGAAGACCCTCTGGCCAGCCATCTGGGTTCTCTGAGGGTTTTGGCGCCTCCCTTGTCTCTCCTTTGTAGTGTCATTTGTCTTCTGACTCTTCCTCGCTCTGTCGTGGGTTCCAGAGATAAACCGTGAGCCTAACTGTGGGCAGCTGTTCCTCCTTTCCTTGTGGTTTTCTTAGATGTTGCAGGCAAGACCCTTTCCCCTGATCTATCGCATCTATTTGATCCCTCCTCATGCCAGTGCTCTGTCGGCCCTGTTTCTCCTCGTTTAAAAAATAAAAAAAGGGAAATAATAGTAACTGGATCCCCACTATCTCTCTGTTCTCATTCCTAGCCTCTTTCTCCCTTTTTGGTGTTTGTTACTGCTTCAAGCCATAACACACTACCTTGCATATATTAATGCCTTTCCATCTAAATATTAACGTTCATTCACTTTATTTCGTTCCCGCTCACCGTGAACTCTCCCAACCCTACCCGCATCTAAGGGCTTTTGAGGTTGGAGGTGTAGAATAAATTCTTACATATGATGACTATGTTCATATGTGAGAACCTTCAGCGGTCAACTCAGCATCACTGCTTATTGAGTTTATATATCTTATGATTTCTTTGGCTTACCTTTTCGTTTTGTAGTGGTTATTTACCCACATGGGGCTCACTGCTACCCTATAGTTGGAGAAGAATACCTCGTCTTACATCTTTTTATATCCAAATTACTTAGGAGTTTTCTTACATTTTCCTGCTTGGACCATATGTCCTCAGTGGGTTTTTGGCAATGATTTTGTGTCAGTTGATGGCAGAAAGAGACAAGGGAATGATCTTTCTTGCTTGCTTGTGACTTGTAATTAGATTATGAACCATTGAGAGTACCCAGACGGATTGGAAAGGCTTTGAAAGGTAAAGTCTATGTATTTTCTGAGTTTCAAATTGATAAAGCTCTTTGAACAGGGGAGAGTTTCTAGTTAGTCCAATAATCTGAGGCTATATTGAATTATCAGTTCATTCGCTATAAAATTTTAGAACCGCATGTCAAAAAGTGGCCAATCTAAGGAATTGTGTAATTTAGCAAAAAGTCATTAAAAGCAATTTAATTAATGCTCTTTTTCTTTAAAATAGGATTCAAGTATGTGGAAAAATGCATTTATGGTGATTGGTTATGAATTATTTCTAGACATTTTGATAGTTCTGGTGAACAGCATCGTATTCTGTTCACTAATGTTTTATAAAAAGGCAGAAATTTTCTGACTTTCTGGGGAGCCACGTAACTGAAATGAGTTTGCAGCTTGTTTTCTATTCCAATTATTGCACTAAAGAGGTTCTTATACTAAGATTATCATTCTTTTTTAAGCTATCAAAATGATCTATACATGTCATTAAAATATAAATATTAATATTGGTACAATGTTAAATTAGGATTATTCCTAATTAATGCACAAAATGCTGAAGTGGTTTCAGGCATGCTTAAGATTTGGGGCGAAATATATTTCAGAATAAATTTACTCATATAATTTTTTATTGAAAAAAATGATAAGCTAGCCTTTACTCAATCTCTTAATATTTCTCCTGAGATTTTATTCATTTAATAGGCATTTAGTGACTACTTACTATTTAACTATTGTCACAAAATCACCAAAACATTTATTAGTAAGAGTATCCTCTTGTCCTCAGCTCTGCATAGATGCTTTTAAAGCATTAGCTCAGTTATTCCAACTAAGTAAGCTATTATTATTTACATTTAACAGATGAAAAAACTGAAGCTTGAAGAATTTAAGGAATTTACTTCAGTTCCTTTCTACTCTTCCCACTACAACAGCTGCAAGGATTTGTGCTCTATCCTGGAATATATAAAGAGAATTAAATCAACACATGCTTACTGAGCAGCTATTACATATCAGACACTCTTCAAGGTGCTCGGAATATAGCAGTGAACAAGAAAAGTCCCTGCGCTTAGGGAGCTTATACTCTGGCAGAATGTATGAGATGTAAACTTTGCCTTCAGGAAGCAGAAAATATAGTCAATATGTATTAGATTTTATGGGAGTGTTTCAGTATGTTAAAAATGAGAAGAGAGATAACTAGGGAATGTTTCATGAAAATGAGATCTAATCTGGAATTTAAATAGTGCTTAGGGATTGGTAGGTAGAAATTAGGACCCTGTCTCAAAAAAAAAAAAAAAAAAGTAAAAATCCGTGATATAGAATAATTGGTGAGCCTTATAAAGCACTTTTTAATTTTTTTGGACTATTTATAAATAAAATTGTAATCTTTGACATGCATTCAATCATTTAGCATTTATTTATTAACTAGACACTCTTCTAGGCCACAGTGGTATAGTAGTGAGTAAATACGGTCTTTACACTCATAGAATTTACTGTCTAACAGAGGAGGCAGACATAAATAGTCAAAGAAATTTAAAGTTACAACTGTAGTAAATGCTGTTAAAAAAGGACTCGATGTTACACAGAGGAAGAACTGATTACAGAGGGGATAAGAGTGGGGATGGGGAGAGGCCAGTTAGAAGATTGTTGGAGTAGCCCAGTTGAGAGATGATATTTTGGACAAGGTGGTGGTGGTAAGAGGGAGAGAAGTGGATGGATTCCAGAGGTGTTCAGGAGGCGGAACTGGGTGATGGATTAGATATGGAAGGTGAGGTAGAGGAAGATATTGGCTAATCTTAGGTTTTTGGCTTATATAACTGGAAGGATTGTTGCACCATTCACTGAGGTAGAGAACGTTGAAAGAGGACCAGATCTGGGAAACATGCTTTGTTTATTAGTATTTTTTATTGTGGTAGCAGTGTTTAAGGTTAATTTCTTAGTTACTTTTTACCCTTTTGTCATTGTTTTAGTTTTGTATATTTGCGTAATGCTATGCCTAAAATAATGTTTTTTTGGTATCATTTTTTTCTTGATTGAGCAGGGGTGGAGTTCTACATGAAAGCATCTGGAAATACATTGGTCTCTGTTTTGAATCTATCTGTAATATATTAAACCATATATATGAATAAGTAACTGAATAATGCAGTTACATGTCATCTTTATTTTCACTTGAGATTTGGCAGTAAACTGGCATCTGGTTAAATTCTAACTTCATTCATTTGGTACATATATAAATATAAATGCACTAGGGAAAAAATACATGCTTTTGATTTTTCTCTGAAATGCTTCATTCATGTAATTTTTGATAGATATTGAACCCAAACAGTAGTGATTTATAGTTTATTGTTTAAATTGTACATTTCTTAGTAAAGTGATAGAGTGTATACAGCAAAGAGACTTTGGTGTCAGACTGCCTGGATTCACAGTCTCTATTTGCTATATACTAGTAGTATGACCTTGAAGAAGTTATACAGCTTTTCTAGGCCTTTTTTTTTTTTTGATTTATAAGATGAGGATAATAGTAGTGCCAGCCTTATAGAATTGTTGTGAGAATTAAATGAGATGGTATATGTACATAGGTTAATAAAATACTTGGTACAGATTTTAAGTGTTTATTATCATTATTATTATAGGGATACTGGGTCCAAGATCATCTTGACTCCTGTGACACCATTTTAATTTTAGGATACCTTGTAACTAATAAAACTCAATTGGAGAAAAAAAATTTATTTGGTATTTAGATATGGAGAAAATATGTAAAATAGTTTTGCTTATTCATTATTGTCCCAGATAAACCAGCACATAACTAATCTTTCACAGAATTCTGAGATTATGTGTAGTTTACAGCTGTGATGGGAAACTTAGGGCGATTAGTTTGTGATTACTTATTGTTTGTTAGGATTATTACTTTTATTTTTAGCCAAACCTTTTCGAAGTTTGAACTCACTTTTAGCTCTTATGAATAGGGTGAAGAGTAGTTAGGCTTTATGAAGTCTGATCAGCTGCTCTAAAATCAACCTAACTTCTACCTTTTTCCCTTATTTTTTTCTTTTTGCTTTCAAACTTATGAAAACATTGAAATGGTAGCATGACAAATACCTGTATATCCTTTTACCTAGATTGTTAACATTGTGCCTCTTTTACTCTCATTCCTTGCTGTTAGACAAGTGCTCTTTCTCTCTCTATAAATACACACACACACACACACACACACACACACTCTTTTTCTTCCTGAACTATTTGAAAGTAAGGTGGAAACATCACACTTTACTCCCAAATAATTCATCATGCATCTCCTAAGAACTAGCACATTATTTTACATAACTATAATGCCATTAGCATATCCAAATAATTTAACCTTGATATGATAATATTGTCTAATGTATAGTCCATATTCAACAATTAGATTTTTCCAAATATCCCAGTAATGTCATTGTAGCATTACAAAAATACTGAATCCAATTAAAAATATTAATTGTATTTAGTACTTGTATGTCTGTTTTATCTAGAACAATCTTTACCTTTTCTTTCTTTTTTTGTCTTCAGGTAGAATGCATCACAAAATTGATTTATCTGATTTTTTCCTCACAATTAGTTTCAGATTGAAGAGTTGTGGGTTTTTTTGTTTGTTTATTTTTTACTATTACATGGGTGATATTTTGAACTTTCCATTTAATCATATTACAATTAACATAATGATGGTTTAGTCCATGATTGGTGATTAAGTTTGATCACTTAGTTTAGCCAGAGTTTTATGTTCTGAAAGTACATTTTCCCTTTTGTATTTAATAATCTGTAGGGGTGATAAATTGAGGTTATGTGGATATTCTGTTTTGCAGGTTTTGTTTTCCTATCCAGTGATTTTAGTGGTCATTGATAAAAGCATTGGTGGTTGCCAAATAGTGATTTCCCACTTCTGTCATTCCTACATACATTTCCTGGTTCTCTTCTCTAAATAAGAGCTTTCTCTTCTCTTTTATTTTAGTATCACTATGTACCCAAGGATCCTTTCTTTCAAAAGCTGTGCAGTGTGCTATAATTTGCTACCATCATTCCTTTCGATGATTAAATTATCTCAAATGTGGTCAGTAGTAGATCCTTCAAGCTAGTTCCCATGACCTTTGGATATGTCCACATTGGTGTTTGAGCACTTTCTTACTCATATTTGCACAATGAGATGTTCCAGCTTCACCTTGTAAATTTGCTGCTCAATACATGGAATAAGCCATTTTACCACAGAATCCTGGTTTATTTTAGTGGAAAATGATACTTAGAAACCAAGATCTGGGCCGGGCGTGGTGGCTCACGCCTGTAATCCCAGCACTTTGGGAGGCCGAGGCGGGCGAATCATGAGGTCAGAAGATCGAGACCATCCTGGCTAACACGGTGAAACCCGTCTCTGTTAAAAAATACAAAAAAAATTAGCCGGGCGTGATGGCGGGTGCCTGTAGTCCCAGCCACTCGGGAGGCTGAGGCAGGAGAATGGCGGGAACCCGGGAGGCAGAGCATGTAGTGAGTGGAGTTCGTGCCACTGCACTCCAGCCTAGGAGACAGAGTGAGACTCCGTCTCAAAAAAAAAAAAAAAGAGAAAAAACAAGATCTGGGTATTTAATATGCTTTTTGCTGCTGGGGTGTCATTGGTTCTAGACCCTTTAAATGGACACACATATACACATTTTTTTTCTTTTTGAGACAGTCTTGACCTTGTTGCCCAGGCTGGAATGCAAAGGCAGGTCTGGGCTCACCGCACCCTCTGCCTCCGGGTTCAAGTGATTCTCCTGCCTCAGCCTCCCGAGTAGCTGGGATCACAGATATGCACCACCACACCCAGCTAATTTTGTATTTTTAGTAGAGACAGGGTTTCTCCATGTTGGTCAGGGCTGGTCTCGAACTCCTGACCTCCGATACTCTGCCCGCCTCAGCTTCCCAAAGTGCTGGTATTAAAGGCATGAGCCACTGCACCAGGCCAACATATACATTTTTTAAGAAATCATGAGTTCATAGGATACCTTCAGTTCAAATTCAACACTGCAGAGTTCTCATCACTTCCTTCCGATTCCTGTTTATGTCTCTGTTTTCCCAAAGAGAGAATTCTGATTTTCAATTATATCACTATTTTTACTCATCTGACCTATCCTACAACACACATAAAATAGTTTTGGAATTACTAGACTGACTGATAGTGCTTCCAGCAGCAGATTTACCAAGTAAAGATTTTTTTTTTTTTTTTGCCATTTTATGTTCTTAGAATATATCCCACTAAAGATATATATAGTCAAAATAGGTGTTCAAAGTTATTTGAATTATTTTTTCTGTGTGGTTATGTTATGAATGTAAAATATAGTTAGGTTCCTACTAAATTACTTTTTAATAGACTCTTTGTAAAATCAGTTATCTGTAAAACTACTAAAGTGACATAATTTAAAACTTTATCATAATATATAGTTATAGGGAACTCTGGAACATTTATATCAGCTGGAGAATATTCAGTTTGAAGACTTGTAAGGCTCTAAACTTGTAGCTCTATTTTTTCAGTTGTAATATTATTTAAAATTAGGAATGCAAGAAAAGTGACATCGAGTGATTCCATTTGTAAGCCAAAACAATTGTGTTTGTGAACATTTTAAACAATGCTCTTCTTTTAACTGCTGATACAATTCAAGCATTAATCTTTAACAATAGACATAATTGTTAGGGGTACTTTAATTCCCAAGTAGTAGGTCTAATGTTTTCCTGTATTTATAACCAGAATGGAAAGATTTATGTTTTTCTTTAAGTCCTTCTTCTTTGTATTTGAAGAATGCTTGTTATATTTTACCCTGTGATATTATTCATGTGTGAATATTCTCATTGGAAAGGAGGAAAATACGTCTCTTAATAGTTGATACTTTATATCTTTATTGTGAGATATAACCACATTCAGCCTTATAACCATCTTGCTTATTAGAATGGAAGATTAAGGAGGGCAGGAGCTAGGTTTCATGGCCCCTTGTATCTCCCTCAGTGCCTTGTAGGAGTAACCACATAAATACTTGATGAATAAATGTGATATTTTGTGTTTACATTACATGTAGTACTACCTTCAGTAATATGAATGCATCTTTTTCTTGGCAAGAGTAACTAATATAATGGGCCTTGGAAATGGTCTTATCTATTGTCATAGTCTGTCTTTTGTTGCTTATAACAGAATAACCGAAACTGGGTAATTTATATAAAAAAGGAATTTATTCCTTATAGTTATGAAAGCTGAAAAGTCCAGGGTTGAGGAGCTGCATCTTGTGAGGACCTTCTTGCTGGTGGGGACTCTGCAGAATCCTGAGGTGGTGCAGAGCATCACATGGTGAAGGAGCTAAACACACTAGCTCAAGTCTCACTTTCTCTTCTTACAAAGCCACCAGTCCCACTCCTCTGATAACCTGTTAATCCATTAATCCATGAGTGAATTAACTTATTTATGAGGGCAGAACCCCCATTATCCAGTCACCTCTTAAAGGCACCATGATAACATTCATATTTACTTATTACATACCTCAAAATCACTGTATCTCAAACTGAATTTCCTATCTTCACCTTAGTCTTCTCTACTTGGGTGCTGTTTCAGTTAATGGAACCATTATCCTCCTAGACATTAGACCTGAAATCTCATAGTCACTTTAGTCTCCTCTCTTGTATGTGGGCATATACACATCCATATATTTGTGTGATGTTGCTAGATCTACCGTGTCAACTTGTTACTTTTATCTACTCTTTTTTTTTTTTTTTTTTAAGATAGAGTCTCGCTCTGTCGCCCAGGCTGTCGTACAGTGGCACAATCTCGGCTCACTGCAACCTCTGCCTCCAGGGTTCAAGCAGTTCTCTGCCTCAGCCTCCTGAGTAGCTGGGATTATAGGCACCTGCCACCACGTCTGGCTGATTTTTGTATTTTTATTAGAGGTGGGGTTTCACTATCTTGGCCAGGCTGGTCTTGAACTCTTGACCTCGTGATCCACCTGCCTCAGCCTCCCAAAGTGCTGGGATTACAGGCATGAACCACCATGCCCTGCCTTATCTACTAATTTCTAATCCTCTCACCGGTACCCTGATTGAGGTTCTCATTACCACTCATAGACAGTCTTTTGATCAGTTGAAGGAATTGGGACATTTAATGTAGAAAAGAGAAGACTGGGGGCTAGGGAGGTTAGGAGGTATGTCTTGAAACATCAGATGGGCTCTCCAATGGAAGGATTAGTTTCAGAGGTTACAACCAGGACCAGTTAGTGAAAATAATGTGTAGACAGAAACTTGGTTCCACATAATATCATTGTAGCAAATCTAGTTGTTTAAAATTAGCAGGTATCATGTAGTTACTATGGATACTCTAAGACAGTTATGGATGCTCTAGAACGGATAGGAAAATACACAGTTTAAAACATTATCAGGCTTTTACATTTATAGCGTATTTTGAGTTTAGTACAATATTCATTCAGTGCTGACCTCCCTTTTCTAGAAGCAAGTGTTCAGTCAGAGGCTGAGGGACTGCAGTTGGCAAGGATGTTGTTGTAAAGGAGATCTTGTTACTGTACAGGTGGTTGAACCCAATTAGTAGCTGGTTATTAGTGAGTCTGAACCAGAGAGCAGATCACAGCTCTCAGGATGGTAGTGATTTTTTTTTTTTTTTTTGAAATGGAGTCTCGCTCTGTCACCCAGGCTGGAGTGCAGTGGCGTGATCTCGGCTCACTGCAAGCTCCACCTCCTGGGTTTATGCCATTCTCCTGCCTTAACCTCCTGAGTAGCTGGGACTACAGGCGCCCGCCACCACACCCAGCTAATTTTTTGTGTTTTTAGTAGATGGGGTTTCACTGTGTTAGCCAGGATGGTCTCGATCTCCTGACCTCGTGATTCACCCGCCTTGGACTCCCAAAGTGCTGGGATTACAGGCGTGAGCCACTGCGCCCGGCTGTGATTTTTTGTATTCTTTTAAATTTACAGGTTTTCTTTCACTACTCCTCTCCACCCAGGTACTATTGATTAGGAAAGATTAGTGATAGCTTGTATTGTGTGAGACGATGGTCCACAACTACTGTTAATATTAATACTTACTAGTGCCAGGCGCAGTGGCTCATGCCTATAGTCCTAGAACTTTGGGAGGCTGAGGCGGGCGGATCGCTTGAGGTCAGGAGTTTGAGATCAGCCTGGGCCACATGGCAAAACCCCATCTCTACAAAGAGTAGAAAAAAGTAGCCAGGTGTGGTGGTGCCTGCCTGTAGTCCCAGCTACTAGGGAACTGAGGTGGGAGGATTACTTGAGCCTGAGAGGTCGGGGCATTTGGCACTGCACTCCAGCCTAGGCAACAGAGTGAGAGCTTGTCTCAAAAAGCAAACAAACAAACAAAACAAAAAAAAAAACAAAAAACCCCCCAAAAAACCAACAAACACACAAAACACCAAAAAACAAAAAAAGTATTAGTTATTAGATGCTTTGTAAATTCTCTTTCAGTTCTGAGATTCTAATATCCTTCATTTCTTGTAGGGGTTAATTACACTTTGTTGATTAAATGATTTGCCTCTTTACCTTTTATATAAAGATAGCAGTCTCAATATAAGACTCTGTAAGTCTCTGTATAAGACTCTATATAAGTCTCTATATTAACTCATGGTGTTACCTCTTATATAAAGACTACTATCTCTGTATAAGAGGTTAACACCATGAGTTAATATTAAGAGCTTGGAAAGTTGGGTTTTGAAGTATGGAGGCTCCAAGTATTCGTAGTTACCTTTGACTTATCAGAGGTTACCAAGAACCTGACATAATTAAAATGTATTTATCAAACAACTGTGTGGTAAATATTATGTTCTTCTTAGAGATAAGATCAAGGCTTAAGGCTATCTTAAAAATAGCCTAGATGTATTAATAATTCTTATTTTGGTCTTCAAGTACATGATTGAGGTCATTTAAACACCTTACATCTTATTTAAGTTGGTTATGATGATGACTTTGCACAGTCTGTGAACATGCAATATGCAGTGCTGCACAAGTGGAGGTTTTTGCCACAAGCCAGGTGTGAGGAACTTGGTAGAAGTCATGTGTGACCATAAATGTGTGTCTGCTTAATACTTAGTTTCTTTCATGTATATTTTACTCATTAGATTTAAGAGAAGAATGCGTTGGTATTTTATTTAAGTTGTCATTATAAAGTAGCGGGGCATTGATTCAGTGTTTTTTATTGGAGGATGTGATCCTGAGGAGCCCTAAGAATGTCTATAAGATTTTTCTTGAGGCAAAACTATCTTATTAGTCTCTCTGCTATCAGCCCTTTTTTCTTCTTTTCAAAACCATTTTCTGAACTTGCATGTCCTGCCTTTATTGTTCCTTTTTTCAGTCTTTTTGTCATTATCTCTTACTGCTGTGTACCTTGCCTACCCCTTAGCTCTGAAAGGGGACATTGCACATAAATATTATTACTATCGCTCTCCCCTTCATATTTGCCACTTTTTAAAAAGATAAGGAAAAGAATTTACAAACTGACCATTTATAGAGTACAGGTTCAGTGCATGAAGATAGAAGATTGGCAGGTATAGGTGAAGAGAAGGAATAGAAATGGACACAATAATTGATGTTTCTGTAAACAAAGAAGAGGGAGAGAAGAAATGAGAGCAAAGATGGTAGCCCATTGTATTAGAGACCTTCAAGATCAGATAAGGGATTGATATTTGTTACTAAAAATGCAAGCAGTTAGAAAAGGTTACATACAATAGATAAAAGAGTAGACTTCACGGTTCATTTTATTTGATGATATAGCTAAAAGCACATAAAAAATTCTAAATCAATATCTATATTTCATTTAACAGCAGAATACTATTTGAGGAAGATGCCCAAGCATTCACAAATTCCAGAGGTCTGCAGTATTTTTACCCATTGCACCATATGACTGAGATGTATTCCATAGACTTTGTCCCTAAAGTTCTGCCAGGAGCATTTACTTGGCCTTAAATCCTCAGTGGATAAAGTAGTCTACTTATTGCTAGATGGGAGAGGCTGATTACCTTCACCTGCCCTTCTTGTACATTGATTTGAGTACTCTTTACAGTTACCAGTTTACAATTTTTTGACTATCTTAATGCATGGTTATTGGTTAGAAAAGTGACTCTAAAAATGACATCTGGGTCTCAATCGATAATTTTCATATCAAATGTTGTAGCTGTGCTCTCCAAAAGAATTCTGCTTAGTCTTCACTGTGCTTTTTGTATCATTAACAGTAAAGTTAGGAATAAACCTCATCTGTTAGCTTTATCTTCGTTTACTGAGATATGATAAAATAAAGTTTTCTCTTTAATACTATTATCATCTAGTTAAAATGGATTTGTTAGAATGTTAACAATGCACAGAAATATGAAGATGGCAGATGATAAGGTTGTTGTAGTATGTGTTAGTAAAGAACATCTGCTTGAAAAAAGATTTAGTAATTTCTCTAAGCCAGGGATGGTGATGGGTGCCTGTAGTCCCAGCTACTTGGGAGGCTGAGTCAGGAGGATTGCTTGAATGCAGGAGTTTAAGTCTGCAGTGAACTATGATTGCACCACTGCACAGTCCAGCCTAGGCAACAGAGGGAGACCCCTTTTTATGTAAAAAAAAAAAGAGAGAATATTTAATGATTTCTCATAGTTTTTAAAGAAATAATTCATAAGCACCTTCTAAAAATAGTTTGGAAATTGTGAAGTATATTATTTTGATGCTTTTCCAGACTGAGAATCTAATGACACCACATAGAATAAACAAGAATTTTGGCTATCAGTTAATCACTGGGGCAGTGAAAGCAGGTATTTTAACTGCTACAGGGATTGAAATATCCTGGGTAATGGCTAAATTATTACTTTTCTTTATGCTTTGTAGACAAATGCATTTTAATTTTTTTTTTTTTTTTTTTACAAAACCGGGGAAGTGGTTTCCTCATTTGTGTGGTTTTTTTTTTGTTTTTTGTTTTTTTTTCTCATTTACAGTTAAACTAAAAGTACTGTTTGTCTTGCTTTCCTTGGCTTATCTGATGCAAATATAAATAAAATATTTTAATAGAACAAAGCGTTAATTTATTACTTTTTCTCTTTCCAAATGTTACCCCATTTATTTTAAGGAGAAACAAAAATTATGAATTAACAAGGAATAATCCTCCGAGTTATTTTATTTAGCTAGAGTTGCCATGGGAAATTAAATTGAGGAAGTTAAATTTTCACATGACTAAATAGCTGAATCTGATGTCTTTAAGAATCACAAGAATAAGGTTCTTTATTTTAAAAAGGAGAAAAATAATGTCTCAGCATTTTAACTTTGCAGCTGTTTAGGAATTTTGTAATAGGATGTCTTCTCTGTCAATTTTTTAGTCTAGCAGTTTCAGTTGTATTGTTAGAATTTAATATAACCTGGTTACATTTGTAATTTAGTGTATTCAGTTTTTTATTTGAGCAGTTTACTTTTGAATAATTTTGGTATTTTTTAAAAGAGGCTCACTGTGAACAATTTAAATAATAAAGAGAAATGCAAAGAGGAAGGTCAAAGTAGAGGTTCATTTCTTAGACGCCAACATTATGGGCTGGGTGCGGTGGCTCATGCCTGTAATCCCAGCAGTTTGGGAGGCCAAGGTGGGCGAATCACCTGAGGTCAGGAGTTCGAGACCAGCCTGGCCAACATGGTGAAACCTTGTCCCTACTTAAAAAGACAAAAATTAGCTGGGCATGGTGGTGCATGCCTGTAATCCCAGGTACTCTGGAGGTTGATGCAGGAGAATTGCTTGAACCTGGGAGGTGGAGGTTGCAGTGAGCTGAGATCGCACCATTTCACTCTGGCCTGGGCAACAGAACAAGACTGTGTCTCGGGGAAAAAGAAAAAAAAAGAAACTAACATTATGAACTTCTAGACATTGTTTTATGTATATATGTACATGTGTGGGCATATGTATATACATATAGAATATGTATGTATCAACATGCATAAGTTATATTCATACTGTTCCCTTTTTTTTCTCACTCTATGCCCTCGATATCTTTTTATGGTGATAAATATAGATCTATATCATTGTAATACATATATGCCATAAGTTAGTCATCAGCAGATGATTTTGTGTCTGTTATGTGCTGACTGTGCTCTTCTTTGCCATCAAAGAGTTAATAATTTGAGAAATAATTATGTTATTGTTTATGAGTTAATAATTTGAGAAATAGTTATGTTATTGTTAATTATGCTTGTTTCTTCAGGATTGGCAGTTTTATCTCTTGTGATGATGAAAAAAATTCATTTAATGTACATTTCTTAGGTATAGTAAGGTTGAAAATATTTCGTATGTTTATGGTCTTTTTCTTTTTCCAATTGCCTTTTTTCTGTTTAGGTTTTTCCTTATTGATTTATAAGACCTTTTTGTATATTAAGGACATTAACTTTTTATATATGTAATTGGTATTGAACTTTTTTCCTTATTGTTGGATTGTAACTGAACCTCAGGCTGTTTTTCTTCTTTCTTTACAAAGTTTTCATTTTTATTTAATTACATTTTCCTGTCTGATTTCTGGTTTTGTATACCATACTTGGAAAAACCTTTTCTTTTTTTTTGAGATGGAATCTTGCTCTGTTGTCCAGGCTGGAGTGAAGTAGCACAATCTCAGCTCACTGCAACCTCCACCTCCTGGGTTAAAGCAATTCTTCTGCCTCAGTCTCCCAAGTAGCTGAGATTACAGGCGCTTGCCACCACGCCTGGCTAATTTTTTTGTATTTTTAGTAGAGACGAGGTTTCACCATGTTGGCCAGGCTAGTCTTGAACTCCTGACCTCAGGTGATCCACCCGCTTTGGCCTCCCAAAGTGTGGGGATTACAGGCATGAGCCCACCATGCCCAGCCAGAAAGGCCTTTTCTATCCCAAGATTTAAAAAATAATTTAAATCTATGTTTCCTTGGAGTATGTGCACATATTCTTACGTGTTTGCATTTGTATTTAAAAATTTGATTCATCTAGAATTCATCATTTATTGAGGTAGTCATTTAGCTTTATTTTAAAAACTGTCTAGCTTATTATTTTAGCATTATTTATTAAATTAGCCATCTTTTCTCACTCATGTGAAGTATTTTTCCTTTTTGGTACTAAATTCTTAAATATGCTTGGGTTTATATTTGTGCCTTCCATTATGTTTTATTCAGTTTCATCCTGTGCTAATAAGAAAAATAAATTTAAATAGTACTAAACTTTACTGTAGTTTTATAGTGTGTTTTAATATGTGGTAAGGCAACTCTCTTCTTCAATAGAAATTTTTGGTTATCCTTTATAAAGTGTCTCAATTTGTATTACTTTCCAACATGGCTCAAGGGATCATCTTTTAAGATAATCTATGATTTCTCCAAAGTTAAGATTTTTAGAAACAGCCATTTTAATATCTATTTCTTTTTTTTTTTTTTTTTTGGAGACAGAGTCTCGCTCTGTTGCCCAGGCTGGAGTACAGTGGCATGGTCTCAGCTCACTGCAAGCTCCACCTCACAGGTTCAAGTGATTCTCCTGCCTCAGCCTCCTGAGTAGCTGGGATTATAGGTGTGCACCACCACGCCTGGCTAATTTTTGTATTTTTAGTAGAGATGGGGTTTCACCATGTTGGTCAGGCTGGTCTCGAACCCTGGACCTCGTGATCCGCCCACCTCGGCCTCCCAAAGTGCTGGGATTACAGGCGGGAGCCACTGCACCAGGCTATTTATTTTTGAGACAGGATCTTGTTCTGTCGTCCAGGTTGGAGTGCAGTAGCACAATCATTGCTTACTGCAGCCCTAACTTCCTCGGCTCAAGTGATCCCCCAACCTCCCCAGTAGCTGGGACTATAGGCGCACGCCACCATGTCTGGCTAATTTTTAATTTTATGGGGAGAAAAACTCGCTACGTTCTCCAGGCTGGTCTTGAAAACTCCTTGGCTCCAGCAGTTCTCCCCTTCAGCCTCCCAAAGTGTGGGGATTACAGGTGTGAGCCACCATGCCTGGCTCCATTTAAATTTTTTTACAGAAATAAAGTGGGTTTCAGTCTTTACAGAAGAATGAAATTTAATTTTAGTCATACGAAAAGTAACTGTGCTGAATTATTTATTAAACCAGCAACAACTCATGTTTAGTTTAACCTTATGATAATAATTTTATTGTTCTCAACTACTCTAACAATGATAATGAAAGTATTTTCATAGAATGGTTAAGGGTGTGTTCCAAAGGCATTTCAGTTGTTTCAAGTTTGGAGGTAAAGTTGCTCTGAGTAAATAGTGTAGCTACATAGCAGGAATTTTGACCAAAAATATGAAATAACAACTCAACAATTTATTCCACTCTAAGTGCCTTGAGGTTAGAATATTTGTTTTATTAATTTCTGTATCTATCACAGCATCTTTTCTTAGTTTTTAATTTTAATTTTTGTGGGTACTTAGTAGGTATATATATTTATGGGGTACATGAGATGTTTTGATACAGGCATGAAATGTGTCATACTTACATCATGAAAAATGGGGTATCCATTCCCTCAGGCATATATCCTTTGTATTACAAACAATTCAGTTGTGCTCTTTTATTTTTAAATGTTCAATTAAATTATTATTGACTATAATCCCCCGTTGTGCTATCAAATACTAGGTCATATTCATTCTTTCTATTTATTTTTTGTACTCATTAACCATTCCCACCTCTCCCCAACCCTCTCATTACCCTTCCTAGCCTCTGGTAACCATCCTTCTACTCTCTGCCTCCACGGATTTGTCACAGCATCTTATCTTGCTTATGTATTTACTTAGGAGTCATTATCTAAGATACAGACTTCCCCATATTAACATGTCTAATTGTGCACTATCTTCATTTTTTCCCCATCCAGTTTAAGGCATCTTGATTTTCACACGTGCTGTGAACTGTCCAGAGTATTCTGGATGGCTGGTGATGGGAACTGTCTGAACCAAAGTCTTCCCTGTGGCCTTCTTTCTTTCAGACTTAGAAAGAAGATACCTGTATGTACATTCTCTGATTTAAAAATTTTGGATCTAGAAGATCAAGCTTGGTGACTTTTTAAAAATAATTTTTTAAAATTCTGCAAATAATAAATGCTTTTGTTTAAGATGTGGGCAATTGTGATATTAAAAAAAAAAAAACCACGGAGAAACTACTTTTAACATTTTGGTGTACTTCTTTCTTACTTTCTAACTCCCTTCATTCCCCCTCCATTGTCCCTGTCCTTGCCTGTGTCGTATGATACATAAGTTTCAGATTCTGCATAGTGTTTCCCCATTTTCGGAGACATTTTTAATGGATGTATAATCCATCATGTAGATGCACTATATATAATTCACACATTTTATAAACTCTTTTCCTTTTCTTGCTTTTCCAGATTTTGCTAAATTATGTATGCAGTTTTCTTGAGGAAAATTCTTCTTTCCTTTTCTTTATTCTAGTGTCAGTTAAAAAAAATTCTAATTCTGGTGAGAGTGCCGCTAGTGATGTACCTATATTTTATATCAGTTCACTGATTCCTTTAATAAATATTTTTGAGAACGAATTGTGTGCCAGGCAGAATTTAAGGACACTCAGTTACAGTATAGTGCAATGAGTGTGGTGATACAGGAAAACGTAGGATCCTATGAGAACTGAGTGGAGGACCCCAATCTTAGTTTACAGTTTAGAGAGGGTAGTCAGGAAATCTTACCAGTCTTACCAGAGGAAGTGAAACTGAAGCTGAGTTTCAGGGACTCCTTGATAGTAAGGTGAGGGTGAGTAGTAAGGCACTTCAGGTAGAGGGAACAGATGCAAAGGCATGAGGTACCAGATAATATACCAAGTTCAGGAAGCTTTGATATTAATATTAAATGTGGTTTCAGCATTTGCTGCAAGTGAAAGAGTAAAAGAGGAAGCCGAGTAAGTAGGCAGAGGTTATTTCTTGAAGGGCCTTAAATGTCATCATCCTTAAGTACCAGGAACTATGCCAAGTGCTAGGGGTATAAACAAACAAAAAAAGCAGAGTCCTTGAGGAATGTGTTAATAGCTTTCATTCTCATTTATATATCAGCAGTTCTCAAATTAATATGCCTAGCCCAGACCTCTCCTTTGAGTTCCAGATCTATATATCCAACTGCCCAGTTGATTGACATCCTGAGAATATATCTAGAGTGTAAGTTCCAAGAGAACAGGTATTTAATTGCCTTTGTTGTCTCAACTGTACCTGCAGTGCCTAGAACAGTGCCTGGCAATAATTTAATGATTAAAGAAAAGAATGGCCGGGTGCGGTGGCTCATGCCTGTAATCCCAGGACTTTGGGAGGCCAAGGTGGTTGGATCACGAGGTTAGGAGTTCAAGACCAGCCTGCTGGGAGGCGGAGATTGCAGTGAGCTGAGATGTCGCCACTGCACTCCAGCCTGGGTGACAGAGTGAGATTCCGTCTTAAAAAAAAAAAAAAAGAGAAGGCTGGCGAGGTGGCTCACACCTGTAATCCCAGCACTTTGGGAGGCCGAGGTAGGCGGATCACGAGGTCAGGAGATCGAGACCATCCTGGCTAACACAGTGAAACCCTGTCTCCACTAAAAATACAAAAAATTAGCCGGGTGTGGTATTGGGTGCCTGTAGTCCCAGCTACTCGGGAGGCTGAGGCAGGAGAATGGCATGAACCGGGGAGGCAGAGCTTGCAGTGAGCTGAGATTGCGCTACTGCACTCCAGCTGGGGGACAGAGCAAGACTCCATCTCAAAAAAAAAAAAAAAAAAGAAAAGAATGGCTCTCTGCTTGTATTTCTCAGAGACATCTTAAATACCACATATCTCAAGTCAAATTCATAATCTTCTCCCTCTAACCTCTCCCTCTCCTGATGTTTTCTATCTCAGTGATTGGCACCATCTGTTCAGTTTCACCGACCAAAGTCTGGGTTTATCTTTGGCATATCCCTGTTCTTTACTTTCCATATCCATTGTATCACCAAGACTTACTGAATTTTCTACGTGTTTCCTCAGATGTCCATTTCTCCATCTTCACTGCTCCAGTCCAAGCTATCATCTCCTAGTCCTATATAATATCGATTGAACATCCTTAATCCAAAAATCAGAAATCTAAAATTTTCCAGGATCTGTAACTTTTTGAGTGCCAACATGATGCTCAAAGGAAATGCTCATTGGAGCATTTTGGATTTTGGATTTTCGGATTAACGATCCTCAACTAGTAAGTATATATAATGCAATGTTAAAAAAAATAGAAATCCAAACACTTTCAGTTCCAAGCATTTTGGATAAGGGATACTCAACCTGTAGTAGTAAACTCATTATCTACTCTTGTTCCTTTCCATGTTCTTCTCCATGCTGCTATTGAAGTAAAACAAACCAACCTACTGAATCTGGTTATGATATTCCTGTTTGAAACAAATTGCTTTTAGGATAAAGAACACATTTTTTAACCTGGTCTATAAGGCCCTTTGTGCTTTGGCATCTGTATAACCCTATAGCCTCATCTCATGCCACTTTTTTAGACTTTTCTGTTTTCTGGTCACATTGACTTTTTAAGTTCTTCCCATAGACCATGCTTTCTCCTGGCTCAGAACTATGATGTATAATTGGTAACTTTTAATACATATTATAAAATGGAATGTCTATTGTTAGAGAAATGAATGTATCAATATTTTTGAGTAGATATTTATAATCCTAAAAGGGTAATGTTCTGTGTAGCATTCTTTTCTTGAAAAGTAAACTGTCTGTGAATTATTGCAAATAAGCACAAGCATTTTCAGTGATAATTTGTTCCTTTTCAGATTATATCACACATCTCAATTTTCCCTGAAGTCAGTAATAAAACAAACACTTATGAGCTACATTTATTCTATTTTAAAGTAAGACAACATTTTCCATTATAAATTTAAGCCATTCTATTTTTTAAGTGCTGCAGTATGGAGATAGGAAGGAAATGTAGGAAATACGTTATTTAAAAAACAAAACAAAGTAATTAGACTTTATGTGAAAGTAGTGACTAATCAATATAAGTGGAAGCTTCCATTCTGAAGATAGTGAAGATTTTTAAAATAATATTTCAAATCACCTTCTCTAATTACAGATAAAACAAATCTTGGATATTCTCACTTGCGCCAGTGCACCAGAGCAGAGCTGTGTTACTAAATTGATTTATTGTATTCAATTGTGAGCAGTTGGGGGAGATTATTGCTTAGTTTTGCATGATAGGTTTATTGTTGTATATTTGGTAGTAAAGGTTTTTTGTAATTAAAATATAGAATATCTTAATCTATAAGATTTCTGTTTGTAAAATGATAAATTGGTTTCCTGTTTATTTCTGACCGTAAAAAGAGAAATTGTTTTGTTCATTTCCAGTTCAAATTGTATTTAATTACTTAAGTAACTTTAACAGGTATGGCTCCATATAACCATATATGTAGTAATTACTTATTTTTCCTTAATTTTTTAAGTCAGTATAAGAGATTAAACTCTACAGAAGAATGCAATCAAGTGATGGCTTTTCCTTTAGAATTTGAATATGGAGGCTACAGGAACAGATGAAGTTGACAAGCTAAAAACTAAATTTATATCTGCTTGGAACAACATGAAATATAGTAAGTATCATGTTTTGAAAATTGTATAAATCCAAAGAAATATTTGGCAATATTTATCATCTTCCCTCTTAAGTCACTGACAATTACTTGAGAATAAATGGCATACTTTACTTTGAATGAAATATTTCTATAAGGAATGTAGTTAAAAATATCTCCTGAAGAAAGAGCCAAGTATCATCATAAACATTGCTTAGAAAGCTTAGAAACTGAAGCATATGATGTGGTCTTTTTTTTTTTTTTGGAGACATAGTGTTGCTCTGTTGCCCAGGCTGGAGTGCAGTGGTGCAATCTCGGCTAACTGCAATCTCTGCTTCCCAGGTTCAAGTGATTCTCCTGCCTCAGTCTCCTGAGTAGCTGGGACTACAGGTGCGCACCACCACACCCGGCTAATTTTTTTTGTATTCTTAGTAGAGATGGGGTTTCACCATATTGGCCAGGTTGGTCTTGAACTCCTGACCTTGTGATCTGCCCGCCTTGGCCTCCCAAAGTGCTGGGATTACAGGTGTGAGCCACTGCACCTGTTTTTTTTTTTTTTTTTTTTTTTTAAGTTGCTAGAGTATGTTACTATCCTCATGGCTTGTGTAATTTTTTTTTTTTTAGCGTTCTAAAGCATATAGAATTTGAGGTGATGATAATACCTTGGCTTTTCAGATACAATTTCAGGCAGCCTCATTTCTGTGCCAGGTACTTGGGCAGAACCAGCTTCAACAGGAAAAAAGCTCATATTCATAAAATAAGTGTGAAAACAGAATTCAGTATAACCCCTTGATAATGCAAATTCAGGAAAAACACAATTGGCAGTTTAAATTTTGTACTATAAGAACATTGTGAGAACTTGATAAAGACCATTGTGAGCTATCTGAAAATAAATTAAAATTAAAATTTTTTCTTTCTTTTGCCCTTTAATTGGATAGTTTTTAAAGTGTGTTTAAAATTGTTAACTTTATTTGAAACTAGCATAAATTGCCTGTATTTCCAGTTCATTGTACAAATATTGTATTTTGCAACTGTTGCCAAAAAATGCACATCCGTAAATAATAATTAATGGTTTGAAATTAAATAAAAGAAAATGCTGCTGTACTTTTAGTCTGAAGTCTTTTAATTACAAAACGGTTTCTTTTTTTTTGTTAGGTTGGGTGTTGAAAACAAAGACGTATTTTAGTAGAAATTCTCCTGTATTATTGCTTGGAAAATGTTACCATTTTAAATATGAAGGTAAGTGCAAAATTTGTGAACCATTGAAAAATTTTTGTAGAAATCATCATGTAACTTTTTATTATTGTATTTCTAGATTAATCTACTTTTGCAATATTTCTGTTAAGTATTTGTATTTCTTATAGCCCATGATATATTACTTTGTTGTTTGCGTTTCTTGTTAACTACTTGAGGATAAGGATCTTGTCATCTTTTGTTCTATCCCTGTGATTTTGGACTTATAGTATGAGTACTAAGTAAATATTATTTGAATTGAGATGTTAATATTCTTTATCACATTCTTTGATAATTAAAAGTATCACCTTAGTTAATCTAAAAATGATAATTTTTTTCAATTCTGAAGGATGTTTCAGTATCTGAAATTGACTTTACTTGATGGTTTTGAATTTCTACGTATACTAATGCTTTCAGTCATTTTCTTATATTTTCTTTTAATAATTCGTGTCACTCATTGGGTGCCAGGCACCATGCTAGGCTCTTTAGGAAATATCTTTAATTCTCACAACAAACCTACAAGATAGATTGAGGTATTCCCATCTTATGAATGTGAAGGCAGGAAATTTGAGAAGTTAAATAATTTGTCCAAAGTCACATGGGTATTAAGTGGCAGAGCTGAAATTTAAACCAAGGCTGTGTCTCTAATACTGGCGTTCTTTTAAATATACATGCTTGCTTGGTTTTATGTTTTGTGTGTGAGAAAGAGAGAGAGTGAATATGTGTTACAGTATGTTGTTACCATGGCTTTTCATTTTTGGTTGACCTATTTTGGTATATCATTTATTAGCAATTTTCTAAAACCTTGTAAATGGCTTGTAGTAATAACAACTGACATTTATTGAGCATTTATAATGTGCCAAGTGGTATTCTAAATAATTTACATGCATTAACTCATTGAGTCCTTACAACAATCTTGAAGGATAAGTAGGAATTTGATAGATAAAGAAGGAATGCATTTCAGGTAAATAGAATGGCATGATGAAAGCAAGAGCAGTGAGATATTAAAGGGCATATTTAGGAGACAGAGAGATGTCCAGTGTAGCTATGGTAGGAGATAATTTTGAAAAGGACCAAATTATAGAGGAAGATCTTGAGTGCTGTGCTAAAGAGTTAGGTCATTTTTTTTTTTTTTTGGGCCGAGGACCAACATAGCAATATGTATGGTTGAGAGTATGGGTTTGTATCTATATGTCTGATACATATAAGCATTTTAAGTGATATTATTTATGAATTCAAAAATTAAAGTTATTAGAATTATTCTTAGGATGCATTATGTATATATATTTTGGAAGAAATACTTTGAAAAATCAAGAGATGAAAAGTAAATTATAAAGAAGCTATAAATGAGGGAAATACAAGACTTCTTTTCTGGAGTAGGATTGGGGGTATAGGAAAGGAGAAAGGTGTGGGAAGAGGGGATAAGAAAAGAGAGAGAGCCAGGAAGGCGGCCGGAGGCGTTATGTCCATTGAGAGGTTTCCTTGTTATTGTCCCTGATCTTCAGTAAAGTCAGTTAAGCTCATGAAATACTTGATGTAAGAGGAATTTTTCTGGAAAAAGGTTAAATTTGGCATCTGGGATGAAAAACATTATCATTGCAAGAGCTAAAAGCACATAGGACCATGACCTTAAGCTGTGAAGAATTAGCAGAAACCTTAGGGCTAGCTTTGGACTTCTACATGTCATATCATTTTTGGTTCAAACAAATGCTGGCTAGGACATTGATCATGCCCAGGAGGAGCACATCAAAATCATAACTGAATATATGCTTGTGAAATCATAGGAATTATATATATTAGTTTCTGTCCCCTGTTCCTGACTCAGAACTAAAACCCTTATAATATCCTGAGTGGTAGGGGTACTAGGAACATCTTCTGTTCTAGTGTTCGGTCTTTGATCCCAGTTCCTAACACAGTTGGTAACTCTTAGAATTTACTGAGTGATAGTGGTGATGGGAGTGTCTCATAGGAGCTCCTAAATCCCTTGGAATTTCCTGGGTGATTAGAATGCATCTTTTGTTCTAATGAGGTGACTCTGTTGGTTTCTGGATGGCACCTTGTCACCAGAAAGACCAAGCCATGATTAGAAGCTTGGAACTTTCAGCCCTATTCTCAATCCTCTGGGGAAGGGAAGAGGAACTGGAGATTGAGTTGATAATTTATCATGCCTATGTGATGAAGCCTCCATACGAATCCCTAAAGTATGGGATATGGAGAACTTCTGGGTTGGTGAACACATCCACCTCCTGGGAGGTTAACACACTCCAATTTCATGGGAGCAGAAGCTCCTGTGCTTGGGACCCTTCTAGATCTTGCTCTGTGTACCTCTTCATCTGTATTCTTTGTGACATCCTTTATAATAAATGGCAAAATATAACCAAGTGTTTCCTTGAGTTCTGTGAGTCATCATAGTGAATTACCAAACCTGAGGAGGGGATACTAGGAACTGCTGATTTATAGCCAAGTTGGATGGAAGTATGGGTAATCTGGAACCTACTTCTGATGATTGGTATCTGAAGTGGAGATTGATCTTATGGGACAGCCCTTAACCTGTGGGGTGTGTGCTAACTTTAGGTAGTTAGTTCATCATTGAAGTATGGGATTCCTGGTTGGTGTCTGCAGAGTTGGAATATCGGTTGGTGTGGGAAAAACCTTCACACATTTGGTGTCAGAGGTGAAGTGTTGAATATAGACTAAAAGGAAGTGTTTTTCCACTTCATGCTTTAAAAAGATAACTGATGGTAATGTAAAAGAATTGAAAGTCAGCAGGCAGGACATGATGACTTTGATATAGGGCAATGGATCTGGAAAAGAGAGGATGGATTTGAGATATTTTAAGGTAGCATCAACAGCATCTGGCAGATGATTGGATTTGGGGTCTTCGAAGACAGAGAGGAAACAAAGATTTAAATATCTCCATCTTGGATGATAGTGTTGGTAAGCAAAAGTGGTATACTAGAGGAAGCCTGAATTTTAGGGGGAAGATAATTTAAATTCAGATATGTGTTATTTCAGGTAGGCTGTGTGAAAGTGAAGGATAGACATATTGATTTGTTAAGTTCCCCCCCCCCCCCAGCAAGGTGGCATTTAAGGCCAATAGATAAGATCATATTGATGGAAAGTAGAGGTGGAAAATATCTGTCTTTAAGGATATACTGAAGAAGGATCAGTGAATTAAACTGAGAAAGGAAAGGCAATATATAGCACAAAATTCACAATAGTATACTACTGTAGAAACCAAAGGAAAGACATTTGCAGAAAAAGGCTGTTTTACAAAGTGTATAAATGCTTAAAAGAGGTAGAGCAGGAAATAGCCTGAGTAGACAGTGTAGGGCCTGGCAATGAGAAATTACTGATGACTTTTGAGAGAGCATTTTTACTAGAGTGGTAAGAATACAAAAGTAAAAGCAGTCATATTAATAGCAGCTAGTCTACATTTACTGATGCTGTGATATGTGCTATTTGCTGTGGCTCCATGATATGTGCTAAAACTAAATTGCATTGTTTTATAGAACGAATAGTTATGATACTGGAGTAGAGAAGAATTTATTTTTTATAGTCTGAGACAGTGTTTTGCTCTGTTGCCCAGACTGGAGTGCAGTGTCACAATCATGGCTCACTGCAGCCTTGACCTCCCTGGGCTCAAATGATCCTCCTACCTCAGCCTCCCAAGTAGCTGGGACCACAGGTGTGTGCCATCACACCCAGTTAATTTTTTATTTTTATTTTTTGTAGAGACAGGGTCTCCCTATGTTGTCCAGGGTTGTCTCAAACTCCTTGGCTCAAGTGGTCCTTCTGTCTTGGCCTCCCAAAGAGTTAGGATTACAGGCTTGAGCCACCGTGCCAGCCAAGAAGAACTTGTATAAACTGTAAAACACAGTCTATAGAGGGAAATACTAATCAGTTTGACCAGATAAAATTAAAAATATCCACATATTTATACAAATATGTATAAATATACATATATAATAAATATATGTATAATATATTACATTAAATATATGTATATGTTTATATATACATATGTGTATATATACACATATGTATGTATGTATATGTATACACATGTGTATATATAAATAGACATATAGACATAGTGTATATAACATATAGTCTATAATCATAATTATATAATTATACTGTATAATTATATATAATACTGTGTAATCATACTGTATAATTATATAATATAATTATACAGTATAATTATGTATCACTTAGATAATATATACTTATATATTTATAATAATATATTATAAATATATATTTACACATACATTTTATAGTATGTGCAAAGATGTATCAGGAAAGATTACTCTTGAAAACAATAAAGAACCACAAATGAATATGCATTGAATATAAAAACTTGAACAACCCAAGAAAAATGAGCCAAGATCATGAAGAGGTGCTGTCTAATTAGAAACTTGAATGGCCAAATATAAGAAAATGCATATCCTGGTAATAAGGGGAATGCAAATGAAAATGAGATACTATTCTTACTTATCAGATATAATATACAAAAATTTAAAGGTTTGATGATATCAAGTGTTAGCAAGGGTATGAAGAAATGGGAACTGAAACACTGCTGGTGGGACGGTAAATTGGTATAACCGGTTTGTGAGAAATTTGCGAGTACCTAGAAAAATAGAGAATATGTATAACTTACGACCCAGCATTTCTAAGACCCTTAAGTATTTACAGAGAAGTTCTCCATATGTGTGGAAAACACATGTACAAGAAATTTATTGTAGCTTTAATAAAAAGTTGGAAACAAGTATTCACAAGAAGAGGATTAGATGAATAAAGTTATTCATTCATTCCACAAGTATTTATTGAGAGCTTACTATGTGCCAGGCACTGGGGTTACTGCTAAAGGTATGAAACACACAGTCTTTACTCTCAAGCAACTTACAGTCCAGCAGATGAGAGACATTAAATAACTAGAAAAATATTCACTTTGGTGAATTTTTAGTTCCTAACACATGTGTAGAGGTTATTGCCCTGCCTTGTCAAGACTTTCTTTGTTGCCTCAACAGAAATATAATATTTTCTTCACCTCATTTAAGATATTTTAATGCTAACATTTTCTTTTTGTCATTACAGACTTATGACTTTTCACATTTACTGCATGTTGGTTGATCTCAACCAATAATCTTTTGATGCTCAAATTGTCGTGACATTGGCCAGTGGAAGGTCCTTTGAGATTTGCTTCTGTATCTTTCAACAAATCCATATTAATCTTATGAAACAACTTGTTTTCTTCCAAACCACATGTTCAGACCCACTTTGTACTTTACAGTATCAGATAGGAAGCTAGCAATTTCCCATTGAGTCCTCATTGTTTTTTTTTTTTTTCTTTAGCAGAAAAAGTGTTAGGGACCATAATCTGAGTGCAAAGGTGCTTTGTGGGCATGATATTGACCCAGGCCATTTCAGTGGACAAGCTAGAACAGATAAATGTTTTCAGTGTTTTTCTTATAAAGGCATGAATTCAAATTAATATTTGAAATGTATTTCTAACTGGATCATATTCCTACTTAAATTCTTGATTCTTTAATATCTCCTTTTCTATCATAGAGAAATTTTCTAGTAGTTACTTTTGCTAAGGATTTTAGTGAAATTACTTTAGCTGGTGTCACTCATTTTCCGTTTTCTGTGGTGTTTATCTGATGGATAGTTTCATTCATTTGTTTCAGTTCCCTTTCTATTTGAAAGCATTGACATTCTGATATCTCACAAGTCTAAGTACTTAGAAGGTAGCGGCTTTCAGCCACAGTGGTTTTATATCACTGCTACCCTCTGAGTCATCTACAGTGAATTCATTCATGAGAATTTAATACAAGATTCTTAAACTTGATTCGGTCTCTGTTATTTAATTTCTAGTAATATTAGAACATGGTTGCAAAAATTAGATTATTTTAACAATGCTGAATCTGTCCTGATTTATCAAACTTTTAAACCTATCTTCCTACCTTTCTGAGCTACAAACATATTTCCTTGTATTATGCAGTTTTTCCTTCTCATTATATCATGCTATGTACTGTTATGTCAAGGTGTATAGTACATAAATCCAAATGGCCCTCCTAGTATTATCTAGACCAAATACCAAAAGTAAAAAAAATTGTTGCAATTTGTCTGTGATCTGTCTATGAAGAAAACAATTAAGAATTTATTTTATTTTTAATAAGCCTCATCTTTCCACAGATCGCATGCCATCACCTGGCTAGGATTTTTTCAGGTCTTCTCTTAGGTGACCAGGACATGATGGGCCTAAGAGCTATTAAGGAAAAATTACTTTAGGGTTATCTCTGGTATACCAGTTGTATCTCAGGGACCAAAATGATTTAACATCTGTCATTGTGGATTTGTCTATTTCTTCCTGAATTTCTATCAGTTTTTGCTTCCTTTACAGTAATTCCTACTTAATGTCACAGATAGGTTCTTGGAAACTGCGACATTAAGTGAAATGATATACAGCAGGTCCTCAATATCCTTTTGTTCAACTTCATTTCATTATAACAATGATGAGAAAAAAATTGATTGTATTGTACGTCATTTTGCTTAAAGCCACAGTTTCTGAGAACCTTTTGACAACATTAAGTGAGGACTATTTTGAAGCTCTGTTATTAGGTACATAAACATTTAGAATTATTGTTTCTTAATGAATTGACTCCTTAGTAGTTTTGAAATGACCTTCTTTATTCCTGGTGAATTCTTTGGTCTGAAGTCTATTTTGTCTGATATTAATATAGCCACTTCACAGACACACAACAAAAAAACAAAATTTCAGGCCAGTATCCCTGATCGACATCAGTGCGAAAATCCTCAATAAAATACTGGCAAACCGAATCCAGCAGCACATCAAAAAGCTTATGCACCACGATCAAGTTGGCTTCATCCCTGGGATGCAGCAAGGCTGGTTCAACGTACGCAAATCAATAAACGTGATCCATCACATAAACAGACCCAATGACAAAAACCACATGATTATCTTAATAGATGCAGAAAAGGCCTTTGATAAAATTCAAAACTGCTTCATGGTAAAAACTCTCAATAAACTAGGTATTGATGGAACATATCTCAAAATAATAAGAACTACTTATGACAAACCCACAGCCAGTATCATACTGAATGGGCGAAAGCTGGAAGCATTCCCTTTGAAAACCGGCACAAGACAAGGATGCCCTCTCTTACCACTCCTATTCAACATAGTATTGGAAGTTCTGGCCAGGGCAATCAGGCAAGAGAAAGAAATAAAGTGTATTCAGATAGGAAGAGAGGAAGTCAAATTGTCTCTGTTTGCAGATGACATGATTGTATATTTAGAAAACTCCATTGTCTCAGCCCAAAATCTCCTTATCCTGATAAGCAACTTCAACAGTCTCAGGATACAAAATCAATGTGCAAAAATCACAGGCATTCCTATACACCAATAATAGACAAACAGAGAGCCAAATCATGAGTGAACTCCCATTCACAATTGCTACTAAGAGAATAAAATACCTAGGAATCCAACTTACAAGGGAAGTGAAGGACCTCTTCAAGGAGAACTACAAACAACTGCTCAAGGAAATAAGAGAGGACACAAACAAATGGAAAAACATTCCATGCTCATGGATAGGAAGAATCAATATCATGAAAATGGCCATACTGCCCAAAGTAATTTATAGATTCAATGCCATCCCCATCAAGCTACCGTTGACTTTCTTCACAGAATTGGAAAAAACTACCTTAAAGTTCATATGGAACCAAAAAAGAGGTTGCATAGCCAAGACAATCATAAGCAAAAAGAACAAAGCTGGAGGCATCTCACTACCTGACTTCAAACTATACAACAAGGCTACAGTAACCAAAACAGATACACAGACCAGTGGAACAGAACAGAGGCCTCAGGAATAATGCCACACATCTACAACCATCTGATCTTTGACAAACCTGACAAAAACAAGAAACGGGGAAAGGATTCCCTATTTAATAAATAGTATTGGGAAAACTGGCTAGCCATATGCAGAAAACTGAAACTGGACCCCTTCCTTACACCTTATACAAAAATTAACTCAAGATGGATTAAAGACTTAAACATAAGACCTAAAACCATAAAAACCCTAGAAGAAAACCTAGGCAATACCATTCAGGACATAGGCATGGGCAAACACTTCATGACTAAAACACCAAAAGCAGTGGCGACAAAAGCCAAAATTGACAGATGGGATCTAATTAAACTAAAGAGCTTCTGCCCAGTAAAAGAAACTATCATCAGAGTGAATAGGCAATCTACAGAATGGGAGAAAATTTTTGCAATCTCTCCATCTGACAAAGGACTAATATCCAGAATCTACAAGGAACTTAAACACATTTACAAGAAAAAAACAATCCCATCAAAAAGTGGGCGAAGGATATGAACAGACACTTCTCAAAAGAAGACATTTATGTGGCCAACAAATATATGAAAAAAAGCCCATTATCACTGGTCATTAAAGAAATGCAATAAAAACCTCAATGAGACACCATCTCATGCCAGTTAGAATGATGATCATTAAAAAGTCAGGAAACAACATATGCTGGAGAGGATGTGGAGAAATAGGAATGCTTTTACACTGTTGGCGGCAGTGTAAATTAGTTCAACCATGTGGAAGACAGTGTGGCAATTCCTCAGAGATCTAGAATCAGAAATACCATTTGACCCAGCAATCCTATTACTAGGTATATACCCAAAGGATTATAAATCATTCTACTATAAAGACACATGCACATGTATGTTTATTGTGGCACTATTCACAGTATCAAAGACTTGGAACCAACCCAAATGCCCATCAATGATAGGCTGGATAAAGAAAATGTGGCACATATACACCATGGAATACTATGCAGCCATAAAAAAGGATGAGTTCATGTCCTTTGCAGGGACATGGATGAAGCTGGAAACCATTATTCTCAGCACACTAACACAGGAACAGAAAACCAGACACTGCCTGTTCTCACTCATAAGTGGGAGTTGAACAATGAGAATACATGGAGACTGGGAGGGGAACATCACACACCGGGGCCTTGCGGCGGGTGGGGAACTAGGGAAGGGATAGCATTAGGAGAAATACCTAATGTAGGTGATGGGTCGGTGGATGCAGCAAACCACCATGCGTGTGTATACCTATGTAACAAACCTGCACGTTCTGCACATGTATTCCTGAACTTAAAGTATAATAATAATAAAAATATAGCCACTTAAGCTTTCTTTTGCTTAAAGTTACATGGTGTATCTTTTTTCATACTTTACACTTTATTTGTGTCTTTACATTTAAAATATGTTTCTAATAGGAAATACTAGCTGAGTCATGCTTTTTTATCCAATCTAATAATCTTTGCCTTTTAAATTAAGGTATTTAGGGCCAGGCACGGTGGCTCACGCCTGTAATCCCAACACTTTGGGAGTCCGAGGCAGGTGGATTACTTGAGTCCGGGAGTTTGAGAACAGCTTGGCCAACATGGAGACACCTCATCTCAACTAAAAATACAAGAATTAGCCTGGCATTGTGGTGCATACTTACGTGTAATCATAGCTACTCAGGAGGCTAAGGCATAAGAATAGCTTTAATCGTGGAGGCGGCGATTGCAGTGAGCCAAGACTGTGCCACTGCACTCCAGCCTGGGTGACAGAATGAGCCTGTTTCTCAAAAACTAAAAATAAATAAATAAGTAAATAAATAAATAAATAAATGTGTTTAAACCATTTACATTTAATATGATTAGTAATAAAGCTAGGTTTAAATATATCATGCCATTATTTGCTTTCTATTTGTTAAATCTTTTCTTTGTTCTCTTTTCTTCCTGTTCTACCTGCTTTTGGATTGAGTATTTTTATGATTCTCTTTTATCTCTTTTGTTGTCTTACTAGCTATAACTTTTTATTGTTATTTTAGTGGTTTAAAGTTTATAGTATACATCTTGGACTTATCACAGTGTGCCTTCAAGTGATATACCAATTAACATGTAGTAAAGAACCTTACAGTATACTTCACCTTCTCCCTCTTGGTCTTCATGATATTGTTGTCATACATTTTACTTATTTATATATTATATACCCCACACATTTTACTTATTTATATGTTACACACCCCATAGTAAATTGCTATTATTTTGTTTTGAATAGTCAAATATCCTTCAAAGAGGGTATCATGTTTGGTGTTCTTCATTCCTTTGTGTGAATCTGTATTTCCATCTGGACCAGTGGTTTAATCATGGCTCAATGCAGCCTCAACCTCCTGGCTCAAGTGATCCTCCCACTTCAGCCTCCCAAGTATCTGCACCGCACCTGGCTAATTTTTTATTTTTTGTAGAAATGAGGATCTCACTATGTTGCCCAGGTGGGAGTGCAGTGGCACAATCTTGGCTCACTGCAGCCTCTGCCTCCCGAGTTCAAACGATTCCCTTGCCTCAGCCTCTTGAGTAGCTGGGACTACAGGTGCCTGCCACCATGCCTAGCTAATTTTTGTATTTTTAGTAGAGATGGGGTTTCACCATGTTGTCCAGACTTGTCTTGAACTCCTGACCTCAAGTGATCCACCTGGCTTGGCCTCCCAAAGTGCTGAGATTACAGGCGTGAGCCACTGCAGCCAGCCAGAATCTTCCTGTTTTAGCCTCCCAAAGTGCTAGGGATTATAGGTGTGAGCCACCATGCCTGGCTAAGGTTTCTTTTAATGCAGGTTGGCTGGTGATGTCTTCTTCCAGCTTTTGTATGTCTGAAAAAGTATTTATTTTGCCTTTGTTTTTGAAAGATGTTTTTGCTGCGTATAGGATTCTGAGTTAATGATTTTTTTCTTCCGTACTTTAAAGATGTTGCTGCACTATCTTCTTTTGTTTCCGGTGAGAAATCTAATATCATCCTTGTCTGTGTCCCCTCTTCAAAGAGTTAATTATGTATAGAATATAGGATATTATTATTAATAACGAGTATTATTGATAATACCTTATATTAGTTAACTCTACAGTATGTAAAACATTTCAGCATTCAAACTTGATTTTCATAGGCAGAATAAGATTTATCTTTTAAAATTAGAAAAAAGGATTAGAAAGATTGTGACATACTTCACATCTTAAGACAGTAATGATAATGTTTGTTACCATTATAGACATTTCTCTGGTTTTCTTTAGACCATATGTTTATTTTTTAGATGAAGATAAAACCTTACCTGCAGGATCGGGATGTACAATAGAGGATCACGTAATTGCAGGAAATGTAGAAGAATTTCGTAAAGATTTCATTTCTAGAATATGGCTGACCTACAGGGAAGAATTCCCTCAAATAGAAGGCTCAGCTTTGACAACAGACTGTGGGTGGGGCTGCACATTGAGAACTGGTCAGATGCTCTTGGCTCAAGGACTGATACTACACTTTCTTGGTAGAGGTAAATCAAATCTCTGTTTTTTTTTTTTGTTTTGTTTTTTTTTGTTGTCGATATTTTTCCATTTGAGTTCCAGCTTACAAACTGCATGAAATTCCCTGAGGTTAATTTCTTGACTGAGATTTTCTAAGGAGTTGTAACTAATTTGGGGTGTTGCATTTTTTTTTTTTGAATTGGGTCAGATATGACATATGTAAACTTTCCTGATTCCCTTTTCAAAAATGCAGGTTAAATATACCTGTTATTCTTGGTCACCATTATGAGTTAAGTTAGTTCAATTTTTAGTACCCTTTGGATTTTATTGTTGTTACTATTTCTTTCCTTTTGGTTGAACTCTGGATTATCTCCAGTTTAGTTAAGTCCTGGGCAGGTCAATAACAGTGACTTTGGGGAGATATGTAATATTTTTGAAATTTTAAGAGACTTTACTCTGGTTTCTTTATTTTCTCCCTACATGTCGATAATGGTTTAAAAGTATTTTTTATCTTTATTAGTGTGATTATACTCAGTTATATTAAATCGATTAGACATACTCTTTTAAATTAAAAAAAAAAATTTTAGCAATAGGGTCTCACTCTGTTGCTCAGGCTAGAGTGCAGTGATGTAATCGTAGCTCATTGCAACTTCGAACTCCTGGGCTCAAGCTATTCTCCTGCCTCAGCTTCCTGAGTAGCTGGGACCACAGGTGTATGCCACCATGCTTAGCTAATTTTTAAACTTTTTTGTAGAGATGTGGTCTCACTATGTTGCCCAGGCTGGCCTTGAACTCCTAGGCTCAAGTGATGCTTCCACCTTGTCTTCCCAAAACGTTGGGATTACAGGTGTGAGCCACTGTGCCTGGCACTAGACATATTCTTAATAAGGTCATCATGCAGTTTTAGACCCTAAAAAATGTTGTTGATACTTAACTTACATATATATTTTTTCCTAATGTGCCACCTTTGTGTTAGTCCATTTTTAATAATGTGTACATTTGCAGGAATATTTTAATTTACAATTTTAGGATAATATTTGATTATTAAATACTGTCAGATTTTTATAAGTGTTAAGACAGTATCCCTACAATGCATGGCATATATTTAGTAACTTTTTTGTAGAGATTATTGATGAGATTATTTAGAGAGAATGTTTATTGAAGAATGGTGTCGAAAATGTAAGGAAAAATAATTTTTAAAATGGTTTTCTGGGATGATTTATTTATAGTCTTGTGCAGTTATGGGCAAAGATTGGAATATTTTTCAGTCCTCACTAGATCTCTGAATCTATGACTTATTTTGTTAACTTAAAATTATATGCATGTTTGGGGATTGTCTTGTTATTCAAAACAGTGACATAATGGATATATTTGATTTTTCGAGGTCTTTGATCTTTTATGATTTCCTTTATTAACTGTTAGAGAATTGTTATTACTCTGTTAATAATGATTAAGTTATTCTGAAGAAATGTACAAGAAAATATTTTGAAAAAAATTTCATACTTCCATGGTCAGACTTCTATTTTAACATATAATCAAAACATCCACTTTCTGAAGATATCTCTTATGAGTATCATAAATGTTAGTAAATATGTTTATTGTGCCTTTGGGTAGTCAAGACTGGATGTTTGATAAGCAGTCTGATAATGAAATATAAAAGTCTTTATTCTATCTCAGCACTGTCAAAGAACAGAAAAAAGAGCACCTGGGGTTGTCCATTTTTACCCAAGGTTGCTATTTTTTCTTTCTTTTGTCTTGTATTTTTGTAATTTTTTTCTTGATTATATGAAATTTTGGAAACTACAGAAAAGTACAGAGAATATCCATTAAGGTATAAACATCACTGATATTTTGGCATATTGTTGTCTTGTACCTTTGTTTTTTAAGCAGTTTTATTGAGCTATAACCTATGTACCATAAATTCACTCATTTCAAGTGAACAATTCAGTGGTTCTTAGCGTAGTTATAGAGTTCCACAATCATCACCATAAATCTAATTTTAGAACGTTTTTATCATCCCTTGAAGAAACCTTGTACTCATTAGCAGCCACTCCCAATACCTCTCCATAAGCAACCATTAATCTACTTTTTGTTTCCATATATTTGCCTATTTTTGAATTTACTATCTTAGTAACCCAAATGACCTTAAATGCTACATATTTATTTTAGTAGAATTGTTAAAGTATCTATTTAAAAGATCTGAACACTTTGCTTTGAAACTACTATAGCTTGGACCTGGCCTGATGCTTTGAATATTGAAAATTCAGACTCTGAGTCATGGACTTCCCACACTGTCAAAAAATTTACTGCATCATTTGAAGCATCGCTTTCAGGGGAAAGAGAACTCAAAACCCCAAAAATTTCTCTGAAGGAAACAATTGGGAAATATTCAGATGATCATGAAATGCGAAATGAAATTTATCATAGGAAAATCATCTCTTGGTTTGGTGATTCCCCCTTGGCTCTTTTTGGCTTACATCAACTAATAGAATATGGAAAGAAGTCTGGGAAAAAAGCAGGAGATTGGTATGGACCAGCTGTGGTTGCTCACATTTTAAGGTAAAATTGTTTAAAAATCTTTCTTCTTGTGATAGAGGTCCCCAGGATCAAGAGATACTGATTTTTGCAATTTGTATATATAATTGGAACTTTAATAGTCTAACTGTATGAGAATGTTGATAAAGACGCTTTCATTTGCCAATAGAGAAAAAAGAAGACCTATTGCGGCTCAAGTTACATTTAATTTATTTACTGACAAATTTTTATTCTCTTTCTCTTAGGTATAGATATGCCAGGTCTCTTTCTAACCAGGTTTTCATTAGAATACCTTATTGAAATGCTCTAAACACTAACATCTCTTTCAACCTTGGAACATGCATAACATTATAGTTTTTTTTTTAATAGTGTAACCTGGGGGCTGTAATGTACTGGTAGTGTAATGAAATGTCAAGAGCTAAAATTGATGTTTTCAGCATTTCTTTGCACACATCAAATTCTTGTGAATTGTAAATGTATGGCACTATTAATATTATAATTATATCATGGTAAAAGTGAAGGATCTGTGACATTCAGGATAGTTAGAAAAAAGTTGAAAGTCAAATTTCACTTTACTTCAGCTTTTTATGTACCGTGTATTTCGATACCAAGTTTTAAAAAATATTATTTGTGTGTGTATCCCATTTTTGTTACAAACTAAATCATTAATATTTCATAAAAGTATAGCATGTGATTTAAATTTACTCCATTTAAAATCATGTATAAATATGAAATCATTACAAAGCACTTTTGCATATTAACATGCTCCTATATTTTATAGGCCAGATGCTTACAGTTGAAAAGTATTTGCCTAATGTTATTAATTTGATTGTTAATAATATATCAATTCCAACTTGGTATGACATTTATAAGAGCATAATCATAAAAGCATAGTTTCTACCCTTCAAGATGTTCTCTACTCCGGGGGACAGCAAACTTTTTCTGTGAAGTGTCAATAGTAAATGTTTTAGGCTTCACAGGTCTTATAAAAGTTTCTGTTGACCATCTTTCCTCTCCCTCCAGTCCTTTAAAACTGTCAAAACAGGCCGGGCTCGGTGGTTCACACCTGTAATCCCAGCACTTTGGGAGGCCGAGGCGGGCGGATCACGAGATCAGGAGATTGAGACCATCCTGGCTAACACGGTGAAACCCCGTCCTTACTAAAACAAAAAGAGGCACAAAAAATTAGCCGGGCGTGATTGCGGGTGCCTATAGTCCCAGCTACTCGGGAGGCTGAGTTAGGAGAATGGCGTGAACCCGTGAGGCGGAGCTTGCGGTCAGCCAAGGTCGCACCAGGGCACTCGGGCGGCAGAGCGAAACTGCGTCTCAAAAAAAAAAAACACACAAAAAAACTGTCAAAACCATTCTTACCTTGCAGATGGTACAAAAACAGGACACAGGTTTTATTCAGTTTATTGGCATAGTTTGCCAATCTTTTTTCAATACTAACACATAAGAACATGAATAATAGAACATTTTAAATTAAATAATTACATATATCGTTAAATAAAATTATATTTCTACAATTTGCATAATCACCGTTTATAGATATTGTGATTGTTTTCACATCATGTACAGCATTGAGAACATTATACTTACTTAGGAATATTGTTTAATTTATATTTTTACTTGTATAATTTCAAGAGCAAAACTCCGTCTCAAAAATAAAAACCAAAAAAAAAAACTGTCAAAACCATTCTTAGCTTGCAGATGGTATAAAAACAGGACACAGGTTTTATTCAGTTTATGGGCATAGTTTGCCAATCTTTCTTCTATGTGCCTATCGGGAACATGAATAATAGGACATTTTAAATTAATTAATTACATATATAGTTAAATAAAATTATATTTCCACAATTTGCATAATCACTGTTTACAGATACTGTGAGTTTTTTCACATCATGTACAGCATTGAGAACATTATACTTAGGAATATTGTTTAATTTACATTTTTACTTATATAATTTCAAGACTTGAAATTAGGAAATTCATTTGTTTAGGTCGTATAGGTTTTTGAATGAAGGAAAAAAGTCATGCTGTTGTTTAAAGAACGAAAAGTTTCTTAAGCGTACCAGAGGACAGACACAGTAATTGACTCCTAGTCAGTAATGTAAGTTAATTTGCAGCAAATCTTGCAGCATATTCATACCACTGGTAAGGTGAGTGGTTGAGAGAAATCCTTCATTTTGGAGGGAGAGGAGTAGAGCTTTATACCCAATAATTTTAAAAATGTATTTTGTAATTGATGTTTTAATGTTCTTTGGGTAATTTAATGTAATATTCAACTTTGAAAATTTTAATCTGATGTCTGATACGATTCAGATAATAGTTTTTGACAGCAGACACTATGAATTAAATAGGAAAGTCACAAAACTCCTGGCATTTTTTCCTTCTTAAATTAAATCTTTAGTTACTAATAGGAAATGTTAGGATTTTGAAAGATAATGCTTGTTATTTTCTCAGAAAAGCAGTTGAAGAAGCAAGACACCCTGATTTACAAGGAATAACTATTTATGTTGCACAAGATTGTACAGGTAAGGAATGTATATAATTCTAATTTTTATCTGTTTTATTTGGTCATACTTTTTATATGTATTTAGCTTATCCCAGTAATACCGTAAATGATTATGAAGGTAGGGACCATGTCTTATACATTTTTGTTCCTAAATGTAGTAAGCACTTAATAAAAATATTTTTTGATTGAATACATACTATGAATTTTTAGTTGCATTATTAAAATAAATTCTCAAAGAATTTCAGCATTTCAAATAATTACTTTAAAAGAGATAGGCAGGGAAATTTAACATAGGTATATACTTGGGCTGCATGAATGCTGGGTATCATTTCATTGGTGGATGTGTTTCAAGGAAAGAGAATTCTTAGTTTATCTTATGAGGAATTGAATATATTTCTCACTAATACTTCAGTAAATCATCTAATAATGATGCAGCTATTGTCCAGTTTTGCTTTGTTTTATTGTTTTGGGTCTTCTTTTTGATGATCACTCTCTATACAGGTTATTTTTTATCCAAAATGTTTGAGACCACAGGTGTTTCTGATTTTGTATTTTTTTTGGACCTTTCAATATTTGCATGTACGTAATGAGATATCTTGGGGATGGGACTGAAGTCTAAACATGAAATTCATTTATGTTTTGTATACTCCTTATACACATAGCCTGAAGGAAATTTCATACACTATTTTTAACAATTTTGTGCATGAGACAAAGTTTTGGCCATGTTTTGATTGCAACCCATCACATGCAGTCACATGTAGAATTTTTCACTTGTGAAAAATGCTGTGCTCTTAAAGTTTGTGATTTTGGATTAGGAATGCGCAACCTGTAGTAATTTTGAAACTTTGTTGTGGATAAAATAGACACCTTAATTCTTAATAAAATAAAAATGGCTTAGCCACCTCATGCTGTTAAGTATATTTTTTACAGGAATACTGTTACAATAATAAAATATGTTAATGTTTTAGAAAAGTTAAATATACTTCAATCATGTTTTAATATAACGGTATCTATAAAATGCTTAAGGTTATCCTGATAACAAACTAGTGTTTGTAGTATGTAATAATAGTTACCAAATATTCATGCGTTTTTGTTTGGCCTTTTGTTAAGGTTAATTTCCTTGTAAAGAAAGACTAATATCCATAATTATGGCCATATGAAAAGAAAAGGTCTAAATTTTCAGATAAGTATATGAGTTTTGCAGGTACTATGTTTGTTTTTCAAGTAGGAAGTCTTGCAAAACATTTGCTGTGTTAAATAGTTCTAATTAAGCCTAAGGATATACCTGAATAAGTAATCATAAATGAATGTATGAATTTGCCTTTTGTGCTTTTATTGACACAATCAGCCTAGATATTTGCTACGTATAATTAATTAAGCAAACATTACAATGTTCCTTGTTATAGAAATGGCTTGTGTAATTTGAAGTAGTTCTTAAAATTTTTATCACTCATGTTTAAGACTCCTAAAGGGAGAACTTGTATTTGTATAATTTGATAGACTATGAGATTAGGAATTAAGTGAAACCAGATTTTATCAATGATTTATTACCCCTCTGTGTTCATTCGTGTTTTTAAAGGTTTTGTTTTCCATTTATTTTCTCTTTTTCTTATTCTGTGTTCTCCTCCTTTGTAATTGCATCTATTTTTATGGCTTTAAATACTTAGGACTATGTGCTGTGTCCTAGGACTTTTAAAAGTACATTTTTAGGGCTGAGCATGGTGGCTCATGCCTATAATCCCAGCACTTTGAGAGGCCATGGTGGGGGGCTCACTTGAGCCCAGCCGTTTGAGACCAACCTGGGCAACATGGTGAAACTCCGTCACTACAAAAAATACGAAACTTAGTCGAGCATGGTGGTGACATGCCTGTAGTCCCAGCTACTCGGGAGGCTGAGGCGGGAGGATCACTTGAGCCCTGAAAACGGAGTTGCAGTGAACTGATACTGTGCCACTGAACTGATACTGCCAGCCTGGGCAGCAGAGTGAGACTCTGTCTCAAAAAACTACATTTCTAAGCCTACCTGAGTCAATATGTGATAACGCATATTTTCTGCCACCTTTCAAATATCTCCACTTACATATTCTACAAACGCTTCAAATTCAGCATGTTTATAAGTACACTTACTGTTTCCCTTGGTCCCACCCCTTTTTCTTTCTATTTTCTCTTGACTAATAGTGGCATGTCCACATATGTACTCAAGTCCTAAGTAGAACCCACTTATTCTTGACCGCTTTTTCATTGCTTATATTATATTTAGTCAGTCAACATTTAAGAAAATGGTCCTGAAATCTGTTCTCTCATCTCCATTCTCGTTGATTTAGATCAGACCCTTACTTCTTGCTTGGACTTTAACTTGATTTCCCTGTCTCTCTTCCCTTTTTGGTCCATCTGATTAAGAGAAGCTGATCATGTCCCTTTATCTACAAACCAATGAATGCCCATTAACTCTAGTCTCATGTTATCTTGGCATATGAAGCACAATGAAGTCCTTTATAATTTGTCCCGAACTACATTTCCAGCATCACCTTCTAACACTATCTTCCATACACAGTACACTAAAGTATTTTCCACCCTCAGGCCATTCCTTAGACACGGTGTCATTATCTCTATCCCCATGCCTTTGTGCATATTATTGCCTCTGCTTGGAATGCTCTTTATTATTAGAATGCTTCTCGTTAAGTCTTATTCATTCTTCAGGAACACGCACAAAGGTTACACCTTTGGCAGTCTTTCCCAACTCTTGTTAGGCAGAATTAGTTTACTTTTCCTCTGTGGTCTGTAACATTTTGGAAATACTTCTATTAAATATTGTACTTGTAATTCACTTGTGATACCACCTTATAATTATCTGTTTCTTATATATAATGATTGTTGAGGTAGCAGGTGTAGAAGTAAGTTATCAGAATCATTTGGTTGAAATTTGCTGCTGTAATGAGCCTCTGTTACAGAATTGGACTATGTCATAGCCCTTACATTTATATTGGAAGTGGAAGGAAAATACCAAACGATTGGGCTCGACATTCTTTGAAGTCAGGATCTTATTTATTTTATACTTCTCTAGTGTAGAACGCATCAATAAATAGCAGGTCCTCAATAAATGTGTGTTGATTGAAGATGAAGGGTAAGAATGCAATCTCCATCCTGATGAGGGAGAACTACCATGGCATTTTTGTAGCTTTGGTTTCATTGACTATGGGAGATAGGGGAGTTAGGTGAAGAGAAGAATTTGATAGCTCAGTCTCAATTTGGAATTTAAAGGAAAGAACTGGGACAGAAGTGGCAGAATTTCCTATTCAGCTCTTCTGGGAAGATCAGAAGAGTTTCATTCAGCTGACAAGGAGTACGGATGTAAAGTATGTTTTGAATAAAACTACTTTAATTTGAATAAAATAAAATTTTGTCTGTATTTGCTTCTACCAAATCCTCCTATTTTCTCTTGAACTGTGGTACTTAGACTGTCATACCCAACACCCTACCAGAACTGCTCTTTTCTCTTTCTCTCTCTCTCTTTTTTTTTTTTTTTTTTTTTTTTTTTTTGAGACAGGATTTTACTCTGTTGACCAGGCTGGAGTGCAGTGGTGCGATCATAGCTCACTGTTACCTAAAACTCCTGAGCTCAAGTGTTGCTCCTGCCTCAGCTTCCCAAGTAACTAGCATTAAAGGTATGCATCACCATCTCTGGCTAATTTTGAAATTTTTTATAGAGATGGGGGTCTTGCTGTGTTGCCTAGGCTGGTCTTGAGCTCCTGGCTTCAAGTGATCCTCCTGCCACAACCTCTCAAAATGCTGGGATTATAAGCATGAGCTGGCCAGGCGTGGTGGCTCACACCTGTAATCCCAGCACTTTGGGAAACCGAGGCGGGGTATCACAGGGTCAGGAGTTTGAGACCAGCCTGGCCAATTTGGTGAAATCCAATCTCTACTACAAATAAAACAATTAGCTGGATGTGGTGGCAGGTGCCTGTAGTCGCAGCTACTCGGGAGGCTGAGGCAGGAGATTCGCTTGAACCTGGTAGGCGGAGGTGGCAGTGAGCTAAATTGTGCCACTGTACTCCAGCCTGGGAGACAGAAGGAGACTCCATCTCAAAAAAAAAAAAAAAAGTGTGAGCCATTGTGCCCACCCCAAAACTGCTCTTACCAATAATTTAATCTTTCTAAGCCTCGCAGTAACTTCTCAGTCCTCATATCACACAATCTATCAGTAGTATTTGACAGCGTTGACTCTTTCCTCTTCCTCCTTACAACATTTTGTTTACTTGATTTCTAGACACTACTCTGTAGATTTTCCCTCTGCCTCCTTACTCACTCCTTCACAGCCTCGTTTGTTGGTTTTTCCTCATCTCCTTGATCTCTAAAAATGTTGTTTTAGTGCTCAGCATTTAGACTTCATCTCATCTCTTTTTCTGTCTATGCTGATTTGAATTCACCAAGTCTCGTGGCTTTATAATGCAGATGGTAATCTGCATGTTGGTAACTCCCAAATTGATAGGTCCAACCTAGTCCTCTCTCCAAACTCCAGTTGCATATGTCCCTGTCTACTCAACCTTACTATTTACCTAACAAGTATCTCAAACTTACCATGTCTAAAACTGAATTCCCAGTTCTCCCTCCTGTATTTTCCCCTCCTCCAGTCTTCCATGTCTTTGTAAATGCAAACCGTTTACAAATGGTTTGCTTAAACCAAAACCCTTCGAATCACCTGTGACTCAATTTTTTCTCTCACATCTTACATTTAATAGTGAGTCCTTACTTTATCTTCAAATACATGAACTGATCATGTTTTTTTTTTTTTTTTTTGGAGATAGAGTCTCACTCTGTTGCCCATGTTGGAGTGCAGTGGCACGATCTCGGCTCACTGCAACCTCCGCCTCCCAGATTCAAGCGATTCTTCTGCCTCAGCCTCCCGAGTAGCTGGGATTACAGGTGCCTGCCACCCTGCCTGGCTAATTTTTTGTTTTTTTAGTAGAGACAGTGTTTCGCCATGTTGACCAGGCTGGCCTCGAACTCCTGACCTCAAGTGATCCACCCACCTTGGCCTCCCAAAGTGCTGGGATCACAGGTGTGACCCACCGCGCCTGGCTGAACTGATCACTTTCTACTACCTGTAAGTGACCATTCCTTTTTTTTTTTTTTTTTTTTTTTTTTTTTTTGACATGGAGTCTAGCTCTGTCACCCAGGCTGGAGTGCAGTGGCATGATCTCCACTCACTGGAAGCTCCACCTCCCGGATTCACGCCATTCTCCTGCCTCAGCCTCCATTCTCCTGCCTCAGCCTCCCGAGTAGCTGAGACTACAGGCGCCCGCCACCACACCTGGCTAATTTTTTTGTATTTTTACTAGAGGTGGGGTTTCACCGTGTTAGCCAGGATGGTCTCGATCTCCTGACCTCGTGATCCGCCCACCTTGGCCTCCCAAAGTGCTGGGATTACAGGCGTGAGCCACTGCACCCGGCCGACCATTCCCTGTTTTTACAGTTACTACCTTTGTTCAAGCCCCATCATCTCTTGCTGGATAACTGCAATGGCTTTGTAACTGTTCTCTGTGCTGTAGCCCTTGCCCCTGTAGCCTATTTTAGTTTTAGAGTAAAAGGAAAGCAAGTTTATTAAGTAAAGGAATAAAAAAGTTGCTACTCCATAGGCAGAGCAGCCCCTTGCCTGTACAGTCTATTGTGAACACAGGAAACAGGCTGTTAAACTATGAGTCAGATTAGGACATCCCTAAACAATTCTTCAATGGTTTCCCATCACTGAAAAACTAGTCTTTACAATGGTTTTCAAGAGTTCACACAATCTGTCTTCATTCTCCTCTATATAATGTTATCTTCTAATCCCATTTCCTGCTACTGTACCCCTTGTTTACTTCCCTCCAGAAGACTGTCCTCTTGTTCCTGGGACGTGCTAATTATACTTCTGCCTTAAGATATTTGTATTTTTGATCTTTTAACTTGGAATGCTTTTCCCCTAGGTATCTGTATTACTTGGTTTCTTTCTTTTGGTCCTGACTAAAATATTACTTTCTCATAAGATCTTCCCTGGCCACCTTATTTTAAATTGCCTTGCCCTCAGCATTTCCTGTTCACCCTTCTCTCTTTGTTTTTTCAAAACACACATCACCATCTCTGTTTCCTCCATGAGCATGCATGCTCAAGGAGAGTGGGATTTTTTCTGTTTTGCCTACTTTTGAAAGCCCAGTGTCATATAGTAGCTAGCTGTCAATAAGTATCTATTGAATACATAAATCAGGTAGGTATTATTTTAAAACTTTTATTTTAGGTTCAGGGGTACATGTGGTACTTGTTAGATAGGTAAACTTATGTCACGGGGGTTTGTTGTACAGATTATTTCATCACCCAGGTATTACACCTGGTACCCAGTAGTTATTTTTTCTGCTCCTCTCCTCCCACCCTCCACCCTCAAGTATACCCGAGTGTCTATTGTTCCCTTCTTTGTGTTCAAGAGTTCTAATCATTTAGCTCCTACTTTTAAGTGAGAACATGCAGTATTTGGTTTTCTGTTCCTGTGTTAGTTTGCTAAGGATAATGGCCTCCAGCTCCAACCATGTTGCCACAAAAGATATGATCTCATTCTTTTTTATGGTTGCATAGTATTCCATGGTGTATATGTACCACATTTTCTTTAATCTGTCAGATGGGCACTTAGGTTGATTCTGTGTCTTTGCTACTGTGAATAGTGCTGCAGTGAACATTCGTGTGCATGTGTCCTTATGGTAGAATGATTTATATTTTCCTGGGTTTATACCCAATAATGATTGCTAGGTCAAATGGTAGTTTTGTGTTTAACTCTTTGAGGAATTGCCATACTGCTTTGTACAATGGTTAAACTAATTTACACTCCCACCAGTGGTATACGAGCATTCCCTTTTCTCCACAACCTCGCCAGCATCTGTTACCTTTAGACTTTTTAATAATAGCCATTCTGACTGGTGTGAGATGGTATCTCATTGTGGTTTTGATTTGCATTTCTCTAATGATCAGTGGTATTGAGCTTTTTAAAATATGCTTATTGGCTACATGTATGTCTTCTTTTGAAAAGTGTCTTTTCATGTCCTTTGCCCACACTTTAATGGAGTTGTTTTTCTCTTGTAAATTTGTTGAAGTTCCTTACACGTGCTGGATATTAGACCTTTGTCAGATGTATAGTTTGCAAATATTTTCTCACATTCAATAGGTTATCTGTTTACTATTTTGATAGTTTCTTTTGCTATGCAGAAGCTCTTAGTTTATTTAGATCCCATTTGTCAATTTTTGCTTTTGTTGCGATTGTTTTTGGTGTCTTTGTCATGAAATCTTTGCCTGTTCCTGTGTCCAGGATGGTATTGCCTAGGTTGTCTTCTAGGGTTTTTATAGTTTTGAGTTTTACATTTAAGTCTTTAATCCATCTTGAGTTGATTTTTGTACATGGTGTAAGGAAGTGGTCCAGCTTCAGTCTTCTGTGTATGGCTAGCCAGTTATCCTAGTGGTATTTTTAACTTACTAAGACATTTCTGGTGATGCCAGAGATGACATAGCCAGCTGTCCATTGTGGGTGGAGGATAAATTTGGGTAAAAATATTTCTGAAAATCACTTTTATATAAAATTTAATACATATTCATTATGTTTTTCTCAGTTTACAATTGTGATGTAATTGATAAACAGAGTGCTTCCATGACTTCTGATAATGCAGATGACAAAGCTGTTATTATTCTAGTTCCTGTTAGACTTGGTGGAGAAAGAACCAACACCGACTACTTAGAATTTGTGAAGGTATGAAATAAGCGCTATTTTTTTTTAAGGCAATACTAGCTAATATGAAAAATATAGAAGGTTTGCAATTTTTTGTTCTGTTAAATGAGTAGTGATGATTTTACAGTTGTATGTCGTAAAGTTTGACATTAGAGGTTTTAAATTTCAGTATTATAAGACCAATGTGAGTTGAAGAGCACAGTGTTCTATAACAATGAAAAGCCTTTTAGTCTTTGTAGCTAATCAGGGAGACACAAATGCAGCAATAATCATAACCTGTAATATAGTTACAGTTTCATTATTCTTATTTGTAATTTTAAGTATGTATCTTTATTCATAAAACTAGCATTAAACTATATCACATTAATTATTGAAAAAACTCTATTACTGCTATATTATCTCATAATATGTTTCCTGTGACACCATGATGTCAATAAGAGATGAGATTATTTATGTAGATAGAAATAATGAAGATATGAAGATATTATTTGGAGGAGTTCCAACTTTGTTTTTTTTCATCTTAGCCAGTTAAAAATCGGTTCTTGGTGGAGCACATTGTTTGGTTTCTTGCACCAAAAGAACCTGTGTAGTTATGTTACCTTGTTTTGGGCACCAAGACATTCACTTAACGATAAAATACCTTGGAAATAGTTTCTGATTAAGGTGAAAGTTTTTAGATTTTTTCATAGTTTCAATAAAATTCTTCATTTTTTAGTAGTCTCTTTTTGTAGCAATAGTTGGAATTCTTCTTTAAATGGAGTGTTATGGGATATAGTAATGTTGAAATAAAGTCTGAATCTGTCTTTTGTGATTAATAACAATTTGTTCCTTTCATGAGGCATTAATCCCATATTATGGTCTCTGTATATTTAGTTGGAATATCTGTTCTCAGGGTAGACTGTGCTAATTCTAGAAATCTAGAGCAGTTGTTTTTAACATATGATACATGGAAGTTTTTTAGCTGGTATATGGGCTTTTCTTAATAGTTACTAAGATTTTGGAAGCACATTTGTTACAGTAACAATACTGTGATATATCAATGACATATTAATCTTCCAAATAAAGGTAAGGTTTTGATGTCTGACATGTATCTTTAGTAGGGTTATTGGTGCAGTGTGAGAAACTGTGAACCACTTCATCTAGAGAAGCTGTTGAGGGTTTGGAGACTTCTGACATGTTGTCATCTCTAGGTGGGTTCTAATCAAATCTGAGCTGGATTCTTTTTTGCCTTCTCTACTACCATGAGATGATTAGAAACTGATGCAGTCTTAGAACTGATACCTTTAGCCAAAGTTTCATTCCTGGTGGAATGGGCTGCAGATGGCTTCAGGCATGTTTCATCTGACTGAGGACTTTGCTATTTGGTGGTATTGATAGTATTCATCAGATGGTCACACTGCCTAATGCTCTTGAGTGATTCATGGTTAATAGCTTAACCATGGTTTGTAGTGAAATGTAGCATCCTGCTACATTGTATGAGGAGAAGGAAATTTGGTGTGTGTTTTATTAGTCCTTACCACAGGAGGTTTATTTATTTATATTAATTTTTTTAAGCACCTGGAATGAGGAAAATCCAGGATGTTCCTTTTCTTCAGCAAGACAAATTAGGACTTTTCTTTTTGTAGTGAAACAAACTATGGTTAAGCTGTTAAAGTGAAGCCTCAGTACCTAACATATAGGAGTTACTTAATACATATTTGTTAACCCTAATTTTTATAATACTTTTCAATATACATTTATCTAAAAGACATAGAGAAGTTAAGTGATATATTCAAGTTCAGATAGCAGACTGGTAGCAGAGACTAGACTTTTCTTGACTCTTAAGTTTGTTTTTCATATTTTTCTCTAACACATGAACTTTTTGAAAGGTAACATTTTCTTGAGCTTCTATTAACTCTATTTACACTGTAGTCCACTAAAGTGGGAGAGCAGTGACTGATGAAACATTTTGATTTTCCAGTTACGTAAAAATGGCTGTAATGGTTAAGTGGAGTAGGTTATATGATAGGTATTATGTTTGGCCAGAGGGAATGGTTGAGTCAAAGCCCAAATGAGAGCATGTAAAGAGGTATTCACTTAGAAGTGAAAAGGTAGTGTGTTCATTAGCCCTAAAAGAAAAATATTTTTTTTCTTTTTCTCATGTATGGTCAGCCATTGTATTTTTTCATGCCAAACCAATGTACATTGGTGAGTCTAAAATTTACTGTTTAGTTCTGTTTTTCAAATTTATTAAACAAGGTATTTCAGAGATAGTGCCAACATAGCATCCTGCTACATTGTATGAGAAGAAGGAAATTTGTTGGTACTATTGGTCCTACAGGAGGTTTATTTATTTATGTGTGTGTGTGTATATATATATATGTGTGTGTGTGTGTGTATATATATATATATTTTTTTTTTTTTTTTTTTTTTTTTGAGGCCCGAGGTCTTGCTCTGTGCCCAGGCTGGAGTGCAGTGGCGTCTCGGCTCACTGCAAGCTCCGCCCCCCCGGGTTCACGCCATTCTCCTGCCTCAGCCTCCCGAGTAGCTGAGACTACAGGTGCCCGCCACCTCGCCCGGCTAATTTTCTTGTATTTTTAGTAGAGACGGGGTTTCACCATGTTAGCCAGGATGGTCTCGATCTCCTGACCTCGTGATCCGCCCGCCTCGGCCTCCCAAAGTGCTGGGATTACAGGGTATATATATATTTTTAAGGACCTGGAATGAGGAAAATCCAGTATGTTCTTTTTCTTCAGTGAGACAAATTAGGACTTTTCTTTTTGACTGATTACTTCAGTCTTATTTATTGCTTCATGGATACAGCTCAATAAATTTTCACCACTAGAAAAATAACTGTGAAGAAGCTCTTTTAGGAACTGAAAAGTGTTTCAATCCAAAGATGCAGCCTCTTACATGTAATGGCATTCTAGCTCCTAATCTGCTTCTAAGCATTTATTGCTAAACCTGCTCTAATGCGTTGCAAGGGAAATACAGATGTCAAGAACCAAAGTCTTTCTTCCATTACTTAGAACCATTCATTTTCTGAGGAGAGTCAGTGACAATCCTTGCTATATATTTTTTTCTTTCTTTTATCAGTTGTAAGAGACAGAACTTTCACTGCCTCACAGGTCTCTATGATATAAACATTGCATTTCAACTGATTAGACTGCCTCACGGTAAAGTAAGGCACCCTCTAATTGTATTAAGGATTTTTATTTAGGGGGAAAACAGCAGAATTCTTTATTGATAAGTAACTTTATTACTATTTAGTGAGATTTTTGATACAATTTTATCTTTATTTTTAGTTAGCTCGAAGATTTTAACCTGATATGCCTTCTCCGTTTTATTTAATTTTTTTCAGTTGCAGTTCTCCATTTCAGAAAAAACTTTATGATATTTTTACAATACTAAAAATATACAAGGTTGTTCTTTAGAGGGTGTCCGAGTCCATTTTTTCCTGCTATAACAGAATACTGGAGACTGAGTAATTTATAGAGAACAGAAATTTATTCTCTCACAGTTCTGGAGGATGGGAAATCTAAGATCAAGGCACTGGCATCTGATGAGGGTCTCCTTGCTGCGCTCTCACATGGTGGAAGGCAGAAGGGCCAAAAGGGAGTGACCTCTGTCCTCATGTGGCAGAGAAGCAGGAGAGAGAACCCACTCCTGCAAGTCCTTTTTATAGCAACATTGAGATTTTTGATACAATTTTATCTTCATTTTTTAGTTAGCTCTAAGGTTTTAACCTGATATCTCATTCATGCAAGCTCTGCCCTCATGACTTCTAAACACCTCCCCACAGGCTCCAGCTTTCAACACTGTATTGGGGATTAAATTCCCACACATGAATTTTGGAGGCAATAAAAATGTTCAAACTATAGTGGAGGGTTACTTATAATAGTGAGAACTTGGAACGACTTAAATATTTATGGTGGAAGTTTTAAAGCACATTTTGTTGTTATCATAAAATAGAATATTTTTCAGCTACTACATATTGTTAATATAGATTTCTATTTATTGATAGGAAAAGATATTCATGACATAATGAGCAACAAAAGGTTACACTGGCATATGTTGTGAGATTTCACATATATAAAGTTGTATTTGTAAATCTCTGTGTGTATATATGTAATATAGACAGATGTTAAGAAGGTATTCCCCCAAATGTTAATAATGATGAGCTTTGGTGTTGGAATTTTGGAAAAGTTTTACTTTTTTCTGTATTTCCTGTATGTTTGTGTGTTCTCTATGGTTTGGTTACTTGTTAAAGGAAAAAGAACATTTGTCCATATATTATTTATTTTTGTATCTTATAGATTTCAAAACATCCTCTCATTTAAGAGGAGGAAAGCTTAACTATTGTTTAATAGTTTTGGGATTTTATAACCTATACTCTATCATTATTTGTGTTTTATAGGATATATCAAAATTATTGCAGGAACTATTCATAAGACATTAATTCATTCCACTAGACATTTTAAACTTACTCAATTGGACATGTTTTTAAAAAGATACAGAGTTGATTTGGCCTAACTTAAATAGAGTTCTGCTTAGAATAGATTGCTGAGGGGTGTATTAAATAATTTATTGTGGTATTCCTGATATTTTATGATTAGTAAAATAAATTGGTTTTAAATGCAGTAATAATTATTATTTTCCTTGGATTAAGTTGTTTTCATTACTCTTTATATTTATTTCAAATGAAGTAGCATAAAAAATTTGAGTGAATGCCATTGATTAGAAAATGGCTTTCAGTTTGCGATTCCAAGACTCAAGGTTCAATGAAAACAGCAATAAGGTCTAAGAACTATTGTTAGCATTTCAAAAAGCCTGACAAAAATTTTACGTTGATCACAGTGAGGCTGCACCAGCTAACTGGAAGGCTAAGTGTATTGGCTTTGGCAGGAATTTTATTGCCTTAAGGTGATAAAATTGATTATCTCTCTATGTAGTAGTTGTTTAATGTTGTTGAGCAACATGCTGATCAAAATATTTGATTTGTCATGTTAATGTTGAGTGATTTAAAGAAAAGGAAGGCAGTTTGGAAGACAAGTGGATTTCAGAACCTGGGTGCAAATGTAATATAAATGATAACTGGCAGTGGTAAATTTGGGAACTACTAATATTAGTAATAGAAATTGGTTTGCTTTGAATAATTACCACTTGTCTCTTGACTAAATCTGTATTAATTTTTTTTGGCAGAGTATTTTAAGCCTGGAATATTGTGTGGGTATTATTGGTGGCAAACCTAAACAGTCATATTACTTTGCTGGATTTCAAGGTTAGTGATTTAGTAAAATATATTTCTTCATTATTTTCTTTTAAAAGTCAGAAAGTTAATATGAGATCATCTGGAAACAGGATGATTAACAGAGCAAAGAGAGTACCTTATACATTCATCAGTCCTGCTATAGCCACTCATTTGTCATTTGGTCCACAACATAATTAGATTCTGTAAAATGTATGTTTAATTTCTGTTATTGCATAAACAAGGCATAATTTATTGGTTGCACTAAACTTCAGAAGACATTGCTGCCACATTCTGGCAGTTGCTATTTACATATTTACTTTTTACCAGTTTTAGTGGTGCAAGTTGATGATAAAATGACAAGCAATATGTTCTTCCTGTCAAGATAAAGAAGTGCAATACATTTTTCATATGCAAACTGTAGAATATAATTGTGTGTTTGTGAAAGTAATTTTATCACCAAAAATTAAATGACAGTCTCATCACTTTATAAAAATTCTGCTTATACAAGCATATTTGATTATGCAAAAGTTAATCTATCCTGTGCAAACCTATGTTTCAGTCAATGAGTATCAGTCTGGCAAGCTGTTACTCCCAGATTTTTTTCAGCTATTCTACATAGAAATTGGATTGTAAGCAGCGTAATAATAAGGTATTTTTTGAATTACTTGTCTTCTGTTTTGTCCTTGTAGATGACAGTTTGATTTACATGGATCCTCATTACTGCCAATCTTTTGTAGATGTCAGCATAAAGGATTTCCCTCTTGAGGTACTATGGATAAAGAGCTGATACTGTTTTCTTACCATATGAAGTAAACTAATTATTTAGAGATGTGCTAGGTAGCTATACTTTTGTAGTATTATAACTACTGGTTAATAATCTATATTTTACTGATTTATAGAACCATAATTAACACAGTGGTCAAAGGTTAAGTACTTTGTTGCTGAATTTTAATTTATGATATACTTTTTCCTTCATTTATCTTTGTGTCTAACTTGTTAGAAACCCTGGCCGTACTAAAATAAATGATCAAGTCTCCAAGTAATTTTGTATAGAGACAGCTAAACAGTACTGAAGAATTTAAAATGTTAGGCCTGTTTAAAAAAAAAAAAAAAGAAAAATATAAGGGGATAGACGAGTTAGAGTAACAAAGCAACTTAATGAGATTATCTGCTAAATTATTTTGCTTTGAGTACAGTAATTAAATCTTAGCCTTTAGTTGGAAGTTTTCAAGAGCTTAGTTGGGTTTCTAAGTTTTTTTTTGGCTTTTATTTCTTAACCTCTTCTTTTCCTTTATATAGGTCATTTTGTGATCCAGTATTTTTTCAGAAAAATTTGAGAGTACATAAATGAAACATGTAATTATTACATGGTTTTGATTGTTTTCCCAGTTGGTGCTTTTACAGACTAAAGTAATTTTACAGAATAAAATAATTTAAATCACTTGAGTGTCATGGATCACTAATTTTCAAGGACTCGATGAGTTGCAAATGTAGTTGAATACTTTGTTTTAGTAATTGCTTGCTAGCTAATATTAACACCTAATAGTATTTAAGAGGTAGAATGTGAAAATAGATAAACCACAAGGTTAAAATCTGGTTCAGAAAGATACATTATAAAACATTTTGGCATCCTTTGTAAACTATTACTTCAATTAAAGTATAAGCATCTGGAGGCCAGACATCAGGTCTATTTTGTTCTTTCATAGTATCTTGCACCTTAATAAATATTTGCTAGTTGACTGATTGATACTGGGGAAGGCAGTACTGAATAATTGTGCCATGTGAACTACATTGTAATTCTCTTTCTGCCTTGTGGTCTTGTAGCACTGATTCTTGTGTTCAAGTTACATTTCCAGTAGATCACTGCCAAATTGGCTCCTTATAAACAGTAGATACTTGAGATTTAGATGGAAATTGTTCTTAGTATTTTAGTATTACCTAAATAAGCAAATTAAAAGATTATTGGTCTGATTATTTTGGCCAATAGAGAGAAATTATCCATCTGATATTTTGAGAGACTGCAAAGATACCAAGCAAATGAATATCCTGGCTATGTGTATACAATCAAAATTAGAAAGGCTTCAACTCATTATTGGGAGACTGTTGCAACACTCCAGGAGGGACTTATTAATAATAAAGGTTCGAAGTAGGCTAGTGAATAGTGAAAATGGAAAGGAATAATTGCTTTTAAGATTTTACTATGTAAGGTAAAATTTGTTAAAATTGACTTCTTAAATGCACAGAAACATTTCTTATATATTGGGACACTTATAGAATGGGTTTATAGATGTTATATTTTTGAGATTCTGGTAGAATATCTTAATCTGTGTGGAAAATTCCTGTTAAAAATTTTTATTTTTCTGCAATGAAGAGATTTATTTTAGTTAGTAGCATCACTTGTTTTCCTATGAAAGTGTAATATAAAAATTATATCAAGTTGTAGAGGAATAAAATTTCACTTTTTGCTTTTAATCATCTTTTAAGTTTATAATACACCAATTAAAGGTGTTTTAACTACCCTGTATTACTAACCATCCTCGCTTCGCTATACTGCTTGTATATTTATAGCTAGCGAAATTTTGTAGTTGATTAATATAAAAAATTATATGCATATTCTAAAACCACAATTATACTTCAGTTATTAAAATCATTTTTGTAGGGAACTTTTTGGATCAGTATTTTTTTTGGTTAATAGATGGAGAAATTGAAATCTTAAATCATCCATTGATTCCACATAAATAATTGCTGGTAGTCCTTTGATATTTTGAGTGCTCTAAATCTAATAGATTGTGAAATTTTAAGGAAGTGGGATGATATGAGAATATTTGAGATTGAGGAAGAGATTTAAACAGATTGCATCTTTTGTTGTTCTTACAGTGTTGAATTTCTGCATTTCTAGAATTGAACTGTTAACATTTTGAAACCAAATCAGACTAACTCATTTCTTTCTTTTTTAATGAACATTTTCTAGGTGCAAGGGATTGTCCTAAACTCTTGAGTCCTTTGTTGAATTCTTCTTCTCTGTGATTCCAAGTGTTTTGATTATATACATTTCTATTAATGTTTAATTCTTGTGACATTTTCTTCTGAAATAAATTAGTATATACTATTGAATTTCTATACTAACCTTTAAGAGACTCTTCCTCATTTTTAGCTATCTTCACTGAGTTTTTAACACATTGTGAAGCGAGCATCGGCAGTTATATTTGGATCCTAAGTCTAGTAGTGAAGATATGCCAGGGATATCTTTGGTTAGGAGTGACGAATGGAGGCACATGGTTCAGTGTGAGGGCACATTATAATGTAGAAACTCACACTGTAATTTTCAAACAGAAAGTGAGGTTCAGAGGAGCAGCATGAACAACCTTAAACAAAAGTCATCAAAGAACAACTTGAAATTAGAAGGGAATGAGAAGAGACCCCAAATGGGCTTTAGCAGTGAGGGTATGTAAGAAAAGCTTTATTAATAGACATGTTAGTTTGTTCTGATTACTGGGTCCCCAATTCCAAATGTCAGATTTTAGGAGGTTCATACAGTGGTAACTGTTTTAATCTATCTTAGGAAATTCAGAAATAGTGGCAGTAAAGCTATTAGAATTATGTATGTGAGCATCTAGATAGATTGGATGAGTGAATTCATCAGTGAAAGATAATACCCTTTATGAATTACACATATGAACTGCAATTAGTAGTAGGTTTTTTTGTGTTGTTTTTTGGGTGGAGGATAGGGTTTTGCTCTGTTACCACTCAGGTTGGAGTGTACTGTGTAATCACAGCCCACTGTGGCCTTGACCTTCTGGGCTTCAGCAATCTCCCCACCCTAGCCACTCAAGTAGTTGGGACCACAGGTGCGTGCCACCATACCCGGTTAATTATCAGTAGGTACTTTTTAGGAACGGTATTTTTTAATTAACTGTCTTGGATTAATTATCAGTAGGTACTTTTTAGTAAGGGTATTTTCTAATTAACTGTCTTAGGAAGCTTCATCTGAATCACCAAAATAGCATAGCTGTACCTATAAGCATATGTTTCAGTATTGTTTTTGTATGTTTAGGTAATTAGACTTCACTATTCTAAACAATAAGCCTAGAATAGTGCCTGTCATTTTGTAGGTGCCTAGTAACTATTACGGCAATTGGTAAATAATGTATCAAAACTTGAAATAAATGGGAATTGATTCTCCCTGGCCAATATTTCCAGAATCACTGTTACAGAAGTGTATCTAGTGAATACTCCTTAAAGTGCGTTTGTCAAGTAGATGCTACTCCTCTTACCACTGAATTTTAAAAATTAAAAAAAAATCTTAAGTGCATAGCTCAAAAATTATCATGAAGTGAACATAGCCCTGAATTAGGAAAATATTTGAAAGTTTAACTTGTTCTGCAATAGACAACAGTTGCGAATTGTAAATTCATGTTGGTTGGCCTTAGAATCTTCTTGGGTGAACAAAATGATATGAATAGCCAGGCGTGATGGCTCCCACCTGTAATCCCTCCACTTTGGGAGGCCAAGGTGGGTGGATCACCTGAGGTCAGGAGTTTGAGACCAGCCTGGCCAACATGATGAAACCCCATCTCTACTAAAAATACAAAAAAAAATTAGCCCGTCATGGTGGCACGTGCCTGTAATCCCAGCTACTCGAGAGGCTGAGGCACAGGAATTGCTTGAACCTCGGAGGTGGAGGTTGCAGTGAGCAGAGATTGCACCACTGCACTCCAGCCTGGGCAACAAGAGTGAAACTTCATCTCAAAGAAAAAAAAAAAAAGTTTAAATGATATAAAATGCCTCTCTGTTGTATAAGTCCTAGTGCTCATGCAGCAATACCCAATAGCAGTTTCAGTGATCAGAGATTTCTATCTGTGTTTTTGTGAATATTTTAAAAGTTCTTTGTAGATATTAAAACAACCATGAATAACAATTTAGTATTTGTTATTATCTATGATGATTGTAGTCAATACAGTGAGATAGTAATAAGACTATGCTGGTTTAGTATTATTGGTTCCTACATGAAAAGCCTTTTAAAATTTAAAAAGCTTTATTTTCTAGAGATGGAGTTTTGTTCTGTCACCCAGTGTGGATGGAGTGCAGTGCACAACCATAGTTCACTGGCGCCTCAAACTCCTGGGCTTATGTGATTCTCCCACCTAAGCCTCCCAAGTAGCTGGGACTATAGGTGAACGCCACCACACCTGGCTACTTAAAAAGCTTTTTAGAGATAGGGTCCTGCTATGATGCACAAGCTGGTCTCAAGCCTCTGTACTCAAACAGTCCTCCCACCTCAACCTCCTGAGTTTCTGGGCACAGGCATGAGCCTTACTTAAGTTCTTACACGAAAACTTTTACCAGTGCTTCACTATAATATAGGATACCCTTGTAGATGAGTTCAAAAATATATTATTAGACCATGTACAAGCTTTTGGCCCTCCTTATCCCCAACTGGAAAAAAAGTTAAGAAGCATTCCTTGTTATTGTCTTTGGAATGAGCTGGGGAAATGGTTATTTGTAGATACCGTGTATGTAGAATAATTTCTTATAAATATGACTTAGAACTGTGATGTATACCCTAATATACTCATTCTTCTGTAAATTGTTAACTAACAAGTTTGTTTAGCTTTTCTGTGCTTTTCTAGATGTGTTTTAAATATTTCTTTGCAAATATAACAGGTGGATCAATGTTAGAAAAAGTCCAACTAAGATTATACTTGTATTGACTAGTGCCATGGAGGTTCCAGTTTAGCTAGGTGGAATCTCAGTGTGTAAAGTAAGTTAGCTAAGCATTTTGCAGAAGTCATAGTTTTGAAAACTCATTTTTTGGCCTATATTAACTGACGTATTGTTGGATTTGAATCTCATATGCAATTGAACTTTTCATTGGAAAAAAAGCAACTTGAATGTGTATATTTTGCATATCTTTTGGTGATGATATGCGATACAAATTGGGTCACTAGGATGTACAGGGAGAGAAAGAGTGACTTTAATTGATTTCACCATGAACATAACAAATATGACAACTTATTTTTCTACATTTTAATAGATAGCATGAAGTTAAAAATCCCTTAGTTTTAGGCATTGAATATAGGGAAATTATAACTTTATGAGCACAAATCCAGCCCTCCTCCCCCTCCCTCCCCTACCCCCCCACCCCTCCCCTCCCCTCCCCCCTCCCCCACCTTGCACTGTACTCGCATCACCTCCCCTTACGGCAACTTCAAAACTTCTGGGCTCAAGCAGTCCTCCTGCCTCAGCCTCCTGAATAGCTGGGATTGTACATGGGAGCCATAGCACCCAGCTCCTAGATTATTTCTTAATTGAGCTTGTTCTTTAATTCAAATATTTCCCACGCCTGTCTCCCATCTGCCCAGTTCTCTCCCTTTCCCACAAACTTGTTAATTTTTGTATATCCTTAGTTTATTTATACAAATATGAATATATCGTCTTACGTTCTTTTTAACACAAACTTATTTTTTCTACATACAGAAAAAGACTTGGTCACATCAGTGATTTTTAAGGACAGGCAAAGCATTTAAGCATGAAAAAAATTTTTTAAAAAGATTGCAATGATTATTTTTATATTCTGCCCTTTTTCTACTTTTGTATTCCCTAAAGATGCCAAACTCTAGCCAAATCCATTAGCAAGACAGTAGAGAAACTAGGGCAGCCTCCCCAGCCCATTTATATCTGTGGCACTGTGTCTGTTGGAGAAAAGTGAACTAAAGAGACAAAAGGACTGATGAGAAAGAGAGCAAGGACCATAATGGAATGGTTTCACCTGTTCCAGCCTGTTGTCTGAGAAGAAACAAGAATTAAAGCACACTCAAAGAGAAAGTTGAAGAATATGCAGTTATGTACTAATTGTGTGAATTGCTAAAACCCTCAAGTTGACCTATTTTTATATCAATATAGAACATTTACCTGAATCTGTGTATTTGTTTAAAAAGTCTTGATGTCCTTGTTAAAAGGTTAATAAACATTACCCAAAATCTCCAACAAAACAGACTTAACTGCATTTTAATAGAAATGACTAACTCAATTCCAAGCCTTGTACTAGGCTGTGCATATCTTTTTCGTGTTTTCAAGTGTTAGAAATGCATACCACTTTTGACACGCTTCCTTACTTTTGCAGAATGGCACTCATGTCACAAAAGGTTGAAATTTGGTGAATTAAATATATACAAAAGTTGGCTCTTGTATTTTATAGTTTTGCAGAGTGGGGAGGACTATCTGCACAGGCTGAACTAAAACACCATTTGAAAATCATGTTTATAGTGATGGGAAAAAGCTAGATAGGAAATTTTAAATAATAGTTTTATATATACTTGTCTATCAAATACATTAATCCTAAAGAACTTTAAAAATTACAGACATTCCACTGCCCTTCTCCCAAAAAGATGGCGTTTCGAAAAATGGATCCCAGCTGTACAATAGGATTTTACTGTCGAAATGTTCAGGACTTCGAACGAGCTTCTGAAGAAATCACCAAGGTACCTTTATTTAAAATATTGTATTTGTAAATGACCTAATTTTATTAGAGACAGACTGTCAGAAGGCAAAAACCTGTAAATTATGATATTTTTATAAAATTTCCTCTTGAATGTTAATATTATTAGTACCATTGTGAACTGAAAAAAAAAGCTATTTGAGGAATCTTAGCGTTTGAGGCAAATGAAATCAACTAGTGACCAGTTGAAAGTAGTGATTGGTCCACTAGGTGGCACTGTTGAAATAAAAATCCTTTTGCAAACTGTAGACCGGTGCAAGCAATTAGGTTATATTCTATTTGAAGAAGATTTTAAAAGGGCAATCCCTTAGGGGTAGGAAAAAAATTAATGAAGTATTTGATCAAGCCAAATTGTGCATTATTTCTTGTTAGTCCAAGTGCTTCTTTGATTTTTTTAAAAAGAGAAATGGTATTTTTGGATTTCTCAGAACTGCTTTATCAAATGAGCTGTGTTTTTACCTTCCAATAAGCTTGTCTAATCTGATCTATTCTACTTATAGGATCTTTGAAAGAGGTTTATTTAACTTCTTCTCATTACATTTATACTTCTACATTTTTTTGGTCCTTGAGTACTGCTAGAACATTTATGGAACCTTAATAGCTATCTATATTTAGTACTTTAGGAAAAAAAAGACTACTTTTTAAAGAAGTAAGCATAGATAGCTCTCTTTATTTGTATCAATAGTTAGGCTATCATTTTATGGTAAGTAAGACCAATACTAGTCATTTTTGGGAATTCTTTTTTTTTTTTTTTTAAGACCGAGTTTCGTTCTTGTTGCCCAGGCTGGAGTGTAATGGCGCGATCTCGGCTCACCGCAACCCCTGCCTCCCAGGTTCAAGCAATTCTCTTGCCTCAGCCTCCTGAGTATCTGGGATTACAAGCATGTGCCACCATGCCTGGCCCATTTTGTATTTTTAGTAGAGATGCGGTTTCTCCATGTTGGTCAGGCTGGTCTCGAACTCCTGACCTCAGAATTCTTAACTGGAGCTTATGTATAATAGTAACTTATTACTGCTTTATTTCCAGTTAATTTTATTCAGGAAAGTGGATATAGTGAGTTGAAATTTTGTTTTTAGAATGTAAAAGTGGAATGATAAATAAAATGTTTCATATAAGCTAGATTTAGTTTACTTGACCTGCCATATGAAAGAGGAAATTTAACAGGAATATGACAGAAAAATGAATGAGGAAAGGAGCAAATGAGATATGTGGGAACCATTCCATAGTCTTCATTTCTCACAGTTGTTCTCTTTTCATTCTCCTTTTTCAACATGGAAGGCCAGGTGAACATAACAAAATATATATTTTTCATTTTTCCTCCTATTACTGGAAATTAGTATATGCATTTGTATATTTTAATTTGACAGTTCTTTGTCTTTACAAAGTATCATGTGTATGCTAAAGTATACAAATACAGGTGCTATTGTGATATTTATTGATGTTGATGAACATTTTCCATTAAAAAGTCCCATTTCTCTGTTTCTATTCATTTATTTTCTATCTGGACTAAAATATGTTTAAAACAGTAAAGCAGTTGACTCCTAGAATAGAAACAAACCAGATTATTATTACCAAATTAAAAAAAACAAAATTAATGAATTGTGTGTTGATATTTTCTAATTAAAGACAGTTGTGGTTTTTACATTGGAAAAATACTTAGAAATTATTACTCTTGAGCATCAGAATAATATGCATTAAAGTAAAGAGAAATTATATTGAAATGTCTTTTGGAAGTACTGAGAATTGTGTAAGAATCAATTAACTTTGCTGTTATAATATTGTTCTTCTTAAGTGAGTAGCTTTTTGTAGCAGTATCCAAAACTCACCATGTCAGTGAATAACACAGTCAGTTTCTTTTGCCTGGAAGGTTATAAGTTAAGCACTTGCCTTTTTTTCTTAAAAACTGAATTGGGCAGTTTTAGTTCGACCATTTTTTTTTAACCTTTAAAAATTAAATTAACTTAAAATTATTTGTTTCTATATAAGATACATATTTTCAGTTTTCTCATTTTGAAAATGAAGCTGTTAGTCTAGAGTCTCATGTTTAATTCGTAATACCCTGTGAATGAATAACTCCTTATGCTATATGATTTTAAAATATTAATAAAAATTGTTAAACTGATTCAGTGTTTAGCAGAATTCAGTCTAGCAAGTATCTGCATAACTATCATATACAGAGCATAAAATGACCAGGATACAATCTCTGCTTTAGAACAAGGTGTAAAGCTTCCATCCTCAAGTAACATTTATACTTCAGTAGCGGGAATAAGACAAGTAGACATATATTACATTGAATATGATAAGCATCCATATGGAAATAGAAATAAATTGATAGAGGAAAGAAGAGGGTTGAAACGAGAGAGATGTCACATCTAAGTCAAAGTACTTTATTGTGATGGTCATATTTAAGAAGGGCTTTAATGTATAGGCTTAATTTCTACTGGCTTAGGGAAAGAGAGGGTTACTTCAAGCTGAGGAAATACCAAGAGGAAAAGTATAGAAGGAAAGTGGAGAGTTTGTCTAGAGAATGGCAAGTAGTCCAACTTGGTAGGTGCCAAGGCTTCATATTAGGCAGGGTTTCTGCTTCTGACTGCCTGAATCAGAATCCCTAAAGGTGTGGCCTGAAAGTCTCCATTTCTGACAAGCCTCCCACACAATCTTGTGTGTCAAATTTGAGAACCACTTGTATAAGACAGGGCATCCCAAAATGTGACACTTGTTGTTTTTAGGTGGCACTAGGACAAACATTTTAATACTTATATTAACTGGCATATTAAATATGATTTATTGATTTGTACAAGGCTATTTAAGTTAAAAATGATGAAAAGAAAAATATTAATCATGATAGAGATGGCTACATAGCAAAAATAGTGAAAGAAGTATATAAGTCTCTGAGTTTTGGGAAACGCTGCTATAGGAAATACTGAAGGAAGAGGCTAGAAAAGTTGATTAGTATAATACCATGGAGAATCTTGAATTAAGGCTGAAGAAGTTGTACTTTAGTAATATGTTGATTTTGTTAAATTAATTTTAAAATTTCAGGCATACGGAAATATAGAGAATAATATAGTAAATACCCATGTGTTACCACTGAGCTTAAGAAGATTACATATATAATTAATAAGTATGTTTTCGTCCACCAATCTTATTCCTTTTCTTCCTCCCCAGTGGCAATCACTATCCTGAATTAGTGTATCATACCCATACTTTATATATCCATAAACAACAATATTATTTTACATTTATTAAATTTTTTGTTAATAATATTTTTATATAAAGAGATATATATTCATCTGCAACATTTTTATTTAACAGTGACTTAGAGATTATCTATGTAACTGTACATGTTGGTCTAGCTTATTCATTTAAACAGCTGAATAGTGGTCCATTCTGTAATACACTCTTTATTTAAACTTACTTTCTTTGATGGTCATCTGGCTTGTTTCTGAGAACTTAAAACTCCTTGTTTTATTTGTTTAATTACAAATAATGTTTTAAATAATATTCTTGTACATATCTCTTTGTGCATGTATAATACTTTAAGTAGGGTTACATTAGATATACTAGATACATTACAGTGCAATTTCTGGGTCATAAGATAAGCATATTTTTAGGTTTGCTGTATGTTGTTAAATACTCTCCAGAGGGATCATGCCAAGCAGTATATAAGAATTTCTTTAACATCCTTATCAACACTTGATATTGTCAAACTTTAAAATTTTAACCAATCTTGTGGATATGAATAGTACCTCTTTGTAATTTTATATTTCCCTGATTGATACTAAGGTTGAACATTTAATCAAAGTTTATTGGCCCATTTGTTCCTCTTTTGTGAATTTCCCATTCATTCTTTTTCTCTATTTTTCTATAGGGCTATTTGATATGAAGGAAATCTTTATAATTCTAGATACTTCTGCTTTGTCGGCTTTATGTGTTACAAATATGTTCTCCTATGCCACTATTTTTACTTGTTAATTATGTCTTTAATTTTAATATACTCAAATTAATAACACTTTTATGGTTTTTGAATTTTATATCAAAGAAATCTTTAATAAGCAAAAGTCATAAACATATTCTATATCTCTTCCAGAAGTTTTATGTTTCACATTTAGAACTTGTATATGTTTTATTTATTTATTTATTTTTGAGACGGAGTCTTGCTCAGTCACCCATTGTGGAGTGCAGGGGTGCGATCTTGGTTCACTTCAACCTCCACCTCCCGGGTTCAAGCAATTCTCCTGCCTCAGCCTCCCTAGAAGCTGGGATTACAGGCATGCACCACCACGCCCGGCTAATTTTTGTATTTTTAGTAGACACAGGATTTCACCATGTTGACCAAGCTGGTCTTGAATTCCTGACCTCAGGTGATCCTCCTGCGTCAGCCTCCCAAAGTGCTGGGATTACAAGTGTGAGCCACTGCGCCCAGTCTAGAACTTGTATATGTTTTAAAGTAGGTATCTTTTTTTCCTCACATGGACAAATGGTTATTTTAGCATCATTTATCAAAGAGTCTGATTTTTCTTCATTGATTTGTAATGTCTTCTTCAAGGACCTAGATTAGTACAGAAGCTGTAGAATTAAAGAGGAAGGAAGTACTTTCAGAAAGTTTGTGAAGGTAAATCAGTAAGACAGCCACTTAGAAAGTGGCAAGGGAAAGAGAGAGCTCACCGACAAGTCTGTTTGACATCTAGGTGACCAGGAGAACAAATTAATAGAGAAAGTTCATTAATACGATCATTCATTTAGTCAGCAAATACTTGAGTGCTTTCATCCCTATGACTCCACCAGAATTCCTCTTCAAGGTCACTAATGACCCTGTGTTGCCAAGTCCATTGGTCGAAGCTCAGAGTTCATTCTACTTGTCGTAACAGAAGCATTTGATATAGGTGCACATCCACTTCACCTTCCTACACCTTCTTCACATTGGCTTCCAGGACATCAAACTGTTTTGGTTTTTCTCATTCTTCACTGATTGCTCCTTCTTTAGTCTTCTTTGCCTGCTTTCTTCCCCAGCCTCTTAATGTTGGGGTAGCTTAGGGCTTAGCCTTTCGTTCTGATATCTTGTTTATCTTGATGATCTCATCCAGTCATATAGCTTTAAATATCAATTATAATCCAAGATCGTATCTTTAGCCCAAAATTATTTTCCAAATTATAGATTATAATGTGCAGTTGCTATTCAGGGTCCCTTATGTGTCTGGCATACGTTTCCAAAATCAAATTCCTGATCTTCCTTCTGAATCCTGTTTTGCTCACAGTTTTCCTTATCTCATTTGATGGCAAATTTATCCACTGTCTGCTCAGACCAAAGCCTTGGATTATTCTTACCTCCCTTTTCTCTCTCACATCTCATAACAAATTGTAGATTCAAAGTATATCTAGAATCAGACCTCTTTTCACCACCTTCCCTACTGCTCTTGCAACACTGGTCTGAGACACTGTCATTACTTTAGTGATCTCTTATGTAGTTTCCAAGCCTCACTTCCCTGCCTCTAGCTGGTTCTCAATTCAGCAGCCAGCCCTGTAATTCTTTCAAAACATAAGTCATACTGGGCAGGGCATGGTGGCTCACACCTGTAATCCCAGCACTTTGGGAGGTCGAGGTGGGCGGATCACCTGAGGTCAGGAGTTCAAGACCAGCCTGGCCAACATGGTGAAACTCTGTCTACTAAAAATACAAAAATTAGCCAGGCGTGGTGGTGTGTGCCTGTAGTCCCAGCTACTCAGGAGGCTGAGGCATGAAAATAACTTGAACCCAGGAGGCGGAGGTTGCAGTGAGCCAAGATTGTGCCATTCCTCTCCAGCCTAGGCAACAGAGTGAGACTTTGTCTCAAAATAAAACAGAACAAAAAAAGCATAAGTCATACTGAAGCATTGAGAATAAATAAAAAACAAACAGAAACCGTAAGTCAAAGCACTGACATATAGAGCATCTAGAACAGTGCCCAGCTCATAGTAAGTGTCCATTTTGTTGAATGACTGTCTAGAGCTGGATATGCAGTGGTCAACAAGATAGTTGAGACTCCTGGCTTCATGAACTTACAGTCCAGTGGACATTAAACACACAAGTGTATAACAAAAATTAAAAGTTTCATCAAGAAGAAAATACAGTGTCTTGAGGAAGAAAAATAGAAGAGACATACTTTAATTTGGGGAGTGCAAAAAATATTTAATAGTATATATTCACTGCATTTTCTGTGAGGATCTTAACATGTCCGTGAAACCTGCCCTATTTAGATCCACCACACAATGAGTAAAAAATCACCAGGAGAAGAGTAAGTGTCTTTCTAATCATAATGGACCTAATAGAGTTTCATGTCTTGCTTTAAGACTCTTGAAAGCCTTGAATTAGGAGTAGGTAAAGTGAACAATAAAGTTTGGCATGATGGGGAGAGCAGAATTTCAAGTCAGTTTAGTAGTATCTTTTATTTCATTGAAATGGTCAACTGTGGAAATCCCTGTGGACAGGGAGGCGAATGGTCTAGGAGAGTTGACAGTAGAAAATTTGAAGGTCAGATGAATATGATGAAATCAGGTTTACTGGAGTGCCTCCAAAACAACCACTCTTCTGTTCTTCGCCTTCTTCAGATTTCAGCATCTCTTTGGAATAGTTCTATTTAACACTGTCTCTAATCTTCCTGTTAATAATCTTCCTCCCTACCTCCCCTCATGTCTGAGTAATTATGTTGTTGAAATCTTTTACGTTCTTTTTTCTTTCCTATATCGTTTTTAAATTACAGAAAGACATGTTATAAAAGTCTCCAGTTGTGATGGTAGGTTGTCTGTTTCTCCTTTAAGATCTTTTTTGTTTTTGTTTGTTTGTTTTATACATTTTGAGGCTTTGTTATTAGTTACATACAAACTTAGGACTGTTAGGTCTTCCTATTGAATTACAACTTTTAAATGTTCCTCTATCTCTTAGTAATATTTCTTACCTTAAATTCTGTTTTTGTACTTTGTGTCATCAAATACTTGAATCCTGTAGGATTTTAAATTCCACAAGGCATTGTGTTTTAAAGAGTCAGTATTACCCTTTCTGATGCCCTTCATTTTTTTTTTTTCTGTTTTTACTCTGCTTCCTTTTGGGATCATTTCACTTGTCTCTGAAGAACTTTCTTTATTATTTCTTTTAGTGCTGTTACCTGGTGATAAATTCTCTCAGCTTTTGTTTGAACACATCTTTATTATGCCTTCATTTAAAAATGGAAACAATAGCAAATTTATAGAAAAGTTGTAAATATAATACAAATAGTTTCTTCCTGAACCATTTGAGAATAAATTGTTAGCATGATGCCCCATTACCCTTGAATAGTTGAGTGTGTACTTCTTACTAAGAAATAAGGACATTCTCCTACATAATCACAACATAACTATCAGAATCAGGAAAGTGGCATTGTACATTATCACCATTTAATTCCCAAGAAATTATTCAGGTTTCACCAGTTGTCCCAATAATGTCTATGTAGCAAAAAGATTGAGTTCACAATAATATGTTACATTTATGCATTTTAAATCTTTAATCTGGAACAGTTAATCATCTTTTTTGATTTTCACATTATATTTTTTAAGATAACAGGATACATGTTTCTTAGTTTTTTACAGGACACTTTTGAAAATTTTGTAGATTGTCCTCTCAATTTGGGTTTGTACAGTTTCCTCATTAATTTCAGGTTATACGTTTTTGCCAGATATATCACCAAAGTGATGCTATGTTTTTTTGACTGCTTCCTGGTGATTGGCGTGTGATTTTTATTGTCTCTTTATTGGTGATGCTAACTTTGACCCCTTGGTTAAAGTGATGTCTGCTGTCTGCCAGGTTCCAATCTGTCTTTGACATACCCAGTTGACCTCCACCTGGACATGCATACCTGCTTTGCCTAGCCCCGTCTAGTGGCTTTAAAAATGAATTGTTTGGGAGGGGAAGGGAAGAGGAAGAGCTTGCCTTTGTTGTTGAAGGATATTTTTACTGGATATAGAATTCTATGTTAGCAGTTGTTTTCTTTCAGTATCTTAAAGATATTTATTCCATTATCTCTGGCTTCTCTCATTTCTTAATAGACTTTGCCTCTCTAAGATTTTTATTTCTCAAGACTTAAATTGTCTTAATTGCTCTCAGATGCTTTCCAACAGTTGTTTTGTCTATCATACTTTATCCTTTTTTTTTTTTTTTTTTTTGGAGACGGAGTCTCATCTGTCCCCCAGGCTGGAGTACAGTGGTGCGATCTTGGCTCACTGCAACCTATGCCTCCCAGATTCAAGTGATTGTCATGCCTTAGCCTCCTGAGTCGCTAGGATTACCAGTGCCTGCCACCATGCCCCGCTAAGTTTTGTGTTTTTAGTACAGCTGGTCTTTCACCATGTTGGCTAGGCTGGTCTCGAACTCCTGACCTCAGGTGATCACCCACCTCAGCCTCCCAAAGTGCTGGGATTACAGGTGTGAGCCACTGCACCTGGCTGTACTTCATCCATTTCTTGTGGTGGTTCTTGGTGGTAGGGTTGATTTGATACAAGCTACTCCATTATGATGCTCCTAATTATTAAGTATAGTAAAATAGCAAATGAAAAGAATTTGATTATTAAATGACAACTCCATTTTCCTGGGTGCTTAGCCTAAAAACTGGATCCCTTGCTCTGTCTCACGAACCCCAAGTCGTACGCATCAGCAAATCCCATCATCTCTTCTTTAAAATGTACTTAGAATTTGATAATTTCTCACCACTCTCATTATTACCCTGGCCCATCTTCACATCTTCCTTGAAATTATTGCGGTAGCTCCCTAACTAATCTCCCTTGCTCTGTCCACAGTCTAGAAGCAACATAGTCACCAGAGTGATTTTGTTTAGAATGTAACTAAGATTATGTCAATTTTTTAAAGAACCTTACAGTAGCTTTTTAACTCAGAGTGAAAGCCCAAACTCTTATAAACCCACAAGGCTTTATATAAATGGAATCTCTGCTTCTCCCTGCTGCCTCTTTGAGCTCATTCCCTACCATTCTTCCTTAACTCTCTTGAGTACAGGCACACTAGTCTCCTTGAAAATGATCAGTGCCCACCCCTGTTTCATGGGTTTTGTTTGTTTCCTGTGCCTGGCATTCTCTTCCTACAGATATTCCCATGGTTCTCTCCCTTCTTTCAGGTCTTTACTCAAGTGTCACATTCTTAGGCCTTCCCTGGGCATCCTTTATACATTTGGAATTCCCTTCCTTCATTGTTTTTTCTCCTTAGCACATATCACTATACACATATATGTATATATTCTGCTATATCATATATATATACATATTCTGTTTAGTTATCTATCATCTGTTTATTCCACTGGAATGTCATCTCAACAAGGAAGGATTTTGTTGGTTTTGTTTATTTTTGTATCCCCAGTGCTTAGCACTGGCTATCACATTGTAGAAGGTCAGTAAATAATATTTGTTGAGTGAAGAAATGAATTAAAGAGACTTTGTTATAAAGTTGTCTTACTTATAAGTTAGTAAAGAGGTCAGTGATTGAGTTATAGAAAATCTACAGTGTGTTTTTACCTACTTCTTCTATTTTCCTTAAATTGCTGTGTATTTATCTTAAAACTGGAATAGTCCTTTTATTCAGTGCACAACTCAAAATATGTTTTGTTCAAAAAATTAATTTTCATATTTATCAAAGTAGGACATACACTAACTTTAAAAATGGAAATTGCAATAAAAGGCTTATGCTGAAAATCAGGAGTCCCTTGCCATGTTACTTCCCACTCCACAGAATACCTCCTCAGAGATATTCACTTTTAACTCTTTTAGCTATTTATTTAGAATTTTACCTCTGCATTTCTAAGAACAGTAAGTCTTCCCTTAACATCATTGATAGGTTCTTGGAAACTGTGACTTTAAGTGAAATGATATAAAATGGAACTGATTTTACCATAGGATAATTGATATAAACAAGAGTTAAGTTCCTAAGACATAGTTCTTGTCACAGAAGCATCACCAAACTTACAAATAAAGACTTAAATACTTCTAATATTAAACATTGAAATAAATATGAGCTGTACTTGTATTTAAGAAAGATTAAGGTATTTCACAGAGATGACCGAACATTTTAAAAAAATAAATAGCTACAAAGAGAACTAAGGAAATGAGAAAAGGAGTGGGAATACTAACTCCAAGAAAAACAAAGCTTAGAAAAAAAGAAATGTAAGATAATTGTTTATCTTACAATTGTTGGTGGATCAGTGAGCGACAGCAGTCGTGGTGGTGGGTTAAATCAAGGAATAGTTTGCAAAGCGAAAATTGTAAGAAGCACCTCCTACCACCACACAGTTCCATAACAATTACAAATCTGGCAGGCTCACTGAGCACTTTGTTGCTGCGTGTTTGTTGTTAAGCATTTGAATGATTGTTGTATACCTTACACATTTTTATTTGGCAATAATTTGTATTCATTCATTCTCCAGCTGGCCTATTCAGTTCAGGTTGTAGGTGGCCGGAGAACTATTCTGGAGGCTCAGGAAGCAAGGTGGGAAGCTACCCAGCGTAAGCTATGCGGCGTAAGGTATACTCACACACACCGCACTATTCTCCTAGACTGGATCAGTGCAGACACACCAGCTCACCTCATGTTTGGGATGCGAAAGGAAACCAGAGAACTTGGAGTAACCTACTTATACAGACATGAGGAGAATGTGCAGACTTCACACAGATGGCTGTGGCTGGGAATTGATTTTTTTCTTCATGAACATTATAATCACACAACGTTGAACGAAATGACATTATTTGGGGACCTGCTGTAATGTGCTTATTCTGCAATTTCTTGATTAGTCCATTGTAAACATTCTTTGTTATTTTTCAGTTATAGTACTTGAGGATTTAACTGTCTTCCCACACCCTTTCACCTTGTTTCTCTTCTCCCAGCCATACTCACAGTACAGTTATAAAACAGATTTTGGTGAGTCACTATTCAGTGTTCACATTACACCTCCATAATATTGTTTACTAATCACATAATGTGCTATGATTACATTTCTTTTTTCCTGTCCTTTGTATATCTTGGAATTAGTACTCCTTCTCCCTTTTTCATATCCTTAGTTCTGTTTTTACCTATTTATTTTTTTTCTAAATGTTCACTTGTATCTGTTAACTACCTAGCAGTAAGTTTTTCATAATTATAAACATAGGAAAAAATCTATTTTTTTCTGGAGATTTGCTCATTTCTGTTTTCTGTTCACTCTCCTCTTAACCGTTCTCTAGGCCTGGTGCGGAGTGGTCAGTTTGGAACTTCCTGATGCCACTTTCCTGTATTTGATCTCCTGTCTTCTGAATCTTTTAGTTTATTCCTTTCTCTTGCTGGAGCATATTTTCTAGTACCTTCCTATGGAAAAGATGCATAGATGGTAAATTTTTTGAATTCCTGCATGTCAACCAGCTTTATCTTTTAATTTATTGATAATTTAATTGGATACAGAATTCTAAAATGAAAATAATTTTTCCCCTGAACTTTAGAAGCATTGTTCCACTCCCTTCTAGCATTTAGTGTTGTTAAGAAGTTCAATGTCATTCTGCATTATTTTCCTCCAAATGAATTTTTTTTTTCTCTGAAAGTTTTCAGGTTAGAATCCCAGCTCCATCACCTAATTGCTGTGTATCTTTAGTCACATTGCTTCCCTTCTTTGTGCATCAGTTTTCTCATGGAATGAAAATACTAATAGCTACCTTTCTCTGTAACATCACTATGAGGATTAAAGATTTAATAGACTAGTGCTTGGTTTATAGTAGCACTAAAATATTAGCTATAATTATTACTGTTATTTTTATTTTTGATACAGGATCTTGCTGTGTTGCTCAGGCTGGAGTGCAGTGGTGCAGTCATAGCTCACTGCAGCCCCTACCTCATGGGCTCAAGCCATCCTCCCACCTCAGCCTCCTGACTAGCTGGGACCACAAGTGTGTACCACCACAACAGCTAATTTTTACATTGTTTGTAGAGACAGGGTTTCACTATGTTGCCCTGGCTGGTCTTGAGCTCCTGGGCTCACACAATCCTCCTGCCTCAGCTTCCCAAAGTGCTGGGATTACAGGCATGTGCCACTGTACCCAGCCAGCTACAATTATTTATCCCTAATATCTTGAAGCTTCATTATGTGTCTTGGTTTGCATTCTTTGTCATTGATTGTCCTGCTTCCATTATGGGAAATTTCCTTTAAATTAAAAATAATTGTTTCTTCTCTTTGTTCTTACCTTCTGAAACTCTTATTATACAGTTTGGATCTTCCGAATTGCTCCCTAATTTTTCCCTTTTTTCCTTCTGTTTCCCATGTCTTCATATTTTTGTCCTGGAAGATTCCCTCTGCTTTACCTTCTACCTATTCTGTTGTTCTTAAATTTCAATTAGGATGCTTACATTTTTAGTTGTTATTGATATTTTTTTCTATTCTTTTTTGATGTAATTCTTTTCTTTTTTGTGGATGTAGTTTCTCTTTTCCCCTAGAAAATTAATTATAGTACTTTTGAAGTTTTCTTCTGTTTCTTTTGTTGTTTGTGCTTCCTTCTGGACTCTTTCATGTTTTTGTTTGTTTGTTTGTTTTAGATGGAGTCTTGCTCTGTCGCCCAGGCTGGAGTGCGGCAGCATGATCTCGGTTCACTGCAAGCTCTGCCTCCCGGGTTCATGCCATTCACCTGCTTCAGCCTCCTGAGTAGCTGGGACTACAGCGCCCACCACCATGCCCGGCTAATTTTTTTGTATTTTTAGTAGAGACCGTGTTTCACCATGTTAGCCAGGATTGTCTCAATCTCCTGACCTCATGATCTGCTTACCTCAGCCTCCCAAAGTGCTGGGATTACAGGCGTGAGCCACCGCGTCCAGCTGTTTTTTCTTCTAATCATATATAGTTTTCCTTTATATGCTTTCCCCCAAATGACTAGGGACCGTCTCTCTGTTTATATTTAATAGCAAGGCAGTAAAAAGCTGAGTGGAAGCTCCATGTGTTTGAGCCTGTCTTTTTAGCTGTTAACTTTCATACTAGGATGATCATGTAATGAACTTGCCTTTTTGTTGGGTAACCCCCACATGTTAGTAAGTGGTGGTCTTTTCTCTGGAGTTGTTTCATTTTCTCAAAGAAAAGTTCTGCCGTATCTTAAGAGCCTGTGGAATGAATATATGTTGTCTGCTCGAGCTCCAGGAGCAGGAAGTGAAGGATACTGAGGACCCTACGGTTTCCTATTTTTAGACTGACAGTTACTCAGCTTCTGAAGTCATCACTGTGTCTAGTGTACTGGAGTTCATATCATTTTCTATTCAGTTTTTCCAAAGAATAAATCTTCATTTTCCTATATGGGGGATGGCTGGAGAGGGGGTGAAGAAGGGTGTTGGTTGCAAGGAGGGACCTGGGAATTGAGTTCATACAAGTTTTTGTCAGTTTCCTTGGTTTTCATTTTGGGTCTCCCCTCTGCTTTCCATGATGTCTCTGGCCTTTGTATACTGTTGCTCTTCAAGTTCCGCAAGATGAATTTGCTTACTTTTCATGGGTATCCCGCCGAAACATCTCCTTCCTAACTCACGATCTTAGGTTGCATTTCCCCTGCTCTGTTGTGTTGTAAATGGCCTGATGTAGATTATTTTTTATTTTATCTCATACCCCCTTTTATTCTTATTTTTTTCATTTGTTCTCAATTTAATGATTATTAATCATTTGGTCATTCAAGGATAAACATTGCCTGTTCATTGTTAATCTTATTACCTAGTAGTGCTGGTGTTTGAGGACAGAAAATCACAAATGAAAATGTACTAGGGAATGAATTATTTGATTGTGGAATGTATATCAACACAGGGGAAAAATTTACAAGTAGCTAGTTGACTTCTAGCTGCAAAACACATTTTATGTTATAGCCATTGAATCCCTGAGATCTTAGAAGTTATTTGGTCCAAAGCTAACATTTGTTGAGTCTTCACCTGTGGTATATTATCTCATTTAACCAACCAAACCTTCTGAGATAGTTACTTTTGTCTCCATTTTACAGATAAGGAATCTTGTATTTAGAAAGGTTTAGCAGCGTTCACAAAGGCCACAGCTAATAAATGGTGGTACTGTGATTCACCTGAGACAGTAACTCAAGACTGTGTGCTCATAAGCACTGTGCTGTATAGTCCCCTATTTACACATCAGTCCAAGTTCCAGACAGTTGAGTATCTAATCGTTATTTCAGGTTATAGTGAGCTAATGACTTTTCCTGGAAGTATTTTCAATTTTCAGATAGACCCTTATTGCTAAAAACTTTCTTCTTTTGGTGAGCTGAAATCAGCCTGTATGTAGTCTTACAGAGTAAGAGAATAGGTTTGCTCTATAGTCGAGTAAGAGACTAGGGTTGTTTCCCCTTCTAGGACAATTACTCCCATTTTCTCCAGTGGTACAGAGTTTCCCATGCCCATCACTATTTTGGTAAAGGTCTTTTTGAAATCACTTTAGTGTTTCAGGCTTATGTTCACCTAGAGGTCCTCCTTCTAGTTCTGTGTTTTCCACATGAAATCTGAGGGACTTTGTAACTTTCATAGGTCTTTTTTACTTCTGGGATCTAATGATAGAAACTGAGTTCTTTTAAAATCTTCAGCAGCTTATAGTTTAGTTGGGGAGAAATGAAATGGATGTTAAAGATAAATGACTGTACAATTAAATGCCAGAAGACTAATATTATGATAGTTCAATAATAATGATAAAGCCAACACATTAGATGCCAGGCAATCTTCTAAGTACTTTACATATATTAGCTGATTTAATCTGCACAACAACTCTGTGAGATAGATACTATCATTACTGACATTTCACAGCTAAGGAAAATGAGACAGGTATAGTAATTTGATTAGTAAGTATCAGCCAAGTTTTGAGCTGATACTGTCTAGCTCCACAGTGCATGTTTGTAATCCTTACATTGTACTAGACAAATGTATAGGACTTTGGAGAAGGGAATAATCACTGTAGAGTGAGATAGTTGTCAGTGGAACTTGGACTGGAACTTTAAGTACTGATGGAGTTTGGTACAATCAGACAAGAAGTATGAAGGATGGCTAGATGATAGAAACATCCTGAGCAGAACCACCAAGGTCAAATGTTGTGGGAAATCTATGGTAGGATGTTTATGAGGTAGACTGTTTAAGGGAGCAGTGAAACCTAAATCTTGTGTTAATTTGGCTTATAGGGACCTGAGTGATCTGGCCCTGTGTACCACCCTTACTGTTTTCCTCTACCTGCAAGCCACACTGGCTTGCTTTCTGTTCTTTGAATATGCAAAGTGTGCTGGCATCCTAGGGCCTTTGCACCTTCTGATTTCTCTGCCTAGAGTGCTCTTCACCCAGAACTTTTATGTCTGGCTCCTTATTGTCATTCACAGGGGTGCCCGCCCTGGACCACGGACTGGTACCAGTCTGTGGCCTGTTAGGAACCAGGCTGTAAGCAGAAGGTGAGCGGCGGGTTAGCAGGCGAAGCTTCCTCTGTGTTTACAGCCGTTCCCATCACTACTCTCATTACCGCCTGAGCTCTGCCTCCTGTCGGATCAGCAGTGGCATTAGAGTCTCATAGGAGTGTGAACCCTGTTGTGAACTGCATATGCAAGGGATCTAGGTTGCATGCTCCTTATGAGAATCTAATGCTTGATGATCTGTCACTGTCTCCCATCATCCCCAGATGGGACAGTCTAGTTGCAGGAAAACAAGCTCAGGGCTCTGAATGATTCTACATTATGGTGAGTTGTATAATTATTTCATTATATATTGCAATGTAATAATATAAATAAAGTACACAATAAATGTAATGCACTTGAATCATCGTGAATCCATCCCTACCCCCTAGTCCATGGAGAAATTGCCATGAAATCGGTCCCTTGTTCGTGAAAGGTTGGGCACTGCTGGTTATTCAGGTTGCAACTTGGTCTTTTCTGACCACACATCCTAAAGAAACCTTCCAGTCCTTCCTGAGCACATGAGCCGGTTTTATTTTTATTGTGGTTCTCATCTCTGAATGGTGTACAAACACCATTGGTTATCTGTTCAATACTCATCCCTCTTTCTTTTTTGCTGAAAGATCCTGATTTTGTTTGCAGTGACAGTATCCACCAAATACTCATTTTTCTAGTCTCCTATTTCTTTAGAAACACTTTGGTGTAAGTGAAATGTAAGTGGGTGTGTGCTGGAAGTTTCTGGGAATGCTTTTGCTCTCCTGCTGTAATGGGATGTAGATGCAGTGCTGTCCTCTTACATCCCCCTGCCCCTTCATTGAATATAAACTAACACTTGGGGTTTCAACAGTCCTATTTGATTCAGAGAGAATGGTCAAGAGAATTGTAGAAGCTGTTCATCTGACATCAATTAATCAAAGTAGCAATGTCAGACTGGTGAAAACAGTTCGTATTATTTGAAATTGTTGTTATTGTTTTCTATTTTTTATTTATTTGTCACTTGCAACGAAGTATTCCTAATTAATGTAAATGATGTTGCCATTGATAGAAATGGAGAAGTCTGGAAGAGAGCTACTTTTAGGAGGAAGAAATGGAAATTTTATGATCAATTTAAATTGATGTTGCAGTCATGCCTCCACTGACTACTGCTGGAGGTGGTAATGGTTACAGCAGAACAAAACTACCTATGCTCAGATCCTGACTGTGTCAGTTACTAATTGTGTGACCTTATACGAGTCACCCAATCCCTCAGTATTTCAGTTCTCGCATCTGCAAAAACATGGATGATAATAAAGCCTAGCAGAGAAATTGTTGAGACTGATAGTAGATAATATTAAGGAAGAGAATATAGAAGGAGTGAATGTGGAGAGAAGATAAAGGAACAATTGATTTTTATCTGCATTTCGGGATGTGGAAGTAAGTAGAGTCAATGAAGGAGGAGATGGAGAATAAATCGTTCAGAAAATAGAAGGAAAAACCGGAAAGCAAAATATTGCAGAAATCAGGGAAATGGTATTTTAAGAAAGAAATACTCAGCAGTGTTGATTGCAGTAGAAATAATAGAAACTAATAATAGGCCTTTTTATTTGAGGGCTAGAGCAAAGTATTTTTTTAAGAGAGTGTTTTAAGTACAGTGAGGGGTAAAAGTTGGATATAAGGATTTAAGATTTTGTAGTGAGGAAATAGGATAGTTAACATCACTTGCATACTTAACTTAGTTTAACTATATGAGCTCTTATAATAAAAAACAGGAATATATTTTTCCATGTATACTCTTTATTATATACGGTCATACATTGCTTAATGATGGGGATATGTTCTGATAAATGTGTTGCTAGGTGATTTCATTGTTGTGCAAACATAATTGGATGTACTTGCACAAACCTGGAATGGTATAGCCTACTACATACCTAGGCTGTATGGATGGGTTGAGTATATCCCTAATCTGAAAATCTGAAATCCAAAATGCATCAGAATTCAAAACATTTTGAGTGCTGACATGATACCAAAAGGAAATGCTGTTTGGGACATTTAGGATTTCAGATTTTGGATTTTTGAATTTTCAGCTTTGGAATGCTGAACCAGTAAGTAGATATAATGCAAATATTTCAAAATCTGAAAAAAATCCAAAATGGAAACACTTCTGGTCCTAAGCATTTCAGGTAAGGAATAGTCAGCCTGTATACCCTGTTGCTCCTAGACTACAACTCTGTACAGCATGTTACTGTACTGAATACTAGAAGCAATTATAACACAATGGTAAGTATTCATGTATCTAAATGTATCTAAACATAGAAAAGATATTATAAAAAGATGGTATAAAAAATTTAAAAATGGTGTACCTGTGTAGGGAATTTACCATGAATGGCACCTGCAGGACTGGAGGTTGCTCTGGGTGAATCAGTGAGTCTATAGTGAGTGAATGTGAAGGCCTAGGACACTACTGTACACTATGGTAGACTTTATAAACACTGTACACTTAGGCTACACTAAATTTATGAGAAAACATTATATTCAATAATAAATTAACCATATCTTTCTGTAACTTTTTTTTTTTTTTTTTTTTTTTGAGATGGAGTCTCGCCTTGTTGCAGGTGGGAGTGCAGTGGAGCAATCTTGGCTGACTGCAACCTCCACCTCCCAGGTTCAAGCAGTTCTTTGCCTCAGCCTCCCGAGTAGCTGGGATTACAGGTGCCCGCCACCACGCCTGGCTAATTTTTGTATTTTTAGTAGAGATGGGGTTTCACCATCTTACTGTAACTTTTTAACTTTGTAAACTTTTAAATTATTTTTAGCTTCTTGACTGTTTTATAAGCACTTAGCTTAAAACACACATTGTACAGCGCTACAAAGATGTTTTCTTTCTATTCTTATTCTAAGATGTTTTCTATTTTTAAATTTTTAAATTTTTTTTCCTTTTAAACTTTTTTGTTAAAAATGAAAACACAAACATACACATTAGTTTAGGCCTCCCCAGGGTCAGGATCATCAATACCACTATCTTCTACCTCCACGTCTTGTCCCACTAGAAGGTCTTCAGGGACAGTAACACACATGGAGCTGTCATCTCCTATGATAACAGTGCCTTCTTCTGCAGTGCCTCCTAAAGCACCTGCCTGAGGCTGTTTTATAGGTAATTTCTTTTTTAAAAAGTAAAATGAGTACACTCTAAAATAATAAAAAATATTGTATAGTAAATACTTAAACCTCTAAGTCATTTATTATCAAATATTATGTACTGTACATAATTTTATCTGCCATACAATCAGTTTGTTTACACCAGCATCACTACAGACTTGTGAATAATGCATTGTGGAATGACATTATGACAGCTGTGACAACACTAGGTGATAGGAATTTTTCAGCTCCGTTGTCTAATAGGACCACTGTCGTATGTGGTCCTTGTTGACTGAAATGTTATTATGTGGCACATGACTGTACTATTTACATTACTATATATTTTACATTTGTACATATTACTGAACAGGGTTGTGTACACAAGATTATGCATATCACCCTTTAAACAATTTAAAGACTTGTTAAAGGTGATTTTTGACAATGCTTGATTTTGCAATATGGGCTGACTTTAGAGCTTAACCACTACATAGGGTATAGCTCTAGTGTGGTGAATATATGCTACATAGCTATACACTGCCCTGTATTGGGTATAATTTTACATATATGGTGGCAGGGACTAGTGGAAAAAGTTTTGGCTTCAGAAGCGATCATCTCATGGTTCTATTTCTGTCCTACCAACTACTAGCTTTATTATGGTATACATTGCTTAACTTCTGTCCTCCAGCTTTTTCCTTTGTAAATTCTGAAACCTGTCAACTCAGTACGTGTGATAAAAATATTTGATCTCCTGAAATCTATGCTTTGCCTTTTAGCTAATAAAGTAGATTCAGTGTAGCTTTAGCTGTGTTATTACAATATAACAGAGTTTAGAATTGCCTGTTCTAAAGTTGTTGAGCAAACCACTGAATTCCCTTTTAAAAAACAACTATGAGATGGTTAATTCAGTTACCTTAAAAAATTTTTTTTAAATAATAGTTTTCTCCTACTATGTAATAAAAGAATTACATGTTAGAAAGTTTGAAAAATAGGCTGGCCGTGGTGACTCATGCCTGTAATCCCAACACTTTGGGAGGCAGAGGCGGGTGGATCACTTGAGTTCAGGAGTTTGAGACCAACCTGGGCAAGATAGTGAGACCCCATCTGCATAAAAAATACAAAATTAGCCAGGTATGGTGGCACATATCTGTAGTCCCAGCTACTCGGGAGTCTGAAGTAGAAGGCGCATTTGAGTCCAGGAGGTCGAGGCTGTAGTGAGCCGTGATCATGCCACTGCACTCCAGCATGGGCGACAGAGTGAGAGTATGTTTCAAAAGAAAGAAGCTTGGAAAATAGAAGTGTGTGTGTACACACACACACACACACACACACAGAGACACACAAGCACACGAGAAAAATCACTAATTATTTCATTCAGAGATAACTTAATATTTCGTTATCTTTCAGTCTTTTCAAAATACATACTTGAAATTATTTTAACATAATTGAAACTAAATTTTATAGCTTTATATCTTGTTTTTTTTTTGAGACAGAGTCTCACTCTGTCACCCAGGCTGGAGTGCAGTGGCACAATCTCGGCTCACTGCAAGCTCTGCCTCCCGGGTTACGCCATTCTCCTGCTTCAGCCTCCCGAGTAGCTGGTACTACAAGTGCCCACCACCACAAAAAATAATTTTTTATATTTTTAGTAGAGACGGGGTTTCACCGTGTTAGCCAGGATGGTTTCAATCTCCCGACCTCGTGATCCGCCCGCCTCGGCCTCCCAAAGTGCTGGGATTACAGGTGTGAGCCACCGTGCCTGGCTTATATCTTGTTTTTTTAGGATTATATAATAAACATTTTCCAAGTTTTCAAATAATTTAGATTAACTTTTATTTTGTATAGTATCTCCATGTCACATAGATAGCCTAAATTGTATTTTTTCATTTGGATTTTATATCATCCATTATGGAAGGACTTTTAAGGTTTTGACAGTGTAGCCATTCTTGTAATATAAAATGGAACACTAACCTTTTCACATTTTAAACTTTTCAGAATCAAATTGTGATTAAAGCTGCTATTATAAACATTCATGTGCAGGATTTTATGTGGACATAAATTTTCAACTCATTTGGGTAAACCTTTAATATATTGTTAATTTGATACTCTTTAAAATATTTAAATAAACTCAGGAAAGTTTGGAAAATAATTCTCTAAGCCTGAATCAATAAATATTGTGCATAAGGAGACCATTTGCAAAAAGATTTGCAAAAAGTAGATGCATTTTTAAATTAAAGGGTAGCGGGTTCCTTTCTGACATTTTTTTTCACCTGAGACACAGATTTGAATCTTAACTTTGATGAGCAACTTAGTCCTATATTAATAAACCCGGATAACTCCTTTCTTAATCTTGAAAGAAAGGACGAAGAGATGATAATGTTAACTCTGCTGTGTTGATCTCAAAATGATATGTGGATACTTGCCCGTTAGATGCTGGACTTTTACAAGTGACATTAAATTAATATAAAAATGACAACAGGTTTTGGACTATATTCCAGCTATTGGCTGGAGGTGAAAGATGATTAATCAGATGCCAATAGTCTCTGCCTCTTATTTTTCATTTTATACATTTTTGCTCTTCTCTCTTACCTCTTTTGTAGGATATAAATAAAATAAATTTCAGCAATGTATAAATAAGCACAATATGAACTATAGGATCTGATTTTCATCATGTCTAGTTTTGTTAATATTGATTGTTTTTAAATGGTTCATTTCCATTCAGTTAAAAATATATTTTATATAGCTGTCTCACTGAAATATTTTTAATTTTATATCATATGCTAGGCCTACCTATCTGGCCATGTTTCAAGAGAATCTATAAATGTAATACATAAGAAATTGATGATCCTTCAGGTGAATGTTGACATTTGAGATAATGTAGTTTTACCTCTGAAATTATCTTTTAAAAACAAATTGCATTTAACTGACAACAATTATGATGTATATAAATATTGTATTCTTTTTAGCATTCTCTGTAAATTGCATAGTAACTTTTTGGAATCCCTGTGGCCCTGATTACCTATTGAAAATTTCTTTTTGTCAAAACATCCTTTATTCAAAGTGTTTAATTCATTTTTTAAGGAAAATCATTAAAATTTTTTGAATAGAACTTGTTTAACAGAAATATTTAAAATTGTTTATATTATACTTGTGAATTCCAAATTGATGGGCTATAAAGATTGTGAGTATCCTCACAAAATTCTAGGTATTGCCTTTTTTTTGTATGTAGTGTAACTTTAGAAGATAATATGTAAAATGTGGATTATTACTATTTGTGAGAAGACCATTTTTCATGTTGACTAGATTATTGTAGAAATAGTTTACTTAAAATATTTTTTAAAAGAAAATCTTTGAAAAGACCAAAGTTATTTTTTAAAAATAACTTCATATTATTGCTTTTGATCTTCTTAACAGTTCTCTGAGGTAGAAAAATTGGATTTCTTTTGCTCTGTTTTTATACACTTGATCTTAGCCAAAAAGCCAAGCAGTGATTGCCCTGTTTTATAGATGTTATTCAGGTAGAGTGATGTGTCCAAGGTCACATCAAGGTAAGTTACAAAACAGAGATTAGAATGGACCTTCTAATTCAGTTTACTGCCTAGATTACCAAACACTCTTTTACAATATTTTACCATAGTCAGTGATACCATTTTGTTTCATTGTCTATTACTACCTAAAGAAGATAAATTACAACCTAACTCTCTAGTATTTTTTCAAACTAATGTGACCAGAAAACTTACTTTGGGGAAGTGGGAGGTGTGAGTGAGCATATTCTTTGATGATTTAATCCTAATGAAGAAGCATGTATTTACCTATAAATAAACAATACAATGCTAATCATTTTTTGTCTTTTAGCCAGAACAGGTAAAGGAATAGCACTGGGTGAATGTAAATGAAAGAAGCTAACAGGGGAGGTTCAGGGCTAAAACGGTAGATTTGTCATGTGGTCTTAGTGTGCACTATTGCATCCAATAAGGAATTCTTCTATACTTTCTGTTACAGATGCTGAAATTTTCTTCTAAGGAGAAATATCCCTTATTTACTTTTGTAAATGGTCATTCCAGAGACTATGATTTTACATCTACTACAACCAATGAAGAAGACCTTTTTTCAGAGGATGAAAAGAAACGATTAAAAAGATTTAGCATGGAAGAGTTTGTCTTGCTTTAAAGATTAGCACATTTGTGCTTGATGAGAAGAATTCCGTTGAAAGGGGAAAATGAAGAGAAACAAGTGTTTTCGAAACATTTATTTTCACAAGTATCTTAATTTTTTATGTTCTTTAAGAAAAAGAACATTTGAAAATATAAAAGTTTAAAGATATTTTTCTAAAAGAGGAATGATTTAATGAATCTTGCTTTCTAATAAATAAATTGAGTGATTCTGGTTGCATTCCTATTTCCCTAAGATCTACTAGTGATAATTCTACCTTAACTGTAAGCCTTTTAGTCTTCAAAGTCTTCCACCTGAGCCCATTGTTCTCATGGAGGTTTTGTGATATTAACCCTCCCCCAAAGACTGGGATCACCAAATAGTTTCAAAATTCTCAGTTTGTACTAATGACCAGAAGATCAGAGAAGGAAACTTTAATGCTCTCTAGCCTACTGCTATTAATGCAATCAAAGAATGCTTTTGCATATGTCTTGATAATTAAATAGTATTTGTTAACTGTGATATGCATACACTTATATAAGCAGAATTATGAGTTAAAGTAATATTTTGCAATATGATTTTTATAATGGCTCCTCATTATGCTTGCTGTTGAACCTTTTATGAGGAGTGAATATAAAGTATTGGTTTTCCCTCACAAATTTAAAGGTTATGTTATTAATACTATTATAACTGCATCCAATCAAATCAGATAAAGGCAACTATAAAATAGTAGTAGTGTTTGTTTCCTATCCCAAGGGCAAAATTTTATAGGAACTCAATTTATTATGCAGTTTTCAAATCTAAAGTACCAAGAAAGATGTCACTAGGTTCTCTTCTATGTGATTTTTGTTTTTTATATAAAGCAGTGTAGTGGTGTTTAGAAGCTGAGGCCACCTATAAGGCAAATCTGCCTTAAGTGTATTATTTGTTACTTAAAGGCAAATTTGTGATCTAAAAGTACAAGAGTGATTATTGAGCTAGGATTATAAAATACATAATAAAGATGTGAGAAGATAAAATGCTTTTGTTTTGGTTTTAATGTTGGGATTATTTTAATCCTTTCATTTGAAAAATCGGTGTCTCAAATGAATTCTGCTCATTTATAATAAATGCATATATTGCTTTGAAAACAATATTAATTTTTTTAAGTGGAACTTTCATGTTTCATTGTAGAAACGTTACTTATAAAGACATAAAATTGTGTATCATCTAAAGTCATTGATCTCTTCCATCAGAAAACCTATTTGTTTAGAGTTGCATGTAAAGCTGAAAGAGAGGGTGGGTGGATTGTTTCAGTATACCTGATGAGAAAAATCAGGTTTGACATTTCTCAGTGAGGATGACTTACTGAATTGAAATAGTCTGAAATCTAAAAATTTTCTTTAGTCTAGATACAGACAGGACAAATTAAGTCCAATACTAATTTTCCTAGAATGTGAAAGCAATATAGGAACCAGAAGCCAGTGGTATACCAGATTTTATACAGTGCAGTCCTCTGATCTAAGCTATTGCAATTTACTGTTCCTACATAGCTGCAGTATTCACAGGATTCTACAGTAAACACATCCAATGAGAGCACCCATGCCTTCAAGTGGGTCTGAACCGGTTGTCAATGTTCTTACAAGAACTAATATGAAAGCTTAAGAGCCACAGAATAGCATTGTTATTTCCTCAACATATTTAGGGATCATTTTTAGGTAGATTATTGGAATGAGACAAGATTACACCTGGGCAAAGTTAATGTGAGAGGAGGCAAAAATTTCCTTTACATTGAATTGTGTGGAAAACACTTAGTATATTTTACAGACAAATCTTACAATACAGTCATCCTCATGACTGGGAATAAATGTTTGGAATCAAATTGTTTTACATAGTATGCACACATAAAGATATTGACTTATATGTGTAAGTGAATTGAATGCATGCGTGATAATTGAGAGAGGGTCAATTTATTTTGCCTGGTAATTCACTTTCAGTCAAAGACCAGCCAAAAGTTATGCTAATTTTTTATTTGGAAGGCAGCAACAAAAGTATATCATTAGAGTTAGAATAAACGTACTGTACATCCTGGTTTCAGACTTTGTTGTGAACACAGATTTCATTTCAAGTTCTGACAGCTAGTAAACTCAGTCAATAAAGCTTATGGATGATCTCTTTCAGCCTGGAATAAAGGAAAGTCAAAAAGGACAAGATTCTAAGATGAGTGTTCTGTTAGAATTATGATAGGAGAATCCTCCGTTTGCACATCAATATTAAGATACTGGATTTTACCATTAACATTTCAGAAATGAATTTTTAAAATTCTTGATGTGACTTTTTGATGGTGAAGATTTCTTTTCTCTTTTCTTCATAAGATTTGACACTTTGAACACCTTTTTGTCAAGGTGTTAGCCACCAGCAGGCAATCTTAAGAGTCATAATTTGCTGAATGAGTGAAGGAAAAGATCCTTTATAGTGTAAGTATAACCAGAAAATTTCCTTGAGGTATTCATATTTCTGTTTTTACATTAAACCAACCTCATTAAATCTGTATTAGTGAGAAGACAACTGTAGAGGATTAAAAATTTAGGTTGCTTTTGTGTTCTATTATCATTAGGATTTAACATTGTCCGAGGGCAAACATATCTAAATATATATGCTAATTCATCTTGTTTTTAGAAGAATTAACAGCAAAAATGACTTAGCTATATAATCTATCTAATTTTAGGTAAGAATCTCTATTTTCTAGAGATCTCTAGTTCCCTTCTATTATTCAATACTAGTAGAAAGCACTTTATTCTTTTTCTTATTTTATTTTTTATTATACTTCTAAGTTCTAGGGCACATGAGCACAACGTGCAGAGTTGTTACATTTGTATACATGTGCCATGTTGGTGTACTGTGCCCGTTAACTCATCATTTACATTAGGTATGTCTCCTAATGCTATCCCTTCCCCCTCCCCCCACCCCACAACAGGCCCCTCTTTTTTTCTTTAATTTTTACTAGGAAGAAATTTCATTTTCATAGTTTAACACAGATCACCTTTAATAGCTTGCATTTGACATTGTCTTTTTGACTATATGTTCCTACATAATCATGAAAAACTATAAAGGATTTTCTAAAATCAAGAACAGGAGGAAGGACAGATAATGACAGAACCACTTGAAAATATGAAATCACTATATGGATTGTTACTTAAACAGATACGGGTAGGAAACCGAGAATTTAAAATCATGGTGATATAGAAGCAAGATATTCAGAATATATGATAGACGCAATTCTTGGAAAGGATAAGGGATTATTTTCTATAAAAAAGGAGAGTAAATGTCTTCCCCAAAAAAACTCTAGGCGAGTAAATATTTATCGTGTGATATTTACTATACCCTCAGTATTGTCCGTCAAACACCATTCCATAGTGCTATTTATTTGAGCCTTTATACTGAGTACTCAGATACAGAACTGAAAAGGTGAAACATCAGGCCAGGAAAATTGGAAACATCCTATTGATTCTAAAATATAAATTTTATATCATTTTATAGTTTGAATCTTAAGTCAGTTTTAAAATCTTAAGCATTTTTGTGTGACTTTCATGGTTATTTAAAGACTTTTTCCTTGCCTATAAACTTTGAAAAATATTATATTTAGAGTTGGTATTGCAGACACATTTTTGAGTTAGCATTTTCCTTCCTTTTTTACAGTCCTTCTTGACGTTATTGGTGGCAAGCAATGGCCCAAAACATTCACAACTACAGTTATAAAATTTCACTTATTCTCTCACAGTGACAAGAAAAATATGCTAAATGTGGAGAATACATGTTATTAGAAGGGAAGATTACTCTTTTACTGTGCTACCCTCTCTGCAACCAGTTCTTCTAGAAATGTAGAAACTCAGTCTTCCAAAATTGTCATCCAAAAGTGAATGATAAGAAAGTGTTCTACTCAGAATTGTCTTTCATTTACATTATTTAAAAATTATTTATAAATATACATGTATTTATATGTATTATAAATACATATTTATACTAAGATAATATACATTAATAAAAATAGAGAAGTCAAGGGTTTTATAAGAAGTTATTTTACAAGCAGGAAAGGTAAACAAAAGAAAGCTGAAATCCAACAGAAGTTATAACAAGGATGAGAGAATGGCTAACAGCAAGTTTTGAGTGTATCTAGGCAAATACACCATAGCAAACTGATATAAAAATACATGAATTAAAAAGTATTGTGGGTTGGGATGATTTAAAGTTAAATGTAGGCAGTAGAAGAATGTAAATACTGATAAGGGCCAGTGGATATGGGGCTGCCATGTTGCAGAACTCCACGGAACACTATTTTTAGTGTATGTTATATGAATGGTACTCCCTGGAATTGGGAAATGTAGCATTTCAGTTCCTAATATTTACATGCTACTTGCTATTTATGCTGCACTGTTCAGTTTAGTTCACTTGTATTAAAATATAGCTAATGAATGTAAGATGGGGAATTAGATCTGGGATTGATGGGATGATTAATATGAGTTCTGGGACTTAGATGATCACATAATGGAACAGGTCAGGAGAGTCCATGTCAGCTGTCTGGTTATTTAAATTATTTCTAAAATACTTTAAATAGATCTCATATGGAAAGGATCAACGCATACTTATATGATACTTCAACATATTACTTTCATTTTTCTATACTCCCTTCTACTTCAGGTTCATAGTCTCATTACTCTTTAAGCATGTTCAATAGGTTGAATTTTGATTCCTATTTCTTTATTCTGTTGATGAAGAGGGCCACCACTTATTCAGTCTTTCGTATTTGGATCTATATACTGACTGTTTTGTGCCTCTGACCTGCATGTTGGTCTTTCCCGTGACTTGTGATTGGCTTCTAGACCCGATCTGGGCTTGGCCAGTTTTATGGCCACTAGCACATGTCTATACCTAGAGAGACACTCTTGATTTTGTGTGTAATATGTTCCCATAAACACTTGAGACAGTGGAATATGAAGGAACTGAACAATAGATATTTTAAAACAGTGTTTTAAGGAGGGTTCTTATGCAGAGAGTTAAAAATATCAAAATATTTAAAATAAAATTATTTTTAATCATATAGGCTTTTACATGGTCTTGATGATACACTTCTGGTATCACACAGATGATCTTTATTTTTGTTCTTTTGTAGTAGAACATTCAGTTGACTGACTTAAAGTTAACTTATAGTAGAATATACAGTTGACTGAGCATTTCATTGAGGCTAATGATTATTTCTGTCTTTATATTAATTAAATTTATGAGATCTACATTTCTTAGCACTAGTTTTAGCACTGATTTTTCTGTTTTCCTGCAAAATAAGAGGTAATGAAATATAAAATCCAACAATTATCTAATCTGCTATACAAAGATTGTGATATTAGCTGGCAGGCAGCATCAGCTCAGAGCTCAAAGTGCATCTTTGTCGGATGATGTTTAAAAGTCCAAATTATATAATGTTTAAGGTGGCTCAGGGGTGTCAGATGATATATGTCTAATGTTTGCATAGTTCTGTATTCTTTTTGTTTTGGCCATTCTACTTGTGGGTAAAGTAGTATCTTGTGGTGTTCTTTGTTAAATAATAGCTTTATTGAGATGTAATTTACACATTAGACACTTCAACCTTTTAAAGTAAAATAACTTTAAAAACCACAATTTAGTGGTTTTTAATATATTCATAGAGTTGTGTAATGATTACTATTACCAAATTCCTATTTTAATTACCCCAAAAGGAAGCCCTGTACCCACTCACTTCCTATTCTTCACCCCTCTTTTTTTCCATCCCCAGCCCTAGGAACCACTAATCTACTTTCTGCCTGTATGGATTTGCCTAATCCGGACATTTCATCTAAATGGAACCATACGCTATATGTCCGCTATACTTCTTTAACTTGCCATAATTTTTTTCAAGGTTCTTGCATGTTGTTACATGTATTTGTTAGCACCTCGTTACTTTTTTAATGACAGTAATATTCTATTAGATAGCTATACCACATTTTCTTTATTCATCATTTGATAGACATTTCGTTTTTTTCTACTTTTTAGCTACTATGAATAATGTTGTTCAGAACATTCGTGTACATGATTTTGTGTGGGTGTGTATTTTCATTTCTACTGGATATTTGTCTAGTAGAAGAGTTGCTGGTCATGTTGATAACTATGTTTAACTATTTGAGGAACTCCTAAACTGTTTTCCAAAGTGGTTCACCATTTTACAATCCTAGCAGCAATATATGAGGGTTCTGGCTTTTCTACTTTCTCACTAACCCTTGTTATTGTCTAGCTTTTAAATTTTAGCCAGCAGAGTATGTGTGAATGGGACCTTATTTTGGTTTTGATTTTCATTTTCCTAGTGACTGATAATGTTGAGTATCTTTCCATATACTTGTTGACCACTTTCATGTCTTCTTTGGAGAAATGTATATTTAAAATCTTTGCTCATTTTAAAATTAGGTTATTTTTGTTTATATTATTGAGTTGTAAGAGTTCTTTGCATATTCGGGATGTAAGTACTTTATTGGGTATATGATTTACAAGCATTTTCTCTTGTTCTGTAGCTTGTCTTTTTAGGTTTTTTTTTTTTTTTTAATTTATTTTTTGGCAGAGTCTCATTCTGTCACCAAGGCTAGAGTGCGGTGGCATGATCTTGGCTCACTGTGACCCCCACCTCCTGGGTTCAAGTGATTCTCGTGCCTCAGCCTCCCAAGTAGCTGAGATTACAGGCTTGCACCACCGTGCCAGCTAATTTTTGTATTTTTTTAGTGGAGATGGGGTTTTGCCATGTTGGTCAGGCTGGTCTTGAACTCCTGGCCTCAAGTGATCTGTCTGCCTCGGCCTCCCAAAGTGCTGGGATTACAGGTGTGGGCCACCACGCCCAGCCATCTTGTTACTTTGTTGATGGTATCCTATGAACTACTGAAAGTTTTAATTTTGATAAAGTCTAATTGATTTTTTTTAATTCCTTGTGCTTTTGGTGTTATATTTGAGAAACCATTGATTAATTCAAGGTCCTAAAGGTCTGTACCTATACTTTCTCTTAAGAGTTTTATAGTTTTAGCTGTTACATTTAGGGGTTTTTGTTTGTTTGTTTGTTTTTTAGAGAGAGTCTCACTCTGTCACTGGAGTGCAGGCTGGAGTGCAGTGGTGCGATCTGTGCTTACTGCAACCTCTGCCTCCCAGGATCAAGCTATTCTCCTGCCTCAACCTCCTGAGTAGCTGGGATTACAGGCATGCACCACCACACCCAGCTAATTTTTGTATTTTTGGTAGAGATGGGGATTCACCATGTTAGTCAGGCTGGTCTTGAACTCCTGACCTTGTGATCCACCCGCCTCGGCCTCCCAAAGTGCTGGGATTACAGGCGTAAGCCTCTGTGCTTGGCCTAGGTTTTTTTTTTTTTTTTTTTTTAATCCTTTTTGAGTTGATGTTTGTATATGGTGTGAGGTAGGTGTTTATATATGTTCTTTTGCATGTAATGTCCAGTTGTCCAAGCACCATTTGTTAAAAAGACTACTCTTTTCCCTATTGAATAGTGTTGGCACTCTTGTTGAAAATCATTTGATTGTAAATAGAAGGGTTTATTTTTAGACTCTCAAATCTATTCCATTTAGGCTCATGCCAGTATGACACTGTCTTGATTACCATGGCTTTGTAATAAATTCTGAAATTGGGAGGTATAAGTCCTTCAGCTCTGTTCTCCTTTTTCAACATTACTTTCGCTGTTCTGGATCCCCTGTATTTTCATATGAATTTTAGGATCAGCATGGCAATTTCTGGAAAATTTTTTGTCATTTCTTTCAGTCTTCATTTATTTACTCTTTTTTTTTTTTTTTTTTTTTTTTGAGACAGAGTTTTGCTCTATCGCCCAGGCTGGAGTGCAGTAGCATGATCTCAGCTCACTGTAACCTGGGCTCAAGCTATTTTCTCGCCTCAGCCTCACAAGTAGCTGAGATTACAGGTGTGCGCTACCACACCCAGCTAATTTTTGTATTTTTAGTAGAGACGGGGTTTCACCATGTTGGCCAGGCTGGTCTCGAACTCCTGACCTCAAGTGATCCACCTGTCTCAGCCTCCCAAAGTGCTGGGATTACAGACATGAGCCACTGCACCTAGCCCAGTCTTTATTTTTAAAATATACATCTTTATTTTTGTTATTGAAATTTTACATAGGATAAAATTGGCTCCAAATGCTGAAGATACATGTTTATAAAGTAAAACATGCAAAGTATAGTTCTTAGAACTGTGATCATGTTGTATAAGAACAAATCAGTTATAGTAGATTACCTTATACCATTGCATCATCCAGAACAAGTGCTTCAAAAGTAAGGCTTTACATATTCACCCAATACTACTAGTTTGGAAAAAATTACAAATCTTTATATTTTGGGAAAAACAGATGCTTAATTTTTTGGTCAAACTCCAGTGTTATACAATGGAGAAGACATAATGACATGGTTAAACTGTAAAGTCAGACTGGCTCAGCTCAAATTGTGACTTTAGCACTTACCAGCAATACGGCCTTGAGCAAGTACTTAACATCTATAAAATGGGGACAACAGTCACTGTCCTAGTAGCAGCAGAAGGCTGTTGTAAGGATTAAGGGAGGAAACATGCAAAACACTTGTTAGAAAAGTGCCTGGCACACAGTAAGTACTCAATAAGTGTTAGCCTTTAAAAGTGTTGTGAAGATTTTATTCATAGCAGTCTCAAGATTTGAAAAGACTTTAAAATTCCTTTTTTTTTTTTGAACTGGCATTGGAATACAAAAATTAGGAAAAATAAGACAAAAACATCTTTATGCTAATATTGAATGTCTGTGAAGCACTACAGAATACACTGAGATTTTTAAAAAAGTGACACTTCTGTCAGGGAGCTTAGAAATTTACTTAAGGATGGGGAAAAGACACAAAAAACTCATACATGATCGAGAAAGAGAACGTTTATAATAGAAGTTATGCAAAGTAAAAGGTTATTTGGTTTCAAAAGAAGACAGCTCACATATGATGATGGGGATTAGGCAAGTCTTCCTGGAGGAGGTGGCATTTTGGATGAATTCTAAAAGTCTGATTTGATTTATATACAGGCAGTGATAAGGTGAGTATCTGAACTTATAAGAAACAACACAAAGACCGAGAGACAGGGTCCATGGTTCTGTTTTCTAAACAAAAGTGGGTTTGGGGCAGGGGTCATCCCCATGGAGCACAGTTGAGGTGCATGTGGCTGGTGTTGGTTTTGTGCTGGCTAGGGAGCACTGCTGGTATTTAGTAAGGGGGTGATGCTAAACATTCTGAGATGACTGAGGGCTGTGATGGTCAGGCTGAAATGTATACTTAGGTGGATGCCTAGGAGAGACACAGGAAGAAGAATGCTATGAAGGAAAAAACAAAGGGTGTAGAAATCAGAAGAGCAGGGGTTTAGTTTTAACACTTTAAAATATGAAGATTTAAAATTGGAATGTGATTTCTCAAGCCCTATTCTTAGATTCTGTTTTACCTAGATATAATTCTATAGATTCTATGCATATACTTAGTGAATTTATGTGTAAACTTAGTGAATTTAGATGGGGCAGAGAAAGAGTAGGTCATTTAATGCAGGGGTTCTTAACCTGATGAACCCATGAATAGAATTTAGGGGTTCATGAGCTTGGGTTGGAAAAACGTTTACATCTTTATTTTTACTAACATCTACCTGAAATGTAGTATTTCCTTTCAATAAGAATACAGACAACAAAATATAGCAGTGTTAGCAGTAGCTAGAACATTACTACTAATAGAAATTACAGATATTTTTATATTACAGCTAATATAGATACCTTGAAGTATTTACACTGCTTTGAAATTTTGGTAAGTTTTGCTGCTAGGATTTTTAAATGTGTTAATAGAGAAGCAAATATATTACTATACACATTTTCAAAAATTTTAATAACTATTCCCTTTATTCATGTGCATTTTAATTTACATTTAAAAACATTTTTCTGAGAAGGAGACACTAGGCTTTACCAGACTTCCAAATGATGTAAAGTGATGAAGTTTGGGAAATATAAAAGTAGAAGGTTGTGAGAATGATAGGAAAAACAGAATTTCAGGCTGAAATTTGGAGTTGGAGCATATTGAGTGAAATAGATGGTGTAAGCATCTGCAGAAGAGAGCGTGAAGTGACAATAGAGTCATCTGGAAGTGGGAATGCAAAGCTACCTGAATCAGAGGGATTTAAATGGAAGGAGGAGTCTCCTTGCTGGCTAAGTTTAGGAGAGAATTAGTACTGCCAGGAAAATGAAAGTTTGAGTTAATGTTAAGAGATAGAGGATTAATGATTGCCAGTGGCAACAACTGACATTTATTGGGTGCTTACTAAATATAAAATACATATTATTTAATCTTTGCAAAAATTCTGGGAAGTAGATACTTTTATCCTTGCCATTTTACAGATGGAGAAATTGAGGGTCTGATATGTTAATTTCCCACGTTAGCACAGTTGGCAATCTGCAGATCTGAGATTTAAACCTCTCTGGATTCCAAAGCCTGCTCTAGTTTTTCCTATGTCATATTGAATTAGATGTTCCAAAAGACCAAGAGGAAGAAGCTAGAGAAAATGGCATGTGAGGACTGAGCCAGATGGGGATGAAAGCAGGGAGACTGTGGAAGGGAAGTCTTTGACCTGGTTTTGGAAATAATTTTGGAAAACGGGTTAAAGACACAGGCAGTCTGGGTGGTAGGCTGGAGGGGGTGAGGAGATGAGGTGGCATTTGATGAAAATTTGCTTATATTTTAGTGGCATTGAGAATCAAGTCCCCATTGTTTCAGAAACTGTTATACAGATGTAAATTTACGTAAGATGCTCCTTTTCTGTCTTCCCTTGGCAAGTACTCCTGCCCACCCTGAGGTGGAGAACTTGCTCTTAGTAGTAGCCTTATGAGGTGACATTTTGAGCCTTCTCTTTTTTGCCTGGCCTTCAGACCCCAATTTTCTAGAGACTGCAGTTGAGAAAGACCTTTTGTTACTGTACAATAGGGGGAAAACTCCCAGTGGTATAAAACAGACTGAGGACTTTGCAAAATATAGCAAGTTCATGTCTGCTAATATGTTAAGTTATTTGGCCTCTCTAGTTTAAGTAGTGATTTGTTGTTTTCATGCTAATACAAATTCTTGTATTAATAGGAGCACGGCCCTGGGTTTCTTCATCTGTCTGGGAAAAATTACTTGTTTGATGGTAAACAAAGAACAGAAGAATTGGTTCACTGTCCTCATTTTAAAAAAAGATGGTATGAAGCAATAGTGGAATAATTTTAATTGTAACCATCTAACACTTGCCATCAGTAAGATCATTTGTGTTCTGATCTTAGGAAATGGAGTATTAAAGAGTACATAGTGCATTAGAAATGCAAAACATGACCACATGTTCTCAGGATTTTGTCAGTGTTACATGAAAGAGCACTTGTATTGGGATGCTCGACTCTGAGGGTATTCTCTGTTCAGTGTGTATTTACAGAGATGTATGAATATTTGATTAATGAGTCATGGTCTCCGGAGAAATTTAATAACTGTATTGCTTTACAAAGCCAGGCCCTTAACTGTTAACACAGCTGCCAATAGTGTCATTGACATTGCGGCCCTTTCTGAATCTAATATATTCTGTGGAGTAAATTCCTTGGTTAAAAAGGGATCTGTGAGAGACATTCAGTTATCTGTTTTGAACTTCACTTAATTTACAGGCTCTGATTTGTAAAGATTTTTCCAATGAAAACAAGCAGTGATAGGGAAACTTAAAAATGACCTTTTTAAAAGTGATTATTTTTCCCAGAAATAAGTTAGAAAATCATTGATAAATAAAAAGGAGTTGATTATCCTCTTCAAGATTATCTTTTGGGGATTTGGTCATCATTTTTGTCTTGCTTGTCATCTAAGAAATATCCATAAGAAGTTGAAATATAAAATATATTTGTGATTTAGATATGTAGATCTCACATGTATTAGAATGTCCTAATCTAAATTCATTATTAAACATAATTTAATGCTTTTTCAGCAATAATTGAAGGCTAATTTATCCTTTCTTCATTCTTTTTGTTTTTAATATCTATGGAGAAATCAATTCTAACTTTCAAAGTTAGGTAGGTATTTTAGTAATGTTACTTTGGTTTAACTGCTTGAGTAACAGGGAGAAATGTCAAAAAAAGATAAATTTAGTGCAGGATCTTTTGCTGGAAGCTGTAACTGCAGGTTAGAATTATCCATGCTATGCAGAATTTCCTGCAACACTTCTCCTTAGGGCCACAATGCATTACAGCAGACGTATAATGAAGCTGCTATAAAATCTCTGGTAATTAAGGGGGATTTGACAGTAATTGCAACAGTGAATCAACTTAATTATTACCTGCTTCAAAGAGAGCTAACCTGATGTTATAATCTAACCTTTTCTACTTTTAAAATGGGAGATTAAACAAGTATATGTAGCATTTAAGAATTAAATCTGTTGAGATAGAATTGTATTAATATACTTCTAATATATACTTTATGCACATGTACACATCAGCTTCTCAAGAACCCGCACCCAACTCTCTCTGATCCATTAAAGTTATCTGGTATGCTCTGGAAATTAAACCAAAGGCACATCTCTTATTTAAGTCAGCTTCTCCCTAAGCCACAAACAGACCTTGGTTGTGGTTAACCTGACTTCCACAAAATAAAAAATGCTTTCTTAATATTAGCGCATAAATCAAAGAAACACCAAAATTATTATCATTGCTTACGTTAGGTAGACCATCTCTTAGAATCTTAAAATATCATCAAAAGTGCAAGTAAAGCCAGGTGTGGTGGCATATGCCTATAATCCCAGATACTTGGAAAGCTGAGGCAGGAGGATTGCTTGAGCCCAAGAGTTCGAGAATGTAATGAGCTACGATCACACCACTGTATTCCAGCCTGGGTGACAGAGTGAGACCCTGCCTCTAACTGATATGAAGATAAAGATTTAGAATTACTGAGAGCTCTTATCTAACTTGGTATATCCGACTTGGCACAAGGATCGAGATACCTGTTTCAGCCCAAGTTATGTTGAGGGTAACACATTTTATAAATGGTCTCCTCTCACTTCTATTGCCTGCTATCTTCCCACAAGAATGGGAGTGGAGAGAGAGAAAAGTAGTGTGGTTTTGATATGAATTCATGTCATATACCATGTATTACCAGGTACCTACTAAATGTAATCAATACCAGGTTATGTATTGTTTGACTCCCTCTCTAGCAGATTTCCCCAACTCTCTTTTCTGCTTTTAAGCCTTATCATACATATACTTGTGTCTTCATTGGCTTTAGCTTTACTACTACTTTCAATGGCAGAAACCACAATTACTTTTGCACCAGACTAATGGCTGTCTTAACTCTCTAATTATAGCAAGATTGGTCTACAGTAGTTTTGTTTTGGAATTGAATCTTTGGTTTGGTTTTGTGTGTGTAGAGATCCAATTACATGACTTGTTTCACAGGAGGTGATTGATTAGGCATAGGTTTGGTACAGTTTGGGGATGGAACAGTCTCATCCTCAACCAATGTTTTCCACACTAAAAGTATGTTCAGATGAACATGAACCAGAATTGAGTTTTCATCTGGGGCAGCAATAGGTTAGCTGCTCAGGACACTTGGGCAGGCTTTGATCATTGATCTTACAAGATTTTGTCTTCTGGTGTATTGCAAATTCAGCCTGGATTCCCTGAAGGAAGACTGAGAGCACAAGTTATATACCTTGTTCTCTAATGTTTTCTTGCCACTAATCAAACTCTTTCTTGATATGGAGGCAAATAAGCACGGTCAACAATTGACTAATGAATAGGGGAATTAAACAACGTGAATTATAATTTTGATTTGCTCACTGGACTGACCTGGAGCAAATTGTCTAGAACCTCTTTCTGTTTTATTCTTATGCTAGACTGAATTACAACTACTCCACAGGGATCTCCTAAAATCTGTTTCCTTTTTTGTCTGTTAGAAAATTTTCATGAAGCAGGTCACCAAAGTAGTGTCTTTAGCAAGTTAACACAACTTCCAAAGGTGCCCATTTTATGGTCAAGGATTCTCCTATTCCATGCAAGCCACGGTTATCTTTAATTCATGCCCATAACTTATAATTTACCGGGGATCAGTTACCTATGTAGCAGTTATACCCGACTTTTTGTCTTTTGGATGGTTTGTTCCTTGTTAGTAGTTAGGTAGGTATGAAGTTAGTAGGTATGAAGCTCAAACCAAAGATTTTTACTTGATAATCAATGTAACAAGGCTATGGGAAGAAGATGGAGCACTTACTATTCTAGGCACTTTAAATGCATTATCTCATTTTCATACTAGAAACAAATATTGAGACTTAGATTAAGAAAATTGCCCAAGGTATCTAGATTATAAATGATACATTCAGGATTCAATCCTAGATCTGTCTGATTCCATAAGTGGTTGAAACTACTAAATTCTGGATTCGTTTGTGGAATTAATTAATTAAAGGAACAACCATATTGCTCCTTTCTGAGATATCACAGGAGAAAATGTACAGGAGAATATGTTCAGGGTTTCACTGAAGACCTCCCTGAAATACAATGTGTTTTTAATGTCACCTTTTTCAATGTCAGACATACTTAAGAACCAATAAGTTTTGAAGCTTTTACCTTCCAGGTTAATGCTCCCTTTCAGTTCTTCTCAGGTCTTTTCCACAAGCAAAACGTACTGACTTCTTATGAACTTTATGAAGAATGGGTATCTATTTAGAGACCTGCATGGTAAAGACAAATTGTCATACTTCTTTGTTCTTATAGAATGATGGAGTAAAAAAAAAAAAAAGGAGTAAGTTTTCTGAGAGAAAGTTAATTACACAACCATCTCAGTTATTCAGGGACAGAATATTAGATTAAGGATATATTCATTCCTGCCTTGGGCAATAGAAAAGGATTTTTTCAGTTGGCACTAAGGTGGTCACAATAAGGGATTAAGAGAGAGTTGGGATCATCCCAAAAAGTGACCTGTCTTTGAAAGGTGGCAAAGTTTTAAGGAACTTTAAAGATTATCTAGTCCATTGGCTTTTTATAGATGAGGCCCAAAAAGATAAAATTACTTGCCCAAGTTACACAGCTACCTATGACAGAGGTGTTATTAGAATCTAGCTTATTTTAGCTGAGAGAAAATTTATCTCAAAGAGTTTATGTTTGGCAACTTTAATATAAATAGCAGAACATCTGACATCTTTTTAAAAATCGAATCATGTTTAAGTAAACTGGGTTCCGTTGATTTTCCAGACTACAGTCCTGAAAAGGGATGGAATTCTTATTACAGAAACTGACTTTCCTTTGCTGTCCAATTAGAGCATTGACGTAGATTTGGGATATTGAGTGAAGTTAAAAAGAAAATTGTAAATTAATAGTAGGGGGAATCAGTCTGAGCATCTTTTCAACAATATTTCGACCCCTGCCTCCAACTTGTATCTTGGCTTTTTGTTTTATTGTTATTGGGTCACTTCTCCAAGAAGCATAGGAAACTAGGTGATTGCCAGTTGTAACTTGAAAAGGAGGGTAGGATCTGAAAAGAAAAGGAATGGAAATTTTTATTATGAAATCTCTATTTCGGTTATCTATTGCTGTCTAATAAATTATTGTCTTAACCTAATAAGGACATGTTATTCCTAGTGATTTTGTGGTTGATTGTGCTCAGCCGTGAAGTTCTTCTGCTCCACTTGGTGAAGCTGCAGTCACTCATCCAGCTGCTTTCAACTGAGAGTTCACCTGGAGTTTAAACATCCAGGATGTTCTCTCATCTTTCAAGACTACTCTCCAAGTGACCTCTCATCATTTGATAGTCTAACCCAAATTTTTCTACAGCATGGCAGCTGGCTCTGAAAAACGCAAATGCAATAGCTTCCAGGACTTGTTAAGACGGGCTAGGATCTGGCACAGTGGCACTTCTGCCACATTCTACTGAGCAAAACAAACCCAGCTCAGAGTCAAGGGTAGGGGAAATAGATTCCATTTGTCGATGGGAGAAATGGTAAATAATTTTTTTGGCCATCTTTACCACCATCCCAACTTTTTAGGATATCAGTTTTCATTTCTCAACCCATGTTATATCTGAACTTTCTTAACACTTCAATATCCACATCAAATATTTAACAAATGCCAGTATTTCCTTAGTCCAAGCAATAACCCATTTCTTTCCTCAGTTCCCCCCAAAACAAAGAAATTCACAGACATACATGACTTAGGAAAACAGTAATATTATGCCTTCAAGAAATCCTCAATTTCAGAGATGACAAGAAGATTTCTAATTATCTGTGTTGGAGCTGAGGCAGATTTTCCAGCCCCTTCTACTTTTTAAGGATGTAAAAACAGCCTCAAGTCCTAGGAAATTTAAATTCTGGAATAAAAAGAAGTATGAACATATGAGAGTGAGCCAGAGAGAGAATTTTGGCTGGAAATTTAGATGAATAATTTGGTCCAGCAAGAAGACCCTATCCATTTTCCCTTTGGCTGCTTAATTCTAATTTATCTAATAGAGTCTGAATTTAGTGAATCATCTTCTCTGACCAGGTAGCCCTCTGCCAGAACAACAGAAAGTGCCAAACTGCCTCAGCCACGATGGCCAATTTGACATGGAGATATTGTAAAAATAGCAATGAGGGATCAGTTTTGCTTCCCCATAACTTTAATTTTTATATAATTATGCAGGATCTACACACAGGTACCCATGTCTGCTTTTCTGCTGCAAATGTAGTCATTACAGAACCAGCCAGGCCCACTTACTGAAGCATTTAGACAATGATGGGTATGGGTGTTATGGAGTGGATTACACTGTAAAGACAGCAATATGATTTTGAATCCCCTTTTCCCTGAAGGCACCAGCAGAATCACCAAGAGGCAGCCTATTCCCCTTCAAATGAGATATAGCAGTTTATCATGTCAGACTACGCCACAGAGGGTTAAGGCTATACGGCTTCTGGCTGTCAGAACCAGGATTTCATCTTGGGGCCCCTCAGGCCATATGGAGGAAGCCTCAAAAGTTCATTCTTCTTTTTCCATTGTCTGGCATCTTGTCTCCATTCCCATCCCAGTGTCCTCTTTTGACCAACCTTATAGCCCAAATCCAAATCATGTGTTCGACATGAGCTTCATAAGATTTTCCTTCTATTCATTAAAAGAAGCCTCTCCATTGTGTCCAAATAAACTTAGTAAGTACAAATATGAGAGGATGCATTTTTATTTTAATTTATAAATGTCAGTATACTTCTACAAACTTAGGGAACTGTCTTTTAACCTTTGGAACAATTCTGTGGAAATAATTTGAAATTATTTCTGCTGACTAGAGACAATCTACGGAGACAGGATCATGAGAGGAAAAATATACATATGTAATTCTTTTGTGAAGCTACAATATTAAGATTCTGTTCACGACTCTTATTAGAGTTCATCACGACCTATTTCAGATTTTACACACCGTAATTGTTTCATTGTGAAAATCTTTTGTGTCTATTTTCTGAATTGCTATGTTGTCTATAAATATTTAGTGATAATTCATGATTGGGTTGTATTTACCCCTGTAGTTATGTATTACAAATGAAATGACAGCATCTGCTGAAATTAAAAGTGGCCACATTTTCACTGGAGCTTAATTAAATGCCAAAATTTATCTACATTAACAACAAAGTAGTGAAATTTATTGATCAATTCACATGATATAAGTTGACAAATGGCTTAAGCAATTTCCATAATTTTCTACACGTGTTAAAATTTGTAATGAAAAAGAACACTATATTAACATTAAATGAGAGCTGAAAGGGAGGTTTTGTACTGGGGCCAGTGCCCTGGAGCAGTGTACTTTGTTTCCCGGGCCCTGTCCAGGCTTGCTGTTTGAGCTGTGTACAGATGGGTCTCTGACAGTCCTACAGCTGTTCTCCTAATTGTCCATTAAGTGTTCTATTGATTCTCTGATTCAAAGTACATGTCTTTCAGCTCAAGCTATCGTGTGAAGTGGCAGACACATTCCTTGTAGAATGACAGAGCTGCTTGAAACCTAAAAATGTGGTCTGCCAGTTTCAATTGAGGATCCTGCTTTCAAAGGAGAAGGCTTGGTTAAAGGTGCTTTGTAATAGCTGGTTAGGTTATATTTTCTAAACTTTTAGCATCAATCAATTAAGGCAGCAGCAGCATGAAGAGTTTTAATTCCTGGTTAAGCATGTACAGATTGCACCTGGCTGATACAGGGCAGGACGAGGGGATCAGGATTGGTAAGAGAAGATCAGACTCGTTTAGCTGTATGCAGATTTTTTCCCCTCTGCATCTGACATGCGCAAAGTCATTTTCATTTGACTTGCAAGTTCACTTTTTGCATTTTTTAAAAAATTGAGATCATCTGCAATTCTAGATTATGCCAGTCAGAAGCCTGTTTAAAATCATCTCTCTTTAATCTGGAAAGTGAAAGATAAGATGCTTATCTGTTGCGAGGACCATAAATCTTCAGAGAAACAAATAACCATAGATAAAACTGTAAAAGTTATTTAGTACTCCACTGGAAGAGGTTTATTAATCTAAAATTTCCAGTCCATTGTGTCGTGATTTGGTTAGCACTCTGTATCTCATTTTGTGCAATTGTACCCCAAGCAAAGATCTGATTTCTTCAGAGTTTGAACTTTATCAGTTGTGTAGTTCAGTTGTGGTCTAGGTTCAAGGAATAAAGCGAAAGCTGCTATCCCAAAAAAAGTCCACAACTATGGTTTGGGTTGCCCCCAGTAGCATGTACTTTTGTACTTTTTTTCTTAATGAAATGACACATCCTAATGCTTTTACCATCTAGATTTAGCTCCTAATTACTCTGTAATATAATATTTCTATAGAAAACAGTCTTATTATCTAGTAATCTTTCATCTATAAATGAAATGAACAAATAATGTTAGTTGTCTCCTGTGTATCATTAACTTAATTAGGAGCCACCCCAATGGACTTAATCACAGTTGAGGTTCATTGGTATGATTTTAGCTTACATAAGTTTATAGATTCATCAAGATTTTCAAAGGGAAAAAGACTATCACACACGTATTTAAATCGGTTTTATGTATTAAATATACATATTTCAATGCGTAAACATGAGAAATATCTATTAAGGAAAATCACTTTAAGGGAGAAATTAATTAAAAACAACCCTGTTTCCCACAATTAGCTGTTCTTTTTTTTTTTTTTGTCACCTTTGTATCTTTGCACAACAGCTTCTTTGGAAGTATACTCTCTTCTCTCATTATTGTTGGGTAAAGGAGCATGGCCACTAAACTAGTGTTCCTTTTGTCAAAAAGCAAATGATTTGTATCCTGATGTTCTGTCTGAAACGTGGCTCTTTTTACTGTGGCCCTCCCATCTATAAGCCTCCATGCTGTAGCATCCTAAGTAGGAAGCGAGTTGCCTGCTGTAAGAGTTGATGAAATAGGGAGACAATATATGTACTTTTAATTTGTTCTTAGTGTGATGTATTTAGCATTTGGAAGCATCAGGAATTATATAATTTATTTGCTTTTAAAATATTTGTTGTGAAATTACAGTATATGTGAATGAATGCAATACGTGGTATGTATTACAGAATCTAATCTGAATTTAGGGATTTATGTGTTTTCAGAATGTGGAAGCTTCAACCAAAATGTCTTCTTACCAAAGGATGATAAATCTTCCCTATCTGCTTTTTCTTGGAAAACAAGTGAAAAATCTATTTCTAACATAGTAATATAGTATATATTGATACCTGCAAAACATTATGTGAATCTACTTCGATGCCAGCACTTTCAATTACACTGTTAGCCAGTTTTTAAAAAAGATTTTTAGAAGCTTTCAACTGTAGACTTTTGTCTTGTTGAATGAACTTCAGCTACACTAAATTTTAAGTAAATTTGTGATGACTGAGCAATATACATTGGCTGAGGTAGAATCCAATAACCCACAGGACAAATTAATTTTCAACAAAAAGGGCAGAAACCTCAAGTGCCATGAGTATATGGAGTCTCATTCTATCTCTCTGGAGCCATTTTTGCAAATCACTACAGCTATTCATAATCTAAATCAGTCTCCTTTAGCAGCAGAAAGATCTTTTTTCATGACAAAACAGAAGATGACATTCATTAGTGCCTAACTTGCATAAGCTACCTTAAATTTATTGGTGCTCTTCTACTTATCTGGGTAAGAATTCCTTTGTCTACAGCTATAGGAAAATTCCAGTTGTACTACTTAAAAATATAAATTGTCACTTTTATCAGAACTTTTGGCAGTTTACTTTATTTTAGAAGTAAAACTGGTGGTTAAGGTTTTAAGACTTCCAATGGGCGTTGTTTCAATCATATTTAATAGGTGCCTAGGATAGTAATAGGATTATGTATAAGCTTCTGTGCTGAAAAAATTGCACATTTTTATCCATGTACTGCTGGGGAGGTTTGTGGGGAGTCAACCTTTGCAGTTGTGGATATGGCTATGTGCATTGTATTACCTGCCGGGCGTGGACAGGCTTAACATTATCCAGCTGGTTTGCTCATCATATTCAAGGGCTATGTATGATTTTAAAAAGGGGGCAAGATACTTCGAAGACATCATTTTGAAATGTCCCATAAGCTGTAATAAACCTTTCTACCAGTGAGTGGGAAACTTAGTTTTTCTATTGTGTTCATAACCTTCTGATTAGACTCCTTTTGTTGGTCAAATTTTCTTTCCAGTTTATAGGAACCAGCCTTGGATCTATCTGGAAAAATTAAGTTGTTGCTATATCAGTAGGACTGTGCTTTTTGTTTTCTGTTCCCTCTCACCTTTACTATGCTGGTTAAAAAAAGGTGGAAAACTGAGTGTACATACATTTTTCAATGACGATTTTGTCTGTCTTCTGACAATCAGATCCTTGGCCTGGTGGGACAGTAAGGAGTACTACCTAGCAAGAATTATTTTGGTAGAGTGAGATGGCAACGTGGTGCATCTCCGTAGAGGAGGAGGAGGAAGAGAATGTGGGTATGAGCTTAATAGGACCTGACTTGGCTAGGGGTTGAAAAGAGCCTGAGGTAGCAATGCAGATCTATTTTCAGGGCTTAAAACATAATTTCTGAGTATTTGGGGTGATGGTATTGTAAGAGCCAAATCCTAAACAAATCTTTCACTAACACTTCTTTCTTCTGTGACTACATAGGATCTCTAACGTCTGAATTCACATTTCTGTCTGTTGCTAGTCATCATTTATCATAGACGATGACATTGAAGCAAGCCTTGGATATGACCTGGAATGAAGGGAGAATTGAATAATACAAGTGGTGTGGCTCACTATTTGGAAGAAGTTTTGTGCTTTGAAAAAAATGTACCCTGTGTCCACAAGACAGAGTTTTTGTGTAAACCTGACTGGTCCATGTTAAGGAATGCATTTGTACCCCTGGTGTCAGTCATTGTGATCTAACCATTTGAGCTAATTAGGCTAGTCACATATTATTAAATACTTATCCATAAAATCTCCACAATAAAATGGAATTTTAAAGTCAATCCATGCCCTTTTTTCTGTCTTGGAAGATTATATCAAGGAGCATGAACAGAAATAGAGCTCCAGCATAATCACAGGTTAAAAGCAACATTCTAGGGTCTTCTCTGCCATGGAGTCAGCTTCCCATAAAAGGTCTCTCTCCTGTTTTCCTATTTTCCAAGGCAGAGTGTGCTCCAGATCTACACTTCCAGGGTTCAAATACCCCATCTGCCTCTCTCTTGCTGTGTGACCTTGTGCAAGTTATTTAATCTGCCTGTGCCTCAATTTTTATTTCTGGGGAATTATAGTAATACCTATCATATAGCATTGTTAGGGGTCTTGAATGAGTCAATACTGTTGGTGTCAACCTGCTACTTTTGTGTCCATGTTGTTACATGCAAAGATCAATTCATAGTTTTCTTTTTATTTGTCTCATTAGCACTATTCAACACAGTTATCATTCTTCTTTCTTGAAACACTCTTCTCTTAGCTTGCAAGATGCCCTGCTGTCCTGGTTTTTCTCCTCTTTCAGTGTTCCTTCTCAGTTTCTCCATATCTCTCCAATTTGTCAATGTTGGAGTGCCCTAGAGCTTAGTCCTTAGTCTTTTCTCTTTTGTTTTATACTCCTTGTTGATGTCCTCTAGGTTCATGACTTTAAATATCATCTATATGGCTGCTACTTCCAAACTGATAACTCCAGCTTGGATCTCTCCCCTTAACTAACTGCTTGACATCTCCAGTTGGCCATCTGGTAGGCATCTCAGATTTAACACAATCAAAGCCAAGCCCCGTTTGCACCCTCCTGCCCCCAAAAGCTACCTCTTTTACAGTCTTCTATCTCAATGAATGGCAAGGCTGTCCATTCATTTGCTCAGGCCAGAAACCTTGGAGTCATCCTTGATTTCCCTCTCTCTCATTCTCACTCTTTGTGTCCATTCTATCAGCAATGGTCTTGCAGCAGAAATTGCCAGCACTCTCCCTCCCATCTAGAAGTCTCTATCTTCATTCTTTGCTTTACATTTCTTCATAGCACTTATCACCATCTGGAAATCTTTGTTTTATTTGTTTGCTTATTTATTGTGTTTTCCCCCACAACATGTAGATGTCTAGAGAGCAGGGATTTTTGTGTATTTTGCTTACTGTTGAATCCTAGCATCTAGAACAGTGCCTACAGCATCTTAGACCTCAGTAAATATTTGTTAAACGAATGAACGAAGTACTTAGAGTGGTTCCTAGCACATAATGAATGCCCAATAAATGTAAACCACTATTTTATCCCAATTATAAAGTTGCATTGTACATAATACAGTATAACTCCATGTAAAAAGGCTCCTTATGCATATTAATAATCCTATAATTCTATACAGTAAAATCTTTTATTATTTTACTATAGCCTCAAAATATATCCTTTGGGATTACCCCAGTACTTCACCATGATTTGTATGTGTATATCCTCAGTAAATGTTTGGTGAATAAATCAAGTGTCTCAGTTTTTGACTTGAGAATTCCCTTTTTGGAAAATCAAGACTAATGGCCCAATATTCTTTGGGACTAGCTTCCTGATTAAAACTTTTCAAGACAAAAGCAAAAATGATGGTAAGAATTTATGAGTTGAACCCCTGGACAGTTCAGCCACTGTTCTCTAGTGCATTTGTGACCTTTAACCCCATTGTGAGAATGTGGACTCCCTTCCTAGGAAAATGCACATGCAGAGGGAATTTTACATATTTTATATCTAATGTTATATATTTTGTAAAGTTTACCTATAATTTAAAGCAATTCATAGATTTCCACCCATGAAGTTAGGCTCTAGGAAGGACTTCCTGTTGTGATTTCAGCCCTTTCCTTCTGCCCCTGCTGCCTCCACCCCTTGGAGTTTACAGTGCCTTTTTCATTGTCCGCATCTCTTTCTCCCTCTCTCAGGGGCCCGGGAGCTGGCCACAGGCACTTTAGGAGGCCGAGGTGGGTAGATCGATTTGAGCTTAGGAGTTTGAGACCAGTCCGGGCAACATGGCAAAACCCCATGTCTACTAAAAATATTCTAAAAAGTAGCTGGGTGCAGTCCCAGCTACTTGAGAGACTGAGGTGGGAGAATCACTGAGTCTGGGGGGGTCAAGGCTGCAGTGAGCTGAGATCATGCCACTGCACTCCAGCCTGGGCAACCAGAGCGAAACCCTGTCTCAGAAAAAAAAAAAAAAAAAAAAAAAAAAAATTCCCCTTCTTCTATTTGTCTTTGTTCTTAGCCCTGGGTTCCTTTTACTTAACTTAAAATTACTGAGCAATTTCAAGTGTTTTAATTTTGTTTTCTACCATAGAATCCTTTTGTCATGTCAATTCAACAAATACCTGAGAGCTCCACTGTGTGCTAAGCACTGTGCCAAGTACTAGGGATTTGTAGAGGAATATTACTTGGTTCTTACCTTTGAGGAGCCCAAGAAGGTAGAGAAGGCAGGCATGTAAATAATTGCATTTCTTTTTTTTCCCTTAGAGATGAGGTCTTGCTATGTTGCCCAGGCTGGAGCGTGGTGGCTATCCACAGGAACAATCATAGTGCCCTGCAGCCTCAAACTGCTGGGCTCAAGTGTACCTCCTGCCTCAGCCTCTCAAGTAGCGGGGACTACAGGTGTGTGCCACCACACCCAGTTTACATTTCAATATGGTATAATAAATGCTATAATGGGACCATGTACAAAGGTACAGAGGTAGCATAGGAGGAAATGATTAACTCTGAGAGATGGGGTGGGTTGGGGAGGAAGTGAAAACGTTTCATAAAAGGTTATGCCCAAGCAAACCTATTATAAATGGAAACATATAAATAGGAGTTTTTCCAGTATATAACGTGGGTTCTGGAGAGGGTGAAGGCATTTCAGACAGAGGGAACAGAATATGCAAAGGCACATAGATGCATAATAGCATACTGTGTATAGAAAATTACAGATAATTTGGTATTGTTGAAGCACAAAGTGTGTGTGTGTGTGTGTGTGTGTGTGTGTGTCAGGGGTTGCTGGTATGTATGCGGTCACAGAACATGAGGCTGCAGGGCTTTTCATGCAGCATTAAGAGCTGTTACTATTTTATGTAGTGGGGAGCTATTTAAGAAAAGGAGCTTGGGTCTGTAATATTTGTGCTTTCTGAAAACTACTCTGCCTGCTCTATAGAGGATGTATTAATGAAGATAAGAGTGGAGGGATGGAGTCTACTTGAGAGGCTATCGAAAGAGTCCCTGGGTAGGATGATGATGATGGTAGAACCCTCTACCTTTGAACAAGCTCTATCAGAAAATTTTACATTATACCAAGTCAAAATTGGCATTCTGTCATTTGTTCTGGTTATATCCCATAAGAGCATACAAATATGATTCTTTTTCAAGAAGTCTTACTCAGGAATTAGAAATGACTTTTGTATCTCCCCATGTTTCCTCATTTCTTGCTGCCCTTTGTGAGATATAGTTCTGGACCCCTTACCACCATGGTCCTGATCCTTGGACATGCATGGAATATCAGTGTTACTCTTAGGATACAGCCCCAACAATCTATTATAACACTGTGCACATGGTCTGGCCACAAAAATCCAATGATCCTAATATGTCTTTTCATCAGTGCAACCTGAGGTGTTTAGTTTAGTTTTTTTTTTTTTTTTTTTTAGCAGCCAAATCATTGTCACCTGCTGAATCTCTGGTCGCCAAAACCCCAAGCTTTCTTATCTGTCTACCCCATCCAGTTCAATTGATATTTATAATCTATGTATAGGACTTTATATATATTCCTGTTAAATTCATCTTCTTGGGTTTGTAGACCCAGAGTTTTTTTGTTATGAAAATTTGAAACAGATCCAAGATTCAAAAGGATTATATTAGCCATGCCTTTAGATTTGTGTCATCTGCAATGCTTTCTTCCTTTACCTTGGTTACCTCTAGTTGAATCCTTTTTTTTTTTTTTTTTTTGAGATGGAGTCTTACTCTGTCACCCAGGCTGAGTGCAGTGGGTCTCTGCAACCTCTGCCTTCCAGCTTCAAGAGAGTAGCTGGGATTACAGGCATGTGCCACCATGGGTCCAGTTAAGTTTTGTATTTTTAGTGCAGATGGGGTTTCATCACTTTGGCCAGGCTGGTCTCAAACTCCTGACCTCAGGTGATCTGCCCGCTTTGGCCTCCCAAAGTGTTGGGATTACAGGCGGGAGCCACCATGCTCAGCCTAGTTGCATCATTTTTATTTTATTTTATTTTTAAGACAAGGTCTGGTTCTATCACCCAGGTTGGAGTGCAGTGGTGTGATCTTGTCTTACTGCAACCTCTGCCTCCTGGGGTCAAGCTATCCTCCTACCTCAACCTCCCAAGTAGCTGGGACTACAGGCACGTACCACTACACCTGGCTAATTTTTTGTTGTTGTTGTTAGAGACTGGGTTTTGCCATGTTGCCCAGGCTGGTCTTGAACTTGTGAGCTCAAGTAATCCACCCACCTCGGCCTCCCAAAGTGTTGGGATTACAGGTGTGAGCCACCGCGTCAAGCCCTGCATTCTTTCTTTTTTTTTTTTATTTTGAGACGGAGTCTCACTCTGTCACCAGGCTGGAGTGCAGTGGTGTGATCTCGGCTCACTGCAACCTCTGCCTCCTGGGTTCAAGCAATTCTCCTGCCTCAGCCTCTTGAGTAGCTGGGACTACAGGCGTGTGCCACCACGCCCAGCTAATTTTTGTATTTTTAGTAGAGATGGGGGTTTCCCCATGTTGGCCAGGATGATCTCTCTCTCTTGACTTCATGATCTGCCTGCCATGGGCTCCCAAAGTGCTGGGATTACAGGTGTGAGCCACCGCACCTGGCCATTCTTTCTTAACATTCATCTGTTTATACTCCTTTTTTGTCTTGAATTTTCCTAATTTCAGTGTAGCTGAGGAACTTTAATTGATGGTTTGTTCTGCTGCTGAAACTGATGTGGCTCCACACTCCATTGCCCCTCAACCTCTGTTGTTTCGGCCACTGTCCTGCTGTCACTCTTGCAGATATGGACATATGCATATGGATATATCTTTGGCCTTTGGCACTCTGCTTATTCCCATGTTGTTGCTGATGTTGTCATCATTCATTTTACCTTCTGGTCATCCTCGTACTTCCTCTGCTCCAGCAGACCTACACTCAGATCGGGGAAGCCTCCACTTCTGAGATTTGTTGTTCTTTAATTGTATGCCACAGAAAGAATAAGGCTTTATTGTGTGTGTGTGTGTGTGTGTGTGTGTGTGTTTAAAAATTCATCAGTGTTATAGACCTTATTTATTTCACTCCACCTTTAGGCTTTTTATAGGCTCCCTAACTCTCCACAGGATTCCTTCAAGTGTTGGCCAAAAGACAGTATTACTTATAAGTAACAGTTATAAACTCTGTTGGGAAATTGGCATATAGTTGGTATTCAGTGTCCAGAATATAGGACCCCAAATGGTCACTTCCCACCAGCCCTCCACTAATGTCCCTGGCTTAAACTGGTGACCATCTACTGCCTTAAGATAAATTCCCCCTCTTCCTCTATTCTCTCCTGTCAGAGAATGAGGAGTTGAAGAATGACACTTGTCCCCTATCCTTAGCTAAGGGTCTTTGTCCTAGAAGTGAAAAATCAGTTCCAAGCTCTATGGTTTCTTTTCAGACTATTGCCTTTTCACACAAACAGAATTTGCACTGGGAGCTCTGAGATGCATGAATTCAGAGACGGGTTCCCAGAATGCTCTCTGTTCCCATCTGTGACACTCATTGCATCTCCTTGATTTAATGTGTGTGCTTCATTCATCCTAAGAGACTTGCATTTGCTTTTTCTCTTCAGATCTGACTATAGATACCTTTTTTCACCTTGGCAGTTCTGACTTAATCTCCCTTAGCATAGCTTTCCTTCTCTATAACAGGAAAAGAATAATACTCGTTTCCCTCTTCAAAGGGTTTTTCAAAGGATCAGATGAAATATTATAGGTAAAATCATTTTACAAACTCTAAGGAACTGTGCAGGTATTGTTATTTACTGGAATCATCCATGATCCAACTTAGCTCTAAGGATCTGACTTGGGTCACGGGCAAACATGTGACCAATGGGAAGAAGAAGGTTAGTCCCTTGTGGGCTACAAGACTCTGACAGGGTCAGAATCACCAAATTTTAGAGTAGGATGGGGACTAAGAGATCACTTGGTCCAACCCCCTCATTTTGCCAATGAAAAATCAGACCAGAGAGGAGCAGTGGACTTGCCTTATTCATCACTCGAGATTTGCTTGGGTCAGAGATCTGCAACGGAAGTCACAATTCCAAAGCTGGAGGAAGAGAGGGGCCAGCCAGCCATCAGAAAACATGTCTTATTCCTCCCTAGGTCAGGGACACCATCAGCCTTTCTTTAGGGTGGAATATTTTTTAACCTTTTTTCTTGCCTTGACAGAAATGTCAGGCCTCCTCTGGTTCACAAGCTCCTCAAAGACCTACCTGTTTCCTTTTATCGAATAGGATTTCCCAAGCAAACACAACTATGTTGTTGTTTGTCTCTCAGTAGCTCTGCTGTGCAGGGAATGAGGGCTCCACTCTTGATCAGCCCAGAGACTCCAGTGCCAAGCCTCTGATATATAGTGCAGGGACTGCAGGGCATCCGAGTTGTAACAAGAACAAGATGAGCTTGTGGCCTCGGGCTTCTAACCTGCTCCTCAACCCACACTTCATAGAAAGTTATTACACAAGAGTTAGACTAAATCAAACCAAACTGCAATGTTTGCGTACTGTGGCCCATTTTCAGATCTCATTGTATCTCACCACTAGTCCCTCAGAAAACCAGTTGGGAGCAGAACAAAACGACCCAATGATAATTTAGTTGTAGGTCTTTAAAAATGAGTCCAACTGATTTATTTTGAAATTTCAGTTAAGCATGATGTCAAGAAAATCTCTCTGGCTATTTATCATCTTTTTTTGCTCTTAGCATAGTCCGAGTAGGCAGAATAAAATTAGAAACTGGCTATTCATATACTTCCCAGTTTTTGGTGTAGGCTGATATTGTTACTAGACTATCAGAATGTTGAGATGTTTTGCTGATAATTTTCTGCCAAAAGAATACCCATCACCCATCATAGCAAGGAAGGCCTTTATTATGCTATTTACTTTCTTTATTGGCAATGTTATACAGGTGCTGTAGGAAGAAGAGGTATAACAGATGATCTAAAGATATACATTTCACTTCAGTTAGACCTACCACTCCCATTTCTCGCAAACACCACAACCTGAAAGCCTGAAAAGTTGGATTTTTTCCTTCGTAGCTTTGAACAGTAGATACAAGATCTATCAAGTTTTTGAATCATAAAAGAAATAAAAGCTATGTTCATTGTTGTTAAGTATATGTTCATTGTTGTTAAGTGTATTTTGTAGGATGGTTTTGAAAACTCTGGTAAATATGGAAAGTCTCATTTAATCCAGTAATCAGACCATTACTAGAGTCTACAAGCATTTCTTGTGCGTGACAGTGCTGCTTTTAGAAAATCCTTTAGTTCCAACTATGAAGCATTGCAATGTTTCAGAATCATTCAGGGTTAAAACTGGGAGAGATCACCAAGCTGTATGAAGAAGCAAACTGAGACCACACAGACAGGTGATTTCACTTGAGGTCACAAAGCCAGCTACCAAAAGCCACAGCTAGAATTCACGTTAGACTTGTTCTCTTTACATCTCATATATGGCTCTTCTCTTGTTAGATCTAAGATGACAGACAGGAAAACCAAAAGCAAATAATTTTGCATGAGCAGAGACAAAAGTTAATGGTTTTATGCAAAACCCAAAGGCCACTAAGAGAAAAAAACAGTCAAACCAAGCAGCCAGCCTTTTAAGGGGAAAGGAGAGGCTGCCAAGGCCAGGGAAAAGTTATTATGGAGCTGGATTGAAGATAAGAGTAGAGTAGGCTCTTTTGGCGTCTGTGGACTGAACACATCTATGGGGCAGGAACGAAATATTTTCATGATAACTTTTTTAATATTTCTACTTGTTTCCCATCCTTAGGAATCACAGTGAAGCTTCAAGTTGCTGTGCTTTGGCAAAATTAAAGACTAAGATGCTGCTATAGAGTTTCTCTACCTCTGCCATGGTCGGCATCCTACTCTGTTCTGTGGAGGTGCTGCCATCAGTTATCTCCTGATGCAGAAAGTCAATGAGTCTATCGACTGGTCTTTACTAACACCTTCTGGGTCCTCAGCCCCAAAGACACAGAGTATCACATCATCACCACCCTTGGGGAGAACATAATCTGTTTCAGAAGTTTCAAGAGATATTAGCATCTTGAAATTATTTGCAAATTTCCATGTATATATGCATATCTTTGAGGACAGGACTATCAGATTATTAGAGGAGTCCATGATTCAGAAGAAGTTAAGATTAACTGATCCAGTCGGAGAGACAAGCTAATTTACAGAATCTGCTAAACAAGAACAGTGGTATATAATACACTTGTAAGATCAAGGTGGGTCAGTGTGATCAGGGACTGCTTCCAGGTTGAGATAGGATTTTTAGGTGTGTCTTCAAGGGTAGAAGACGTCTGGGTAGGTAGAGAAGAGAGGGCAAGTGTGCCTGACTGGAAGGACACAGTGGATTGGAAACTAAAATTAATTTAACAGAATGTTGATTATACATTCAGCACCTTTCTACATGTGATCTCATTAAATCTGCACAACAAGCCAGCTAAGTGGAGATTATCATCTCTATGTTACAGGTAAAAAAAGATTCAGGAAGGGTAGGAAACTTGTACACAATTGGGAAGTTTGCAAAGCCAGGTTTCGAACCCAGGTCATTTGACCTCAAAACCTTTGTTTTTCCCCCCACCCCACTGCTCTGCAATAGCTGTAGCATAAACAAAGTAATGACAAATGAATGAGCATGGCACAGATGGGTAAGGGAAGGAATATGCTTGACTGGAGGGAAGGGTTCTTGTTGAGAAGCAGGGCTTACATGGTAATAGATCTTGTCAGGTGAGGCTTTATTAAACACTTACTATGCACCAGTCATGGTGCTAAACTCTTTATCTCATTTAATCCTCAAATAACTCTATGAGGGGATACCATTATCATCCTCATTTTGCACCTGGGGTGCCTGAGGTTATAAGTAATCTGTCTAGGCTCACGCTGACAATGGGGAGCTGAATTAGAAGGAGTTGAAATTCAAACGTAATCCATTCGCCTCCAGAGAAAACACTGTAGAAATATACTAGAAAACTAACCTTGTGTAAGTGTTTATGGTGTGCCAGGTACTCTGCTGAGCACTTCATACACATCTTTTTTTTTTTTTTTTTTGAGACAGAGTTTCACTCTTGTTGCCCAGGCAAGAGTGAAATGGCGTGATCTCAGCTCACCACAATCTCTGCCTCCCGGGTTCAAGCGATTCTCCTGCCTCAGCCTCCTGAGTAGCTGGGATTACAGGCGTGTGCCACCATGTCCAGCTAATTTTGTATTTTTAGTAGAGACGGGGTTTCTCCATGTTGGTCAGGCTGGTCTCGAACTCTTGACCTCAGGTCCTCCCGCCTCGGCCTCTCAAAGTGCTGGGATTACAGGCATAAACCACTGCACCCAGCCCACATCATCTCATTTAATCCTCACAGAAACCCTGTGAAGGAGACTCATTATTGTTTTCTCTATGTTATAGAACAGAAGTGAAGTCCCAGGTGAACTGAAGCTCAGGGAGATTTAGAAGCTAGTCGAAGGTCACAGAGTTTGGCCAGGCTGGGATCTAACCCTGGTCCTCTGGCTCTGGAACCTGGACTCAGAGCTCCTATGGTACAAGCCAGAGATTCAGGGAGTGGAGGCTAACAGACACTTCTAACTGCTCCCTATGCTCCCACTAGATTCCGAATCTTCTCCTTGTTGGTTCTTTTTCATGCTGCTTAGTGGTTCCCTCATTACTTCAGATCTTCATATACATGGGGCCCAAGTCACTATTAAAAGAGGGCCTGGAATGAATGTGTTTTATTGTGTTATGAATGGAGGCAATGTGATTAAGACCTCCTTCATTCATCAAACAGTTATTGAGCCCTTACTTAGGGCATTTCAGGGTGTTGGGAAGACAGGAAGGTAAAGATACAAGAAAAAAAAGTACTTACCCTCCACGATTGCACAGTCTTGTGAAGAGAATAGGCACATCAACCAGTAATTAAAATGCAGTGTGATAATTAATGTGACAGAGGTAGATAGGGACAGAGTAATGTCAGAACATAGAGAAAGGGTACCTAACTCAGAATGGAGATGAGGACATTGGTGGGATTTGGGGAAGATGTTTCAAAGAAAGTGACACTTCTAGTAATTGTTTTTGTTTGTTTTTAGAGAGGAGGTCTCACTCTGTCGCCCAGGCTGGTGTGCAGTGACAGGATCACAGCTCACTGCAGCCTTGAATTCCTGGGCTCAAGCGATCCTCCTACCTCAGCCTCCTAAGTAGCTGGGATTACAGGTGTGTGCCACTATGCCTAGCTAATTAAAAACTTTTTTTTTTTTTAAGAGACAATGTCTCAGTATATTGCTCAGTTTAGTTTCAAACTCCTGGGCTCAAGCGATCCTCCTGCCTCAGCTTCCCAAGTAGCTGGGATTACAGATATGAGCTACCATGACTGGCAAATTTCTGTTTTTGAGCTCAGGTTTTCTTGTATGACATTTTGAAGTTATTAGTTTAAAATGGTCAGCACAATGTCATTTTATCTTATACACACACACACACACTTGGTTTCTATGTCACACTACTTATACTTTCTTTTTTTTTTTTTTTTTGAGACAGAGTCTCACTCTGTCGCGGAGGCTGGAGTGCAGTGGCGCGATCTCAGCTCACTGCAAGCTCCGCCTCCCAGGTTCACGCCATTCTCCTGTCCCAGCCTCTCGACTAGCTGGGACTACAGGCGCCTGCCACCACACCCAGCTAAGTTTTTGTATTTTTAGTAGAGATGGGGTTTCACTGTGTTAGCTAGGATGTTACACTACTTATACTTTCATTGCACAACTGCTTTCTTAAACTTAAAAAGTCAACACAAAAACAATGATCTGTGAACACAACATTTGCTACTTGTAGTGCTTTTGCTGGCTATATTAGATTTTCTATTCTGAAGGCTTTGAACGCTTCCCTTATTTCACCAAAGCAACATGCACGGTTGATGAAGCACTGAGTCAAGGTTATCTCTCATCACGTCTCTTTTAAACCAAGGGATATTTTCAAGGTCTTTCTATATTATTACTTTTAGATTTAAAAAACCCTCAGCTTTATTGTAATTTATTTACATATAATACATTCAGTTTTAAGTATAGAGTTTCATGAGTTTTTGACGAATGTATACAGTTGTGTAATTACCATTGCAACCAAGAAATAGAATATTTCCAAAACTGAAAAACTTCTCTTGCGCCTTTTTTCAGTCACTGGATTCAGTCTTAGTAGTGAGAGCTGCAGCGAGCTCTCTCCTAACTTGTAGTGAGAAGTCAAACAGCTGGAGAGAGAACGACCAATCTAAGGAACTAACATTGATTGAGCACTTTCTAGATGCCTTACCTAAGCATATGTACAGAGATTTAGTTATACCCCCTCCCAGCCCCAAGAGGGTATTATCTCCATTCTACAAAAGAGGAAACTAAAGTCCCAAGAATGTAAATAACTTACTCAAGGCCATTGAGCTAGAAATGGTGGAGCCAAGATTCCACCCAAGTTATGTTTCCTACAAAATTACCTTCCCACTGCTAACAGAGGGAAAGATATAAAGAGGAAAAGATATAAAGAAAATGGGAAGCCAAATGCTTAAGACTAGATACTGTCTGATCCTATTTATATGAAATTCTAGAAAAGGCAAAACTAGTGACCAAAAGCAGATCATTGGTTACCAGGGGTCGGGGGAGGGGGTTAACTGCAAAAGGGCATGAAGGAATTTTTTTAGGTTATGGAAATGTTCTATATCTTGATTATAATGGTAATTATGCAACGGGATAAATTTGCCAAAATGCATCAAGCTGTGCACTTAAAGTTGAATTGCATTATATATACATTATATTACAATAAAGCTGGGTTAAAAATTTTTAATGACAACAATAAGAAAAGACTTTGGAAATATACCTTAGTGTAAAAGTCATAGCAACATTATCACATCGTTAAAATGTCACTTTTGTCATATCAAATAATAAGAGTATGGAAATTTTTTTGTGTAACTTGATGCTAAAATTTTTAAAAATCTGGCAAAAATAAATCAGTGCTCACTATAGCTTTGAAATAAAATCAGTAAACTTTGTTTTCTTACACAAAATGAACAATTCAATATACATATTTCTGAATCTGTTGCAAACGTCTGGTGAACGAGGGTCTGATTAAGCATGATCCAAAAAGAGCTTGCAAGTAGAACTGTTTACTAACATTTCAATTTCTATGCCTCATTTATTAGACTTAGAATAAAAAGGTGAGAGGGCTGTTTGGGATTGTCTTTAACCTTGATGATATTTCCACTGAAGCAGCATAATGGCTCTTAATTGCTTAAGTGAAGAGAACATGTTGACGTGTCCTTCTTTGGGCTGAGAGCTTAGAGCCTAAACCATTATGCTAATTCAAGCATTATATACACCAAAGTATTTATGGGACTGACACAAGTGATGTTGCAGGTAAAGGGCTGTGAAATGGTCTGTAAACAGAGAGAATTGATTTGAGGCCCAAAAGCAGTGCTGTTAAAAGTCACAGCCATTGAACAGCCAACCCTACAATTTCTATCCAGATTGTCAAACTGGGTCAGACAGTGTCAGCAGGGCTGCCATTAGAGATCAGATGGGTGGTTTAATAATATGTAAACCGAGCACATAAACAGGCTTTCTCAAGGTAGAGGTCCGTCCCCGTCTGGTGTATGTGTGTATGTGTGCATGCGTATGTACATGTGCACATGCACCACATTTTCATTATGGAAACCTCACAGGGCTATACTCAATGAAATGTTAATGCACTGGTTTTTGACAAAAGAAAATCTCCCAGCAGGTATAAGTCAGACAATGCAATGTAAAGACATTTAGGAAGAATGCGAGTCCAAAATCTTAAAAGGAAGGAAGCACCATCAGATCCTTGCTCTTGATCTTCCAGGCCCTTGGCATCCTCTGTTTTTTATATCTGTTCCTACAGTAGGACTGTATAGTTTTTTAGTTAACCTCAAAATAATTCTGTAAGGCTCCTCATCACCTGCATTTTTAGCACACCTTACTTGCAACATTGAAATGATGGAATCAATTTTATGTAAACTAGGCTGTCTTTACACAGTCTTCCAAATGACATCTGGATGGCTTAGTTCCGTCTTTGTTTCAAACCTCTGAAAACCAGAATTATCTAGTTGTTTTGTCACCCAAAGTCAGAATGTAGAAGACTGTGATAGAAAATTTCCTCTCATCCCAGCTTAAAGTCAGAGGAAAAGGTCATGGTTCCTTTCCTCCTTCTTTCCAAAATAGAACAAGAAATTCTATAAACATATTAAGAGAAGTAGAGCATGATGATGAAGACCATGGACCTTGAGTTCAAATCTCAACTCTGTCACTGACTTTGGGTGAGTTATGCAACCTCCCTGTGCCTCAGTTTCTTCCTCTGTAAAATGGGGCATTGACTCCCAGGATTCTTGTGGGGATTCATAAGACAAACTGCTTAGAAAAGTGCCTGGCACAGAGTAAGCATTCAAAAAATGTTAGCATTACTGATAGATATTTGGCCTCATAAACTTTTGATATCATTTGTCTGTTTTAAGTACCTGTTTTTACTTCTTGGGGTTCACAGAAATTATTAATATTCTAGGGAATCTATTGAATATGTTTGGTATTTAAAAAACAAAACAGCTCATTGTTAACTCACTTAAGGTCTCCAGTGAAGGTTTTCTGCTGTAGGCTCAGGTTCCACCATAGGAGCACATCTTTCTCATTTGGTTTGTGTTGGTGCCACTTAGGATGGCACTCTCCAGGAAGGGAATAACGGTGACATCATGTGCTAATTTATTTGGGTTAGTTAAATTCTTCAGGACACTCTTTTTGGATAAGAACCTCTGAGATACGTTTCCTCTTAGTAGAGTGGCATCTTATGTTAATGTGCTGCTATTCCAAGCCAAGTTTTAGTGTAGAGCTCTTCTTATACTGGCTAATAGTTTTAGTTAGAACATTTTTTTTCTAGGTAGAGACCTGCTCAGGTCAGGAAATTTGATGAGTTTCAGAATCATGAATGATGGTATTTAAAATGACACAGTATGAAATCAAGACATAGCCTAACCATCCTGTGGTTTTACTGCCCTTTGAACTGTCTTCCTTTAGAATGTGACTTAATGAAAGACAAGATTTTGATTTAATTTTGGTCAACTGATCAGATTTGGAGTGGATCATATTGTGGTATCTTCTAAGGGCTTAACATGTGGAACCATACCAAAAATTATATAACTTATATGATTTATGGTTTCCAAAATGTTGTTTTAAAATTCTTAATATGTCACATATGTGTATTTCAGAAAATACTTTAAAATGCACATTTGACATCCCTTAACTGTAGACATAAAAGTTTCCCCAATTTTGTCACAACATTTTTAGTTTTGAATGTACATAAGATGTTCAAAGAGTTGAGAGATCTGATCTGCAGTCTTGATGCCATCACTAACAGGCAGTGGGACCTTGAGCAAGTCCCTCCACTGGTCTGTGCCTCCATTCCCCATCTGTAAAGGGGATCACTGGTTCCTATCTCCCCCCACAGATGTAGTGAGGCTGGTCATGTGGCAAAGGAGGCACCTGGAACAAAGAAATGTTTTATGCTGATGCTTTCTGTAGCATCATCTTGGAGCCTCAAGTCTTGTTTAAATAAAGGAGAAACAGGGACAAAGAAAGTGATCATACCAAATATTATCTATGAACATACATACCTTTGTTTCAGAGACATTTTATTAGCCCCTGGCTCGATACAAATCCAATAATAGGACCAGAGATCATTTCTAGAGACTATTTTGTTTCAATCTTTTTCATAGGCAGGGCTATGCCCAATAATTCTGAACCAGTAGGAATCTAGCTTATTTATAAAAAGTATCTAACAGATTTCACAGAGTCACACAGGAACCCATTCAGAGATTTTGTAATTAAGGCCAGCACTTCCTCGATAAAGTGTAAAACAAATCAGAATGGTCCCAAAGAATAGCTTTGTAGATTGCACCCTTCCCTTGGCAAAGTGAAAGAGATGTATACACAGCTTGAGCTGGTTCTGAGATCCCCTTAGGCCACAGAGAAAAAGCCTTTAAGTCTATCAGGGATGACAAATAGATTTCAGCATGAGTGTCAATTCTGATGGATTAGTGGTAGTTGCCTGGAGCAAGGTGTTTGAGGACTCTTGAGGCTCTGTCCAGGATCAGCAGGAAATAGTGCCATGATCTATTAGCAATGCCTGCCATGGTGAAGGGGTGGAAGAAGGGAGCAAGGGCAGCATTTTTGCCAGGATTTACCCTTCCAAACTTGTATATTGTGCATTCCTCCCTGTTGCTCATTTTTCTCGGTTGAAGTTACTTGAAGGCTACCAAACCAGTACCAATCTAGGTTAATACACAGTAGATGTTTTCTTCTACCTGCATCACATTTAATGCTTTCATATACATTTAGGAAATATCATGTGCTCTTTTTTTTCCCTTAAGAGCCTGAAACTTTTACTTCACTGAACAAATACATTGAGCATTTACTATGTATGGGCATGTGTCAGGCATGTATGGACAAGTGAACTGTTTTATTTATTATTTATTAATTAAATAAAACATACAAAAACTCACTAAAATCCCTAAAAATGTTTCACGCTCAATAAATATGAACTATCCTTCTCTTATGTCTTCTGTATACAGGATTTGGCTAAACATGTTCCGGCTCTCAGCATTCTTTCACCCCTCCCTTCAGAGGAAACATGGAGATGCCCTGACTTGGAGTTGAGAGATTGGTCTGTGGTCCTGATGCCATCACTAACAGGCAGTGGAACCTTCAGCAAGTCTCTCCACTGGTCTGTGCCTCCATTCCCCATCTGTAAAGAGGATCACTGGTCCCTATCTCCCCCTGGGATGTAGTGAGGCTTGTCATGTGGCAAGGGAAAGCACCCGAGACAAAGGAATGTCTTATACCAATGCTTTCTGTAGCATCATCCTGGATCCTCAAGTCCTGCTTGAAATTGAATAAAGGAGAAACATAGGGACGAAGAAAGAGATCACACCAAATATTATCTAAAAACATTTAAACATTACATTTAAAGAATTGAAAATATTAAGGGGGGAGGTAAGAGACAAGGATTTGGCCAAAGTCTGGATATGTTGAGTCAAATAGGCCTCAGTTCTAATGTAGCTTCTGGAACTGACACATTCTTTGGAAAGTTACATAACCTGTTATAAACCTCCATTTCCTTATCTGTGCAATGGGGACACTCATAGCACCCCCTCAGAGAGCTGCATGTTAGAATAAATAATGATGTAAAAAGCTTAGTACTTTAACTGGAATATAATAAGATTTCAATATATTTTAGCTACTATTATATTGCTTGGCAATGCTATTTGGATAACACACAGGAATATGTTTTATTTTTATGGTTCTAATTCTTCATATTTGTTAACGATTACCAAGTGCCATTACAGAGCTTCCCAGTGCCTTGCACAGCCAGCATTTTGGAGAATCCTAGTAAATAATGTTGTTGGAATGACTTCTCATTTAAACCTCACAGAAACTTTGAGAGATGGATATAGATATCACTGTGGAGGACACTGAACCTTAGAGAAGCTAAGTGACTTGCCCAAGGTTACAAAGCTAAGAAGTGGCCATGCCCAGACCTGGACTTGAGTCCAGAGCTTCTGCCTTCAAATTCTATGAAATATTCATCTCATGATGATATGTGTACTACATCACAGTTCTTTCCATTTAATGTATTATTTCAACAGTTTAATGTATTCTAGAATGCTTACTGTGTTAGAGGATGTAACACAAAATTCAAGGAAAAAGGAGGCACGTGGTTAAAAATCAAAAACAAAAAATGTCTCAGACCAACCCAAAGAATTAAAATTTGTAACCATTTCCTTTTTCTCACCTGAATTTTCTGGAAAGGATCATTCAAATTTGGCCTGAGCATTAAAAATAAGCAAAAACAAAGCCAAAAAGGACATCTAAGAGGTATGAGCAGAGATAGTAAATTGCCCTCACCATTTACGTGTGGATATTTTAATACACAGGCCCAGAAATAACAACAGAGTCTGGCCTCTTAGGGTCTTCTTTCCC